>NC_081826.1:218202079-219452079 GCF_030867095.1 Alligator mississippiensis
TAGCTATGAATAGAAAGCAAGAAAGTGAGAAGCAAAGCATTTTAAATCCATCTTCTCTAACCCCCAGCTAGCTCAGCAAATGGGATTTCCCTCTCTTGAATGTCATATTCTCATTACAGGGTTGTATTTTAAAGTGCATTATTTTCTGCTGAATGTGTTTTTAGCTCCCTATCCCTCCATCAAAAAAAATCTTATTCACTTCCAAGTTAACACTATTTAGCTTTTTTTGGTAAAGTGTTCTGTACAATTTGAAATGTTGACACGTACCTGGCATGGAAACTCAAAACAGAGGGGAAACAAATTAAGGAAAAGGGAGAAAATGAAAGATAACGTAACGTTGTTGAATGCCTCTTTCAGGTTACTGTTGGTTGATCACTAAAAGAATACAACAGATATGCTGAAAATACTAATTCAATCAAGTGAATTTTTATTACTGTGCAGCATGTTAGAAACCTGAAATGCTGATATGAACAGCCTTTGAGAGTAAACACCTTAGGAAAAAAACCCACAAGGATTTATTCAAGAACCCCAGATCAATGTGCACATGCAGTATGCAGTCCCGCAGACTCATCTGCAGCGCCACACGTGCCACAAATGCAGGTGTTCCTTGCACTGCGGGGGGCATGTGTGACACTGAAAGACCCTGGTGTCAAAAAATTCTGCACTAGAAAAAAGCAGGGTGGCACATGTGGTGGCAGCATGCACAACCTGAAACCAAAGCCTGGCTGGCTGGAGCCACGCTGGCTGCTAGCCAGGCTCTGTGCTGCCAGATTGTTGTGGTTGCAACCCCTGGAGGCCCTCAGGACCCCAGGTAAGGCTGGTGGGGTCAGCCCAGGTGCTGGACCCAGCCTCTCCTATCCCACCCAGGGCACTTGCTGCATGCCAGAGTGTGCATGCACAGGCAATCCCTGGGGACAAGTAGCAGTGGCACAGCTATACCCTGGGGAAACACATCTGTCCCTGAGGAAACACACATGCACTCATCTGGACATGTCCCTTATGTCAAAGGTGATCTAGAAAAGAAGATAGAACTATGTTAGACATGTGTAAAAGTGAAGGCAATGTCTGCTGTGGCAGAAGCCACATTAGATAGCTGAATAAACAGGCAGAAATGGTTGACCGACAAAATCCTTTCATTTAATAGTGCTCAGGCAAAACTTATGGGGCTTGATACCAGAGCGGTTATGAAGGACTGGCCCAGGATGAGTGGGAATGCCAGATCCTCTCTATCCTAAGTGATGTCTAATGGTGCATCAAGTATTTATATTCAAATATTATACATACAATTGCTTAACCTGAAGTACAAGCCCCTTATCCATCCTATAGCAAGTGGCTAAATCAGGAATTTAGGCCAGAGTCAGAATGGAATTTCCCCCCAGAAGTTAAATAAGGAGGCACATTCTGAAGGATTTTGTCTTTTCTCTAAACTATTTGTAGTAGAGATTTCTAGATACAGGAGAATGAATAAGAAACCCTGATACCAGAACCTGATTTAGCATTCAGATTCATGCATATAGACTCATACGCCCTCACAGAGTTGCGCTAATGTCGACGAGACTCCATTTTTATACAAGACTCTACCGCTACTGATCTAGTTGGTGAATCATGACTTACCATTGCAAACCCTCTGTTTCTGGGTGTTTTTAAAAATATTTTACAGATTACCTTGGCATCTGCCCATTGTAGACCTATTCCTGGTGCATGTGGCCTGGAATGGGCTAAGGGAAATGAAAGCAAAAGAAAAGAAGACAAAAAGGACAAAAACTTTTATCATGGTATGAATCATTTCCAGAACTGAAATTTTACTTGTAAGGGGTTTTCCCATGAAAATCACATTGGAGTACAATGGTCACATGGGTTTAAAATAATCCACATAATTTAATGTTAACAGCAGGGTAACTACACTGGTAATTACATGACAACTCATACATTACCATGTAATTACCTGATAACTATGCAGTTAACTTCTTGTAACCTTGCAGACAACAGACAAGTTCTAATACAGTTCTGTCTTCATGTATTGCACTACAAATTAAATACTATTTAATATGGGCTTTTATTTCTTTTTATCATTAAGAATAACAAAACCCCCTTTTGAAGCTTTTGAACTCCATCCAGATTAACTGCATAGCATGATTTAAGGCTGATGTCCAGTATAATATTTGACATATTTACAAGCAGTGTGTTTTTACCTTTTCTGTACTTTCAACATACATGTTTTTTATATTTGTCTATGATGATGATGAGAGTAGCTTCCTTTTTCTGTTCATGCATTTAAGAAAGACAGAGTGGCAGCAAACACTGGCAGATAATAAAGACTGCTGCAAGGCTGATTTTGAAGCTCTCAGGTTTCTCTGAGAACTGTGGACTATGTTAGCACATAGGAAGCCACCATGTGCCTGGAGCATGGGATATCATTTAGAGGCTTCAAAACAAAAACCCTCAAGTAAAACTGCACAAAAAAAGTTCTCTTTGAAATATTTTCCCCTGTGAATTGACAATTCACTTCAAGGTGAATACAGGTGAATCTAAGGCAACAGGAACATTATATTCAAACTAGAATAGTCACTTTTTAATTTTAGCATCCATTTGAAAAAGGGGAATTAATTTAGGCACTTATAGCTCAATGAGCTAGCTACTGAACTGTAGGATCCTCATAAAGCAGCTTTCACAAGAACACGGACACATAATGGAACTCAAGAACTGTTAGTACAGCTAATATCAGTGAGCACACACCCCACAGCTATATTCTTTTTCACTCACACAGTCCTCTATCTGCCATCTGTTCAATACATAATGGAATAAATCCCTTTTGATGTGTGTTAACACTATCCTTGGATCAGTAAAAGAAAATGGAGGAGAGAATGGATTAAAAACATATTAAAGGGAAACTGTAATAGTGTGAATTGCAATTTGATAATCTGAGTGGTTATGATTGCAAAATTTTATTGACACCATTGGCAGGGCTGTGATGGGAGGAGGATTCATATTTGCCATTGAAAACAAATGCAATGATGGTTGAGTTTTGTTTTTTTTTATCATGCATGTCTATTTTAAGGAATTAAATTTACTTAAAAAAAATCAAGACTGCTACTTAAGTAACTGATGAGTAGATGATAAAAAATGCCATAACTCCAAGAATGAAAAAGGAAATTCTTGTAATTCATGACATCACAGCTGAGGGGCACAAATTTTACTAGTCAAGTAGCTCATTTACAAAAATATAAAAATCAAGTTAAAAGAAAACCAAGCAGCCGATTCAAAGTGTTAGAATATGAATCTCACCTAATTATGCCATCAGTGGTAAGTTAGTACAATTGGGTCTGCTTTCATTGCTGCTTTATCCTGACGTTGTTCCATGTATATTCTTTGTCCATTTCTCCCACAATCAGCAAGGTTGAAACTCCCATTTTCTTCTATGGCGTGAGGATTTCTCTCTACATATTTTAGTTGACAACAGATGTATCAACACCTAGTAGGGATAAAGGTAGGTGCAAATCATTAGTCTGTGAATGGAACTTTTCTCTTGATAATGTACTGAAACATGTATTGGAATGTGCCATGCTGGGAGTGGCATGTGTTCTCCCACCATTTAACTGATCAATTATTATTGCACATTTTGTTCAATGGAGCGAGAATGAATTTTCCAATATCACAGGAGTCTCTAAAGTATTCAGAATTTTTTTTTGGTGAGGGGAGCTGGGCAGGGAGGGACATGTTCACTCCAGGATTGTGGAACCTCTCGGTTATTTCCTTTTGAACAACTAAAGGAAAGCTTGCCCCCCCGATAATCAAACATGGGTTTTATACAGATTGCCATGGATCCCGGAACATAGTGTTTTAGTTTTGCTCAGTGCCGTATTTGGTTAGGAATAAAGTTCATAGTGATGTTCCTCATTATAAAATCTCAGGTTTTTGTGGATTAGGCAACAAAGTAAACGAGGGCTTGCCTACAGAAAGGATGATTGTACCACATAGTGCTATAGCCGTGGAAATCAACAGTTTTTAGTACGCTGCACAGATATAAATAACAGACAGTTAAATCAATGTAAATTGCACTTGTGCATCATCAATTTGAGATTGATGCAGCATATCTATTTTGGTAGGTTGAGGCTAGCCAGCCACATAGAAAAATTCCTACGGTATACAACAGGATCTGCAAAATGCCTTTCAATTATTTATTATCCTATTAGAGCCAGATTTTGTCTTCCCGAGGGTACTCTGCTCCTTAAAGAATCAGGTTCAGATTATAGAAATCAAACACTATGGTGATAAAGGCCATATTGAAACACATTTACAAGGACACACAAGTGTCCCTGTTTTTACTATCTTCTGCTGAGAAGTATGGCTTCAGTCTGGTCTAGTTGGTATAATGAAGAAAAAGCAAAGCAGTGCTCCAGTTACATTATGTGTACTGTCAATTGGAAATGAATCCAAAATATTGTGTGGAAGCATAATTGTTAGGAGATTTCAATGTAAAACATTATGGCAGTAGTTATCTGTGCTACCATTTGTGAAGGTCCCAGCTAGTACAATCACAAGTCAAACAAATTCCTCTGACTTCACTCAGAAAAGCTTGTGAACAAATTGCCATTATCCCATTTTGGCTCGGGACTATTCTGAAAAGCAAGAGATATCACATTACTCGTATGTTTGAGACAACTGCTTTATGTGTCAGAGAATATCACCAGCCAGAGAACTGAAAAAACCTAGTTATGTACCCAGAATGTAGTTATCACATGTAAGCAGCTCTGCATTTCTTCATTGTTTCAAGTTGATGTTTTTCAGAAGTATCCCTTAGGCTTGTGAACCTGGAGAACCTTAAATACTTTTAAAGTAAGAGTTTGCTTACAGTCAAGCAGAGGATGGAGTCCAAACTCTCGCAGCTTCAATTAACCATTTTGCTATACTGGTTCTACAGAATGTTTCTCTATCCTTCCTAACTAGGGTTTTAACCATTTGAGGTATGTACAAATGCTAAGCTTACAGCCATTTATATGAGTGATTTGTTGTAAATTCAACTAAAACTTCGTAGGAAGGCAACATTTACCATCATGGTTTTCACGGAACATTAATTTTAAAGTTCCACCCCAAACTGAAATTGAATTAGTTCATGATGTATCCACCTATGATCAAGTGTTTATCCAATCTGGAACAAAATCAGTATCATGTGACTTAACTGACTAATCACAGTTAAGCAATTTAAATAGAATTTGGAATATTGAATACATTCAGGAAACATTGCAGCATATTTTTTGAATAAATCAAAATAATGAATACAGTAAAGGAAACTATGGTCTACTCTCAGAGATCCCACAAGCAGAAAAAGAGGCTGAATTCAACTGATAAATTATTCACTGTAAATTATTCTCTTAACTCTAATTATGTTTATTATTACTCATTTTATCAAGACCAGTGAAAAGTCGAGGCAGTAGATAGAGTGCTGGAGGAGGAGAGAAGCAGTTGTATTCCTGTCTACTTTTATTGTAAAACGTAGCTCCAGAATGTGGGCCAGTGCATGACTCACTGTATGCATCCCATACAAAAGCAGGCCCACAACTCCAACTGGGTGAGTAATCCCCAGAAAAGGCTGGTTTTCTCTTGCTTGCCTTTGGAGGAAAACCCTTACAATATGGGGAAACTCCAATTTGACTGTGTGCTTTTCAGTATTATATATTTGCTGTTTGGCTTTTCTTTTTTGTCTATTTTCACTTCCTTCATGCTGTGTGAAAATGGTGCTAACTTCACACCAAGGCTGCTTCCCATCCCTCACCTTTAAAATTGTCATAAGCATAGGAAGAAGGCCAAAGGTCCTCCTGTGTGGCTGCATCTACATGAGATGCTGAATGCACGGTTCTTACTGTGCAGTCATATAGTACTTGCATACACGAGTACTAAATGACCGCACACTAACCAGCGTTACTGCACAGTAGCATCGTTGAATGGCTTTTTGGCAATGCTGACTGCACAGTAGCTTGTTACTAGTGTGCAGTAGCGTCGAATCACGCTTTGTGCCATGTGACACTACTGCGCAGTAGTAATGAGCTAATGAGCAGCCAGTATCTCGTGTAGATGTGGCCTAGCTACTTTCCCTAGGCCTGGAGGGGAAAAGATGACTTCACTGGGGTTGCCCCCCTCCCCAGTTTTGGAAAGAAGGGTTCCTAATTTAGCAAACCTGAGGATGGGGGAAGGAGTATTATATGTTAATTTAATAAATAAATAAATAAAATAAAGAGCTAGGCATTTCCATAGAAGTAAAGGGAGGCTCATAGTAAAGTTCTGGATGTGAAGGGCAAAGGAATCTAGGTAACCGGGGAAGGTGTGCACACACATGCACATGAATGCTTGTGTGCAAGCATGCACACACAGGCACTCAGAGGGTGATCTGAGAGGATAAAAACTTTGTCATCCCCCACCTCCCCTATCCCAAACAAACTCAACCAATCTGAGTCCTGCCTTTGTCTTCCCAAAATGCATTACTTCTCTCTCTCGGCTTCACTTCCTTCAAGTAGTTCATTTTACATTTTGTGCCCACCCCAGCTTATTTCTCTCTCTCTCCCTACTCCCTTCTATTATCTCTCCCTTTGTGGGTCTACTCTCTTATTCCTTTCTCTTCCTCTACACTTGCACATCTTTATGCATTTGTGCCATTTTCCCAAATTCAGCAAATTAATGCAACTTTGAAATTTAATAGATTTGTCTTGTAGTTATTAACAAGGTATGTAAGGATCAAGGCAAATCATAGTACCTGAGCTCTGGGGAGTGGGCAAGCATAACAGAGGAGTAACACACAGCATTAAAAAGGGACAGTCTCTCCTCAGGCTGCATTTGCAGTAATACCAACTCTCATGAAACAATCATGAGACTCCCAATTTCCAAATCAAATTAACACTAACTCATGATCTTGGGATACAACCCTCAAGTCTTGGGTTTTTTCCTTCTGGGGCATGTAGCAAGGACCCAGCTGGTAAGCCTGTGGAGGGGAATAGTTTGGGGGGAAAAGGAAGGGGACAGATCAAGGCCCCCACAGTGAGGTAGGGAGTGGGGCAGGGGCTGGGGTGAATGGGGCTCCAGAGCCGGGGCAGATCGTGTCTCTAGGGGAGGCATGGGGGACACGTGCTCCCCAGATTTGTGTACAGGGCAGAGGTGGGCTGCCTGCTGTGGGCTGGGGCTCTAGGCCCTGCTGTCTTTGCCCCAGGAGCCAGGCGACACAGTGTGTGCCACTTTCTACCTGCTTGATGGGGAGGGGACACACCACATGGCCAGCACATGGCTCTCAGGGGCGGGGGCAGAGGCAGGGCCTGGGGTGAATGGGGCCCCAGGGCTTTCTGCGCCCTGAGGGCAGCTTGTTCAGAGGCATGGGGGAGCGAGGGCATGGCTCTCTGCTGCAGCACGCCCCCCCATCAAAGGCATGAAGGACATGTGCCTCCTGGATTTGTGCATGGGGCAGAGGTGGGATGCCTGATGTGGGCAGGGCTCTATCTGCCCTGCTGCTTTTGTCCCCGGAGCCATGGGATGCCAGTGTGCCTCCTGCTGCCCACCGGGCATCCCTAGGAGGCATGTACTGGGAGCACCACATGTCCCCTGCCCACCTTATGAGCAGCAAGAGGCACACTGGTGTCACGCAGCTCCGGGGGCAAAGGCAGCACTGAGAAGGGCGCAAAGATCCCCAGCCTACAGCTGTCAGCCCCGTCCCTGCCCCTTCCCTCTCCCTACCACCACTTCCCCACTTCCCCTCTACTAACCTGCTGGGTGCTGTGTGTGTGTGTGTGTGTGTGTGTGTGTGTGTGTGTGTGTTGGCCCCTCACTTCCAAGCCACAGTCCCCCCAAGCCCTGCTGTTGCCCCTCACTTCTAACCCACAGTACCCTGAATCCTGCCCTCTCCCTGGGCTTCAAACTCCCCAGCACACATCTACCCACAGCCCCCCACACCTTCACAAATAACATACACACTTCAAAAATAGCATCTCATGATTTACATTCCAAATCTGTTGATTTTTAAGAGTTTGTCCCATGATTTTTGATAAGGTGAGATTGGCAATACTGCATTTGGGGAGGATGCAATTCCCTACTGCTGCATCTCGGGGACTTTAAAGCACAGTCTTGGTATATCATACAAAGTACATGGATTCATTTTCCTTTGGTCTCAGGTTTATGAGTAGCCAATGTTACGTTAAGTCCAGCCAGTTACTGTTTCCAAGTGAGGTGGTGCTTATCCAGATTGGAGAATATACTGTGCAAAACCGTTTCTCTTGCAATTGATGGCCTAAATAACATTTCCAGGTTCTACTGTTATGTTGGTATTATCAAATGAGTCAATGGTAAACCATGAAATTTGCAATACAGCAAAACTAAACTGATCTTTTTTAACCATGGTAACATGTTTCATGTCAGGTGACTGCCTTTTCAGAATCTGAAATACTAGGAGTGTTAAACGAGAATAATGGGACCATGCCTTTTCTAAGACCTAATATTTAGCGTCTCTAGAGATTTCTTTGGTATGAAAATAGGCCTTGAGAAGGGCATAAATTGGCAATTTTGCCTTGACCATGTGCCCACCCCGTCTATCAAGCAAGATCGTTCTAGGTTGCAGTTCTCAAGCTTAATTATGTTATGTGCTAGTTCATTTTCAGGTTCTTTTCTATTTGCAGAAATACCACTCCCAATGCATTATTTGGCTCTACAGAAATATGAATAATGATTTTTCATAAGGGTTTTTTGCATAAGTATAAATATTTGTGTGAACTCAGTGTTAAGGGAGCAGTTTATGGCTCTAACACAAACACAAATAGAATATTATAAATACATATACATAAGCATACATACGGTGTATATGTCTTTTAAATTAATTCATTTTGTTTCACCTTCTGAGAACCATGTTTACATACAACTATACTGTAATAATCTATTGAGAAATTTCTGTGTGATCATTACTGTGTTTTCATTTGAGCTCCAGAAAGGTTTTTCTATTGTGCAGCCCTCCACTGACACACTATTCATGCTTTCTATTATCCCTCCAGCTTTGTCTTCAGCTAAACATATTCTTTTTTTCCCCTCCAAGTGATTATTTGCATGAGGATTTGCATTTAAATGCATGCGGAAAGTGCATTAACAACACCTACACTAACAAAGCAAAAGCTGCTCGGTATTTGTTGCTGCCAGACATGAATAAAAAAAATTCAATTAAGTTTTGTGAGAGAAGTTCTCAGGTAACTGCATTTTAGGCGCAGGCGCTTCATTAGATTGCATTTAATACAAGCTGTACATAAAGCATTATTTGCGTGTCAATAGTCTAATCAGAAACAAATGATTACCAGAATACTATAGTGTTATGTGACATCTATTTTTAGCTTTTGGGTTCAATGAGAACCTCATGCCAGGGTACTCTGGAGATTTCTTCCTAAATTCTGGCTTGTTTAAACCTCTTTCACTTTCCAAAAAAATTCAGTTGTCTATTTTTGGGGGAAAAAATACATTGATTCAATTGCAATGCAGTTTTCTTTTTTCTTGTACAACCTCAGATAATGGGAATTTTGCAAATGGCCTGAATATCTGAAAGAGAGAGAGAGTAGATATGAACAGAACTGTTGTGACTTGCATATTAAGTACAAATGCAAGATTATCATTTAGTGTTATGAGTGAGAAAATTAAATTGGACTTGGGTAAAGGATTCTATTACAGAATAATATTTTGTCTTTATTGTTAATTATTTTGTTTACAATAGTCAGTTTAAATGTATATTATTTATACAGCAACACATGATTTAGCATAAATAATTTACACAGAATACGAAGTTAATTTCTAATAACTTTTAGCTCTGTTGGCTTGTAAAGCTGCTTTAGATTAAAACGCTCTCTCTTTCCACTGAGTTCCTGAAGGGTAGCAGCCAACATCATCACAAACATTCATTTGAGAAATATGTATACTTAGTTCATTTTACTAAGAACTATTAATTTTAAAAGGTTGTGTAAAATAAAGGGGGGATGAGGAAAAGCAGTTTTCAAAATAATCAACATAATTTGTCTTCATATGATTGCACAAGAAAAACAGACTGGAGACATTTGCTAGCCTTCTGAATATAATATGGCACTAATGCCTCCATGTCCTAAAATGCAATTATTCTTTATTGCCTAAAAACAATTTGCCATATACTGTATGTGCTAAAGAGAAATCCATAAACATCTGAGGTAAATCACTAACAGGTCTTTCTTGTTTATAAGGATTAAAAAAATCTATATTTCCCTACCTGTTAATGTGGAATAGATCTAAATAAAGCAAATTCATTGCTTCCAGTGAGAGTTGTAATGCAACAATGAAATAATCTGATTTCACATATTATAGTTAGTGTCTTCTATATCCCTGCCATAACAGGTGTAATAAATAAAGCAGATTCTAAAAACCAGCAGTATAGCTCCAGTGATTGACTTGTAGTCTGCATGAGAAACAATGATTTCAAATGAAACAACCTATGTTCTTTGTAAGTTTGTATTATGTTAAATGTACTTCAAATTTCTCACTCTCTCATGCTGCCTTTCATGAAGGAAAAAAGTCAAAATATGGTAGAGTTCATGTCTACTCCCACCACCACAAGTAACAAACCAGATCATCAGACTCCTTTTCCCTAGGCCAGACTAAGCTTTTGGTGCCAAATGTTGCTTTCATTTATGCATGTACAACTCCTGTTGTCTTCAGTGGAAGTTGCATTGACCCAACTGAGGGAAATATCTGGGATAATATTCATATTGGTGATGTTGATATAACTCTTAATACATATTCCACTGCCACAAAACAGGGTATGCACTGGTACAACTTGATTCAGTAAGGTAAACTAAGGTATAACACCTGCTTTGTGCTGATTTACTGTATCTACATTGGGGGGAAAGAGAGAGGACAGACAAATCCCTAGCTGGTGAACTTTGTCATAATTATACTAGCATCAACAGTGTTGTGACAGCTTATACCAGCTGAATATCTGCCCCTGTCTGTTTACCCAGGTGCACGTACATCAGTTTATTGTATTATTTACATCCATTTCTTCATATCGAGAAGCCCTAAGTTTGCTAATTCTTCAGCCTTCAGATCTGATACCATGTCACTGTACTAATTTAGACTGAAATGAGCTTTTTGTATCATTCTTAATACACATTCACAGTATGGTCTGTAATTGCTCCTTTGGAGCTGTTAATGCTTTTTTATTGCCTAAAAAACAATTGTCTATATGAAACGTAGTCATATAATCCTTGGTTTATGTTGTGAATACATGTCATTATGTACAATGGGCCAAATTATTTCAGATTTCATGGATGTGAATTCTGTTGTCATTTCCACCAATGTAAAATGTAAATAATGACATTGAAGTTAAGGTCATTCCTTTCAATTTCCCATGGTATAATTGAGGCCAGAATTTGGATGCCTTATCAGCTTTCTGTGCTATGTGGAAAAAGGGTAACAAATACAGAATATGTGTGAGAAAGGCATGGGGAGAAAAACTGCAAGAGAAAAGTTTATTGAGAGAAGCTCAATGGAAGTATATAGGAGGGAAAATTAAAGTCTAGATTCAAAATACTTACTGGAACACTTAATAGGATTTCTTGCCCAGGTGGAATTCAAAACCTAGAGCTAGGCACCTGAGAGTCCCCCAAAAATGCATGGGGAAAGGGAAAAGAAGAGAGAGATGAAAAAATAACAAAGAAAATAAGAAATGTCTTAGTTACCCTCTGAAGATTTGGGATTGAAAAATTAATTGTTTAGAGCAGCAGAAGTCCTTCCACTAGTGTTCAGTAAACTAGTTCCTTAGAAAGTCCATTATCTTTTACTTTTTCTAATACATGAAGTGAAATAGCCGTAAGAGAAAAGAAATGTTTATACAATCACAGTGGAAGAATAAAAAAAACCTGTACTGTACCTTTATTGATCAGTACCTTAGAAAACTGCATTTAACCACAGGAGGATATTAGTATCACAAAATCCATCAGAAAAACCTAATGAGAAAGAGGCTTTAGGAAAACATAAATGAATAAGCAGCAATTGTTTGCCCAAGGTTCATGCTTTACTAATTTTCGTTTGCTGTGGTTTATGTCAGTTAGGTTCAGTGAACTAGTTTTCTAGTTGGTAATTCTTTGCTTTCTCATGTGACACCTCAAGACCTAGATGTCAATTCCTGTTGTAGGTGTTTTGCTTTTAGTTCCATATCTTCCTGGCCAGGGTGTAACAGCCATTCAGGCATTTGTCTCCCTCCCCACTGCAGGGGCAGGGCCAGGGCCAGGGCCAGGGCCAGGGCCAGGGGTACTGCTATCTGCCTGCCTCACTGGCAGATGCAAGACTAGGGCTGCGGGGCTGAGCCAGGTCAACCCCTGGGGGCCAGGCCTTTGGCTCAGGCTGGGAGGCATGGGAGGCCAGTACCCCAAGGCCAGCTCAGAGGTACTGGCAGGCCCAGGGCCCAGCAGCAGCCCACTGTGGGGGCTCACAGTCCCTGCCGAGCCCCTGTCCTGTACCTCACCTGCCCCACAGGCTGCATGCTGGCCAGAGCCGGAGGAGCATTTCTGTATCCCTCACCTCCAGCTGCCACTGCCACCACCCCGTGGCTCTGGGTGGGCAGGTGGAAGCTTCAGCCTAGTGGCTTCTGCCCAGCTCATGGAGCTCTGGCTCCAGCTCCAGCTGCTTTCCACTTGGCCTCCCTGCAGAGGCCGCTTGCTCATAGTACCAGATGGGCAGAATGGGAAGAAAGCAGCTGGAGCCAGAGCTCTATGCTCTGGGCTAACGCAACACCCGCCCCCACATACATACCCACCCCCCCATACACACCTCCCAGAGCAGCGTGGCAGGGGCAGGAGGGGAAGGGGAAATAGCTGCTGGAGCAAGGGGAAGCTGACTGCTGGCTGGGCTGGGCAGGGCTGTTCTCTTACTCTCACCTCTAACTGTGGCTCCTGTTCCTGCCCCACCATGCAGTGCAGCTTGGGGGGGGGGGGGGGGGGCACTTCTGCCCAGCACCTGGAGCTCTGGTTCCAGCTCCAGCTGCTTTCTGCCCACTCTGCCCACCTTCCTCAGCCAGCCCAGCACGATGAACAGTCCCTGTGGGGGGAGCGGGTGGAAAGCAGCTGGAGCTGGAGCCAGAGCTCCATGCTGTGAGCAGAAACTGCTGGGCTAAAGCTATTCTCCCCCTCCCCATTTGGAGCAGCTCAGCAGGAGCAGAAGGGAGAGGGGGAGGGGAAGTAACTGCTGGAGGGGAGGGGAAGCTTTGTGCTGGCTATGCTCAAAAGGGCTGCTCTCCTCTGTCCATTTCCAGCTGCAGCTCTTGCCCTGCCACACAGCAGCGCTCAGGACAGGGGGAGCATCAGCTCTGTGGCTTCCTCCCAGTGCATGGAGCTCTGGCTCCAGTTCCCACTGCTTTCTGCCCACTCCAACTTCCCAGTGCAATGAGCAGCCCTTGCGGGGGAGGGGGTGGAACCAGAGCTCCATGCACTGGGCAGGGAAGGGGGTTATTATCCCCTCCCTCCAGCATCTGGTGAAGTGGGCAGGGAAGGAGTTTATCTCACCACTCTCCCTGTGCAGGGAGCAATTGGTGGTAGCCCAGGTGGGCAGACCTTGGGTACGTTCCCCAGGGATAGAGGGGGGAATGATTCCCCTCCCTGCCCCCATTGCCTCAGGAGGCCACGCTGTCTGATTTCTGGCTGTGCCCCTGGCCCTGCTGCTGTCACAGCAAGGGAAGAGTGCCCAGCGGACTCTGGCTGTGGTCTGTGGGACCCCTCCCTGGGCAGTTCACTCCAGGTTAGTGCCTGGGATGGCCACGCTCCCCAGCACAGCTTCCTTGCAGCCCCCCGGCTTCTGGTTTGAGCCACTGTAGGCAAGTACCTGCATTTTGTGAACATCTATCCACTTCCTAATTGGTTTGATCTAGGTAGGTTACATTAACCTGCAAAGATTGAATCAATTCAGGCTCCAACTTTTCGAATGTCTGTCCCTAGACGATTGGTGCATCATGTCCTTATACTTGCTCTCTCAGTATCTAACATTTCTCAATAACTTTTACTAAATTAATTTAGGTACCTAAAATTTGAAGCGGTTTATTTATATACATCACATTTTTCATCTACTACCATAATTAACTGCAAAAATGACTTTTGCCACTTCCTAATTATCAGACTTCTTCATTTTTCTTATAATGCTAGCTAAGAAAAAGGGATTCAGTATCCCAGTTATTTGATCATTATCAATATATTTTGGCATTCTTTCTCTAAAATGAGGAATTAATTGAGTTAATAGAATAGTGAATAAAGGAAAACTAGTAGACATATACTTTGATTAGGAAAAGCCCCCCCCAAAACAGGAAAACAAAAAACACATACACACATTGTTTGAAACCCTTACAACAAATATTTAAAGAAGTTGAGAAGAGATAGCTACTTGACAAAGTACTGGCATGGAATTGACACTGGTCAAGGTTAGAAAATAGGGAGAAGGCATAAATGCTTTTTTAGGCAGTTTGCAAAAATAGGATATGCATAGAAGCAGGGTATCCCAGGACTTTATACAAGTTTTTATGTGGTTTTCTATATTTATAAATATATGATGAAGAAGAGGGGGTGAATACTGATGCAAAATTTGCAACATTATTCAGATTAGTCAAGAGTAGCTTATGGCATATGACACAGTGCTTTTTAAAGGACATAAAATTAGTCAACTGTACAATGAAAGTGAATGAAGCCAAATGTAAGATAATGCACATTGAAAAGAACCACCTGAAATTCTCATAACATGTTAATGGTAACCATTCTGGAAGAACTCTAAGGTATCACTGTAGCTAATTCAAAGAAAATACCTTCTCTACATGCAGCACTGGCCAAATAAACGCCCAAGATATTAGGTTGCCTTAGACACAGTAGAGATAATAAAACTGAGTATTATAACATTATATAAAGTAAATCACTGGAATAGTCTCACTTTGAATACTATGTGCTAGTCTAGCCAACTAATCCTAAATAATAAAACATCTGATAACATAGTAGAAATTAAACAGGTGCACAAAGAGATCAATGAAGATTGTTACAGGCATGGAAATGACCATTGGAACCATTATTTAAAAGAGTAGGACTATGTAGGAGAGAGATGAATAAGAGGGGACATAGAGTTATATTGAAAAAATTAATAGAGAAGGTCAGTTGCTACTCCACTTTGCCAAAACATGAAGGAAAATCAACCGCAATTACAGATTTTAAACTCAGATAAAGTTCTAGGAAGAATTATTTTTTTCTGCTGGGAATGCTATATCCACGTGATTTAAATCCACCATACATGCAGACAGAGGAAAGAAGGGGATACAAATCATGTAGTGAGTGAATCAGGAGAGTATTTTCAGAGCAACATACACTATTCTTTTCTCTGAGATGTCCTCTTTCCAATATCACACAATTGCCAGAAGAAGCAACTTTTAAAAAAAGATTTGAAGACATGTTATTCAGAACCATGGTTTGTGTTAAGCTTGTAGTGCTTTTCCCCTATTCTCTACTCAACAAAGGATGAAATTTTAAATCAGGATACAAAACAAATTCACAGTTTGTTGTCTGTTTCTGAATAGCTTGGCCCGATGAGAAACAGGAAGGCTGAGAGGAAGGAAAATCTAAGTGGGATTTTAAATTAGAGATCAATAACTAATAGCACTAACGTTATTGTGGTTTAAGGGCTCAATCATGAAATCCTGACTTAAAAGAATAGCAGAATCAGGTCCTATTTATTTCCCATAGTTCTTCCATCCAGAATGGGAAAAGCCTTTTATTTAACTGACATTTATTTCTTGCAACAGCTTCTTTGTCTACTATTTGTTTACACTTTAAAAAGAAGAAATGTTGAGAATAGATGGGGACAATTCACCTTATGTATAGATGCCTGAAATACCGTGCGCTCTCTCTCTCTCTCTCTCTCTTAAATGTACAGTCAATGTAGAATACATTTTTTCTTGGCTTGCAAATATTCTGCTACTTTAACATTTACTTCAGCTGCTCCCATTTTTAAAATTATCCTATATAATCTAATCTTTAGAAGTTTAGCTTTTAGAGTTGTTAATAATAATAGCTGATTAATTTCAATGGATCCTCATTAGTAATACTATTCATTTCAGATCCTCATTAACCTGTCAGACAAGAGCTTTGGATTCACTACTGTTAGAATCAAAGCAGGTTCTAATAAGCTCTAATTACCATGAATGAGGTGTCATACTTTATCTCTCAGGGTGTTTGTATGTTAGTGGATTGATAGCATTCTGCTCAGATTCAGTCTCAGATATGCAATTTTCTGGACTTTGCTGGATTATAGCACTATTTCCTGAAAGGACAAGAATAAAACTAGCTGGAGGAGATTTAATTCAGTATGAAATAGAATGCTAAGTACATCATTCAGCCGAGATCCAATTCCTGTAGATAAGCTCACATATATTTGGAACAGCTTTTTTATAAACATACACACTGGATATTTGTGTACATCAGCAATATGGTGTCTTCAGCCTACAGGGGACTTTATATTTAGATTAAGTAGTTAAGAGGTCATGGTCATATACAAGGATGCACAAAGAGCTGAGCTCCGTGATGTACTGCAACATGACAGAGTCAGCTTTAAAACTCCTAATGACAGCCATCTGCTTTTGATCAGTGAGGCAGCACTGAAGGCTTTTTAAGAATGTCAGAAAGCTCACTGATTACATTATAAGAAACTTCCTAGAATCCATGAAGTGGCCCATTAATGTTCCTATGGTCAGATGCAGAAAAAGCTGCCTACAAATTATGAACTTGGGTTAGAGCCGGTTTCTCCCTCATTTTAGTTTCTGTAGATGGTCATCATGCTGTCAAAATAATTATTGAATGTCCATACTATTTTTCAAAAAAATGGGAAACTAAGGTGGTCCATAGCTATTAGGATCATTGCTGTTCCCAATTAATTAACTAGGATTTCTATGTTTAATTCACTGGAGGGGGTTGCAAGGGAAGGGGAGGGAAAGGGAAAGTCACAAAATAAATTAATGGTGTGTAATTGGCAAATTAATTACAGATAAGCATTTCTGTGTAATTCATGTGTAATTCATGGCAATAATATAATCACACCAGTGAATCACAGCCTTTGCAGGACACACTGAGTTCAGTAGGAATTCAACTACCAACCTTTTCCAAGCTCACTTTTGTCTTTCTATATTGTTCTGTTGATCTCCAAAAGTGGTCCAGGGAAGAAAAAGTCTATAATTTCAAAAGAAATTGGACAAATGGTTTCTTATAAACAAATTATTCTTATGCATGAATTCTTGGAGTCAGATCTTGCACACGGGTGATGTGTGGTTTCCACTGAAATCAGTGAAAAGTTAATGTGTGCATAGAGACAGTTTTGCTCATGGACACAAATCCCACCGTAGTCATTCCAAAGCTTCAGGTTCCATGAGTGCTCTGTGGTCACTAAATACAGCAGCCTCTTGATATTATGAGGGAGTTGAAAAATGTGATGAAACACCTTCAAGCCTCCCACTCATTAATCAGCTTATTGCTGCTCTGGTCTTGCAGTGGCCATGGATACACCTATCTACCCATCCAAGTGACTAACAAGAGTGGTGTGGCCTCATTTACCAACAACAGGAGTGTTGTGTGCTCAGAGGCACAAGGTGAGTGGAGATAGAAAGGAAGGGTGCTTAGAAAAGTGAGGTGAGAGTGGAAATAGTACCAAAGACTAAGGCTAAACACAGATGTTCAAAAAGCCTGAGGAGGAATCGATCTAAATTAGGAGGGTTTCTATAAGTGGCTTAGGTTAGATTGATAGTGAACAGGGTACACATTTGCCTTTTGGGGATGGGGGGAGGCAAGGGTATGCAGGCTTTCTGCACTGGAGGAGGCCTGCATGATGGCCTCCTAGCATGCCCTGTACACTCCCCGGGCTGCAGGAGACTGCTGAGCACAGCCAAGCACCCAGAACCCCCTTGATTGGCTGCCAGGCACAGGAAAGCATGCCCCAACCCCTGTCACATCACCACCGACTCTCCCTCGTTCCTAGGCCTAGGCTTCTAGAAAAGCCCCATTGCAAGCACCCTCTATCGTAAATGGCACATGCCTCCATGTCCTGGCCCTCTTGGAGGGGGGTCATGGAATAGGGGACTTTAGACCTGACACACTCATTCCTGGACTTAGGAGTGAAGACCGGAGACTTCTCCATGTAGAAACTGGACAGGTGTGTGATCCCGGACCCACTGTCCACTGTCCAGCTGTGGAGTTGGGTCAGGGGTGGGAGGTGGTGCTGGGCTAGTGGGGAGGAGGTTTCTGGATGGGAGATATCACTACAGCAGGGGCTGTGGATTTCTAACTTTCCCTCATGGGACCCCTACCCTCTTAGCCCCCACTCCTGGGGACCCATCTCACCCTTTGGGGACCCCAGCCATGTAACCCTTGACCATGCCTGGGGGCCATGTCATGCAGCAGGACTGATCCTGGGGGTAACTGTCTCTTCCAAGGCAGTATCACTCCCCTGCAGTGGGAGGCAGGCCAGAAACGGGGCCACAGGGAGTGGAAGAGCTCACCCCTGGGCCTCCTGGCTGGCAGGTTGATGAGCTGGGCTTGTGGGATCTGTGGCCAGGCAGTCCCAGCAACAGCCTAGCCCAGTAGGCTGGTGGGCTGTGTTCTCCACCCAGTTCTGAGTGCTCCTGTTCCCAAAGCGAGGAGGATTGCTCTGGGTTCTTGATTCAGTCTGCAATACACTGTTTCTGCTACTCCCACTTTTCCTTCTCCTGTTGTCATCATAAGGTTTCAAAGTACAGCTACTCCTCACTTAATATCATAGTTAGGTTCTTGAAAAATATGACTTTAAGCAAAATGATGTTAAGCAAATACAATTTCTCCATAAGAATTAATGTAAATGGGGTAGGAGTTAGGTTCCAGGGAAATTTTTTTTGCCAGACAAAAGACATTGTATACCCGGGTCTGCAGCCCCCTGCCTCTATTTCTCCATGCTGCAGTGTGGGCTGCCCCATGTACAAATCCAGGGGCGCAGGTCCTCCCTGCCTCCCAGGAGTGAATGTGGTAGCGGGGAACTGGCCCTCTCCCTCCCCGAGATGAGCCACCTGTGGCCCCATCCTGCTCCCCACTGGAGCTGTGCAGCCACACATTGTGGCCCTAGGCCTCAGGCCCCAAACCCCACCTTGCTCGGCAGCAGCCCCAGTCTTGCCCAGCTCCTTCCCTCCAGGGGCCTCAATCCCCCCCCTTCCACTTACCTGCTGAAACTGCTCTACAGGCTGCCTGGGGCCACATGCATGTCCATGCATGTGGTTCCCCCTGTCTCACTGCCTTCCTCCTGCTCCCTCCCAGCTCCCTGCAGGCTGGAACTCTGCCAGCCTGCAGGGAGCTCATTGCAAAATGGCAAAATCCATGGGTTTCTCTTGTAAAATGAGAAATCCATGTTTGCCTCTGGTAAAAGGTAAAATCCATGGTTTACTCCATTTTTCAGGTGTCCAAACAACATTATAACTGAACATTGTGCGACTTTAAATGAGTATGTTCTCTAGTAGATCAGTGACAAAACAACATTAACCAGGATGATGTTAAGTGAGGAATACCTGTACTGAGATCCTTGCAGCAGACTCTTTCTCTATTTGGGGCAGTCTGGGCATTAGTCTCCCATGAGTTGATGTTGCATTTTTTCAAGTCGGTCTTGAGGACATCCTTGAAGTGCTTTCTCTGCCTTCCTCGTGAGTGTACACGAGCTGAGCTGGGAGAATAAAACTTGCTTTGGGAATTTGGAGTTTGACATCCAGATGGCATGGCTGGGCCCATGAAGTTGATGTCAGATGATTATCGCCTCAATGCTCATGTTATTTGCTTGCAAGAAGATGCTAATGTTCATGCATCTCTCTTCCCACTGGATTTGAAGGATCTTCCCCAGACAGCAGAGATGGTACTTCTCCAGTGGCTTGAGGTGTCTTGTATATGGTGTCCATGCATAGTAAGGTGGGCATCATGACTGCTTGACAAACCATGAGCTTGGTTTTGGATCTGATGTCATGGTCTTTGAACGTCTGTTTCCTCAGGTGTTCGAGGGTTGCACTTGCACATTTGAGGCAATGATCTCCCCCAAACAGGTGGTGTCTCTACTGTTAGAGAGGGGAGACACAGAGGCTTTGTGTGAGGTTGCAGCTTTTGCTAATAAAAATGAAGTATAAGGGCAGGTGCCTGGGACTCTTCCAGCATTTGCCTGGGCACTCACATGAAGATGCCAAGGTAGCTAGAATAAGTCCCCTCTCTGGACTTTTTCTCCACCCAGGGGATGCTGCTGCTCTCCACCCAGCACAGTGGAGACCAGGGTTCTGACTGTACTGAGGGTGGGCAGAAGACCCTGCACCAGTGTTTAGATGGTTTGCTAGGGAGGAAGGGCCTGAATCCCTCTCCAGGCACTTCAGTGGGCACCTGCTCTGCTCTCTCAGAGGGTGTGGCAAGGCCAGCACAGTGGCATAGCTGCTTCTCCTATTGCCCTCCCTAAGGAATGCCCACTTTTTACTGAGACTCTCTCCTGCCATTACTTGATGGAAAAAGGAATTAAGAGAATTGGCCTCTGTGAGAGATGATACCCCACCCGGTTTAGGCCTCCACCCTATTTGGCTTTTTTTGTTCTGATATGCCTATTGGCTTGACTCTTACGGGGCCCAGATTGGAAGTTCTGCCACCCCTGCACTCCTGACATAGGCCTCCATTTGTTACTGTCATGTAGGACTCTGGCTCAGGCCATATTGTCGGCCACACTCCAGTCCACTAGGCTAACCACACAATCCCTTTACCAGCAAGTCCCTGGCTTCATGCCAGGGATCCCTTATAGTTTATTCTCTATGAAAATACAGAAACTCAGGCAGTCTGGCTGCTCCTTACCCGTTTCCAGTGTGTGTCCCATTGTCCATCATCCAGGGGCCTCTTTCTTCATTTCTGCCACCCTTTTTCTTCTGCCCCTTGAGGGATCCAGCCAGTCAGAGCCAGTGCTCTCTGGCCAGCTGCAGCTTGTGACCCCTAAAGGAGGAGGACCCAAGCATGCTGAGTTGGGTGTGGGCCTCTCTCCACCTGGAGCATGGCGTTCCCCTGATCTCAGTCCCCATGTGGTATCACTTCTGTCCCTGGCCAGGGCTTCCCCCACCGCGAGCTACACACAGGCAGTAAGCCTGGCAGCAAGGTACCTGGTATTACAGCTGCAATGTCAGGTGTCAGAGGAGATTTTCCTGGTGTGCAGGAATGGGAGAGGGGGTGAGTTCTCTCCTCTTAACCCTATCCCTCAAGTACAGAGGGTCTGGGGAATCAGGGTCCTGCCAGGACTCAGACCATCTCAGGAGAGGGCAGGGACCTACCACTCTGGGGATTGCCTGTGGAGCTCTTATACCTCTCTCCCCGACCTGTCCTTCCTTTATAAGAGAGGTGTTTCAAGCAGGAGGTGTCCAAGCAGGAGTGGTACTTCACCTCCAACATTTCCTTGGCAGGAGTCAGCCAGGCCTAGATGTATTACCTTTACCACTACTTCTGGGGATATGCCAACCAGTATGAAGTGCTCCTGCTGCAGGACACAGTGCCCTGGGAGATGTTCAAGAGCCGGATGGAGGCTGTCTTTGGCAGCATACTAGGGAAGCCCAGACTGGCATTCCAAGTAAGAATCCACCTTGCATGCTACCTGTGGCTCCACTATGATGATCTGACACCCATGAACAAGTCCACAATTGCCACTACTATTAACATGATGCTGAACCCATGACCTCACCCAGGGAAAAGTTCTCTAGACCCCAGCTGCCTAAGAAAAGACCTGCCATGCACTTCCCTTGGCTTTCCAGCACTGTTATTCTACTTTGAATATTTCAGGAGGGGGTAGAAGTGCAGGTTGCTTTGATTTCAGGGGTTGGGGTAGTGGGGGGTGCATACAGGACCAGGGTGGGAGTGTGATTACCGGAGGGGAGGTGGGGGTTGCCTTGAGTGGTCAGTACAGTGATGCCTGTGCTTTGAGATTTGGAATCATCTGGCACCCATGGACTTTCCCCAGTGATCAAATCAGAGGGTGGAGGGAGTTCTGGAGTGCCACTTGCAAGCCTTTCCAGGTGCACAACTCGAGAGTGCTCTGGGCAGTGGGTCTGGATTGGCTGAGATAATGGTTCCCACTTGGGACTGCTACCATGACATTAGTGCCTTTCTTCAACAGGAAGGGAGGGAGAGGGGTTGTCCCTGACATTTGTGTCCTCTCTGCCACCTGAGCCAGCTGTACTGTCAACTGGGGTGGGGTACCGAGCACTTGCACTTCTATCTGTTTTTAAAACTGTGTTTGCAGAGCTCAATAAACTCTTTTAGTGCCTTTCCATGAGTGCAAGGGGGAGGGAGGGGGGCTGTTTCAGCACCAATGCTCTAGCCAGCTGGGAGGAGGCTACACTTCTCCCAGGAGCTAAGTATGGCCCTGAGAGAGAGGTCAGGGAGGTGTGAATGTGGCACATTTATGTTCCCATAGAATGGGAGAGGGGTTGCTAACCACCCAAGGCCAGGGGGTGGAGGGCCTGACACCTTGGCTGCAATCCAGGATGGGAGGGAGGGAGGGAGGGAGGGGCTGACCTATTACTGGTCTGCCCAGTACTGAAATATGGACATCTCTCAAGCATTTAGCAACCTGGGGCCCTGTGCTTTGAGTGGTCAGGGCAGGGTGATCCCTGTACCCCTGTTCTCCCAGTGCCTTCTGGGCCTCTCAGTCACAATGGTCTGAGAGAGGGCTATGACTGTGAAGATGGACTGTAGTGGCTGCAGGTCCCCCCACTCCCCGTTCCTTCCCTTGCTTCCTCCAGAATCTCTGCATTTCCTCCAGTGCCTGAATCCCAATCATGGGTGACTGGTACCTTCCAAATCTGGGGGCGACCGATGGGGGTGTCCCCCAGAAGCTAGTCACCGACCATGCTGGTAGCATGGTGGCAGCAGAAGTGTCCGCACTTCTGTCACCAATATGCCGCTGGCAGAGTCAATTTCACAGGAGGCAATAGTGCTCTCCATGCCCCCCTACCAGCCAGAGTGCTGGCTGTTGTTTGGGCACATACCCCCCCCCCCGTACCCTCCTACACATCGCCTGTGATCTCAGTCATAGCCATGTGGAGCAGGGGTGA
Organism: Alligator mississippiensis; assembly: GCF_030867095.1. Lineage (NCBI taxonomy): Eukaryota > Metazoa > Chordata > Crocodylia > Alligatoridae > Alligator > Alligator mississippiensis. The sequence continues at coordinate 218,225,199 of NC_081826.1, forward strand.
ACCGTACCATCCCAAGCTACATGGAGTCCTTGATCAGTGCTTGACTCATCAGCAGAAGTGGGGAAAAGGCTGACTGTGGGTCCTGCAGGTCACTTTGCAGCAGTGACCACTGCACTAGTGTAATGTCTTTGACTGGCATCAGAGACAGTAGACCAGGTTTCACTGGATAGGAGAAGAAAGGGCACAAGACAAACAGAAAAAAGATGGTAACATAGTTAACGTTAGAGCATTTCCCATTGTAAGCACCTGTTTTTAGATGCTCATCCAAAGTATTCACCTTTACCCCTTGATCACCTTCACCATCTGCCGTAAAGCTGGCAAGTCAGTCAGCAATACAGAAATCATTGACTTTAGGAAAGCTGATTTTTACAAGCTCAGGAGACTTGTCAGTGAGACCCTAAGGGACCATAACCCCAAGGGGAGGGGAGCTCAGGAAGAGTGGTGGCTCCTCAAGGGAGCGATCCTTGATGCACAAGCTAATGCTGTTCTGTCTCGGAGGAAAGGCAGCAAAAGGGCAAAGTAGCCCCTTTGGCTCTCCTGGGAACTAGCAGACCTCCTGCGGCTAAAAAGAAGGTCCTACAAAGGATGGAGGATGGGATCCACCTCCAAGGAGGAATATTCTGCACTGGTCCGGTCCTGTAGGGAGCGAACCAGGAAAGCCAAGGCTGTGACAGAACTCCAGCTAGCTACAAGTATCAAGGACAATAAAAAGTCCTTTTTTAGATATGTGGGGAGCCAGAGGAAAAGCAAGGGCAACGTTGGACCCCTGCTAAACCAGATGGGACAACTTACAACCGATGCCCAGGAAAAAGCAAACCTATTAAATGGGAACTTTGCATCGGTCTTTCATCAGTCCCACGGGACCCCCCTGCCCACTACAGGAACAGGGAGGCCTGGATGAGGGAGGCTGCCCTCCATCAAAGCTGACCTCATGAAGGAACACCTTGAGAGGCTGGACACCTTCAAGTCAGCTGGCCCTGACAGTCTACACCCCAGGGTACTCAAGGAGCTGGCTAGCATCATAGCCCAGCCCCTGGCATGGATCTTTGAGAATTCCTGGTGTTCTGGTGAAGTGCCTGAAGATTGGAAGAAGGCCAATGCGGTGCCTATCTTCAAGAAAGGGAGGAAAGTGGATCTGGCAAACTACAGGCCCATCAGCCTGACCTCTATCCTGCAGAAGGTCTTAGAAAAGATTATTAAAGAGGTCATCCTTAACAGACTAGCTGACGGCAATATCCTGAGGGATACCCAGCACGGGTTTGTTGTGGGTAGGTCTTGTTTGACCAATCTTATCTCCTTTTACAACCAGGTGACCTATCACCTGGACAAGGGAGAGGAGATTGACGTCATATATCTTGACTTCAAAAAAGCCTTCAATTTGGTATCCCATGATCACCTCTTGGCAAAACTGGCCAACTGCGGCTTCGCATCCACCAAGATCCACTGGCTGGGGAATTGGCTCTGGGGTCGGACCCAGAGAGTGGTGGTTGACGGAAGTCAATCATCAGGGTGCCCTGTGACTCTGTGCCCAAGACTCTGTCCTTGGACCTATATTGTTCAACTTCTTCATTAATGATGTGGACATTGGAGTCAGAAGCGGACTGGCCAAGTTTGCCGATGATACCAAACTCTGAGGTAAAGCATCCACACCTGAGGACAGGAGGGCGATCTAGGCTGACCTTGACAGGCTCAAGAAATGGGTGGATGAGAACCTGATGGTTTTTAACACCGAAAAATGCAAGATTCTCCAGCTTGGGAGGAAAAACCTGCAGCATCCCTATAGGCTAGGCAGTGCTACACTGGTTAGCACTACGGATGAAAGGGACTTGTGGTCATTGACCACAAGATGAATACGAACCTTCAATGTGATGCTGTGGCCAGTAAAGCAAGCAAAATGCTGGCTTGCATCCACAGATGTTTCTCAAGCAAATCCCAGGATATTATTCTCCCATTGTATTCGACCTTGGTGAGGCCGCAGCTGGAGTACTGCATCCAGTTTTGGGCTCCTCAATTCAAAAAGGATGTGGAGAAGCTTGAGATAGTCCATAGAAGAGCCACGCGCATGATCAGAGGTCAGGAAACAGACCTTATGACGACAGACTGAGAGCCATGGGGCTCTTTGGCCTGGAAAAGCACAGGCTCAGGGGCTATGTGATGGCCACCAATAAGTTTTTCAGGGTTGTTCACCAGGATCTGGGGAACAATTGTTCACCAGAGCGCCCCAAGGGATGACAGGGACGAACAGTTATAAACTCCTGCAAGAGCGTTTCAGGCTGGACATAAGGAAGAATTTCTTCACTGTCTAAGCCCCCAAGGTCTGGAATAGCCTACCACCGGAGGTGGTTCATGCACCTACATTGAACGCCTTCAAGAGAAATTTGGATGCTTATCTTGCTGGGATCCTATGACACCAGCTGACTTTCTGCCCCTTGGACAGGGGGCTGGACTTGATGATCATCTGAGGTCCCTTCCAGCCCTAATGTCTATGAAATCTATGAATTCTATGATATCCCCATAGATTATTCATAGTCAGTCTCTGCTCAAAATTATTTTTTTGTTTTTTTAAATTCAAGAATGATATGTTCAACCCTTTCTGATTTTTGTCAGAGAGGAAAAAAGCCTGACACTTTTCTCCTTTTTTCCTTTGTAAAGGAAAAAAAAAATCCCTTCAGCATGAATCAGAAATGGCGAAACTTTGAAATATGAAACTTGGTATGTAAGTAGTCCCTGATGAATAGTAGATATTTTGCTAGGTTGTATAAAATTTGATTGTAAAATAACAAAGTTATGAACATTTTAAAGTGCACCCCAGAGCAAGTACAGTAGAAAATTTCATTAATGTTTAAATGGACAAGTGAACCATACTCAGGCAAATGTGCATAAAGCTGGTTCTTAATGTAACAGATGACATAGGCCAAGGAAGGGCTAGAGGTTTCCAGGAGTTCTAGTGCCACTACTGATACTATTGTATCCAAATAATTCATGCAGCACCTGCTTCAGCCAATCTGGAACCTGAATTGCATACAGGTCCTATGCCAGCCTATCCAGGGTAGGCACTGTGTGCAGCATGCATCCTAAACAACTAGAGCATGTGCAGCAAGTATTCCAGACTGGCCTCAAATGGGCATCATGTCACATACACTGGATCTGGCATGCGGGGGGTGGGGGGAAGGGGGTCCATAGGTCCAATCTGGCCTATGGCCCAGTCCTGTGCCACTCATCCAGCCCATGGGACCAGATGAATTTGACACCCCTGATTTACAGTAAATTGTGGTCCATGATACACTTCGCAAGAACAAGATACTTAATACCTGTCAATAGGAACAGGGATCAGGCTACTGTTTAGAAAATTACTGTGCTACTTAGATCGTATAATATTAGTGTGGAATGCTTACTGGGATAAAATATAATGTTAGCGTTAAGCCTGTGAGCATACCCACTAGGAACTGCTTCCAGAAGTCTAAGCAGAGTTAAATTGAGATATATGCTCACTCATTTCATAAAAAATGCCGTCTTCTTTCCAACCAGCTGGCTTCCTAAATTCCTGTGGTATGTTACCTTATTACCTGGCTTATACATTGACTTCTCTTAAATTCTTCTTGTAGTTTTGTCTGGATAAATATTCTATCATATCTTGCTGTGCAACACTGTAGGTGTAAAATATGTGCAGTATTTAGCCTATGGGACTGCAGAATCCCATCCTCAAGCATCTGTATTTCTGCTGAAAGCAAAGTGATCCCTATATGTAGTCTGAAGAGAGCACTTTGAGATACTTCATGATGAAAGGTGCTATACATATGCAAGTTATTACTGACATTAATTGGATTTACCTATGTAAATCTTTCCTCATTGGGAAAACAAATCCCAGTGAATTTTTTGCTGAGTTTTTTTCTGAATAAAGATTTTCTATTATCCTGGTACAGAATCATAACTAAATAAAGAAGTCTTTTTCTTTGCCTTATTTGTGTGCTTTTGATTGCAATAAAATTTTACTTGGCAACGAACACAGCTTGAAATGGTATTCCTTGCATATAATTTTTTGTTAGAAATAGAAAACCCAGGAGTGCATTTTTAGTGCATCTGTTTTTGTTGTTTCTTAAAATGTGTGCATTTGGAAAGCATCTAGCATATGAAAGGATGTATTTGAAAAGATTATATAAGTGCTATATGAACAAAAAAGAAAAAAGAAAAGAAGTGAGGCTGCTAAAGAGTAAGAGTATAGGTAGAGTATAAATTTAAAATAATCTAGGCGTAAACCAAAAACTATGTAAATGGATACTTTGTCTCAGTTTTCAATCAGGTTGTTTATACTGACTACAAGGGAAAAAGCAAGATGGATAACAGGAATGAGGGTATGAAAATGGAAAGTACCATAATTAAGCAAGACTTAAGGGGATTAATATCATGGGTAGTCGACCCATAGCAACTGGATAATCTGAATCCTAAAATGAAAGAACTGGCACATTAATATGCAGGTCCTATAACAAGCATTTTCAACAAATCTATTAAGACAGGGGTGGAGCCATACAGCTGGAGAATAGTAATATAGTATAAAAAGTTGGGGAGTGATAACTTCTATAAGATACAAGGCTTAATTTAAAACATGGATTAATTTAAAACAGATTAATTGAAAACATGGGGTAAAGGCAAAATAGGATAAAATATAACATGGATTTAGCAAAGCTAAATCATCCTAGACTGGCCTGACGGTTTGACTTGGTAGATAAAATAAATTGTACAGATTTCATTTATCTGGACTGCAGAAAGCTCTTGATCTGCTGCCACATGGTAAACTCTAGTTAAATTGGAGAAGATGGGGATTAGTAGAACAATTTTAAGTGAGTAAGGGGCTGGATAATGGGAAGACAGCAACAGGTAGTGCTAAAAAGGGAAGTATCAGGCTGGAGGGAGGTTCAGAAGTGGATCCAAGGGGCCACTTAGGCACTTGCAGCCTCTTTGATTCCTGCTGCACCCAAAGTTTAAAAACAAGTGCCTGACAGTGACAGCAGCATTTCAAGTCAGGTAGTGCTGAGGGATTCAATGGACTGCATGGCTTATTATAATCTGTCTGATCCCTTCTAAACTCTTCATTTCCATAGCTGTTAATGACCTTCTCTTCTTTTTAATGGTCTTGATGTTCCACTGATCAAGCTTTACTTTTTTGGCAATTCTGCTGTTAGCTGTTTCTCTTAATGAAGGTCCTATTTCACAGCCCTGTAGACTGTTTTTAACTCATTCTAACGAAGTTACATATTTTTTTGCTTCAGTACAGCCCTAGGTCCCTAGCATATTAATGAACCTTCTAATTTATTTGTAACTGGAGAAAAATATGCATTATTTATAGATACATAGATTGTAAGGTCAAAAGGGACCTTGGAATATCATCGGGTCCAGCCCCCTGCACCAAGCAGGAAGGATAATTGGGGTTCAGGTGACCCCAGCAAGGTGACTGTCTAGTCTCCTCTTGAAGATTTCCAGGGTAGGTGATTGCGCCACCTCTGGAGGGAGCTTATTCCACAGTCTGGACACCCTCACTGCGAAGAAGTTTTTCCTGATGTTGAGCCTGAATCAATCTTCGAAGTGTTTGTGGCCATAACTCCTCATTTTCTCCTCGGGTGCCCAGGTGAACAGTTGCTCACCAAGCCCTTGATGTACTCCCCTAGTGTAGTAGTAAGCTGCTACCAGGTCCCCTCTCGGCCTTCTTTTCCTCAGGCTGAAGAGTCCCAGGTCCCTCAGCCTTTCCTCGTGTGGCTTGCCTTTTAAGACTGAACATATGGGTGGCTCTTCTTTGGACTCTCTCAAACTTGTCCACGTCCTTGTTAAATTGTGGTGCCCCGAACTGGGTGTAGTACTCCAGCTGTGGTCACCAGTGCCGAGTAGAGAAGAAGAATCACCTCCTTGGCTTTGCTGGAGATGCATCGATTGATGCATGCCAGAGTATTATTTGCCCTACTGGCCACAGTATTGCACTGCCAGCTCATATTCATACGGTGGTCTATTATTACCCCCATGTCCCTTTTATTTGTGGTGCTAGTTTGTTTGGTCCTGTCAAGCTTGTAGGTGTGTTGAGGGTTGCTCATCCTGAGTTGGAGCACTTTACATTTCTCAACGTTGAACATCATCATATTCTGATTCACCCAACTTGCTAGCCTGTCTAGATCTGCCTGTATCTGTAGACTATCTTCAAGTGTGACAACGCTTCCCCATAACTTGGTGTCATCCGCAAACTTGGCCAGTGAGCTCTTCACCCCCACATCCAAATCATTAATAAAGATGTTGAAAAGTACTGGACTGAGCACCAACACCTGCAGGACACCGCTGCCCACTTCTCACCAGGATGACACAGATCCATTCACTATGACTCTCTGGGTCCTACCCTGTATCCAGTTTCTCACCCACCTGATTGTCTCAGACTTAAGTTCACAATCCTCCAATTTTCTTGCGAGGACATCATGGAATACTAAATCAAAGGCCTTTTGGAAATCTAGGTATACAATATCAACCTGCTTTCTTGTGTCCACGTGGCGAGTTACCTGGTCTTAGAAGGAAATGAGGTTGGTAAGGCAAGATCTGTCTCTGATGAAGTCACATTGGCTGTCATTCAGCATTTTACCTTCTGCAAGCTTATTGCAGATAGACTCTTTGATGAACTTTTCTAGGATTTTCCCTAGGATGGAAGTTAGGCTGATTGGCCTATAGTTATCCAGGTCCTCCCTCCTGCTCTTCTTGTGGATGGGCACTACGTTGTCCCTCTTCCAGTCCTCAGGGACTTCATATGTGATGATTCACCTCCTTATCTGCACCCCCTTTTTCAAAATCCTAGGTCTGCCCATGGGGAGGTTAATCAGGTTAGTGGAGGTTCTCAAGAGTCAGTCTTCAGACTCTTTTCCTCAGGGACTTTTAGCACAACGTTGGGAATCATCATCAAATAGTAGCAGGGCTGGAATATCATACAGAGAGTAGTGGGTAACCTTAAGTACCAGAGTAATAGAAGTGGTATAAAATTCAGTACTACAAACCTGTACATCTGGGAACTAACAAAAAAATTCAAATGTTGGCCAGGAGTTAATGAGTTGGAAATGACTGAGGTGGACAAGATCCTGGATGTAGTACTTGATCAAAGGCTGACAATGAACTACCAATTTGATGCAACCATGAAAAAGACAAATGGGTTGGACACATCAGGAAAGGTATTTTCAGTAGGCACAGGAAAGTATTAATATTTGTGCAAGGCCCTGGTGAGAACTTACCTGGAGTACTAGTAAACAAGTCTGGCCACCATGTTCAAGAAAGATGAACTGAAACTGGAACTTATGCAGAGAAGAGCTACTAGAACAGGTAGAGAAATTGAGTGCTCACCTTACTAGAAAGGACAAGAAAAGCTTGGCATGTTTAGCCTAGCAAAATGAAGGCATAGAGGATGTGATAGTTGCTGTATATAAACACATTAAGGGGGTAAACATGAAGGAGGGATTTAATTAAGCTAAAGGGAAATGGCACAAAAACAAATGTGTAAAAACTGGCCATGAATAAATTTAGGATGGAAATGAGAAAAAGGTTCCTAACCATTAGAGCAAACATGTTCTGTCACAATCTTCCATTGGGGCATAAAATACTACTTTTAAGAAGTATTTCAATGATTTTATGATAGGAATTATAGGGCATGGTGCCTGTAACAGCTTGAGACTGGACTTGATAACCCAGGAGATACCTTCTTGTCCTATAATACTGTAACACGCACACACACAGACTTTGGTTGTGTATGGCAAAGTGTGTGCTTTTGGTTGTTGTGTATTATGTGTGTGCATGGTTGTTTTTTTTAACGTGGACAAGATGGCTCCTGTTGTTCTGGCCATGTGCTCTTCATATGGAAATCTGGGGCCTTGTATCAGGGCAAAATGTGTAAAATCCTTTGGCCTGATTGGCCAGGGGCAGCAAAGACTTTTCAAGCAGATTAGTTAAGAGGAAGATGAGAGTGTGTCACTCCCTAACTGGACAAGGCCCTGGTGATATAAAGGAGGGATATAAAGTGAGCTAGGCTGGCTTGGGGAGGAGGAGAAGCTGCTAGGGGTCAATGAAGAGTGAAGTCTCCTCCAAGGGAGAAGGAATCCGTCCAAGGAGGATTATTCTGCACTGGTCCGGTCCTGTAGGGAGCAGACCAGGAAAGCCAAGGCTGCAACTGAACTCCAGCTAGCTTTGAGCATCAAGGACAATAAAAAGTCCTTTTTCAGATATGTGGGGAGCCGGAGGAAAAGCAGGGGCAACGTTGGACCCCTGCTGAACCAGATGGGGCAACTGACAACTGACGCCCAGGAAAAAGCCAACCTATTAAATAGGTACTTTGCGTCAGTCTTTCATCAGCCCCATGGGACGCCCATGCCCGCTACAGGGCCAGGAAGTCCGGGTGAGGGTGATCCCCTGCCCTCCATTAATGCTGACTTTGTGAAGGAACATCTTGAGAAGCTGGATACCTTCAAGTCAGCCAGCCCTGACAATCTTCACCCCAGGGTACTCAAGGAGCTGGCGAGCATCATAGCCCAGCCTCTAGCGCGGATCTTTGAAAACTCTTGGCGCTCTGGTGTAGTGCCTGAAGACTGGAAGAAGGCCAACGTGGTGCCTATCTTCAAGAAAGGGAGGAAAGTGGATCCGGGTAACTATAGGCCCATCAGCCTGACTTCTATCCCGGGGAAGATCTTAGAAAAGTTTATTAAGGAGGCCATCCTTAATGGACTGGCCGACGCCAACATCTTAAGGGATAGCCAGCACGGGTTTGTTGCGGGTAGGTCTTGCTTGACCAATCTCATTTCCTTCTACGACCAGGTGACCTATCACCTGGACAAGGGAGATGAGATTGATGTCATATATCTTGACTTCAAAAAAGCCTTCGATCTGGTGTCCCATGATCGTCTCTTGGAGAAACTGGCCAATTGTCGCCTTGGGTCCCCCACGATCCACTGGCTGGAAAATTGGCTCCGGGGTCGGACCCAGAGGGTAGTAATTGATGGAAGTCACTCATCGTGGTGTCCTGTGACCAGTGGGGTCCCCCAGGGCTCTGTCCTTGGACCCATACTGTTCAACATCTTCATTAACGATGTGGAAACTGGAGTCAGAAGCGGACTGGCCAAGTTCGCCGATGACACCAAACTTTGGGGCAAAGCATCCACGCCAGAAGACAGGCGGGTGATCCAGGCTGACCTGGACAGGCTCAGCAAGTGGGCGGATGAAAATCTGATGGTGTTCAATGCCGATAAATGCAAGGTTCTCCACCTTGGGAAGAAAAACCCGCAGCATCCTTATAGGCTTGGCAGTTCTATGTTGGTTAGCACTATGGAAGAAAGAGACTTGGGGGTCATCATTGACCACAAGATGAACATGAGCCTGCAATGCGATGCTGCGGCTAGTAAAGCGACCAAAACGCTGGCTTGCATCCATAGATGCTTCTCAAGCAAATCCCGGGACGTCATTCTCTCCCTGTACTCGGCCTTAGTGAGGCCGCAGCTGGAGTACTGCGTCCAGTTTTGGGCTCCACAATTCAACAAGGATGCGGAGAAGCTTGAGAGAGTCCAGAGAAGAGCCACGCGCATGATCAGGGGTCAGGGAAGCAGACCCTACGATGACAGGCTGAGAGCCCTGGGGCTCTTTAGCCTGGAAAAGCGCAGGCTCAGGGGTGATCTGATGGCCACCTACAAGTTTATCAGGGGTGATCACCAGTATCTGGGGGAACGTTTGTTCACCAGAGCGCCCCAAGGGATGACGAGGACGAATGATCACAAACTACTACAAGATCGTTTCAGGCTGGACATAAGGAAGAATTTCTTTACTGTCCGAGCCCCCAAGGTCTGGAACAGCCTGCCGCCGGAGGTTGTTCAAGCGCCTTCATTGAACACCTTCAAGATGAAACTGGATGCTTATCTTGCTGGGATCCTATGACCCCAGCTGACGTCCTGCCCTTTGGGCGGGGGGCTGGACTCGATGATCTTCCGAGGTCCCTTCCAGCCCTAATGTCTATGAAATCTATGAATTTGCAGCTAGAGAAAGGAGAAACTCAGGTGCAATGGAGCCTCTTGCAACACAGAAGGATCCATGCTCTCAAACAGCTCCCCGCAGTGCAGTGACTCCAAGGAGCAGCTCATAGGACTCTCTGGCATAGGCCCCCTCTCCAGCCCATTTCTGAAAGGCAGGCATAGGGGTGCAGGCCCCTGGAACTACCTGTTGGGGAGTCCCAAATCCCAGACTATCTGGGTATGGGTGAAACCTCCTCAAGAGGATGCCACCTATAGGCTTTGTTTTGTAGTTAATAGTGTTTTAAAATTATATTGCAGGGGTTTAGGTTGTAGCCATGTTGGTCTAAGGATATAGGCAGACAAGGTTCCTTGGGTGAATTTGATATCTTTTATTAGACCAACCCAAATGGTTGGAGAATAGTTATTAAGCAAGCTTAAGCTTAAGCCACTCTCTCTCCAATCTCTCAGTCCTGATCCTCAAGGGAAACTTACACAACACTTCCCAGAGACAAGCCTATGAGCTCCATTTCATCAACCTGCTGGATACTAGAGATCAGGGACTAAACACAGACATTGGATTTTTGATACATTATAATCTGCCTGAGTCCCCAGCCCAGCCCAGCCCAGCCCCTGGCTTCTTTACTTTTCATTCCATCCAGGAAGAGCACGCAGCAACTGCTGCAGCGTCCTTAGCCTGACGAAGGGTTTTTGAACCCGAAAGCTTGCTTAATAACTATTCTCCAACCATTTGGGTTGGTCTAATAAAAGATATCAAATTCACCCAAGGAACCTTGTCTGCTTAAAATTATATTAAGTGTTTTATCTTGTTTTCTCTGTAATAAATTTGGGTTTTGTGTTTGCTTGCTTTTGAGGAGGGGTTTTGTTTATATAGGATGACCCAATTTAGTGTTCCCAGATTTCTGGGTGGGGGCTCAAGCCACTGGTATAATTTATAGGGTAACCCAAAATGTGAACCCGGCCCTTCTTGCTGCTGACCAGTGCCCTGCAGAAGGGTTACAATACTATTAAGTGTTCGTTCATATATTCTAAATAAGTGATGTTGCAGAAACAAATTACATTTGCAAAAGAAAGCTAACATCTATTTAAAATGGTTGCAAAACACAGTCTATAACCATCAGTAACGTTCATTGATTAACTGTATTTGATGCACTATAGTTTACAGAACATGGTTTGAACAGAGACAACAGAGAAGCATCCAGCATTTTGACTTTGAATTTAATAGGGTTGTCTTGATTACATAGCACAAATAATGATAAGCTTGATTAAGTGACTTTATTTCATTGAGGTCTTTAAATAGCTGAATATGTAATTTGTAGCATAACCTACCCAGTTACCTGTGTGTTGCCATGGCAATAAAATACACACTGAAATGACATTTGACATTCTTTTAAGTTTTATAATTTGCAATCAAGACAACTACGAGTGTGCTTTATTTCAAAATGGCTTGTGAACAACAGAAATGTAAATAACACATCTTCCAAACAGCCATAAATTCTAGTAACAAATGAAAGGTAAAAGATATCTACTTTATCTATTGGCTGTGTAGTTCCATTGAAAGCAGCTATCTATGATTACCATGTAGGAGGAAGTACTTAGTTACAAGGCATGTCAAAAGCATATTGCTCTGGCTAACAATTTAATATCAATATTTAAGTACACCTATTTTTTAAACAGGGAAAGCTGCTACAGTAGATTAACACATTAACAGTGATATGCTGATAATGGGTCTCTGAGACTTGCAGGAGCCCTTTGTTAAAATTCTGACATCAAATTAAGCAAAGGTTAGGGTGATTTGCCTGTGCTCAAGAGAGGTCTTCTCTTGTCAGGATACCACTTAACCCTTTCTTGGGGCTCTTTAAAATATTACTGAGAAGCACATTTTCACCAGATACTCTGTGAATAAACTCATCCTTGGAAGGATTCTGAGTGCCATCTTGACATTGTCGCCCAGCAGGAAATTAATCAACAATTGGGTATCTTCACACAAGAGAATTAGGCTCCTTAAATGGATGTTACATGACATAAATGGATTTTCCAATTTCAGGAGGCAAAACAAAGTGGAGTTGGGCAATACTCTACTTTGCATTTGCAGCTCAGGAAAACTCATATCAGGCACTTGACCACATCAGCTATACCTTCATTCAAAAGAAGAGTAATGTTCCTTCTCCCTGAGAGAAAGAGATGCAGCCAATACAGCCAGAAATCTGGTAGAATATTTCTAGTCAGGAGACAAAGAACAAGCCAAGAATGTAATACATTCCCAAGGTCATTTAGATAGAGACTCAACTTTAGTTACTCTGAACCAAAGTCAAAGTCATGGACTTGAGGAACACAGAATGCTTTTTTGAAATCCAGACTCTAGTTTAGAGGAGAACATGATCAGGAGCCTTTCTACAAAATAAACTTCATGTCATTGACCTTCACCTGATTTGAGCCAATGGCCCAACAATTATCACTTAAAACTAAATTAGTTCTTCACACTACAGTATGAGTGTCAACTAATACATTCTTACAATACTTCAATTATATAGGTATATCATAATGATTATTCCATATTGAACAGGTACCGAAATAGAGAGGTTAAGTGACTTGTCTAAGAGCACACAGTGACTCACGGGCAAAATACAGATTGAAATTCAGGAGGTCTTGGCTCTCAGGCCTATGTTCTAGCTGATAGATTATGCTGCCTCTCAGAAATGAAAAGCTCACCTACAAGTAAAAGGCACCACATCCCCATAGGAATTCTCTCAGAAAAACAGTTATAGAATTAAAGAGCAAAGGGCATGTTGTCACACAGTACTAAGATCTTACTAACATATCATGCAGAAAATGAATGTTGTGCCTTTAAATATCATTTGAAATAGGCTTATTCTGTTAAGCAAGCACAGCTTTTGTTTTTATAAGGTGCTTTTGTCTGGCATAGTATGATAAAAAACAAGAGTTCCCTTAATGCCACAACAGCATTATAAAGCACTATTTTGGCTGCACCAGCACTTTGCAGTAAATCCCAAGGTAAAATTTTACATACTGTAATGTCATTGGGAAAAGAGTCAGCATTTTACAGCTTTCTCAACTGTTATTCAATAGAGTTATAGTAAAGAAGGCCAAGGGATGCTTGTTGCTGTTACTTTGACACTGTCATAGTTAAAAAAGTAGAGGCAATGATCTTTGTCCTGGAATAATACAGCTATTTAAGACCTTGTCTTTGAAGTTATAGTCATGGAAATATTTAAGGAATGATGTTAATGAGGAAGATGTATGTTGGCGATACACAAATTTTACAGGTAAACCAAGGACAATAGCTACAAAAGCAATTCTAACAGCATATTTTTCACCCATTTTTGTCTTCATTTTCCATTAAATCTTTGCATGAAGGAAACTCTGTTTACATTGAAGCACATAGAAAATACATGTGGGTCTTGTTGCCAACAGTCATTTTGGGATTAAATTCAGGGTTACCATATTTCCAGTTTCACAAAAGAGGATACCTGTGTGGGGGGTATATGATTAAACAAGTACAAAAAGAGAAAAGGAATGTGCCCTTCACAACAAGAAACACATAAAACCCATTGCCAGAGCCTTATTACAGAGGTAATTAAATACCCCCCCAAAATTGACTATGACATACACAATTTGCAATGTATATGATGAAAGAAAATGTTTTGAGCCAGATCTTAACCTGTAAGATTTCAAGACCATAATTTCAAATAATAACTTCTCACTTGAAGCTTGTCAGAGGGCAAAATATGTAATTTCATAATAATTACCTGATCCTGGTGCTCTACCTTTTCCAGATACCATGAACTAGTCCCAGCCTCTGATGGGAACATGATCATGCCTTCCACTTCTTTATTAGAAGTGCATTCATTCAGTTGGTTAACAAAAAATATCAAGTGTGAAATTTTGGCTCCACAGAAGACAATGGAAATTTTGCTTTTGGTTACAGTGGGACCAAAACAAAGTCCACACGATTAAATTGACCAAGAGCAATGATGAATATAGACAAAAAGTTTCAATCAAAAAGTTGGTGTAAAAACACTCTCTAAGCTGAAATTTGTACACATCAAGCATTTGTCAAAAAATTATAAACAGACATTGAAAGTGTAAAAAACAAAATCTATAAATGGAAAAAATGGTGAAATACACTGGAGAAATTGGTTGCTGTAAATAGCATTTCCACTATCCATTAGAAGTACCCTTATTGGACAAAAGTATAAAAAAGATACATCATACCTCAATATAACATTAAGGGGGTTTTTTTTGTCCTATAAGGCTTTGAATTTCAGCACTTATATTTTCAATGATGTTTCCATTGATCTTTCTTTTAGGTTAGGAATTACACGAAAAACCTTTCCAAGCTGGCACCAAAACATGAATAATTGGTCGAGTCTGCATAGAAATGACAAACATAGCATCAATAAATCTGTGTGGATTTGACATCAATAAGGATGTCAGTGTTAATAGTGGAAGATTGATGTTCAAGTTTTTCTGGTTGCTGACTGCATGGGATTGTTCTCTTGTGCATTACAGAAAAGAGTTGCATATCTAATAATAATTTAGAAAGCGTATTCTTGTGGTATAACCAGTAGTCGTCAAGCCTGGTGACTGGAAATTTGCTTCAGGATGAGACGATATAGCATTTCTGTGCTACAGAATTCATGTTTTTTTGGGCTTTTTGGCATTGATCCTTTCTTGAATGTTGTCAGAGGATGAGTTGTTGTTGGGAGTGGGTTCAGTTTGGTCGTGAGAACCTGCAATCTCTGATTTGAGTTCCACCAGAAATTCAACAGTCACCATCCCTCCATCCGACTTTCTTTAGAATACTCCAGCACCAACATCCCCTTTTTAGACACAATGATCAATATCCAGAAGGGTAAAATACAGACCACAGTATACAAGAAACCCACAGACCGACATACATATCTGCACAGAACCAGCAAGCACCCGAAACACACCAAAAAAGCTGTGATATACAGCCAAGCCCTCAGATACCCCCGCATCTGTACTGAAGAGAACACCCGGGATTGCCACCTCACCAATCTTAAAAAGGCTTTCACCCTTTTCACATTTCTCACAGGAGGGCCACTCTCTCTCCAATCTCTCAGTCCTGATCCTCAAGGGAAACTTACACAACACTTCCCAGAGACGAGCCTATGAGCTCCATTTCATCAACCTGCTGGATACTAGAGATCAGGGTCTAAACACAGACATTGGATTTTTGATACATTATAATCTGCCTGAGTCCCCAGCCCAGCCCAGCCCCTGGCTTCTTTACTTTTCATTCCATCCAGGAAGAGCACACACCAACTGCTGAAGCTTCCTTAGCCTGACGAAGGATTTTGAACCCGAAAGCTTGCTTAATAACTATTCTCCAACCATTTGGGTTGGTCTAATAAAAGATATCAAATTCACCCAAGGAACCTTGTCTGCCTATATCCTTAGACCAACACGGCTACAACCTAAACCCCTTCTGGCTTTGTCATCTTTTTGGTTCATGATTCTTAACATCTACTAATAAAATTCAATATGTTTGGCCTTACAAAGCATATCTCTGAGTAACTGTGTATAAGTCTAAAGGAAAAGCGGTACTTTAGGGCCCATACCCACTCCATTGAGATTGCTGGGAGTTTGATCCACAGGCTGTAGAGAAGCAGGATTTGGTTCTTACAGCAATTTTGAGGAAGAATATAAAACAATGCTTGTAAGTAATAATGCCATTATGTAAACTTAAAAGCAAGTTGTAGCATTAGACCTTAATTGGTAGGAAATGTCTTACTGGAATTTCTAACAAATATTCTCTTAAAAATTATATTATGTGTGGCTGCTGAACTGTGTTATTAGTAAGCTATTTTAACAAGGAAAATTAATACTTTTTTATGGATACAACATATCCACGTCTTGCAGAATACTTCCTTGGGATGTTGAATACACATACATCCCCAAAACCAAGCTTTATACATTTTCTCCCAAAATACTTAGATGTAGTACTTGTTATATTAGTCTACATGATTTTTTAGCATCTTTTTTGTTGTTGTAAATAATCAGATTGATTAATTTTCTACTTAACAGAAACTTCTGGTGAACTGTAAACAGCTGAGAAAAAATAATTGTCAATCATCAGAAAAAAATGTTATTAAAGGTAGAAAAAGAATGTATCCATAAGCTAATGGAAATAAAACCAATAAGCCCTGAAAACAGTAAAGGAAACATTAATTCAGTCAGCGCCCTTTCAGTTCGCCTTAGGAATCATGAGTAGCAATTTAAAATCCTGTTTTTCTCCTGGGAAGAAGTGCTGCCTGGAATATGATATAAACTATACTGATCAAATAAAAAGGGGAGCCTCAGGCTAAAACAGAGAGAAAGAAGTTACAACAAAGAAAAACAGCTAGTTGTATGAAATGACACATTTATATACCAGCAAAGTAAAATTAGAATCCCCCCCATTTACTTTATATCAGCTGCAGAAGAAAAATGGCTGTTTTACAGAGACAAGACAACAGAAAACTAGAGTAACACAAAATAAAGGGTTATTTTGAATCATACCCAGAGGATGCCTTCCAGTATATATATTTAGGGTCTGGTAATAATATAATATCATTAGTTTGTTTTGGACACAAAAACCTGATACAATAAAAACATACATATTACAGAGGTGTAAGAGTATATTAATAAAGGTCTGTATGTGACAATTCAAGCACAAAATGGGATTTTTGCCCAAAACCTACCAAAGAAGAGAAAACAACCTCTTTATGCCCTGTCAAAGAGGAATTACAATATAAGGATTTTGTTTTCTGGAAGCTTGAAATCTCTCATGAAATCATACTTTTTTGATTTATGCTTATGCTTTAGATTGAACACTATCTTAAGAAATAAAGAAATCATGCATACTAAATAGCTGTGTCCTAAAAAGCACAGATACTGCCAGCATATGGGATATAATAACTTAACAGAGAAATGAGATTGTGAATTTACTGTTACCAAGAATCTCATTGAAATTAATGACCCATCATATGTTAAACAGTTCTTGATTTTGTTTTTGTGGCTAGGCTGGCTTTCCAATAGAGAAAGAATATTCTTTCAAAAACACTCTAGGTATTTGTGCTTGCTGTTACAAAATAACAGCTGACACTATTGTATGTGATAATTGAAAAAAATGCCCTGTGGCACTTTGTGGAAGTTACATGGCATAGCTGTGCGTTCGGTGAAAGGTTTCTAGTGAAATATATCAGTCCCAAATTTCAGCTTAAAAACCTATCTTGCTGCTAATTAAGGAACAGCATGTAATGGGTAAGTACTGTAGATTCATAAAATAGTAGGTTTAGAAGGGATCAAACACCCAGAATGATAGGAGAACCCAAGGTCAAGATCTTACATCTAGATGAAAATTTACAAAGAATTTTAATTATAGCTGCTTAAAGCAAATGCTCTAAAAGTGTAATAGAGGTCAGCTTAAACAACTGTTCCCATCCTTCATGGTTGTGAGAAGATACATCAAGGCAGATGGCAAAAGAAATAATCTACATCTGCCTTATGCATAATAAAACTGATTTTAGCTTGAACCACAAAGGACACTCAGCGTACAAGGCAGGTGTGGGGAGGCGATGCAGGTGAAACAGATTGTTCCAAGACACTGTAATTTTAACTCAAATTAGAGGGGTGTAAAGAACTGATTCTTATTAATTCTACTGTACATTCCACGTCCAAAATGAGAACAAAAGGAACACATACATTTTCTTACCTGTAACTTGCATTTTTCCTAGAGCAGACTTGTTGTTCTGGACCAAAGACCATCAAATACTGCCTGTCTAATCTGGTTTTATGAAGGAAAGAGTCCTTTTAATAAAACAACAAGATTCCTTCCTTTAGCTTATTTGCTGAAGATACCACACCATTCAGGGGCAAACACTTCCTAAAGTAAATAGAATCAGAGCAATTACCATTTGAAACTGAACAAACCAATACAATCAGTGCATAAATGCTCTTATTGTTTTATTTCAGCTCCATTTGACTTTCCTTTTTTGTACTGACTTGAAGGAGAACAAGAGAGAGGCAAACTAAGCATATTGGACCTCGTACATATATATTATGAACGATCTTTAATTAGATGCTATTTTGTCACAGGACACCTGTTTCACTCTGTATACAGAATGAATAGCGTTAACTAAATGTTAATATTTTGCTTTTGTCTCATTCCGTGCGTGGTCCCTAGCTACTGCACACCATTCTGTAAATACAAGTTTATTAATTTCCTGATAGACTTTCTTTAGCACACACCCTGATAGCATTTCTAGCATTTTAGAAACAATGGCATTCCAAATCCCCCACAAAGCAAAATTGGTGTTTTAATCCCCTTTGTATACAGAGGCGATTAAAGAATGGAGACACACAGAAATTAGGGTCAAAATTATTAGGTGTGTCCACAAATTATGGGTGTCTGATGTGGCACCATTCTGGCCTGAGCTGTCAGATACTTAGAAGCTTATATCACTTGTAAGCTCGAAGCACAGCTCCTCTGCCTCCATGTACAGTTATGAACCTGAAGTATTTCTGTGAATCAGATCCCCAAATGTCTCAGACTGTGCACAGAGAATATGAAGAAATTAAAATGGCCAGCTGTGAAAAGCTAGGTTTAAATGATTTGCCGAGCACAGGCTATTCATGGCAGAGCAAGGGATAGAAGCCACTTCCTCTGGATGCAGGGGTTTAGGTTGTAGCCGTGTTGGTCTAAGGACATAGGCAGACAAGGTTCCTTGGGTGAATTTGATATCTTTTATTAGACCAACCCAAATGGTTGGAGAATAGTTATTAAGCAAGCTTTCAGGTTCAAAAACCCTTCATCAGGCTAAGGACACTGCAGCAGTTGCTGCGTGCTCTTCCTGGATGGAATGAAAAGTAAAGAAGCCAGGGGCTGGGCTGGGCTGGGGAGTCAGTTGCCAGGCAGGTTGTAATGTATCAAAAATCCAATGTCTGTGTTTAGTCCCTGATCTCTAGTATCCAGCAGGTTGATGAAATGGAGCTCATAGGCTCGTCTCTGGGATGTGTTGTGTAAATTTCCCTTGAGGATCAGGACTGAGAGATAGGAGAGAGAGTGGCCCTCCTGTGAGAAATGTGCCCCCACCGGTAATTGGGTGTTTCTGTCTTTGATGGATTTCCGGTGTGCGTTCATTCTGGTGCGCAGTTGTTGTCTGGTCTCTCCTACATATCTTCCATCAGGGCATTTGGTGCATTGGATGAGGTATACTACATTCCTGGAGGTGCAGCTGTAAGATCCTGGGATGCTGATGGCTCTGTTGTGGGGTGTAGTAATAGTGGAGGTGGTGGCAGGTTTTGCATTTCTTGTCATGGCACAGTCTGGATCCTTTTGGTGTGTTCTGGGGCTGAGGAAGTTTGCTTCTTGTGATGAGGTTGGCGAGGTTCGGTGCTTGTCTGAAGGCTAGGATGGGTGGCTCTGGGAAGATTTTTTTAAGAATAGGGTCTTTTTCTAATATGGGTTGCAATTTTTTGAGGATTTTCCGTATAGGTTCAAGGGATGGGTGATAGGTCATAACCAGCGGTGTGCGATTTGTGGGTGTTTTTCTTCTGTACTGCAGCACTTCTTCACGTGGTATCCAGGT
Source organism: Alligator mississippiensis (assembly GCF_030867095.1). Lineage (NCBI taxonomy): Eukaryota > Metazoa > Chordata > Crocodylia > Alligatoridae > Alligator > Alligator mississippiensis. The sequence continues at coordinate 218,244,838 of NC_081826.1, forward strand.
GGCTCTTTCAAACGTGCGATCTACCTCTCTGGAGGAGTGTCCTTGCTGGGTGAAAGCCTTTTTAAGATTGGTGAGGTGGTGATCCCGGGTGTTCTCTTCAGTACAGATGCGGTGGTATCTGAGGGCTTGGCTGTATATCACAGGCTTTTTGGTGTGTTTCGGGTGATTGCTGGTTCTGTGCAGATATGTGTGTTGGTCTGTGGGTTTCTTGTATACTGTGGTCTGTATTTTACCCTTCTGGATACTGATCATTGTGTCTAAAAAGGGGATGTTGGTGCTGGAGTATTCTAAAGAAAGTCGGATGGAGGGATGGTGACTGTTGAATTTCTGGTGGAACTCAATTAGAGATTCCAGGTTCTCACTCCAAATGATGAAGATGTCATCGATATATCGTAAGTACAGCAAGGGTTTGATAGTGCAGTTCTTGAGGAAGTCTTCTTCCAGGTGGCTCATAAAAAGGTTGGCATACTGGGGGCCATTTTAGTGCCCATAGCTGTTCCCATCGTCTGGAGGAAGTGTTGATTATTAAAAGTGAAATTGTTGTGTGTGAGGGAGAAGTGTATAAGCTCAGTGATATCTTTGGGTCTGTATTCTGGGTTGTAATCTTGTTCTTGTAGATATGTAAGGCAGGCATGGATGCCATCCTGGTGTGGGATGTTGGTGTATAGGCTGGTAACGTCCATGGTGGCTAGGAGTGTGTTGCTGGGAAGGTGGTCTATGTTTTTAAGTTTCCGTAGCAAGTCTGTGGTGTCTTGGACAAAACTTGCTCTGTGGGTGACAAGTGGTTTTAGGATGGATTCAACAAAACCTGATATTTCTTCAGTTAGGGTCCCATGGTTGGATATGATAGGTCTGCCAGGGTTCCCTTGTTTGTGGATTTTAGGGAGCATGTAAAAAGTCCCTGGGTTATGTAGCGGGGGGATCAAGGTCTGTAGTTTTTCTTGTAATCTCGGTGGAAATGATTTGATGGTATTGTTGAGTTTTTTGGTGAAAAGGGGAGTAGGATCTTCTTGTAGTTCTTTGTAGTAGGTGGTGTCAGAGAGCTGTCTCTTGGCTTCCTTTATGTAATCCTCACGGTTTAGGATGACTATGGCTCCTCCTTTATCTGCTGGTTTTATTACTATTTGGTGGTTAGATCTTAGAGATTCTATGGCCTTTTTCTCTGGTAGAGAGAGGTTGTTGTGGTGGCGCGTGTTGCTGATTATTTCATTGTTCATTCTTTCCCTGAAGTAGTCAATGTAGCGGTCAAGGTTAGGGTTTCGTCCGAGGTGTCCATCCTCTGGATGGCATTCAACTGCCTTAACCATGAAACCATACACTCTATTCCTACAGTCTTCTGCATCATTCATTCCACACCTTCTAACTTCTACAACCAGTGAGGCAAAAGTCCTATGCAAAATAGTCTTCTTCACATGTGATAAAATACAGAATAAATACCAAAATAGTCATTATAAACACAGAAAAACTAGTGACTATTATTCAGTGGAAATAAGCTACTCCATAGCTATCAGTGAAGATAGTTATGCTACCTTCTTCTATCCCTCAAATAATAAAGGCTAAACAATTAGCTTTGTTAGCAAAACTTACTATTGTTCAGAAGACATAAACAGAAAACACCTGTCTTACATACGCACATATTTACGTATCAGATTTATTTTTGAAAGTGACTAAAGATTTTGGATGTTTTTCAGTGATGAGCACACATGGTCTATAAATCAGCTCTTGTATGGTGTCTTTAGTTTGGGCACCTAAAATGGTAATTATATAAGGCCATCATTTAATTTATTTGCATCAAATTTATACAACTCTTCTTGAAGATACTGGCAGTTAGTTGACGGATCTGTCACCTGAAATTTAATCTGAAGAACAGAGAGAGTGAGTGTTGCAGTGTTTTGGGGGAAAAAATGGACTGATGACTCAGTAATAGACTCACAGCCTTCAAAAGGAGCTGCTTTCTCTCCATCCAATATGTTATCCATTTCTAGAAGAATAAAGACCAAAATTTCAAAGCAGGGTAAAATAGCAGCTTAATCTGTCTAGAAAATAGAAATTTCCTTCTGATGCATCTGGGAAAGTAGGACTTGGAGGATGATTAACAGAGCCTTTTTATTAGACTGCTAAGCAACATGAGAAAGGCATCGGTCTTCCTCCAAAGATTAGAATGGTTTCTGTAGAAACTATTGTTCAACCTACTTTCTCAGAATTAAAATATATTTCTAAGTTGTCAAAACTCATGACTGGAAAGGGAGAAAGGAACTGACTGCTTTAGGTGGAGTTCAGCATTCTAAACTGAAAGCTGCTCTGCTAATCGTCTTCTCCAGAGAACTGAAAATAGGGGAGCTACAAATGAAATAAAAGAATCCCTGCTTGCTTAACCTTCCCACTGAAGTGAAAGCCATGACAAGAAAGATCTAGAAAAAAGGAATGCTACATTCTTCTGTTTGAAAGTAGCTGTAATGAGGGCTTGTAACATCACATTAGGAAACTGTCAAACCCCAGGTAGCCTTCTAAGTGGACGATCATGAGCTACAATTACAAAAGAGTGGAAAATACAGTGATAGAACCAAATGTTGCAGTAGGAGAAGATAAGGTGCATGGTACATGCTGAGAACTGAACCTAAGTATGCTCCTCTCAGTCCTTATGAAAAACCTTTAAAAGGCAATAACTTTCATACAAAAAGGAATAGGAATAATGTTTTAGCCAGGTTCCCATTGAGAGTAAGATCTCTGAATGGCTGTGTCAGCGCAGTCAATGTTTAGTATGTGAGAGGTTCAGGCACCGGACATCAAGAAGCCCCAGTGAAATTTCCTGTAGTAGTTCTGCTAGGATGGCATGTTTAACAAAGGCTAATGGTCTGACCAGAGCCTGTCATTGCACATTTTCCTAACCATTTCAGTCTCGGTAGGAAGATGGAATAAAATAGTATCCGTGTAAGCGGATTTTGGAAGCCTGGTCCATGATTGTTGCAACCCAAGAAATCAGTAGAAACAATTAATTTTGTAAGAAAACTATTTAGTTGAGATCTGCAAGATGTGACATCACACTTGCTAGTTGTTATACCGTGTAGAATTGCCAGTGTGTTAGCAAACACATCCTCTCTAGCATATACAGGGCTCAGGAAGTATATTATTCTTCTTTAAGATAGACCCAAAGTGACCACATATTGATGGACTTGATCCCATCATTTATGTGTGCTCCTCGGGAGCAGTGTTATCACACTCCATAAGAGAGTGTGATAACACTAAATTATCATACATGCCAACTTGGGGATCTGCCTTTTAGTCATCACTTCACCCATTTAACTGAATAACAGGACAAGGAAACAACAGTTCTGTAAGTGCCCTCCAAACCTCAAATTCACTACAACTTTCCTGAACCAAGAGTACTGCCACTTAGGCTCTCAGTTCAAGAGACTATCTTCCCTTGGTTCACAAGCAGTAGGCATGCTTGATGAAGAATTGCTTCTGAGATGATGGTTGCTGGGTTTTCATCCAAGGAAGAATTGTTTATAAATCATTCAAGAATAATCCACCTCCAGAAAATGGGGGAGAGATGCTACCCAAGGTACAATCAGAAAATTATGCTTAAGGTTTACCTTAAAGGATTATGGGTGAAATGGAGCCATTACATTGTTTGTTGGTGTGACATCCAAATGAAAACTTTTTTTTATTTTCCTTCCTAAATCTTGACATGATACAGGTTATGATGAAGAATAAATTAGCACTGGTCTACTGCTTTGACCTCAAAATAACTGCTAGCAAAATGAGGTCTGTTTTACCTTCTAATGCTGAGGAGGTGGCAGATTAGGGTTCATGGGTTAAAACAGACGTGGAATATCCAGGGCTCTCCTCAAGAGCAACATGCAACAAAGAAGCATAAGGCAACTAAGATTCCCCTGTGATGATAAAGTTAAAGATCTACTTCGTCTTTCTTTGCAATGTGGAGCACAGTTCTCTTCCTATGATAATATATTCATATAAGAAATACTGCCATTGCAATGGTGGAACATTTCCTGCCATTGGAAGCTCTATTTTCTCTCCTGCTCTTTACCTGGGGCACACTGTGGGTTTCATTTTTAATGAGTTGGCTGAAATGTGAGATTAGAGTGGATATTTTTGTAGATCCTTTGGACATGATTGTCTGAAAATGTAAAGAACTGGACTCATTAGCCTGGGAAGTTCCTTCCAGTCCCAGATTCTTATGTCCCTAAATTATAGAAAATGAGGGTTGGAAAGGACCTCAGGAGGTCATCTAGTCCACCCCCCTGCTTAAAGCAGCACCATCCCCAACTAGATCATTCCAGCCAAGGCTTTGTCAAGCCAGACCTTTAAAGAGGATGGAGATTCTACCACCTCTCTAGGTAACTTGTTCCAGTGCTTCACCGCCCTCCTAGTCAGAAAGTTTTTCCTAATATCCAACCTAAGCCTCCCTTGCTGCAACTTGAGACCATCGCTCCTTCTTCTGTCATCTGTCACCACTGAGTCTCTTCTCATAACCCCCAGTCATGACGCCTGGCCCCCCCACCATTTTAGTTGTCCTCTGCTGGACTCTCTCCAACTTGTTCACATCCTTTCTATAGTGGGAAGACCAAAGCTGGACACAGTACTACAGATGTGGCCTCACCAGTGCAGAATAGAGAGGAATAATTACTTCCCTTGATCTCCTGGTAATTTTCCTACTAATGCAGCCCAGTATGTTGTTAGCCTTCTTGGCAACAAGGGTACACTGCTGACTCATATCTAGCTTACTGTCCACTGTAACTGCCCAGGTCCTTTTCTGCTGAGCTACTGCTTAGCCAGTCAGTACCCAGACTGTAGTGGTACGTGGGATTTTTCCGTCCTAAGTGCAGGACTTGGCACTTGTCTTTGTTGAATCATGCAATCTCTTTTGGCCCAATCCTCCAATCTGTCTAAGTCACTCGGGGCATGTCTGCATGTGCCACTATGGCACTGTTGTTACTGCGCTGTCATTTAGTACATGCGTGCCATGCAAGGTTATTTTTAGGCACTACATTGCCATAGCAATGCAGTATAATGGGGGAGTATGTTGCTACAGTGATGTAGCTGCAGCGCCATGGGTTTTGCCCACAGGCGATATGTCACTGTAGCATGTTGCTTTGGCAATGTAGTGTCGTGTGTAGACACACCCTCTGAATCCTAGCCCTACCCTCCAGTGTATTTACTATACCCCCAGCTTGGGGTCATCTGCGAACTTGCTGAAGGTGTAATCCATCCCCTTTTCCAGATTGTTAATGAATTATCATACACACCAACTTGGGGATCCACACTTTAGCTATTACTTCTCTTATTTAACTTGAAAAAAAAGGCCAGCTAATTATCCCACAAAAATCCCTTATAAACTGTCTATTAATTAAGTAATGTTTCAAGTCTCTAAACCCAAGTAAAGAGAATTTTTGGTGCAGTTATTTTTAAGATTGAGTTAAAATAGACAGCATTTTAAATATGTTTTACCTCACCTCTGGTGGTATTACTAATTTCCTGTTTAGCAGAGTCAGAGCCCCTAAACAGGAGGTGAGGGAGATTCTCCATTCAAAAGTTTATTGCTAACTTTACTTCTGCTTAATGCAAAATTATCCAATGAAAATAATACAGCAATTCTATTTTATAAAAGCAAACAATGGTCAAATGTCATCATTTTGATGGCAGCTATGACAGTTTTCATACAGTATTGTTCATGATATCTTTTGTTATGACAGTTGCAATCGAGCTGTTCAGAAAGTTATTGGATACTGACAAGATAGGTTTCTTAACTGTTTTCTCATTGTGAAAGGGGAGCCTTGCAAAGAAGGAGGTCTAATAAATGATGAAATTTGAGAGGAAATATGAACCCAAACTGCCCTAGCTATTTGCAAACTCAAAAGTGTGGATCTGCTGACTTTAGTAGATAATGTATCACTAAAAACAGCTGCTGCACTGCAGGCCTGGAGGGTTGCCAATATAACACCATTCTTTACAAAGGGCTACAGAGATCTGGGGAACTCCAGACAAATGAGCCTAACTTCTCTTCCTGGAAATTTAGTATAAACCATAATTAAAAAAAAAAAAAAAGGATTCTCCATCACATGGATGAAGAGGACTTGCTGGAGAAAAGTCAAGGCTTTTGTAAAGAGAGGTCATGCCTCATAGATGTTCTTTGAAGGCCTCAGCAAACATCTCAATTGGGGTTATATGATTGATGTAGTGTATCTTATTTTCAAGAGGCTTTTGACAAAGTCCAAATGCTCTTAATGAAATGAGACTGTGATAGCATTAGAAGCAAAGTCCACTCATGGTTCAGTAACTGGTTAAAGGATAGGAGATAAAGAGTAGGCATAAATGATCTGTTCTCAGAATGGAGAGAGGTAAACAGTAGGGTACCCCAAGAGTTTATGCTGAAGCCCATGCTGTTTAATATAGCCATAAATAGAAAAATCAGAGTTGGAAGGTCATCCAGTCAAACCCCTGCTCAAAGCAGGACCATTCCCAATTACATAATCCCAGCCAAGGGTTTGTTTAGCCAGGTCATAAAAACCTCCAAGGATGGAGATTCCACAACCTCTCTGGGAAACCTGTTTCAGTGATTTACTACCCTCCTAGTGAGAGTTTTACCTAATATCTATCCTAAATTTCCCTTGCTGCAACTTGGAAATGATTTGGAAAAGGCAGGTCAGTAGTGAAGTCAGTAATGTTTTGATCAGGGGCATGGAGGAGCTTTGGCACAAGAGACTAAATAGTCTAGGATTTTTCAGCTCAGAGAAAAGACAACTGAGGGGAATATGACAAAAGTCTATAAAATAGTGAATGATGTGGTGAAGATAATAGGGATTTACTTTTTAGTATTTTTCATAATACCAGAACTAGAGGACATACCATATCTACCCCAGTTCATGACAATTTTGAATTTAAGATGACCTCTCTAGGAATTCATAGTTTCATAGTTCATAGTTGGTAGGGTCAGAAGGGACCTGAGCAGATTCATAGATTCATAGATGTTAGGGTCGGAAGGGACCTCAATAGATCATCAAGTCCGACCCCCTGCATAAGCAGGAAAGAATGCTGGGTCTAAATGACCCCAGCTAGATACTCGTCTAACCTCCTCTTGAAGACCCCCAGGGTAGGGGAGAGCACCACCTCCTTTGGGAGCCCGTTCCAGACCTTGGCCACTCGAACTGTGAAGAAGTTCTTCCTAATGTCCAGTCTAAATCTGCTCTCTGCTAGCTTGTGGCCATTGTTTCTTGTAACCCCCGGGGGCGCCTTGGTGAATAAATCCTCACCAATTCCCTTCTGTGCCCCCGTGATGAACTTATAGGCAGCCACAAGGTCGCCTCTCAACCTTCTCTTGCGGAGGCTGAAAAGGTCCAGTTTCTCTAGTCTCTCCTCGTAGGGCTTGGTCTGCAGGCCCTTGACCATACGAGTTGCCCTTCGCTGTACCCTCTCCAGGTTATCCGCATCCTTCTTGAAGTGTGGCGCCCAGAATTGCATGCAGTACTCCAACTGCGGTCTGACCAACGCCCTATAGAGGGGAAGTATCACCTCCCTGGACCTATTTGTCATGCATCTGCTGATGCATGATAAAGTGCCATTGGCTTTTCTGATGGCTTCGTCACACTGCCGGCTCATGTTCAACTTGGAGTCCACTAGGACTCCAAGATCCCTTTCCACCTCCGTGCCACCCAGCAGGTCATTCCCTAGGCTGTAGGTGTGCTGGACATTTTTCCTCCCTAGGTGCAGCACTTTGCATTTCTCCTTGTTGAACTGCATCCTGTTGTTTTCTGCCCACTTGTCCAGCCTATCCAGGTCTGCCTGCAGCTGTTCCCTGCCCTCCGGCGTGTCCACTTCTCCCCATAGCTTTGTGTCATCTGCAATGATGATCATCAAGTCTGACCCCCTGCTATGGCAGAAAAGAGTACTGGGGTCAAACGACCCCAGCAAGGTGTTCATCTAGCCTCCTCTTAAAGACCTCCAGGGTAGGAGCCAGAACCACTTCTCTTGGAAGTTGTTTCCAGATCCTAGCTGCCCTGGCAGTGAAGTAGTGCCTCCTGATGTCTAGCCTGAATCTACCCTCTGCCAGCTTGTGACCATTATTTCTTGTCATTCCTGGTAATGCTTGGGGGAACACGGACTCCCCCAATGCCTGCTGGTCCCCCCTGACCAGTTTGTAAATGGCTACTAGATCCCCCCTCAGCCTTTTTTTGTGGAGGCTGAACAGGTTCAGGTCCCTTAACCTCTCCTCGCAGTGCCTGCTCTGCTGACTCATGATCATGCGGGTGGCCCTCCTCTGGACCCTCTCAATGTTGTCCGCATCCCTCCTGAAGTGGGGTGCCCAGAACTGGATGCAGTACTCCAACTGCGGCCTGACCAATGTCGCATAGAGGGGGAGGATCACCTCCTTGGACCTGCTTGAGATGCATCTGTGGATGCATGACAAGGTACGGTTGGCCTTCGTGACTGCGTCCCACACTGTCGGCCCATGTTCATTTTGGCATCAATAATGACTCCAAAATCCTTTTCTGCCTCTGCACTGATGAGAAGGGAGTTCCCCAGTGTGTAGGTCTGCTGCTGGTTCTTCCTCCCCAGGTCCAATACCTTGCACTTGTCAGTGTTGAAACCCATCCTGTTCTCATCTGCCCACCCCTGTAACCTATCTAGGTCTGATTGCAGCCTATTCCTCCCTTCTAGCATGCCCACTTCTCCCCACATCTTAGTGTTGTCTGCACTTCTCCCCACATCTTAGTGTTGTCTGCGAATTTGAACAGGGTGCTTTTTACACCCTTGTCCAAGTCGCTGATGAAGATGTTGAACAGTGCTGGCCCAAGAACTGAGCCCTGCAGAACCCCACTGCCCACATCCCTCCAGGTCAAATAGGACCCATCCACCACCACTCTCTGGATGCAGCCCTCTAGCCAGTTAGTGACCCATCTGACTGTGTAGGTGACGATGCCACAGTCCCCTAGTTTTTTAATGAGAATGGGGTGAAAGATTATCTCAAAAAGCTTACCCAGGACCGAGGTAAGACTGACTGGCCTTTAGTTTCCTGGGTCTTCCTTCCTCCCTTTTTTAAAAATGGGAACTACACATTTCTAGTCCTATACATGGAAAATGATAAATATGTTATAATTTTCCATATATGGAATCTAATGATTGGAGGGTCTTCTTAAACTGCAGAAGGGTAAGCAGCTGCAAAGCGATAAAATCTGATCCCCACCCCCTTTGCCTCCCCAGCTGTCCCCCAATCCCTTGTCCCTCCTCTGCACTACTTGCCCTTCCATCCTATGCCTGCTTCCCTGCTGCCTGCCCCCCATCACTTCCCTGTCCCTGGTGTCTAGCCCCTGGTGCCTGTCCCCACTGCCACTTGTTCTCCCTCCCATTAGTGCCTGCCCTTTACTGCCTGCCCCTCCCTCTCACCACTTCCTACCTGGGTGTCTGCTCCCCTGCCCCTCCCTGATGCCTGTCCCCTTGCCACATGCCTCCACAGTCTCTGCTGCTTACCGTAGGAGCTAGTTATGGCTTTGGGTCTAGCCCAGGGCACAGGCCAAACAGTGACCCTGGCCTTGGTCCCAGCCCTGGCCAGGTAGAAGTGGCAGCAGCAGCAGCAGCAGAAGCAGCAGCAGCTCTGGCTCTACCCCTGGCTCTGTCCCCTTCATGCCCTCCCCTGCACTGAATAGTCTCCCCCACACATATTCCCTCCATCACATTGTATGGTCTCCTCCAGGCTCCTCCCATCATGTATCCCTTCTCCTACCACATGAACTATTTTGAACTGCCCCAGCCAGGCAGCAGCAGCAGTAGATGCTCCAGCCCTGGCCTCAGAAACCTCATCTTGGATTCAAGTAAAAATGCTACAATGAAATTATCAGGAAGAAGGTTTCAAGCAAAGAAAAGAAAATTGTTTTTTTTTCCACAGTGTATAATAAACTCAGGAAATTCATTGTCACAAGACATTGTAAAGGCTGATAACTTAACCAGATTCAAAATAAGATTCGACAAGTTCATGCAGCATCTGATGAAAGCTCATGAAAGCTTATGCATTTCTGATGTAGCTGGTCTATAAGGTGTCTCTGTAACCTGCCTCATACAGTGTGTATTAAACATGAGAGTAGGGATGGAACATCCAAATTAAGATTTCCTAGGCCTCTAAATGCCAGAAGTTGTAAGCGTAGGGAGGCAAGGGACAGATCAGTGGGCCCTGCATAAATACTCTTCCCCTTACCCTCTGCGCTGTGCCACTGTAAAATACAGAATTCGGAGATAGATGGACCTGTGGTCTGACCCAATAAGGCATCTCATATGTTTCTATGTTGAGCAGAAGCAGTGATTTGAGAGTTCTGAAAAAGGAACATTATTTCTGTTTCCTGGAAATACCTGTGACTACAAGGGCTAGGGACAGAAGTTAAACACAAACAGGTATAAGCAAGTGGCAAAGGGTTCAAATCTGTAATACAACAGAAGCTCAGTATACATAAACTGTTTCAAAATGGCCAAAACTGGTTTAAGATAAACCTGGATGGACGTAGTATCAAACCTAACTGATTTAGGTTAAATCAATTTATTGAACTTCTGTGCCAGTTCCCCTCCAGATTCAAGTTAACTCACAGCCTCACAGAATCCCAGGATGTTTTTTACCTCTCCTGGAAACCCCGCCACACAGGGTGGGTAGGCTAGCCATGTCCCAAGCTGGCTGATCCTGCAGAGCAGAGAGGTGTGCTCTAGAACCCCCCCCCCCCCCCCCGCCCCAGCTTTTTGCCTGGGCCACTGCAGGAATGTATCTGAATTTCTGGAACCAAAAGTGAATTTCTGGAATCAAAAGTTCACTTGCCTATTGGTTCAATCTATGCAGCTTAGACTAATCTACAGAAATTGAATCGATTTAGCCTTGTGTTTTTTTGACTGTCTGTATTTAGTCCATGTGTCCAGCACTACATAGGACACTCTGATACATGATTTTTTGGTGATATTTTCATGAGCTATTCCTAAAACATGTCCATCAAAGTCAACATATCAACTGACAAGACTGTTTTGTTCTGGTAGACATACAGGATTTTACTACCCAAAGCATGAAAAAAATAACAAATTTCCATCCAACCCTTCCTGAAATGTCCCTTTAAAAGGGTATCAGTTTCAGTTCTTGCCTCTCAAGTATCTGCTTCTTTTTACAACTCAACTTAAAAAAAAAGAGTGCTTGTTTTAGTTTTGCATGAAAGGTCTTAGATTGAAAGCTCTAAAGTCCTCTCTACAGAATAGGTAAGGTAGCGGTAATGGTAGTGTGAATCTTATCATTTGGATTCTCAGCACTTACATTACTCACCTTTTTCACTGATCTAGTTTCAATTAAGTCTCGTAAAATCAATTTAACAAGGTTTAACTTAAATCAACTTTGAAACCATCTCTTTATTCTCATTTCAAATCCCTGTCTAAACCTGAAGCAACCTTGTCGTCCTGAAAAAACGAATGACAAAAATTCCATGTGTGTGATCACTGGCTACTTGTGTGGATAAGAGTGGGGGTTTTTTAGTATAATGTTCCAGAAAGAAATACTGGGCATACCTTCATGAGACGTTTACTGTGGGGTAGACTAATTAGCTCTGCAGTAAACATCTTGCATCTACAGGTGTGGCCCTATTCGGCTGCAGGAAACTAACTCTGCAGCAGGGTAGTACTTGTAAATACATCTACTACCCTGTTGCAGAGTTATTTTGTGTGCATCAGTGCACGTGTAGATGCTGACCCAGCTGGCTGGGGCACACAGGTGCTTCCATGCGGGTGCTGCTTACTGGTTTGGCCGTCACTGGAGCACCCTTGTGCCCCAGTCAGTCTGTCCGCAACCTATAAAGCCAGGTCAGAGCAGCCCTGGGCTGGAAGGCTGACCCTCCGTGTTCCCTGCCAGCCAGGGCTGCTTTGACCTGGCTCAATGTGCTTTAGTCCCGGGTACATGTTCAAACCTGCCACCCAGGAGCAATAAACTCCAGTGCATGACATATCACACTGGAGTTTATTGCTCCATGCTAATAGCAAGTGTAGACATGCTCACTGAGAAGGACATCTACATTCTACAAATAGGATACAAATGAGAGTCTAAAGCCCAAATGGCAAGCCCCAATTCCTTGTTATGTTTCATTGCTTGAATGCATGTTACAGTTAATTGATGGTTTGTATAAGTTGTATTTGTTTATGGCAGAGACAGAGAATCAGGTTTCTGTGCATTTCAGTCTGTCTGTCAATCAGCAAAAACTTCAGGATGGTTACATGATATTTTGAATTTCTGGAAATGTAAAGGCCTCTCAAAGTGTTAAATATTGGAATTCTTCCAACTCATTTGCTATCCAAGTAGGTATGCATATATCAGCAGCTGGCACTTTAACAGGAACTTTTACATAATCTGTACTGAAGGGCCATATATTCCCATGCCAGTTATTGTACCCTACTAGTTGTATCTCTCAGTATAAGTTACTTTATAAAATGGATTGGTATATAATTGAAATCCAAGAAAAAAAAAAGTGGTGAAGAGTGAGAATTAAATGTAGGAATGTCATAAATTACTTTCTAATTGAGCTTTCTAAACACCCTATGTTAAAAACTCTCCCTTCCAAATTTTTGAGTGAATTTAATGCCCATGACACTTTGGCTCTTGGCAGGTGTTCAATTAAAGGTACTATGGGTTCAAAATATGTGTAATCACTTTGTGGCTTATTCCTTGTTTTATCACACCATTAATGCATTAATGTGTGGCCAGGCTGCTACTTAAGACGTGATTAACTGGTTTTATCATAATGTAACCTACAATTTAAATCCAAATCTCCAGAGGTTCAAGAATAATGTAAGTATTCTGAATGGTCAGGCTGAAAGTAACCAACCCAGTGGAAAGTTCTAATTTACACACAATAGTTCAATTTATTAGGGATATTCTACAAAACAGTTGGCCCATTTTTACAGTGTCCCTTCAGTGTCCAGTATTGAAGTACAGTTGTACCATACAGAATAGATTAGGCTCATAATTTTTATTACTATTTTTAATTTTGGATATTGTAGATAAACCCCCCCTATCTAATATACTTATGTGTTGTATACCTATAATTAATTATTATTATTTCTCCTCTTGAATAAACACATTTTATAACATTTAAAGGCACTGATGCACTACAGATTTATTTAACAGCTTATCTTCCTCTCCAAAACTGTTTCTCCTTATGGCTGTAACCTGTTAAGATGTGGGATTTTACTTCGGATTTAGAGATGCATGGTTCATATGTAAAATTCAAATGTTGATCCAGGTCAGATTCTGAACATTTATACCCCCAAATTTTTGGTTCAACAAGTGATTTTGTTTGCACCAACTCCCTATGATTGATTTAATTATGTTCTAGATATGTTTTGTGTATGTTTGAAAATACATTCCATGTACAATGTGTTTTTCTGCATAATGTGTTCATATGTTATTGTTTTGAATCACTAATTAGAAGTGGGGCCAAATCACAAAATCAGAATCTGAGTCTGTTTCACATCCTTTATAATTTTAACCTGTCCAGAGCTTGGATTTTCATTCTGCCTGTAAAAAGATCTATTATGAAATTTAGACCTGAATCCAGGTTTAGATTCCAGCATCCCCCAAATTTATACATGTTTGGAGCTGGATTTTTGTTTCTGTGCATTCACTTATTAATTGCAACACAACTGGGATTAGAATCCTGATTTTACAGCTCAGAATCACTTCAAACTTTAATAAATTCAGAGAAGCATACCCATAACCTCACCTCTTCTTCCAACTTCTCTTGCATTAATTTTAGCAGACTTAGCCAAAGATAACAACAAGGGACTCCTTTTATACATTACCTCAAAGAAATTTCCCTCAAATGTCCACCCATATTGTTTTCAGTCATGCTCATCTGACATAAGCTTTCATGTAAGTACCAAATATTTAAAACATACCCCAATGATATTTGTTCAAGTCAAATTTCATCATCTCTTTAATATAATAATATTGACATCATCTAAACTGGCACATGAAATGCAATATGTCTCTTGGGATGCCTGTAGATTTCCTGTGCTGGAAGAGTCTGTAACACTAACAGCACTGCTGTTTTAAAAGAAAAACAGTCTTCAATATTCTTTAGACATTTGTGTGGCAGGGAAACACATTTGGGATGAAAACACTAGGAATATCTTATAAAATTATCACATCTATAAGCAAAGTAATAGAGGGAGCCAGTAGCTTGATTTATTACAAAGAGGAGGAGATAAAGTAGATGCAATAAGCAGTGGATGACTTTTGGCTTCAAATAGTAGAAAATAATTGGTTCTTGCTACTCTCAACAGGAGAGGTACAAAGAATGAGCATGAAATCACAGATAAAGGGATTCTTACTTTCTAGACATATTACCCCCTCCAAATGGTGGAAAGGAAATCCTAGCCGTAAGTCAAAGAAGGGTTTCTTCCTTTTTACCTTGAGCTTACACAGAGAATAGTCAGATAAAATATCCTATTTAATAAGGCGCAACCAGTATTATCTGCATTTGCACAGCATGCATGAAAAACATATGTACTTCCACATCAATAATTATTGATGTAGTCTTTATCATATATGTCCATAAAAACAGGCCACTTTCCTTTCCTCACATATGCTTATGTGAACCTGGAGTAGCTCCATTGGCATTGATGGAGTTTCTGGATTAAATGAGAGCACAAAATTGGTCAAGTCCCTGTAGATATAATATACTGCCACCTAATACATATACAGGACAAGAGGTTAATAAAAAGCCTTAAGATAATGGGGTATGGCAACTTTGATCTTTAATTCAGCAACTGTAATTCATCTCAGATTGTCACTGTTGGCAGTCCCTCAGTACGGGGATGACAGTCTTCCAGTAAATATGGAAGTCATCAGTGAGTCTATAGATGACTGAGGAAGCTGATCCAAGATCCACATGTTTGACTAGAGATGTGGCAAACATTTTCCACAGGAAGGAGTGGAACCTGGTGGTGTCGGGTCACGGCTATTTCTCTTTGCCTCTCTCATCCATCTACCACCATAATGAGGTAAATTTATTCCAAATGATCAGTGTCTTGTCATATATCACAGTGCTTGAGTCTCCCAGGTATTGATGCTAATATTGCATTTCTTCAGATTGGCCTTCAAGGCATCCTTGAATCTCTGCATTTACCCACTTCTAGAGTGGGACCATTGGTGAGCAGGCAGGATAGGACCAGTTTTGGGAGCTGGTTGTCAGGGATCCTTATAACGTGTTCTGCTCAGTGGAAATGATGCTGTATAAATATGGCTTCAATGCCGGTGGTGTTTGTTTGAGCCAGAACACTGGCATTTGCTCCTCTATCCTTCCAATTGACATGGAGGTTTTTCCAAAGACATCTTTGGTTGGAAACATTGGAAACCTTTGAAATATTACAATGTCATCCAAATTTCACACCCATACAAAACAGTTGGAATGATGACAGTATGATAGACAAGAAGTTGGGTACTGATATGAAGATTATTGAAGACATGATTTCATAGATTTCCAAAAGCAGCACTGGTAGATTTTATCCAGTTTTTTATTCTATTTTATCCATTTTATTCTATGTTTACTTTTTGGGAAAGGTAACTACCTAGGTAGGGAACATGCTCAACATCCTCCAGGGATTGGCATCTACTTGTAATATGTGGAGGAGTAGCTGATTGACTTGGGGTGAGTTGGTAAATTATCTTGGTTTTTGTCAAGTTGACAGTTAATTCAAGCATTTCATACCCTTCACAGAAGCAATCAAGAACTTGCTTCTGTGAAGGGTATGAAAGTTCTAGATCATTCTTGATTGCTTCTGTAAAGGGTATAATCTAGAACTTTTAAATTCAGTGGGAACACACAACACTATTGTCAGCTGGTGTTAGTTAGCTTGGAATTGTAACGTAATAGTTTAATGTTAAAGAAATTCTCATCCAAGTGATACTGGATTCTGATTCCAGATGGAAGTCTATCACCATTGAGATGCAGAATAGTTGTGATATTGATAGAAAAGAGTGTTGGAGCAATCATACATCCTTGCCTGATTGCAGTTCTAACAGTGAAGGAGTCCATTTCCAAGCCCTTGTTTAGGATGGTTGCTGTCATGAAGAAGTCTCATAACAATAATAAATTTTGGTGGGTATCTGTAGCAACATGGGTGCTGTAGTGGTGAAACCACCTCTTCTGGCCATTACCTGGGCCCCCATTGTGTTACTCCTATTTGGCCTCTTAGGGTCCCATCCTGGTGTCTTGTCTGTCACGCCTTGATGTTATAAATTGACAGGGGAGGCTGCCCCTAGAGGACAAAGAGTGTTTTGGATGGTGGGTCTTTGTCTGGGTTAAGACCTCTTTGGCTTTGTCCAATTTTGCTCTGGTTGAGCCCCTCAGCCTGGGGTCCACTGTCTCAGAACTTCAAATTCCTGAGCCCAAGATCTGGCCACCCTCTCACAGTCCTGGGCCCTCTAGCCCTCTCTCAAGCCCTTATGGGTTCTGGGCTGGTGCCCCAAATCCTTACTGTATCTCACCACTTGTGGGCTCTGGGACCCTCAGTTCCTGGTCTCACCCTCTGTGGGCCCTAGGCTTTATCCCAGTCTAGGAGCACAGTCCTTCTGTCAGCAACAGCACCTAGGATCTGGGGTGTACCTGGACACACCTCTCAATGGCCTCCTCTGCCTCTACAGCCATACCCCAAGCCTTCAGTTTAAACACAAACCAAAAAAATCAGCATCTGCTCCCGAAACAAAGGTTCCCCTCCCAGGGTTAATCTCACCCTTGACTAACACTACCACAAAGACTCAAGGCACTTACCTGTAGCTGCTTGGGGTGCATGGTTTCTTCTGCCCTCCTGTAGCACATAGTTTTTCCTCTGTAGGCAGTCCAAACTGGTCTTTCCCTGGAGCTCTGCTGGCTGCAGCTCCTATGGCCAGACTGCCCCTTCTGGGCTTATGAGTCTCTCCTTAGATCACCTGACCCTCTACTTCTGCCCCAAGCCTGTCAATAACTGCCTGTAGCTGGGCTGGTGGCCATTTTATTTAAGGCCCCTTTGCTATGGTAACTTTGTTCCAGGGGCTGGGGCTGGTCATCTGACCCTGGGCTCCCTTTCTTACTCAGTAATAGGACAGGGGCCTCATTACATCATTCAAATCTCATCAACATATTCCATAGGGCCTCTCTGTTGATTGAATCAAAGGCCTTAGTCAGGTCAATGAAGGCCATGTAAAGATTCCTGTGTTGCTTGCAGCACTTATCCCACAGCTGCTTAATAACAAAGATCCTATCTATTGTACCTTTGAGCATTCTGAAATGAAATTAGGACTTGGATAGAATCTCCCCAGTGAAGAAGATAAGTCTATTGAGTCTATTGAGGAGAATGAGAGCAAGAATCATGTACAGCAGGAGTGCAATACCATGATAATTGCCGTGATTTGATCTACTTTCTTTCTTGAATACGGTAAAGATGCTGGCATCTCTCAAGTCACTAAGACTCTGTTTGTGTTTCCAGATTTTCATAATAATGACATGTAATTGGTGAGAGAGCTTGTTTCCACTTTGCTTATAAATTTCAGCAGGTATTCCACCAAGGCCACATGCTTTGTTGTTCTTCATCTGTTTAATGGCTTGTATGGCCCCTTGATAATTTGGTGGATCTGCAAGGTAATCCTTAATGGGGAACTGTGGGATGGCTTTGCTCACTGTCCAGTGAGTTAATGGCTTTGCTATGTTCTGTGAATTAATGGTTTTTAGTCCAGTTCCTAGGAAACATGAGAAATCCACTCTAAATAAGCCTGACCTGCTGGTAGCCTTTAGGCTTCTCTTTAGGGTTCAGGCTTTGTCCGACTGCCACTGAGAAACTACAGTGACAGAATCTCTATAAATGGCCGAGATAGAAAAAAAGTCTAAACTTCATAGCACCTTTTGTGTATCGGCCTCACCATGTCTGCATTTTATTCATTGATAACTGTCGGCCAGGTTGCCTCAGTATCTGACTTCTTTAAAATCTGATTCTCAAAAGTTTCTTTGGGGAAATTACCATAATCTGGTTTAAACTGTTTTAATAATAGGAAAGTTTGATTGATATATGATACGAATGAATAAAATAAAAAGTGAGTAAACATACTTATGCCACAGTCTGGTATTGATTAACATTGCAATGTGAGATAGAAAATTTGAGTTGAAAGTGCAACATTTGATGACTGTAAAGACTTGATTCTAAATATAGATGGGAAAAGTTGCTTAACTTCTCAAACCTATCTGGTCCCTGTGTCTCAGTGACATGCAAAAAAGTCATGCTTTATTAGTGTCATTCACATTTCCTGACCATGTGGCACAGTTGTTTGTTAAGCCAGGCTGTTTGGCTTGTTTTCAAGTTCAGATTTTGATTTATAATTTGTTGCTTTCATCCAACTCAAGAATAGCACAGCCAGGTTGACTCCTGCTGGGATGACTCAGATTTCTACTTATCTCCTGTGATTGTAAAACACATTCAATAACACTGTTAGGTAGCCTTTATAACAACAGTGGTTTTAGAAGACCCCATGCCTGCATCCAGAAGTGCAGGGGTGTGCGCTTGCAGCACTAAAAATAGTAGCAGCATAAATTTGTGCCACTACTTTTTGTTGCAGCACATGCTTCTGCACATGCACTTTCTGGAGTGACAGATGGTACCACTTCGGGCAAACTGCTTTTGCCCAGCTCCTCCTTGCTCCTGGAGTGCTGGAGAAGCCGGGGCACAATTGAAAGAGTGGAGGTGCTCTGGCCAGCAACCAGAATGTCTCCTTTCAGGAACAAGCCTCCATGTCTTTGGGTGCACGTTCTTGTCATGTGCACTGTGCCACATATTTTCCTGGTGCTTTTTTTTGCTACCCGGTTCTCCCAGCAGCAAATTTTGGTCCTGCGCTGCAAATCTGCAGTGCAGGCCATGTTTTAATATTCTCCGTATGTAATTTGTGGCACCATAAACTGCATGCCCCTGCTTGTCTGGACACAGCCCATTTGTCCAATTCAACACATCAAGCCATTGCAAGCCTTTTATATCAATTCTACCAGTAGACTTAATTAATTAAGAAATGTTAGATGTATAATACAATTTTTTAAATCAGCGATACAAAAAGAATTAGTTGACAACTCCATCTTCATAGAAAACTACTGTGTTAGCTTCAGAATTGAAAAAGTTTAGAGAAAGACCCATCATTTCACTTTAAGAGATGATTAGCAGTATAGCAAAGGCACACTGGTGGGGCAGTATAGAGAAACTTATTTTTTCTACTCATGGTGTACTTTTTTGTGTATAAAAGGGTGCCATTCTTCAGGGCTATCATTCTAGTAGTTCTCACAAAAAATACATTTATTTAAAAAGTATTTATATGTATAGGTACATAATGTGGATAAGTAAACTTTCTTTAAAATATAATAAAATTAAAATATTCTTTAAAATATAATTGTGATATATGGGTAAAAACAAAGGAGAAGTAGTTTGTAGAAATTAGACATATGGGGTTGAACTGTAATTCGTTTTCCAATACATTTTCTTCCTTGTGTCATCTTGCATTTTCCCAATGAGAAAGTTATAAGGGGAAAAAACAAAAACAACAAAATAAACAAGCAAACAAATAAAAACAAAACAGACCTTCCTCCCCAACCCATCCTCAATGAAAGCTATCAGTCTTTTCCAGCGGGGCAGTGTATCAACTATTTACTCTTATTGAGCCAACACAAAGCATACAACTTCATTAACAGCTTCTCTACTATCATACTGAAAGTACAAATGAGTGAAATTTATACTGTTATGATGGAAAGTTGCTAATAAAAGATTTTTATATTACATTATTCCAGGAATTTGACTGCTGGCAGTATTAGTTCATATTCTGCAAAGCTTGTGACTGCAGCAAAACAATGTATTAAGTTCTGCACCCATTCCAAACTGAGCTCTGTTCTCATATCTTCGTTTGTGTAAGAAAATGTGTTTTTTCTACATTGTTTGCTACATATATCTAGGTTTTGGTAAAAGAAACTCTACTTCTTGAGTATGCATAGCATTTGTACCTTCAGTTCTGTCTTATGAATTGTAACCATTTACAAAGTCCTAAAATATTTGTCTATTACAATGAATGCAACCTTGCATACAATCTTGAAGCCAATCAAAAGTAGAAGTCAGAAGCAGATATATAGTATTTTGTTTCAACTTCTAATCTCCATTTTGATAACATACGTGTGTAGGGATTATTGAACTAAAAACTTTTGCATATGATATTTAAATTTAAATAGTTATAACCCACGTATAACTTTCATCATCACTACTGAAGCCATGGATCAATTTTAGCACTCTCCCTTCGCTGCAGAACTGCAATATTTTTCAGATTGGATGTCAAAGTGAATTCTATTGCTATCCTAAGGGCTAGATGCAAGGTCATGTGATTCTTTACTTCTTCAATAAAAATGAACTTATAATGCAAAATGTGATTTTCATTTTATTCTTGTGTACTCATGTAATGGTGTTTGGGTTGCTAAGGTGTTCACATATATGTATTCTGCAGCCTTTCATTTCTGCAAAATTGCATTTATATAATTTCTTGCAACTGGCAATAGCTTTATTCTTGATGAAATAGTTTCTTAGTAAAGGGAGTAAAAGATGTGGTGAGGTGAACCAGGAGATACCTGCAGATCTGTTTCTTTTCTGTAATTGTTTTTAAAGACAATGGTACAAAATGGGTTACTTTCCTTCATAAACCTATTGCAAGGAAACTCTGCAAAACCTAATTGTCTTATTTTTTTTTGTATTTAGAAACCCATTTTTATCTTGGCTAACATTTGGGCTTATATCATGGACAGTCAATGATCCTATAGCAAAATTATTTATAGGGAGTTCACTGTATTTTCAATGAATTAATTTAGAGCATTGGTGCTCAACCTCTGGCCCACAGGCCAAATGGGGCTCTCAAAGCCGTCAGATATAACCTGCAGGACTCCCCACAGGTCTGGAAATTTGGCGGTGGGGAACCAGTGGCTGTTAATATGGAAACCCTCTCCCCTGCCATACTCCCAAGTCCGCATGCCCAGTGAGAGCCAAACCATGCCCCCTCTCACCCTGCAGGGCCAGGTTTGGACCCCTTTTCCCACTGAGGCTGGGCCATGCCCCATTTCTCCTGCAGAGCTGGGTTGAGGCTGGGCCACAACCTTCACAAGGCCAAACCATACTCCCTTTTCCCCTGTGAGGCTGGGTCAAGGCCCCTTCCTCCCTACAGGGCCAGGTCATGTCCCTCCCTCCCTATGGGGCTGGGTAAAGTCCCCTTTCCTCCCTGCCAAGCCTGGCTTAGGCTGGGCTGCCCCCACCCTCATTGTGGCCAGATGGTGGCCAGCACACTGGCGCTGAGTACCGGATCATAACCACAACCTAGGCAGCATTTGGACCAGGTAATACCCATCAGCCTGCGAGGGAAAAAGCTTGAATATGACTGATTAAGAGCAATGCATTTAAAACAGGGTTAAAATCTATTAATATTTTCCTCCTTAATGTTTCTTCTCTATGTCCCAAGTTGGGGTGGTTGACAGAAGTAACCCTTCAACTTCCATTGTCAATGGAAGGAATTACATGGAAACACTCTGATATGACTCACAGAGCATTCACTCCCTACTCTGGTCTACCCCAAGTAGAGAATTTGACTTGAGAGACAACGTAGCTATCATTGTCAAACTCCCACTGACATGGATCAGAAAAGGATTTCACCTAGTCTACAAACTGCCTATAATTATCTATCTAATGATTTACTATTCTAAAAGTTTATAAAACAGGATAAATAGAAAGTATGGTGTTGGAATGTATCAGATGGGTTTGTTAATTTTTTTCTTCTATCAATATCAAATGATTAATACATATGACATGCAGTTTAAAAATATGAAACCCAGTTATCCAGCAAGTCAAATATATTTATTGGCTGCAGACTGAGAAAAGCAAGAAGAAATGAGAAATAGCTGGTTTGCTAACAACAGAAGCTTTAATCTTGCTATTTGCTAACCTCCTCTTGACTCCAAAGGTAACCATTTCTTCCCTGGAAGAGAAGATGTCAATAAGCTGCTATGCATCAGAGAGAAAGGTTGTGGCTGACAACTAAAGTTGGCGTTCGCAATTATTTTAACAAGAAATGAGCAACATGTGTATTTTTCACCATTTCCAGTGCAGCAAAGAATAAACCTGTACAAGAGATTTATTTCTTTTATAAGGAGAGTCAATTGAGCATGTCACTAATATATTGTTCCAAGAAAAGTTTAACTAAACTAAACTGAGACTCAGTAGGAAACTTAAAGAGAAGCAATTTCTGTTATCGACTTTAATGAATACCATTAAGTGATAACCAAAGAGAAAGGGGGGGTTGGGGAGGAAGGGAAAGATTAGTGATTGCTCAGAAAACATCCTTCCCACTCCTCTAAATTATCATGACACCACAATCTTTAGCTGTGAAGTTAATTTCCTCAATAATTACATTCTGTTTAGAAGCATAAGAGCTTAGAAACACCCGCTTGGTAAGTTTTTCCCTAAAGAATAGGGAAAATAGGATCTTCCAACAGCAAAATTCATGAGGATCTTTTATTTCTCCTGCTTCAACCATTGACCATACCACCACACCACCACAATACATGTCAAATATACCAAAGTTTTACCAAAATATGACTGGATAAGATTATATTCAGAAGCTGTCACTAGGATTCAGTCAACTGGAAACATCATTCCAGAGTGACCTGAATCACTCTGTATGTCCCAATGTTGAGAGTGAGCTGAGTTTCTACCTAATTTTTACTGACTTCAGGAAAACCTAATTAAATCCTCCTCCTATTATGACTTAAATTTGTACTTTGTTGGATGCTGAGTGTATGTTATTCACAGCATTCATCTAAAATTATTAAATGTGATATATGTATATATCACTGCTTTCACAGACCATAAGCCCATATTACTACAGCCTTTGTGATAAGGGTTTAAAAAAAGTTACTTATCATAGTAACTATAGAAACCATGGCTTTTTGAAAGTGTATCATTTGTATACTCACACTTGTGGGATGCACCCTCAAGCCTCACCTTGCATTTCAGAGCTTTAGGGACCTTCAGAAAAGTAGTACCTTGGGGCTAAATGAAGTCCCTCTTGCGGAACCAAGCAACGAGAGCCAACATTATAATTTGGCAATGCAGCCAAAACTGCCTTGGTTCCCTCCTTTAAACCCAAGAGTCCTATTAAGAGAACAGAATTCAGAGGAAGAGAGGAAGGGGGGCAGCTAAGAAGCGTGAATATGCAGAGGCAGCATTCCTGAGGAACTGTAGTTACTATGGTAAGTAACAGTTTTTCTTCTTCCAAGCGGCTCCTATGTATTCCCATCTGTGGAAACCAAAGGGGCACTAAAACCCAGGAGGGTGGGATGAGGAGCTGTAATTACACAAAGATAGCAGGACTGCCTTCGCAAATGAGCACTGGATCCAAGTGCCAAGACAAGAGACTAATCATACATAAATTTCTTCGCAGAACTTCAGGTAGTGCCTGGTAGGCTTTTATGATAAAACATGACAAAGGCATGCTATTAATGCTGCTTTAACACTAGTTGCATGAGAAATATGACCCTGGGGTACTTGATACATTAGTAAACACTTAAAAAAATTGAATACAGGTATTATGTAGAAATAGGATTCATTCCCTTCATGGTGTTCTTCAAAGGTTACAAAAAGGTCTTGCTGATTTCCGAAGCCAAAATAAAAATACCAAATTCTTCTTTGGCATCAGAGACTTGGCGTCAGTGCCTTTGATGCACAATATATTTATACCAGTCCAATTAACCTTTATACTGGTGTAAAGAGCTAGCCAGATGATATAAACCTTTGCAACAGTGCAAAGGTTTACACCATCTGGCTCTGAATCAAGGAAAAAGTTATCCTGGAAACTTTTGGGGTAAAAATATGCGTGTATAAGTTACACTAGCGTACAGATTATATTTATGCTTCTGTTTGATGGTATCAGCGGACTATAAATAAACAGGATATTACAGGGATGAGCAATTATTTTGGCTAGATTTCACTTCAGGAATTTTGGTGATCTGTTGTGGGTTCATGGAGGGGAGGGTGCTGATCTGGTCCAGTGCAGTGGCAGCAGGGCAATTGATTGTATCCAGCCTGGGCCCACCCCACCCCTGAACCCACTTCCCCCTGCACCCACCCCTGGGGACAATGGATGGAGCATGTGGGCAGGCAGGTTCCTGTGTGTGAGATGGGGGCACAGGTAGATGGGGAGCAGCATCCAGGAGCAGGATGAGTAGGTCAGAAAGTGAATTGTAGCTCTTCCCTGAGTCTGGCCCCAGCCCTACAATTAACATCACCCCACGATCCTGGCCCCATTCTCACTTGCCCATCCCACTCCCAGATGCTGCTCCCCACCCAATCCACCCTTGCTGAGCGTCCCTTGTATTTTGCCCATCCTTGGGCTATTACATACACCCTGACTCCTATTAGTGAGGTATTAATACAGCCACCTACTCCTGGCCAGTTGCTTGTTTGTCTGATCAGGGCTCCAGTGGAATGTATGCCAGTTTAGTAAAAATACCACAAGATCAAATAGAAACACTGGAATCTCTAGTGTCAGGTGATAAAGCTGACCTATCAATGGGATGCTCTTTTCTGGGTTGAGTAGCCCAGCATTAAAAGTAAGAATAAGCTTGCCTTTCTATTTGGATTCACAGAAGTCTAAGAACTGATGCATATTTTTCCAGAACAGTGAAAGAGTCGAATTCTAGAGTCTCTAGCATAAATCTTATCAGCTCCTGGATTTGACTGAAAAGATGAAATAAGGAGATGACCACAACTTCAGGAGAGGTAAAAAACAGGAGGTCACCCTTCTTTCTGGGCTGGATAGAATTGTTTTATATCTCTTGCTCCTTCTACATCTTCCATATCAGAAAAATAATTTGAAATACATGGTTTTACCCAGTAATTCCACATGACTCATGGATGAAAGGCAAGGCAAGGAAAGGGACCTGATATAGGCCATTCCAAGTGTGCAGAGACCAAGAAAAGCCTTTTTCCCTATTCTAAGCGAGGATGACAGAGTTGGGATACAATTAAGCATGAACTTTAGCAGGAGGCTGATAAAAACAAGTCCTGAAATTGCACTGGGATTGAGAGAGAGAGAGAGAGAGAGAAAGAGAATAAACTCTGGTTAACTCACCATTCCAAGGGGAATGCAAATAGTTCTGAATTATCCAGTAGTGACCAATTATCAGAAACTGATAATTAGGGGGAGGAAGCATGCTGGCAGGGAATTAGAACAAGGACAAATTAAAACACAGTGGTGAATTATCACACAGGTGAGTGAACCAGAGTTTCCTATAGTCCTCTCCACATAATTAAGCTGCAGAAAGAAAGAAACGGAAGTGCCCTTTTACAATGGTGCCATATGGCTTCAACAGGCACAGTTTTGCAAAAGGTTCCCAAAGTTTAACACCGGCAGGGAAGCAGAGCCTACAGTGGGAAAAGGAAGTCGTCACCTCACATTATGTTTAAAAGCTTGTCCTTGGAAACATGATACCTAAATATTATTTAGATTATTTACTTATATTGTTTACTTATTTTAAGGTGACAAATGGCTTTTCAAAGTCTTCCATTTAATGAGTAAAAACACATTCCTACTGACTGTGCACTTAGCCAAAGCTGAATGGAGCTGAGACTCCATGTGTTGAAACCTAATAAACAAAGTATAGAGGTCAAGTTCAATGTCATTTCCCACCCAATTTTGTCATTTTATTAAGATACTGTCTTGCTGTTCCTGCACAATATGTCCCATCTAATTTAGATGCTGCTCTGCAAGTCTCCCATTCCAGTGCCTCACTGAAGCCAGAGCCAGCACATTTTCAAAGGGACTGGTTTTGTATAAAAACTTAAGTCATATAAATATTAGTCTCCCTTTGTTCTTTGTACCCAAGCAGAATAATTGCTATTCCAGTCCTCATTTTTTAGAGAGTTTAATAGAAAATTCATCTCCTTCCACCCTTTCTTTCCCTGCTGATGGTAGACTCTTCCAAAGCTATTTGATCCTTCAGGTCATAAAAACAGTCTAAAAGAAAAGACAGACTCTACAAAGTCTTTTCCTAACTGTGACTGCCTCAGGGTGGGACCACAAGAGAGGGCTTACCCCATGATATCAACCAGACCAGAGGGCTCCATTCAGCAGACTTCTTGACAACCCAGGTGATGTAACCAGATGAACGCTGTACAAAGTAGAAAACAAAGGTGATCTATTTCTAATGGGTAACCTGAGCAGATCTACTCATATTTTCCTTGTTTATGAGGGTCTGAAATTCCTGGCATATAGTTCACCGAAGCTCTAATTCTATTGCTGCCTCACACAGGCTGTTTGTATTTGCTCATTAATGAAACAGTATCATGACTGAACGTGTGGCAGCCACAGTAATTAGCAAAGCATCTCCTTCCATTCTTCACAATGTCATCAAAACACTTGTCAGGAAACAAACTCATTTTCAGTCTCTACTGCCATTTACAGGGTTTCAGGCACTGATGATAGCTTGTCTGCTTGGTTTAAAAGAGCTTCTGATATAACAGAACCTGACACTGTTTACTTCAGCCTATTATTCCTGCTGCATTCACTGAATGCTTCAGTGGAAAAGAAAAATCAAAAGAAAGCTATTCATTGTAATGCCAGCTGCTTTTTAAAAAAGGAAATCAATTTTTGCTTGAGCTCAGAATGTACTCAGCAGGCCCAGAGTGACCCACCACTTCTGATGTCAACAACAAAAGGATCTGCCTGCATTTTCCACAACAATCACAAAACAGCTTAAAGAACATTGAAAACCCTAGATTAGTTTCATTTTAGTTTATGTTCCAATTGGTATCCATTAGTATTGACAATATCATAAAATAGAATGGCTTTGATGTCACAGGTTGCATGTGAAAATGTGGCAAGAAGCACAGGCATATTACTTCATTAAAAATTACTTGGCACCATTTTATGTCTGAAATAATTAGTTACGTTTGGTATTTATAGCTGGTATCATGATGCCTTTCTGTACTACTAATTAATTATTTTATGGCCAGCTTGTTTCAAATGCAATTAGTTAGGTATGGCAATGATCATAATATTTTACATATTCATGACAACATTCTGCCTATGTATTGCAAAACTTGTTGGTATACTGAATGTCAAATTCATTTAATGTCTTTTTCTTAATATTAATGTTCATATAGAGATGTTTGCATAATACATGTGAGGTCCTATGAGCCTAATCATGATAATTACTATTATTATTTGTATGGCAGTAGTGCCTACATGGGCTGATCAGCGTCAAAGTCCCATTATAATAGTCCCTACATAAAGACAGTTTACAAGGATGGTCCTTCCACTAAAGACCTTATAATTTAGACAGCTAGGCAGCAGAGACAAAGCTGGAGGGGCACTACCTAAAGCATCTTGCATGGTCTTCTAAGTTTAGATTGATATTTATTCCTCTTCAGGGAGAGCAATGAGACTTCTAAGACCATATCCTTCAGAATGCCCCCTCCCCTGTTTTTTTTCTTGTTCCTGTATTTTAGGACTGTTTAGAGAGAGCCCAAGATAGTCTCAGTGAAGGCCACTCCAATGCAGGCATGAAATGAGACAGGAAATACAAGAATTCCTTTTTTGCTCTCTTAGTTCAACCCCAAAGGAGCGCTCCAGAATTTCAAACTATGTTTAGCTCTTAACATCCCCAAACACTGTATGAACTCATTCAGGATACTGCATTTAAATTAGTGTACACACAATGTCCTGATTTACACCTTGGGGAATACATTTCATTTTTTTTATTAGCCTCTCTCCTTTCATGGAGGCCTTTTCATTGCTCATTCTTGTTTGCTACCAAGTTAATTTAAAATGAAGAACTTTTTGACTGAAAGTATAAGATTACTAGAACTGCCTAAAACATCTCTATCAGTATAATGTTTCAATAGAAAATGACTTTTTGATCATAATAAACATTTTTGCAACCAATATTTATGTTGGTGAAAGTGTCCCCATTTTTTCAAGTAAAGCAAACCTTTTAGAGGGCATTTAAGCTCTTTTATCTTTCTGTCTACATTTCAAAAGAGAAAGGAGAATAACTCAAACAGGTAAAGTTTTTTTTTTTGGTTTTATTGGGTGCCTGTAGGTGATTAATCGAGTCTGCTGAAGCATACTAATTAGCATGCTCCATCAGCCCCCACGTCTCAAGTATTCAGTGTCCCCATGCTTCAAAATGCAGTGGGGGTTCTTTAACTAAAGCTCATTGAACAAGCTTAAGTTAAAGTGCCCCTACTGCCATTTTGAAGTGTGGGATGCTGAATACATGAGATGCTGTGGGTGCTTTAATTAGAGTGGCTCTCGGAGCCGCTCTAATTAAAGCGCTCCTGGTCCTCCCCCTGGAGCATGTATAAAGATTCTCACGTAGTCAAAAATGGAAAAATTAATCACACACACAGACACAAAAGAAACCTCTTATTTCACACTTCTTCCCCCACAGCCCTCCCTCAAAAAACCTTGTTATTGGTCTGACTCGAATGACTGGTCTTTTGGGGGAGGGAAGGGGCAGGTGCCAAGTCCAAATAGAGGGAGTTGCAGACTGAGGCTACATTAGTATGAGCAGACAGATGAAGTTTGCAACATAGACCTGAAGCAAAGTGCACCATGACAGCTGTGTACAAAGGAGCTGGCTATGTATTTTGTTGTGTGAGAGATGGACAAAATAAAGCAGCGCAAAGCAAAAGGGGGTGCTGGTTTACTTTTGCATCAGCAGCTCTGTGGTAACTGCTCATGTGCATGCTCTTTCTGACCTCCCAGCAAATGAGAGCTAACTCATGGCATTTTAGCCCTCAGTGAAAGAGCTAGGTTTCATTTACCACATGGTGAGAGAGTACAAATGGAACAGTTACTGAAGAATAGCTGACATGCTGTAAATCTTTGCTCTTTTGTACCTCAGAATAACTTATTTCTGTGCCCAGGTCCTCACACTCTTGCAGAAACAAGCTGGTTCTGCACTGAAAGTCAGGCCTCTGAAGCATGACATATTTAGGCCCACACCTGCCCCTTTCTTAAATCAGAGGAAGGGCAACTTGATGCCCAGAAGCTTATCTAGCAGTTCTCCCAACTATACAGCTGGTCCAGTAAAACATACCACAAAGAAATCCTTGCATCTCATACACTCCCTGAATCATCATGCCTACAATAATACTCCAACCCTACCATAAAATTAGGTCTGATCTGTTCAGAGGCAAAACTGCCACCCCTTTGATGTGGCTACCTTGCTTTCAGGAGGTTGTATCAGGAATCTTTCAAAAAGTGGGATGGCTTGACTTGCCACAAATTCACCGGTCAAAGTGGAAAGAAAGAGGAAGGAGTGGGGGTCAGAGGAAAGGAAGGAATGACAAAACAATTTAGTTGTGTAGGGGGGCCAGGGGGGAAGTGTTAGGAGACGTACTTTTGCAGGGAATCCAAATGGAAACTCTAAGACTATATAAGATTTTTTCATCACTCGCAAACAGTTTTCTACATGATATTGGATATGATAAAGGAAACCTAGTCAAAGATATATATGTCTATAACATTGGACCATGAACACAAGACCTTGTAACATTGGACCATGAGCATAAGACCTTGTTCCAAACAACTGACTCTTTCTAAAATCCTAAGAGACTAGTAATCACATGCTGAATCCTGAGAATACGTTCTCACTTTGCTTCTAGACAAGATAAACAACATCTGTGCCCAGCTGTCCCCCAGGTCACTTCCTATTTATGCATTTTTAAGTCATCATGGTTTGGCTATTTTATACAGATTCTCTCACAAAATTTAGCAGAAAAATGGTTGCAGATTTGGAAGGGGGTTTTTTTGAGATAATGCTGAAACATCTGCTTGGATTCTCTGGCTATATTTGGACATTTTAAGTCCTAGCATTGTGCTCTCATTTTCACAAGACTGAGATTCGTTATGTTTGAAGATAAGAGTGGTTGTAATGTTAAAAAAAAATTGCAGATGGAGGATTGTCCCGTTTGTCCAGATTCATAGATTCATAGATGTTAGGGTCGGAAGGGACCTCAATAGATCATCGAGTCCGACCCCCTGCATAAGCAGGAAAGAGTGCTGGGTCTAGATGACCCCAGCTAACCTCCTCTTGAAGACCCCCAGGGTAGGGGAGAGCACCACCTCCCTTGGGAGCCCGTTCCAGACCTTGGCCACTCGAACTGTGAAGAAGTTCTTCCTAATGTCCAATCTAAATCTGCTCTCTGCTAGCTTGTGGTCATTGTTTCTTGTAACCCCCGGGGGCGCCTTGGTGAATAAATCCTCACCAATTCCCTTCTGTGCCCCCGTGATGAACTTATAGGCAGCCACAAGGTCGCCTCTCAACCTTCTCTTGCGGAGGCTGAAAAGGTCCAGTTTCTCTAGTCTCTCCTCGTAGGGCTTGGTCTGCAGGCCCTTGACCATACAAGTTGCCCTTCTCTGGACCCTCTCCAGGTTATCCGCATCCTTTTTGAAGTGTGGCGCCCAGAATTGCACGCAGTACTCCAACTGCAGTCTGACCAGCGCCCGATAGAGGGGAAGTATCACCTCCTTGGACCTATTCGTCATGCATCTGCTGATGCACGATAAAGTGCCATTGGCTTTTCTGATGGCTTCGTCACACTGCTGGCTCATGTTCATCTTGGAGTCCACTAGGACTCCAAGATCCCTTTCCATTTCCGTGCCACCCAGCAGGTCATTCCCTAGGCTGTAGGTGTGCTGGACATTTTTCCTCCCTAGGTGCAGCACTTTGCATTTCTCCTTGTTGAACTGCATCCTGTTGTTTTCTGCCCACTTGTCCAACCTATCCAGGTCTGCCTGCAGCTGTTCCCTGCCCTCCGGCGTGTCCACTTCTCCCCATAGCTTTGTGTCATCTGCAAACTTGGACAGAGTACATTTGACTCCCTCGTCCAAGTCGCTGATGAAGACATTAAAGAGTATCGGTCCAAGGACTGAGCCCTGCGGGACCCCACTGCCCACACCCTTCCAGGTTGAGACCGACCCATCTACCACGACTCTTTGGGTGCGACCCTCTAGCCAATTCGCCACCCACCGGACTGTGCAGTCATCCACGTCACAGCCTCTTAACTTGTTCACCAGTATGGGGTGGGATACCGTATCGAAGGCCTTCCTGAAGTCTAAGTATACAACATCCACCCCTCCTCCTGTGTCCAGGCGTTTTGTAACCTGGTCATAGAAAGAGACTAGGTTGGTCAGGCACGATCTGCTCGCCACAAACCCGTGCTGGTTTCCCCTCAGCATAATCTGCCCTGCTGGGCTCTCACAAATGTGAGCCTTGATAATTTTTTCAAAGACTTTACCAAGGATGGAGGTGAGACTGACTTTCAAAGACTTTACCAAGGATGGAGGTGAGACTGACGGACTCTCAGATGGAACTGAGAGCACAGCGTAAGCAAAAGTAGGGGGGTTAGGTGGGGCCTCCACAAAACTCTCCCTTATGGGAGTTTGTAGAAACTCTGAGATTCACCTTATCGCTATAACTTTATTGACCATCACTTCAGACCAAACAGCTGTAAACAGGGAGTACTGTCTCCAAAACTCACAGATCACTGGCGAGCTGTTAGAAGCATAGGGTAATTCCTTTATTATATCCAGAATGAATCTTACACTTGAAGGTCTCTCACAAACATCAGCCAGTGCAGAATAAACAGCTAGTTTTAACAGCATGCTTATGACACTTGTGCTATACAGATTATGTAAGGATTTTTGCAGAGTAAAATGCACAACCTCTCTAAGTTTACTATAAAGACCAGCAGCACCTGTTATGGGGCACTTGTCATTAAGGTTGCCTCAGTGACTAATAATGAAATAAGAAAGTGTCTTGCATTTGAAAGCTTGTCTAATTCTATTCTAACTATACAGTTAGTCCAATAAAAGATATTCTAAGAAATCCTTGCCTCTGG
Source organism: Alligator mississippiensis (assembly GCF_030867095.1). Classification (NCBI taxonomy): domain Eukaryota; kingdom Metazoa; phylum Chordata; order Crocodylia; family Alligatoridae; genus Alligator; species Alligator mississippiensis. The sequence continues at coordinate 218,276,806 of NC_081826.1, forward strand.
CATAAGTTTTATTAATTCTCATTAGCTGCCTATACATATGCTTCAGGGTGCAAGGAAGCATTTTAATTAAAATGGCTCATTGTCACATATATTAAGCCCCCGCATGTTTAAAAATGGCTGGGGGATGCTTTATCTCAGAGGTGGGCAATTATTTCAGGCGGAGGGCCGCTTACTGAGTTTCAGCAAGCCATCGAGGGCTGCATGACAGGCAGCCAAGGGCAGATATATATTAATTTTCTACATTTTTTAGGGGCCTCACAGGCCAGTTACAATGGCCTGGTGGGCTGCATCTGGCCTGCGGATTGCATTTTGCCCACACTTGCTTTATCTAAACCTTATTTGACGAGGTTTAGATAAAGGGTCCTGCGGCCATTTTAAAATGCGTGAGGGCTTAATACATGTGATGATGAGATAACGCTAGAGTGTTCTAATTAGAACATGGGGCAGACTCGATGAATCGATTCATCGAGTCTGCTCTGATGCATTCAAATTAGAAGACCAATGAGCTCGTGTATAGGCAGCAATTAATTCTAGACCATCATGACTGCAACATCACTCTTACACTACTGCAAAATTATCAAGTCCTTTTACTGGTATCACAAATGTAAACAAAGAATAAATAAAAAGTGTACAAAGAAAATATTGGAAGTCACGATACATATGTCAGGTTCTTTCTCTATTAAGAACAGAGAAAAACCAGTGATCCACAGTTAATTCCCACCATTCCACTGCCATTTCTGGAAGTGTGATGAGCCTCATGGGTTAGGGGTTGAACACCCCTGTTTTATATAGTTCAAGCTGTGTCTATTAGCTCACCAAGGTCTTTGAGCTTGCTACAGTTCTTAGCAACTCTATTTCAGCAGCTGAAGCCAACTAGGATGTGCTAACAGACAGTTTCTGAACTTTTATGCCTGACTGCAGCAGGTGGGGCTGTCTTAGCAGAGGGCCATCGGTTCTGGATTTTGTTTTCCCTACTAGTTTGACAGAAATTAAGGGGCCTGGATCACAGCATGTTTCAAGGCTATTTATCTAAAGGCAAAGGTTGAGTCTGATAACTTTTGCAACTTTTATCAAGTTTTCCCTGTCGTTAATGCTTGTGACTTACTTTCTATACAGCAGGATTTGTTACCAATGGAACAGGTACAAACAGTTCTTTAAAAAGATCTTATAAACACTGTTCAGTTTATTTTTTGCTGGATTACAGCAAAGTGAATGTGAACAATATTCAAATAAGCTTCTATTAAGTTCACCAGAACCAATGCAAAAAATATACCAATGCTCTTTAGCTATGAGATTCAACCAAAGAGAATATTCCTGCCACTTGATAATATACCTGTTATTTAAGGCCCACTCATTGGTGCAGTACTTACCAAGCCAATCATTCTCATAGCACTTTGGACAAAACAGCTAGTCAAGGGAAAGAAGACAGCTGCTAAAGAAATATTTTAAAGGGCCAAACCACTGGATGTGTTGCTTCAAAATGAGCTGGTCTGGCCATTATAATTGCAATCTGAGAAAAAGATGAGAGTAGATGATTAAAAAAGAGAAGGAGAAAGTGTTGAGTTAAGCTGAGATGTTATGTATAAAATAAGTGATAGGCTGTTTTTGTAAATATATGTGTTTACCCAAACTGCACAAATACCTTCAATCATGATTGATTGTAATAATATATATTCCTATACTACCTCCCCACTAAGGTTCTAAGTATATTTAAAACAATAAAGAAACAAAAAATTAATTTAATTACCTCTCTTTTTGTGATGGAGACATAGTCTTATCGTCATTTTACAGAAGGGAAAACTGAGGCAGAAAGGGCACATCTACATCACTTCTGTGTTATGCCTCAGAGTGTTGCTGTGAAGAACCCCCCAACTCACTCTCTTGTTTCCTTTCCAGGCCTGGCAAATCCTGGAAATGAAACAATCTGGCCACATTTGAGCACCACTGAGCTTATGCCCATAAAGATGCCTGAGACAGAAAGCCCAAGAACAATGGTGGATGCTCACTCAGTATTCACCCAAGACTATTACATTGTCTCATTTTTGGGAATTGGGACAAGTGATGTAGGAGTCTATTGGTCAAGTGTGCTTCATACTAGTAATCCTGCATGTGGCATGTAGGCACTGTAAGCATGCCCAACATATCAGGTTCCATAGCAAGGTTGTGAAAGAACCAGATACAGAATATTGCTACTTATCCCAATGCTTTAGCTGCCAAGCCTCAGTGCAATGTATAGCTAAGAGAAACATCATAACTCACATTTTCAAAGAAAGAGACACAGACAGTTAGCAGCACACAAACACCTATGCCCTAACTTTTGATTGAAAGTTCCCAATGTGTGAAAATTAAGCCTTTTTTACATGGATATGATAGCTAAGGATATAACCTGGATACGTTAAGTACACATTCAAATATTCTTATACAACTGTGTGCAGCTAACATGCACATTGCACAGATGCATCTTAAACTTGCAGGTGATTCTCTTAAGGGAGCTGAAGACTTCAATAAATTCTAGATTGGAATTGTCCTAGCATCAGTTTACCCACCTATCAGTTTGAAACAGCATTTTTAAAAGGTATGTCTCCATGGAACACAAAGTCCTTTATATTTCAGACACTGAGAACAGTCTGTCACAGGTTATGTTGCAGGATAAAGGTTGTTAACATTTTCCAAGCTTAGATTTGTATTCAGCTTTATAAAATATCATATCAGAATTGTGCCCCATTCTCAGTCAAAATGGATGACTAATATTTGCCAACTGTAGACTTCTTTTTTAGAGCTGCTGGGTGTGTGTACAGTGTAGCTAAGAATGGCTTGGAAAATAATGCAGGCCAGCTGTGATAAGTTCCTGTTTTCTTCAGGCAAAAGCAGAGCTGAATTTATTTTTAGTTTCAGGGTATCTACATGTCAAGATAGAGTTATATGGTATGTGTGCATGTGTGAGTTGTATGATAATTTTATCACCATCTGATTTCTAGCAACTTCATATAAATTGCAAATATATCTCAAGAAGATTGACTTGTAGCAGTCTTGTAGAAAGACTATATCTGTTACACAGATGCCAGTGCCTCAAAGGAAAACATTAAATATAGTTTCCACCATATGATTATACTCATTTGGTTATTAACCATATTATTTTCTAAAATGGAAAAAAATTGATAATACAATCTATTTTGAACTTAGATATGACACAGTAATCGCATCTAACAGCTACTAGGACAAATTAGTAGCAAAAACTTCCCAGACTAAGTCCTTGACTAGCTTCAAAATTGTTATACTTTTTTGTATGTGTCCTTCGTAAGGCAGGGATGAAGCAGCATAAGTCATTTTACTGAGTTTTTTTTTTAGACCTTGGAGTATCCATCACATTGTATTTTGAGGAGATATTTCACATCACTAAGAAATAAGTCTCCAGGAAGAAAAAAATATTATATTTTGAATATTGTGATTAAAAGAAAACTAATGTAAATATTTTATATCATTTTTATTTTGCTGGTACTATAATTTCAAAATCTTTGCTAATTCTTTTTCTCTCTGTTTTATTACCTGGATGAAGCTCTTAATAGACACATAAATATCAGTAGGATCTGGGAACATACTTCGGTTTAAAGTTGAACATATACTTAGATCCAGTAGTCTGTGTGGTGGCTTTTGTTCTTCCAATTCCTTCATACATAGACAGCAAAAATAAAATCAAGTTATGAAGTTGGGAATTAGAAATACCTTAGTTATGAAGATCAGTTTTAGAATTTTTTTCAACTTCCTTTACAATTTCTTACTATGTATAAAGAAAACCTCTTATAAACACTCACTCTCCAGCCAAGCTGGGGTTCTTGACCCTGGTGGAGTGGCTCCCTGCTGCAAGCAGCCTGGGATCCTGCAACCTGCCATGAAGCCTACGCTGCTTGCAGCAGGGCTCGCTTCCTGCTGCAGGCAGCCTGGGCTCTGGGTATGCCCTTGCCGCTGCCACAGAGCCTGGGCTGCTCTCAACAGGCTGGGGGGGGCACGCTGCAAGCAGCCTAGGCTCCATGGCAGGTGGCAGGAGCCTGCCCTGAGCCAGAACTGCTTGTAGCAGACAGCCATGAGGCTGCAAGCAGCTGCACCAGGGTCCAGATCCCTGGCTTGACTTGTTGCTGATGGCAATTACAGTAGACCTGCTTGCAGCCTTGTGGCTGCCTGCTTCCAGCAACCCAGGTTCTAGGCAGGCCCCTGCTGCTGGCCACAGAGCCCAGGCAGCTTGCATCAGGGCTTGCAGCCTCCCCACTGTCTGCTATGAGCAGCCTGGGCTCCATGGCCAGTGGCAGGGACCCGCCAAAAGCTGGGGCCGGCTGTGGGATACTGAACAAAATGGCTCCACATGCCATGCTCTGGCATCAATGCCAGAGATTGCCGACCCCTATGCTAGACTATATGAGAGAAAGTCACTTCTGTTGTGATTATAGAAAGCATGGTTGAAACTTCCCAGTATGTCCTATATTATGGACTTACCTACTTGGGAGATTCAGTTGAATTAATTAAAGGTGTGAATCTAAAGTGCATTAGTTGAAGCAAATTAAAGCAAGCTATGGCTACTTTACTTCTGAATGAGGATATCCATATAGTGGTTTGGTGTGCTTTAAAATAATGTATTTTAAATTAACAATTTTTGTCCATTCTGCTTAAGTCTCCAGGTAGAAGAACCCAAACAAATGTATCTGCTGCTGTCAGTGGGTATCAGCAATGGAAGCTGATGTTGAGTACTGTTTTGCTGTAAGTGGAAAAAAGTTCAAATTGTTGAGCACTTTTTCAGAAATTGTGAAAGCATTCTTCAAGATATGCAGGAGGAAGCTTGTGCTGTTGCTTTTTGGGCTAAAGCTAATTTAAAGAAATTGAGAACTTCAGTTTCTAGTACCGTCAAAGAAAAAGCAGAAAGGCCAAATAGAATTGTAATAGTAAATGAGCCTCTTTTTTAGAGGAAAAAAAATTTAAAAAGGAGAAAATCATCCTTCAAAAAGGCAGGAGGTTAATTTAAGAGGCAAAGATCAATTGGGAAGGCAAGAAAAGGTACAAACCTGGATCTTCTTGGTTTATTGATATTTGTTCTGAAAGCCTGTTCAGAGCTCTTTTCTTTTTTGAGTATTGAAACATACTGTTAGAAGACAGAATAGCAATATTTGTGATGTTTCCTTTGTCATTCAGCACCACAAGGGTCACTCCAGTTTTACGGAATTTTGCAAAAGAGCATTTGTTTTCATCTCAAGCATTTTTTAGTATTCACTGTAATAAAAACCTGAACCGTAATGTATTCATTTGGTGTTGATGTGGCTGTCATATGTTTATAGAAATCCCATTGTAATGCAGCATTAACCATCAAAACATGTGTTAACATCTGAAAGCAATAGGGCCAGTTTTACATCTTTTGACATGCAAAGGTTTTAATTTGAACAAAGGATACAGTGTTTTCTTTGCTAGGGCTTTTATATTTTCTCCAACACTTCAATGAAGCACAGCGATTGCTGGAAGAAACAGAATATCCACATTTGTTAATATTTATTGTTTTCTTATCTGAAATTAATTTTAAAAGCATACTTCTGAGAACCATTTACATTTTAAATAAATCCTTATAGCAGATGTATTATTTGTTTTGCTTTATGATATTCCAGGAGGCCACATATGCCAGCCTGTACTATATTGAGGCAAATGAAAAAACCTCTAGAGTAATCAGCTCCATGGAACTAATGCTACCTCTAATCCAACGCCTGAATGAGAAACTAACAGATTTCTGTTTCACTAAGAAATCAGAAATTAGTAAAGCCTCCTCAGTGTCTTCTAGTTAGAATAAAATAAATAATACAATGGTATCCAATTCTGATTCTATTGAAGTAATGGGATCTTTGCCATTGACTTCAGTAGGGTCAGAAACAGGCCCCTTTTCAGGCCAAAGGTGTTGATCAGACTTGTGATTCTATTCCAAATAGATCTTTTAAAATGGGCTAGAAATTAGGTTACTTCCTAGAAATGGTCCAGATCCTGCTCTCTGTGAGGCTGTTATGTTGGGCAACGAGGATGAGGGTGAAGGTTTTCCCTGTCCCAGACTTGTGCACTGTACAGCAACAGAGCAGGAAATTATATAGTACTTAAGAAAGCATCTGCTTTGAGATGCCGCAACAGGCGTGTGCTCATTCATCTGGATGCGGCCCTTATGTGCCAAATCCCAGAAGTGAGGCACTGTAGCTTTGTTAGAGCACTGGCTATATACTCAATGCCCCCCTACAATGCCTCATTCTGGGAGTTTATGCATACCAAGCAGGGGTGAAATGACAGGGCGTGCTTCACAGATATCCTTCTAGACCCCATGTTGGGAGACAGCATAGACATCTAGACATACCCTAAAACTTACCCTACAAACGGTAGGATATCATGAGCCCATGCACATGAATTATTGTGGAAAAGTCAGGGATACCTAATTCAAAGACAGCCCCAGCCAAAGAGATCTGTCCAGCCATTGCAGCATGGTTATGCTCCAAAGGAGTCTCCCAATTTGCTCTGGCATAGCCTTATCAGCCTTCTGGGTGAACCAAATTGGTTTAATTATGCTGCTGGGAGCTATTTCTGGCCCCAGATGTCGGCAGTAAGGGGAAACACCTGCCTGCTGGCCAGGACTGAAGTCCCCAGAAACAGGGCAGCAGACCTATTTGGTCTACAGAGCTTGGAGGAGCTCAGAGAAGAAGAAAAAAAAAAGGGGGGGGGGGACCCCAGCTCCATGCTAATTGACTGCAGCAGGTGTTCAATTAAGCTGGCAGGATACCAATTAGTGGGGAGCAGAAACCCCCCTCACAAAAACACTCAATTGCTGGAGCCATGATCGAGAGCGCCCTGAAGGTAAATGGGGAAGGAGTCAAGCCCCAGAGGTCCTGGCCTGCGGGCAGAGTGAGAGTGAGAGAGAAGATGCCGTCAGGATTTTTGAATTTTTCTTTTTTTTTTTCCTCTGGCTGCACCTGCCATCTTGATAAGTGGCAGTCAGTTTTGGGTCAGGGAAACCACCATACTCCCAGGTTTAATCAAATCATCAAAGTCGTGGCAGGCGAGATAGCAGAGAAGAATTTTGACCCAGTTTTGCTTACTGACGCCTATCCTGTTACAAGCCAGGCAAGTGAATGTCATCAGGATGCAGGGGCCTGCATCCGTATCCTGTGATATCTTGACAATTATTTACATACAAATCCTAATTTTTAATACCATGTTCATGAATACATTTTATGGGGTCTGGGTTTCTCATACAGTAGCTGAAGAGGAAAAACTGTCTTTGAACTTGATAGTTTTTCCTGTAGAGGGACTCTATGATTGAGCCTGAAGATTTCTTACTGTGTTTTTAATGTTTTTATCTGGTCAGTTCAACTGTATACATGCATGAAACATTCCTTTTTCTTTAGTAATCTTTGAAAGGAGTATTTCAAAGAAACAAACTTTTGTCATGCTTCTTTTGCTCTGCAACTGAGAAAGATTTGGGCAGTGCCTGTGAGTAGCTTAGCCTTTATTAAATAGTCATAATCAAGTATGGAATAACATATTTTGCAAAACATATTTTGCATTTTCATCTGAGATTATCAAACTACTTTATAACTACTAAAGTGCTCTGTCAATCTTGCCACTCTTCGTACCAAGCCTCTGCCTCTTCTAGAACAATATTCCTGCATTTCTTATCTCAGTGACTTTACATCTCATTGCAAACCCTATCACAGCAGACCTTTTTTCCTTAGGCCACTGATTTTCAGATCCAAGACCAGACTAAATTAGTCCCTGGATGGGGATATCCTACAGCCTTTGACATATCACCTTATGTCTGCATTCAGTTCCCTGCTAAAAGATCAATATAGCCTAGCACACCAAACTATTAGACCTAAATTAAAATGACTTTTGACATCAAATACCTATTTCACACAACCAGAAAAGTCTGTAGAATTCTACCCTGATCAGTTAGTAAAACCTGTCTGCTATGCTGCCTCTTGTGTAGTGCGGTAATGTAGCATTGCCACTTCTGATCCTTCACCATTCTCTAATGTTAACTCAAATAAAACAATAGAAAGCAGCTTCTAATCTTAGTAACAGTTTTATTAGATAATACATTTAAAAAAGGACCCACACTTAAACTTTCTGGCACTCAGCTTTCTGCCCTTTGACACTGTCTATTGTACACAGAATAAATCTATGTTTCTCAGATATATTGAGGGGGAATCCTTATGTTTGATTGACTTTAGCAACAGCACTTGACCTGGAATTGTTCTGTATTTTCAAAGAGTCCATTCTGTTCTATTGGAGGAGGCTCTATTTTGCTTCTTGGGGAAAATTTCTCTTGTTAAGGCACTAGACTGAGCTGGGTTCAATTCCTGGCTTGTTGTGTGTGATCTCGACCAAGTTGGATAGGGCTCCATTATCAAAAAATGACCCCTAAGCTTGATTTTTAAAAGTGTTCAGCACCCAACATCTTGGATTAGACATTTATGGATGGATTTAGTGAGGCGGTAAACTGCACTGCGTTCTTTTGAATATCTGCCCCCCTTACATCAGCATCTAAATGAGTGTGGAGCTAATTTGAAGATGACATCGTTTCTGTTCATTAGCTCCATTTTGGTAAAAAAAAGGGGGAAAATAAGACTTTCTTATCTTCTCACACAGTGAGTTGTGAATATAAATTCAATAATGCTTGGGAGGGGCTCAGATTTTAGATAAATATTATTTATTGCAGAATCATATTTATTGCTATTTCTAGCAGACTCAGAGGTTTGGCTCCATTCAAAAGTTACATTAACATCAGGCCTCCCTGTCTTTTTCCCATTCATTGCATGGTTTGTCCTGAATTCTTGAGGCATCGCATTTCATACCTTTTTCATTGGGCTGCATTTCCAAAATGTTGAGTGCTTTCTGTCCTTAGTTGCCCCCCTGAATCATATAAATTATCTCACGAGGAACTATTAAAAGTTGAAAGCTTCCTTTTATGATGTTGAGCAACCTCGAATCTCAGTGATATGGGGGATATGAAGCTGTTCACTACCATAAAGACCTGGACCCAATGCTGCATTTGTTCCTTTTAACTTTCTTTTAACAGCCATAACAGTCAGACATCAACATTCCTTGTCTTTTACTGCTTCACTTGCCCTAAGCCAAGGGTGTAAAACATGCATCCTGCAGACTGGATCCAGCTCACGGATTTGTCTCATCTGGCCTGCCAGCAGTCTGGTGGACTACTGGAAGTTGGGGAAGGGTACAGCCTGCTACAGAATTCAGGGTCCCTGGACCCTGAGGAACATGACCATCAGCGGCAGTTCCCTAGCTCTATGATGCCACCCATATACAGCTTGCTGCTGCCACACACCTCAACACAGTACTTCAGATGTGGCCTCACCAGCACCAAATAGAGAAGAATCACTTCCCTTGATCTATTGGCAATGCTCCTACTACTAATACAGCCCAGTATGCCATTATTCTTCCTCATAACAAAGTCATATTGCTGGCTTATATTCAGTTTATTATCCACTGTAACCCCTAGTCCTTTTTTGTGAGCTGCTGTTTAGCCAGTTGCTTCCCAGCCTGTACCATGGGATTGTTCTGTCCTGAACCTCATGAGATTTCCTCCAATTTGTCTGAATCCTAGCCCTACCCTCCAGTGTATCTATTACTATCCCCAGCTTGGTGTCATTTGCTAAGGGAGCACGCCATTCCATCTTCCAGGTCTTTGATGAAGATACTGAACAAAATCAGCCCCAGGACCACCTCTGGGGCACTCCACTTGATACCAGCTGCCAACTAGACATTGAGCCATTGATTAACACACTTTGAACCCAATGATCCAGCCAGTTTTCTATCCACCTTACAGTCCATTCATCCAACCCCTACTTCCTTAGCTTGCTTGTGATAATGTTGTGGAAGACTATATCAAAAGCCTTGCTGAAGTCAAGGTATATTATATCCACTGCTCTTCCTGTATCTACAGAGCCTGTCATCTCATCATAGAAGGCAATCAGGTTGGTCAGGCATGTTTTGCCCTTGGTGAATCCATGCTGACTGTTCTCAATCACCTTCGTCTTCTCCAAGTGTTTAGAAATGCATTCCTTGAGGACCTGCTCCATGATTTTTCCAGGGACTAAGGTGAGGCTGACTGCTCTGTAGTTCTCCAAATCCTCCTTCTTCCCTTTCTTAAAGATGGGAACTATATTTACCCTTTTCCAATCATCTAGGACCTCTCCCAATCACCGCAAGTTTTCAAAGAAGATGGCCAGTGGCTCGCAATCACATCAACCAACTACCTCAGCACCCTCAGGTGCATCACATCTGGCCTCATGGACTTGTACATATCCAGCTTTTCTAAATAATCCCTAACCTGTTTTTTTACCATTGTTGCCTGCTCATCTCCTCCCCAAACTGTGCTGCCAGGTGCAGTAGTCTGGGAGTTAATCTTGCCTATGAAGACTAAGGTGAAAAAGGCATCAAGTACTTCAGCCTTTTCCTCATCACCTGTCACTTCCCCATTTAGTAATGAGTCCATACTTTCTCTGATCATCCTCTTTTTGCTAACTTACTTGCAGAAGCCCTTCTTTTTACCCTTCATGCCCCTTGCTAGAAGCAACTCCAATTGTGCTTTGACCTTCCTGATTTCATCTCTACATGCCCAAGCAATAGCCTTATACTCCTCCCGAGTTGTTCGCCCAAGTGTCCACTTCTTGTAAGCTTCTTCTTTGTATTTTAGCTCACTGAAGGATTCCCTGCTAAGCCAAGCTGGTCTTCTGCCAATTAAAATTTTCCAAAAAGATGGCCACAGAAAAATGTATCTGAGGGCCAGATTCCAAAAGTTTTCATAGTTTTCATAACAACTGCTACCATGTCCCCTCCTAAGCACCTTTCTGCAAGCTGAAAATTCCTATTTCCTTCAACTTCTTTTTATATGTTTTGCCTTCAAGGCCTTTATCATTTTTGTTGCCTGCCTCTGGACCCTCTCTAACTTCTCTATGTCCTTTTTAGAATGTGGAACTAAAAACTGTATACATTGTTCTAGATGAAGCCTAATCAGTGCTGAGTAGAGAGGTGTTATCACTTACCACCTCTTGCACCTAATTGCATTCTATTGATGCATCCCAAAACTGCCTGTGCCTTTTGTGCAGTTGCATCACACTGGAGACTCATATTGAGTCCGTGGTCTACAAAGACACCGAGATCCTTCTCCATAATGCTGTCATCCACCCAGATGTCAGCCATTTTGTATTTGTGTTTTTGATTATTCTTTCTGAGGTATGACATCCTGCATTTGTCAGCAATCAACTTCATCCTGTTCCAGCCCAGCTTTCCAATTTCCTCTTCCAGATGACTGCAAGTGGACATCCTTAGGATATGCTCCAGTAACTTCCTAGGTATTAAGGGGAGACTATCTGTAGTTCTGTGGGTTCTCCTTTTTGCTTTTTTTAAAGAGGGGAACTATATTGGCCCTTTCCCAATCCTCTGGTACCTCGCTCACCTCCCAGAACTTCATAAATATTATTGTCAAGGATTCCAAGATCATCTCTACAAATTCTTTCAGTAACCTGGGATGAAGTTCATCAGGCCCTGCTGAATTGAATTCATTCAGACCTAGCAAAACCTCTTTTGCCTGTTTTGTTTTGTCATCCCTCAGCTTGTCCCCTTCCTTAGCCAAATAATCTTTATTACATATCTGGTTGCAGCTTAATTTTTTTGTGACGATTGAGGCAAAGAACCTGGTGAGTAGCTCTTACTCTTTGCATACTCTGTTAAGAGTTTACCATGGCTATTTAACTGTGGGCCTACAGCTTCTGTAGTCTTTCTTTTCTGGCCAACATGCTAATTCTCATTAATAATTATTAATGAGAATTATTCTCATACTAATTCTGGCCATACTAATTCTCATAGGAGAATTAGTTAGGTCTGGTTGATTTTGTTGAAATTTTATATATCCTGAAGCCAAGCCCACTGGCTGCCCTGCACCCTGCCCCTCTATGGAACCTTGCTGAAGTCAGTTGTCCTCTATGGAGTTGTAGCACTCTGCAGTAATAGCTTCTTATGCAGGATAGAAACCAAAAGGTCAAAAATGCAAAGAAAAGAAGAACAGTTCGAATACGGGTCGGCAACCCCCGGCATGCATGCCAAGCATGGCATGCAGGGCCATTTTGCTCGGCATGCCACCACCAGCCCTGGCTCTGGGTAACTGCTGCCAACCACAGAGCCTGGGCTGCTCCCAGCAGGTGGCTGGGAAGCTGCAAGCCCTGCTGCAAGCAGCTCGAGCTCTGTGGTTGGCAGCAGCTACCTAGAGCTGGGGCTGGGTGCAGCAGGCAGGCTGCAAACAGCTGCGCTGGGCTCCAGCATCAGCTCTGTACTGGTGCGTGCATGCATGCCTTGGAGCAGGCAGTGTGGAGGGGCCTGAGGCAGCGCAACCCAGGTTTCTCCCCCGTCGCTGGCACAGCTGATGACTGGGCTCCGGAGACAGGCGCAGCTCCTTGTAGTCAGCTCTGGGCTGACTACAGCAAGCAGTGGGCAGGCTGCAAACAGCTGCGCCAGGCTCCACAGCTTTGGCATCATCTCCATGCTGGCAATGACTGCACACGCACCTCGGTCTGTTCTGGTTCTCTGTGTTTGTGCACAGGTGGTTGTATGCATGTGCAGTTCTCTGTGTGCATGTGTATGTGCCTGGTTCTCTTTCCCTCTTTCTCTCTCTCCTTTCTCTTATTTCTTTTTTCTTTCTCTCTTACTGCAACATGCTTAACAAAAAAAGTACACAACAAAGGCAACATTTATGATTATTAAATATACTATTATGCAGTGTGTCCTGCCATGTGCTGCTCCCCCCCAATTTTGTTTTTCTGGCATGCCAGCACTCCAGCACCTTCCAAGGTAGGCATTGTGGTTTTTTCGGCACTCCGGTCAAAAAACATTATGTACCCCTGAGTTAGAAGATAAACATGTGTTTCATGTCACAGGCAGAGGATTCAGCTTGTGTTTTGGCAACTCACATTACTTCTCCCTCCCAGACTTGTCTTAGGCCCACTTGAACATGTGCATGTGGGAAGATGCTATTACATTTTTATTCCAATTCTTTTTTAATCAAGTTCTCAGGCCAGGTCTGATTCAATTACACCCATATACATCCAAAGTTGATTCCAGTGGAATCAGTAAATTTACTCTGAATTTACACTAGTGTAAATGAGATCAGAATCTGGCCTTTTGGGGATATAACATCTGCCTTTGTAAAGCACAATTTGCTGGAAAGTGAATCATTATGAAGCATTAGGTTTTACTGAGAAAAACTTAGTTGTGACATTATAACATGACTAAACATTGTTATTTTTAGACTGATCAGTGTTTTTAAAAAATCCAGAATGTTTTCCTGATTTCTCCTCTGCACAATACATATGCTAACTTAGGAAACAGCTTATACTCTATAGCATAGAGGGATCATATGTCTATCATCACTTGTGTCTAAACATGCAAGAAAAAAAATTGTTCTGTTTCCTACCCCTCACCTCCCAGAAACAAGAGATGACAACTTGCTTTGGAAACCATATCAAGTTAGATATCTTAAAAGACCTTCTTTATGGGGCATTCCAACTGTACTGAACCCTGTTCTAAAGTCTCTGTTTTCTAAGAAGTTCTTCTCTTCATGGCAGGCAAATGGACCTGTTTCAGAGAGCATGCACTGTACGTGATGTCTTAATTTAGTTTTGCAGTTGTTATAATAAAGATTTCAAATAAAAAAAACCAATCTGGAGGATGAAATGATCCCAATTAAAAAAAAAAAATAAGCAGCAATAATTAGCTATTCCAAAAGCACCCAGTGACATGAAAAAATGAGCTATTGTGGACTGGTTAAAAAAAAGGAATGAAAAACACTTAGTTAATCAAAACATACTACTTTATCTGGACTGAAGCTGACTGCAATAGTCATAATCCTACTATGCTAAATCAAGGAGAGAATCCTTTTCACAGTAATAGCACAGTAGCACTTCATGTCCAGTGAATAGGTTTTGGACTAGAGGGTGAAAATGCTCAATTGTTTTGCTTTGTCTGTGAGCTTCTTAGGTACTTGGGCCAAATTTGAAGGCACTAGGTTATGGAGGCTGGGAGGTATTAGGCCCTTAATACTCAACTGTCTAATATAACTATCCAGTTCAAGGAAAAACTGCATGCACATTTCCTGGTATATCAAGACTAGATATAGGTTAATAGAAACTCAATATTTGTATTAAAAATCAATAACTGGTCCTTTTAGAAACTAGCCATTGTTTGATTTGTCCAGAATTTATAGAATTAACTACATTTTTGAAGTTGAGGTTGGAAACAAGTTATACCAGTAGTGATCTTACTTTGACTTACATTTTCATCTCAAACAGCCAGAGAATAAGGTTTTGAAGTAGATGATATATTCTTCTTTTCAGTGTTTCCAGACAATATAGTAAATACTAGACTGTAACCACCCAAGTGAGTGAGATTGAGGAATAGAGACAGGGGCTGAGGGATTGGAGATGAGGCAGACAGACCACCAGTTCCTGCATTCCACCTGAGACACACAGCAATATAACTAAGGAGTGGTAACCAGGGCAGCTGCCCCAGGCTCCAACTTAAGGGGGGAGGGCACAAAAAGGGGGGAGGGTACAAAAATAGTCACCACCCAAGGCTGGGTAGGACTGTGGTCTAAGGCTACACCCCTTCCACATATGGTACTGCTCAGTCTATCAAGAAATAAAGTACACATTGCACCTTTCCTAAAACATACAACTCCTGATATCATGGAGTATGTTTTATATATGATGTCATAAGCACCTCATTCATCACAGCCTGAAGGCAGAGTGCTTCATGACACTGTCACTTAGGCAGAAGACCCTCCATTGCAAAGTCACAGTTTAATCATGCACATATCTTGGGATGGAAGAAGATAATATGAGCTCCAGAGTTTCAAGAAATAGTGTTCTGGATTAGTTTTGCATTGATAATAATTAATAATAAAAGGTAGGCATGTTTAGAAAAATCACTTGGCTTTTTAAAAATGGAAATGGAAATCATAAAAGCTCACATATAATTAATGCTACTGGATGAATTTTTAACTTCCAAACATTTCAAATATCTTTTTAAGTGTCAGCACCCAAGCGCCTGATACGTAGAACAATACAATAGTATTTGCATAGTGTTTTCAATCTGAGGCCTTCAAGACACGTGACAAATTGAGCCCCACTTGAGAAATAAGGAAGCATTATTGCCATATTTTCTTGCAAACAACACACATGGCTTTTTCCAAAAGCCAGCTCCTGGAAAATGGAGAGTACATTATTATGCAAGACATATGGTAAAAACATTTTTTGCTGCTCAACAAGCCAAAGTGAAAATAAATCTTCATGTAATCCACATAGAGCAGAACAATAAACAGATTTGACTCTAGCTCAGGGGCGGGCAATTATTTTGGGTGGAGGGCTGCTTACCCAGTTTTGGCAGGCTGTTGAGGGCTGCATGGGTGCCCCACCCCCTGGTCACCATCTCGGGACCAATGTCCCAGTGCCAGCACTGGTGGGGCCCAGAGCAGGGCACAGGCTGGCAAGGGTCTGTGGAGCCGGGCTGTACTGCACCAGCAGGGAGGGGGGAGCTGGCCCGCCTCCATACAGCCCCTGCCAGACGGGACCCCGTACTCCTGCCACCCTGCTCTGGGCCCCACTGGCACTGGCCCTGGGACACTGGTGTGGACCCCATGCTCCCACTGGTTCCCTGCCCACTCACACCCAGTGCCCCTCAGCCCTGTGGTACAGGTGGGGGGCAACGCTCAGTCCCAACCCCCTGCTTGCCAGAAGAGAAGTAGCTAATGCTGAGCATGGGGAAAAGCGGCCCCTCACCCGCCCCATGGCCAGCGCCCCACATTGCAGGTGCTTGCAGCCCATGCGGGGCTGTCTGGAGCAGGTACAGGCAGCCTCATGCGGCTTGCAGGTGGCTGCAGTGCAGGGTGCCGCCCATGGGGTGGGTGAGGGACCACTTTTCCCCACACCCAGCACCAGCTTATAAACCTCCCCACTGCCAGCCTGGCAGTGGGGCCAGGTTACAAGGTGGTGCTGAGCGTGGGGGAGGGGAGAAAGCAGCCCCTCCCTGCCCCATGCCCGGCACCCCGCACTGCAGCCGCTCGTGGCCTGCCTGGGGCGTAATAAAGAACAAACCAGAAATCCATACATTCTGCCTTTCAAAAACAAGGTATGCATCATATTCCAGGGTGCAGTTTATGGAATAAAGAATGGTATTAGAGGTAGATAGGAACTAGATATTATGTTTTAGGGGAAATTGTGCATTTGTTTTAAAATCCATAACAGAATGGGAACAAAACATTTGAAAACTCATCATGAAATCAAATTCCAAGCCAAATTTTGTTTTAGGCCAATCAAAGCTTCCTTTTAATAAAACTGAAACATTTTATCCAAATTTTGACCCTTTAAAATGTTTTTAAAATATTTCTGTATAAACAACATCCTGTAATGAAAAATGAAAATGAAAAAGGTAAAGTGAGATGTGCATATTAATGAAATAGTTACTGATTTCTTTGTAAATGAAATTTAATCCAATTGACGCATTTTCATGACACTTGGGGTCTCAATGAAAACAGTGTTTTCCATTTTAAAAAATGCACAAAAATGTTCTTACCATTTCAAAATATTATCTCCTAATGGAAACTGAGGCACAGAAAATGACTAACCTAGATTAAGACAGAAAGACTGGTAGAGCTCACTCTCCTCATTTTCCAAGTCTGCTTTTGCCACTCCCAAAGCAACCAATCCCCCTCAGTAAATACGGGAAAAGTTTATCAAGAAAAGGATTATTAACATTATCCAGATTTGACCTGATTTCCAGCAAACACAGTCAACTAAAATAATGTGGGCAGATAATGTTACAGATGTATTTTAGCTAAATTTAATCCAGATAACTAAAAAGTAAGCGATGGTCTTGTGCATTTGTGCCTATCCAAAATTATGACATTAAAAAAAATCAGTTTATCTTGTGTTGACACATGTGTGTACACACACACATGTGCAAGCACATGTGTGTATGGATTTCTGGCTTGTTCACCACTTCATTAAACAAGGAAATTCCTCTTTTGCTTAACATCTTTTCCTCCTGTTTGTTCATACCAAGAGGTCATAATCCCTCATAGCCTTATATATAATCTGTTGCTATGGGAATGATTGTGGTGTTACAAAGGGAGGATTATGACCTTTTATTATTAAAAAAATGTTAGGTTGCCATTATATTTTCAAATAGCGCTGAGACATTTTCATTTTAACGTTTGGAGTTATCCTTCCTAAATGCATGTAGAGCTAACTATCCATGTATGTGATAAGTGTTATCCCTGGTCATTACTGATTGTGCCAATGCTTTGATTTCCAAATGATAATGAGTAACTTAATAAAGAGCTGTCAATGGAAGGATTGAAGTCTTTAGCTAAGTACTAAAAAGCTTTCACTGCTTAAAAAGGATTTATCAGTGCATGATGCAGGTTAAAGAATTATCACCAAATCCTGGCCAAAAAATAATAATATAGAACATAGCAAGGGAAAAACAAGAATAAATGGTGCAAGATTTTTAATTAATCTAAATTTTCATGTTGCTTAATTTTCTTTCATTATATGTTTTAGGATTAAAGAAAGAAACAAGTCATCACTTGACTGCCTATTGCAAGACATCTCTGGCCTTGACTGATAATAAAAAGGACTGAATAGTACGAAGCCTAAGGAATGAAGCTCAATCACTCCCAGCAATTACTGTGTCTTATTGATAACTTGCAGCTCTATCCTGCAAATGCCATCTCTGGAACAAAGCCTGTCACAGATCAGACTGAATCCATTAAAAAGCTTTGATTAACATGTCCCTGGGGTGTGCTGTGGAAACTTTTTACACCAAATGACAGCCTATTGCTACTGCTTCTGAATTGTCCTCCTGAAATACTCTTGTGTTTTAATCTAGTGCACAGTTTAAATTAAAAAACGGCAGTGACTTTGTGTGACCTAAATACGAGCCTCTCTTATTCATTGTGGGATTTATCAGCTGCTTGCAGATTAAGTGTTCAGAGAAGCAACAATTAACCTTACTGTGTGTTAGCTAATATTAATTATATATCTCCAGTGCTTTCTTGTACTAGCATACATGTGCCCAGAGACAGGGTCATATTTAATGTGTTTGGTTTAGTGGACAAGAAGCTTTGTACTTGTCCTCCCTTGAAAACAAATTGTTTGTATTTGACAAGCATAACATCAACAATGTTGGCTTTCTCTAGCCAGAGCTGACATTGATGTGTAAATGGATTAGTCCTTTTAAACAGACACACAAAAGCTCGATCTTTCTGGGCCTCAAATTTCAAGAGGGAAAGGCATTGCCCTCTACCCACCCAATCATTTTCCCATCATCCACTGGGAAAAACAGCCCTTATCTATTGTGGATATTATTTTTTCTTTGTTACCCTGCAGTCCCTTGTAAGACATA
Source organism: Alligator mississippiensis (assembly GCF_030867095.1). NCBI lineage: Eukaryota > Metazoa > Chordata > Crocodylia > Alligatoridae > Alligator > Alligator mississippiensis. The sequence goes on from NC_081826.1 coordinate 218,295,289, forward strand.
TGCTGAATGGTATGTGTCAGGGCCAGCAGGGAATACATTATGAACAAAAAATGGATTCCTTTATACTCCATTAAAATACATATTTAGAAACACCTGCAGGTATAAGAAGCATTTACCAGAAGATCATTCAATGAAATGTGCTAGAATCTAGAAAGAGATAAAGCATTAAGGGACCTGCACTGGTTTCCATTTAAAGAAAGACTGAAACTTTCAGGCCTAAGTCCACAAAGGGACTTGGGTGTTACAACGCTGAAAATTACAACATGTAAGTTTTGGCACGAAAGCACTTTACAGAGTGGCATTCAAATTACTCATCTATTTAATGAGGACCAGCCACCATCATACCCCCACATCATGTAGATCAACGGTGGGTAAAATGCGGCCCACCAGGTCATTCTATCCAGCCCGCGGGGCCCCTAAAAATTTTAGAAAACTAATATTTATCTGCCCCCGACTGCCTATCATGCAGTCCTCGATGGCTTGCCAAAACTCAGTAAGCAGACCTTCACCCAAAATAATTGCCTGCCCCTGATGTAGATGCTCAATCTCTAGCCCAGGTTAGATTAATTTAAAGAGAATAGAATGGCAGCTGTGATCAACAGGATGCAGGGATATTATACACATGCCCCCATTATCCCCCATTCACTGCATCAGCTTCAGGCAGGAAGGGAGGTAGCACAGAACGTGCTATGGGTAATGCTGCAATGCATGGGGTGCATCAGCTTAAGATTTGAGAGTCCACAGTTGACCTGATGTCCTTGAGAATCTCAGCCTACTTAGCAGGGCAGTACAACCTCTGGGCAGTGAAGGGCCACAGACACTCGCGATACATGCTGCACAGGCCCCATACCGTGGGATGCCCCTCCTGTTTTCCCTCTCATCATGCAGGCAGCCTGATCCCGTACCCATTCTGTGGGAAGCCCAGCTCTGCTCCTGCATGTGTATGCAGCCTGGTTCCTCTTCCCCCTGACTGTGGGCAACACAGATGCCTCCATCCCATCTCACTGCCTACCCCAGGAGCAGGGCAGGGAGCAGGAACTGGAAGATAGTGGGGGAGCCCCAAACCCCTGGCCACTATGGCATCAGGAGCAATAGAAGGAGTGGTGGCTGGGTGGAAGCCAAGGCACATGTTAACCCCTCACAGGCAGCAGGTAGCCTACAGGCCACTAGTTGGCTAGTCTTCCTATATACAAAACTGATCTGTAAACCAAAGCTAGAAATAAGACACCTCTGCCTGTCAGTGAGAAAATTATAACTTTTTAGGATCTAGATTCAATTTAGTGTCCTGGGATCAGAGCCCACCCTCCCAACTTCTCTGGCTGCAAACTCCCTTGGTACCACATTGGTGGGTGCCACTCCCCCCCAGCTGCTGCACCATGTGTGCATCCAGGTGCCTCCCTCCCCATTGCCACTATGAGCAGGCTCTTTGGCTGCAGGCTTCCCCAGCACTGCAGACTGTACTGCACAGTGCTACCCTGACCTACCCTGCTCCCTGGACTGGAAGCCAGGGGGAGCCCATGGGCCAAAGATTAACCCCTTGCAAGTCACCAGCTAGGCAACCCAGGCCTAGAGCACAGTGACTGCGTATACACAAGATGCTATTGCACAGTACTGTTGCGGGCACTAACTGTGATGCAACACTACTGGAAAAATCATTGCTACTGGGAAAATAATCACCCTATGATGACAATTATCTTGTTATTAGATACATGCTATTATGAGCTCTTTTATTTCTAAGAGTGCCAGTTCTTTGACTTCCAAAATCGTACCCATTTTTCCAGGCTTACAAGTTGCAGAATGAAGTGTATAGACAAGGACCTTGCCTCCTGCTTTTGAACTTAAAGTCACACAATTCTAAAAGATGTTCATGCAAGCACTGATTATAAATGTATTTTACACATGTATTTTCAATGTTCTAAATCCAACAAAAAGCAGCAAGGCAAAAGAGATGTTCAACATCTGAAGAAGAGTTTGAGTAACTATGTGGGGCACTCAGAAAATAGGTGCTATTGCAATCATTCATTTGTGCAATTTATACAAAAGGATGGGGCCATACATTTTAACACCACTGACAATGCTATTTGTTGACTTTGTAGATTGACCACCCATGTGTGCTTGACAACAATTGACAAAAGATTTTCTATATAGGGTAACTGTAGCTACAAATGCTCTTTCACTGCCTCCATTACCTTCTTTCAGCAGGTGTAGAGCTTTATAGCCTGTTACTACTCTCTCTTTTAGAAGTCTGGCTCCAAGCCTTCTTTGTTTCAACCCAGATGCCAGCCTCTATTTAACTATTCATTTAAAAAAAAACAAACCCAACAACAACCAACCATCTGGAGTAGAACTGACTGGGGAGGGGACTTATTTTTGTACCTTTTTTTCCTGGTCTTAAAGGTGAAAGGATTTGTCAAATGCAGTAATGACCTATCTTAGATCTAATAGACACTTCACATTAAAAAACAAAACAAAACTCCTTCAGAAGCAGAATCAAACAAAGACAGCAGAAGCAAGGAAGGACCTTTACAAGTGACAACATGAATTGGGGAAATATAAATCTACCCAATTATAATTCAAACAAAAACAAGTGAGAAACTGTACTCTGTTGAGGCACTATTGGCCAAGCATCTGGGCTTTGCATTCATGCATAATTAAGCTTTAGACAGCTGCAGGCTTCTACAGTGTAACAGGGCACAAGATATCATAATACAAAGTAAGATGAGTATCAGTGCTTAATGCTTAAAAGCAGTTGTTTTAAAATTCACATGAAGCATTAGACAAAAAGACATCAGCAAAATTAAACAGCATTCAAGAGGTCACTGAAGAGGGGTCTGGGACTCACAAGAAACAATGAAAATGATGTTTTCCCTCCCACCCCCACAGATTTGTGCAGCTTTTGTACATACTTTTGTTTTAAGTTTCCACAATATCCTGGATCAAAGCAAACAAGAAACATTGAACAACTTTCAGGATATTATGTTAACAATTAAAATGACCTATCAGTAAATACGTACAAATCTATTAGGGTATAGTGACATGCAGACAGCAGCTTTCAAGAAGATTAAATATTCAGGGAAGATAAAGCCTCTCCAGTGGTATTTTTAACATGTGATTTAAGCCCAGTACTCTCCTGCTTATGGAGACTGATCCCTTTCTCCATTACAAATCATATTTGGCATAAAGGCTGAGAAGATTGCACATTGTGATGTCAACCACTTACAGTCCTCTGTTAATAGTTGCTCCAGCTGTGATGATCTCATAAAATATTATTGTCACGGTGTAGAGAATCTGGCTATCTTTTTACTTTTATTCTCCTTTGAGGCTGCTTCTGTTGGGAAAGACTACTATATTGTGTCTGCTAATTGTGTTAAGCTGCTAACCAGTACTGCCTACTTTCTAAGCTGCATGTGACAGATAGTGTTGATATTCAAACGGGTTGTATACAGTAAAAATCATTCCATTCTCAAAAGCAAAGAGATTCTATTTTACTGCTTTGGTGGGTTGTTTTTTTTTTGATGCCATTCATCTATTTGACATGGGACCAAACTTGCTTCTTGGAGATTTTTAATGTGATTAATTGCATATGGAGGGGAACAGTTGCCTAAGGACAGGACTAGCTCTAGTACAATACAACAAAACAAAAGCAAAGCAAACCAAGGAATTAAAGATAAGCATCCCTACAAAAGACACACAACAAGAATGACTTTCCTGTACATGGTCCATTGATATCAGGGCTGCATTAGTTACCTGTGAGTGAAAATAATTAAAGTAAAATTGAGCAAAGGGTAGGAGGATGCATAGTCCAGAGATGCCTATTTGGTTCTTGTTGACAATATTGATTTTAATGTAGCCATGAAGCTGTCTTCACTGCTTATTTTTTTCCTGATATAAAATTAATTGCATATTGCATGAAAAAAATATTGTAATTAAGTAGTCTTTGTTTTGCTATTCAGCCATCTTTTTTCCTTCAGTCTCTAAGATAATGATCTATATAAAAGGCAAGTAATTAAAGAATAACCAAGGCATCAACAGAAGCACTGGGGTGAAGTTCAGGTTAATTGTATTTGCATATGTGATAATTATTTGATCAGTTCTGCTATACTGGTCAATCATGATTTCTCTCTGTTTCATCTTAATGATTTTGTGTGATATTTTCAAAATGCTCAGCTTTCAGCAGAGTTCGGCCAATACTGGGCACATTTGAACATTCTGCCCTTTATGGTCTTAGGGATTCAAAAGTATCTAAAAGCTTTCATCCACCACTCTTTTCATAATGGAGTACAAAAAATATTTCCTAAAATATCCTCTTACAGGATCCAAGGACTTTTAGTGGCTTTTGCATGGGTAGCTTTCATACATGCTTGCTAAACTTTTTGAACATGAGTAATCTTCACTTTTGTTAAAAAGATTTTCATAGTGGCTATAGACGTGTCAAGTTTAGACATAAGAACTGATTAATCCTTTATGTATGTCTAGCTGGTAACTTGAACCACCACCACAGTGATTCATCACTGGGTTGTATTTGGCACTTGAATGGGTGACTTGGTTATAATTTCAGTGATACTACTTAAATGTGAAATAATTCTGCAGATGTCACTTGAAATAGCTATTGAGGCCAATGGAATTATGCTAAATTCACATTCTTGTACTTAAGATTATAGTTTGGCCTGTGGTGTCATCTGCTGAGTAAACAGAAATGGTAGGTAGAAAAATATCAACCTGTTCTTTGGAAACAGAAGGCCTCACATTTCTAGTAATCATTGTGTACAATTTCTTCAGCATGTGCAAATCAAAATGCAGAATAGCTAATTAATCATCTTTAACTGCCAGAAACTTTAATTGTTTAAGCTTTCAGGTACTGATTACTTGCTGTCAATCAATATGCAGGACTCAGGAAACACTGATGACTTTATTATAGATGCTATAAATAATATTAAAAAATTAGCCTCATTTCTCTTAAAGGATTTGCATATTGCGGCAGAACCAGGCAAGTGAAACAATAGGGGCACCACCCAGAGCGTAGACACGTGTCTATGTTCTGGGTGGTGCCCCTATTGTTTCACTTTGCTATGTAGCAAAGCTTGAATAAAAACTGGATCATAGGGTCCAAGGTGTTCCTCTGAAGATCAGAAAGGAAATGCAGCAGCTAGGGCATTTAGGGCACAGACAGAAGTGGCAATTTTCACCCAATCTGGCCACAGTAAGTGGTGTATAGCTGTGACCAAACACAAGTGCACAGCTGCAGACACCTTAAAAATGGTTGATCAGGAAAAAATCTGAACCGTTATTGCATGAAGGGTCAGATGAAGAAGTTTTAAAACAGCATTTTCTTTAACTTCTGTCTGCACTATCTATCCAGCCTCTGAGCTGTTTTCAGAATGGGAGGGGGGAAAAAGAGAGCAGAAGGAGTTTGATCTGGGGCTTTCCCAGCCTCACCACTGGAGGGTGAGGCTGGGAAAGCACCAATTCATCCACCCCGCCCACCGGTAGTCAGGGCAAATGGCAGGGCAGGGAAGGTAGCTCCTCCAGAGCTACTGGGATCTTGTGTCGGAGGCAGCTTGGTCCGAAGCCAGGGCAGGATGTGCAGACTGCACACTTCAGGCAGGGACATACAGGCAATGGATCACAGCTCTGCCTTGGCCCCGGACCAAGCTGGCCCTGCCACAAGATCCCAGTGGCTCCAGAGCAATGCCCTGCCCTGCCGGCACCCTGCCAGTGTGCCTGGGGCTGGTCTCCTTGGCAACTCCAGCCTTGCACTATCACAGCACAGCTACAGCTGGGGTCTCCATGAAGACTGGCCCCAGCCATGCAGGCAGGGGCTGCCAGGAATTGAAGTCCAGCTGCCCTGGACCTGCCATTTTGCTGACTCCTGCCCTAGAAGGAGCTCCTTCTGCTCCACTTCCCCCTCCCATTCTAAAAACAGGGACAGATAGGGAGGGAGGAAGGGCAGTTGCTAGGGGAAACCGGCTGCAGGCTAGCACTCAGCAGCTAGATTCCCCTTCCCCATGGAACCAACAGTGAACTTCTGTTTGGCCCGGGGGATCAGTGTAACTCAGCATGCTTCCTGCAAAGTGTTTTCAGTTACAGCGGGGAGCTGCACCTCTGTTTGCACCTTTATTGTCCTTTGCCTAGGGCACTGGGAAAGACCAGAGAAGCTGAAAGAGAAAGCAGAAAAAAGGACTAGATACTGCAGCAGAATCGTTGATAACAAAGTCCTGAGAAAGAGGTATGAGAGAGAGTTTGGAGGCAGGTGCTAGCTGAAGGAGGCTTGGAGCTGTAAGTTATTTGATTCCTTCTGTATTCAGGGAAACAGTACTTTGAATATTCTTTGTAAAAAAAGAGGATGGCTCAACGTTATATCTGACTCCATCATTGGTCTCTCCTCCTAAAGAAACAACCCTCTATGCCCCAAACTTTGTTCAGGTCAAAAAGGGGTAGCAGGATGTAGCCAAAATAATAATTAAAAAAAAAAACATGATGTTTTTCTTACATTATTTAGAATATATTATTCTTTTATTGGCTGTGAGTGCATATAAATATCATAATACAGATTAGTTTTTATGTAAGACAGAAAGAGTAAGCGGAGAAAGAGAAAGAGACTGTATGTTTAAGTATATATCATAATAAATAATTCATAATAAATAATTTGCTTGGAATACTTTTTCTGCTGTTTTTGTTAATGAATAGCATAATAATTATGAAATTCTTATATTTCTGCTTAGGAGTCTCCTAGAGGCAATTGCCCTTTGTCAGTTCACATGTGCTCATGCCTAGGAGACATGTGCTCTATTGTAAAGACTGTTTCCCTTCATTTAAAATGGTATGAATTTAGAATAAAAGTATGTGGTTGTTCTCTGGATATTAAAAAAAAAATCCCCCCAAAATGGCCTTGATGTTAACTTAAAGCTCTTTAATGTGGTTTTATTTTATCTCTTTGCTGCATGCTTTTCCATTGCATATTGGGGGATTGGAGCTTATTATGTAGGATCCTGTTCTACTGCATTTATCCCTTTTCTTCTAATTCCTTTTATGCACAAAATTTACCACCCTGGAGCAGGGGTGGATCCAGAGAGGCATGAACACTGGATGTCCCCAGAGGCTGGAGGGGCAAGCGCCAACCAGGGGTCAGCGGCTACCTAAAGATGCTGCTGGCAGTGGCAGTGGCGTCCAGCAGCAATCTCAGACCGTCTGCAGACACCACTGGTGTCCTCCGTGAGGGGAGAGGGGTGGTGAGTGGTCACTGCCTGCAGGCGCTGCCAGCAGTGTTGGCAGCACCTTTTCACAGGGGGTGCATTGTCATGCTCAGGGGGTGCATGTGCACCCCATATGCGTCACCAATGCAGAAAGGATGCAGTGGTGTGGTTGCATTCCCTTTTTGAACCACATTGTGAAACCAGCAGTCGGGGACTTTAAGTTCCCACAGCAGGTAAGAATTATCCCACTGTTGCCACCCTTTCCCTTCCTCAGCAGCACTTCCCCTCCCATCCCCTTACCGCCCCCCCCCCCCCAGCTGGTGCAGGGGCACAGGAAGCTCCAGAATTCCTCCTGTCCTGTTCGAGCTGGACTGTGAGGGAACTGGAGACAGCAGGGGCAGCTGCAGGTGTGGGGACAACTTGCCTGCCCCAGCCACTGTCCCTGGACCAGCCTGGCTCCCTGCACAGCTGCTTCCCACAGCCCCAGCTGGAGCAGGACAGGAGCAGCTGGGACAGCAGGAGCAACAGGCAGGTCTCCTCAACCTCTTCCTACACCAGGAGGCGTAAGTGTGGAGGAGGGCACACTCTGTTGAGCAAGGATGGGAAGGCAGTGGGTGCTGAGAATTGGTGGGGAGAATTCTTACCTGATTGAGGGACTTTAGGAAAGTCCCTATCCATTGTTTCCATGGCACAGTCTGCTGTCAGAGGGGCTGGAAGGAGGAGTGTATCCAACACTCATAAGTGACTGGTAGGGGGTTCACAGGGGTGCATGTACCCCCCCCCGATGGGGCCGGTGCCCCCCCACTGGCCAACACTGATGCAGTCAGTAGGGCTGGTGCCCCCCCTGACAGGGTAGGTGGCTTCTGTGGGTCCGCCCCCAGATTCAGGAGGCACCAGTCACTCATGCCACCACTGCAGCACTAATCGCTGGCCACACCCCACTTTTTAAAATCCTGGATCCACTCATGCTCGAGAGAGAGATGGCTTTGGCCTGCTTAATGAATATCATCTTTCCAGAGAGGGTCAACAGGCCCTGGTACTGTACAGAATTGCTACAGTGCTGTTGTACTATGTACTTACACCTAAGCTTCTGATGGGGTCATAAAACAGCCTTAGTTCCTGCATCAGATAAATATTTATCTAGCTGGATGTAGAATTTCTAGATTTCCTTTCTATCTTTCCAGCCCTTATAACTGGTGTAAAGAAACCAAAGTAATACTCAGGATTTCACCCTCTATTCTGAGGCTATTGGCCTCTTTCTTTCTGTGGCTGCCAGTTTGCTCACTAGAAAACTTTATTATGTGTTAATGTGATTGTAAAGAGGAGAGTTAGATGACATGTTGTTGACTATGACTGATTGGTGAGTGTAGAGGAGACAAATCACATTTAACATTGTGTCAAATAAATGATTGAAATCATGGTGAAGAGAAGTACATTGCATGCCAAAACCGTGCTTATATTTGCATATGCTGCTGTGCCTTTGGTCAGTCCACACAGAATTACATTTCAGGCTGAACAAAAAATTGGGCCCACTAAATGAAGTCAAAATTTACACTGGAAACACTATTGTCCCATTGCCTGAGAAATGAAGTCTAGCATAGGCAATCAAATAGGGTGAAAACAATTGTAATTAATCCAGCCATTCTGTTTTGAAACAAAATGTTAAGGCCATTTTAAGAACTAAAAGCAAAGCATATGTTTCTGAGTGAACTATATGAAAATCTGTTCTTTATAGGAACTGTGTCCAAAAGGTTAATAATTTGCCTGTTAAGGTATATCCTCTTTTGTTACTGCACTGCAGAAGATGAATGAAAAATAATAATGTTAAGTAAAAATATTAGAATAGGAACCAGTCTTAACCTAATTCAATATGTCAGCAAGTTGAACAGCTATAGCCACTGAGTTCATTAGGGGAGATTAAAGACTGAACACAAAGACTTTGCCAAAGCTATGATTTTAATGCTTGATCATATCAGAGTCGCTGCTTTAGTAACATCATAACTTTATCCTAGAACCTTGTCTTTCCCTCAAAAACCCAGAGGATAATCTAACATTTTCTGGATCAGTTCCCATTTCCTGGATTACAACATCATCTTGAATATATTAATTTGATATATTGTGCCGAAATACCGTTATTCTGGGATGGCACATAAACATACAGTGAAGAAGATGTGATTTTCTTCTTTGTTCTGAATTCCAGTTTTAATAAGTGGATTCCAGCCTTATCTGGAGCTGGATTTCTAATATCAACAATTGTAATCTTAAAGCTAGACCAGAACTATGCACTGAATGTTATAGATTAAAATACATTTGTATGTATTTCCTTTTGTAATTCTATTTCCATTAACATTCAAAAAAACCTATCACAAATAGGCATAGTCATAAACATAGTATGAGTGACCTCTGGGAAAGTATATTATAATCATAAGGACACTGGTTTTCTCTAAATACATTAGATGTTCCTAAAGATGAAAAATTGATAAATCAAGTTTGAGTTTTTGTCAGACACACAGAAAATGAACTCGTGGAGAGTGGATCTAGTGGTAGTTCTCAGCTGGCTTCCTCAGAGCCCTGGGGCACCCTGAGATCCTTGCATGGGTGCCACAGGGTGTCACAAAATGTTAACACTGTTCAGTGTGAAAAATGAGTCACAGGGTAAACCCAGATGTTTCAAATAGGAATTTCAAATAGGATGCCAAATAGGAATAGTAATATCAGAAACACTGTGTCCTGTTACTATCTCTCTGAGTCCTTTGCAACAGACAAATGATTTTTCTGTAGTCAAAAATGGAGAGTAAACTAGGAGCTGGCATTTTCCATGGGTGTCTTGAGTCTAAAAATATTGAGAATCACTGATCTAATGATAAAGAGTACATGAGAATCCTGTTTCCTGGAAACAGCAGGCCTTAATTTGTACACCCTTGATGTTATATTAAGAGTGGCCAAATACTCTGTTAAACACATACACAGCTCCTGTTGATATTAATGGGAGTTGTGCTTGCATACTTTTGTGGGTCACATTTATTTAATAGTGCCATGCCCTTTCTAACCTCCACTGGCCAAGTTTCAGAAGGCTCCCTCCAAACACTTCAGTCATTATTGCAATTAAACTTGTAGAAACTGATTGGTATTTCTGATAAGGATAGTGCTGAATGGGCTATTGCCATCAACTGAGCTGAAAATTGGTGATTTGTCAAGATTCAAATTTAGATTTTTTGTTTAGCTTGAGTATTAAGGTTTAGTTCTATTTTGAAGAGTGCTTATAAAATGTCATTAAAGGGTAAACAGAGTAAGATGGATATTATATGCCTATGTTGGGCAAAATGAAATCCTGTCACAAAAATAACTTAGACTATCAGATCTAATATACTTTTAAAATTTCCAGTTTTCGATGCTTTTTTTGTAGAAGAATTTAAAAAATTAATACAGATAAGGCTAGTGAGTGCAATCTGGTAACTGCATGTGCATCAATCACAGATTGAACTGGACATTTGTGCGCATGGATTAGAAATATACATGTGCATGCATGTGTGTGAGCTGGTGCAAATGCAGAGTTCTTCAAATCTAGCCAAGATTAATTCTTGCTGGCTGGTACATCAATACCACTAATAAAGATCCACTTTGTGAAGTCCAGTCATATAGCTCAGTTAGTTAAATCTTGGTGCTAATAACACTAAGGTTGCAGGATTTGATCCTGGGTTGGACTAGAACAGGGTGGGCAAAATGCGGCCTGGGGGCTGGATGTGGCCCACCAGGCCATTCTATCCGGCCCATGGGGCCCCTAAAAAATTTAGAAAATTAATATTTATCTGCCCTGGGCTGCCTGTCATGCGGCCCTTGATGGCTTGCCAAAACTCAGTAAGCGGCCCTCTGCCCAAAATAATTGCCCACCCCTGGACTAGAATCTGGAAGATCTCTTGAGGTCCTTTCCAGTCTTACTTCTCTCTATGAAAAGTCAATTAAGAAGGGCCTCTTTCACATACAGATCTATGGAACTAAAAATCCTCTTTATTGTTCTTATATTATTTTTGCAATAGTAACAGTAGAAGTGTAGCACATCAGAGAACAAGCCATGGAGTAGAAAGTCAGTGTGCTAGCTACTGTATCTGCGGACAAAGGGTTTGTTTTTTTTTTACTTTTCTCTCTCTCAAGCCCCTCTGAAGTGATTGTCTTGTGGATGGAGTGTAAAGGTGATGTCTTGTATCATTCACATTCATTAAAGTTTCTATTGCACTTGTCACAAGAGTTTCAACCTAAGTATTCTCACATGTAAAAAGAGCGTTAACCTGAAAGACCAAATTAATTCCTGATGTAATGCACTGAAGTCATGTTACAACCAGGATTAATGTAACCCAATGTGATTACAGCAGTGAGAATTTGCTGCTGGGATTTATCTTCAGTCTGCATATAGACACAATAACAGTTGTCTTTGTTTCTGGAAAGCAATTGCTGTTTTAAGAAAGAAAACAAGCTTACATGGATGATCAGAAATCATCTTTCCTTGCCACAGAAAATAATAAAGACTCAGATTTCATTGAATATCAGTGAAAATGATTTGTAAGGAGCCCCAGGCCCAAAGTGAACACTGCAGTTAAACTCAGTCTGAACAGTAGAGCATAATGTTAAAAAAATCAATACTAATATTGAAAAGGCAGCTGGTCACAATAAAGATAAGACATTGTAACTCTAACATTAGGAAGCTGAATCTGTTTTGAGCAGCCCAAAACAAATTAAATGGAATAACAGACTTTTTAATTTATTCTTGGGGTTGTTGTTTTTTTTTCGCTTACTGTCAAATCCTAAGCTTTTATTGAAACTTAGTTAAACCACACTGTCCTCCTAAGTAAATATTTAACTCCTGCCAGGTTTAACAAAGGCTGGTGGGATTAACCTAAGAAAATGCCTATAATTGGAGTTATTATTACAATTAGACCTGTTCATGTCAGAGTTTTATGGTTCTCTTAGATGGTTTTACCAAAGCTAGTGAGATTAATGTAAAAGAAATGCCCAAATTTAAGGTCATTATTGCAATTAGACTTGTTCATGTCAACATTTCATGGTTTTATTAGAGAATGATTAATGTTTTTCTGCCGGAGCAGGGAGTTTATTGTCAGCTCTAGGCTACATGTCATCAAATCAGAATTTAGCTGTAATATAATAATATTCACCTAATTGTTTCAATCAGTTATTCTGTAGCAATTTTTATCAACCTAAAATATGGAAAGGAGAAAGAATTGGTTCTAGTTATACACCAAACAGTGGTTCCCCTCTTTCACCAAAAAATGCTAACTAAGAAGCTTCATTAACTATACATGTCAAGTATAAATGAAGCAATAAAATGTGGAGTTTAGAATACACATATATGGATGTGTTTGAATTAAACTATTCACCCACCCAAAGAAATAAAGGAAATAGAAAACGGGACAAAAATTCTAGCATTTTACAGAGCAGCACAGGGAGACTGAACTCAATCACAACTGTACATATACCCAAATAGTGAAGGGTTGATTTTACAACCTACAGTAGATCAATCTGTCTAGCAGCAATAGTTGCTACATATTATTTGGAAAAAAAATTCTAAGGAAAAAAAAAAAGACAGCATTGTCAGTAACATTCCCATTTGCCTCTTCACTAGCAGAATCTGTTTGCTGAACTGGTTTAACCAGCTGCAGGAGGATCAGCCTGGTAGAAGGAGGGTGCATCTACACATCGTCATATAGCAACATTGGAAGTGCTAAAACATGGCGCAGTAACTGTCTGTACTGTGCCATACAGGTGACGCACACTTAAAGTTCTCCACTATGTCACCGTAGCACCGTGCTATAAGCAGGGAGCGCGCTGCTAAGATGACATAGCTAGTGATCACATGTAGACCCACATGATCGCTATGTCGCTGTAGCACACCATAGGACAATGTGTAGACATGCCTGGAGTTTCCCAAGAAGCTGACAGGAAGCACAGTAACTCCTATGCCCACCGTCCCAACCTGTGACTATGCAGAATGTAGCTGAAGGAAATTGGATGTGGTTATAACTTCCTGTGTGCAATATAATCCTCAGGTGCTGGTTTGATCCTTTAGGGCATTGTCAACTCCTTCACCTACTATAATTTATCTCTCAGAATCAGATCAGCACAAAATTAAGATGTGTAAAGATCAATGATCTGTTGCTTTTACCCCCTTTCTTCACCCCACTGCCATGTGCTCCTCAGTCACAGTAAAAAAAGTTGGAGAAAAATGATAACCCTTTTTCATAAGGTTACAATGAGGCACAGAAACACATGACTGTCCGAAGTTGAAATACAAGTCAGTGAAGTAGCTGCTTACAAAGCCTTGAGAACACTGAACATTTTGTTACATGAAGTGTGTAATGCTGAGCCAAAGCTCTGCTTCCAAGTGCCCTGTTCTAATATTAGCTACTTTGCTTAAAAGTTAAAGAACCAGATAATACGTCAGTAAATGCCATATTCCAGGCTTTTGCAATAATCCAAACATTTTTTCATTACAGCAAAATGTATAGATTTTTACTGTAGTTTTATTCCAGATGGTTCTGCATGAAATAATTGGTTTTTTTCCCACCAGTAGACGGAAAAAAAAGATCAGCTATATAATTTTAATGGAATAATTAAAATAGCTAATATATCAGAAAGGTGTTCACAACTAAGTAAACATGCAGGAATAAGGAAATAAGCTAACAAAAATATTAGGGTTAAAGTCTGACTTAAGTCAACAGGGAGGTTTACCATTGATAGAAATGGGGATAAGAATTTATTTGTAGATGTACCTTTTGGTGTGTATTCAGGCAAATATGTGCTTTCCATTCCACATGTCAATTATGCACATATGTACATACTTTCCATGGAGTGCAAATGAGCAAGGGAACAACTATGAGGAGCTGCACACTCCTATTTTTGACGTTATGCTTCAATGAGCATTTAAAGGAAAAACTTATTGCCCAATTGCATTCCCCGGTGCACATTGTTCTTTACCTAAAATATGGTACAAAGCACATTTTAGCAGGATCATTCCATATGTGTTGAGTATTATAAGGCTTGAAGCTGAATGGGTTCAATATCCTGGGAACTGCATCCTGAAATACACAGCTTGCACTGTCGTTAGTTTTAAATGGGAGTTGCACAAAGATAAAATGGAACAAATGGTTGTACTCATGCCACACTTGAGGACTGTTGATACTGCCAGCCAATCAGACAGCTCCAGTTTGTTCTGATTTCTAAAGCTGTTTTGTAACGGTAATTAATTACTTGCTATCACTTGATTTGTGCAAGACTTTGTAAAGCACTAATTTGGTCATGCCACACAATGGATAAGTGATGATGTGCCAGGTTACATCAAGTCACATGAAATCACATGATGGGACATAATTTGGCATAGCTCGGTATAATGAAATCCATCCAGTGCAGTCAATTATACAAAAAGGAGAAGGAAATTACTTTAAAAAAATGAACCCTCTGCCATAGAATTTAGTTTAAAACCAATCCTCCATTCATGTCTGCCAATAGTTGTAGGTATAGTTAAGCCATTATAAGCAGACTGCCAACATAAAAAATGTGAAGATTCAGATTAGTCAACATAGGTTAATAAAAAAAAAACCCTTTAGCTTATTGAAAGTGAAAGAATTTTATACACTTAATTTGTCAAGGTGCTTCTAATCCCAAGCTTTCAGCACTCCTGAATTGAGCCCACCCAATACTCCTGAAAGCAGTTAATAAATCAAAAGAAATAATACAATTACATAATAGTCTTGTTTTCTTTTTCCTTATCTGCTTTCTCATTTTTTGAACCTTTAAAGAAGTTGTTTTCAAAACTTCATGGAACCCTTTTATGTCTTGTGCTGCAGAACCACTACTCATATCCTGAAGATTAATGCAGATCCAGGTGACCTACCCCAGCAAAGGTGGTGCACTGCCTCCCGCCCATTCCATCATCCCCAGGAAGCATTCTGTCAGGGCTTTGTAGCTTGTAGTCCCCTCTTCCATCAGTTATGTGCTGCTGTATCTAAACAATGCCTGTATCACAGCTCACCTCACAGGTAGGCAGACAGTAGTGTTTCTTTGGTGGTCTGTGCTGGGAGGGGGGGATGAGCCGGGATAAGGCTGGGGGGTGGGTTGCTAGGTGGGGCAGCATAGTACAGGGTATGGTAAAGGGTATCAGGTGTGGGGATAAGTAGGGGACTTCTGGGGTGGGGGTGGTATGGTGGAAAGCCATTTCTACAGTCAAGCAAGGTTGCCAATCCAAGATTTTTTTCCCCCTGATGATGTGCAAACTTTTTACTAACAATCAAACTTTTTTACTATGGTTGGTGTTAAACCCTCAATTTGAACTTTGGCCCTTGTCCAGGTTTTGGAAGAAGAGTTACATTTATGTTATGTAAAACCTATGTCAGTAAAAACATTTGTCACTAAAAAAAATTTGTCAGTAAAAAGTTTGCATATTGCCAGTGAAAATATATGGTCTTGGGTTGGCAAACCTGTGCAGTCTCCTTTTACTCTCAAAATCCCATTTCACCTCAGTTTCCTCTTTCATCCCTCTGCACTCTCCATGATGTCCTCCTACATCACAGTCTGGTTTCCTGTCACCTCTGCAACCCATTACTTCTAGTCAGTCCCAACCCCTACCCGCTCCACAGTCTCTTGCCAGCTCCTTGAACTGCTCATTTTCTCAGACCCTTATCTCTTACCTGCTTTCTATGTTTTCTCATCCCAACAAATTCTCACGCACCTTAGTCTTTTCTTATCCAACATATAACCCAGTACTCTGCCAAAGTCTGCTCTTGCATCTCTTCAGGCCTTCTTCTGGACTCCACAAACTCCTTTTGATAAGTGTTTTCTCTAGAAACTGTAGAGTATAACCAGAAACCAGTGGTGCTAGCTACTAGGCTGGCAAAGGCAGTATTGGCAACTCTCATGATTCTGTGAGTCACATAAATGTGATGTATGTTTTACTTAAAGCTCAGAGGGTAGTTAGTCACGTTAGTCTGAAATCAGGCAGAAGGCAGGGTAGATATACACCTCATAGACTAACTCAATAAAATATAGAGAGTGTAAGCTTTTTTTGAACTTGAGCTCACTTCATCAGATGTTGT
Source organism: Alligator mississippiensis (assembly GCF_030867095.1). NCBI lineage: Eukaryota > Metazoa > Chordata > Crocodylia > Alligatoridae > Alligator > Alligator mississippiensis. Next base: position 218,311,583 of record NC_081826.1, read on the forward strand.
GAAATGACAAGCATAGAGCAGAATATCTTATTTATAAGATACAGTCTATAAGATGCATATTTACCCTGCCTTCTTTCTTAAAGCTGCAATTCCTGTAGAAAGATAATTACATAAGAATCTTCATTTTTCTTTTATTTTTGTTTAATGCAAGTGTCTATCCTTCATGAATGCAAAGAAATGATTGAATATGTGAGCACAATTCACACTGGAGGCTCAAGAAGCAGTAGAGATGTAAAAAATATTCCAACATTTATTACTGGTTTGTGAATCTCATGTTTTCAATACATAAGTTTTGTGGCAGACTCATGATTTTTTAATGTTCAGGTTGGCAACACTGCAGTTCTCACAACAACTCACAAAAGCAGCTTTAGTAAAAAACTTCGGGAATCAACACTGCTATAAGGAGATCTGAGGCTGCAGTATTCCCCCAGTACTCTGCTTCTGTTGAAGTACAGACAGCTTGCTGGCACATTCTACCCTGTTTGACGCTATTTAGGCTTCTTACTTAGGGAGATTTAGATCTGTTAATTTGACAATAACTATAATTTGTGGCTAGAGCAGCTTATTGTAAAATGGAGTCAGTTGCACAAGATAATTTTTTTAGGACTTTCTTCTCTCCATGTGAAACCATGAAGCCCATGAAACCAATAAAACCCTTCCAGACATGGTGATTTTCCCAGTAAAATTATTTAATCTATGAAGGTTGCCTGCACAAGAAAATGGTATTTGGTATAACAATATTGTATATAATTAGAATTGATAACATTTATATACATCAGTTATACTAGTGTACTTAAACCAATATAGTTATGACCGGATAAACCCCTGTGTGAATACTCTTATATTAGCAAAAGCATGGCCTTTTCTGGCTCAGCTCATACTTCTCCCTAAATGACACATTGAAAAAGTCTGTTGTCATTCAAAATACAGCAGTTGCTTATGCAAATGAACAATGGATGGACCTCAGTGAGGGAACGAACGGTTATACTAAAGGAGGCAAAAAGCTCTAAAGCCTTTGTTCTGGTCAGAACATAGTGGAGATTAAGCTGAACAATTTATACCCATGGGAGACTAAAAAATGAGCTCATAAGCAACCTGTTTTTAATATGTAAACACATTTTTGTTAAGCTTGGTGTTTTATAAAAGTTTGTTGTTATATTATTATTAAAAAGGAGGCAAATTTAAATGAATAATATCCCCTTAACTATTAAGTGCAAAAGGTGGTATTTAAATGGCTAACCTACACATCAGATGGATGCCTATCTGCCATCATTGTGACTTTAATTAATTGTGGGTGCAAACTGGGGGGCTGGTTTTCAAACTCAAGCAGTTAATATTCCTGTCTTCATTAGGGCAATTTGTCTTGCCAGAACAGTTAATACACTTCTACAAATGGAAAAAAAAAAATCAAAGAGAAACGAATACTCACTGACAAACTGAAATCTGTCAAATTTAATTTCCAGTAATAAGGACCTCCCTCCCATTGGGAATATTTTTAGTCCTATTATTCCTCTGTTGAGACTTCTCAATTCTTTTTCTTTTACTTCCTTAACAGTTCACAGATGGTACTTAGTTAATACTGAGTAGATTTAAAAATATAACTTTTTTTTTTACTGTACAAATATATCACTTAGAAAGAAAAAAACCTCAGGTACCTAGAAGCTTAGGCCCCTGGTACACATTCATTTACTGGCACAATGGGAAGTGTTCCCCAATCCCAACAGTTGTGCCTTCTGCCACATGTGGATGGCAGGATGCACAATTTTGAAATTGAGAATCAGATCCCAGTCACACCATTACTCTTTGCCAGTGCAGGGAGAACCTGGGAACATGAACCTGGGGTCCCCCTGCACTGGCAAGTTGAAAGCTGGGTGCCCATAGCTCAGTGTGAGCTTGTGCAGTCCTGTGGCTGAGACTGATAATCACCTGATTGTCAGCTCAGCTCCAGGACTGCACTGGGGCTGGTCCCAGAGCCCCATGTGCTGAGGATGGCACAAAACTGTGTGCAGCTGGGCTGCACATGTGTTTTTTTAATGTCTCAGAGATTATGTAACCTCTTCCTGATTCCAGGGTCTCCATTGCTGGGATGTGTCAAGTGCCTTGCTCCACAGATCCCTGGGATCAGTCTGCATAGCAGGGATCCTGCCACATGTTCAATTTAAGGCATGATGAAAACCGGCCACAAAAATATTAAATGTAAATTTTGTGGAACATTTTTGTGGCTGGTTTCCTGTTTTGTCGTGCCATTAATTGCCTGAACATGTGACTGGATTACTATTGAAATACAATTAACATGTTTAATGCCTCTTATATCTAACATTGACCAGGGGCTACAGACATATAGGGATAGGCAGATCATGCACTCCAACCCCTTGCATAGAGGAAGGTGTAAAAGAAATATTGAAAAATGTTGTCACCGAAGAGATTGCTATGGCATCCTATTTGAGATACACTTCCCGCTTTTCAGTAAACCATTGATAACTATTCTTTAGGAAAATCTTTACTGTGGAACAGAGAGTTCTGTTTTTCTGCCATACACCTGTTTCCGCTTTGTGTATGCCATTGCTGGAAATGAAATGGGGCGCGTCTACATGAGATGCTTTACTCAAGATTAGAGCTAATTACTGTGCAGTAAGCATCACCATCTACACATGCAGATGCTTACTGCACAATAATTTGCTCTAATCACATGTAAATTTGCTACCTGCAAATGCAAGTAGCAAATATACTCCTGATTACTTACTGCACGGTAGTACACATGTAGACGCCTGATCAGGAGCAAATGTGCTCCCGGTCAGCCGGGCAGCAGGGGATGACAGATTGCTCCCTGCCCCTGGGAGCTCCCTGCTACCAGGGTGGGCTCTTCCACTGGAGCCAGGGTGGGGACTATGTCCCCCTACCCTGGCAGCAGGGAGCTCCCAGCCCCTGCTTCACAATCTTGAGTTCCTGTAATCTCAGGCTCCTGCAGTCTTGGGCTCCAGTCCCATAACCATGGAGCTCAGGCTTGGAGATAAGGATCTCCCAGTCCCAGCCCCATGATTGCGATCATAGAGCAGGGGCTGGGAGCTCCCTGTTGCCAAGGCAGGTGGACATTGTCCCCACCTGGGCTACAGTGGTGGAGCTGGCCCCAGCATCAGGAAGCTTCTGGGAGCAGGGAGCAACATCCTAGCCCCTTCCAGAAGACTTCTGTCCCAGCTGTCCCAGCTCCCCCTGGCTGCTGCATGGGCTTGGTGGGAGCAGTCTGCTGCTAGGAGCAGCAAATCTGCTCTCATGTCCCTGAATGTGTAGATACATGCCCAGGAGAGTTTACTCTAGAGTACTTTATTCTAGACCAAACTGTTTCCAGGTTATTTGCATGTGTAGACATGTCCCTGGTGTCACTTCCTCTCGAACTGTACTTAAGACCTGAATTTCTGTTATACTGAAGGGCACAGCACCTTAGGGTGCCCAAAAATGTTCTCAGAGTCGTATTTCCAGGGCTGACACATCAGGACAAGGAATGAGCGCATGGGCAGCAAGATTGAGCTCTCTACTGCTGCAGTGTAAATATACTCTTTGAAAGCAGGTTTTCAGTCAGTTGTGCACCTATCTGATGGTGATCACATAGAAACCATACTTCCTTAATTTGCTTATAAGCACATTATATGGACAGTGTCAAAAATCTCACTGAAGTCAAGATATAGCTCATCTGCTACAATCCCCTTTATCTTCTAAGCTAGTTACCCAGTGAAAGAAAGAAGGTGGGTTAGATTGATACAATCTGGTCCTGACAAACACACAACTATCTATCTATCCATCCATCCATCCATCCTTGCTTCTTCTTCCCTTTTGACCCATTTCCCCAAGTCTTTGCCTCCTTTTTAAAGATAGAAAATATGTTTGCCCTTCTCCAGTCTTTAGCTTGTCTGATTTGGTCTCACTTTTCTACCCCCTTGTCTTCCTTTCATGTCTTGTTGTGGAAAGAGCAGAAATCCCTGGCTAGTTAGGGAGAAATTTCCATAAGTGCCTCAAGATGATGTGTGATGTCATCTTCCATGCTACATTAACCTGATTCTATTGTTTCAAGTGGAAACAAAGTTAATTAGAACTTGCCAAAATAAAATAACCTGACATCATTATGACAAGAAATAAGCCCAGGCAAAAAATTTCTAAATTTGATCAATTCCAGATTTTAAGTTTGAATCTGAGTATAAATCACAAACTATGCTTTCTGTGTTAATTTTTATCATAACTTGGGATATAGTTCATATGCCTCGCCACATGAATTGTGTGGGTTTTTAAACTAACTTGCATGTATTTTATTTTAAATTTTCATGAAGAATTTTGCAGTCACAGCAGTATTCTGTAAAACATTGTGACAGATGGATGGATCTTGTGGAACAGTCTTTGATTGCTCTCTCTGTTCTTGCTGTAAGTGTCAAATGTAAACAATAGAAGGCATTTTTTCTGATGTGTTTTCTCTGAGTAGCTGAAGATGGTGAGTTGAACAAGTGTAAAAAAAGTCACAACAGACTTTTAGAAATATTTATCCCAGGTTGCCAGATTTTATTTAGTCTGATTCATTTATGAAAATCCAGATACTCTATTAATTGTTCATTATGATTTTCCTGCAGAATCCCCAATTTATGGAGCTACTACTCCGAAAACATAATATACTTCAGACTAATGACAGCAAGACCTCAAATAAACTCTTCATACCTTAGGAGACTTCTCTGTATTTCATACACTTTTCAGTGCTATTCAAAGTTTAGCAGGAAAAAGCTGCTTAAAATTAGGATGCAAGATGAAAAAACTTACAATAAACTTCAAAAGCAGAGGCAAGGGAATTGTACAATAGTTCCTATCTTTTTCTGACACGTGGCAAGTTCTGGATAAATTCCAGATTTTTTTCTCATTTAGTCCAGTTTGAACCTCCATTCAGCTGACTAAGTAAAAATAACAAACCTGATACTGATGTTCTTTATTTTTAGCAGATATCTTTGGGGCTACTCATGTAGGACTTTCCACAAATTATTTAAGAGGAACCTTACATAGTCTACCTAACAAAACGCAGAACAAACAGCTCTGCAGAACCACTGTTAATGATATAACGTCATACATTTAATAATACTGTGGGTGCAGATGCTTAACTACTGTGTATCTGCAAACTATAGCACTTTCATTTGATTAGAGGCACACAATTTCAGTCACAAAATTGGAGGTTGGGTTGAAGCCAGGCTAAAAATCAGTTCCAATATATTCAGCCACGTACAATAGCTGGCTGACTTTTGAATAGTGAAGATTTTGGTTTAGCTAGATTTGGACAGGAGTATCATGACCTTCTTAAGGGACATAAAGGGTTGCAACAAGTCATTATTGCCTGAGGGCTTAAATTTACTCTTGGTCTCACTGCTGAAGCAACAAAGTTTTTCTGAATTCACACCACTGAAAAGAAAAATGGAGCCTGGCCCTCTGGCCCAAATGGTCAGAGAGAATTCAGAATGACCAAATCTTCTCTGCGTTGGAGAGATTCTGATATTTTGAGAATGAAAATGCACCTGCAGGAATTCCACTGCTAAGCTCAGCAGGAAATCAGACTGTTGAATGTGGATGTTAAATCTAATGATTTCAACTGTAGCAGGACTTAACACTTGTTTATGAATATCACCTATTCACTTTCAACCTGACCTGATGTTACCCCGCTTTTCTTTGGTCTTAGCTGATATTTATTGGCTTTCCCCAGCTGTGAGGGGGAAGCAGTCAAGCTAAAATAAATTAGCAACACAACCAAATAACAGTCTTTTTTCTGACTAGCTCTTGGTTTTAGACAGCTACCAAACTAGGAGTACTGTGTATTTCCCCTTCAGCTCCGAGAGAGAGAGATGTAATTTATAGTGAAACAGGTATAAAATATCCCCCAAAACACAAGTGTTAATACTGTCTGGTTTCCAAATATGCAAGGCCTGATTTTCAAAAAGGAAATGTTCTGGATCTTGTGGAAAAATGCATGTAGGATTTTCCTGTTCCATTTATACTCTATATTTTTTCTCTGGTAAATGAAAAGTTTTGTAAATATATACAAAAGTAGATAAAAATATACACTGAAAAGGCTTAGAAAAATTCATGAAAAATTACTTTCATCTATCTTTCCTACTGTTCCTCTTCTTGCAGGCCAAAACTCATCACTCAAAGTTATCAGTGGGTTTGGTGATGCACATTAGTAGGAAGATGGCAAGGGGAGCACCATGCGTGTTCCTGCTACCCAGGGGCCCAAGACAGTGCTGCCAGCTCCTGAAAACAAGAATTCACTGAATAAACCTTAAGATGTTGCTAGATGCTGCTAGCTTTTCTCAAAAGGTCACTAGGTAGTTTACTGAGAGTTAAAGTTAGTAAATTGATCCAGAGTCATTAATACACACAGGTTATTAGTAGGAACCCCCAGACTCACAAGGAACCCCCAAAAGTAGCTAGATCTAAGATGATCACCAAATTGGTAATACTAATGAGGGAACAATGCTCCACATCCTCTCAGAGCCACTGACCATTAACTCTTCAAAGGCAATCCAGGTGCTGCTTCCCTGCTTGCTATATTCCTGTCCGCAGTGCCCTGGAAGCAAATGGTGGCAACTGGTACTGCAGTCTGCAGGAGACAGCCCAATCTACAGACCAGTGTCTTGCCAGCAGTGAATGGCAATCCTCAGGTGGGCCAAAAATGGCACTTTCGGGAGAAAAGGCCACAAAACATTGAAACTATAACTATCGCGGGCAACATATTTTTTTCTCTGTTTTTTTCAAAGCCCACCCTACTTTCATGGATGCATATCCTCTGCCTAACTCACGAAATACACACACAAATCAAATATAAAGGTTTGCACATTTTTACATTTACCTTTGTAATAATTCTAAAGGGGACAATAACTTTTGTCATTTGATTTATGGGTTCAGCCATGTGAAATGGTTGCAAAACACTAGCCTACTCTATAGATAATATATAGAACTTTTCATCCATGAAGGGAAACCCAGAAAGTACTTTCTTCTCCTTCTTTTTCTAACATTGGAAATGGGAATTTTAGAAATTGTCTATCCTGTTCATTTTCGGAAAGATTTGTGGATAACTGAACAGCTGGCAGGTTCATGGTTTTCTGGAGACTGAAGTAATGAAGCCTGATTAGTTGACATTATGTATTCAGTCTGCTTAAAAATCTTTGTTTGATTTTATCATTGTTCTGGTTTGATTGACTGATACTTGCTTAGCCCAAATGCTTAGTAAACAGTTGGAAAAAAAGCGCTTGCTTCAAGATTCAAACTTCCCACTTATTTAATTAGAAGTCTGAGACAGCTCTCAAAAAAATCCCTGTATTTTAGAATAGCAATTTATCTAATATTGGAGTATGCAGTAAACTTGCTATTAGTTTGGCTAGTTGCCCTTTTATCATGAATGATTTTGAGATGAATGTCTCGATGTATACAATGTAAGAAAACACACTCCTGCTTGGTTTTAAACTATACCGCAACCACAGGTGTAAAAACCAAGTGAATAGAACAGATATTCCTGCTTCTCAGTTCTGAGAGAGTAAATCTCTGAATAGCAGAGCAAGCCCATTTCAGGCATTATGCAGTACTTCACACCACTGGGTTTTCTTTCCCTGCCAGCACACTGTAATTAAAGAAGAGAGACATCAACATGAAATCAGATATGAAATGCTGTCCAGTTGAAAAGGTTATTGCAGCAAATGAGCAATTAGTGCACCCTGCTGCAATGACTGCTTCAGCTTCAGAAAAGGCTCAGACAAAATACAATGGCTGAATAAACTAGCTTTGTAATCTGTTTGTCATAAATTCAGCAGTCAGTACTATCCTATGAATTGGCAGGGTATATACTTCAAGGACTGAGGCCTAACTTATGCTAAAAAAGGTCTGCCTATATAGCTCTACTGGCATTGATACCCTGAAAAACCTTCTATTGCAGATGTGACATATTCTGATCAAAGAACACTTTTGTCCATCTAGATTATGTCGGTCCCCTGCCTTAATGCTGCTATAGATGCATTTACGCTCAGGCTCCTGGCAGTGTAGAAATGTCACAGAAATCATACCCCTTAATCAACATTACTGACCCAGCAAATAGTTTAAGTGAAGACTTGAATTTAAATGATAAAAAAATAAAATCAAAAGCCATGGAACTGTACACGCATTTAGCCTATACTCTGCAGGGCATCATTGAGGTGGTCCAGATTTAGAGTTATTCAGGGGCAGATCCACTGGGGGTTCAGCGGTGCAGGTGCACTCCCCTTTCAGTAAGCCACACCATTGGAGCAGCAGCTGGGGAGGTTTTTTTTTTAACTCCTTGAGGCAAATAAGAATAGCAATCTCCCTCTCCCTTCCCCTCTGGGCTCAGTGGCACATCCCCTTCCCCTTCCTCACCCATCATTGCCACTGTCCCCAGCTGTCCTGTGGGTGAGGATAAGGATAGGAAGAGCTGCAGAGCCACTCCTGCCAGGTTCCACGTGGAACCAAGCTCAGCCAGGGACAGCAACAGCAGTGGACAGGTCCTTCCTCCCTGCCTAGTCCCCTTGGTGTTCTCTGCCTGCCTGGGGGCAAGCACAAGGGAGGGGAAGCCTTGGTCTCTAGCCAAGGTTGGCTCCATGTGCATTCTGGCTGCAGTGGGGCAGGAATGGTTCTGGACACCTCTACGCTGCCCGTTGTTACCTGGGGACAGTGCCAGCAACAGCAGTGTGAAGGGAGGAAATGTGCTGCTGAACATGGAAGGGAAAGGAAAGGGAAGGGATGATTTTTACCTGCTTGAGGGACTAAAAACAGTTCCCCACTGCTACCCCTGTGAGTGATCTGCCCACTGTGGTGGGAGATGTGGCAGCAGAGGGTGCAACTACCCCTACAGCAAAGGTCAATGCTCCTGGACCCCCTTTCCAAAATCCCAAATCTGCCCATGGAGCTGTTATATAGTATATAGAGCTGTCATAAATCTACAGTAACTTGATTGGCTTCAATACAGCTTCCCTCCAGATTTTCACCACAGACCTAAGATTATGTACAGCTTGCAATTATGCCAAAGGAGGTCTGGCTTGACATTTCCATTGTGAACTTTAGCTATATTAGAATACTTCAGCCTGAGCTGTGTGTGTGTGTGTGTGTGTGTGTGTGTGTGTGTGTGTGTGTGTGTTAGAGAGAGAGAGAGAGAGAGAGAGAGAGAGCTGGGTTGGCATTTTTTTGTTTCTACAAAAAAATCTAGGTTAAACCATTAGCAGTAGAGTGCTTGTCCAGTTTTAGTGGCTTTTAAAATAACTTCCTCAGAAACACAGGCTACTTCAAAAAAGGAATTCCTTTTGGAGTAGTTCTAAAAGATGATTTATCACTTCTATTGTTTCAAATAAACATTGTAAAATGATGAATTATTTAACTTTTGAGAATTAAATCCTCAGCAGTAAAAGCTTCTTTGCTAATTTTTGTGAATGTATGAGAATATAGGTTCATAGGTCCTATTCAAGTGGTAGGAATAAAAGTACTGTCACAAGGCTTGCTGTGATTAATGACATGTGCCAGTCAAAGTTCTGTGATGATGTTACAGCCAGCTGGACTATCTTGAACTCTTAACATCATCAGACATTCTGGTGCTACAGAAGTGCCATTCGAACAATTTCACTAACAATGCTACAAGTTCAAATGAATGTACAACTGACAGGGCACAACTGAGGGTCCTCCACTGGTATAAATCAGCATATGCAAAATGCAAAAAGTAGAGATGATGGAAATGTTTTTGTAACAAAAATAGTTTTGCAATTGCTTGTGAGTAAATGTTGTAACTGTTAACACTTGTAAAGTTTATGAGAAATGTGCATACTGTATAAAATCAAAATATACATTTTGGACTGAACTTGTTCTTTTTCTTTTCAGAAATGACCCAAATGTTGGCTATGGCACTGTCTTCCCTTTATTTCCCCTTTTTTCTTTGCTGTCACCATGTGAAATAGAATAAATGATGTCTACAGCCTTTCTTTTCTTTTTTTCCTTTCATTTCCTGTTTTAGCACCCTTTAACTTTTCTAGACCTCTCAATATTAGAAGCACTACACTGGCAAAATGAAGCATAATACACCTCAAACTGCTGATCTCTAACCTTTCAGTGCTGGAGAAGCTGTGAAAAATTACAGAATGAAAGGAAAAAAATCTGAAAATGTTTACATTCATTTGTCGAAAAACTTAAAAAAAATCTTTGAAAAAAGTTCAAACAAGGAAATAGAAACAATGTTGAAATTGCAACTGTTTTGTGACATTGTTACTCTATTTTCTATCAGTTCTAATAAAAATGCCTATAAAAGCAGCCTATATAAACTTAAGACTATCAGACCAAATGATTTGTGAAAGGTTGTGCTTGATTTCAGTACTTAAGCAGTTGAAAGACAGCTATTAAGAATGTTAAAGGATTGACTTATCCACAGTGATCCATCTACTAGAGAATGCAGTTGTTCATCAACCACTATGGCAGGCATATGAAACTGGAGAAAATTGGTTTTGAATGCAGAGTAGCCAGTTTGGATCAGGATGCATAATAAGCAGACTCAGGGGAGACACACACACAGAGAAATCTATTTCTGGACACAACAACACAAGGCTGTTATGCTGATGAAGGAGGTCAGAGATAGGACTTTGTTCCTAAACAATGCAAGAATTGCCTTTAGTATTCTGTAACTAAGCTAAGGAGAGTCAGACTCTCAGGGCTTCTGCAAAGTATTCCAGTCAGTTATGGTGTGTAAACTGTATCTTTTATTTTAGCCTAATTTACAGACTTGCTTTTAAGAGAACAACTACTACTGTTGTGTGGCTATTTCACAAAGTCTGACCTCAAAACAGAGAAGCCTTTCAACACCTTTGAAGAGGTAGACAAGGCAAAAGGTGGAATTTACTATTCAATGGGCACATCTATGTATTTATTAATGTGCAGTAGTGACTGCCAATTTAGTTTAGTACTTGCTTAGAGAAGTACTAAGTAAATGCACGGTAACAGTTACTGCGCTGTAGCATCAGCGCACTTTTTTGTGATGCTTACTGTGCAGTAGCCTAATAGCACTATGCAGTAGAAGTAGAGTATTAGCACAGTTTTTGATCAGCACACTACTGCGCAGGGTTATTAGGCTACTGTGCAGCAAGCATTTCATGTAGATGTGCCCAGCCTTAGTCAAATGAGCATTGACAGTGAGAAATTTAAGTTGAAAAGGTTTCAATGAACTGCGCTGGACTTTGAAAGGGAGATGCCTAAATACTGAGTGGTCCTTAATAAAAGGGAGTGCTTGTGACAGTTTCATTGAGCTAAGAAGTTTTATCAACCTACTCACTATTTTTGTTTTTTGGGCCACAATGAGTTCTGAAATAAATTATGGCTGCTAATGTTCTTTCCCAGAACCAGAAACTAATTTTTGTAGCAAGGCTGGGCTTATTTTGCTTGAACATTTTGTTGTCACGCATCAGTTTGACAGCATTGCATTAGTATCACTCTATCAACAGAAACTAAGTTTAAAAGCTTGTAATTACTGTTTAATGTTTAATATTTACATAGTGCTTTACAAATCTCAAAGCACTCTAGAGGAAAAAAAATTACAAAAAGCAACAGTACATTGAGGGTGGGGAGAAAATGAAAGAATAATGCCAAGTCAGAAGGAATATGAAAAAAAGTGAAAGAGACATTTCAGAAAGATTTAAACTGGCAGCAAAATCTACATACTAGAATGCACGGTTAATATAGCAGCTCATTAATCTGTAATGCATTTTGCAATAACTGAATGAGAAAGATGCTCTAAAGCCAAATTTCACCCTCTTCACTAAGCAAGCAGAGACAGCTGGCTCTTGAAAAGGGCAAAGGCAGGGTAAGTTTGCATCTTAACCAAATCAGAGATGCATAAGCTTGCATAAGCAGCAGCTTACTCCATCAGGTGCTATAAAGGGACTGCAGAAAGCAGAGTTTTTAAATAGAGAGTGTTGACTTCACATGCATCAGATCAACACTTGGGATGCCAATATTGCATTGTTAGACAAGAGGGCATGATACAAAATTATATACACACAAACTACACAAACACCACTATGAGTTCACACACACACACACGTACACATACACAAACACATATTTTTGTGGCTGTGTGTTAACACTAGGGGGCGTTGGGGTAACTTGGTGCTTGGGGTTACTTAAGGTCAAGTGGCCTTGGGGTTACTTGAGGTCACAGGGGCTTGAGGTTACTCAGGGTCAATATACCCCAGAGTTACTTGGGATCACTTAGGGTTGGGGTTACTTGGGGTTACTGTGGCCCCTGGGGTTACTTAAGGTTACTGGGCCTTGAAGTTACTTATGGTTAATTAGAGTTGATTGATCAAAGAAAAAACTGAAAGCTGGCAGAGTGGAGGAGTGATGCCAGGGAGAAGCCAGCACAGAGACTGGAGCTGAAGTGAAGAGACTATGGGGAAGCTGAGAAGTAAGTGGGGAGAGAAGCTGGGGCTAGGGGTAGTCGGGCACTGGAGAGGGACTGCAGGGGAAGCCAAGGGAGGCTGCAGGAGCCAGGAACCAGGTCGAGGAGCTGGGAGTTGGGTTGGGGAGTCTGTGAGGGTGCCAGAGCCATATTGGGGTGCTGCGGGGGAGCTGCAGGTAGTGAGGAACTGGGTAGGGGCTGTAGGTGCTGGGAGCCGGGGGAGATGTGGGGAGCTGGGAACCAGGTTGGTGAGCAGCAGGGGAGCCACAGATGCTGGGAGCCAGACTGTGAGGGGAATAAGGAGAGGATGTAGGTGCTAAAACTGGATTGGGGCACTGCAGGGAAGCTGCAGGGAGCTGGGTCAGGGAGCTGGGAGCCAGGTTGGGGAACAGCAGGGGAGCCATGGATGCTGGGAGTGGGAGCGGGGGAATAAGGAGTGGCCCCAGGTACTGAAGCTGGATCAGGGTGCTGTGGGGGAGCTGTGGGTAGCTGGGAACTGGGTAGGGGCTGCAAGTGCTGGAAGCTGGATCAAAGCACTACAGGGGAGCTTTGGGGAGCTGGATCAGGGGGAATAAGGAGAGGCTCCAGGTGCCAGAGCTGGATCAGGGTACTGTGGGGGAGCTGCAGGTAGCCGGGAACTGGGTAGGAGCTGCAGGCACTGGGAGCCAGATCGGGGTGCTGTGGGAGAGCTGTGGGGAGCCAGGAGCCAGATCAGGGGGAATAAGGAGAGGCTCTGGGTGCCAGAGCTGGATCAGGGGGCTGTGGGAGACCTGCGGGCAGCAGAGAATTAGGTAGGGGAGCTGGGAGCTGGGTCAGGGAGCAGCAGGGAAGCAGCGGATGCCGGGAGCTGGACTGTGGGGGGGGGGGGGGAATAAGGAGAGGCTCCGGGTGCCAGACCTAGATCAGGGTGCTGCAGGGAGCCAGATTGGGGGAGAATAAGGAGAGGGTCCAGGTGTTGGAGCTGGATCGGGGTACTGCGTGTGCCAGGGAAAGAAGGTAGGAGCCACTGGAGACAGTGGAGGCAAGCCGGGAGGTCAGGGGACGCTGTGGGAGATATCAGGGAGGTCAGGGAGAAGCCAGAGGTGGTGAGGCACACTGGGGGAATGGAAAGAGGGAGATCAGGGAGAAGGCAAGGGCAGTGGGACACAAATGGACAGGGATTGGGATGAAGGCAGAGGCAGAGAGAGACAGGGATTGGGGAGAAGGCAGAGGTGGAGGACAGAGTGGGGGCTAGAGCTGGGAAACAAAAGAATGGGACCAGGAGGTCAGTGGAGAGGGAGAGAGAAAGCTGGAGCCAGGGGAGACAGAAGTGGCACAGAGGAAGGGAGGTCAGAGACATGGGGATTTAGTTGGGAGCCTGAACGAAGACAGAAACCAACTTGGGGTCAAGAATACCAGTTTTACTAGACAGGCAATGTACTATACAGCTCACAAAGTTATTGGTTCCTACACACACACAAGCACTCACACATGCACCCACACAATGGTAGCAGGAGAGAAAAAGGCTTGGTGGAGGGATTGAAGTCAAGGTGTGTAGGGACAGAGTCTAGGTCCTTTGGTTGGGAAAGAAAGGTGGGTAATAGCTACATATCCTGGGCTGTGAGTTGATCCTCGATGGCTAATCGGGGTCTTCTCCAGCAAGGTGTTGTTCAGAGGGGGTTGCTGGCAGGGCCTTTGGGTGGATAGGTGGTGTGGCACAGTGCTGGTCCAGATGGAGAGAGCATCCCAAGGAGATCACACTCTACCACCCCTTTATAGTTGTGAGCTACCTGTGTCTCCTATGGGAGGGACACGTCCAGGCAAGGACAGTCCTGCTCAGATACCTACGTGCAGATCGAGGTGTCCTCATTGTCTGGTAGGACACAATGGTGGGATTGCTGGTTTCTGTAGGGTCTTTGTCTTCTAAATGTTGGGTTTCTGTTCTGTTCCTGCGTGATGTCCATGGTTCTTGGGTGAGTCAATGCAAGGCAATGTTTCGGCCATTGAGTTGATGGTCCAGTCGTTGAGTTGATCATTCAGTAGAGGCCTGCTACCATTGCACCTCAAGCACCCTCATTCAAAAGCAGTGATTAGAATATAAAGGGTAGGGAAGGGAAATAAAAAGGAGGGGTAATTGCTAGGAGAAGCAAAGGAGGTAGGAGACACAAAAACAATGTACCGTATTTACTCAATTCTAGGATGAGGGTTCTCCCTCCCCCATTTATCATGGGGGGAAAATCTCTTCTTAGAATCAAGTATGGGACAGGGAGCAGGCAGCTGCTGTGGCTTGGGCTTTAGCCCAGGGTCATGGTCATAGCTATGGTTGCTGCCTGGGCAAGTGTGGGAAGGCTGGGGGAAAGGGGAAGCAGAAGCTGAGGAGAGGGGAGAGGTGGGAGCAGAGGCTGGGGAAGGGGCAGGAGAAGGAGCTGAGGCAGAGCAGGAAGGGGGGCCTGGGGCTGCAGTGTGGGAGGCAGAGGAACAGGCACAAGCAGGGGGAAGCTGCTTGACCTCTCCATACCACCTGCCCCCCCCCCCCCCATCTGCCCCCTGCAGTGGTGGGAAGGATGAATTAAAGATGACCCTCCAATAAATAGATTCTATACATGGCAATTTACAACAAATATATAAATTGTCCATACACAGAATATAATTATTGGGGGGTCGTCTTAGATTCAGGGTCATCTTAGATTTGAATAAATGCAGTAGTTAACCTATTGAGAGACATGGGGGTTATCAAAGCTAATCCAGATAATGTGATAAGAATCCTTGGTTTATACAAAATACTTAACAAAATCCAGATTTGGAAAAGGAATCAGTAATAGTGACATGACCTTTCCTTTGAAAAACCCAAAGGGGACTCAACAGTGAAACAGAGTGTCCCCCTCAGAGTGAAAAGGGTTAATAATTTAAATTCCAGCCCCTTATCCTTTCCCACTGCCCCGTTCCCAAAACTAGAAGTGTTGGCAAAGACCAAGAAAAGAGATTAAAAGTACAAGGAAGCAAGGTGAACACTCATTTTAAATGTAATATGCTAGTCAGCTCCTACCAAAAGAAATGTAGTGTATTCAACGGAACAGACAAGGATGTTCCAGCAGGATCTATTGAAGAAATTGCCTGGAAGATTTTGAAGCCTGTTATCCTCCACTTTCTGCGGTAAAACAAATCTAGTGGAATTAGGTCCATACACAAGGAAAATGACAGCACTGGTATAAAATAACCTCTTCTCATGGCAGCCTTTCTATGAAAGTATAATATGGGGTTAGGACACTGTAGATCACAAGGGGTTGGGAAGGAATGAATGGGCTGGAAGGGGATGGGAATGGGTAGCTGTACAAATCTTTTATAATTTCCCTCTGTAAAATGGTGACATGAAAACTCAGCCCAAAAGATCACAAAACATATTGAGATGGAAAAGCTGTGTTTTATTCTAGCTACAGAATACATTGAGGAAAATCTGAAAGAAATTTTATAAGTGAACCTTGAAAACCCTTTGGAAGACAATTTCCTTCTCCAGGTGTCGCTGCAGAAGAAGATAATATGGCCCATTATATTGAGAGAAACAGTTACCTAAGTATGTGGAAAGGGAAATAAATAAATTATTCTGAAAGTACCCCCAGAATGTTTTCTTTTACCGGCTTTTGTTATGGTAATTACCATATCTTTTTGCATACAACCCACATCTTTCCCCACAAACCAGCTCTTAGAAATTAGGGTGAATACTATATGCCAAAACAATGGATCCATATGGCTCTGTTGCTACTGCTCCCTGGCTGCAGAATTTCTAGACCCATGAGGAGGCCCTTGTCCAAGTTTCAGGGCCCTGCCATGAAAAAATTAAAAATGAAAAAAAGGACAGAGAGTTAGCTTAGTTCTTGCAAATCTGCAGGGTTAATCAAGAGGCCTCAGTTCTGTCTGTAATTCTACAGATGCTTTCCTATATAAGTTTGGATATATCACTTTGCCCATTTGCACATCTGTAAACTAAGGATGCATATCTACTTTTCAACCCTCAAATGAAAAGCAAATGAAAAAGTCAAGTTATTCTTATTATTTTATCTTTATTATTGCTATTTCTGAAATAGTATCTGTCTACTACTATTTTAATAGGTTACATTTTAATATAAATGCTATTTCTTAAAAATTACAATAAATATGTTCATAAGAAGCATTTGTTTTATTCCTAAGTGCTAATCAAATGTGCTTGCAGAAAATAAACTTGAAAAATAAACTAATTTGAAAAAGAAGAATGAAAATCCCTATTGTACATGATACTAGACATGAAGCTTCCATTAAGTGTAATGAGAATGACACCACTAAAACTCATTGCAATTATTTGAAAAAATTAGAAATAGAGTTTAAAATGATTGGTTAGTACCCAGCTTTCATATATTGTAAAGAATTTTAGACAAAAGTAAATCACATATTTGTACATAAGTTAAAAAATTCTCACGTTTGTTATGATATTTGTATTGTTGGGTGGGAAAACATAGCAGAATTGGCTAAATACAATTTCTAAGCTCAATTAGTGAAGGAAGGTGCTCTCAGACTTCCTTTACGTATGATTTAGACGGAATTTAATCAAAACAACCTTCACAGGTCTTTTAGAATTGGGTTTAACATTTGCTTCATAAAAACACCTATGGCTAAAAGACAAAGGCATAACATTTTTTTTTAAAGCATTAAGACTTTTTTAAATCAAAACTTAATAGTCACTTTTGTCTACTGGTAGATTTGGAGACTGTCTGTTCTAACTTTGGAATCATGAGTGGAACAACAGATATGAATATTGCCTGTGGCACAATAGTAGTAATTAAGATCTCAGTTATGAATGACATTTTAGGTTGAATTATATAATTGGAAATGAGAAAAAATCAGGAATTTTAGAACAGTAAAGCTAGATCAGGAGTCATAATAATTAACTGTAACTTAACTGTAACTGATACATGTTTCAGATTGATCTAATATAAAGAATCAAAATCCCAGATAATAAGTGAATTTCCTAGGAGAAGCTTTGCCTATCTTTTCAAATTTCCTTGCTGTTTGCATATTGGCTCACGCTGTTGTCATTATCTGTCTGACAATAATGCACCATTACCAACATGATGCATGGTATAAATGTGATCATATTTTTAGTCATTCTTTTAAAGTGGGGGTTATTATCTTTGGTTTTGTTCATTTTTGCTAAACTGAAACAGGTAATAGATACAGCATAAAGAAAAATTGAAGTTCAGTAACCATCTTATAGGAGATAAATGGTTCCAAGTGCTCTTACCATTATATTATGCTAAACTATGTAATCCAATTGCCATTTTCTAGATTACAAGTGATTTAACTGCCAAAGGAACCTAAATCATTTTTTTTGTCCCAATAGGTCAAATTTTCTTTATTGCCCCAGTAACGCTTTTTTGTAAAGGGGGAAAACAACAAACCCAAATCTCTTATTATGTGGTACATGCAAGAACTTTCAAATTCATAGGATTGGGATCAACAAAGCTGTTACCACCACTCCAGTGAAAAGGTACAGATCATACTGAAAAAAAAGTGCAAGCTTTAACAGATTCTGCAGTAGGGTTACTCAAAGTAAAAAGGTTTGTAGTAAGATCAAGGTTTTCATAATTCCTTTGGTTTCCTCTACTTGTTCTTATATGCTAAACATTATGTGGCTGAACCCATGTTATATGAGATACTATATCACCTGCACTGAATACCAAATCCATTCCAAAGCTTGATTTTTATCATGTAAATTGAAGTTGCAAAGATAAACAATAATGTGTACAGGAAAGAATGTCATAGGGCTATTGACCAAGGGTAATATGTAATATGTTCTGAATTTTTTAGCCAGAATTCAGGTGTGAATGTCAATTATTTAAGCATAATGAAAAGTCAGATAGGGAAAAGCATGAGACCTATTCTGCAAATAAATTCAGGGTTCAGAGCTGAACATCTCAGGGAGGGGTGGCACAAGGGTTTCCATGGAAAGATATGACATTTAGGTATGGGGGGTTATGTCTTAAGCCTGCCCACAATTATTTTATACACACAGGGTGTCTCTACACGTGCATTTACACCAGTTTAAATTTACTGCATACTGAGTGGGAATAGGCCAGCGTCCACACATGCAGGCATCAAAGCACATTAATGCTGTGTGTGGACTGACTTGGGACTACAGTTAGTCCCAGGCCAATCCACACACACAGTGTTACTACGCAGCAAGGCATCTACATGTGTGTTACTGCACAGTAACTAATCAGGCATAAATTTGATACCTGCATGATGCCTCAATCAAATTTACACTCATGTTGGAGTAAGACACCATATTTACTATGCAGCATGGGCATTCATGCGTAGATGTGCGCCCATACTGCGCTGTAATTTCAGTTACCATGCAATAAATGTGCATGTGTAGATGCAGCCAAAGGGGATGTGCAGATGAGCCTGCATGTGCCTCTTACCACATCTCAAAGCAGTTTAGGACATGGCAAGAGGCACACTGGAAACAAAAAAATGTTCCCCGTGCTGCAAATTTGCAGCGTGGGCTCAAAATTTGATACCTGAATATCCAGGTATGAAAATAAAAGAAAGGGGAAAAAAGCAGGGCAGGGCACAGTCCCTGACTATGCCCTGAGATAACCCAGGAGCCGGTCCTCCAGAGAGATGCTCTGGTTTCTGACAAGAGTGGCTTTATGGTGATCCTGCTGCTCCAGTATGTGGGGCATGAACCCTTAGCATGCTGGGGCAAGTTGAAGCGTGGCAAGGATCAGGATCCAGGCACTATCACGGGTAAGTAGGGACATGGGGCTGGGGGGAGGTTTATGGGTGTGGGTGGGTGTGGTGTGCGGAGTGTCGGGGGGATGGGAGGGTGAGGAGTGGGGGGGTGAGGAGTGGTGGGGGGGAAACATGCAGTCTGTGTGTGGGTTTGTGGAGGGACTTGAGCAGGGGCTGCCACACACCTGCCTCCCCCAGTGGCAGCAGCCAGCGCAACTGTGGCCTGGCTGCAGGTACAGCCAGTGGTGACATGGTGCTGTGTGACCTGGGCTTTGTACATGCTGAATTGACCTGGCCCGGCCCAGCCGAGCCCGCTAGCACACAACTTTGGACAGGACTGGGAAAGCCATGCACTAGTGGGTCAGGCTGGGCCGGGTCCATTCAGCATGTACAGAGCCCAAGTCACAAAGCGCTGTGTTGCTGCTGGCTGTGCCTCCAACTGGGCCACAGCCACGCTGGCTGCTGCCACCAGTGCCATGAAGGGGGAGGCAGGCATACAGTGGCCTCCGCTTGAGCCCCTCCACAAAGCATGCAGCCCACTAGTGCATGTTTGCACAGGACCAGGAGGTACGGCTCTGGGATGTGCAGCTCCTGTGCCTGGGCTGGGTTGACTCAGGTCGGGAACGTTTTCCATGAGGCTCAGGCTGCAATGCATGGTCACCTGAGCCTCATGGAAAATGTACCTGGCCTGCCTGACCTGACCTGGCCAAGGCCACGCAGCTAGAGCACCTTTGCACAGAAGCCGTGTGTCCCAGAGCTGCACCTCCTGGTCCACTGCAAAGGCACACTAGTGGGCTGTGCCAGGCTGGATCCCACCATGCACTTTCTCCCCCCACACACTGTGGGTCCAGCAGCACTGCCGCTGGAGGCAGGACGTGGCTTGACATGACATCTGGCCCCTGTGAGTGGCGCAGGGCCCCAGGTGACAGCTCAAGCAGCCCAGCACTGCCTGAAGGCATAGCTCCATGCCACACTGTACTGCGATGAGCTGGACCCGTGATGAGTGGCACAGGCAGTGTCATGTCTGAGGTGGCCAGGGCTGCGCCATGCCATGCCACTGGGGGCTCTGGCTGCAGTGGGCACTGAGCGCCTGACAGCTGCTGCTTCTGTGAGGGTGAGCTGTGGGCCTTGTGCGGGGAGGGTGGGCTGGGACACTTCAGGGAGTCTGGGGTCCTGTGGGGGAGGGATGGTGCCCAGTGGGGGGGCAGTCCATATGCTGTTTGAGGGGGTGCTGCACCATGTGATGGGGCAGGGGACCCACCCCTCCTGAACAGCTCCCCCACACAGTCCCCCCACTCCCCACATCCCTCCACACTCACCCACACATTCACATTCCCCACACCTCTTTCCACCCCCCACCTGCAAACCCCACATCCCCCCATTATGCATTCATTGTGCCCAGCTGCCAGACAGGATGAGACCTCCTGGCAGGAGCTGTGGCTGCAGGGGCAGCTGTCTGCACATCCTAGTTAGTGAAGAGCCCAGGGGAGCTCTAATTGTTCTATTATAAGAAAACTAAAAGCAAACATCAAAACATATAGATATTTAGAATTCATTTTATTATGATGATAAAGAAACACTGGTATGCTTCCAAATTGCTTTAGAACTGTTGCCCAACTGATTGGCCTCTCTCGCTGTGTGTGTGTGTGTGTATATATATATATATATATATATATATATATATATATAGCAGTCTTTTGTTTTCATTGTGGAAGAACATGGATTTTGGGGTATTTTAAAGAGTGAATTTGGGATTTTCTATCAGAGATTTTGCAGTTTTTAAATAGGGAACACCAGAATTCCTGCTAGTGAGGCAAGTGGCAGGACCCAGGCAGAGATGTCTGCTCAGGGCTGGCACCTGGGACACAGATGGAGGTGGCTGACCTCTTTGCCACTTGGGGCCAGGAGGACGTGCTTTGACAGTTCAAAGCAGGCCACCGTACTGCAAACATCTTCCAGGCAATAGCTGTTGAGATGGCAGGGGGGCAACACACATGGCAGTAGTGCCACACAAAGGCCAACTGTGCAGCCACAGCCCACTGGCAGCCCCCATGCAGCCATGCAGTCCCCATCTGGGTCTGGCAGGTGTGTAGCCTTGGAGCCACATACTGTTGCAGGTGGCAGCAGGTCATAGCCAGGCAGCAGCCCCCACTGTCTAACTACTGCAGCAGGTAGATGGTACATGAAAGTCTCCTGAGAGCAATTAGCCCTGAGCTACTTGCCAGGGCAGCTTTTTATACTGCTGGAGACAGCACAGGTGCTGGCCCCAGGCTCTAGTTCCCCCTGGCTGCAGATCTGGGAGGAGTTGCACAGGGTTATTTTGACCCAAGTGGCACAACTTGCCCCACACCAAAGTGCTTGTCTGGGCATGTCCACTGAGGCAAAAATCCCTTATTCAAATTTGTGTCATTCCTATTCAAGCTGCTGCAAGCGCACGTGCCTGCATGTGTGGACGCACCCACAGAGTCTTTTAGATGCACTTAGTATGCACTGTATATGGTCCACTACATCACAGAACCTTCCTTTGCCACCTACTAACTCCCTATCAGCCTATGTCTCCCTACTCAGAAACCCCGCAAAGAGTTAAGTTCTGTATAGTGCCCTTCAGAAAGCACAGCACAACAAGATCAGTATTAGAAAAGAGAGCATAAAAGTAGTCTTTAAAATAGATAAATCTGACCTTTTCCCCTCAAATATTTGAACTCAATTTTCATTTGTGGTAAGGCCTTTAGCACTAGCAGGGGATAGTGGTGGGAAATTAAAAATGCATTATATTACATCAATCTGCATTAAAGCTATTTAATATTGACAGAGCAGCATATGGGGGTGTCCATGTAAATGAAAATCAGGTCTTTTATTCTCTGTTCTCAGGTGTCTTTCTCTCCCTGCATCAGCAGATCTTTCCTGTTTCTGCCATACATACATCTCATATTGCTTTTTCTTTAGCAGTAATGTAACTATGGAAGGGTGATCAGGACAGCAGCATGAGCTGCAGACATGGTGAGGAAGGGTGGGCAGAAAACTAATAGCACCCAGCTACCCTTTAGTATTTTATTGTAACCTCCTGCACTTATCTTTAGTCCCTGCCAGGTTCTGTCTTTCCTTGTGATTCATTTGCTTCATTTCCACGCTTCCTGCAGTCCTTCTCATATGATCTTCCTAATGCCAAAGACCTCTTTGTTATGTTGCCAACACTTGCCTAGGTGTAGCACAACAAAAGGCTTGACTATTCCCTGATTCCTGCCACTTCCAAGCCATGTATATCTGCAGGCAAGCTTCAAACCTGACCAGTCTCTTATGGGAGGACATGGATGGGGTAAGCATGGACTTGTCCCGACTAGGATATTCTGCTTCTGTATAGGCAAATTGTGACAGCCAGAACCAGAGGGATTAATAAGCAATAAATATGTGCTTCTTAGAGGCAGTTGGTATTTTGCCTAAACAGGTAATATTAGTTAATATAAAGCTTGTAAGTTTGTAAACCGCAAATGTAACTTGTCTGTCATAAGTTTAACCAAAATGATAAAATTAACTGTTCGTGGAACTGACTGGGCCCCATAGGCAAAGCTGTAGATGCAAGATTAGCTGACCTAACGGTTTCTGCTCAGGGTTCAGCTTTAACGATAAAAAAATGGATCCAACTGCCTGGCACACCCAACACATTCCAGGAAAGCATATTCAAAGAAAACCTAAAAGGGGTTGGGGCTTAGGTGGAGCAATGTTAATTTCAAACCTAAAGGTGCTGCATTGTAATTTGCTTATTGGATAAACCCGAGTCTAGGTAGTAACCTTTTATGATAATTTTTAACACCTTTCAATCCCATAGGGTAAAAGCTATAGGGCAACATTGTGAGTGACTCTAAAGCCAACAGATTAGCATAAGACTAGGTATAAAAAGCGCATGCATCAGGTGACCAGCAGGAAGGAGGGAACAGAATGGTCATTTCTGTTCCACGCCTGGACCCTGGACTCCCGATGTGAGTGAGGATCAGATCCTGATCAAGGGATCTTCCCCGGTAATCCCTCTGAAAGCATCGATCGGGGACGCCTGACTTCGCTGGAATCACTTGACGCATACCTGGCATTGAGGGACTATTGATAAGTTGCCAACCCATGTCTGTCTATCTGTTGTTTTGAATAGCCCAGTGGCTAATACCCTCACAGTGCCCAGTTGGCCTGCAACAGAATTGATCTATTTGTTGTTATATATATCTGTTATTATTTACTATTAGCTCTTAAATACTGCATTATCTGCTTATTGTATTTATCTTTCTGTTAACTGTTGTGTATGTGCAAGCTATAATAAATTTACCTTTACTTCACTCCCAACTTTGCCGCCTTGATCTGAAACTGAACCAAACAGCCCAGTTGGCCTGTGATAAAATCGATACGCTCATAGTGCCCAGCTGGCCTGTGACAGCAAATGCAAGAGAAATGAGTGTTGAATGACTGACAAATTCATGAAAGAGATAAAATTGAAACATATTAATTGTGTAGGAAACATTAAGAAGAGCAAGACTGGTACAACAAAAAACACCAGTATCTAGATTTGCAGGAACACTTTGGCTTCTTTTGACAGTTTTCTGATGAAACAGGTAAACAAGCATAACTTATAACAATGTGATTCCACTTGACTGAAACATTTGGTGCTGGCCATTGTTAGAGATAGGATTCTAAGTTAGAGGGTTCCTGATCTGATCTAGTATGGCAATCCTAACTGTTCCTACAGCAGAGACAGCAAATAGCAAAAGTAAGCATCCACCATAAAAAAAACTGATGGTCAAAGCCATGAAGCGAGGGATATCCTTGATGTGGAAACAAGGTCATAACAGGCTGCTCTAGCTGTCACCTGCCATTCTAAGCTACAACTCTATAAAGCATAACTGGTTACTACACATGCTCTGGCAACATAGCCTGCACCTCTTGTCTCCTCCCCCTCTTCCTACCTCAAATCACATAAACTAGTTTGAATTAGGGAGATTCTAATTCCCTTCTGGCCCCTTCTATACATTTTAGGTATTGTGCAATTAATGGGTTAATTGCATAATTACCTGGAGACCAGCAACACATGCAAAGTAACTACCATACAATAAAATACTCCAACTAGCTAGGCAGTTAGACCTTTAAAATGTGTACTAACTTTACCGATGGTTGCTAATGAGCTTTAATATGCACATGTAGCAGGGTCTTCCTGCACTTGCAGTAAGTCATGATGGGATCTAATGTGCAATTGTATGAATTGTGCATTACATCCCATCAAACCTTTAGACCTGTACATGTAAAGGAGATCTCTGATTCACACTAGTGGAAGTGAACAGGTGTATAGGGGGCCCCTGATTTACACCTTTTCATCTTAATATACCAATGTACTAGGCCCTGTAAAGTAAGAGGCAGTCCATGACCTGGACTGTCTAAATAGAATATCTAAATATTCAACTCTGACAAAAATAGATGGGAGAGGAAACCAAGAGCATAACAATTTACCTAAGGTTAAAAATCATGTCAGTAGCAGATCCAGAAATTGCAGCCTAGAACCCTATCTATAAGATCATGTAGCCCACTGACTTGCTTTTAGGATTGTATCCTAGCTTTTCTTGTAATAGAATAATCTGAAAGTTTTATATATGGGTTTTTCAGTTCATTGAAATATAGTCCAAGACAAAAACATTGATAAAAGTAGCGTAAAAATGCTTACCATCCATTAGACACCCACCCAGCGCATAAGACATTCAAATAAGTTCAATCAAGCCAATTTGCATACAGTGCACACAATAAGGGCATGCAATTTGCACATTTTATTATAAAGTAAAAGCACTTCTCATGTCAGCATTCAAAGCCTTTTAAAGCGAAGTTCCATGCACAGTGAGTATTTCACAGGAAAGACTGTAGGATAGATAGTATTCATAAAATACACTTTACCTAAATTGGTACTGTCTTTAGTAATAAACACGTCTGGAATAGATGTTGACAAGTGGAAATTATATTAAAAACTATGCATGAATTCAACATATTCATGGCCATGTTACTGTCATTTCTATTTCTTATTATATCTTAGCCACCTAAATAAAGCACATTTGCCCTAAATTGAAATTTAAAATATTGAACCCAACTCAACCCATTTTACTCATCTGCTTCTCCCAGTGACTTAAATGGGAATCTTATCTTAGAAAGGGTAGTAGGATCCGGATATTATTTATATAGGTATACAGCCAGCAGATGTCAAAGTCTTTGCCTCAATTTGAACATGTTTTCATACAAAAAATCCCCTAATTTTATGTTTGTCAGGAGCTGGTAGAGCTACTGTTTCTAAGCTTCAACCCTATTTACCTTTTAAAGAAATAATATTGAAGCACAGAAGCACATTAAGGGTCAGATACTCAGATGGTGCACACTCTCATAGTTCTATTGAAGTCAAGATAACTATGACAATTTAAACCAATCAAAGACTTACCCTAACAGCTAATTACATGAGTGCATGTGCATGGATGTATACTTGCACACACACATGCACATACACGTGTGAGCGTGTGCACACAGACACACAATTCACACCTGAATTAAACACATTTTCCTCAAGTACATCATTGTTCTGGAATGCAAAGTTTGAAAAGCTTGCCATAGAGAGAACAAGTTTTCCTCATGATATTTGTGCTTATCATTCTGTAAATATATGTAAATATAGAATCTGTGTTTGTGTGTTACACTAAGTTATTAATGTTGAATCTGTCTTAAATTCCGGGTGTGTCTACAAGACATAATGGGTATGTCTACACGTGTATTAACCCAATTTAAGGGGCATTAAGGGCACGTGTCTACACGTGCGCACCCTTAATGTACCTTAAAAATGGTGAATTTAGGCTAATCCCACCTAAATTCAATATCTGCATAAAGCAAGTATCAAATTTGGATGCAATTACAGTTCCGATTTCTGCTGCCACAAAATCCTGTCCCCAGCCAGTTTGTTCAGAGAGTTCTTGTTCCTGTCCCCTCCTGGAACCTCTACCTACTAGTCCTTCTCTCTCAACCTGACTTCCACCTGCTTTTCCCTATGCTTACAATACCTGTCCCACAAGGCCCATTTGCTAATCATTGGGTACATCTACCCAAGCCATTAATGCACAGCAATAAACTGAAGACCTTATTGTTCCACAGTTTATTGCTCCTAAGAAGCTCCTGGGCACACTGTTTACACATGTACCCAGACAGCAGTACATTGAGCCAGGTCACATCAACCCTATGTAGCAGGGAACCCCCGGGGGTCAGCCTGCCAGCCTGGGGCTGCTCTGACAGGGCTCAATGTGCTGTGGAGGGGCTGGCTGGGGCACAAGGATGTTTCCATGAGGGGCTAGCCAGCAGGCACCCTCCTCACTGAAGCACCCTCATGTCTCAGCCACCTGGGTCAGTATCTACATGTGCACTGCTAAGCACAAAAAAACTCTGCATCAGGGTAGGATTTGTATTTACAAGTCCTACCGTGTTGCGGAGTTTATTAGTTTCTTGTACCCAGATAATTCTGTTTCTCCCTCTGTATCTTCTTTCCTCATTAAATTAGCGTTCTCTCCTTCCTCAGTTCCTTGTCACAGCCCTGCTAATTTTCCATGTCTCTTGCTCAATTTCTGCTATGGCTTCTCATATGGCTCTATCTTGTTCCCAGACCCAATCTCTCCCTGCCCCAACTTCCAGCCCCAGATTCCCTCTCTCTCCCACCACTCTCCAGACCCAGTTTCCATTCTCCCTCTTCAGGATCCTTGTCCTCAGTTCCTATGAGATACTGCTCCGCCACATATGTATTGCACAAACCAAATTAAGCACTATGGGCTTTTTTACACATGCTCCTTGGGGGGGAACAGGGGAGGACTTTAGGTTAGAGCAGCTCTGACTAAAGCACCTGGAGCATCTCATGTATCAGCATATCTGTGCTTCAAAATGGTGGCAGCGGCACTTTATCTAAAACTCATCAAACAAGCTTTAGTTAAAGTGCCCCCACTGCCATTTTGATGTGTGGGGATACTGATGCATGAGATGTGGAGGCTGGCTGGAGCACATTAATTGGCATGCTTCAGCAGACTCAATCAATCACCCCATTACTTTAGGTGAAAAGGAAAATAGGAATTTACAAAATAACTCCAGATTCAAGGCATTAAGATGCATCACAGAAGAACAATTCATAGAAAAATTCAGGGGTTTTGACACAAAATCATTAGACATTTGAATAGGAATTTATTTAATCCTATGTATTTTCTGGGAAAACTTAGAGGCCAAGTTCATTTAGGAATGAATTTTTAAGGGAAATGTTTAGCTTACTTTTTATGGAGGTCAGTGGCACTGGAATTTTGGAATGGATATAATTTTAATTATAGTGGCAGGAGAGGGCAGTGCCATAACAAATGAACAAATGGGAATGATGCCAAGGATGAGGGCCAAATGGCTTGCCTCCCTCAGGAATCTTAAAGTGGAACAGTGTTTGCTGTGAAAATAGGATACATGACAGTAATTAGGGCTGTTGATAGGAAGCTTTTTGGAGCTTTTTCCTCCCAAAACATTTCGCAATTTTAGTCAAGGCTATGCTGGAGAATTCTAAATACTGTAGACTATCAGTCTGTTTATAAATTCCTCCAGGCTTTTTTTGACAGCTCATTCAGTAGTGCTGACCAACACAAATTATGTACATTTTTAAGCCATTCAACTACTTGGCAATGTTTTATCAAGGAGGTTTGTCTGATGAAACTGAAGTATTAACAACTAGCCAGTTTGGTTTATCTGTGTCTTTATAAAGAGAAGAGCTTCAAAGAACCTTATGTGGCAGTAGAACAGGAAAATGAAAGCCTGGAAGCATTCATGTATATTCTTGGCACTCCCACTGTCTCATATAGTTTCAGGCAACCCATTCAACTTCTTTGTGCCACAACTTTCTTCATCTGCAAAACAAATCTAATACTGCATATTGTCGCCACTGAGAGCCGCGGCACGGGGTTCAGGGCCTTAGGAGCCCTAGTCGGCGGGCGGGTACTTGTGACGCTTGGAGTGGAATCAGGTACTCAAGCGTTTTGATTGAACAAAAAAGAGTGTTTACTAACACTGCTTGTACAGTGCAGGCCAGAAGCTTGCTTTGATTACAGTTGTAAACAAAACTTGGGTCGAGCAGAAATTACAAAGTTCGTTTGGTCAGTCTGCAAATGTGTTCGGGGTGTTCGAGCCAGCAGTCGTCTTACGTCTCGGGTGGGGGCGTGCTAGGCCCCTTTGGGTCGGTGACGGGGAGTCCTTAGTAGTTGATCAGGCTGCTAAGTTCGCTCTGAAACACGGGTGGAGTTTGCTAGGCTCCACAGTGTACTCAGAGCTCTCCATGAGGTGTGTGTGGAGTTCTCCAACTTGGGCAGAAACTGCTTCAACCTCTTATATGGCTAGCAAGCCAATCGCTGGTCACCACGTAGGAATAATTTAAAACTGGCCAATAATAATGTGAATTTGCATATGAGTGGCGGGAACTTTTTTCTAAACTGTAATTTTCCACTATTGTAGCATTTGGTTACTGGGTTCAGGCATAGCGGAATTTTCCTCCATGACCTAGTTACTGCCACCAGAATGACTGACATCAAAACTATGCCATATGTATCGAACCCATGGAATTTTCCTCTGTGCTATGTCATTTCTCCTCTGGGCTATACCAATTCTCCTTTGTGCTATACCAATTCTCCTTTGTGCTATAGGCATCTAATTAATGGGTTCTGACACATATCACAGGAAAGATATACATGATAACAAGACACCTCCCTTTCCATCCAAATGGAGAGGAAACAGGATGATTCTTTAGGAAGCTGGGCTGGATCATGGCCCTTGCTAAAACAGTGTAAAGTTGCCATAACATCAGCTTAACAGGTTACTGGAAGATTTAGCCATTGTGAAGGTCTTCACAATGTAGGATAGACTACCAAAGTGATCTCATCCTTTGGAAACTGGTACAGGTAGTATGCCCAGGGAGAAAGGATATGAGTGGAATATCTCTATGCCCAAAAGTGCACTTTTGGGTCCATGCATTGCTGCAGTGAAGAATTAGTCCAGCTCCTGGACAGGCCCAGAATCAAAGGCAATGGAAGTTAAGAAAGTACCCTTGCTTCATGGATTTGAGCTGTGTTGGGTACTACTCAGATGCTGATCTAGACAGGGACAGTTATATAACATACAATTTTGCTAAGAAGGTTCTTTCATTGTAGATACCATTGGTAGAACATTTAACTATGGAAGCCAAGGGAGAATGTAATTTAATTTAATAGAAACCACCCTTGCTTTAAAAAGTTATAGGGGAAGACAATTCTATTTAATAGAGGTTATAGCTTACAAATATCCATCGTATTTCACAAATAAAAATACTTTGAAAAAGACAACGTATTCAACACAAATGCACCTTTTTTCTATGCAGTCCCCCATGCTATGGTGTGACAGAAAGGAAACTAAAATCCTGCTGTTAGGACCCACTTGCTTTTCTCCCTCTTCCTCTCCATTGGATATGCATAGCCATCTTCAATAGCTCTGGTAGTAGTTACCGGCATGCTCCACTCCCCACTTCACCATGTAATGATCCTCAGCCCGGTTGTCAAACACAATTATTTCTCTGGGTAACAATATGAAAGGCAGCTGCAGCAAGCATGGAGGTCAGGCAAAGCAGGCCACGGACGCTATGGCACCTGCCTCTTGCACGCAAAGACAGAACAAATTACAACATTTGTCGCCAAGGAACTAAGCTGCAGCACCATGTGGGATGGTCTCACAAGCACCATTTTCATCATGTGCATGGGTATATCTTTTCAAATCTAGAGCAGGGAACAGATGTTTCATCAAAAGACACATTTAAAATAAAGATAATTATACAGTAAGAAGCTTAATTACATAGGATTATTCAGGTCCACTTAATTGCCTGACAGTCTGAGAGCCTCCCACATATTTGTGACAGAGGCACCCATCTCTTATTGGGTTACCAAACTCCTTGATTGCTTCAGGACAAATGTAGTTACTTAGTAATTCAGTTAATATCAATTCCTGATATCCGGCTGGAAGGAGGAAATGTAAGTAATCTTAGCAAGCAATAACATATTGTCTTATTCCTATAGGCATTGTATTCTGTTCCATAAAATATTAATAAGTTGAACTACTAAAACAGAAGCAAAACTGAATGCTATTATTGTAATAAACTTAGCTGAGCATTAATCATACTTGAAACATTTCAGATATATTAAACAATAAAAAATCCTTTGATTGGGTTGACCAAATACCAAGGAAACCTGGGGATCACTTATTTTAAGGCCTTTATCTTGATCTTGCACTTGGCTTTCCATAAGTAGTTATCTCTTTCATCCCTGTCTCCATATACTCTCACATTCTGCTTGACTCATGACCAAAAGAATTGCAGTACCATAAAAAAGTACTGGTTTTTTTCTTCCTGTTACCAGGAAAAAGTGTCTTTAAAAATCTGGTCACATCATCTCTGACTAAACCATAATGGCTACATCTACATGAGGTGCCTAAATGCGCAGTAGCCTAGTTTACTGCACAGTAAGAGCACACATTTACACATGTGCATGCTTACTGAGCAGTGAAAACCCTTAATTGTTTTCAGGATTAAGTAACAGGATTAGTTACTGCACAGTAACAAATGTGTAGACGTGACCTGGGAGCAAGTCTGCTCTCAGGTCTGCCCTGCCACTAGGGGGCTGGCCTCAAGCTAGCCCCAGGGCTCCAGGCTGGCAGCCTCTCCTGGCCCAGAGCTGGGCTGCCTCTATGGCAGCCCCTGTGTCAGGCTTTAAAAGCCTACAGACATTTTGAGCTACAGCATTTTGAGCCCTGGGGAATACCACCAGGGAGCCTGAGGGCACTCCAGGCCCCTGTGTCCCCCCTGGGCAGGCCACAGCCTAGTTGTGCCAGCCTGCCTGCACCCCCATGAAGCTGCCAGGACCATGCCATCCAGGCCCACAGGCTGCAGGCTGCCGTAGCCTCTGGCTAGGCCTGTCAGTCCCCCAGGCCCAGCTTCAGGCAACTTCTGGGCAGTAGGTGGCAGCTTCACCTGCCCACAGTGCACATCCAGCAGCCTGTCTGGAGTCTGCAGGTGCTGTGGGGCATTGCCTCTCCCACATGGCTGCCAGTCCCATGCCATTCCCCTGCACTGGGCACTGAGGCCTGGCAGCACTGGGACAGCCACACAGAGAGCCAGTGCAGAATCCCAGATGGCATCCTTCCCACTCAGGCCTGTGCCCATACCTGTGCTTACCACCCAGGATCCCAACTGGTCCAAAGAGGAGACTAGCAACCTCATGGTGCAATGGGGTGAGGTGGAGGTGCAGTGCCAGTTCAAGTGGGGCGGGCACTCCAATGCCCACATCTATGGGGTGCTATCAAGCCAGATGCCGGAGCACAGACACAACTATGTGGTCAGCACATCAGTGCTGCATAAAGGTCAAGGGTTTGCAGGCATAGTGGGTCACCGTGACTGACCACTATTGCCAGTCCAGTGGTACCCATAAG
This sequence comes from Alligator mississippiensis, assembly GCF_030867095.1. Taxonomy (NCBI): domain Eukaryota; kingdom Metazoa; phylum Chordata; order Crocodylia; family Alligatoridae; genus Alligator; species Alligator mississippiensis. Next base: position 218,343,294 of record NC_081826.1, read on the forward strand.
TCCATGCCTTTTATGCGGCAACTATACACCATCCTTATGCCCTGGGACACAGGCCACAGCCATGCCGTCTACAGCAGCATGGGTGGCCTGCCTGAGTCCCTGCCCCAGCCTTGCACCTCCAGTGACACATCACCAGAGGAGGGCCCCTTGGACGTCCAGCAGCCCATCCTGCTGAGCTCCCTGGCTGTAGTCTCCAGCCAGTCAGTGTGGTAGGCCAGCAGTGCCAGCACAGTGGGAGCATGGGGCAGTGGTCATCACTTCTAGGGGCAGGGGCTGGAGCAGCCGTAGTGCAGGGAGGCAGAGGTGGTGAAGAGAGTGCTGCCATGTGCTGTTCTTGTGCTGGGCACACTGCTCCTGGCCAGGGAAGTGGCTGGCCAAAAAGCAGTGTGCAGGGCTGTCTGTTGAAGAGGCTGCCAGCTGCCAGCAGCTGCGGCCAGCGCCTGGAGCTCGCCCAGTGGTGGCAGGGGCCCATTGCAGGGCGGCAGGAAATTGGGTGCTAAAAGAAGCAGATTTGCTGCCTAGTCCTTGCGTGAGTAGAAGCCTGTCTTGGAGCACTTCATCTGCAGAGGTTTACACCTGAGTAAACAGAGCCAAGATCAAATGCACACATAGACATGCCCATTGTGTATTTCACATCTACCTATGACACAACTATTTTAAACCATTAAAGAGTAAAGATGGTCAGGAATTTTTACAGCAAATGCTGATTTGTCAAAAACAAATGGTTTCTCCCCTTCCTCCTCCCCGCCTTTTAGTTTTAATTAACTTATCTTGAAAGACAGGCAGGGTTCCTATGGGAGTTTTAGGGAGCCTGAGCTTCCAGAGCCCACAGCTTTGGGGAAGTTGTAACATGCAGGCTACCTTGAAACCAGAGAATCCAGTGCTTCTGTAACTTTAGGATAGCTCTGCCATACCAGTTGCCTCAGAGTTAGGGCCCCAAAAAACTGTCAATTTCCTCACCATGAACCCAGCTTAAATTGGCATGACTTCTACGCTTTTTTCTATGCTGTGGGAAGCTTGGTAACTCTGAAAGCCCTGTCCGTGATCTCACTGATTCTAGACACCCTGGAGCATAGTGAGTGGCTGTTTGACATAGGGACTGCCTAGGCTGCTTCAGAGTTGGGTGTCATTTAGGGAATCGGGGATAGTGTGAGAAGCCCCAGAAATCACAGTAACCAGCAGGTTTGTTTTGTTTTGGAAAAAACTGGAAAAAAAATGATTTTTCCAAAAAATGAAAACTGTGGGAAATTTTGCAATCTCTAGTTTTTGGTTTGATTCAGTAAGAAAACTCTTTCAAAATATTGGCATCTCTCATATATTTCAATTCTGAGTTTTTCACAGCTCCAGTAAAGAATACATTTTATTTTTGCTCTTTACAATTTTCAATAGACAGTTCAACCCAAGGCTGAAAAGAACCACACTATTATATTGTTCCTTGCACATCACATTTCTTAATCATCTTATTGTAGAGCCCTAGTAAACCCAACTGCAAAATTTGTAAGGCTGGAATATAAAAGTGATATTAAAAACCCAAAGGTTAAAATATTCTGTCCTACATTCTATCAAAGAAAGAACTATGCTCTGTGTAACTGACAAGCCACTGCAGATTTTTCTTTATGTAGACAAGCTAGGAATGATTTCATTGTATATTACTAAAAAAAAAATTTGCAGTAGAATTAACTTTATAAGAAGTTAAAGCCTGTCATTAAAAAAAAAAATCTTAGTTCAGAGGAAGCTGCTAAATGTAAGTTAAAGCTGGGGAAAGACGATTACCCTATAATGGCTCCATTCACATTCACAAAGTTGGGGTCATTTTAAACTACTGCTAAGTTTTGGAAAGCTGCCCAGAAAACTTTTGGTGTGAAAAATCTGCTGAATGCCTTTGTACAACATTAACTAACGGTATGTAAGGTCAATAATGCAGGTGTGGACCTTCCCATATGCAAGTTGCATTGTAAGACCCTTAAAATCTTTCCACTCCATGAGCCTAAAATTTTGCTTGAAAATAGTTTTTCCTTGAGTCATTAGAAAGCAGCACCACAAAATTCCCATTTTGTTGCTGTCAGAGGAGAACAAAAAGGGGAGACTGCTAGTGGATGATAAGCCAAGGATCTAGATCTCAGATTAGTTTTAGTAGATACAAAAAAACCCAATTTCACTTGTGTAAACATGGATCAGTGCTAAGTGCAACTTACTAAGAAAACCACTGGGACTTATACCTACCTTCTACACTAATGGTTACAAGGTAGACAAAATGCTTCCCCTCTGCAGTTTGTGAGTGATACTGTAGAGGCCTTTGGCTGAGCTCATGTCCTAGTTCTATTTCAGTTATCATATGCTACAGCGACACTATGACTGATTACACTCAGGCACTGCTTCTGTCTGTAAATGGGCTTTCAGTTATAATGGAAATGTTTAGTTCAAAGCAGTGTATACATTACACATGTTATTAATGGCTGAAACAGATGCTTCCTTCTAGCGAAAGGGGTTTGTTTTTCTATAAAGTGAATCCTCCTGTAAATCTGAATCTTTTATTTGGTCACACATCAGTTTGAGGGATAATAATATAAAAAGCCCTTCATACTCTGCCTTATATTACAAAGACATTTACATTTTTAATTTGTTACATATAAACAACTTTATATACATACACACATTTTATTACTCATTAAATATGACTCCATTTGTTTCTATTGTAAATTGCACAGTTTCTTAATCACTGCTTAGCATAAAATACCCTATCAGTAAATTATTCCTACAATGAAATACATGATGTGGTCTACAAATGACAGTTATTAATTTCAAGACTAAACTGTTGCATTTATGGTGTGGTTTATGTTCAATTAACACATGACTGGATTAATGCAGAACCTCTGTTTATCCCTGCACCAGATATTAAAGGAAAACAAAGTACCCTAAAAGGGAATTACTGCCTGTGCTAAACAGAATAAGCAGCAATTTATTTGGGTTTTACTTGTACAGCATCACCTGAGATACTCATGAGGAATTCCAAATGTGCGGCTCACGTTTCAGAAAGGAAATAAATTGATTGCTTTACCTTTGACGCACTTTTTGTGGAAAGAATTGTGTCTCTGCACATGATAGATCAATGGCTCTGAAGCTGGCGCAGCTGCAGCTCATGAAAACCAGATTATTAGCAGAGGGAAGACATCTTTAAAAATAAGTCACCCATTTCTTTCATTAACTACAAACAAGCTTGTTTTGAGGGCTAAGCAGCTTGTGTGAGTGAGCACATGAGGAGTCACAGTGGAAACAGTGATCATGATTCTTTTTGATGCAAAACATATAACTACAGTGAAATGTACTAGCTGCTATTTTGCTAGATGTACAAAGCTTCCTATGAGTGAAATTTGCTAGAACAGGGTAGAACTAGACTGGTTTGAAGCTGAAATGCTGAATCAGCCTATTTTGTTAACAGCATAGCCTTGCATGAAGTTATTGCTTGTATATTTTGAATTTGAGTGCTTTGTAGGTGAAAATTAGCTCTGACTGAAAAACATGTGGGCCTGAATACCCTTCTTTGAACCCATGCTTGATCTGACCTTTAATTTTCTGTTCTCAACCAGAAAGGATCTTACTATTCTTTTGTCCTTGAATAAAAATCTGCACAATTACAGCCTAGCTGTAAAATATTTGTGTTTGATATTAATAGGTTAGTATTATGAAACAGATCCTGGACTCCAGTATTGCTGAAATAATTTTAATATCAGAAGACCAAATTATTAGTGTTCTCCTTTTGTACACCATAGGGCTGTACAATTTTAGCAAAAACCCCACATCATCTACTTGGCAAACCTCCCAAAAAGCTCTGTGAGCCACTAAATCTCATCATGTGGATTTTATATTAGGACTTGTGTGTTTGTAAAGGAACTTAAAGAGTCCAGCTGGTGAAAAATGACTTCGTAAAACTGGCACTGTGGTACCAAATAAATTGTATAAACTCCCTCTGAGATTTACATTTCATTTCACATGGATTACATTTGCTTAATCATATTGGCCCAGAGCATTCCTCTCCCACAGAAAAAAATGCCTGGGAAGAGGATTTGGAAAAAGAAAATTTCTACACAATTCCTCTCACAGAGCTTCTCCCATGTTGTTCCATGTGAAGGGAAAAGGAGGGAGGGTAGGTTTTGCTCCTTCATGAAATAGGTCACAGGTCCCAAATCCCTCACCAGATTTGGACCATCTGTACCGAGTCCCTGTGTCTTTGCACCAATGTTGGCCCTTTGCCCTTTACTCCTAGTGGCATGACTCCATTTTATTCTATTTATTTTCTGGGAATCACTGCATAGGGGTAGATAGATTGGAAGGACGATGTCATTTCCCCCTAATGGTTCCAAACCTAGTGCATGGACCTTAAACATGTAGATGATCCTCCGTAGTGTGCGGATGGGTATGAAATGGTGCTGTAGAGATAGCTCCACCTCCCCTCTTCTTTCTGGCAGGGTCTATCTATGCCAAGACTTGGTGGGGGCCGTGGGAATCTATCTATTACCGTGCGTCTCTCAGGATTATGGAAACTGTTTTTGAGGTGGAGGGAAGGCAGAGGAAGGGTTGTTTTTTTTGGGGGGGGGAGGGGGTTTGTTGGTGCCATTTCCCTCCAGTCTTCATTAGTTGTGTGGATTGTTAATCAATACTTTTTGCAGGATGCTGATCAAACCATTTTTTAAACCTCCAGTTTTGTGAGGTCAGCTTATTTGTATAGTCAAGGAACATGCACTAGCACACAGATGCGAACTATTAAGAAAATTTAACTGGCATTTTAGTGTTCAAGATACTTTGGTTCCAGGATGTTTAAAAGGGGTTGTCGGCAATGTCATACTTTCACTTGTGAAAGTCAGTGCAGACCTAGAAAATGAATCTCAGCATGCTAATCTGGGCACTTCTACAGAATCAGATTCTGGCTCGGTTGTGATGTAACACATAGTCAGTATGTGTTACATGTCACTCTTTCTGCCTTGTGTTGCTTTGTTTTAGAATGACCCAAAAGGGTTACTTGCTAAAACTCGTGAATCCTGAGAAGCAGCTAAAACTGTTTAACCTGGCAGTGCCCAATACCCTTACAAAAGATATGGTATGTTCACTTGATGGAATCAAAGCTTACAGACAAGACATTTGGGAAGCTTCTGTATCCTCTCCTTTTGCCAGACTTGGTCAGCTTCCACCCTCAGAAAATGACAAATATAAAGGGGATTTTATACTCAGGGCTGCAGCATTACTTCATGGAGGACACAGATATCATTCCTTGCCCACATAGCTATCTTGGATTATATATGGGTAGAACATAGGCCAAATTCATCCCTGTTATAATTCTTCTGAATCAGTTTAGATGCATCTGGGAAGAATGTAGCCAAGAGATTCTAGTAGTTTAAGCAAAAGATTGAGAACTGGAACTCAAGGTTTCTAGTTTCAGCTTTGCCACAAACTCCTGTCCTATGTGTTTTTATGGAAGTCCTTTAACTTCTGTGTGCCTCACCTAAACCATTGGTAAAATGGACAAATTATATTAATACAGGATGGACATAAATTTAAGTGGGAGATATGTATTTTTTTCTGTTTTTTTATTTACCTCATAGTGGTATTGTAAAATATCTATATTCCATAAAGGAGGGTTCTTTAACCATGATTATATTAGAGTTGAAGCCAACTTGATCTGGAAGATATACAAGATTAAAATCAGGGGATTCATCATTTTAATCCTGGTCCTATGAATGACTTGCTGTTTGGCTTGAACAACACACTTTGTTTTTTTCTGTCTCAGTTCCCTAGTTGTACATATTGTCATGGTGTGGGGTCCCCAGGGATGGTCATGATGGCCCTAGGGCTCCATGACCATGCCAGTTCTGCCCCTAGGGTGCCTTCTAATCTCACCAGCCATGTATTGTTGGTAAAAATAATAAGTAGGGAGGCTGCCCATGAGATTTTGTGCAGCCACAGTCCTATTGAACACTACTAGACCCTGCAAGAGTCTGCTCAGCCCTCGAAACAAGCTTGTTTCTAGTCAATGAAAAAAATGGATAACTTAGTTTTAAAGATGTCTTCCTTAGACCCCTTGCCAGGTCCTGCTCCAAGTCAGTGCCTCATGGGACATCTTCAGCCTTATGGGCTAATTGCATGGCTCCAAACCTCCCCTTATACCACTCCCCGTGTCTCACAGATGTTGCTTGAATATTGTTCCCTCTGTTGGTGTCTCAGCCTACTCAGCCTCCTCCCATTTAAGGTAGCTAAGCTTTCTAGCTGAGACCCACTATGACAGGCCCAGCTTTGTAGCGCTAGCTCCAATCAATCTCCTCTAGTTATTGGGCTCTCCAGCCCCTGTAGCTGTGCTGGGGCTCTACATAATCATATGCTCACCTTGGCACTAATGAGGCATCCACCTCCCCTAACCGCCTCATTCCAAACCACCAGTGCAAATGACAACACAAACATTGGCCCCTGGGCTATAACATAACAATAATGACGGAGTCACGCTCTGCCCCTCTAAGAAGTCAGACCTCTTCCCCAGTCTAGGGTGCCAGTTAGCCCAAGGCACCTTCTAAGCTCCAGGAACCATAGGAGTCCTGCAGGTAGCATACCAGGCAACCAAACATCTCAGGGCAGCTCTTGGATGCTGGCGCTCCTTCCCCTGGTGGCTGCCAGTGAACTAACCACTGCCAGCTCCAGCTCCGGGGCTTATATATACCCAGGGCCCTGCCTCCTTCCAGTCAACTGACCGCATACAGAGTGGCGATGTGACTCCTGAGAGTGCCGGTGTACCCCCTGACCAGCTCCGCTTGCCGCTTAAGCAACAGGCAGAGGGGACAGGTGGGAGCACTGGTGCCCACCCCCTATGATTGGCCATGAGGGGATCCCCCGGGTTGCTGACAGGTCTCTGACTAAGGTGGCACCAGACAGCCATGCGCATGCAGGTGCCAGCTAAATCCCTCATTAGCTTGTTGCTCAGGCAACCTGCAGCTGTGGAGCATTGTCTAGCCTGCAGGGCTCTCTGGCTAGGCTGCTTCTGCCCTTAAAGGAGCAGGCAGGCCTTAGTGCCCTGCAGCACATATATTATAATATGAATCCACCTTTGTCTTGGGGATATTTGAGATCTAAATTATTAGGGTAAAATTCTGCCCTCACTGAAATCAATGGGAGTTTTCTATTCACTTCAGTGGGATCAGGCTCTCACCATTAATATTTAACAGAGTTGGTCACGCTTTTTTGGATTTTGAAATTAAAGGGGAAAAAAAAGTGCAATTCAGTAGATTTCTTAATGAAAAAATGCCAGCTGCTTTATTTGCTATAAAGGTGGACCAACTTTTTAAAATATTCAAAACCTTTTTTTTTAAAAAAGGTAAAATTTCCTTCTGCATTTCCCAATCAGATTTGCTGCCCAGTGTCTATTCAGCACTCAGGACAATGAACCTCCAAGTCCAGACTGGGGTCTGCAAGTGCTACCATAAAGCCCGTTAAAAAAATAATGTGCATACAGTGAACTCAACACAGAAAGTGCACTTTGGAAGAATTTTATTAATCATTAGATAGTAACAAAGCACTGTGCTATATTCAGATGAAAGACAAGTTAGTGATTTGTGACAAATTGTGAAGATGATTACTATAACGCTGACATATTCTTATATGGTCTAACATTAGCAGATTCTGAATTACACTAGTTTTATGCCAGTATAATTCCACTGAAATTGTAGCTGTGTTGCTAGTTTGCTATGGGCTATATGATGCTATACTATGGCATATGTATGCTAAAGCACAGGGTGCCTAACTCTTTGGATTATTACCAGTGTAATTTAGGAACAATTCAAAAGAGTTACATCTGTGTAAAACTGGTGCAAGAGCAGAATTAAACTCTCTTGAAAACTTGAGATACATTGAAATTACAGCTACTGGGCAAAGAGTTTGCCCCTTTTCTGAGACTTAAATTAATCTAGTTTCTAAAAACAAAACCACTTTGACTGCTACAATTTCCTGTTGCATGGTACATATTTTACTTCTAATTTACTGTATGGTATATATTTATGTTCTTATAGGGTCTATTATAGTGTTGTACATCATAGTTTATTGCTATGATGCTGTTGTTAAGAACAAGTCCTAAATCAGGATTTGTTTTCCATTTTCTTCTTATTGATAATATTGCTCAAGGAAAATAGCTTGTTTTACAAGTTGTGCTTGCCCCACAGGACTTTGAGCAGCAGATAATAAAACTTACTTTGACAGAAAACTGACCAGACATGATGAAGGAAGGAGGGTGAAGAGGAGTGGGAGGAAGGAGAGCTTTAGGGAGGGACTGAATGCTTGTGCATTCCACACCATGATTTTTATTTTTAGTTTTACAAATTACTTTTTCATAAGAAGCACACAAAAAGTATGGTCCTCTTTGGCAGCCAGGAGGCAGAAAATAAATTCGCTGAAATTTCTACTTTGTTTATAGATGAACCCCCAGGAATAAAATGAAATAATTTTGCCCTCCAGGGAAGAGATGGCAGGCTGGACCTGGCAGGAGGCTGCATACCTATTGGTTCCCCATGACTCCATGTTTCATGTTATTAGGTAAGTGTTGCCCCCAGGTTAATATTACAGTTTTGTAACAGTTTTGTTGCAAGAGTGACTGACTGGGCCTGAGGAGGAAGAGAGAGGCTCTGAGAAAGCTGGGTAGATGTAGTCTCTGGAAAAATGGAGAGGAAGCCCAAGGGGAATGGAGTGGCAAGTGTCAGGGAGGACAGAGTAGAGTCCAAGGAATGACAGAGGGAACTGCAGTAATACAGTAAAGACTGTTTGTCTAGAAGCAGTCTGCTGTGCTGTTTGGGACATCAGCACTCAGACCCCCCCGTGAAGAGAGAAAACACCTCCCTTCCCAGGAGGTGACCAGAAAAAATGGAGCTCTCTAAGGAACTACAGATCACCATGGAAGCCAGGGACAGAGATGGGCCAGGGTCTTGAGCCAGAGGCTTGCCCTCAAGAAGCCACACCAAGGCTGACTTCAGGGGGGCCTTCAGAAGAGGAAGACAAAATAGGGCTTCTTCTTGAGGAGCTCCAAGGCACAGCTTCCCCCTGAAAGTGACATTGATCTGTGACAATCACCCACATCTGTTCAGTGTACTGAGAATTTAGGAAAGGGGTTTTTTTTGCCAATGTTACCTGAACTCATGGATTCCACTATAGGTTTTTCTCTCCCATCCTCTGTGACCTCTAGATGCAATATTAGTTGCCATATTTTTCTCCCTCTATCAGTGCTCAACATTGGCCTGTTTCAGAGTCATCACCAGCAGATGAGCAGATGTCCTCTCCTTTCAAAAATCACTTCTGGTCCCAGGTGTCTTATGTGACAAGACAGAGCCTGTGCATTTTAACAGTTTTATCATCCTGACCCAGAGAACATATACATTTGGGTTTGATTCAGGTCCTTTTTAAATCAGTGAAAACAGTTCTACTGACTTCAGTAGGAGTTGGTCAGACTGGACATTTTATTCTGCTCTATGCAGTCTCAGTCCTATGCACTGCACTGAAACAGAAGCTTAAACTGAGGTATGTGATAATGAAATCATTGTCCCTATTCAAATGTGCAGTGAAGTCCAGGCTCAAATACTTTCCTGGCTTTGGGACCTATGCATGTAAGTTGTATTAAAAATTTGAGGGCTGTGCAGCTTATAGATGTTAGGGTCGGAAGGGACCTCAATAGATCATCGAGTCCGACCCCCGAAATTTACATTTATGGAAATGTAAGAGTGCTTGGTATTTTCAAGACTGACTTCACGTTGTGGAACGTCAGTCAGGCCTTAATTTCAAAGCTGAATGACCTCACTGTGCATTTATTAACTATGATGAGTGATAAAATATCAACCAGAAATTTCCACAGCACGATGAGTAAGTGCAAAGTGTTATGACTAGAATAAGTCTTTGAAGACCAAGAAGGAATGAAAACAAAAGAGCAATAATGGTTTCAATATATGACAGAAGGCAGGGTAGTTATAGACTTTACAAACTAACTAAATAATATATATGTAGAACTTTGTCTGATGAAGATCAGATTTTTCTGATGAAGTGAGCTCAAGTTCCCAAAAGCTTGTGCTTTATATATATCTTATTTAGTTAGTCTATAAAGTGCATATCTATCTTTCTGTCTCCCCGATGTCAGACTAACATATCTAACTACCTCTCTCAGTTTAAAATATCCCAAGATTAATTAACAGAGAAATTAAACATACAAGGGAAAACTAAAGGAGATTTAAAAAATAACGATATCACATACATAATAATGACTTTCATTCACAAAGAAATGTTTAAACAATAAATGGATGGATTTTCAAAGATGAACATGACCAAAACTCGGACCAATGACAGATGAGCCCTGTATCTGCTTACCAGCTATGAAACCTGGGTTCTACACACACATGCATGCACATACATCCCTTCCTCCTCCATTAGCCACCACTTGATATTTAGCCATCGCTGTGGTTGGATATTACAAACAATTACAAACAATTACAAGCACACAAAACATATAAAGAAAACAAATATGAATGCCATATCAAACTGAGATTAGAGAGAGATTTTTAGGTAAGGCAAATACAATCAACCAAAATCAGAATATTATAATCTCTACCACCTATCACATGGGTCTGAGGATTTTTTTCCCCTTGCAAATATTTTACTTACCAAAAAATATTGCTTGGGTCAACTAAAATATTCATGAATCCAAGTCAATTTGCGAAATAGTTTCAGCTAGAAAAATTCAAGGACACTGAATGTCCTTGTATTAATGCCTTTTTCAAAATGAAAATGTGTCAACTTCCAGTTGTTGACAAACACAACAAAACGTATTTTATAAAACTAAAAGCACCCCTGCAAAAAACAAAAAATGTTGCTTGGGTCAGACAAAATGTTTTATTTAAACCATTTTTGTTTGTTTTTATTCTGTTTATAAAAACAAAATGTAATCCTTTGGGGATTGGTGTAAAAATCCCTTGATTTTTGGTGCACCAAATGGAAAAATCAGTTATTTTCACAACCTGACTTATATATCTTGACACTTTTATAGATAAAGATGAATGCTAGACACATGCAAGTATTATATTTTGAATGCAAATGAGGATTTATATGTGCACATTGATAGTTGGGTAACCCACTAACTGATATTTTGTGCAAATGAAGTAATTACATTTGGTATTAGTGGAATGTAAATGTGGTCTTTAATGATCAGAAGTGTGTCTGTTTTATCTATATTTCAAAAGTTAGAAAGATCTGCCAACATTAATCTCTTCTGACAAGGTTAACATAGTACCTGATTGAGTCATTCACTGGAAATAAATTAGTAACAACATTTAGTCATTTTTCTCTACTCAAATTGTTTGTAAATCAGACCCAATTTCTGATTTCTGCCTCATTCATAAGTAATACCAAAATAGCAGAAATATTCAAACACTTTTAGCCCTATCTGCTGTTCATTTTTGGGTCTGATTAGTCACTTAAGTCATATATATTGTCTCTGATCATTGACTGAATGACTGAAACTTTAAAACTAGAGAACAATGAATATCCTTGTTTATACATAAATACCTTAGTATGAAGAGGAATACAGGTGCAGATATGAAGAAAAGCAATTCCTTTATGCTTAATTAAACGTTATCTTTAATTAAAACCCCCCATAAAACCCCCCAAAACAACTTTGTGTAAAATGCTGATAAAATTCTTGTTTTTTTGAAGTATTTAAACAGCTTAGGGTAACATTGTCAGCATCCTTTATCTGACTTATGTGAAGTACTGTTTGAGGGTTTGGTTCACCCACTCTGTCTGTCAATTGTTTTGGGGTGGTAGGCTGAGGAATAATAGGGTTCTATACCCAGAGTCTTGCAGAATTCATGCTAAACACATGAGATGAACTGAGGGCCATGGTCTGAAATCACCTGAGTGGGCCATTCATGGAACCAGAAAATATGTTTCAGGAAAAATCGCATGGTTTCACTAGCAGTAGGAGTAGCACAGGCAGGGACAAAGTGGACCATTTTAGTCAATAGGTTGGCCACCACCATAATTGTAGAGCAACCTGTAGAGCATGGGAGGTCCACAATAAAATCTATGGAAACCATGTACCAAAGCAGTGAGGGAGTGGTAAGGGCTGGAGAAGCCCAACTGCTTTGGTCCATAGCTTCTTGGTTTGGGTGCAAGAGTGAACGTATCATTTAATGTCAACATTCATCTGAGGCCACCATAACTGTCAAGACACTAATGCTTGTGTCGCTGACAAGTAGTAGATTCACAGGTAGACTGAGCCAAGGAATAAAAGGCAAAGCTATTAATAATGTAATTAGCAGCACTTGGCTCTTGAGTGCAAGGGATCCCATTCCATGGCCAGAAGAAGGCTGGGTTTGGGCATATAAACACAGTCCCTGACCCGATAGGGAGGCAGTCTGGCCCTGGCAGCAGAAGGACAAAAAGCTCCCAAAGACAGCTGACTGCAGTGAGAAGCCAAGATAGCTTGAGAGAGGTACCCATGGGCTGGAAGGATGGAAACAAGCCAACCTGAGAAGCAGGGCTCAAGTCCTGGAGGGGTTTTTGTTTGGGTCTGGTCAGCTTGCTATTTTGTGTTGGAGTTCTTCTACCGAAGGACTGGATTGTGGCTACAGAGAAGGACGAGGCCATGGATGGGGGTGCCTGGGTTGCACTCCCTGCCATCAGCAACAGGAGCTAGCATCAAGCTAGGAAGGCTTAGGCTAGTGGGGTAAAACTGGTGCCCCAGGAGGGACTGCTGCCAAGTCAAGGCTGATGCCTAGGAACTGAGGTCTTAGCAGACCACATCTGAGGGTGCAGTCAGAGAGAAAGGGGGCCAAGGCCAGGATGGCTGAAGCCCCAACAAGTGCTCAGAAATATGAGGGGGTGCTCCCTTAAAGGGAAGCTTTCGAGGGGAGAACATACTCCTCAGGTGTGGGGACATACCCAAGAAGGCAGAGCTGACTGTCAAGCAAACCAGAGAGGCTACTCCCAGTCCCAGGGACTGCCTCCCCAACAAATCCCAAAGATAACATCAAAGTTGTGCTGGGTGAGTGAATGGAGGTGAAGTGGGGCCAGAAAAGAGCCAATAGTCAGGTCAGGCCACAGGCAGGGGCACTAGGTGCCTGGCTGATGAACCCCTGAGTCCTGCTACACTGACCTACTGATATCTTATCCTCCAGTATTAAAATAAAATTAAAAAAATGAGAATTCCATCCTTACTTTGCCTTGCTAGTCACAAACTTCTATTTATATATTTACTATTCTATAAATAGTTTTTTAAAATGTTACTACAAAAGTATCTTTTATCTGAAACAGTCAAGAAGTCAGGACATCCCATATAAAAAATATTAACACAAATGGATATAAAATGATGAAGGGACTTTTGTGTTCTTCAGCCTTTAATTAACTGCACCACTTAAATCATAGAGAATGCCCAAATGGAAAAACATAAAATAGAAAAAAAAATCTAACAGAAAGGCACAAATCTGATACAAGACTAGGTATTAAATATTAAAGGGACTAAACAGATACACACAAACACATTATATATACATACATACATACATACATATATATACACATATATATATATATATATATAATGTGTGTGTGTGTGTGTGTGTGTGTGTGTGTGTGTGTGTGTGTGTGTGTGTGTAAATGGCTTTCATCCATACCTAGGTGCTTGGGTCTGGCATAATTCCAGGTAAATAAAAAAAAAAAAAATCTGAAGAACCACAACAAACAATCAAAATCTACCCTGAAATAACAAAACGAAAAACAGTTCACAAGGAACAGTCAGTTAATTTAGAATATTATTATAAAAGGGACTGAGTTGGACATAGTGATAGTTAAATTGTATATACCCTTGTGATTGATTACAATTTTGTATGCTCTATTTGGGACTTGAAAATAATCACAGGACAGGAAAGAGACGGGGAAAAAAACTTAAATTAGAAATGAATGTCACAGGAACAAAAGCCTGCAGACTAAAGAGCAGTGACCTAGTGACTTAGTGACTTAGTAGATAAAATTCTAGTCTTAGTATTACCTGGAAATCCACTTCTGGAGCCTTGTGAAAGAGTTTGATGGCATCAGACCAGTTCCTAGGGAAAATAATCCACATGACTTTGTAGGTTTGGAGACCAAATTAGCTCTCACCCTTACAAAAAATGGTCTTTTTAGGTCAAGGTTCAGGTCAATGAAAAGTCATTGTGAAGAGGCTTAACACTGCATCTGCTTGTCACCTATCTGCCCTCGGGATGAGAAAGAAAAGCTTTAATGTCAAGTCTTACCACTGCTTTAACCTTCAGGGTCAAACATATTTCACTCCCCCACCTCTCCAAATCCGCGCAATTTCATAATTGAATTACATGGTCAACAGAGTGATAAATTAGCCTCCCCTCCCCCACAAAGGATAAAATCCTGAGGTCCCAAGCTCTTGCTGAGTACCCAGGACTCCCAGTGAAGTCAATGAAATGGGAGCCCTGACATTTCAGCTAGTGCTTCCAGCTCTTAAGATTTGGCCCAAAGAGATTCAGAGGCTATTTTCCCAGCTATATCAAATGAGGTTTGCATTCAATTAAGAGAAATGTACTGTAATATTCTCTTCTAACAAAAAAGGTTTTGTAAGTAAAAATCTAATCAGGCTTTCCAACTGGGGCTTTCAAATGTACAGGCAGCCACCTATCAATAAATTTGATAATAGAAACATCACATTTTTATACTGCACTTACCATTTCAGCAAATATTTGCCTGTTCCACTATCCTTGTTGCATTATAGTGATGAGTCATTTATGCTTACATGGGTCAAATAACATTATGTTGCATATTATATCAAAGTACAGCTCCTGATTAACTGATAGGACTCAGTGCTAACCCCTATGCCAGATAAGAGATTTGAAATATTTTTTAAAGTGAGGGGGAAAGAGGTCTGAAGTTGCACTTAAACATTTAGATAAAATATGCACCCCCCCCCGCCCATCTCCCATTTGAAAATATTCTAAGAGAATACATTCCCAATCAAATCAATGGGTCTGTTTGTGCTTTTCATGTTCAATGAGTTGTGAAGTAGAATAATTGATTAGGAAGAGACATCTGTTTGTAGCACAAAAGTATAAGCAATTCAAAGTACGTAGGGTAATCCATCTTTCTTCTTGCATCCCAATGCTGAGATGCAAAGAGACATTATGCAGTTATACAAAAATGCATGGGGATTGACCGCAAGATGGAAAATAGATATTTTCCGCATGGACAGATATAGATTCAGTAATAGAAAGACAGATCAGAATCTTTCCTACAGTAAGATTCATGCTAAATACTATGAGGTGTGTAAGTTAAACCCAAAAGACTTACAGTGCTGCTACCAGATCAGTTTTTGCTCATATGCAACCTAAGCTCAAATAATTGTTTTTTTCTCTGTTATTGGAAGTATCATTGTGTACATGGAACAGAACTACCCAAAGAGGCAATTTTAAAATCTTTTCCTCTGAAGCAGAGCATAATGCCAATATTGTCACCAGATTATATTTTAGACATCTCCAAAAATGACACAATCGCAGCAAACCTACACTTTGCCAGTGAAAGACCCATAGCATGCTCATGGAAATCTTGTTGATGATAATACAGGGTCTTCATAAAGTCCTTGTGCACTTTTAAACTTTAATAACTTAGGCTGTAGGTATGATAGAAACAATCTGCGAATGGCATTTAAAAGCAAATTTATTAAAGTTTTAGGACAACTAGAGTACACTATGCTAGACTTCAACATAACGACCATCTATCATGATACAGTGCTCAATCCGATCTTCCAACTCCTTGAAAATGTTTCCCAGTTGCTCTTGAGTTACTGCACTAATTACATTGGTGATCCTAGCCCTAAGTTCCACCAAAGAGTGTGGTTTTGAAAAGTAAACTACACTTTTAACATGTCCGCATAAAAAGAAGTCCAATGGCAACAGGTCAGGTAAACGCGGAGGCCAAACTATTGGTCCACCTGTGCCTATCCACTTCTCTGGGAAAACATCATTTAGGAACAGTCATACATTCAGAGCATAGTGGCACAGAGCTCCATCTTATTTAAGAATAAATTCATTATTACTTATGAAGTCTAGCATTGTGTAGTCTATGTTAAAAAATGTTAATAAATTTGCTTTTAAAATGCTGTTTACAGATTGTTTCTATCATACCTAGAACTTAAGTTATTAAAGTTTAAAAGTGCACAAGGACTTTATGAAGACCCTGTAAAAGCTGAACCAACTTCCATTTTCTGTTTAGCACTATACAGTTTCTTTTGTCTGTTACAAACTTGGTAAACTAGACTCATTGAATCTTTCAGTATTGATATTGGGTTCATTTAGTTTCTACTTCAAATTGCTAGACTATTTGGTAGGGCTGTGCAAAGCTTTAGTCATTGATTCAATTCGGTGAAGATTCAGCTTGATTCGGCTGCCGAATCTCCAAATCCAAATCAAATCAGGAGACCCTTTAATCTCTCTGTATCGAATCAGAACCCTCCAAATCAATTCGGAGAGATTCAGTGATTCAGACATAGACACAGCTTTATATGTTTTTTCTAAATACCTCAAGGTACCAGGTGGCTTGTGAACACTGAGATGGTGGAGTGGATGAATTGTCCCACAGGAGTGCAGGAGGGTCCCTGGTGTGCTCGGTGGCTGACCTGGAAATGGACCAGAAGCATTTCTGGTCCACTTCTGGGTCTACTGTGGAGTGCACAGGCCCCACCCCCTCCCCCCAACTCAATGACTGATGCCATTTGGGTCTGGGGGGGGGCACCCGGAGTTCCCCCATGGCCAATCACCAAGTTGGGGGTGGGGGTGGGGGTATCCACCGAGCACGTGGGGGGCCACCCCACACTCCTGGGATGCTCCATCCAGCCCACTATCTCAGTCTTCACAAGCCACACCTGGTACCTTGAGGTATGTAGAAAAAACATTTAAAGCTGTGTCTATGGCCGAATCATGGATTCTCTGAATCGGCATTGAATCTTCAGATTCAGATACAGCTGAATCAAATCAGGACAGTGATCTGAATCAATGAATTGAATCACTGTCCCGTGAATGGTGCCGAATCCAAATCCAAATTGAATACTGCCCACTTCACACACCTCTACTATTTGGCCCTTGTTGATATACCTTAATATTATTACTATATGGTATGGTGAATTAACATGAAATATTAATTCTATATATATATAAAGGGCTTAATCCATCTGTCTGTGTGTCTGTCTGTAATGCTCTTGGAGCACTTGGATTGATTGTCTCAGCATCCAATCACAATGCTTACTGAAACAACCAGTTAGAGTGCTCTGCACAGACAGACACACAAATAGATGGCCAGACACAGTGACCGGGGCGGGGGGGGACATGTAACAGGGCTGGACGTGGAGATGGGGTAGGGAGGGTGCTGTGGTTGAACTCGGAGTGGTGGCTGGCAGCAGTGGCTACTGCATGAAAGCTTTCCTGCCCCCCACCCCCCCACTCCTAAGAGGCAACAGTGACATGGTGTGGTAGTGTGCAGCGCTCCATCCTGCCCCCCTCCCATCATTCTTGATGGGCAGTTCACTAGTATATTAATAATAGTTAGTAAGAGCCAGATAGTTTATTTTGAAGAAACAGAAGCTAAATGAGCCTAATATATTTTTTTTAATGATCTATACACACACAGACAGTTATTTTAATATATATTATTTAATGTATATTATTTATTTAGGTACATAAATGTGCATGGCAGATAGAAAGATATTTGGCCCAATTCAGATCTCACTTACACTAGTGTAAATCAGAAATAATTCCACTAGACAGTTACACTGATTTGACTGATGCACGATAAAGCAGGAACAGACCTGTGTTCCCTAACATGTTAACAAGTCAAAAAGATTCTAATACCCCTTGTACTAATATAATGGAATTTTCCAGCACAGATCTGTGGAATTTTCTCTAGATAGATGATAGTGCGACTTAGCTTAGAACATGGCTCATCCTTTCCAATTATTTAACTCACATGGTAGCTTATACCAGTGTAAGGAAAGGGTCAGATTCAAAATATGCAATGTTCTCTTAGGTAGTGAAATATTAAAATATATTTTGCTTACACATTTAGAAATCATTTAAAAATAAAATGCTTCCTATTTAAAAAAATAACACTGGAATGGGTCTCATAACAAAATATATAACTTATTGAATATTAACTAATGGAAAAAAATATAATTGGTTCTTCAATATCCCAACATTTGGTTTAATTTACAGCTATGATTTCAACAAACACTTATTACTTTCAAACCAGGTTGACATTACACTGCAGAAAGCTTATTTTATTGTTGCCTTAATTAGTATTATTGTTTTGACATGTTAATTTTTGCAAAAGATTTGCACTGGAATTTTGAGTACAATATTTCATTGCAGCAAAACAGTCTAATGGATGCTTACTGTACTACTACATCAGTAATAAGATTTTTTTTTTTAAAGGCCATATAGATATAAACAGTGCAGCTGCTTCTACATTACCAACTATTAAATTGCAGCAAAATGTGATTATTAAATCTTTTATTTGTAGTAAATCTAATTTTAATGCAGCCTTTTCTCCAGAGTGACTATTTTCTTTGTTCTCTAGGAGGAAGCTTTAAAAGATCTCTGTTATAAAAGGCTGTATTTTCTTCACCTGAAAAGCTCTACATAATTTGGCTCATGAACAATCAGTTTGTCACAGCCAAACTGTCTTGGACTTTGCTTTGGAGTGTTGACATATCCTGAAATGATGCTGCCATGCATTACACAGCAGGATTTCAACTACAAGTGCATGGTAAACAATTAAGCTTCATTTACATTCTGCAATTAGGTTTCACTTACATTTTACTGTGATTTTAACACGCATCAAAGATTTTATTTCACATCTTCACTAAATCCACAAACCGTGAATTTAAGCGTCCCATATTTTTGACATGTTATTCCACATGCTAAATGTCAGTAGTCTACATTTGGTTGAACAAAGACTAAGAATTATACAAGAGCGAGCCCAAATTGAAATTAAATGATTCTGAAATCTAAAAGCTAAGCTTAAATCATTTGCAGCAGCTCCGTAAAAGGCTGAGAGATGAAATGCAAATTTTCTCTGGTGTTAAATAAAATATATTTAACTCATGTCATGTATTATAAAGGTCTCTGCTGGTAGAATTTTGAGGGCCTGTCATTTTATTGGAGCACAGATGATATCCATCAATTGGAAATCGATATGCAGTGCTGTATTCTAATTTTAAGCAGTTGGGTAAATGCAGGTGGTAAATAAATAGAGAATTGCATGATAACAGCCTTAACTACAAAAGGTATAATTTTCGCTGTGCAATCTGAAGTAATTTTTCTTAATCTTAAATTGTATTTTCAGATTCTAATAGTTAAAAGGGAAAGAATTTTTTATTTATGAAAGAATTACCAGTGGATGTTTGCCTTTCTAAAGTCTAGAAAACAACACTCTGTAGGATATACTTCAACATTTTATTGTTCTCAAACAATATTTTCCCATCTTCAGGTTATTTTGTTTCATAGTCATTTTAGAAAAAAGTATTATACCTACTGCAGTGTATATATTTACTGTTCATCTATATATAACATTTTTCTTGTATCACAGCATTTCGATTTTGCCAGGCCTCTAATCCTTTTACATTGTCAACACAGAGATCTATAAATATGACTTTGCTTATATCACTAACAGGGAAACTACTTGTTAGTTGCAATATTGTATGCACAGTTGTGATGCAGTATCTATCCTCCATGGTACTGTGACATTTGTGTCATGATCTTGGTTCAGGAGTCTTCAGAACTAGTGCTAAGAGCAGGAAATTGGGAGGCAGTGGGTGTGTCTACACGTTCATTAACAGCAGTTAAGGCGCATGAAATTTAGTACTTGTATAATCAAGTACTAAATGCGCAGTAACTGCCATTACTGTACAGTGGTGTTGGTGCATGCCTTTTTAATGATGCTACTGCACAGTAGCCTAATAATGCTGTGCAGTAGTGTATTAGCATTATTTGTGCTGTGACACGCTACTGTGCAGTATTATTAGGCTACTGTGCAGTTAGCATCTCCCAGTGATGTCTACACAAGGCATTTACTGTGGAGTTGCCTAATTAGCTCTGCAGTAAATGTCATGTGTTTACACATGTGGCCGTATTAGGCTAGAGTAAACTAATTAACTCTGCAGCAGGGTAGTACTTGTAATTACAAGTAGTATTAGTACTTGTAGTACTACCCTGCTGTGGAGTTTTTTATTCCTCAGCAGCACACATGTAGATGCTGTCCTCGTTGGCTGGGGCATATGGGTGCTTCAGTGTGGGAGCCGCTTGCCAGCTAGCCCCACACTAATGCACCCTTGTGTCCCAGCCAGCCCCTCCAGAGCACACTGAGTCAGGGGAAGCAGCCCTGAGCTGGCAGGCTGACTCCCAAGGCCCCTGCTAGTAGGGTCTGCTCTGGCCTGGCTCAGCATACTGCAGTCCCAGGAGGTGCACATTCAAATCGCACACCCAGAAGCAATAAACTTGAGCAATAAGCTCTGGAGTTTATTGCTTTGCGTTAATTGCACATGTAGACACACCCAGTATCCTTGTGCCGTTCCTGACTGTGTCATTATTCTGTGCATAATGCTGGGCAAATAATTTCCTCATTCAGTTCCGTTTTACAGTTCTTTAAAATGGGGATAATGCTTCTCTACCTCACACAGTGGTTGCGTACACAAATTCATATCATCCTTCTTTACAAAATGACACCACATCTCAGCAGAAGTAGACATCATCTCCTCAAAGCCAAAGTTCAAAGTAGGATCTAGGAAATCACACCAGGAGATTCAGCTCTATGCCAACAAAGATGACATACATAGTTTCTTTGAGGCAATAAAAGCCATCTATGGTCCAACCTCCCCTGGTCCTACTTTCCTTTGATTAAGGAGTACTGAACTATCCTGCAAAGTTAATAAAACTATCCAAGCTAGATGGAAAGAACACTTTGAGGCACTCCTGAGCCATACGTTAATTGTGATAGGTGCCACCACTGATTCTGTCCTCCAATACCCTGAATGGGGATCCCTTGCCAACCCTATTATCATAGAGGTCTGGCTTGCCATCAAGGAAACCAAAAACAACAAGGCTACTGGGCCACATGGAATACCTGCTGAAACCTTCCACACTGGCAGTGAAGAAATGGTGCTGAAACTCCAGAAATTTATTCTCCAAATTTGGAACAATGAAGAGATCCCTTGAAGGCAGCATTCCCTCTAAGCTGTGTGGTGTGCGTGGCCACACAGGTGTGCCTAGCAGCATGGCATGAATGTGCCTGCATGGCCACACATGCCACACAGCTTAGAGGGAATGCTGCTTGAGGGACCCAAGGAATGCTAACATTGTGACTATCTTCAAGAAATAGCATAAGTCTATGTGTAGGAACTATTGAGGTATTGCTGTCCTTTCCAAAGCAATGAAAATCTTTGCCCACATCCTCCTGAATTGCCTTCTACCTCTTGCTGAGGAAGTCCTGAAAGAAGCTCATGTGGTTTCAGACAATCCTATGCATCAATATGAATGAACTTTCTTGCCTGCCAAGTCCAAGAAAGGTGTCAGGAACAACAACAGGTTCTGTATATAGCCTTCATGACCTCATCAAGGTTTTTGACTCCATCAATCCATCAAGTGTAACCTCTCTCCTCAAATTACCATCAAAGGAGAGATCTTAAAGGTAGTCGAGGACTTTCCTTACCTCAATGGCCACCTCTCAGAGAGGGAAGGTTGATGAGGAGGCCCAGCACAGGATCCAGTGCACAAGCATTTCTTTGGGGTAATTGCTTAGGCATGTTTTTAAGGATCACAATTTCTTGAAAGACATCAAGATCCAGGTCTACAATACAGTCATTATCCCCACTCTCCTCTATGAATTTGAAATGTGGGTGACCTACTGTTGTCATCTAAAGAGCCAATTCTCTATATCAAATGGGAAGATTGCCACATAAACACCAGCATCCTTGCAGAAGCCAACGTTACCAGCACTGAATTAGTGATCCTCAAATACCAATTTTGTTGGACCAGAAATTATATGCAGATGCCTAACTCTTGACTCCCAAAATAAGTGCTCTATTTTCAGCTTAGTTACAGCCTGAGATCTTACAGCATAGGAAACACTATGGGTGCAGACAAAAGTGTAGCTCCCAACTGCAACTCAGAACAATGGGAAGTCTGATAGGGTCAGATGATCCCAGCAAGATAAGCATCCAAACACCTTTTGAATGAGTCCAGAGTAGGTGCTTGTACCACCTCTGGGGGGAGTCTGTTCCAGACCCTGGACACTTGGACTATAAAGAAGTTTCTCCTTATGTCCAATGTAAATCGGCCTTCCAGAAGTTTGTGACTGTTAGAGATTGTTATCCCTTGGGGAGTCCTGGTGAACAGGTGTTCTCCCAGATCCTGGTGCACACCCCTTATATACTTACAGACTACCACCAACTCCCCCCTGAGCCTTCTCTTCTCCAGGCTGAAGAGTCCCACGTCCTTCAACCTCTCTTCATAATGCTTGCTCTCTTTGCCTTTGATCATGCAGGTGGCTCTCTTCTGGACTCTCTCAAGCTTATCCACATCCCTCTTGAAGCGGGGGGCCCAAAACTGGATTCAGTACTCCAGCTGAGGCCTCACTAAGGCCAAGTAAAGTGGGAGGATGATGTTCCTCATTTTGCTTGAGATGCATTGGTGGATGCATGCCAGAGTTGGCTTGCTTTGCTGGCATCACACTGGTGGCTCATGTTCATGTTGTGGCCAATCCATGTTGTGGAGGAGGAGAAAGTAGAAGGATTGTGGGTTAGGTTACAGTGAGGTCAAGGAGAAAGGGATTTGGTGGTAGGGGTCTGCTACAGACCCCCCCAACAAGGGGAAGAACTAGATTTGGGGCTCCTGAGGCAGCTCTCGGAGACCATAAAAACTAGGGAGGCGGTAGTCATGGGGGACCTAAACTACCCAGATGTCTGCTGGGAGACACAGACAGCAAAGTCCCACCGTTCACGCAGGTTCCTATTCTGTGTACAGGACCTCCATCTGACGCAGGAGGTACATGGTCCCACTAGGGGGAAGGCCTTACTGGACCTGGTATTGGCAATGGGGGATGACATGGTAGGAGACCTACAGATTGGTGGTCACCTGGGGGACAGTGATCACCAAATAATAGAATTCACCATAAGACGTCGAGTGGGTAAGGTAACTAGTAGGGTGAAAGTGCTAGACTTTAGGAAAGCTGATTTGAATGAACTCAGGCGTTTAGTCAAGGATGCACTGCAGAGTAAAAGTTTTGAAGAGATGGGAGCCCAGGAAGGGTGGCTGTGCCTTAAGGAAATGATCCTTCGGGCACAGAGGGAGACGATCCCGATGTGAGGAAAAAGGGGGAAAGGGGCCAAGAGGCTTCCTTGGCTGACCAGAGAATCCAGAGCAGTCTACGGGCTAAAAGGGGGCATATAAAAAGTGGAAACAGGGAGAGATTACTAAAGAGGAGTATACCTCCTCTGCTCGCGCTTGTAGGGAGGCAGTTAGATAGGCCAAAGCCACCATGGAGCTGAGGATGGCATCCCAAGTTAAGGATAACAAAAAATTGTTTTTTAGATATATAGGGAGTAAAAGGAAGGCCCAGGGTGGAATAGGACCTCTATTAAATGGGCATAAGCAATTGGTGACAGACAGGGGGGACAAGGCTGAACTCCTCAATGAATTCTTTGCCTCAGTGTTCCTAAGCGAGGGGCAAGACAAGGCTCTCACTGGGATTGTAGAGAGGCAGCAGCAGGATGCCAGACTACCAACCGTAGACCCTAAGATGGTGCAGAGGCACTTGGAGGAACTGGATGCGTTTAAGTCGGCAGGCCCGGATGAGCTCCATCTGAGGGTACTGAAGGCACTGGCTGACGTTATTGTGCAGCCACAGGCAGGAGTATTTGTACACTCATGGCGCATGGACTAGGTCCTGGAGGACTGGAAAAGGGCCAATGTGGTCCCCATTTTCAAGAAGGGGAGGAAGGAGGACCCAGACAACTATAGGCCAGTCAGTCTCACCTCCATCCTAGGCAAAGTCTTTGAAAAAATTATCAAGGCTCACATTTGCGAGAGCCCGGCAGGAAAAATTATGCTGAGGGGAAACCAGCATGGGTTCATAACAGGTAGATCATGCCTGACTAATCTAGTCTCTTTCTATGACCAGGTTACAAAACACCTGGATGCAGGAGCAGGGGTTGACATCGTTTACTTAGACTTCAGGAAGGCCTTCAATACGGTATCCCACCCCATACTGGTGAACAAGTTAAGAGGCTGTGATTTGGATGACTACACAGTCCAGTGGGTGGTGAATTGGCTAGAGGGTCATACCCAGAGAGTCATAGTGGATGGGTCGGTCTCAACCTGGAAGGGTGTGGGCAGTGGGGTCCCGCAGGGCTCAGTCCTTGGACCGATACTCTTTAATGTCTTCATCAGCGACTTGGATGAGGGAGTGAAATGTACTTTGTCCAAGTTTGTGGATGACACAAAACTGTGGGGAGAAGTGGACACACCAGAGGGCAGGGAACAACTACAAGCAGACCTGGACAGGTTGGACATATGGGCACAAAACAACAGAATGCAGTTCAACAAGGAGAAATGCAAAGTGCTGCACCTAGGGAGGAAAAATGTCCAGCATACCTACTGCCTAGGAAATGACCTGCTTGGAGGCACAGAAGCGGAAAGGGATCTTGGAGTCCTAGTGGACTCCAAGTTGAACATGAGTCGGCAGTGTGACGAAGTCATCAGAAAAGCTAATGGCACTTTAGCGTGCATCAGCAGATGCATGATGAACAGAACCAAGGAGGTGATACTTCCCCTCTATTGGGCGCTGGTCAGATCGCAGTTGGAATACTGTGTGCAATTTTGGGCGCTGCACTTCAAGAGGGATGTGGAGAACCTGGAGAGGGTGCAGAGAAGGGCCACTCGTATGGTTAAGGGCTTGCAAGCCAAGCCCTATGAGGAGAGACTGGGGCACCTGGACCTCTTCAGCCTCTGCAAAAGAAGGTTGTGAGGCGACCTTGTGGCTGCCTATAAGTTCATCATGGGGGCACAGAAGGGAATTGGTGAGGCTTTACTCACCAAGGCCCCCCTGGGGGTTACAAGAAATAATGGCCATAAGCTAGCAGAGAGCAGATTTAGACTGGACATTAGGAAGAACTTCACAGTTAGAGTAGTAGAGAAGGTCTGGAACGGGCTCCCAAGGGAGGTGGTGCTCTCCCCTACCCTGGGGGTCTTCAAGAGGAGGTTAGATAGGCATCTAGCTGGGGTCATCTAAACCCAGCACTCTTTCCTGCCTATGCAGGGGGTCGGACTCGATGATCTATTGAGGTCCCTTCCGACCCTAACATCTATGAATCTATGAATCTATTAATCAAGACCCCCACGTCTCTTTTTGTCATGGTGCTAGCAAGCATAGCACTGGCAAGACTATAAGTATGGTGCTGGTTTTTCCTCCAAAAAGTACACTTATCTACGTTGAATGCCATCAGGTTTTGGTCCACCCACCTTGCGAGCCTGTCCAGGTCAGTCTGTATCCCCAGGCTGTCCTCCAGTGTGACTGCCTTCCCCCATAGTTTAGTGTCATCGGCAAACTTTGTCAGTCTGCATCTGATTCCCAAATCCAGATCATTAATGAAGATGTTGAAGAGTACTAGCTTGAGTACTGAGCCTTGAGGACACCACTGGTCATCTTGCATCAGGCTGATTTGCTCCCATCAACTAATAGTCTTTGGGTCCAACCCCAGAGCCAGTTCCCCAGCCATCAGACCATGAGATGATTGAGGCCACAGTTCTCCAGCGTAACCATAAGTACATCATGTGAGACCCGGTCAAAGGCTTTTTTGAAATCCAGATATATGACATCAACTTCATTTCACTTGTCCAGGCAATTCATCACCTGGTCATAGAAGGAGATGAGGCTGGTCAGGCAAGACCTTCCAGTAACAAAGCTGTGTTGGCTGGCACTCAGAAAGTTGCCTTCCATTAGCCTGCTGCTGATGGAACCCTAATAAATTTCTCCAGGATCTTTTCAGGGGTGGATGTCAGACTGATTGACCTGTAATTCCCTGGATCTTCCTTTCTTCCTTTCTTGACGATTGGGACCACATTGGCTCTTTTCAAGTCTTCTGACACCTTCCTGAGATCAATGAGTTCTGAAATATTTTCACCGTAGGGCGGTGCTATGATGTCCGTGAGCTCCTTCAGGATTCTTGCATGCATTCCATCCGGGCCCAGGATGTTGAGCCTCTCGAGGTGTTCCCTCACTTTATCTATGTCAATTGTGGGTCCATCTTCCATCCCCTGAATGCTTTGCATTCTGTCCAACAGGGTGACCCCCTTGGATGGGTGGAAGACCATTGCAAAGTAGTCACTTAGGAGATTGGCATTTTCCTGAGTGTCCGACATCAGCTGCCCCATTTGATCTAGCAGGGGTCCAATGTTGCCTTTGTTCTTTCTCTAACCTCCCAAATATCTGAAAAAGGACTTTTTGTTGTCCTTGAGTCTCATGGCTAGCCTGAATTAAGTTTCTGCCTTGGCTTTTCTGGTTCACTCTCTACAGATGTAGGCTAGTGCCATGTAGACCTCCTTGGTGATTCCAATTTTCCATTTGGAGTAAGCTTCTTTTTTTAGTTTCAGGAGGTCCAAAAGTTTCCTATTGAGACAAGGGGGTTCCCCAGCCCACTGACTGCATTTCCTGTGGGATGAAATGGACTTCCCTTGTGGTTCAAGGATTGCATTCTTAAAAAACAACCATTCCTTGTGGACTCCCCTTTCTAAGGGGCTATAATCTCATAGTGCCTGGCTGACCAGTCTCCTGAGCTTGTGAAATTCAGCCTTCCCAAAGTTGAATATTTCTGTTTTACTGAGAGATTTGTCCACCCTGCATTGGACAGAGAAAGTGATCTTCCCTACTTGGCCCGTAGACCTCTTACTCATCAATGCAAGTGAGGAAGCTACACAACCAGTCAGATTTGGCCATGTGCTCTTCCAATGAGCTTTTGGGAAGGTTGAAGTCCCCCATGACAAACATGCATCAGAAGCATTCAGCCACACCCAGTTCCCTATTGAACTCACAATGCAGCTCTTCCTCTTGGTTGGGAGGTCTGTAATAGACTCCTACAATTATATCCTCTTCCCCATGCTCTCCCCATATTTTAACCCAGAGGGTCGCAAAACACGCTCCTTGGTTGCTAAATTTGGTTTGAAGGACAGTGTACTGCTCCTTCATGTAGAGAGGTACACCTCCACCCCTGCTCCCAACATGGTCTCTCCTGTACAAGGTATAGAGCCTTCTATAACTATCGACCAGTTGTGGGTGGAGTCCTACCAGGTCTCCATTATCCTGACAAGTTCATAATCTTTGTTGCTCAGGAGAATGGCCAGTTCCTTTTGCTTATTTCCCAAAATCCTGATGTTTGTGTACCAGCAGCTAAGGCTGCCATGGGAAACCTTAAGCTTCCCTGTGCACTGGGACATGATCTTCTCTTAGACTGTCATTGGAGTAGGTTCCCTTGGGCTACCTAACCTGTTAATACCGTGTTTGACATGACCTGGACTAGAACTGTTAATTGACCACCCATCCCCCAGAAATCCTAGTTTAAAGGCCTGTCAAGTAGTTCAGCCATTTTGGCTGAGAAGAGCTTTTTCCCTTTCAGGGTGAGCTGGAGGCCATTCCTTCCCAACAAGCTGCTGCTTCTCTCCCTGAAGTGTGGACCATAGTCAAAGAAGCCAAACCCCTTGTGATGGCACCATCACCAGAACTGGACCCCCCCCCCACTTCAGGGGGGCTCTAATATACCTGCCCTACCCTCCAGGGGAAGAGGGGGCCTGAAAAAACCTCAGACTGAACTCCTTCCATTCCCTTTCCCCGCCTCCCATTCTAAAAAAAGCAAGAGGCAGGGAGCTCCAGAGACACAAGTTACAAAAGATGCTATATTTTGAAACATTTTTATCGATCACATTTTCACTCGATCAGCTATTTTTGAAGCTGTGTGCATTCATGCACTTGTGTTTGGTCACAGCTGTAAACTGCTTTCTGTGGCCAGATTGAGTGAATACTTTCACTCCTATCTGCACCCTATAAGGACAAACTGAAGGCATACCTCACAAAAACATGCTGACATCAAAAGCTGACAGGAGCTGGCTGCTAAATAACTCCAGTGACACCTCAGCCTCAACCTCAACCACACAGAAGCCTACTTTCAGATAAAGTATCTTGCCCTTGAAGCACAGAAAGACAGTGGAGAAAAGGAGAGAAATCCTGGCTTACTTTCCCATGTAGAGAGACCTGCAACTTCTGCAGATGGATCTGTGGCTCAAGGATTCATCTTCTAAGTCACCTCAAGACCCATCATTGAGTCATGGTAGAGATCATCCTCTAATTAAGTGATTGCTAATGTGATGATGACATAGATTCAAATAACCTGGGAGAATTCTCTTATCCTGCTACAAAAACTTACCTGGGGACACCTGAGCAGATATTTGATTGCTAAGCCACTGACAAGCAGAGAGCTTGCAATGCTGATATTGTGCAGTTGGGGGGGGGGGAAGGAGGGGGCTGTGCACACATCTCAGCATGCTCTGCTGGCTCCCTCAGACTATCTAGCAACAGATGGGAAAAATACACAGGGTGGTCCTGATTGGCTGACCCAGACTGCTCAGAGTCA
This sequence comes from Alligator mississippiensis, assembly GCF_030867095.1. Lineage (NCBI taxonomy): Eukaryota > Metazoa > Chordata > Crocodylia > Alligatoridae > Alligator > Alligator mississippiensis. The sequence continues at coordinate 218,372,026 of NC_081826.1, forward strand.
GCCTGTGCTCCCTACAGCAAATGTAGACTACTGACAGTGTGGAATTCTGAAGGGGGTGAATTCTGCTCCCTGTTCTACTGGAGTTGCAGGGCCTTTGTATATGCCACATTTTTTGCCCTTTTTTGTGCTGCAACTGCATGACTTATTGCACGAGCGGGTTTTCCAGATGCTTTAAAAGTCTTTCTGGCGCATTACACTAAAACTCCTTGGATGTAGTTTAATTCAGCTTGCCAGAAATTAACGTGTCACATCCATGGATTCATTGTGTGCAAACACAAAGGCACTCAAAGATGTGTAATGAGGCTCTTTGTCCACCAGATGGCGCTGCAATTTTTTTGTAGTTCACCCCTTTGAATTGCTTTCACTTTTGAATTGCTGTTTTGTTTTGTTTTTTCTATGAGCATGGCATGGGTGAGGGGGCAGCACTGGACTGTCCCCCTGTCTTGTGGTGGCAGCTGAGAACCAGGCTTAATTCTTTCAAAAACCTAGTGCATGCATATACAGATGTGATGCTCCAAAATAAACAAGTTTAAATTTTATAAACGTTTTTAATTTAATGAGAATTAAAACCCATAGTATGTATAGGCACCCATTGAGTTGAACCTGAGCCAATCTCGGTGGGGAAAAAGGTGGGGAAAAAGCACCTTGGGATGCTGGAGGACTGTACTATGCCTTCTCTCAGAAGGAAACCTGTACAGACATCTGCTCTCCCAGGAGAGTTTCTCCTGAGAGTTGATTTAATCCTAGTTGTTTCCAGGTTATTTTTTATCCTGGTGTGGCCATTTTTGCTCTGAGAGAAAAAATCCTGAATATCTGTACACTCATAGTTTCTTCTGGAAGAGCAGTGACTCTCCCAGGAGAAACTGAATGTCTCTTCATGGCCAGTGTTAGAAAGCTAACCTCAGTGTATTTTGACAGGTAATTTCTGGACCTCCATAAAAGCTGACATTAAAGGTACAAATTACTTCTATGATGCCATCTTGTGGTGCCAGATCCCAAGTACTTCAAGGTTGTTTCTATATGGAATGTAAGACATTGCTTTGTATGTCAGTAGAGCTTAAACCAGGGGTGGACAAAATCCAGCCCACAGGCCAAATCCAGACCACCAGGCCATTCTGTCTGGCCCACAGAGCCCCTAAAAAATGTAGTAAATTAATATTTATTTGCCCTTGGTTCCCTGTCAAAGCTAACAGGAGCCAGGGGCAGTAGGACCCAGAGGCAGCCCTCAGCAGGCTTGCAATCTTGAACAGCCCAGCCCAGCCTAGCCCTGCCCTGCCCACCCCCAGCCAGTTCCTTGCTTTCCTGACACCACCCTGCTCAGACACCATGTGGCTGTGGCTCCTGAATGCATCCTCCAGACTGTGGAGCATGGGGCCATGCTGGTAGGGGGTGTGTGAGTGTGTGTGTGTGCGCATGTGCACACACGTGTCTGCAGGCCCAGGGGCAGAGTGTGTGTCTGTGTGTCTGCAGGCACGGGGCAGAGTGTGTGTCTGTGTGCCTGCAGGCACAGGGGCAGAGTGAGTGTCTGTGTCCACAGGCACAGGGAAGAACGTGTGTGTGTGTGTGTGTGTGTGTGTGTGTGTGCCTGCAGGCACAGGGCAGAGTGTGTTCATAGGGTGATTCCCACATGCACACCCCACCACACACATGCACCCAAACCTCCACTTGCACTGCCATGCACAAACCCCAGCCACCCTCCCCCCATACCCACCCACACCCCACATACCCACACAACCACAAATCTATACCCATCCCCCACAGTATACAAGAACAAGACTTCATTTTAAGCTATTATTGTGCAGTCACCTCTGCGTACACTACATGAACAAATGTAAATCAAGACAAAAATATTTTTTGAAATCAAATTAATGAACGGTGTAGATGTTTGATTTTTAGAATATAAGTTGGTATTTTTCTGGTCCTCAGATGGCAAAACCTCTTGCTGTAAGGAGTACTTCCAGAGGCAAAGGGAGGGACTTCTGGTGGCAAAGGTCAGGGGTTAGGGGACAGGACTTCTGGTCACAAGATGGCGAAGAGGGGGCAGGGCACCTGTCAAGGGGCGGGGCTACCCATGCGGCCCTCAACAGTTTGTCAAAGCTATGTAAGCATCCCTCTGCTCAAAATAATTGCCTGCCCCTGGCTAAAACAGTGTGGTTTCCTGTCCTCCTCTAACAGCACCCCACAGAGGTTTGTTAAAACCCTTGCAAGGTTATTTAACTCCAGTAACAAAAGCTGTGAACTTTTCTTTTCTTTTTTCTTTTTTGAAATCCAGAAATCCTGAGTTCAGTTACCAGTCTTGACATTCCACATACAATCAGTGTGTTATACTTGCAAAAATGAGTTGCAACTATAAATGCATACCCAAAGATACCAAATTTGAAAATATGGCCAGGAGTAGTCGACTTAATGCTTAATGCTTCCAAAATCTGTCCCAAGCTATTCTTGCTGACCAACAATGAAAATATCCCGTTTTTTTTCCACTGGCAGCAAATAGTTATAAATTTATCATGCTACCTTCTTACTGCTTGGAATTGTATCATATTTAATTACCGTGAATAAAGTTATATTTGTTGAATGACTTTTCATTCATTCAGTTTCTTCACCATTTCATTTTCACTTGTATAAAACAAATACTATGAAACGCCTACCCTGGAGATCTTCAAAAGGAGACTGGATATAACCTTGCTAAGGTTATTTGACGCCAGCAGTCTTTCTTGCCCAGAGAAGAGGGACTGGACCTGATGATCTCACAAGGTCCCTTCCAACCCTAAACTTCTGTGAATCTGTGAAACAGGGGGAAAGAGAAAAAAAGACAGCTTCAGGGTTAATAGTAAGGTAAAGTCTTCTCTTGCCTGTTATTTGACTAAGATACAATTGTTACAATGTTATGGGAAGTAAGGGCAAATGTGGCTATATTCAGAGTCAGTGACAGATTTGGGGTGAGAGAGAGGCAAGAAGGAGGAGATGATCCAGGGAGGCTAATGCATGGACCCTCCCATCCACTTTATATCACATGACCAAAGAGAGGTCTCACTTCCTAGAAGTCTTTCCTACTTTCCACCTGAATAAGTTGACTTGGTTATGATCTCACACATATCGTAGTAAACTACTATGATTATACTGAAGTTAATGAAGATTCACCAATGCACATGAGATCAGAATTGAGCACCCTTTATGAGGAATAGGAAATGCAATTTGAAAAATGAATGGGCATAGATCTTTCAAAATTTGGTGACACGATTTAAACTTCGGGCCAAAAAGCCAATGCTTTTGGTAATCAATAGGCACATATTCTGTTCTGTCTATGAATGAATGTTGACTTCATTGACTTCAAAATACCTTTCAGCAACATGACTGCCAAACAATCTTGAAAGGATGGCACAGAACATTATGATTTACTGGAGTTACTCTCATTGTCTTAACAAAATCTGACTTGCGTGGCTGTAGAAAACCTGTTCAGTTTTCCTGACTGACTGACTCTTGTTGACTAAATAGATTGGCAGAACCATCATTACTTTTTCAAAGAGTTTTACTTTCTCCCCCTATTCTGCTGTATGGTTTTAGCTCACTTCCTTAATTTAAACTCTAAAACCATGTCTATATGGCAGAGACATACCTAACAATTTTGGTGCCCTAGGTAGAAAAGGGAGTGCTGAGCACTGAACAGCAAAAGAGGATGGATGGAGTGCTGGAACTGGTACCCCCTCTAAATTGGCATCTAGGGTTGATGCCTCACTTGCCACACCATAGCTATATTACTATGAATAGAATATCCACAGAATAGGCAGAGGATATGTTTTGGGAGAGAAGATTCTATAACTGATCCATAACAGAAGAGGAATTATCTACTTGATCTACCTTTAGCCATGACCACTTAGCTAAAAACAGATATTTATCATTTGGTGGCTGGAGTAAACCAGGTAAGCTATTTCTGGTCAGGGAGGCAGTATATTTAGAGTGGGAACAAAACATTTCCACAGTGCTGTACTGGGGCAGTGTAGATATGCCTTTAGCCCCTGTTTCCCATCTGTTAAATGGGGAAGAAAGCACATCCTCACATCACAGGGTACTGTGAGGAAAAATATATCAGAGATTGTAAAGCACTCAAGTACTGTGAGCCACCTAAGTACCACAGATAGATGGAATATTTTTATGATGCAAATAACATGGTTTGATGCTATATGTGGAAGAAATTCCTTCTTCCATCTCTTTTCCAAGCATCTGCAGCAAGCACCATTTCTATTTGTAAGGTTTCGGTTTGCACACAGACAAACGAAGCTAAAGGTCATAAGCCTGGATCTTCATATTACAGCTACATACCCAATCTTGGTTAAGTGCATAATAGGAAAGTGCCTTTGCATTTTTATATGCAAATATTAAATTTGCATGATAATTTACTTCTGCCTAAGTATATTTCCTTTTTCAGGCATGAGCTGAGATGACAGTTTTGAAATTGTGGCCTTCTTAGTCTTAATAACATCCTGCTGTACTACAGTGCATTCTTTTGTGTTTAAAAAAAAAAGTATATAATTTAATGGAGATGCTTGTGCTTCCATATATTTTTCCTCAGTTTTTCCCTTAGTTTGTGCAACAGGAGAAGCAATTTTCCCCCAGCAGAAGACAGAAGGATGCATACATTAGCTCTTTTTCTCCCAGAGCAAAAATGGCCCCCTGAGGAAAAAAAATAGCCCAGGAACCATCAGGATTACATGACTCCTCAGGGAGTATTTCCTGGGAGACTGAATATTTGTACACTTCTCCTCTTCCCCACCCCTCCCCAGCATGCAAAACAGCTGCCCCCTTCTCCTGTAGACAGGAGGGGAGGAGTAGCCCTAGCTGTTCCTCACCTGTTTCTCACATCAGAATTACTGGTGTAAGAAGCAAGCAGGGCTTTGCTACATCGCTTTCTGCGCAAGGCTCCTGGACCTGTTTCCCCTTGCCGCTACTCACTCAGTTAAGTGGTGAGGGCAACAAGCCTGCCACACCAGCTTCCCTCTGCCTTCTTCTGCTGCTTAGCTGAGCAATGCGGGTAGAGACTGAAAAGCCAGCAAGGACAGAAGCCTGGCATTCATAGACAAGCCCGACTCCCAGCCCTGGCCAGCTTGCCCTTGGTGCCCAGCTGCCCAGCAGAGTGAGGTGAAGCAGGCTGCTATGGTGTGGGAGACTTGTTGCTGCAGTGAAATACTGCCACCTCACCCTGCACTGCTCAAGGCCAGCCCAGAGCAGTGCAGGGTAAGGTAGACTGCTGTATCTGTGTGGCAAGGCTCCCAGAGCCATGCTGTGGTGACTGAGTGCTCCCTCCTGCACTCCTCTGGGTCAGCCAGGAGAAGTGTAAAGAGTGGTGTTACTCTCCTGCAGGGGAGAACCAGGAGGGTTCCCAACACAGGACAATGCCCCTCTCTTGCCAATGACTTGATTGATGGGATGCAGGGCATTCCCCCAAGACTGAACCCACCCTGGCTGTCTGTGGCAGCTGCTGCTTTTCAGCAGCTGCCAACTGCCACTTGACAACCTGCCCCCTTCCCAGGCATGGGAAAGGACAGGCTGTCAATTAATGGGCTCCCTGGCTGAGAGCTTGCAAGTGAATCTCTCCGGCCATGGGGCTGGAGGAATGTCTGTACAGTCAAGCTCCAGAGCTATTTTTCTACTGAAAGAAATTTCCTCCAGTACAAACAAACTTCTGTAGGCAGCCTAAAACTGGTCTGTATAAAAAAGTATTACTCAGAAAATCCAGTAGAAAAAATGTACTTCTGGTCAATGAACCTGGAGAGCTTAATATTGTTTCAAGTGCATTAATCAACCACATGTAAACCATGAAAGCAAATGTTACAGGCAGTGTAATTCCTTTTAGTGCAAAATATGCTCTTATATTTTGTTGAAGGCTCACTCCTTATACATGAACTTTATTTAGTACTATATTTCCAATGTAGTTTTTCACAGCATTAGCACCTTTCACACTGTGATTTTCTATATCTATTGCAAATGTTCAACAATTTACAGAAGAAATTTAGTTCACGACTTTTTTTTCCTTTTCTTTTTTTTTTTTTTTTTAGCTTTTAGCTTTAAATGTAGGAAGATGAAAAAATGAATGTGCAATCAACATGCATACAAAACAACCCCTGCTAAAATAATATGGATGGTTCAGCTGCTTAAACCCCAGTGGAATTCATAACATATATATTCACTGCTACCTCTCTTTTGTGTACTCCTTTCTACTAAATAGGCTCCCCAGAGGTATGAATTGGTAAACTAGAATGTACATTGGTAACATATTATTTCCCTCTCTAGCAGACATGGGCACTGTCAGAGTATTTGTTTCCAAAACCAAATTTAACACATTCTACATGGTTATAATTTTCATTGTATTTTATATTCCATAAAAGTTAACTATTGGCCCACCCTTATATAAATTCAAGCTTCATGACAAAGAAACAGAAACCTATGGTAACATTGAAAAGATTTATCATGTGAAATACATCATTTCCTGAAAGTTTTAATGATTTGTCCATGTTTTGATGTGCAATATCTATTTATTTCAATTATATTCAAACTGGGTAGAAATCTTTTGTTTATATGCATGTACACACTATGACCTGCATTTCCAAAGGGGTCCAGAACACAGAACTACAGGTAAGCACCAGGTAGGATTTTCCCAAATGTTTAAACAGATTAAAACTCTGAAATTCCACACCTTTGAAAACTGTCATTTGAAACTAACTACATCTCCTACAACAAAAAAGACAACGTTGTGCAAGAGATGTAGGAACTCCTTTTCATGACTGCTAAACTCACTGGGCCATTAAGAAGAGAGAACTGACCCTATTATGGGCAGCTGATATTTTTGCCTGACCTCTCAGTCAGGGTTCAGGGGTGCATATATGCATGTGGGCAAAGACAGTTTTAAATCCAACATAAAACACACCTGAACAATGATTTGAGATGTTATCATTTAATTAAATATATCTGCACATATACTTTCATGCACATCCTATAGATACATGCTATGTTATACAGACTTATGAAGAAAAGCTGAAAAGGCTAGGGTTATTTAGCCTGGAGAAAAGGAGACTGGGTGAGGATTTGATATCAGCCTTCAAATAACTGAAGGACAATTATAGAGAGGATGCAGATGGGCATTTCCCTGTGGCCACAGAGGATAGCTTGAGGCAATGATTTCAGGCTGCAGCAGAGGAAATTTAGGTTGGAGACTAGGAGGAGCTTTCTGACTATGAGAGTGGTCAAGTATTGGAAAAGGCTACCTAAAGAAATGTGGAATCTCTGCTCTTGGAAATTTTCAAGAGTAGGTTGGACAGACACTTCCCTGGAATGATTTCATAAGGGATAATACTGCCTTGAGCAAGGGTCTGGACTATATAACCTTGTCAGGTCCTTTCCAGCCCTACTTTCCTATGATCCTGTATTAACCTAAAGGAGCTATTGCACCTGCTATTTAAATTGTGAAAGTATTAAAAAATTTCAATCTCTGGTTAGAAAGTCCTACAGAAATGATACTTGGGTAGATTTGGATCCAAACTGCCATTATGACAACTCCATTTTCTGACAAAAAAGCTAACCTTTTTTTCTGAACCTTCTATTCTGAAATATATTAGAACAATTCACATTATTTGCTATGCATAAATGTATATTGGTTTATTTATTATAGTATTTCATTATAAATACTCCTCCCAGTTTTGAGAGTTATAAGATTAATAAATATTGTTTAAGCATCCCAATAATATTCTATATGCTTATTCAAACATATGGCTTTGGTACTAAGACTGCATGAAATCTTCATTAGAAATGGGCATGAATTAAACCCATAGATCTACACACCCATTAGCTTTGCATCTCAGGCCCATCAGTTATATTAATATATTTTAACTGAAAAAGATTTTCCAATACTGTAGACCAGTGGTTACCAACCAGTGGATCTTGATCCTCTGGTAGATCTCGGAGCCTCTTGTGGTAGATCTTGGAGCCTCTTGGAGTTGATCTGAGGCTAGGGTTGGGAGCTGAGTGCCCACATGCCTGCGTACACACCCCAGACCAGCAGGTCAGTCCATGGGGGGTGGGGGGAGGGGGAAAGGGATGGTGGCTAGATTGATGCCCCTGCAGTGAGGGTCAGTGCTGCAGAGGCAGGAGCAGGGGTAAGTTGAGTGGGGTCCCAGCCGGGTTGAACTTACCTGCTGGGAGGAGTGCCCCAAATAATTTTTTCTCCCTCTGCCTCGATCTGCTCCCCCCCACGCCTTTCCCTCCCCACAGACTTACCTGCTGGGGGGTGGAGGGGAGGAGGTGGTGGCGATGCATGGTAGATCTTGGGTTGCTTTTAAGTGCCAAAGATGATCTTGTACTTAAAAAGGTTGGAGGCCACTGCTGTAGAGTGATCAGTTGAGGAAAAACTATGCTACCATATCTGGTAGTATATATTGTGGATAAATTTATACTATATCACTGATATACCTAATATTTTTATATAAATATATAGCCATTATTAGAAAGGGGAGCAACTAGCTCAGAAGTAAAGGATAAAGAAACTGGGAAATAAAAAGAAAACATAGAAAAATCAATGGAAGCCAATACAATCGGTAAAATTCTCTCTCGTAACCAGTAAAAATCTCAAATAACTGTTGGTCCCATCAGGACATTGTTTAAATGTCTTTAAGCATTTTATAATGAAAATACTGCCTTATAATGCAAAACCTGCCAAGAAACATGCTATGAGACCAATTTATAATATTGGAAAGGAGATAGTGGACAAATATAAATAAGAATGAGATCAGAGTTGGTGACCTTGTTTCTAATGAGCTGTCCAGAGTTCAATTAGTAAAAGCTAGATTTTCCCACTATGCTCATGTGCTGGACTGTTAAGATTATAAAGCAAGTTCAGGACTGCAGTTAAAAAATAGAGAGACCAGGACCAACAATCAATTATGAAGCAGGCCCTCCTATCTAGGACAGGCACATTCACATTACAGTGCTATCTCATCAGGGAAGCAATTCCATCCAGGAGCCTTTCGGAAGAAAGATGTAGGAACATGTTTGCTCCTATTTGGGGAATGATACAAGGGGGTTATTTTTGAATGATTAATTAAAGGGAATCAATCTTCATTGCATTGCTCCTGACATGAAAAGCAGCATAGCTGTGCAATAATCGCATGCAATTATTCAACTACCCCTTTGGCAAGGACAACGTAATTAGTCCTGGTGGTGTCAAGAGATTTTCTTTATACCCAACAAATTGGCAGTTTTAATCAAGTGTTGCTGAAAATTTATCATAACATAGGGAAAACAATAGGTGAAGGTACAAGGCCCCAAGCTGTGCAACTCCCAGCTACAATGGTACAAATTTACAATACTAACAACATGATGAATACTACCAATCCTTGAATAAGCTGATTATAATTGCATATCAGCATCAAGCCACAATAGTGCTTACTTGTTTAGAATTATGGACATAACCCTTTTCATGCCTTGTTACTAGAGCTGCTTCAAGTCATTAGCCAGGGGCTCAAGCTCTGATATCCTGCTCCATGCACCTGTTATTATGGCTATGGAAAACAAGCCTGAAACTGCCTCTCAGAGAGCTGCTGAGCCATCAGGAAATGTCAAATAGCTCCAAGTCTAAGAGCCTGTGAAAACATATGGGAAAGTTAAAAGGGAAATCACTCCGTCATGCTCTATTGCTGCACCATGGAACATAATACATAGTGGGTACTGTTTATAGATAACAGTAAACCGGAAACCTTTTGAGCATAAAACCAGCATACACCGGTATTTTACAAGTCAACTAATCCATTAAGTTATATTCAGAGCCTACATACCACATTGTTGAGTTTTGAAAGATGAAGCGGGTGGACTTTGTCTCAAGCAGTCCTAAGCCTCACTATAATACTTTTGTTTCAGTTTGTGTTCAGTTCAATGCATCTTGCTGTCCAAAATTGTACCCTTGTGGTAATACATAGGGCCAAATCTACCTTTGGTGTAACCCTATTGATTACAATGCATTTACACGCCGTGTTGAATACAGTGATTCACAGCAAGCATCTTTCACCTCTGTAGCCCAAGAGCTATATTATCCAGATTCCCAGAGAAGCATTTTACAGAAGATGAGTTGAGTAGGTATGCAGTACTGACAAGAGAGAAGTCAGACTTACAAGAGTTGCCATTAAAAAAGGCAGCAAATACCAGAAGTGATGACCTAGAGATATCTGAGATACTGCAACAGTTTCTGTTCTAAATACAGAGAGATTCTGCAATATTTTACATACCAAAGTGTGCATTACATTTTCCTCCCTATCTCTTCAAAAGGTATTTGCATATTTATAAAATGCTACATTGTCAATAAGTCTGGACCACCTATTCTAGAATCTAAGGCATAGAAAGTCATTCATCAATAGTAAACATGGACCCCAACTGTAAATTGTAAATTTGCAGCATAACAACATAATTTGTATTGTGTTATCTGTCATTTTTTCAGTAGCCACATCCATTTTAGCCACTTTGCAGAATAAGTAAAAGAAAAGCCCTTTTCCCAAATAGCTCACATTCTGGAACACAAGTACTATTCTGCAAACCAAATACTGGTACATTTGGCTGATTTCTCACCAAGCAACTGTTGCTATTTTTTGGGGTAGTGGTTCTCCCTTCCCCACCCAAAAGACAAGGAGAGAAGAAATGTAAACGTGATATGGGGAATAAAGACTTTAAGCTCTTCTCTCTCAAGCCTCTGATGAGAGAATGAAGAAAATACTTTATGCCCTGTAATGTGGCCCATTCCCTGTTCCAAAGGAGTAAGAGAGAGAATAAAAGCTCTCATTTCCTCCATTTCCATGCCAGCAGGCTCTGTACAGCATTAAGCACAACTGGGATTGCTGCCACTGTGCTCCACCACAATACAATAAAATAAAAAAAAACCATGATGATTAGGACAGCAGGAAGAACTCTACATTCTAGGTTCCTCACAGGCACTTACATTCTTTTTTTTTCCCTTGGATGTGTGCTCACATGAGTTTGTACCTTCTACTTTTATATGTCTTTAGGTTGCAACTGACTGTCACCACTCGACATTTCAAATGTTCGTGCAGGGCTAGCTAGAAGAACCACAGCCTCTTTCTGCCTGAGCAGCAGGCAGGCTTTCCATCAAGCAGGCAATTGCTGCTGGCAGTGCTACGCTGAACAGGGGACCTTAGATACCCTCAGGCAAGATGGTAAATATCCTAATAAACTAGTTCAGCAACAACAGGAGCAGATACTTGTCCTGCAGCTGCAGAAAAGGGACAGGACAAGCCACCTTCCTCTCTGAAGATCTTTCCTGCTGATTGGTGTCAAGAAGACCTGAAGGAAGAGCACTATAGTAGAGAGGTGAAGGAGAGGGGGAAAATCTACATAATCGTAATACAGTCCTTTTAAATCTGTCATTGTCTTCCTATTTTTGTTAAACTTGTCTACAAAAACATTTGGTCATATTTATTTAAGATTCATCGCTGTTACCCCAAACTACATAACCCTTAATAGTTATTATTTAATGTCAACCTGTTGGGGTTTTTTTAGCTTCAATAAATGGATTGAGAGAAACATACTAGACATATTATGGGGGGAGTTTAAAATTATGCCAATAGGTATCTATGCCTTTAAAGTGTCCCAGAACCTGAAATGTACTCACAAGATATATGAAAATAGGAAAGAAAAAAAAAATGATAACATCGCTGAACACTGGAGAAGTCATGAGCAATGAAAAAGTCCTGGATCATGAACTTGACTACGGCATAATTCTGTTCTTTGTTAATATTGGTAGATAAATTAATGGCTTGGGAACCTCTCAAAACTGAGGTAGAAAAAAAGGTTTATATCTATACAAATATGCAGAACCATCTACTCAATAGCTTAATAACCACATATACGCTTGCTTTTGTTTTAAATTGTCAAGCCTCTTTTCAGGAAAAATAATAAGGATACGTACAAAGGTAATATCTAGATTAATATTTTTTTATAATGTTACTGTTCACAAGAGCTTTAAAGTAAACATGCATATGAATATGTTACATTTACTTAACATATTATAACATTGTTGCTACTGGCCATTCCCAAACAAATATCAAGATACAGGCTTTGCCCCAAACAGTGTCTCAAATTAAGCAATCTGAAACTGTTATTCTCTAATGCAAATTGCCTAGAAAGATGTATTGAATATTTTTTCATACTGTCAACATCATCTGATTATTCCCTTCTGGAAATATAGAAATACTGGAAATACCGTGATCTGTCTAACATGCCCAGGTAACAACAGGAAGTTTATGTTCAGTCTGAGTAACCATGTGGGCAAACAGGTTGGTAAACACCAAACTAGCTCTTTGCATTTGCTTTTATACAACAAAAGGAGTAAATAATTATCTTAGCTCAAGTAACCTTAAGATTCAAAAAGCTTTCAAGCCAGCTCTTTTTTCTTGTGTTTTGGAATATAAGCTTTTATTTTAAAAAATGTCTCCAGCCTATTTGCAAAGATATCCTCAGGAACATGAAACAATTTTGAAGTGATTCCATGTTATCTCCCTGAGCCTAAAATAACAGCTCTCAGGTGTTAACTTCCCCTACATCCTACCTCTGGTCTTATTATTAAAAGTTAAATATAATATTTAAAACTATACTTGACTCCCAATAATTAGATTCTATATGTGGGAAATTTATAAATTTGTTATCGTTTCCCAGGTATAGAATTTAATTATTGGAGGTTTGCCTTCCGTTTGTCCCTTTCCCACTGTTACAGCAGGAAAAATAAATCTGAGGGGTCAGGTGACCCCTTTGCCCTCTGCCCCTCCAACTTTTTCTCTCTATAGCCCCTCTCCCCCTTACTGTCTAACCCTGCTTTCTCATAGCACATGGGAGTGAGGGGAAAATTTGAAAACATAGGGCACATCTACACATGCCCCTGACTATGTAGTTGGTACTGTGCTGTCATTTAGTACTTGCTAAAGCACAGTACTGCACAGTCCCAGTGGTGCATGGGTCGTTTCCGACCCTACATCACTATAGCAATGAGCTACTCTGCAGTAGCTCATTGTTATGGCAACATAGCAGCAGTGTTATGGTTAGTGCCCGCCAATGCTACGTCACCATAACTCATCACTACAGTGACACAGGATCTTGTGTAGAAATGCCCATTGACTTTGAAATCAATGTATATGGCACTATAGCAGGAGCTTGTGTTAAGCCTCTGCTATGGACCCGAGGAGCCAGCCAGGCTGGGAAGGAACTCCCTTGAGCATGCCCAGGAGAATCACGTGGCCACAGAAGCACCAGGGAAAAAGGTCCAGGGAGAACATGGACGTTCATGGAACAGGGGCACAGGATCACGTGCCAGGAAGAGCCAGTCCTTTTTTTCCCAGTGAGCTAACAGGGCAATGTAAAGAAGAGCCAGAAAATGGACCAGAGACAGGAAAGTATAGCAGAAGTAGAGAGCTGTATGCCCCATGTGTAGATGCAGGGCCCTGGGGAACATGACCAGGACTGAGCAAGGATCCAGATGACCCTGGGAAAGAGAACTAAGTGAAGTTGGCAGCTGGGTTGGCAAGGGGTTGGTCTAGCAATTTCAGGGGTTGGAGGAGACGGGATCCATACCTGAGCACTCAGTGAGCAGATTCCAACAGATTCCAGGTGGTTAGAAGGCCAGATGTGACTGAATCTGGGGGACTTTCCAAAGGAATTGCCAAGATTAGATAAGAAATTAGAAGAAAATTAATTTATGGACTATGAATGAATTTATAGAAGTGATCAAGAAGCAAGAAGGGAATTAATTTATGAATTGTAAATAAATTTATAGGAGTGATTAGGAAGCACAAAGTAATTAATTTATGGATTTTGAATAAATTTGTGGAGGTGAGTGGGCAACCCATAAGTGAGTTAACTCCACTTTATGGAATAAAAGTAATATTAATTAAAAGAAAAAGGAGTGAACTCATTTTGGGGCTCCATGAGTGACTGTGCATAACATTATGTTTATGAATAACCAATCAACTTAACACCCAGATATTGATGTTATAAGAGAGCGGACAAGAGAAATTAACCAACGATGTAAGGAATATGGAGGGAACCCAGATAGGTTCCAGACAGGAACCCTATTGTAGGACTGTTGAGAATCTTTCACCACAGACTTGAGAGGAAAGGGACAGGGTGTAGAGGAGGTGGAGCCCTGGAGAAGAACCATCAATTCAGCCAGACGGACCTTCACCCAAGGAGTCATCCAACCTCCCTAAGAAAATCAAGTCATCAAGGCATGGCAGATGAACAAGAGTGGGGAAGACAAAGATCAGGTGTGTTCCAACATAGTAATAGCTTGAAAGTCCACATGCACTCACAGACACCCATAGACTTTGATTTACCATGTAGTTCACTGGGCTGTGTCCCCACGGAGCCAGACCAGAACAACCTGGTCTGGCTCCACCTCATGAAGGATGGGGCCACACTAATCATGTGTGACAGGCTGACAGAAGGGGCAACAGGGGGATTCTGGGTGAACTGTTTGGGGCCCTAGTTGATGATGTTTGCCAGACATTTAAGGCCAGTAAAAAAAACAGGAATCATTGAAAATGGGAAAGGAAGGCAAAGAAAAAGGTTAAATGTATTCAGTGTAGTAGATCACCATGACCTGAAAAGGAGTTTGTGCTGAGAGAGACTGAGTGTAATGGGAACTACCACTTATCTCATTCAGATGGGCTGCACTAACCTATCCTCATGGTAGGTTCCCAGCAGTGACATATCTTCTTCATTGCTGCTTGGCCAAAATCAAGTATAGTGGTTGGGCAAAGGCCCAGTTTGCCACTTTGATCAATGCCAAGAGTGCTGGGGGATACTAATGGAGCACCAGGATGGAGCAGGAGGAGGAAGGCTCAGCGCACAGAACAGCACCAATGGCAGTTTCAGAGAGCAGAATGGCAGTTAGGGAAGGAAAGCAGATCAAGAGTTGAAAAGAAAATCAGAGAACAAAAGTGAAGCTCAAGAGTCTGATGGATGATAGATGAAGGTGGGGAAGACGGGATGAAAGAAGGTAGGAAAAAAAGGTGTGGTGGGATTGGTAGTTTTGGAGCAGGCTTTATTGAAGGAAGCAATGAGGGAAGAGTACAGTTAGAAGGAAGAATAAGAAAAGAGGAGAAGAGGGAAACAGAGATAAATGAGGAAGGAAACAGCGATTGAAGGGAAGAAGACTAGTGGGAAGAATAAGCCAGACCTACAAAGAGAAAGGAGATGGGAGGAAGCGAGACATGGAGTGGCAGGTAATCTACACCTGAGCAGTGCTAACAGGGAAAGGAAAAGTTGGACAATGAATAGATATGAATTTATAGAGAAAATATTGTTTGAAATTTTGGATGTTAAAGTGGAATATCTGAATAACCTCGTCACCTTTCCTATCCAGAAGTCTTGGGAAATTTCATACTGGAGCCGAGAAGGTTATGAGGATTTTTGGAAGATGTATGTTGCAGTATGTGAAACAGAAGAATTTAAGGGGATAAGATTAATTGCAGGAGAAAGACAAGAGAAAGGGAAATAATTAGTTGAATATACTTGAAATAGGAGAGATATAAAAATGGTTGAAGAATTATGTACAAAAAGTGTGTTGAGAAGGTACACAATAAATATGGTATATGGGTGGGATTATGGAACGCTTGAGTGATAAAGAGGGCAGATGAGAGGAGTTCTTGTGGGATAATGCACTTACTATCAGTAATCCAAGTAGGGCCACACCAAAGGTTGCAATGTATTTTAGGCAGCCTAAACTCTGTAGCAGGTGTGGGCAAGAAGGGCATCTGGATGCATACTGTCAATACACAATATGCTATGGATATGAAGGGAAAGACAGAGAAGCAGAGTGCCAAGAAGTACAGAAGTGTGTTATTTGTGGAGAGGAGGGACACTTACAGTGGCAGTGCCCATGGGCCCTCTCATATAAAGCTAGATCTACAGAGAAGCAGCAGAGACAGGAATGGGAAAATTGGGAAGAAGATGATATTGAGGCAGAATGTAAGACAATTGAGGATATGCAACAAGAAGGAAGAGGTGGGGAGGAAGAGAGCAAAATCTCAGTACTCATAACAACACAGATAACAACAGAGATGGGAAAAGGAGGAAAGATAAGTGACTGAGAGGAGAGAGAAGGGAAAGAGGAGAGAACACTACAGGAAGAAGGAAGAGGAATGAGGACAGAGCTGGAGAAAGAAGTTTGACTGCCCTTGCAAAGCCAGTCAAACTTCGGCCTGCTCTCCTGTCTAGGGCAGTCAGCCCTGCCTCTCCTGCCATGACTTGCTGTTTAATAAGTTTGATGTAAATATGCAGAAGGCTGCCCATTTAATGCTCTGATGCCTGGAGCATTATACATGGCTCTGACCTCCCCTACACCGTCCCCCATGTCTCACAGATGGCATCATAACTCGTTCATAACTCCAGCCTGAGGCTGGACCAAATTCTGCCCCTTGCTGGACCTCTCACATTCTGCCCTTCACTGGGCCTCATACATACTGCCCCCTCTCACAGGGCCTTTCATACTGCCCGCTCTCACTGGGCCACTTGCAACCCACCCTACTCCATGAGCAGCCCACTCGAGCCATCAGGATTACCTACTCACACTCCAGTGGGTTGACATGCAGCCCTTTGGGTCACTCGAGCAACCCTACTCTATGTAGCACCAGGCTTATGCCTCACACTGGGCTGAGCTCCTCCCCTAGCCCCTTGCCAGGCAACTTGTCCAAGTTTTCACTCTTGTGAGAGGTTGGCCCCTGTGCAGGCCTTTAGTTTGCCAGACCAACCCTATTCTACACACCTCCAGTGCAGCCCTTCAGGCCCACCTGTGCAAATTCTACCCCCCAACCCACAGCCCTTCAGGTGCCACAACACACCCTACTCTGTGCAGGCCTCCATACATACTTCCACCCCTACTGGGGCTCCTTTCTGCCCCCTTACTGGGGCCAACTCATGCCCCTTCACTGGGGCTCGGGGTCTTACACTCCATGGGCTCAGGTGTCTGCAGATATGCTGGCCCTCACTGCCTGCTCCTGATCTAAAATTACCCACTTGGTAGTGGGAGCTGGGGTTATACAGTGCCCCTACCCACCTTTTACTGGGGAAGTAACTGGCTTGGCATTTTTGGGGAACTACCCCACCACAGGCAGTCCCACCAGGCCATCCTTCCCTAGCAGAGTGCAGTTTCAAGTCATACCGAGGACCAAGAGCCTCCTGACATCCCCATAACTCCTGCCCTTACCTCTACGATATTCCAAGCAGGTCTAGCCAGGCAATATTCTTTCCCTGGCTACTTACAGCAACTGCTGGCTAAGCCATAAGGGCCTGAGCTAAAATGGAGACCACTCAGCCCTTGCCTCCAATCCCCTGGCTCTTCTGTGGTCATGTGCCTCATCAGGGCTGGCTTGCACCTACTGCCTGCTCTCAGCCCTTAAAGTGGCAGGCACCAAAGGTGCTCTGTCACAACGGACAAGTTGGGAAAAGAAAGAAATCACATGCTATGAAGCTTAGGAAGAAGGCAAAGGACAAGAAGAGAGAAGGGGAGGGAGACGGGTGAATGAAAAACTGATTGGAGCTAATGTGGTCTGGGACCAATGGAGAGTGGGGAGGGAGCAAAAGGGAAAAAGGTAGGTGAGAAGGGAAAGGGAACCCTTTCTTGAATATCAAAGCAATAAAATGACTGGCAGAGACTATGGGGATGTGAAGAGGGGGAGGATTAGAGCTGACTGCACCAAGCAGCAGCATAGAAGACTTGTAAAAGTGGTACAGATATGTAATTTAAATGGACAAGTATGACTTTATGTATTGCATCTATAAACATTAGAAGTGTGTTATTGAGGAAGAAGTGAGATAAGATTATGCCAATACTGAGTGGGGTCAAAGCAGCATAATATGTTTACAGGAGTGTGGAATCTCATGGGAGAGGGATTACAAGTGTTTTGTAAAGAGATGGGGATGGGGACCATTGTGGTGGGCAGGGTTCGATATAAACAAATGGCTGGACTTGTGATTTTGCTCAAGACTGAGGAAGTGGAAGTGCAGCTAGTACAAGCAATTGTGAAAGGGAGACCACAACAGATGGTGGTGGAGTGTGAAAAGAAAGTGTTAGAGATTTTAAATATATACATGCCAGCTGAAAGAGAAGGAAGGATAGCCCTGTTTAAGAAATTAGAGGTGAATGTAGGTGGAGGTGGGCAATAAATTCCTGTGGGGGGATTTTAATTGCATTATCAAGAAGAGGGACAGGAGTGGGGCTAGAGGGTAGGGACAGCTAGACAGTTCATCAAAAGTAGTGATTAATATAATAAAAGAAGGAGGAGATTTAAAAGATGTATGGGCTGGCGATTATGAGGACAGAACCAAGTGGAAGATGTCAAGGACTGATTTTGTATTAATGTCAAATGAGCTCGGTATTGGAAAAAAGGAGATCTTAGATGTGACTTTCAGTGATCACTGAATGTTGAGAATGGAAGTGAGTTTAGATAAAAGCAAAGGTAGGGGGAAAGGGTTGTAGAAGTTACATGTTTAATTTATTGCAAGATGTGAAGACCTGTCAAGACTATGTGGAACTGTATAAAGGATGGAGGATGCTCAAGAGATACTACAAAAACATTTGCAAGTGGTGGAAAATGATCAAGAAAATGATCAAGAACATTTTTCAGAAATATTGGTTGAAAAGAAGTGAAGAAGAGGGTGGAAGAGCTAGAAGAACAAGGCAAGGGAGCAGGAATTATTAAAGGAAGTGGTAAGTGGTGTATGAATGAAAGAAGAGCTGGAAGAAAAAGTGACAGACTGAAGAATGGTTCAAAAAGAAAACAAATGACAACATCTTTCTGACTAGAGCACCTTGGGTAGAGAAGGGCAAAGGATGGTGTAAGTATTTTTCAGTGAAATTGAGGAGGAGAAGGAAGAAATTGAAACTAGTGAGAACTGAAGAAGGAATTTAAGTAGAAGAGAAGGTGGAGGTGTTGGACGTGGTGGCAGAGTTTTATAAAAAGCTGTACAAAAGAAGAAGAGTGGATGGAAGAAAAAAATGAATATGTTCCTGGAGGGGATAAAGGAAGGGATAGAAGATGGAGAGAAACAAAAATTGGAGGAAAAGTTAAGTATGAGAGAGGTGGGGGACTGCATAAAATCTTGCAAGAGAGGGAAGGCACTGGGAAGAGACAGACTTCTGGTGGAATTCTCAATGGCTGGGGACAGATATAAGAGAGACGCACAAGGAAATAATGGAGGGTGAGGTGACAGGGGAGGATTTTGCAGAAGGTGTGGTAATTTTGATATTCAAAAAGGGGAAGAGACGTGTTAGGCAACTGGAAGCCAATAACACTTTTAAATGTAGACTATAAATTGATGGCAAAAATACTGGCCAAAAGAATGTGTGACTGTTTAGCAGATGTGACAGAACAGGAACAAATATGTGCCATTCCTGGAAGGAGGATATCTCAAGCCCTATGGTTAATGGGAGATATCATATCAGATGTGCAAGAGAGGAAAAGAAACAAGGTAATAATAAATTTAGACCTGGAAAAAGCTTATGATAGGGTTAAACATAATTTCATGTTTAAAGTATTGCAGAGGATAGGGGTTTCCTGTGAATATGATCAGATAGGTCAAAGTGTTATACCGTAAAGCAGGAAGTCACGTATTGGTAAATGGTTACTTGAGCAAAGCACTCACCATACAAACAGCAGTAAGACAGGGATGCCTGCTGTCCCCCTATCTTTTGGTGTGCACAATGCAACCATTGGCACAGAGAATTTGTGATGATAAGCTAGCAAGTGGTATGAAAATACCAGGAGGAGAAGTTAAATGTAAATTATATATGGATGACATGAACATAGTGGCTCAGGACAACATATCAATTGATAGGGTATTGAAACACACTGAGGGCTATGGTGAAGTGTCAGGGGCAAAATTAAATAAGATGAAAAGTATGTTGATGGGTGTGGGGAATTGGGAGAATTTACAGAAGTTGGGCTGCACGTGGTAGAGGGTGTAATCAAAATCTTGGGAATCCCAATGGATGTGGACGGGAAATGAACAAAGGCATAAGAGAAGTTAGAGCTGAGAGAGAGGTAGATTTTGGAACTGGAGAGGTAGAACATTATCTTACAAGGGTAAAGTGGCTGTGATGAAAATGGTATTTTTGCTGATCTTCCTTTACACAGGACTGGCGGATCCATTGTCATGGCTGCAAATAAGGAGGATACAAATATGTGGTGGTTCTGGTTTTTTGTTTGTTTTTTGCGGGGGGGTGGGGGGGAGGCAGGGAGTAAAAGAGAAAGGGCTGATAGAACAGAGCTGGGGAATTAGGAGGTTGGGAAATGCCAGATTTAGAAAGCTTTGTGTATACTTACTTTATAAGTATGCTCCGTAAAGAGGTAATGGAGGGGTACGGAAGACAGCATGTTTCTGACATCACCTGACAGGAAGAATGTTAAGAAGATAGGGCATGTGTGGGGAAGACTGGAAAAAAAAACATGTGTGTGACAGCCACCAGCTCACTATGCAAAGATGGAGTTTTTTTAAGGATAAATAAACTAGAGGGAGTGGGGTTACAGTGTTTGAAAGACCATAAGAAGGTGATTAATTGGATAGGAAAGAAAGATATCATAACAATATTTGGGGACCTGACAGAAGGCAAATAAGTGGAAAGAAGTGACAGATAATAAATTGAAAAGAGAACCTATAGATATCATATGGATGATTATACAAAATATTTTTCATATGAGGGGTTATGACAGGGGTCCACCCCCATGCCTGTTTAACAGAGGCCTGACCCTCTGTCTCTGGGCTATCCACCCACCTATCTTTCCTGCCATGCCTTGATGGAACAATAATTATGATGTTATTCAGGTGGGAGGCTGCCCATTTAATACCCCCAACCCTAGGGGTTGCTATCCACTGCTCCAAACCTTCCCTACATGGTGACCCATGCCCCACAAATTATATAAATGTTGACCTGAGCCCTAGGGCATTGGGTCAGCTCACTCTCTGTTGCTGTGCCTCTTGGCACTGGGGTTTGCGCTTTGTCTCTGTGCCACCTGACTCTGCACCCCGCTGGTGCTGGGGTCCAATCACTCCCTGACTCTGCACCCCCCTGGGTGGGGGCTCCCTGTTACAGGGGTATTCAGCACAAGTGGGGTTTGGTAAGATCAGCAGCATGCTCAAGAGAGGGATGTGGGGCTGAACAATCTGTATCACATGCATTTTAGGAATAGCCTTTTGTGCAAGGGGTATAGGAAGGGGTGGATCAATTTTTTAGACTGATAGATATTAACTGTGACTTAGCATATGACATGGTGGTGTATGGGTTATTGACCAAAAGACTGGAGACACAGAGACTGAGATCCATACTATTTTGTGTGACTGTAGCAATCTGGAAGGCGAGAAACCTACTGTTGGTCAAGGGACTAGCTTTCACCAAAAGAGAGTGTTTGTAGTTGCCAATATGTGAATTGAAATATAATGTGGATCAAGATGTGGATTAAATAGGAAAGGAGAAGTCTGAGAAGAGATGGAAGAAAGAAAAAGGATAGTGTTTCTTCGAAAAGGACAAAGGGGAGGAGTGAAAGTTGTTCTTTCCTTCTCAGTTGGGGGAATTTTGTGAGAGATTAGTGTGTTAATGGTAGAAGTGGTATAATAAGAACAAGGTAATTGTTGCAGTGGAGTTTGTCAAGTGTCATGGAAATGTAGTTTCTTTTAGTCATTTTGTAATATAAAAAAGGTTCCTCTCAGTAAGTTTGCTCAATATGGGTTATGTGTTTTATAGTTATGCTCAGTACATGCTGCTTTTGGTAGCAGTTTAATAACAGACAATATGTTTCATGAGACTTCCTTTAATGCAAATGTAAGACAAAGAGCTTTTTCCCCCATGCTGATTGGAGAATAAAACCTTATCTTAAATTGAGTAAATACAGTATTATTCCATAACCATGCAAGGATGGGAATTAGAGCTTTAGGCCATGTAGCAGAAGATTCCCTGTATCTAATGCAGGGGTACTCAACCCCTGGCTTGCAGGCCTGATCCAGCCTGGGGCTCTGTGTCATGCAGCCTGCAGGGTGCCTCACAGGTCCACCACCACTGAATTTCTAGACTCATGGGGAGCCCTGGGCCTGGTGTGCTGAATCAGGCACCTGATCCCAGCATGGAGGGCCAGGCAGGGGCAGTGTCAGGCTCCTGAGACTCAGTCCTTCCATGTCCAGGTCAATCCAGGTGTACAGAGGCAGGAGAGGGTGATGTTAGGCCCCCAAGGACCAATCCTGGTGTGCAGGGGTGATAGAAGGCAGTACTGGGCCGCAGGGCCTGCTCCTGGCATGCAGGGTATGATCCAGCCTGCTGACTGGCCCCTGCCCCAATCATTTGGCCTGTGGGGCCAAAAGATTGAGCACCACTGATCTAATGACATCCTCTACTGCTTCCTAATCATTATAGAAAGGATCATAAATATTAAAATATAAAAAATTAGCATTTTTTTCATGAGACAATTAGTATAGGTTACCTTTAAGGGGTCTGAAGACTTCCTTTGAGTCCTCTCCCATGGGTTTGATATATCCACAGAACACTGACATACAGATCAAAGAACACCAAAAAGGTATTCTCAAATAACATTTGGAACAATCTCAAATAAGTTGCTCTGTAATATATGTGGCTTAGCTAGGTACCTAGCAGGTTGTGTGGCACAAAACTTTTATTATCCCTCATTTGGTACATAATCACCAAATGCATAATTTTCCAATAGTTTGCCTTTCTTGAGTAATAGCTCAACTGACAGATACCTTCCTATCATACCACTACAATTATGTATATTTCCATTCTTTTGCTCTTTTTCACTTGGTCTCTCTCTCACATGCACTTGCACACCAGGAACTGCATACACTTTTGAAAATCAAATTCTTAGCTGTTAATTGCATGCAAATATTCTTAAAATTGCATCCCAGAGCATATATATTGACTCCATCAGTGGTCTGAGAATGTATGTTGTCTTTTTTACTATCCATTGTCTCTAAGATTACCTTTGAGCTTAGAATACAAAACTTTTCCTTAGGCTACATTTCCATTTTCAACGTTTTATAACTCTGTGAGTGGAACTGCTTTGCACAGTGACAGAAGCATCCATTACTTGTGGCAACATGGTGATTTGTTACATTTTACTGCCTTCAGTTGAAGGGACAAAAAAGTAGGGGTGGGGGAGGAAGAGTGAAGGAGGAGGGAGAGAAAATCACAGTACATATACACAAGAGGTTTTGTATATAATCTGAATAACTTCCATCCCTGCAGAGGTCTCTTATCTTAATGACTTTGCTAAAGAAGTTGTCTTGTCAAACATATTTAAAAGCTTTTGCCTCATAGGAATAATTTACAAATGGAAGCAATTTGGCAACAGCCTGAGTCAAGATAAAGAAACTCCTTGCCATGGCAGAAGCATGCAAATGTTAAGCAAACTATAACGTTACCAAATATTGAAGAATTTTGACTGTCATTTTTCAACATTAAATTTATTTGAATGCACCCCATTCTTCTTAGTGCTGCTGAAGCTTTACAACTTTCCACTGGATTAGAGTCTGTTCTGTTCTCTTCCACAGTCCGATGTAATACAAATACCATACAATAGTATTCCAAACAAAATTGAATTGTTTTGCACAGATGGATAGAGCCCATACAGATTAAATCCATCTCACAGAATGCTGGCTTCTGATTTTTTATTCTCACATGCTGTTTTCTGCTATTCTTGTATTGTATCAAAACTGCACAGGAGATGGGTAATTGAGGACAGGGAAGAGATATGATACCTGATAAATCCAAGATGAAGAGGGAGAGAGAGTATGTTGGTGGCTAGAAGAAAGATGATGGGAACCATGGAGAACTGGGAGACGATGAAGGAAAGATAAGGATTTTTTTTTACATGGAAAGAAAGAGATTGGGAAACAGAGAGAGAGGAAAGAATGGGAATTTGAAGTTGAATCCTGTTCCTGTTGCAGTGCATGGCCAAATACGCCTTGAACTAAACAAGAGCAAAACTAGTTCCTTAGAGTATAAGGGGCAGGTGGAAAATGAGAAGCAACAGGGGAAGACAAATTAAAACAAATACGACTAGAGCTGTGCAAACACATTGACAAATTCATTCAGTGAATCAGTCTTGGATCTGATTGAGGTAGTACCATATTTTGTGCATTTTTGCACTGTCTGTTTGTATTTCATGTGAATGCTTGGGGTGGTGCTTATCAACATGTACATATGTATATGCATATTTACATATGAACTAGTATATTAACATACAAACAAGAGTATGGATGCTGGAAGGGCTTACCTGGCTGCCCTATTATTTGTGAAGTATGTGACAAAAGAGAATTGAAAGTAAAGTCTTCCAGGCAGCCAATGAATCAGGTTTACATAATTCTCTCTCTGTCAGTCTGTTAGGAACCTAGTTATTTTCAAATTTGGGTTTCCAGCCAAAAATGAGAGCAGGAAAAGAGCACAGGAAACAATTTTAAATGCCTTAAAAATTTCTTTGCCTACTTAATCTTTTAAGCTTTTCTCCTTTAAGTGCGCCACATTCCTTACTCAAGAGATACAGTACCCTTGTGATTTCTTCAAACCCTGCTCCTGTTCCAAAAGATTAAGTCATCTGCAGAAACTATGTCAAACAAATAAGGTAACCAGTCATAAAGGCAGCAAATCAAACACTTAAAGGCAAACATGCTGAACCATTCATGAAAACCCTGGGTCCCAAGTACATTAAAATTATTTGTCAATTAGCTGTAAATGAGGACAAACTCATAAAAGTCCATGTATGTAGGCAGAAACTATCATATGCAGAGAAGAGGGTGAGGGGGAACATTTTCAAAAGGAACCAATTCCTTAGGAGCCTAAGTTCCTCTTTCAAAATTGAATTGGTAATATGAGTCAGATTTAGATAAGTTAACGAGTCCTGAATTAAATTGCAAGGCATTCCAAGATACTTTTAGATACTGGACTTGGGCTTCCAACTCACTTTGACCCTTCTGAAAACATTCCCCCAGATATCACAAATTGTTCATGAGTAGTTCAGACAGCCTGAGATATGGTGAAAGGAGCAAGTGCAACAGGAAACATTAAAGAGTCTGGTTGCATTCCTGAGCTGAAATGGGAAGAAACAGGAGGCTTGAACGTGAAGGAAAACATGGACTGAGAATAATAACGGTATTGGTGTTTTCTTTCTTTCATTTTCCATGTTGGTGTGTCACCTGGAATCCTTGGTTATATATGTAATCTTTTTTATAATGCTTGGCTTTACTGCACAATGATTTAGATTCTGTTCTGCAATTTGCCCCTTGTGGGAATCATGGGAGCAAAAGGGGATACCAACATGGTGTAGTTGGCAGGATTAAGTCTAAAAAAACCAAAGGGCCTTCACTTGTCTAATATTCTGCAGACTCGCTTGCTGTCAGAGAAGTACAGGTTAATTACAATAGGCAACATATTTTAGCCATAGTAATGTCAAAAGCATGATATTGTCATGAGGTTGTTACTTCACGATGTGACACTACATATTACATTACTGTAGAATAGGCAGCATCATTCGCAATGCCCCAAGCAATACCATGTGAGGACACAAACCCAGGTATATTGTGACTTGCTGTCAAGATACAGTTTGGCTTCCCATATTAAACAAACTCCATTAAGGCCGCATAGAAACATTCCAAGAAGGAATCAATCTAAGTTATGTGGGTTGCTGTAAGCAGCCTAGATTAGATTGATGAAGAACAGTATACACCTTCACCCTTAGGGAGGGAAGGCACACAGGCTGCCTGCACTGACAGAGGCCTGCAGGTTGAGGGTATTCCTGCACACTTCCCAGCATGCCCCAGGGGCTCCCTGGACTGCTGGAGACTGCCAAGCACCCAGGCTACCCTGATTGGCTGCTGACATGGGCAAGCAGGCCCCAACCCCCTGCCACATCACTGCAGCCCTTCCCCCATGCCAAGTATTAGGCTTCCAGAAAAGCCCCAGAGCAAGTGCCCTCCATCATGAACTGCATGTGCTTCTGTGCCCCAGCCTGTCTGCACCCTGCCATGGAATCCCACAGCTCTCCCACAAGCAGAGACCCAGGAGCTGTGGTGTGTCCTGCTTGTTGCCCGAGGCTGAGGGACATCATACAGCAGCTGGTCACCACTGGACTTGGCTTTGTGCCCCCAAGCCAGCAGCCAGACATCCCATGCAGGGCCACCAACTACACCCTGCATCCACCAAGAGTCCTTGACTGGGCTACCACCTTTCACACGGCTGACAAGGAGAAGGCCAGTTCTGGGCCAGACTCACCAGCACCAGCTTCCCTCCCCGTGACTCCCCCTCTTGGGGCACACACTGGGATGCAGGGAGAATGTGGTGTGAAGATGTGGTGTAAACTGTGCCTCAGTTTACAATGTTGCCGTTGCCAAACTTTTCTCATTTTTAATAAAGACAACCTGTTTAAAGTTGCACGTGGCAGAACTTAGCTACCCTTTCTATTAATGCAAACCAGCAAAGTTTCCAGGGGCATCTGCCTGCTTGCCGTGGCTTGGATGCTCAACTCCCCTGACCTGCCCTACTACCTTGGGATCTGATAGCTGTGGGTCAAAAAAGGCACATGACTCAGATACCTGCTAGGAGTGGCTGAGCTGCAGAGGTCACAAGGTTGCCTCTGTGCAGGCCCAGTTCCAATATTCTCCTCTCTATCATCCTGACCCACCAAAGGCAAACTACCATCACCAACTCCTGCATGCTGGGGTCTGGTTGGCAGGTTACCTGGCTCTGGCCTCAGAGGTATGGTGTACAGGAACAAGGGTTGAGGTCCTTGTTCCCAAGGACAGAGGCATGGGGGTCCCTGACTGGATCTGTGGGAGCCAGGGTTGGGGTCTGTGGGGCTGTACCTGAGCACAGGGGTTCTCCTGGGCTCAGTGTCAAGTCTGTGTGTACACTGTGGGGTGTTTTGTAACAGGATGTGGGGGCATGGCCTGGGGACTCAGGTGCCCAGGTCACAGAACTTGTGCAGCAGACACAAACATCTCTTTTCCCCCTGCTGCCTACCTGTGGCTGACAGATGGCAGGAGGCAGGGTTGGAGAAAGGGTCTGTGCTGGTTCAGCAATGGGAGAGGTCAGCAGTGGCACCCTCTGAGCACTTGGCCAGAGCAGCTGAGCGTGGGGTGAGGGCTAGTGTGCCTCCCTGCAAGGGAGGTAAAGCAGGGGCTGCAAAGAAGGCTGGGATGCTGGAGGACAGTGATCTAACTTGAATTAATAGAGTCCTGTGAAAAATGTGTAGCTCTGTCTGAATGATAAGGTATTCAGGTATGTCTTGATTGTGTTCTGAATTGAAGCAAATGTAAAGTTTTTGTAAAGGTATCAGCTGGAGCAGAATTAGATCCTTTCTGAAGATTTATCCCAGCAGTCTTATGGCTGGTAGTTTATTCCTCATTTCACTGTCGATATCGCAACATCCTATTCAGAAGTCAGAATTTATAAATGTCATTTTATCATAACTATGGAGATTATTATTGCATGTCAATTTTCCAAAAAATGCCTGAAGGAAGAGTAAAATCTCATCTTCTCTCAAGATATTAACGTTTACAAATCTTTGCTTCAGCCTTTTAGAAACAATAATATTCTTCAAGTGTTAGCTTCTGACAAGTTAGAAATATGGGAAAACATATCCATGACCAAATTCTCTTCTTGCTTACTCTGTTGGCAAACTGGAGTAACTCCACATAAGTCAAAGCATTTACATCAATGAAAAAATGATGAATGCAAGAAGAGAACCTAGCCCATAGTCGTACCATGTGGCTTAAACATAAGTGCAATGTGCAACTGAGAAAAATGTGTTTAATGTAAACTTCATAAGTCATCAGTACAGAACCCTTTCATTTTGGTCTGTGTTTATTCATGTTACAACATGCCTTTGTTTAGGAATTTCACTAGCCTAGTTTAACAAAAAAGTGCACCAATAATGCAAAGCCCAACAAATGAGTTGGTACATTATATTGGTTAATAGCACAGTGTTAAAACCAACTACATTGAATGGATTAATTTACCTACTTTTTCTATAAGCAGGAAAAGGACTTATAATATTTATTGGCTGTTTTCATTTGCCCTCTCTTCCCCTGCCCTTCCCCGTCCTTTTCCCTTCTCTGCTTACTCGCTCACTCTCTCTCTTGCACACACACACACAGTTATTCAGCTTAAAACCTGTCATGTAGAGTGTGGAGCGATGAAACAAGTATGCCTGTTAAAAAGGGCTCTGGTTCAGCTGAATTTCATCTGTCCACTCTCTCTCAATGTGGTTAGGTACAGACATTCAAAAAAGCTGAAGTGGAATTGATCCAAGTTACATGGTTTTCTGTAGGTGGCATAGTTTAAATCGGTAGTGACCAGAACACACATTTGCCCTTTGATGGGGGTGGGTGAGGGGAGGGTAAAGGGGGAGGGGGGAGGTAGAGTCTTAGGCTGGGTTCTGCCATTTTAAAACCAGTCTATGTGCGCTGAACTTCCGTTCTGTTATGGGTATAGACTGGTTTCTGATCACTTATCACTTATAAAAGTGTAATGTCTGTAGAAACTAAACTGGAATAATTTGCATCTGACAAAATAGGCTGTGGGCCACAAAAGCGTACGCTTCTCTGAACCAGTGAGTGTCTAAGGTGCCACCCTGCCCTTCCTTTTGCCTGACTTCAGGTTAACACAGCTAACTGCCTCTCCCTAATTCACTGAGGGATCAATCACAGCAGTTTAGCTTAAGTTACTGTGAGATAGCTGCAGATAGATGAAAGAGTTATAATGGTACAGTTGATGTGTACTTAGGAGCAGTAAACTCTCTACATTAAAGTGGTATAAACTACTTGTTTATGTCCTTAGTCCTATAGAACTATAGTTATGTCCTTAGTCCTAATGTCCTGTAGCTTTTCTAAGCCAACTAAAGAATAACTAAGCAAGTATGTTTCTTCTTGGAATTATATAATAAGAATTATATAGCAGGATAGCTGTTTTGAAGTTGTTTCTCACCTATTTTGAGAAAGGAAGCAAGATTTGGCATGAAGGATCTGTTACATTTTATACACGCATTAGTAACAGGATCCTCCAACAGAGAACAGAATTCTTATCGAAGGCACTGTATAACCACAGAGTAAGGCCAGGGTCTTAATAAAGAGGTTTATTCTTTCCCTGAGACAAGGGACTCTGGGTTTTCCTTGCCCCAAGACAGGAAATTTTGATGCAAAAGCCTGAAGGTCACTGCATCAGGACCACTGCACACAAACAAACAACTGTCCTGGATCCACGATAGTTTCCCAAGTTGGGGCAGGTTTCTGGGACTGCTCTTTTTAATTTTCTTTTTCTTTAGGACAGCTTGGGTTTTCAGGAAAACCTATTCAAATGTCCACAGCACAAAAAAATATAGTCTTTCTCCAAGAGTTTACAAACTGAGACTTAATCTACACTACACAGCTCTGCTGGCAATGCATAGCTATGGCAATAAAATTGCTGGTGTGGATACAACTATCCTGATAATATCTCTTTGCTTTTTTTTTTTTTTTTTTTTTTTTTTTTTTTTTTACAGCTCCAGTTCTTTTAAGCAAACTGTTTTTATTTACCTAGGGAGTTTTACACAGGCAATTGTTATATTCCTTAGTTAGCTCAAGCTGTGTCTGTTTCTTTTTCACAGACCTGAAGAAGGGCACTGCATGCTTGAAAGTTTTTAAGATCTCTCCCTACTGTGCAATTGATCCAATAAAAGATGCCACCCCTCAAAATATCCCCTCCTTTCTCATATTTCATGGACCATCACAGCTACCATATCACTCCAGCACTGCAGCCATCCTGACAAAAGAGAGCTTTTGTCAGATTAGTTTATGCCATTCTGGGAGAAGGCAGCACCAGAGCATTAACTGGCTCAGAGATACACAAGCTTTTGCAGGTGATGGTCTATTCTCATATTTTTCTCTTATGTGCACTATAGTTTCCTTACTTGCTCATTAAAGTTAATAGGACCAAAATGTGTTTTATATGCTGCAACTAGTGTTAGAAGCTCTATATAATTATATGCATTGCTTCTGACCCAGTTCCAATACCATTGTTTAAAAGGAGACTGCAATATTTAGCACTAGCTTAGGTGTTTATGAGGGGCGTAAAGTCTTGAATTGGCTGCTCCCCTTCCTACAATGCCACCTATGTATAGCCACCAAAAGGGGTTAAGCTCTGTCTCAGAAGAATGCCATCACTATTTTTCAGCAGTGATTTCTCAAAGTTTCCCAAGTAACTGGCAGAGTGAAAATGCAAATCCAGGTTTCTCATACTCCTAGATTATATCACTTCATCTCCTCTCAGCATGAACAATTAAAAGAAAGCACAGATTCATTACTTTTCACTGAAGTTTTCTAAAACGTGTTTTAGGAATAAATTAATATTTTTATTATTTGACTATTTATTATTACCCAGACTTAGTTACTACTAAATGTTAGTTATCACTTATATTTTTCTGAAACACCATAGGCAATTATACTCCAAAATAGAAAAGCTTAATAAACTATAGCAGTGAAGTCTCCTCTAGTAAAATTCAGTTGATTTCAGGGACCTTAAACCACAAGAAAATCTGATCTATGCTTTTAGGACAAAACACAAGGAATGTAATTTTATCTGCACAGAAAAAAAAAAAAAAAAAATCACACAGACTTCATGTCCAGGAGGTCTTTCCCCATTGTAGCGTGTTAGGTCCCTATAATCATTTCCACTTACTTACGCGCCAACAGATCTGAAATCTTAAGTGCTAGTGAATGGCTGTTATAGGAAAAACAAACTAGCTTGTTTAGTAAATAAAATCAGAAGCAGAAACAGAAGCAAGCTAAAATCCCAGGCCTTGATATTTTTAGAACATTGTCTGCTAGGTTTGTTCTAAAAGCAAATTCATTCCATACAGCGTTTGTAACAGGCTCCGACTGGAAGCTAGCATTGTTAAAGAGTATCAAGAGGTCTCTTATAGGCCATGGATTCCTGAATCAAGAACAGGTGCAGTCACACCCACTCCACAAACAAAGATATTTTGTTTGAATAAGCACAGCCCAGAAGAATGGGATGTATTAATAGCTAAATAGTGTCTTTATTAACAGTAGAACAGCTGGCAGTTCTATATGACAGCACTCATTCCAATCCATTTTATCCAATTGCAAAACTATAAGCACACTACACCAGGGAACCAAAGAGACCACACACAAGCAATCAGCCATTCAACAGCACTATAATTGCTTCACAGTTGGAAGTTTGTTCTACTCAGCCACTGTTATTCTTTTAGGCTGAATTGTTGGTGCACTGCTACTATCTAGAATCAAGTGCTGCTAATGCAGATAAGCTTGCTTAGAGAAACTTCCTTTGTTTTACAAGCCCCCATGAGCTATTCCCCTGCAGGAGCTTTTGCTGTGCCTCTAAGGATCACAAATGCCTCAAGTGCTGGGTGCCAGAAGTGAGGAAGAGGCAGTTAGTTTCAGGATCTCTATTATCCTTAGCAAAGTGGTTACCCTGACAAGGGAAAAAAATAAACTCCTGAGTCTTAAAGACCCTGTTAGACCTTGCTTGAGAACCTTTCCTTAAGACTTCCTACTGAGCTGAAGAATAACCTCTGTGAGTCAGTATGAGATGTATAAATGCCTGTAACTGTACTAGTAGCCTCTCCCCAGCAGGGAAGCTGTTCTAGAATGAATTGGTTTGAGGGTTTAATCAGTTTTCATAGGTAGGTGTAAGTGTGTGTGTGTGTGTGCATGTGCATGTGAAAGGGAAAGAGTGATTGCTGGTATGTGTGCATACACATGTGCATGTACATGCTTATGAGAGAAAAAAGATGTTTGGATGATCTGAGAATGCATAAGAAATTACAACCAAGCATATCTTTTTACAATCTCCAATAAGGATAGTCTGGTGTGGGTCTAACCTTGTATTTTCCATGTCTGATTACTGTTTTGTTTGCAGTACACAGTAGCTCTGAAATTGTTCTTTGTTAATGCAATTTTTTCCCTACAGTATAATAGTTATTTGGTGAGTTTTCCAAGTATTCTTAAGGGAGAACATTAAAAAGCTCTCGGCTGTAGTTAGCTCAGCAGAATACAGACAGATATGAAATTATAAACTCTTTATAATTCACAGTTTCCCACCCCCCTTTGCTTTCTATCATCTTTGGGGATTAAATGACTCAGAGGAATAATGCTTATTGTTTAAGGTTTACCATTCAGGAGATCTCTCTGACTATATCTACAACAGCACTTCAGTATATTGTTGTGATTTCTTTGTTATTACTTGACATATGGCTCTAGGTAATAAAATAATGGGCTGTCCCAACTTGTTATCTGTTTCTGCTGCTTCAGGATGACTTTCAGGTTGTCCTTTTTTTTTTTTTTTGCTCCATCTCTACTGATGGCACCTTATGAATAAATGAACAGGTCTTATAGGCAAGACAATAGATTTGTATGAACTGAAGATCATTGTTAAGACTAACAGTAGATTCAGGACTAGAAATCTGATTAGTGAAGACAAGTTGCTTAAAAAAACCTTACCAAGTCCAGGGGCTGAAATTAAGTTTAATTAAAGCCAATAGTTAACTGGAAAGTGTGTGAAATGGGCAGTAATACATTCCAGATGCAGAGAAAAAGGAAAGATGATCAATGATCATGTTTAAAAAACAAGGCATGAAAGCTGAGCATAGATGTTATGGTAATAACAGGTACAGGTAATACCTGTGCATGCAAAATGAATCCAATCCTCCCCCTTGACCATTATCTCTTTCCTTCACCTGAACAGATCTTAGCACAATGGAGCCCTATTTTGATTTTGTCCCTTTGGCTCTCTTCCATAATTACTAGCACAAGAACCAGTGTTGTGGAAGCTAATGGTGAAAATGGGTACTGAAGACTTGATTTATACAAGCAGCTTCATGTCATGTGAGCCCAATACCTCATAAAAGAAAATATTTCCCTACCTACACTGATTTTTTTCTTTTTCCAGTGAATCCAGTTTCCTAAACAACCTTATCTTAAGCTACTGGCATATGGATTACAGTGGAGATGGAGCAGCAGCATGGGTTTGAAAGATGAAACAATCTTGCATGGAAATACACACCACCACACTTGAATTTCCCTCTTTCACCAAAACAATGGGACCAATGATTCTTTGTGCTTTTACATATCTTTCATACAGTAGCATTTCCCAGACTGTGTGGGTTTATGCCACACCTTAGTAAAGTTAATCATTCTCCTCCTACTTCAGTTGCCAACGCCATTTCCATTGCAGTTTCTTTTCTCACTGCTAATTTCCTCCTCTGTCATCAGTGGAAATTGGTGATGGGGGCAGGCGATAACAGCAACAGTGGCATCAAAAGTTGGGATGTATGAGAGCAGCTAAAGTAGGGCAGGGGGCACAGGAGTGCTCAATTTTACTATGGTGGTACCATAGATTGATGCCATGATCTCACACACCCCTTCACCAGTTACCTTTTGTTCCCCTCTCCCCACCAAGGAAGTATGAAAAACAGTTTGGCAAATGCTGTGGTACAGGACTGATAGTCTAGTAGTTATATAGTCTACAGTAATCTAGTAGCTATAATAGTTTTGAGAAAATAGAATTGTAGAGTCCTATAACAACAGCTCCAAAACACAAAATAATGGTCCTAATCATTGACTTCAGTGGAGTCAGGATTCAATTCTTCTTCTGGTTTATGCTAGGGCTACCATGGTAATTTGGATGATTAGTGACCATTTTGACTATTTTCATTTAAAAAAAAAGAACTCTGTAAAAAGGTTACTGACTAGATTCTAACATTTATTATATTCATGTTGCAAAAAAGGGAATGAGCCCTTCACTGATCTATATGTGGTTTGAACAGCAGTGTGTTATCTACACAACATACTTTGAGAATTATGATACAAGAAGTCATCCGTGAGCATGTTTAAAGAATGCATAGATTGTGTACAGCGTTCGAGTGGAGTCACTATCTTTCTGTGCACGTACTTTGGAGGCAAAATTGTTTGATGAAATGTTTCAAAATCATGCTGGGGACTCTCTCTCCTTATTTTTCATTCTTATCTCTTGGCTCTTGGTTTTCTAATAGTTCACAGAGTAAAAGAAAAGTGCAGCGAGTTCATGGTTGTTGAAAAGGAATCATTGCTGTTGGCAACCAGCAGAATATTGATGTGGATGCACTGCTTCTGGAGGGTGCCTGGTACAAATGTATCAGTGTGAGTTACAGACTTGCTAGAGCTCCCATTTAAGTAGCAAGATAGCCAGACGGCTAATAGATATAATACTTCCTTATACGGGGTTAAAAAAAAAAGCCATCTAGTTTCAGCTGTGCAGGAAAGATCAGATTCTGTTTCATGTCTGAGAGTAGGACAAAATGACATGGGTTCAATATTACTTACTAATTAATTCCATTAACTAACACAAAACCTAGCTGGAACGAATAATTATTTTGAATAGGTGAGTGCAATGGATACTGGAGATGTGCATGTATTCAGACCAAACAAGAAAGAATTCTATCCCATGGACTGGAGATTGTGTGGAGATAATAGCCATTTATAAATCAGCTAAAGGTGATGGATGGACTAAATTGACAGCACCATGTTTCCCTTTTTATTAGGAATAACTTTAGCTGCTTTAACTCCTTCCATCTTTGAGAGTCTCTGTAGCATCCTCTTGCCCCCTCCCCCTTTTTTCATTCTTTTTCCCTTCTGCTCAACCTCAGAGGCAAGTCTGAAATCCATTTGTTGGATTCATTCAGTAGAATTGACTTGCAAGTGTTAGGGCTGTATTTGCTGCTCTCAAAGACATGCATGCAGTTGCCATCAGTGGCAGTGTGAGAATCAGTATTATGTCTAGCTCTCTCGGGCTGACTACCATGAATGACTAGATAGACTGTCACTTATGACCCTTCCTAAAACAGGAGCTGCTGTTATAAAAGGCCAGCAGAATTCTCATTTGATTGATAAATCAGAAAAATTGTGGGAGCCTGTGGCACCAAGACCCATCTGTGATTGTGGCCAGTTTTCTTTTTCATGATTTTCTTTTTCATTTGGTTTGAGATTGGATTTGAGAGTGAACTTCAACACATACTAGTAGCCTATGACAGCAAACAAATGAGACAGGGCTATGCTATGGAATAGGATGCATGCTACACACACGAAAAGTAAACAGTTGAAAAACTGAAATGACAAGAAGAGTTGAAGTACTTCATGCTTGGTAGAGTTATGGTAAGTTTTGTTGAGGCAGACATGCAATTTTTGTAACCTTAATATGATCTTGTACTTAGACACTACAGAATTTGCAAACAAGGGACTAGATTTGATTGATAGTGTCTGGGCAATCTTGTAACCAAGGCAGTCTAGTAATGGTGTAAGTGGCAAGCATTTTTGTGGTTGATAACTTTTCTTGGATGAACTATATAGTTGAGGGGGACAGTTGGCCTGTTAAAAAATAGCAGTCAAAAATTGTTGTATGAATTATATTTGCATTTACAAAAGAGTAAATTTAGTTAACCCTATTGGCATCAGCAATATTACATGCTTATTGTAAGTATAAATCAGTCTATCATATAGGCAAACATAGAAATGATTAAGCAAGAGATACAGTCAAATAAATCATCCTCAATTCATAAAACCAACGATAAGATATTTAAAGTCAGATTTTAAGTTTAATTTGAGTAGGAAACTTCCTAGTTTTCTCTAATTAAAATTGTACCACTGAAGTAACAACAACTCTTTCATAGTTGAAGAGATGTGAATCTGCTTAAGAGTAGCTCATATGGATGGCAAAGCTACTCAGCTACCCGTTTCCCAACAAAAATAATTCTTTTGATTGCTGCAAATATGTTTGGACATATCTGAAAAGACTCAGTGGCAAAGATGGCAGCACAGTGTGTCAAGGGGCCAAGAAGGCACAAACCCTGCTCCTGTAACTTTCAACCGGTATCAGAGAAACTGGAGGGAGCTGGAAAGATACAGATCTAATTGGATCCTATGTCCTTCATAGACAGTGAAGGCCAATAGGGAAACTTTGGACCCACTGCTTAAGATAATTAATGTTCCTTCAGAAAGTCAGGAGGTAACTTGTCTGTAATGGATCAATTTGTGGCCTCTGATCAAGAATTAATCTGACCAACTATCAATCTGTTTCATAACTCCCTTTCTTGGCATTATTGGTAAAGGGATGGCAAGGAAACAGTTCTAGCAATATCTGTAATCCTTGGGTTTCCTTGACCCTAGATAGTCTGGTTTCAGGCCAGGAACTGAAAAAAAAAAAGTATTAGGAACAGGGAAAGCTTAGGTGTTCATACAGACTTTTTTAGACCTGTCATCTGCTTTCAATAGTGTTGGTAATGAGGAATAACATAACAAAAGCATAATAAGATCCAGACTCAGCTATTTTGTTTGGAATATTATTTTCAATTGTCTTCACTTTCATTATCAGCTATTCCATTTTTTTTTCTTTTTGGTAACATAATTTTGTTGTATGGTGACATCACCCTTGTGAGGATTGTGAGCATCTTTGGAAATTATCAGGGATTTTTATTTATTTGTTTATTTTTGAAGAACTGCCATTTCTGAGAATGGAAGTGGCAGTACACATCAAAATGTTCAGCTATTGCACAAGGTACTGCCTTCTCTCACGGATGCCACATTCACCATTTTGTGTTACATCACCCTTAACTCTGAAAATGCATTAATGCAATGAAAAGGCCACGTTCGTGGAAAAAGAATGTAATATCACAGTTTAGACAAAAAGAAAATCCATCTAAGTCAGCTATATTGTTTGCAACATCTTCTGCATGGAAAAGGATTGACAGAAGCAGAAATAAACAAACTATTTTACCACTATCTTTTCTGTGGCAAAAGCTTATGCCCATTAGGAGACTTGGTTTTGATTTTTTTTTTTAATGCAAAACATAAATCTCATAGAGGAAAATAAACCCTTACCTGTTCCAAACAACAGCAGCTGAAAAGTAGGGCCATATTTGATATGAATTTTAATATGCTGTCTGGATATTTCCCAGATGTGTGCATATAATATTAGAAGTGCATTTAGTTTAATAGGGCTTTTGGCATCTAGATACAGGAGATAGGGACTCCTTTAAAGAGCATAAATATAAGTCATATGTGCTGGAAAAATGACTGTGAATAACAGCATAGACTTTTTCAAACTAGAACTGAAATGGTGGGATAACCTTGTGTTTTTAGGCTTATGACCTTTGTCTCATTAGGTGTACCTTTAACTGTGATAAACATCCACTTAAATGAATATCATTTCCTTACAATTACAGCAGGGTCATACATAATAAACTAAGTTCCCCTGGCAGCATATGTGTTAGTCATGCATATTTCATGAGCAGTTTTATTCCCCCAGTCAGCTTCAAGCAATGCTCAATCCCATGGCTTTGGTGTGTAGGAAATAAAGGTCTTGTCCACAAAGAGATCCCATGGCAATTATTGTAACTCTGCACTTTATCAAGGGGAGCAACAGAATGACCTGCTTGTACATCTGATCAGCGCTAGTCTCAATTTTCCTTTTAATATCCCTAATTCTTATTATTTACCAGTTGCGGCAGAAAACACACTTTCCCTGATTTCATAAGCTTAATGTAAATAGCCTGAATGATACTGAGCAATGAAGGGTGGTGAGAGTGCTGATAGTTATGTAATAGGTAGGTTAAAAATGGCATGTTTACATGTTAAACATTTGTGGGACAGGTTACAAAAACACATTGTGAGCTATGGAGAACCAACATCTGTTTATGAAATGATGGGTTTTCCTGCTGCATAAGCGACAGGAAATAAAGTGCTGGAATGGTAGATCGGAATAAAAAGAAGGTCATAGTAATGAAAGAGAAAACTAGTTCTGTATTTTCAGAACTGTTGGTGACAACTTTCCAATTGTATTTCTAAGGATATCAAGTTCATCAAGGCAGTTAAATCCATCTGATATTTCCCACCACACTGACAGCACTTTTAGGAGACACAAGTCACAGCCATCATCTTGGCTGGCAAACATGTTCAACTACAGTGATGGGACAAATGGATCCAAACTCATCAGAAAGGTTATTCTCTGTACCAGTAATCTGAAAATGAGTGCAAAGGCCGCACAAAATAAACTGCAGAAGTGCCCCTTTCATAAAGATATTGCTATGAGCTTCTGATGACATGTTTGATACCACATGTTTTTAGCAGATTTTTGTTCAACAATTCCACCAAAGAAAACGTGTTCTTCTTGATGTACTAAATTAATATTTATGTTGCTAAAATATCAGAGAGGCCACAGAAAAATATTAATATAAAAAGGTTATAATTATCTTTAAAAATGTGGCAGCAATTGAAATGTAAATCCTAGAGAGCTAGGAGAGATACTTGTTTGCATTGTGCCTGGGGCACCCTGCCTGACTGCCGCAGCTGCAATTGATCATTTCAAATCAAAGGAAGCTGGAGATGTCTCTGGTGGCTCAACTGGAAAAAAAAAGCGAGGAGAGAAAGATGCTCTGTTCTGCAGGACTGTTATCAAAAAAATGAGCTGGAATGTGTTTCCAATCTTTCCTCTGTTGAATTTGAAGCCCTTCAAAGCTTTGCCACAATAAATAAAGTTTTCAAAACACATAGACTCTAAAGGACACATTTAAAATTCCTCTGAACTAAGCATTTTCTCCTTTCTTGCCATTACCAGAAAACAACGGTATGAAACAATTGTGCATGGGGTGATTAAACGCAAGGGATACACAAATATTTTGATGTTTTCTACAGCAGGGGCTCTTAGACTCTTGAAAATAGAACATAATTATTTTCAGAGATGAAGAGAGGGTGGGGAAAGAATACAGGGTAAGAGGGATCTGAACTCTGGATTTCATTATTATTTCTACACTGTACAGTCTGTATACTGTACTGGGCAACCATATACATTATGCCATCAGCCATACACACTTCAAATAATAAAAGATAAAAGTGTATCTTCACTAAACCCAGAATATTACTGACTGGGTAGACTTTTCTTGAGGTCCATTAAATTCTATTTGACATACATTAAAAAGATTTAATCACAGATGCCAGTCAGCTAACCAACCCATTAATCTAGCTGTTTTTCCTATGAAAATTGTATATAAAAAGGTCTATTTTTCCCCTCAATTTAATTTAGTCATCCATTTAAATTTCATGTAT
The DNA here is from genome assembly GCF_030867095.1 of Alligator mississippiensis. Lineage (NCBI taxonomy): Eukaryota > Metazoa > Chordata > Crocodylia > Alligatoridae > Alligator > Alligator mississippiensis. The sequence continues at coordinate 218,411,215 of NC_081826.1, forward strand.
TTATCATGTAAATGTGCCTTATTTGCAAAAGAAAAGCTCAGGACTCAGTGAAATAAATAGTTATTTCATTAAAATGGATACAAAAAACCCTGTGATTAGGGTAATTAATTTGCACACTAAAAGCTATCTTCCTAGTTCAGATCATTAATATTGATGGTGTTCGATTTTGTTCTCAGTAATGTTCCTTGAAATACACTCAGAACTGGCAAGCAAGGATGAAGAAGCAGCCGCTCAAAGTTGAAATGAGGCTTCAGTAAGCACTTGGCTACTTTCCCTTTGCTACCATTCAGAATTAATAACACAGAATTCTGATGCTTGTGTCCTGAAATGAACTGGATTACTTGGATTGTACGGGATTATGTGGTTTGTCAGAAGAGGTGCTTATTTATGTATGAAGCTCTCACTACCTTTTCTGATTTTATATTTTAAATTGTAAAATAACATTACAGGAGATTAAGTCTTGGTACCCCATGCAGTTATACGTATCAATGCCAGATAACAAGGCAGTGTCTGCCAGTATACGCTTTTGTCATTAGCTTTTCATCTGCATAATATGCAAATTGCATTGAACAGTTTCCCAGTTTGAATCCTTTCTACTGCAAATCTTAGTCAAGACACATATTTTGTTTCCCCACTGTACAGCAGATGTATTCCACGGAAGACCTTGCAGGAAAGGTGTCACATCACTGGTGCACTATCAATTACAGCTCTAGGCAAACTCCTATGAAAATCAAGTCCTGGAACAATTTTAGATAGATTAGACTATCTCTGTCTAAACACAGAGATATTTTGTGGGGGGGAAACAAATTAGCAGTTCACTACAGGCTGTGTATATTTTATTTATATAGCCAAATTATACAATACATAGATGCATATACGTGCAGGGCATGTGAAAGTCATATTTCCGTGAAATATTTATTTATCACTTGACTACATAGCCTAATCTCTCCCTATTACTCCTTCTCCCTGGAATTTATTTTAAATTTCAAACCCTTAAGAAACTTCAAAAAGCTGCCATTCTTGGGAAACTAACCAGCAGGAGGAATTTTTTCACTTTCCCCAACTATGTCACCCTCCACAAATTATTCTGGCTCAAGGAACAGCTTTTCTGGGTCTAAAATGCCATTAGATTAAAAATTCAAATTTGCAGAGGTAGAATTAGGCAGTCCATCTCACTAAAAGGTTGATTCAGAAATCATACATCTCATCTTAGAAATTCCCAGGAAATCAGACTTTAAAATCTTGATTTTATATATTACATACACATGCACGCACATGCACACAGAGCAATTTTAGGTCATTTTGGTTTGAGTTTTACAGTTATTAGATTTTTTTTCCCTTAGGCCTTCACAGTTGTACTCATGGCAACATTGCACCTTGCTTTCCAGGTGTGTGGGGGTGGGGGGAGAGGAGGGAGCGGGGGCAAGGGCATTACAAAGTACAGAGGAGACAACAGGGAAGGCCTTCTCATTCTTGCTGAGAAAGTAGGGCAATTGGCTAGTTACCTCAGGTGTCTGTACATGAATGCACAGAGCCTGGGAAACAAGCAGCAAGAACTGGAGGTCCACATATAGTCACAGAACTTTGATGTGACTGGAATAACTAAGATTTGGTGGGATAGCTCACATGATTGGAGCAGTGTCATGGATGGGAAGGACAGGCAGGGGAGAAGAGGAGTTGCACTTTATGTAAAAGAGCTGTATGATTGCTCAGAGCTGTAATACAAAACTGAAGATAGGCCTGTTGAAAGTCTCTGAGTTAAGGCCAGAGGGGAGAGCAACAAGGGTGATGTTGTGATGGGTGTCTGCTATAGACCACCAGACTACCAAGTGAGGCTGTCTTCAAACAGCTAACATAACTTTCCCAATCCCAGGCCCTGGTTCTCGTGGAGTACTTCAGTCACCCTGACATCTGCTCGGGCAGTACAGCAGTGCATAGGCAAGCTAAGAAGTTTTTGGAGAGTGTTGGAGACAACTTCTTGGTGCAAGTGCTGGAGAGGCCAAGTAGGGGCCAGATAAACCATCCTGATACGCAGAAAGATTAACAAGTATGGCAGAAGACCACCTTGGCTTAGCAGGGAACTCTTTAGTGAGCTAAAACACAAAAAGGAAATTTACAAGTGGAAACTTGGACAAACAACTAGGGAGGAGTATAAGATTATTGCTCAGGCATGTAGGGATGAAATTGGGAAGGCCAAAGCACAATTGGAGTTGCTGCTACCAAGGGACACAAAAGATAACAAGAAAGGTTTCTACAAGTATCTTAATGACAGGAGAAAAATCAGAAAAAGTGTGGATCCCTTACTAAATTGGGGAGGCAAGCTAGTAAAATGATATGGAAAAAGCAGAAATACTTAATGCCTTTTTTTACCTCAGTCATAGGCAAGGTTAGGTCCAAGACTATTGAACTGGGCAGCACTGTTTGGGGAGGAGGTGAGCAGCCAACAGTAGCAAAAGAACAGGTTAGGGACTACTTAGAAGAGCTGGACATGTGGTCAGATGCAATGCACCCAAGGGTTCTGAGAGAGTTGCTGATGTGACTGCAGAGTTGCTGGGCATTATCCTTGAAAATTCATGGTGATCAGAAGAGGTCCCAGATGACTGAAAAGGGCAAATATAGTGCCCATCTTTAAGAAAGGGAAAAAAGAGATCTAGGGAACTACAGACTGGTTAACCTCACCTCAGTCCCAGGAAAGGTCATTGAGTAAGTCCTCAAAGAATGCATTTCTAAGCACTTGGAGGAAGAGAAGATAATTAGGAACCATCACAGCATGGATTCACCAAGGGCAAGTCATGCCTGAGCAACCTGATCGCTTTCTATGCACTTAGGATAGAGCAATCCCATGTACAGGGTGGGGTCTGACTGGCTAAGAATCAACTCTGCAGAGAAGGATGTGGGGTAACAGTGGACAATAAATTGAATAGGAGCAAACATTGTGCCTTTGTTGCAAAGATGGCTAATGGCATACTGGGTTTTATTCGTAGGAGTGTTGCCAGCAGATCGGAGGGAAGTAATTATTCCCCTCTATTCATCACTGGTGAGGCCACATCTGGAGTACTGTGTCCAGTTTTGGGGGCCCCACTACAGAAAGGATGTGGATAATTTGGAAAGAACCCAATGGAGGACAATGAAAATGGTTAGGTGACTTGGGCACATAACTTCTGAGGAGAGGCTGAGGAAACTGGGCTTATTTAGTTTGGAGATGAGAAGACTGAGGGGAGATTTAATAGCAGCCCTCAACTATCTGAAGGGGAGTTCCAAAGTCAGTGGAGCTAGACTGCTCTCAGTGGTGACAGATGACAGAACAATGAGCAATGGTCTCAAGTTGCAGCAAGGGAAGTTAAGTGAGATATTAAGAAAAACTCTCTGTAGGAGGGTAGTAAAGCCTGAAACAGGTTACCCAGAGAGGTTATGGAATCTCTGTCCTTGGAGGTTTTTATAGACCCAGCTAGACAAAGCCTTGGCTGGGATGATATAGTTGGGGATGGTCCTACTTTAAGCAAGGGGTTGGACTAAATGACCTCCTGAGGTCCCTTCCAACCATAACTTTCTATGATTTACCTGCATACCACACGCACCTTTTCCCAAAATGTAGCCCATGTTTATTATGGATGCACCTATACACACCCATACACACATACGTGTGTGTGTGTGTGTGTATTTATACACACATCCATACATGCACAGGCTTTATTTATAGAATCTATATTCTACACTAAACAATTATATACTGTATAGGTATATATACATATATAAGTAATATAGGACTCATGCCAGAGTTTGAAATGCAGTTATTATTTTTTAATTACTGTTAAGTGTTTTCAGAGACAATCTGATCAGGGTTCGGAGCCTAGGCCAAATCAGCCTGTGTGGGGCCCTGCCCGTGGATGCGAGGAAGCCAGCAGTAGATTCGGCAGGGGGAGGGGTGGTAAGTGGCTGGACCTGCCGATTTCAGCAGCAGATTCGGCAGTGGGGAGAGAGGGAGAAGGGTGCTGAGTGGCCGGACATGAAGCCGGCGGCAGTGCGGCATTGCCACACCACTCTGTCTGGCTCCATGGGGCCCCACAAAGTGCAGGACCCCAAGCCATTTGCCCCTATTCATCCCCACCCCCTGCGACGGCCCTGAGCGTATGATTTGTGAGACTGATCTGTATTTTCCCTATTGCCCATCCTCTTCATTTGACATACAGTGTGCACTTGAAACCCTAAATTCCATCATAAAAGACATTTCAAGTTACAAACAGAATAGTAATTTTCTCTTGCCCATGATACTGTGGACCTTATTTTAGATCAGTAAATAACTTCAGAAAATATGGACTCCCTATTTTTTTAAACAAGCCTCTGTGCTGTTTTATGGACAAAAATGTGTGTGTTAATATTTAACACTATTTTGTAGAGTGCAAGTTATGTCCTCTGAGAATTTACAATAGGACTCATTCTTGGCCAGGTACAGACATTACACTTCTTCCAGTTTAGGTGGTCTGGAACTGGTCTATACCCATAACAAAACAGAAGTTCAGGGCACATAGACTGCTTTAAAATGGTGGATCCCAGTCTAAGATATACCTAGATTGATATAGTATCAGCTTTACTCGATCTAGGCTAGACCAGTGAATCGAACATCAGTATCAGGTCTGCTCACAAATCAAGGTAGGCTGCTGTCCACCAGCATCCCAGGAGCCATTGTACCTCCATCACAGGGAGCTGTGGCTTGGTTGCTCCAGCCAAGCACCTAGCCAGATCCTCCCCTGAGCTCTCTAGCTGTCAGCCACAGGCAGGACAGAGGCAGGGGGTGGGACTCACGAGCTGCTGGTAGGAGGTGGTGCCAGTGGTACATTCCACATTCCCTTACACAAATAAGGGAGAGAGGTGGACCACCTAGAGTGGACCCCCATGCCCACAGTCCTGGACAAAGATTAGGGACCCCCATGCTGCCCAAAGTAGCGGGGAGCATACCTCCCTCCACTAGGTGCCTGCAGCTGCCTTCTGCCTGATAAATGATAGATCAGCAGCAGGAGGCATGTGTCTGATAGCCAGTCAGGGATGGCGCAACCATTTGGCTGCACTTGGCTGCCCTCATCAATCTCCAGCACACTGGGAGGCATATGGGAGGTCCCCCACACTTCTGGCCTTGGCCAGTGCAGGCTTCTATGTGCCCTCTCCTACTGAAGGGTAAATGAACATGAGTTCTGTTCACTCCCAATTCAAGCTACACAGCTTAGAGAAACCCATGTAGATTAGATCAATCCTGCCTCAGGCTTTTTGAATGTCTGTACAGACATTCATATAAAGAATAGAATAGAATGTTTAAAGACCAGTGTCATGCGAGAAACTGTCCAGAGTAAACAAGGGCAGTTGGGGAATAGATATGAAGCCCTGGCTGCACTGGAGGAGACTGCAGTAGAGGAGACAGCATGGGAGGAGCTCCAATCCATCCCCAAACAAGCTGAGGGCCAGACAAGCTACCGGAGGAAGAGGAGACATGTCATCATAGTGGGTGACTCCCTACTGAGAGGAGCAGAGGGAAACATCTGCTGCCCAGATCCCATGGCACATGGGGTGTGTTGCCTGCCAGGGGCCAAGATTCAGGATGTCACGACAAGGATTAATGACCTGATCTGGGGACTACTATCCCATGGTCCTCATCCATGTGGGAACCAATGACGTGGCCAGGAGTAGTCCTGACCATATCATGGGGGACTACAGGGCTCTGGGGGCCAGGCTTAGGGACACGGGGGTGCAGGTGGTCTTCTCGTCCATCCTCCCGGTCAGAGTACACAGTAGGTATCACAGCGCCTGCATCAGAGAGGTCAACCTGTGGCTCAGGAGTTGGTGCCATCATGCAGGATTTGGCTTCCTGGATCATGACCCACACTTCCTGGCAAGGGACTTCCTGGGACACGATGGACTTCACCTCTCAGCAAAAGGTTAAAGTCTTTTCTCCAACAGATTGGCTGATCTCCTACATCGGGCTTTAAACTAGTTCAGACGGGGGATGGGGAGGCAGAAGAAGGAGAACATCAGGAACCTACAATCCATGGGACGTCCAGCAGTATAGCACAGGTAAGCAATAAGCAGGTAAGCAACAAGGGGTCCATTGGGCATCAGAGCCAGGGGACGACAAAGGCACCAGTCACAGGGCTCAAGTGCCTATACTTAGTGAAGTTAACAGAAACCTGGTGGGACTCTACCTACGACTGGGCAGTACACATTGAGGGCTATAAGCTGTACAGAAAGGATAGAGTAGGGAGGAGAGGGGGAGGGGTTGCGCTATATATCAAGGAGCTTTATACATAGAGCCTTATCAAATGAAATTGGAGGAGGAGAAAGTAGAAGGATTGTGGGTTAGGATACATAGAAGTCAAAGGGAAATGGATTTGGTGGTAGGGGATTGATACCGACCACCACACCAAGGGGAAGAACTATTCTTGGAACTCCTGAGGCAGCTCTCAGAGACCATAAATACTACTAGGGAAGCGGTAGTCATGGGGGACCTAGATTACCCTGACATCTGCTGGGAGATGCAGATAGCAAATTCCCACCATTCACGCAGGTTCCTATCCTGTGTACAGGACCTCCACCTGATGCAGGAGGTACATGGTCCCACTAGGGGGAAGGCCTTACTGGACCTGGTATTGGCAATGGGGGATGACATGGTAGGGGACCTACAGATCAGTGGTCACCTGGGGGACAGTGACCACCAAATAATAGAATTCACCATAAGGCATTGAGTGGGAAAGGTAACTAGTAGGGTGGAAGTGCTAGACTTTAGGAAGGCTGACTTTAGTGAGCTCAGGCGTTTAGTCAATGACATACTGCAGAGTAAGAGATTTGGTGAGATGGGAGCCCAGGAAGGGTGGCTGTGCCTTAAGGAAGTGATCCTTCAGGCACAGAGGGAAGACAATCCCAATGCAGGGGAAGAGGGGGAAAGGGGCCAAGAGGCTTCCTTGGCTGACCAGAGAAGTCCAAAGCAGCCTAAGGGCAAAAAGGGGGGCATATAAGCAGTGGAAACAGGGAGAAATTACTAAACAGGAGTATGCCTCCTCAGCTCACAGTTGTAGGGAGGCAGTTAGAAAGGCCAAACCTACCACGGAGCTGAGGATGGCATCCCAAGTTAAGGATAACAAAAAATTGTTTTTCAGATACATAGGGAGTAAAAGGAAGGCCCAGGGCAGTATAGGACCACTACTGAATGGGCAAAAGCAATTGGTGACAGACAGGGGGGACAAGGCTGAACTTCTCAATGAGCTCTTTGCCTCAGCATTCCTAAACAAGGGGCAAAACAAGTCTCACAATGGGATCATAGAGCGACAACAGCAGGGCACCAGCTACCAAGCGTTGACCCTGAGATGGTGCAGAGTCACTTGGAAGGACTGGATGCGTTTAAGTCAGAAGGCCCGGATGAGCTCCATCCGAGAGTACTGAAGGCACTGGCTGATGTCATTGCACAGCCACTGGCAAGAATATTTGAGCACTCGTGGCACACGGGCCAGGTCCCGGAGGACTGGAAAAGGGCCAATGAGGTCCCTATTTTCAAGAAGGGGAGGAAGGAGGACCCAAACAACTACAGGCCAGTCAGTCAGTCTCACATCCATCCTTGGTAAAGTCTTTGAAAAGATTATTAAGGCTCATATATATGTGAGAGCCCAGCAGGAAACATTATGCTGAAGGGAAACTAGTTCGTAGCAGGTAGATCATGCCTGACTAATCTAGTCTCTTTTTACGACCAGGTTACAAAACACCTGGACGCAGGAGTAGGGGTATATATCATTTACTTAGACTTCAGGAAGGCCTTCAATATGGTATCCCACCCCATATTGGTGAACAAATTAAGAGGCTGTGACTTGGATGATTACACAGTCCGGTGGGTGGCAAATTGGCTAGAGGGTTGTACCTAGAGACTTGTAGTGGATGGGTTGGTATCAACCTGGAAGGACGTAGGCAGTGGAGTCCCACAGGGCTCGGTTCTTGGACCAATACTCTTCAATGTCTTCATCACTGACTTGGACAAGGGAGTGAAGTGTACTCTGTCCAAGTTTGCAGATGATACAAAACTGTGGGGAGAAGTGGACACACCAGAGGGCAGGGAACAACTACAAGCAGACCTGGACAGGTTGGACAAATGGGCAGAAAACAATAGAATGTGATTTAACAAGGAGAAATGCAAAGTGCTGCACCTAGGAAGGAAAAATGTCCAGCACACCTACTGCTTAGGAAATGACCTGCTTGGAGGCACAGAAGTGGAAAGGGATCTTGGAGTTCTAGTGGACTCCAAGATGAACATGAGTCATCAGTGTGACAAAGTCATCAGCAAAGTTAACTGCACTTTATCGTGCATCAGCAGATGCATGACAAACAGAACCAAGGAGGTGATACTTCCCCTCTATCGGGTGCTGGTCAGACCGCAGTTGGAATACTGCATCCAGTTTTGGGCACGACACTTCAAGAGGGATGTGGATAACCTGGAGAGGGTCCAGAGAAGGGCCACTCGTATGGTTAAGGGCTTGCAGGCCAAGCCCTATGAGGAGAGACTAGGGCACCTGGACCTCTTCAGCCTCTGCAAAAGAAGGTTGAGAGGCGACCTTGTAGCTGCCTATAAATTCATCACAGGGGCACAGAAGGGAATTGGTGAGGCTCTACTCACCAAGGCACCCCTGGGGGTTACAAGAAATAATGGCCACAAGCTAGCAGAGAGCAGATTTAGACTAGACATTAGGAAGAACTTCTTCACAGTTAGAGTGGCCAAAGTCTGGAATGGGCTCCCAAGGGAGGCGGTGCTCTCCCCTACACGCGGGTGAAAGCTCGCTGCGCCCCCCGCTCCCCTGAAGCCCCCCAGAAACCCTCCAGCAGCCGCGGAGCCCCCCGCTGACCCCTAACACAGCCGGGGTAAGCGGGGCCCATGGAGAGAGGGGGCTAACCCCTTAGTGTGTGTGTGGGAGGCGGCAGCTGAGTGGAGCCGGGCCAGGTCAAGCCCTGCCCAGGCCCCTACTTGGCCCAGCCCCCCAGGGAGAGAGAGAGAGGAGGGGGGGTACTCACCAGCCCCCCTCCAGTAAGGCAGGGTCCCCCAAATCCCGGGCAGGGCCCCCTTATTGCCCTAGGAGCAGCTTCCTCGACAGCAGGCCCACTGCGCATGCGCGCAGTTTAAAAGGGCCCGTCGACCGGGAAAAAGCCCAGTTAGACGCGGGAGCGGCGAGAGACGTGCGGGTGAAAGCTCGCTGCGCCCCCGCTCCCCTGAAGCCCCCCAGAAACCCTCCAGCAGCCGCGGAGCCCCCCGCTGACCCCCAGCACAGCCGGGGTAAGCGGGGCCCGTGGAGAGAGGGGGCTAACCCCTTACTGTGTGTGTGGGAGGCGGCGGCTGAGTGGAGCTGGGCCGGGTCAAGCCCCGCCCAGGCCCCTACTTCGCCCAGCCCCCCAGGGAGCCACATGACCGGAGCCGCGCGAACTGGCAGCGCAAACAGGCGCGCTTCTCTGCCGGTGCGTGAGTTAGCGCGGTGTTCGTGTGGGAGGGTGTGCGGGAGGGCCCAAGACCCTGCCTGCGCACCCCCCAGGGTAGACAGCCCCAGCCGTAGCCAGCCTACCAGAGGCATGACATGGATGGGCACGCGCTGCACCCCGAGGGTCCCCTCGGGCTCCGCGGCCCCCCCCCCGGCACCTCAGAGACGGCCACCCAGACAGAGCCCCTGGTTCCGGGCTCCACGCAGATGGAGCCCCTGGCTCTCGGCTGCGGGGGCTGCCTGTCCCTTTTTCAGGCTCTGGGGCCTGGGAGCATGGCGACCTCCCCTTGCAGGGTCTGCTCCCTTTTGGGGTCTCTGGTGCGCCAGCTGGAGGAGCTCCAGACCACAGTCCAGAGACTGTGGGCCATCAGGGACTGCGAGCAGGAGATAGACTCCTACTGCCAGGCCCTTCTCCCCCGGGAGGCAGAGGGTAGATCGCAGTCTCCCTCCACGCCAAAGGAGGACTCTGGGACCTCCTGCTGTGTCCAGCCAGGGGCATGGACCAAGGTGGTCAAGGGCCCTAAGGCCTGCCGCACCAAGGCCCCTCCCCCACCAGAACTGAGCAACAGGTACACACCTCTTGCTGCCCCAGCAGAGCCTGCTGAGTTGCCGGCTCCCACAGGCAACATGGGCCTAACTGCAGCTCCCGCCCCTGCTCTCCCCAAGACAAAATGTGAGGTGTTTGTTGTGGGAGACTCCCTCCTGAGGGGGATGCAGGGGCCAATCTGCCACCCCGACCCCTTAGCCCGGCAAGTCTGCTGCTTCCCAGGGGCCCGCATCCGGGACATTGCAGAGAGGATCCCCAAGCTCCTCAAACCCACAGACCACTATCCCATGCTCCTTATTCATGTGGGCACCAATGACACGGCTCGGAGCACTCCCAGCCAGGTCACGAGGTGCTACAGGGATTTGGGAGCGGGGCTTAAGGGTCTGGGGGCACAGGTGGTGCTCTCGTCGATCCTCCCAGTCTCAGGCTATGGGCTCAGAAGGGACAGGAGAATCTATGTGGTCAACCAAAGACTGAGGCACTGGTGTCGTCAGGAAGGCTTTGGCTTTCATGACCACAGCCCGCTCTTTGGCGAGAGAGGCAGCGAGCTGCTGGGAAGAGATGGTCTCCACCTCTCTCCCCTAGGGAGGAGGCTCTTCTCAGCCAGACTGGCTGACCTGCTCCACCGGGCTTTAAACTAAGCCCGTTGGGGGACGGGGGGACTACCGCCACTGCTGGCCCACTGAACAATCCTTGCAAAGCCAGCGGATCACGGCACTCAAGGGAGCCCACCCCAGCCCCAGCCCTGGTAAAATCTGTGGGCAAGGAAGGAGCCCCCTAGGGGGCACTTGCCTGCCTGTACACTAATGCCAGGAGCCTGGGGAATAAGCAGGAGGAACTCATTCTCCTGCTCAGTGCAAACAATTACGATGTCATAGGGATCATGGAGACCTGGTGGGACTCCACCCATGACTGGACCACGGGTATAGATGGCTATACCCTGTACAGGAGGGATCGTGTAGAGAAAGAGGGCGGGGGTGTAGCTCTCTATGTTAAGGAAAGCTATGCGTCCCTGCAAGCCAATATTGGCGACCAGGGTGGACAGCTGGAGACCCTCTGGGTTAAAATCCATGGGGAACACGGCATGGGGGACACAATGGTGGGAGTCTATTACAGACCTCCCACCCAAAGTCCTGAGCTTGACCAGGAGTTTGCCCGGGAACTGGCTGAGGCAGCTTGCTCCAGGACCATGGTTGTCATGGGTGACTTCAATTACCCAGACATAGATTCATAGATGTTAGGGTCGGAAGGGACCTCAATAGATCATATCGTGGGAGGATCGCTCAGCAAAATCTGAGCGGGTGCAGAGCTTCCTCTCATGCGTGGATAACCTCTACCTGACTCAAAAAGTCTATGGGCCAACGAGAGGCAAAGCGCTGCTCGACCTGGTACTGGCTACGGGGGATGACCTAGTCGGCGACCTAGTGATCGATGGGAAGCTGGGTGACAGCGACCACGAGCTGATCACCTTCACCATCCGCCGAAAAGCTGGCAAGTCAGTCAGCAACACGCAAGTCCTTGACTTCAGGAAAGCCGACTTTGACAAGCTCAGGAGGCTTGTCAGTGAGGCCCTAAGGGACTGTGACCACAGGGAGAGGGGAGTTCAAGAAGAGTGGTTGCTCCTCAAGGGAGCAATCCTCAATGCCCAAACTAAGTCTATTCCATCTCGGAGGAAAGGCAGCAAGAGGGCACAGCAGCCCCCCTGGCTCTCCAGGGACCTAGCAGACCTCCTGAGGCTAAAAAGAAAGGCCTACAAAGGATGGAGGATGGGAGTCACCTCCAAGGAGGATTATTCTGTACTGGTCCGGTCCTGTAGGGAGCTGACCAGGAAAGCCAAGGCTGCAACGGAACTCCAGCTAGCTTTGAGCATCAAGGACAATAAAAAGTCCTTTTTCAGATACGTGGGGAGCCGGAGGAAAAGCAGGGGCAACACTGGACCCCTGCTGAACCAGATGGGGCAACTGACAACTGATGCCCAGGAAAAAGCCAACCTATTAAATAGGTACTTTGCGTCGGTCTTTCATCAGCCCCATGGGACGCCCATGCCCGCTACAGGGCCGGGAAGTCCGGGTGAGGGTGATCCCCTGCCCTCCATTAATGCTGACCGTGAAGGAACATCTTGAGAAGCTGGATACCTTCAAGTCAGCCGGCCCTGACAATCTTCACCCCAGGGTACTCAAGGAGCTGGCGAGCATCATAGCCCAGCCTCTAGCGCAGATCTTTGAAAACTCTTGGCGCTCTGGTGTAGTGCCCGAAGACTGGAAGAAGGCCAATGTGGTGCCTATCTTCAAGAAAGGGAGAAAAGTGGATCCGGCTAACTATAGGCCCATCAGCCTGACTTCTATCCTGGGGAAGATCTTAGAAAAGTTTATTAAAGAGGCCATCCTTAATGGACTGGCCGATGCCAACATCTTAAGGGATAGCCAGCACGGGTTTGTTGCGGGTAGGTCTTGCTTGACCAATCTCATTTCCTTCTACGACCAGGTGACCTATCACCTGGACAAGGGAGATGAGATTCATGTCATATATCTTGAATTCAAAAAAGCCTTCGATCTGGTGTCCCATGATCGCCTCTTGGAGAAACTGGCCAATTGTCGCCTTGGGTCCCCCACGATCCACTGGCTGGAAAACTGGCTCCGGGGTCAGACCCAGAGGGTAGTAATTGATGGAAGTCACTCATCGTGGTGTCCTGTGACCAGTGGGGTCCCCCAGGGCTCTGTCCTTGGACCCATACTGTTCAACATCTTCATTAATGATGTGGACACTGGAGTCAGAAGTGGACTGGCCAAGTTCGCAGATGACACCAAACTTTGGGGCAAAGCATCCACACCAGAAGACAGGCGGATGATCCAGGCTGACCTGGACAAGCTCAGCAAGTGGGCGGATGAGAATCTGATGGTGTTCAACACCGATAAATGCAAGGTTCTCCACCTTTGGAAAAAAAACCTGCAGCATCCTTATAGGCTTGGCAGTGCTATGTTGGCTAGCACTATGGAAGAAAGAGACTTGGGGGTCATCATTGACCACAAGATGAACATGAGCCTGCAATGCGATGCTGTGGCTAGTAAAGCGACCAAAACGCTGGCTTGCATCCATAGATGCTTCTCAAGCAAATCCCGGGACGTCGTTCTCCCCCTCTACTCGGCCTTAGTGAGGCCGCAGCTGGAGTACTGCGTCCAGTTTTGGGCTCCACAATTCAAAAAGGATGTGGAGAAGCTTGAGAGAGTCCAGAGAAGAGCCACGCGCATGATCAGAGGTCAGGGAAGCAGACCCTACGATGACAGGCAGAGAGCCCTGGGGCACTGTAGCCTGGAAAAGCACAGACTCAGGGGTGATCTGATGGCCACCTACAAGTTTATCAGGGGTGACCACCAGTATCTGGGGGAACGTTTGTTCACCAGAGCGCCCCAAGGGATGACGAGGTCGAATGGTCACAAACTACTACAAGATCGTTTCAGGCTGGACATAAGGAAGAATTTCTTTACTGTCCAAGCCCCCAAGGTCTGGAACAGCCTGCCACCGGAGGTTGTTCAAGCACCTTCATTGAACACCTTCAAGATGAAACTGGATGCTTATCTTGCTGGGATCCTATGACCCCAGCTGACTTCCTGCCCTTTGGGCAGGGGGCTGGACTTGATGATCTTCCGAGGTCCCTTCCAGCCCTAATGTCTATGAAATCTATGAAATCTTCCCTGGGGGTCATCAAGAGGAGGTTAGATAGGTATCTGGCTGGAGTCATCTGAACCCAGCACACTTTTCTGCCCATGCAGGGGATTGGACTCGATGATCTATTGAGGTCCCTTCCGACCCTAACATCTATGAATCTATGAATCTCAGTATCATCTAGTTCAGCTCGAGGCAGGATCGCCCATAACTAAATCCTCCAAGCCAAGTATCTGTCTAACATGCTTTGAAAGTTTCCAAGCATGGCGATACCACAACTTCTCTTGGTAACCTGTTCCAATGCCTGACCATTCTTATAGCCAAGAAGTTCCTCCTAATCTCCATCCTAATTTCCCCTGCTTCAAGTTTTCTCCCATACAGCCAGAGAGAAAAGCCCATCTCTGCTGTCTTATAATGAAATATGGGTTCCTCTCTATCAGCTCTTTTGTCTCCTATCACCTGAGATTCATAGCACCATCTCCTGCCAGTCTTCTCCTTCCTTTTCATTCAAGATCTGTAATATGTATTTTTCTCTTCACAAAACTTTCAAATTTATACCCAAGATGGAGACAGTATTCCAGGATTTTGTGATGTATTTCAAACAATAAAATTGATAAAGGAAGTGAAAAGGTTTTTTGATTAATTTATCTACATTACTCAATTAAAAGCATTAAAAAAACTTTTATACTGAGGAGGTATTGAAAGTGGTTTGTAATACTGAGAAGTGATTCTAACACACACCTTATTCTTTTATTAGCAATTATTATAAGTGATCTTTACTGTAAAAATGTCTTACGCAACATGACAAAGTTCTGGAAAATTCCTCTTTACTATGATCTTTCATATCTATTTTTGAGCTGTTTCTATACATTCCAATACTTAAAATTGGATTTCTCTTCAACTATGATGGCCAATTTCATCTAGAGAAAAAAAAAGCAAACCCTAGAGGTAGTATTTCAAAACAGTCCCAAGAATACTCTGTGTTTTTCCCCCCAACTTTTTCATGAATTGATTCAAGTGGTATCCTCTAGATGCACTGTAATAAGACAGCACTCATCCATATAGCAGCAACAGCAGTCAGGTTATAGCAATGTGCTAATTAAAAAGAGGAACACGCCACAAATCTACTCGTTACTATTCATGGCAAGTGTACAACAAATCACTTGGCTGTTTGGTTTTAAAATAAAAGCTTTTGCCTGTCTTGTTTAGAAAGACATGCATAGGCTAAAGAGACTTTTACTAAAGCATGACATTGAAAAGGCATTGCCCTAAGGTTTGATAGAGCAAAAGGCTGGATCATTTATATTGTTTAATGTTATACTTTTTTTTCCCCCCCAGCTATTCACCTCTTACAATATGCTTCCTTTAATTCACTCCAGATCAACAGCTAGGAAAGCTGTATGAGGAGTCTTCTCGGATATTTTTCAGCACAAAGAAATATAAGAAAAGCACTTTGCTGATGAAAATAAAGAACTCTTGAATGCCTGGCAGTTAAGTAATGTCCATCTTTATTAAGGATCTAGGCTAACTGTCATGGCAAATAGTCTGGAATACCATTACCCTTCAGAATTGTACTTTAAGTAACCAGATTCACTGAAGGTGATATTGTATATAAAGAATAAATGATTGTTGTCTAGGAGTCAGCTGTGATATGCTCTCAACACATTTTTCTTTAAAAAGTTATACTTCTAAAAGGGTCAGCAATGTATTAGTGACATGGGTTGCCTGACATGGGGCAGGAGGGGGAGAGTGGGAAAAATCATGAGTCTAACATAGCAAAAAAGTACAAAAATCCTCATTTTAGTTTCAAAAATCAAACAGGCATAGCACAAAATACTTTTCACTAAATTTATTTTCTATTTAGGAACTGATGTAGCACCTGTTAATAGAGTTTTAAAGCATAGAAAGTAAGCAATGCACCAAAACAGAATCAATGCTGAGATTCTTGCATGTTGCTAACTCTGCTCCCATAAAAATGAATGGAATTCTTTTACCAGTGACTTCAAGGGTAGGCCAATTCTGAGCATAATAAAAAAAATCCTTCCCCAGCCATGCACAATGAATGGAAAAGTTTTACTAGGCAACCTGGAGTAAAAAACTATGGCTTTTTGCAAGAAACCCTAAAAGTTGAATATTTTCCCTGAGGGTAGAAATAAATATTATCTTTTGTCACCTTTGTGCTGTCATAAAACAATTTATGGCAACACAAATGCCAATTAAACAGATATCAATTACACATGTGTGAAGCAGCTAATATTCACTTTAGATTTGTATTCGGCCAATTCAGGGGACAGTGATTAGATTCAGTGATTCAAATCACCGTCCTGAATTGATTTGGCTGAATCTGATTTGGAGATTCTGCCGCTGCCAAATTAGCCAAATCTCTGACTCCCCCCATCCCCGCCACTCCCAGCCCCATCAATGAGTGCCCCGTCTGGCTCCAGCATCCCTCACTTTAAAAAAACAAACAAACCCTGCACTCACCAGCTCCTGCCAGGTTGGGGGGGGCAATCCCTGCTGCCCCCCACTGCCTCCCACTACTGCCCCGCTGCATGGGGGAGGGGGGCTTTGCCATGAGCCCCCAGAGGCCGTTGCAGCAGCCAGTGAGTACAGGACTTTTTTTTTTTTTTTTTTTTTTTTTTAAGTGCCAGGACACTTGGGCCAGGTGGGGCAGCCGTTGATGGGGCTGGGAGAGTGGGCAGGGGTCCAGGGACACTCAGGGAGGGCTAGGGGAGAAGGCAGGGGATGGGGCCTGGCAGGGGTCCTCCCATGGTCCCCTCCCCACCTCTTCCAGTCCCCCATCCCCCCCTACTTACCAGCTGGAGTCCAGGTCCAGCTCCCTGCGCTGGTGAGTGGGGACTGGCCAAATCTTCAAATCACCTCTAAATCTTTTCTGAATCAATCTGGAGGCTTCAGATTTATTCAAACCTTTTATTGGTCTCCTGATACGATTCAGATTTAAAGATTCGACCACCGAATCAGACTGAATCTCCTCCAAATTGAATCAGCAACCAAAGTCTTGCACAGCCCTAATATTTATACCTCTTGTCACACTACAAATGTCCAAAATTTGTGGTCGTGATGAAGTTGGTATCAGTTTGTGCCATGATTTAGCAGCAGACCTCTATTTGCTTTATGGCAAATCAGGCAGCCCAGAGATGC
This sequence comes from Alligator mississippiensis, assembly GCF_030867095.1. NCBI lineage: Eukaryota > Metazoa > Chordata > Crocodylia > Alligatoridae > Alligator > Alligator mississippiensis. The sequence goes on from NC_081826.1 coordinate 218,428,081, forward strand.
CTGTGCTCTAAAGCTGCTCTGGGCAGGTGTTTCAGCCATTTGTGGAGCCTGATCCTATGCACCCTGGAAACCCCTGTGCAGGATTGGGCCTCTCAAAACCTGGGAGCACTTACCTGGCTATTCCCACTTTCAGAGATGTGCACTTACAGTGACATACCCCAGAGATTCCCAGAGGCACTCTGTAAGCAGGGAAGCCAGGCAAGGTGCTCCCAGGGCTTTAGAGACCCAATCATGTGGAAGAATACCCAGGGTGCACAGGACTGGGCCCATCAAGCCCCTGGACAATGTGTTATCCAATATTCTGCAGCATCAGCAGGTGTTCTGGGACACATTCTGGCACAACTGACCTGCTTCATTTTGCAACATCTATTTCTAGCCTGATAGACATTATGGGCACTGATACACAATCAGCAAGGCTGCTCCGAAGCGCCGTAATTACAGCATATTGGAGCAGATTTGACTAATCGAGTCTGCTGGCTCATGGTAATTACTGTGCAACAGCAGATTCCAGCATCTTGTGTATCAGCACCCCCACACTTAAAAATAGCAGTGGAGGTGCCTTAACTAAAGGTCATCAAACGAGCTTTATTTAAAGTATTCCTGTCACCATTTTTAAATATGGGGATGCTGATACATGAGAAGTTCTAGGCACTTTAATTAGAGCAGCTCTTGGATCCACTAAAACTAAGGCCTCTTCCCCTCTCCCCTCCCCCCCACCCCGAGCACATGTATAAACACCCTATGGCATGACAAACATACTGATATAACTGTTGTAATATATCTGTTTTTCAGCTATTAAAATAAAGCTGTCCATTATCATGAAAAATCTGAATACTTTCAAAGACATACTGATTACAAATCATGCAAGAAATTACAAATCATGAAACAGCACAAATAAATTACAGAAATACTTTAAAAAGGGACACCTATAAGCAGGAGCATTAAAATATTTCTGTAAAAAAATTGTCATTATTAAGTCATAGTTAAAGGGATTTTACAAAATACTCATAAGTTGTGGAGAGAGGAGCAGGAACAGGGAGGCCAAAAACAGTATCATTTTTTTAAGTGAAATATCTAATAATTAGGATATAGGAACTTTTAGAAAAATTTGTTATAATTTTTTCCTTTTAATAATGATAGGAGACAAGATGTTTTGAGTGGTGGAGTGCAAGATTTGAAGAGTCAGAAAGAAGATTTGTGATGTAGCTTGTCTGCTTAATGGTACTTGAAGCATCTGGTGGAAGGGCAGAGGTGATACAATCAACAACATAAGACAAGGAGCCTTGGCACCAGTGACCATAGAGTACAATCCAAGTATTTTTTCCCTTTAATCATAATAACACAGCATAGAACACAGAAGTGAACAAAACAAAAGGCAAGTCAATGGGAGGGAAAAATGTAACTTGTTGTATGATACAATGAAGAAATCACAGTGCAGAAGAGTAATGGATAAGAAAGTCAGACTACAAGTACACATCAGTGCCTGAAGCAACTTACTGCAACAATTTTCATTTAAAGGAGGTTTCAATAGATGGAAGACATGGGGTAGAAGGGAATGAGTTCTATCATTTTAACATTTGAGTACTTGCTACAAAACCATTTAATAATCATGCTCATCAATGAAATGTCCTCCCATAGTTGTAATGACTCACTTTCAGTACAAGGAACTGGCATGGCACAAAATGCCAAGAGATTATGAAATAAACAACAAAGCTATAGCATCCATTAATAAACATGAACAGACAGAAATAAACATGTTTGCCTCCATTCTACTGTCTCTTTGTAATTGATTAACATAGCTTCTTTCTCATTCAGATTCAAGTTAATTCTCAGAATCTATATAAACATGCCACAAAGCCTTAAATACAGCCATTTCTGGGATGGGATATAATAGACAATCAGGTCTGGGGGGAAAAAAAAAAAAATGTTCACCAGTTTCTAAAATGGGAAGTAAAGAATATATTCTCTGCTTGAAAAAGCCAAGAGAAAGAAGTAGGCAGAATTTGGGCAGACCCCCAGACTTATACCATAGCCTTTATTACATAAAAACTATAATAATCAAAAGTGATCATAAACTCTGTTTTAGGAAACAGTGGGCATGTCTACAGTTACTGTGCAGTAGCACTGGTACACAGTTATTTAGTGATGCTTACTGCACAATAGCCTAATAACACTACACAGTCGACACAAGACACTGGGTACATCTGTACAAGGCTCCTATTACACATTAGCCTAATAACACTGTGCAGTAGTGTGTCATGGCAAAAACCATGCTACTAGTCTACTCCACAGTGTTATTAGGCTAATGTGCAGTAAGAGTCACTAAATAACTGTGTGCTGGCTCTACTGTACAGTAACTAAATACTGTGCATTTAGTTAATACTTTATTAAGGAAGTACTAAACTTAATGTGCAGTATCTAAGGCGCATTAATGAACATGTAGATGGGCCCAGTATTAACTATTGTTTGCAATACATTAGGATCTAAAGGTCCTACATTAGTATCTAAGACCTGTTATGATAGGTACTTCCCCAAAATATGTACATTTTCAAAAAACAAAACAAAAACGGTATGAGAGAAAATAGAAGTGATTTGCATGGCAGAACTATAGCTGAGAACATCCAATTCTCTGCATAGCACTCTACCATTGAATCACACTCTTTCCACTAATAACTAATAAAGAACAATGATGAAATAAAATAGCCCTGGTGTTTCACATGTTGTGAGTCTCTTAGGGGTACTAAAGAACAATTTCTTTGTTTACATAGGTATATAAAAAAACCAGGCTGTATGGATGAAAAAAAAGTAAAATGTCATCTAGAATTAGAATTAGTAATAGGTTAGTGCTTAACAATAGAATCTCATTGCTAAGGCAACGTATGCTGGTAAAAAGTGCATTTTCTGATAAACTGGTATTCTGAAATTAAATCAGACAAAAATTTGATTACCACTCTTTTGGAAAGACATTATGCTAGGTTTTTTGTTTTTTCTTTTTTACATGCAAAAGTATTGACTTAGTTTTACTAATGTGTCAAGTCTACTTTTAATCAAAACTAAGGCAATGCCAAATGAATGATATTTTCACAACTAGGGCCATGTGGGCTTCCTCTTACATTCATCAAAGTCAGGGGGGTGGGAAGGGCAGAATTAGCCTCATGCGTATTTGCACTAGAGTATAAAAAAGAATGAAACACCAATATATTTAGATGAGATCTTTTAAAATGGAAACGTTTGTATTTAGTGACTTAAAAAGTAGCACAATTTTTAAAGTGCTGAATTTCCAATAATGATATATGACCTTACTTCTGGGTGATCAGCAGTGAAGAAAAACTGGTAATTTATTTAACATGAAGATATGCACTGATGGTCCTAACTTAAGAGATTTATTTAAAAAAACTTGGCTGAACATGTCAACTGATTATATCAGGAAAAACTGAATGAATACAGCGTCAGATGTTCCTTTCTGTAAATTTTTACTTCTACAATTATTTTATATTCTTGTTCCTTTCCAAGATAATTTACTAGCTTAGTAAGGATCATTTGCTACCATATTCATACAGTCCACTCCAAATCCCACAAAGAAGAAGAATTATATCTATTGCACAGACTCACCACAACTCAAAGATAGGGAAATAAATGATGTAAAGACTACAAGCCCTATTATCACTCCCTATAGGACTTTTACACGAGCATTTTCCTTTATGTGGAACACATGTTCCAGGTAAGAGTACATCTGGCATTTCACAACATTAAATTGTAAATTCTGAATAAAACTAAAGAAATTAAATTAATTTTGTGCCTTCAGTTTTATTCAGAACACATGCTCCATAGATACCCATAGGAATAGAGATCAGGAATTAATCTGAACTGTAGCAGAACAGACACAAGTCATCATTATGAACTCACCCCAACCACATCTTTGACTTAACTGAAAAAAACAAGATAGGCTATGCAACTGAATCATGTTTATTTCCAAGAAACTCAGAAAGAGAAATGAACTGAAGCAAAGAGAAACGCTACTCCTTCTCTTTTTTCAGTCCTTCATCATTGCCAATCTGCAGCTGGTGTAGCAGAGATGGCTTCTTTGATTTCAGATCATACAAGGTATGAACAACTCACAATGCTTATCCCTATATTTCAGTCATTATATGGGAATTACCTTAGGCTAGGGACCCAGGTTGTTTCAGGGCCTGCAGTTCTAGTGCAGCTATCCTTTACTGAGCTAACAGATTCCCTACTTCAAAACTGAGTCCAGAAGCACTGGGTGCCCTTGCTCTAACAGGGGCTTGGCTCCCAACTCCAAAGTAGGAAGGCAAGGCTCCAGTCTAACACTTGAGAGGGCAGGACAGGGGAACCAACTGTTCCAGAAGGCTAGAAGCCAAGCTAGGGCAATCTTCATAATAAAAGTTCACAGAGCTGCTGACCTGAAGAGCCCTATGAAGCTGCTCAGTGAAAAAAAGGCAACATAATGCCAATTTCAATCAATCAGCTGTTAAAGCATATTCCATTTGGGAAAAATCTCTAACATATTTTTTTGAACCTACGTTGACACCAGGGTCAATCCTGAGATCATCTTCAACCAGCTTGAGCCATGTGAGCCACCTTTCCCCATCTGTACCATCATCTGTCACTTGAACCAAAGCTTTTCAGACTCTGCTGCTTAATTTTGTGCATGGCAATGACATGTAACCCTGGTTCCCTTATGGAGCCTTTCTAGAAACTGATCTGCAACTATCTGTTCTCCTTCTCAGCTTGTGTCTACCTGGGGGCAGCCGAGAAAGGAAATGGAGCGCCAAAGGTCTAGAAATGAGCAGGGAGTCATGACCAGAAGTTCAACAGAACTTTCAGTCTTGGGCTGGACTGGTTCTGAGAGCCAAATAAATAGGTTTACAGCGCAGATGGTGGGTTCTGTAGGCTTTATTCAACCATAAATTCAACCTTAAATTCAACTATAACTATCCCTGTAGATATAGCCTTGCAAAGCCGCTGTGAAAAAACATATTTAGAAGGTGGTCCTTATAAATGGCATATCTGGTAGATTATCATTTGCTACTTTATAATCACAACATTCATCACTGATTGTTGCTGTTTCCTTGCTTTTGCAATTCTCATCAGTCCAATGAGTTTCAGAACAGCATATTTTGTTGAATGCTCTGGAGAAACTATTTCAAAGTCAGAAACATAATTACTAAATAAAATTCAACATTTTGCAAACACAAGAAAAGAAGAGTTCAAAATCTAGGTCAGGGATAGGTGAGCGAACATGTTTTAGCCAGCTCTGAGAAGGAGCAGATAAAAAGGACACTGTCCTTGGACTGGACAGAATGGGCATATAACCTCTGTCTTTCATCTATGAATGTCAGTTGTGATCTGCTTCAATTCCAGTCTGCTCCCCTTGAGAGCTACCTACACCTAATAAAACACCTGATCCCCTTGCTGGGTATGTTTGAATGTTATGATCTTGAAAAATATAAAGAAGATATGAAGTGACAAAGGAGACAGGATATAGTGTCTGAGGAACTAAACATGGCAGAACAATAAAAAAATGGCTTAAGAATCTGTCAGGGAATATTGTTGTTAAAAAAGAATAAGGATCATGCATAACAAGTATGGCACAGAAATGAACAAAACAAGAAGGCAGTACTGAAATAACATGATTTTTGGGGAAGTCTATCAAATTTCTCCAGGCAAAGGAAGAGGCAGGAAAGCCATTTTCAATGTCTAAGAGGACACCATTTCTACTGATCAATTACAGTCAGTGAAACTATTTGGTCGACTTTAGAAACAGTTTTCACATGCCAACCATCTTTGTTCAGTAATTTCCATGAGAAAGATATGCTTACAAGATCCCTGAATTATTCAAGAAGCTTTGATTGTGTTGATGGTGTGGGTCAGCAACACTTACTTTCTTGGAGTTTACATCTCCAGTGGAATCTGCACCCCAATGTTATACTCAGCACCTGAGAGCAGTTGTTGTGCTGCAGAGTACTGTGGCAAATCTTGTCCATAAAGGACAGCAGCTCTAGTATAGGCGTTCTCTCACCACTCAGGCCAGGAGTCAGAAACCTGTCACTAACGCAGGCTGCAGCTTGAGGCCTGATTGGTGCAGCAGAGGACTAATCCCATACTGCAACCCTAGCTGTCCTTGCTCTATGTAGAGGGTTGTTCTACCCCTCCCCAATGCAGTCTCTGCCACAAAATGTGCCATGAAAAAATGTGACAAGTGAAAATTTGAACTACAATGGGGGGGGAGGGTAGAGGGGCAGGCAGAAGCAGTCCTCTGTGCTGAGCAGTGATATAAATCATAGAAAATTAGGGTTGGAAGGGACCTTAGGAGGTCATCAGAGTCCAACCCCCTGCTCAAACTTGGGACCATCCCCAAATATATCATCCCAGCAAGCATCTTAAAAACCTCCAAGGATAGCAATTTCCCCTACCTCTCTAGGTAACCTGTTCCAGTGCTTCACCACCCTCCTAGTGAGAAAGTATTTCCTAATATCCAGCTTAAACTCCCTTGCTGCAACTTGAAACCATTGCTACTTGTTCTGTCAGTTGTCACCACTGAGAACAGTTTTGCACCATCCTCTTTGAAACCACCTTCAGGTAGTTAAAGGCTGCTATGAAATCCCCTGTTTTCTCTTCTACATACTAAACAAGCCCAGTTCCCTCAGCCTCTCCTCATAAGTCATACACTTCAGCCCCTGAGCCATTTCCAGTCTTCTCCTGATGTCTCACCTGCCATGCCTTTGATGTCGTTGATGAAGAGGGGAGGCTGCCCTTAGAAGCTGACAAGCTCTAGATGCTCTTAGTTTCTTTTTCAACTCCAGGGGCTCACTCTGGCTTGCTCGGCTTAGAGTTCAGACCTCAATGCCCCAAAGTCTCTCTTTCTCTCTGCCCAGACTAACAAAGGGCTCCTTGGACCCCAACCCTTGTCTGGGCTTCAGCCTGCTTGGCCTCAGCTTCTTTTTCCTCTAGTTAAGGCCTCTTCACCCAGGGTCCACCGGTTCCTTCCATACCTCTTCTGGCCTCAGCTTTGAAAGCAAAGGGTACATACCCAGTACCCTGCCCATGGCCTCCTCCACTCCAATAGCCACTCCCAGTCCTCTGTTTATTTGATAAATAAACATACATCAATACAAATAAAATATACACCAAATGCTTTCACAAAATTCACCTCCCCCAAACTATAACTCCCAGGGCTAGGCCCACTCTCACCATTGTGAATAGCTTGGGTAGCCCTGGTTACTGCTTCCCATAGTCTGCTTCTCTGTGGGAGCGCCTCTTCCTGCAGCCTGCAAGGCCCGACTGCCCACTTTGACCCAGGCCTAGGTTTATATGCCTGGGAACCCCACCCCCTTTCCGTCACATGCCTCCCCCCCACAGCCATACACTGGGGTTTTACTCTAATTTACGGTCAGTTTACACTCCTTCCGCTGCATTCTCTTAAAGTGACAGGAGCCCCCTGGTACAGATCTCCTTTCCCTGCACCAGTTGCTTCAATCCCCAATCCCACCCCAAATGTCTCTCTCAGATTTTCCTCTCTTAATATCATTTGCCCGGTCTAATTGGGTTTTCTTCCCCCTTCATTGTGTCTGAGTAACAGGGTTTAGGTTCTCTATTATAGTGGGACATATCAACCAGCTGGGAATCAGTGCATGGATAATAAAATGTGGACTGGATCAGACCTTTGCAGGCTGTGTCCAATCTCTTCCTGAGCTGGATATGGCCCACAAACCATAGTTTGCCGGTCCCTGGATTATGTATTTAGAACCTACATGCAGCCAATTGTATGAAGCTCACAGGTGTCTTGGATAGCCATTATTTATCATGGCCTGGCACAATGTCTGCTGCTTGTGATTTAGCTCAACAGTGTAGCTAAACATAAATTTCTGCATTTTCCCTTACTTCCTTTTCAGATACCCTGTGCCAGGCAAAATGTGAAACCTGGCATTTTTAAGGGTGGGTGGAAGGTGACAGGATGTCACTTTAAAGGACTAAGTCAAAGCACTTAAATAAGCCAAGCTTGTTTGAAGAAAGAAGTACTACTGGGTTGGTATTTTCAAGACTCCTGATGAGATTACAAAACTGTTATAAACTCAAACCAAAATGTTCTCAGGATGAGAACAAGTACACATATGGAGATCAGGGGCTGTTTGTTTTAATTGGATAATACTGAAAGGACAAAGTCATTATCCCTCTAGGATAATATTTTTTCTGCGGAGTACTCAACAATGTGCTTATGGCTGGCAAGGCACTTTACTCAACACTCTCAGACTACGCAAAGCCACAAGGTTCACTAGAGTACAAGGGGTAAATGCAAAAGCATGGGTGGGTAGAACTATCCTGTGTGAGTGAAAACTGGACCCAGTAGCTTGTAACTAGTTGAGCTAATCAGTTTAACCAAGAAGCTAAGTTTTAAATTGGAAGAAGCTTGAAATGAATGCATCTTTAAGCCCCCATGTTAGTTGTCCTCTCCTCTTGTTTCCTTTACAGCATTGTTTTATCTTCCATTCCTGTTTTCTTTGTGGAAAACTTAAGACTGAAAGATTTTGTATATTTTTAATGGCTCTTGTTAAAGACTTGAATAGATCCAAAGACTTATTATAATAATATTTTTATATCCAAACATCAGTATAGTAGCACTCTTTTTCTCTACTTTTTTCTCAGTTTATAGATCAACAGTATGAATGTATGTATATTTGCCTTTAATTCAATGAGTTCCCAAAAGTATCTTCATTGGAAAGTAAAAGATTTAGATTTGTCCCATGGTTCTTGAACACCAGTTTTTAGAGCTGTATTTAGCTTTTATATTGTCATATTTCAAAATGTTGTGACATTTCAAATTTTTTGTGAAACTAAGTTGTACCTCTTTTGATGAAAACAGTTTGGCAGGTGCAGTTTTTCATCAAGCAGTACCTCCAGATGTTGATTTTCTTTTTGTGTTCTCAAGCTATGTCAGCACACACTTCCTGGTCTCCTGGAAGTCCAAGATTGTCAATATCTATAAGCAGTGAAAAAGTTTTCCAAACTTGAGCTTCCCTAAACATTTACCATTGTTTCCATATTTTGCTGCTCCCCAAAGCTATCCTTGTCTTGAAGAGGTTATATCTAGTTGGGCAAATAAAAGGGGTGGTAAGGAGAGGTGTTCTTTTCTGTTTCCAAAATATCATGCCATAGTGTCTTTACCAATCCAAGGATTTTTACCAATCCAATCATTTGAGGATGATTTTGTATTGACAGCAAGCCAAGCACCAAATGAGGAAGTTAAATCTGCATTAATTAATTAATCACCTGCTGTCTTGTTTGACTTCCTTTCCAAAAACAATATGCATCATGGATGATCCAGATACCCAGCGTCAAATGATAATGTTTTAACATCTAGACAGACTCCATTTTCATAGGACAGTGATCTGAGTACTGTCTCACATGGACAGTGTGGGGTTTGGTTTGGTTTATTTCTCTCCTGAATCTTTTTGCTTTCTCTGTAAATTTTCCCAGTATGTCTCATTATATTCCCTAATTAAATAATTCAAGGTGCTATTGAAATTGTATTTTTATAGAGAAGGAAAGGCTGTTGAATGTATGTATAGATGCATTTAACTTGATGAGCAGCCATAAGTATCTTCTTGCTTTTGACCTTCATAATGTAACTAAATTAATATAGCTAAGATTAATGAGCCAATTATTTTTGACAAGATAGCAAGCACATAAGACTATTTGCTCTACATTACTGCTGTATATTATTAACAAATGAGGAGCATCTCTAACACTAGCAAGGATTGGTGTTTACATCTGTGCTCTATTCCCAAGGAATTAGAGATGAGATTTTGCTATTGGATTCTAAAATTTGGAGAAAGAAAAGAGCAGAAAAATACACAACAAACCTTATTCTTGGCAGAACAGCTGCATGCATCATTTTTGTGGAGAAATATCTTGGAAAGGGCAAAATGCAGGCATCCAGGCGGTCTAAAGCCCTCAATGTGAGATTTATGGTGAAGGAGAATTTATTAGGAAACAGAAATTCTGTGCAGCTGCTGTACACGATGGGGCTAGGATCCACATCAGTTTTCTATAGATTGGAGTTGGGGTAAAGGATTGTTATATTTACAGCCAGCATATGACAAAGGCCACAAAATAGACATTCAGTTTCTTCTGGGAGAGTCACTGCTATCCTAGTAGAAACCATTAGTGTACAGATATTCAGGATTTTTCTCCTAGAGCAAAAATGAGTGCTCAAGGAGAAAAATAACCCAGAGTTTCTCCTGGAAGAGTGAATGTCTATAAATGTTTCCTTCTGGGAAAAGACACAGCACAGTCCTCAAACATCCCAGGGTGTTTTGGTCCCTCTCCTCCCCATCCCCCCACCATCCATCAGGGAGATAGTGTATCACTCAGACCAGATTCTACTGCTCCAGTCGCATAGGGGGCAGAACACATCCACTTCACAATCCCTATATTGTACTTCAAGGAGACACAGGTTGACCCTGAGCAGTTTGGGACTGCCAAAAAGGGCTATCCTGTGCATTGCTGCCACCTGACTCCAGGCTGACTGAAGTAGTCTGCAGAGTATGCTGAGATGTGTCCCCCCACCTCTCCCACACCCTCCCCACCCCCCAGTTGTATTTTAATATCTGTTCAGCAATCTCCAGGTAAATTTTTCTACCAGGAAAACAAAAACAGAAGAATGCTTCCAGATCATTTGAACATATGTATACAGCTAAAGTGTGTGGACAAACCAGTCATGGCAGGCTGTAGAGCACTTTCAGGGGTCAGATCAGATGAAAATTGTCATTTCTGTCTGCACCCTAAATGCATGCATTTCCCCATCTATAAGACTAAAGCCCATGCTACAAGTTACATATGACACAGGTAGCTGGTTAATCATGCAATAAATTTAGAGCACATGTGCAAAGTAATTATCACATGATAAAAAGACTATCCAGCTATAAAAAGAGCCAACCAGCTATAAAGTTAGCGCTAGAAAATGTGTAACCACTCTATAGCTGGTTTCTATCCAGCTTTATTTAAACTTGTAGCAGTGCCCTGGGAAAGCAACAGTGTTTTCCAGCTGTAAAACTGGGGCATTGTGAGGCCTTATTCTTTAATGTTTATTAAGGATTTCAAGATTCCTGCATGGATGGCACTGTGGAAGCATACATTAAAAAACAAACAACAACCTATGAAAATACAGTTACTCTGGGCTTGGTTTCATGAAATGCCAAGGAGTCTAACTAAATGTTAGAGAATGCCACAAATAAAAATGAAGGTCATGATGACATTTTTCTGGGCAAAAATTGTTTGTTTTTCACTGCTACCGTTCTACAAAAATTCTATTTATTTAACAAACATTTTGGAGAAACAAGTTCTGCCCAGGTGTACAAGCAACAGTTCTGCATTTAATATGCTCCACAAACAAGAAAATGAAAGTCACAAAGTGTACTGTATATGAAGCCTATAAATTATTAACTACCAGTTTCTAAATCTCTACCTGGCAGTGGCTTGTCAATTGTGGACAATCCTAGGCATTTTTTGTATGGGTTGCATATTTCCACACCTTTTTTTTTTTTTACTCAAAAGGAAGTATATGCAACCAAGCAAACCTGTCAGCAAAATCTCCCAACAACTAAACAACTTCAGGGAAAACTTCTTATCCCTGAATTGTGTTCAGGTTTTGTGTCTCTTACACTTAAGGAGGAAAAAAAATGCTCAGTTACTCCGTGCACAACATACCCAGTGATTCCATCAATTTGAAGGTATGATCAAGCAAGCTAAAAAATCTTGCAACACACCAAGCATGCTAAGAAACTGGGCTTGTTACTCAGAATATCATCTCTGGTACAGAGCCAAATGTAAGGTGAAGAAAATGTCATTTTGTTAGATACTTTTTAACACATTCTAAAGAAAAAAATGTAACTGACAGCTACTTGTCTTTACAAAGACACTGCTTTCAAACATCTTATCAGGAAAGCCTAAGAATATATTTAATTCCAGAGAAAAGCCTTTCAGTGCCCTGAGAAATCCTTTTTGTTCAAAACTAATCTATTTTTGCTTTGTGCACAAAAGTAAAATACTTTGTCAAATTCTCTGCAGAAATCCTTTTAGCTATCTTAAAAATACGTTTAGTGAAGCCCTGCTTGATTTCTCTTATATGAGCAAAAATTTACTTTGTCAAATTATATTCTCCAAAAAACCTTTCAGCTGACTTAAAAATCCATTTTGTGCAAAACAATGACCATGCATCAGCTCAGAGTGATTGCACAGTAGTTACTTAGCCTGGCAAATGGCAGCAAAATGTCAGCTGAAATGAAAGACACACAGCCCTGGGCTTATCAGAGAAAGTCCAGATGATTCATGTAACATCATAAATAAATAACACAGACTGTGTGTAAAGGTAAGTTTAACAGTACAGGTTCTCTTACCACCACTGGTTCATTTCAAAGCACCCATAATAGGAGCTTTATTTGATGACAGTGACATGTGGCAAGATAAAGTATCTTGTCGTTAACACTCATATTTCAAGGTCACCAAGTGTTACATTTCTAAGTGAACAAGAAGAAAACTTAATCAGATAGTGTGTGCATTAATGGATCATCAAAATATTGATAGCTACAAAAGGAATGGAATCAAAAAGACTGCTTGACACGTGAGAATACTGAAGTGAATGTGCAGTGCTGGTTAGTAATTATGGAGTGGGGGTTGGAGGGAGCGAGGCACCCTGATACAGATTAATTCCTTTCTTAATACCTTCTTAGTTTATGTGAAATCTCTGGATGAGTTGTTGGCATTGGGATTTGTAGCTCTAAAAGTATGAACCTCTACTGCCGTAGCTAAAAGACCAGGTCAATGAGCCCACGAATAAAACTCTTCAGAATCCTGCCACCAGAGAAGAACAGACATATCCTCTATATATGGATAGGTTACACTAACAAAAGAATTAATGGCATCTGTTAGAGGAGTTTATTTAACAGGGTATGATATCCCAGGATGGTTTTATTTTGGTTCCTGCCTTTTGTGTTACCCTGTAAATGATCCAGATTTGGTAGCAGATTTATCTGTTTTGAGGACAAGGCTGATGGGTGGTTGGTAACCAGGGAAAGCCATACTGCTCTTCATTACTTCACTGGTAGACAGCTTTATAATGGTGTCTGCAAGAGGTACTCTGGTAATATGTAGAGAAGCAAAGACACATCCTTGCTAGCAATGTTGATGAAAAATACAAAAAGAAAGAGACACCCAAAGAGCCAACGGACACTAGAACTGTCATTAATTATCACAATTTATGCCACAGAATTTTCTACCAATTCACAGTGAAAATTCTCACATTGTTCAGTATAATACAACATTCAGTATTTGTTATTTTTATGTTGGGTGGGGTAGTGGAGGTGTACAGCAGGGTGCAAGATAAAGCACATAGGCTTAGAATGATAAAGCACATGTACATAGGCTTAGAATGATAAAGTTTCTAGCATTACTTTACATTGACATACACAGTGTATTTGTATTTCAATTAGTTTAGTGTATATTGTTTTATTTCTTGTTTAGCATTTATAGAGCAAATATTTTAATACAACACATCTAGTAGACTAATGACAGAGAGCTATAGTAAACTAATGTCTGGCATTTGGAAGCCCCTACAATCTTCAACATTTACCAGTAATTAACATACAGTCCTATCTGAAATATCAGATTTGTTTCCTACTGTACTGTAGAGGAAAATTCTACAGAAGCTTAGAAATCACTGTTTAGCAACTGTTGGTAAGTTTTATCTTTTGTAGCGATCACTCTTTACAAAAGCTCTGTATGGGAAACAATAGTGAGACTTGTTAAGACAGTACATAGAATCTACCCCTGAATTCAATTGTCCACCTATGCACACCAAAAGCTGAACATCACTTCAAAATAAGAGGAAGGCCTTGATCAATAAGTGGGTTTTTTTCCACATTTGCAAAGTTTAGTTAAAAGCTTTCTGTAACCTCTTCAGCTCCACAAGTGTTAGCAAGGAGATCTGTATTCTAGCTGTCAGAAAAGCTTCTAAACAGACAAACGCTCAAACTGTTTCAAGGTAATAATTTCCATTTAGGTTTCCAAAAATATTTAAGATATATGTCAGACCACAATATTTCAGAAACATTTCACTGACACAGTGGAATATATAATTCAGTCATTATCCATTGTTCCAAAATCTGCAGAAGACTTGAATCCTCTTACATTTAAAACAGCAAAACAGATTTAACTATGTAAAACATCTAAAATGCCATATCACATTCCAGGATGATTTTCCATAATCAATGTTCTGTTTTATTTCTTGTTACCATAACCCCCACAAGCCATATAAATTGAATATGGTTCTTTAGTAAATATTCTTCTCCACCCACATGATGCCAAGTAGTGAGGAACTGGGAAGTTAACTGTTAATGTTTTCTAATAGTTTCATCTCCCATACCCCTTCATTCTGTGAGTCTGTTTCCAACTTCACAATCCCCAGCTCCCTTGGACCATGAAGGCACAGGAAAATACTCTATAAAGAACAATCTTAAATAACTGTATCTACAGCTGTAACACAAGGTCCTAAACTGTAGATTAGGATGCTGTTTTAATGCAACATAAGGTTAGAACCCTGTAGCTGTATATACCAGGCCCTTATCTAACATTTGTTCTCCTAATGACAGTACGTTAAAAGTACTTACCAAGTTGTAAATATTTAAAAATTAGAAACAAGGCAGAAGTCCAAAAGCTGGCTTTTAAAAAAATCCTAAATTAATTCCATCATTCAACCACGCGGAACAGTGGTCTGCTCATATTAATGAGTGCTGGGTGAGAGCTATCTTGGGGTGAGTCTTAAAATCCATATTTTGTCCTTACTCAGAGAAAATTCTCAGCAAATTCAGGAATAAGCCTATATAACGACAGCCTGAAGGTCAGAAAAACAGGAGTCAAAAGAGAACTGTAAAAATACCTGAAACTCGCACGCGCGCGCACACACACACACCCCCCAGTCCTGAAAACAAGAAAGAACTTGTTACAGAGGTTATAGGTGGACCGAAGTTAGAGATG
Source organism: Alligator mississippiensis (assembly GCF_030867095.1). Taxonomy (NCBI): domain Eukaryota; kingdom Metazoa; phylum Chordata; order Crocodylia; family Alligatoridae; genus Alligator; species Alligator mississippiensis. The sequence goes on from NC_081826.1 coordinate 218,443,135, forward strand.
AAAGAGGCCTATTAGATTATTGAGTCCACTCTCTTGGAAGTGAAAAAGAAAGGTGACATGGCAGAATGGAGCAGAGAGACGTAAGCCTGTGGTCTCAGTATACCTTTGCAAGATTCCATTGACTTCTGTGCAAGTTATTCATGCATCAGAGAGAGAGTGAAAGGGAAAGAGAGAAAAAATCAGACCAATCAGGCCAACCATAACCGAGTCACTATTGTTTTAAACAGGGTTACTTGAGGTGTCTGGCATCAGAATTAGGCCTCCGGATTATTAAGAGAGCAAACCTTAGCAAATCTATTCAGTGAAAGGGGATGATTGATGTGTGCCATTTTTTCCCTTGTAATTCTCTGTTTCTCCCTAAATCCTGCAGCATATAAACCTATTCACTGAGGCAGGAAGAATCTTTGCAATTTCTTTATATTTCAAAACATTTTTTTCTATAAAAATAAATCACATTTCATCAAACACCTAGCTATTTAATGTCTTGAAAACGTTAGCATTTCTCTTACTCAAACATGGTTTGTGTGTAACATGGGCCAGATCACCTGCTTATATAAATTTTCATATCTCCATTGACTTCACTTGAACTATGATCGACAACAGCTGAAGATCTAGCCCCATGTGTTTAAGAATGTTCTACTATAACAAATCTGAAGACTGTATTAGAGAATTAATTAGCCAGTCAACTAGATCATTACTCAGCTATTATCTACACATACAACAGTTTGCAGCACACTGTGAGGACTCACAGCCAGGCCTCCCAAATATAGCCAACACAAGGTAATACTGCAGCTTCCTTGGATGCATGAGGGAACATCACACAAGGTTTTCTGCATAGGTCATGAATTTTCATGACAGATAATGGATGTGGAGATTACACCCTTCCTAGAATCCTGATACCATATTCTTTTTTAATTGTGCTACCTTCATTTCCTTATCCTCTCCACAAACCATACAGAACTCCATCTGATTTAGGTGGATGCACCTTTTTTTGTACTCACTGTAAGTTTGGATATATCTTATTTCCACTCCCTGTTTTCTGACAAGCTGCCTTTTTGGTCAGTGCTTTTCATGACACATCTTCTAAAACATGTTTTCTCAGTCCTTAATTATGAAACTCTTCAAGCATATTTAAGGCAAAATCTTTCAAAGCCAAAAAGGAATCAGTGTCCAGCTTCTGCAGTCTAACACAGCTCAACATTCATTGCTCTAAACATAAATATGCTAGTGCTAAAAACCAAAATATCCCCTTTTTAAATCTCACTGCTTTATTTTTATGCTTCAGTGCTTCAAATTTCCTCCTCAGCCCCTTTGCAAGATGCCCTTATAGCCTACAAGGAACAACAATAAAAGTAAATACATAAATAATAAAAGAAAAAGCCAATTGTCTGGCATTTATCCAATCCAATATGTTATATTTCAACCTTACTACTTGCAGTGGAGGGCTTACAGGGCTGTTTATATGCACCAAATGGTGAAGTAATAGGAAAGCTTCAAGGTAGGAAAAAAAATAGAAGTGGCCAGCAGCTAGGATTTAATCTGAATGACCACTTCGCAAATAGACTGAATAAATATTTTTCCCCCAATGCAAGGGCAAGAAAATGAACAAACAAAAATCTTCTCTTGGAACAAAGTGCTCCCCACACTCATTCCAAACAGTTAGGTATTGCAGTCAGCAATTTTGAAAAGCCTTACACAATTTCCATCTCCTTTCCACTAGAGAAATAAGTGTAGGGGGTTGTGAAAACAAAGGGATTTCCAGAATATTGATCTGAGAGACTAAATGGTAATAAAGAATGTACCAAAGTAAAATGTAATTGTCTTTTTCTTGGCTACAAACACCTCTAGTTCACATTTATGTTATAATGCTCCTACATTATGTTTTCTCTAGTTGAAATATTACGTGCACACTAGGAAAAAAGAGAGAGACATTGGAACTTAGACAATTTGCCTACATTTAGTTCTATTAATATCATTAGACAGGAGAATCAGTGACACTGCAGCTAAAAGCTAGAGATGAACTAACCAGCGCTTTATCTTCTGTTGCCAAGGACTACATGATGAACTCTGCATTGACCTAAATTTATTACAGAATAGAGCTCGTTGCTGCTGTACCAAGCACTCTGTTGCAATTACAGCACATTAGGCAGAGGAGTGAATCTCAAGGGGAAATGTCTAGTCTTTTAATCAGGCAGTAGAAAGTCAGAGTGGACAAAAATTAGCCTGCTGTATATATCTGCAGTCAATCTGTACATGCGCATCCAATAGCCATCTTAATTTTACCCAGAAAATGCTTTTATTATATACAGGGGTCATGACTGTACAGTTGACTCACTTAATCTTTTCTGTACTTCAGTCCATTTTTTCCTGTATTATGTTCTCAACCTTCCTGAACTATCTTGGGAGCTTTGGGAAGTTAAAATTTTCAAACCTAGGACTTCATCTCTATACTGACCACTCTCAAATAAAGATAATGTTTTTCCCCCCTACATTTTTGTTGGGGTATAATGCAGATTTGAGGAGCTGAGAAATAAATACCAGCATTTTAAATGCTCAGGGATAGACAAAATGATGCTTTTCTAGTAAACAGACTTTAGCATTTCTTGGAGTCTGCAATGCTCTCTTTACAAGTATACAGGAATCTGACAAGTTATTGATTTGTTTTAATGGATAAGAGGAAAGCTTTTGTAAAGAGAATGTTCCAAATGTTATTAAGGAGTTGAAAAGGAGAAACATGGTTTAATTTTTTAAACAATACCTGAAGGTTTTAAGTTTAAGCTTTTTTTTTTTTTTAAATCATCATTTAAACTGGAATAGTATGTTGCCCTCCGCCTGCAGGCTGGGCAAAGGGTGAGAGCCCCTGCCTGCTCCCCTAAAAATTAACAGCAGACTTCTTTGTGAGATCAGACACAAAATAAATTAGAGTGCCAGAGATGTCTCAGTTTGCTTTGATGTCAACAGATGAGCCTGATCCTGGAAACACTGATGCATGTGAGCAATTCTTAATGTCAGGGATAGCTCATGTTATCACGTATATTAGGTTACTCACCCAAGCTCTTGAAGAATTGGTCCCTAGATGTCATATAGTCTTTTGCTTCTTTTTCTCCTTTTTAGATACATATGGCAACATGCTTAAATAGATCAAATATAATCAAATGTAAGCAGAAATAATGCACTGGTAATGGTCACCTTGGGCTGAATTATAGCTAAATGCATTGGGATACATTATGGCTTAAGGACCTTTACCTAACCCCTGGCAATACCATTGTCATGGCATTGTATTTGTGTATGACTAACTAGCAAACACTAAGTCAAAACATGGAGAGATCTTCACTTTAGCTCTTTGTTTCACCATAGGCAATTGTCATTGCTTCTTTATGCTGCTGAAGAAGGGTGATGCATACTAATGACTAAGGCCAGGTACAGACATTACACTTCTACTGGTATAAGTGATCAGCAGGGATCCAGGTTTTCCATTTCATGGATCATGGATTTTCCCCTTTAAAGTATAAGAATGCAGATTTCCCCCTTTAAAGGAGAAACACCAGGGAAACCATGGGTTTCCCCTTGCAGGTCAGCAGAATGGAAGGGGGGTGATCAGAGGCAGCGGACCACATGCACGTGTGCATGCACACATGCATGTGGCCGGCAGTGCAGTCAAGCAGTGTGGTAGAGAGCAGCTCCCGCAGCTCCCTTCAGGTAAAGTCTGTGGGGAGGATGAGTGAGACGTGGGGAGGTGGGGGGGGTAGCATAGGCAACATGGAGGGAAGGAATTGGGAGGCACCTGTCCCCCCACTCAGATATCTGTGCCCACTGTAGGGCATGGGGCTTCAGCCTGGCTGGACTGTTACAAGGCACAGGCCAACTCCATGGCTCAGTGGGCAGGACCCAGCATGGGAGGGCAGAGAGTGGGGCAGGGAGGCTTGGTGCTGCTGCCACCAGGAGTGCCACACAACTATTGCTGCCAAGGTGAGGTGCCCTCTGCCTGCCTAGCAGCAGCAGGCGCCCAACTTCATGCTGCTACAGCACCTCACCTTGGCAGCCTTGGTGTCATGACTGGCACAGGGCTCCCAGCAGTGGCAGCACAGAGTTGTGCCACCCCGCTGCTGCCAGGTGGGTGGGGGTGCCTCACTTTGGAGGCCATGGTGGTACAGCACTCCCTCCCACAACACGTTCCATCCACTGGACCATGGAGGTGGCTCCTGCCTGGTGCCAGTTTGGCTAGGCTGAAGCCCTGTGCCCCATGCCCTGATGTAGGTGCAGAAATCAGGGGGGGGGCACATGCCCCCCACACCTCCTGACACATTGCCTACAGTATCACCTATGCCCACACACCCCCTGTCCCTCACACTGGGGGGCTGGAGCCTGGGGGCAAGGAGCAGCAGGTCAGGCAAGAGTGAGGGGCACCAGCAGGAAAGGGAGCTGAGAGCTGAGAAACTGTGGGTCAGAAGCAAGGGGCAGTAGCAGGGCCAGGGGGCTGCACCAACAGGGCTGGGGTGGTGGGGGACTGTAGGTCTGGAGTGAGGGGCAATAGCATGGGCAGGGCACCATCATATCAGGGCTGCTCAGCACCACTAGGCAGCAGTGGGGTGGGGAGACAGGGAGGGCAGCCACAGCTGGACCCACATCCTGGTGAGTGAAGGGGCAGGGGGAGTTCCAATTTTCCATGCTAAAAAACCCAAATCAAATGCCAAAATATAAAGGCATTTAGAATTTATTTTATTATAATGATTGAGGCATTGGTAGGCCTCCAAATTGCTTTAAATTTGTAATTATAGCATTAAAACATTGTGTTGAACTGATAACTATACATATAGTAGTGTTTTACTTTAATCATGGAAAAACACAGATTTTTGTGCCCGGGGGGGGGGGGGAGGGGGGAAAGGGAGGGGTTAATCAGTGAATTTTAGATTTCTTATCAGAGAAAACCAGGATCCCTGATTGGCAATTGGTCTATACCCAGAACAGAACAAAAGTTTGGCGCACAGACTAGTTTAAGAACATTAGAAACTGTTTTAAGATTTGCCGCCACCCCCCCCCCCCCGGGCAAATGTGCGTTCTGTTCACTACTGATCTAAACTACACTGCTTACAGAAAGACACGTAACTTACATCAATTCTGCCTTGGGTACTTTTTGCGTGTCAGCAGCTAGCCTAAGAAGACTCTTGCAGAATACCACATTTTGCCAATTAGCAACTGAGTCAACAAAACAAGAGGTAAGGATCACAACAATCATTTGTTCATTTATTTCAGTAATTGTGACATAATGTTTTGTGATAACACTTTGCAATAGGTAGTCAATTTTGTGAAATCATATTCCCTAAAACATCTTCTGAGACACGTGAAAAGACGCGCCAAATTCGCCAGCATGAAGTGTGGATTAGCAGACCTTTTACACTTATGTCTTCCCTTTAAATGTGCTAAATGCAAAAGTGGCAATACAAGACTGGGAGGCAATGTCAATGATGACCTACAAAAAACCTATGGGAATTACTCCCTGTGCTACAGACACATTTTTGCATCCTGGCTAATAGGCAATTACTGAACTATCCTCTACAGAGGAGAAATCACTCACTTTAAGAAATACCGTATCTGAACCTTGTGCATTTTCTCAGTAAGTCACACACATGTTATTTACCTCCGGTGTTTTTAAGCAGCAACTGACACAGCATGTAATGATTCCCCTAACTCATATTTCCCATCTGTACAGAATAAAGAGAACACAAGGGTGTGGAAGACTTGAAGACAGCTGCCAGGGAACTGCCTAGAACAGTGATCTCGGGAAGGGAGAGACCGGTTCAAAGAAGAGAATAGCTTTAAAAACCAAAGGGATTTCCAAGTGTGAGAAGAGATAGAACCTAGAAATGCAGCCAATAAGGACCAGCCAGCAGAAGAAAGGCTGAATGGCAGGAGACAAGTGGAAGACAGAAAGTAGAAAGTAAATGAAAGTTGGATGAAAAAAAAGTGAAGCCTCGTAAGGCAGCAGTCAGATACAATTGCTGAAGACAATTGTTGAAACCGGATTTAATGAAGAGAGATGACAATGTCAGGACATGCCCACAATTCCTCTCCAACACAAAAAGATTATCCAGTCAACATAACACAATATCACACACCACTTAGTACCTTGCATCAGACTACTACTCATCAGATGCCTAACATCTGACAAAGTAGGCTGTCCCATACGAAAGATTATTCCTCTCTGAACTGGTTAGTCTCTAAGGTGCCATCCTGCCCTGCCTTTTGGCTCCTGCCTCATCTTCAAAGCATTTCACAATTATTTCTTAAGACAATACTCCTATAAGTTGAGGGCTACAACTCCATTGTAGAGAAGGGTGCACTGAGGCATAGAGCAGTAAAGCAATTTGACAAAGGGATCCAGTAAGCAAAGAGAACCTGGGGTTCTGATTGCCACATCACCTGCACCAAACTACACTGCTTTTCATAACATAGCACAGGGGGTTGCAGTAGTAGGAAATTTAGCAGAAAGGCTAGGTCTTTGGCATTTTTACCTTAAGACATACATAGAAACTAGATATACACACGTGTGCCTGCATGCTTGCATGGTGGGGGGAACCAACCACCTTTCCAAATGTTTCAGTTTTGTTAAAATGTTTAATTTTGTGGTTGTAAAAATGGGTGAAAATTTCATATCTGCAGTGATAGAGGGGGGTTCGTTTTCTGATCTTTCCCCCTGTCTCTGTTTAGACTGAGATCTTCTCTTACTTCCAGAAATAAAGCTGAGAGATTTCAGGAGAGCTGAGCTTGCTGGTTTGACTACACTCTGCATCTCAAAATGATTATAATGATGGCTCCATTCTAGCTGTTTGATGGGAACCTTTTGGCAGCAGAGTAATTCCCCTGCTGTTATTATTTGATGTGCTTTCATGATTATTTGTATGAGGACAAAGCACTGTAAAAGGGTTAGACATAAGCGGAAACCTACATCAGCCTGCACAGGGGAAAAAAAATTAAAGATTTTAATAAAGGAACAGGAATGTGTAAAGGTTTATATAGCCTCTCAGTCTAATCTGGTAATTTTCTGTCTTTATTAGGAACTATAAAATAGCAGTTTGGGGGTAAGTGAAGGCCATTGCATTACTAATATATGAAAGATTATGTGTTTACTTGGAACACAGATTCAAGTATTACTGAATATTTTGAAAGCAAGCTGGATGTACAAAGACATTTCAAAGCCATATTGCAAGTAAAACTGAGCTGCCACATATCAACAGCAGTAACAAGAGCTGGGTTCATTATAAGGTTTATGGGTCCCTTCTAAAATAAATAAAATCTTTGGCTCCCGTCCCTACCTAAAGTTAAACTCACTCTTCTGCTTGTATGAAATTAAAATCTAAACACTTCAGCCACCCTTAACATAATTTTTCTCCCCTTCCTGGAAGTACACAGAGGAATCTTGGTTACTCAGAATATGGTTCATTTTATCCAGTAAGAATCAGACATTTAGCCACCTCAATGAAAACCCCCAAGGCTCTGGCTTCCACATATGCCTCATTCACAAGTCCAAAGAAGTACCATCTAAGTCAAATGGGTTCAATTTGGATTTGTGTGTGAAATATATACATTTATCAAGAAAGGTAAGATTAATCATACTGACATAGCCACGATAGCAATTTGTGTCTCCAAAAATATATGAAGAAAACATGTTTTGTTCAGGTAGCATGGCTCTTGGGCTCAGTACAGATGTTCAAAAAGCCCATGGCAGAATCAGTCTAAGTTGTATGGTTTTCTGTAAGCAGCATAGTTTAGATCGGTAGCGAACAGAACACACATTCACCCTTTGGTGGGGGAGGAAGGCAAATCTTAGACCAGATTCTGCCATTTTTAAACCAATCTGTGTGTCAAACTTCTGTTCTGCTATGGATATAGACTGGTTTTGTGTGCCGAACTTCTGTTCTGTTACACATATCACTTATACTGGTAAAAGTATAATACCTGGTCTTCGAGATTCATAGATTCATAGATGTTAGGGTCGGAAGGGACCTCAATAGATCATCGAGTCCGACCCCCTGCATAGGCAGGAAAGAGTGCTGGGTCTAGATGACCCCAGCTAGATACTCATCTAACCTCCTCTTGAAGACCCCCAAGGTAGGGGAGAGCACCACCTCCCTTGGGAGCCCGTTCCAGACCTTGGCCACTTGAACTGTGAAGAAGTTCTTCCTAATGTCCAATCTAAATCTGCTCTCTGCTAGCTTGTGGCCATTATTTCTTGTAACCCCCGGGGGCGCCTTGGTGAATAAATACTCACCAATTCCCTTCTGTGCCCCCGTGATGAACTTATAGGCAGCCACAAGGTCGCCTCTCCACCTTCTCTTGCGGAGGCTGAAAAGGTCCAGTTTCTCTAGTCTCTCGGCGTAGGGCTTGGTCTGCAGGCCCTTAACCATATGCGTGGCCCTTCTCTGGACCCTTTCCAGGTTATCCGCATCCTTCTTGAATTGCGGCGCCCAGAATTGCACGCAGTACTTCAACTGTGGTCTGACCAGCGCCCAATAGAGGGGAAGTATCACCTCCTTGGACCTATTCGTCATGCATCTGCTGATGCACGATAAAGTGCCATTGGCTTTTCTGATGGCTTCGTCACACTGCCAACTCATGTTCATCTTAGAGTCCACTAGGACTCCAAGATCCCTTTCCACTTCCGTGCCACCCAGCAGGTCATTCCCTAGGCTGTAGGTAGGTGTGCTGGACATTTTTCCTCCCTAGGTGCAGCACTTTGCATTTCTCCTTGTTGAACTGCATTCTGTTGTTTTCTGCCCACTTGTCCAACCTGTCCAGGTCTGCTTGCAGCTGTTCCCTGCCCTCCGGCATGTCCACATCTCCCCATAGCTTTGTGTCATCTGCAAACTTGGACAGAGTACATTTCACTCCCTCGTCCAGGTCACTGATGAAGACATTAAAGAGTATCAGTCCAAGGACCGAGCCCTGAGGGACCCCACTGCCCAAACCCTTCCAGGTCGAAGCCGACCCATCCACCACGACTCTCTGGGTGCGACCCTCCAGCCAATTCGCCACCCACCGGACTGTGTAGTCATCCAAGTCACAGCCTCTTAACTTGTTCACCAGTATGGGGTGGGATACCGTATCAAAGGCCTTCCTGAAGTCTAATTATACGACATCTACCCCTCCTCCTGTGTCCAGGTGTTTCATAACCTGGTCATAAAAAGAGACTAGATTAGTCAGGCACGATCTGCCTGCCACGAACCCATGCTGGTTTCCCCTCAGCATAATTTGTCCTGCCGGGCTCTCGCATATGTGAGCCTTGATAATTTTTTCAAAGACTTTGCCAAGGATGGAGGTGAGACTGACTGGCCTATAGTTGCCCGGGTCCTCCCTCCCCTTTTTGAAAATGGGGACCACATTGGCCCTTTTCCAGTCCTCCGGGACTTGGCCCATGCGCCACGAGCGTTCTAATATTCCCGCCAGTGGCTCTGCAATGATGTCGGCCAGTGCCTTCAGCACCCTTGGATGGAGCTCATCCAGGCCTGCTGACTTAAAGGCATCCAGTTCTTCCAAGTGACTCTGCACCATCTCAGGGTCTACGCATGGTAGTCTGGCGCCTTGCTGCTGCCTCTCTACAATCCCAGTGAGAGACTTGTCGTGTCCCTCACTTAGGAACACTGAGGCAAAGAACTCGTTGAGGAGTTCAGCCTTGTCCCCCCTGGCCGTCACCAATTGTTTCTGCCCATTTAGCAGGGGTCCTATTTCTCCCTGGGCCTTCCTTTTACTCCCTAAAAGGTTACTTTCGAGGTTACTTTCAATGTTGTTATTCTACGAGCATGATTTTAAGAGGTGCTGGGGTACTTTTAACTAGTAATGGGCCCCTAAATCCTCAGGAAAAAAGAACATTCAGGTACTTATAAAAATGGGCTTGAGATTAATATTTTTAGTAATATTTTTTCAACTATGCTGTTAGCAACTTTCAAAAATCTAACCAATTTCAGCCCTAAAATGAATATCTTTACTGATCTGTCTAGACCAATTTTGTGGGTTTCATCATATATGATGAAAGCATCTCACAATAGTTAACAGATTTTTATCTTTTGAACAGTCCTAGGAGGTAGAGGGAATAATTAGCCTATTTTAGAGGTTAAATTTTAGAAGTTAAATTCTCTGCATCTCTGATAAAATTAATACAAAACAGTATCTCTCCAAATACCAAACTTGGGAAGAACTGGAGTTAAATCAAGTTTTAAGTAGCAAGTAGTAAACACTGACAGAATGAATGATTTCAATCATGGCATTGTTACATTCAGAGACATCACTGACATTTCATGATTTCATCCCATGATTGTACCTTCACCCATGCACCTTCTCCAATACCAAAATGGAAATACCAGCAGCGCTTTCTTCTTTTTTTATGCTTCTAATGTTATCTGGAGATAATTTTCTAGCTATTTTGTAAACCTTTTAGTTTGCTTCTGAGAGGACTGCTTATCCTCCATCCTAACCACATACACAATGGATTAGTCACTGCAGGTAAAAGTTAAAAACTGCAGTTTCTAGAGCCTTCCCAAATGGTTCATTTGGGTTCATTACAGATAACATCTAAGGAAGCTCTTGGTTTAATTTGCTGACCCCCATAGCTCAAATTTCTAATATCATCCCACAAATGATCACTTCTGGAGCAGAAGAGTCTTTCTGACCATCCAGTACTAGGTTTTTCTGATAAAACACATTACCTCCTGTCACTGATGATATTAATCAGCATCGACTCTTATACTGCTATTTTGGAAAGTGTCCATAAGGACCTGGCCTGAGACCTCCAAAATTGTTAATCTTGATCCAAACTTTAAAGTTTTTATATACACAAGCAAGAAGCTAGCCTTGACATCTGCTGAACTAACTCATCATATCAAATATGGTTAGTTTCCCCAATTAAAAAAAACAAAACACATAGCTGGCACTTATTTCTTTGTTTCTGAAAGGATATGTCAGAAAAATAATTTCAATTGTTTCTAGTGCAGTTCTTCAGACACGATCGTTACTGATATAATGTTGCCTGGCAAAATGATTATGCATCAACAGTTCCCTCTGAAATAAGCTGTCATCAGCACATTCCTTTATGAAATAATATTCATTAAAAATTGGATATTCTCTTAGCTAAAATGACAGCTCATCACCTTGTCATTTTTCTATAATATACACTTTACAATATGGTGCTAACAAGGCACAAGGTAGCAAACCAGTCATCTTCTCCAGTGTCAAAGTGAAGACTAGATACACCATATACAAAGAAAATATGTCAATTAAATGAATCCTGTCTGCAGTTAGAGCTGTACTGCCATACAGCATCACAATCTGTACTCTTATTATCCTGTATTATATACCAGAGAGCCTTTATTTCAAAGTGGTGTTTTTCTTTTCATATTAATGTAAAATAGAAAACGGTTAACCTAGAAACAACTAACAAAATACTTATGATATAAATTCCTCCTTCCATGGGTATTATGACACTGAGGTAGTTGCTACAAACAAAGCAAAGATGGACAAATAGACTAAAACTGGAATCAGTTGTGTTGCAGATTCACAGTTAGTATAAAATGGCATAGCTCTATTAACTTCAGTTAAACAGCACTATTCACATCAGGCAGCTTCTGACCTCAAATCTGTATAGTCAGACACTTTTATCCAGGAAGGTTCTGTTTTGGGGCAAAATTATAATGGAAATAACATACTATACTGAAATATGATCAGGTAGATAAACTGCATCACTAAAGTAAGCAAAGAAGGGAGGAATACATTTGGATTTTTTACTTTAGTTACTCATAGCTGTATGATATAGCTGTGGCAGAGAAAGACATGTAGTTCTAGATAGTTAAGGCATGGAAATAGCAAATGGAATGGATATGAATTGGCAGCTACCTCTTCAACAGAAGTTTGGCATGCCTAGAGTACAGATCCTTCTGGATAATCCAAACTCTGGTTTGGAAATTTTCAGTTTGAAGCAAAGCTTCTGTCTTTACACATCAGTGACTCACTCATTAATCTGTGATGAAATTCCTAATTATATTCCCTTCTGCAGTTTCTTTAAGCTACCAGTGTACAGTACAGAGAAGCTGTACAAGTGTCAGGTAGAGTTGGATATTTATATTTAATTGACTTTGGCATGTAAAAGTGCTGAGTGACTAATGGCTGTTTACCTGGCAACCCACTGTGACAAATACTATCACCATATTTTCTCTTCCTAGAAGGCCACACCACTGAAAAGTAGCTTCCCCTGAAGCTACACTCTAACACTTCTATTTCTAAAAATGTTACGACTAAGTGACTGTATCTTCTGATTTATAAGAAGTTATTACAAACGTGATTTGCTCTCACTTGAAGTATAGATTTACTTGCTGTTGCAAGGCTTAGGAAAAAATATCCTGTAATCAGGAAGTTATGAAGAGAACTCCTGACAGAAGAATAACCTTCTTGTGTGGTGCTCACAGGCACATGATTGCACTGCAACATAACGAAATGCTGTTTTAACTATATTTTGGGGAATGAGTTTTATAGTAATATGAGCTGTAACAGCATTTACTAATTATGTGAAACTAAAAAATATATACTTTAAGCAATATTAATTTCCTAAAAAAGTAACTCAACCTTATTTTATGTTCATATAGAACTCAGCACGTCATAGACCCTATGGGAAACATAATAAACAACAAGAGTATTCTTCACCTCTGGTGTCCTAAAATGTATTTTTTACTCTTTATTAAACAACAAATCTTTAAGAGAATAGGATTTAAAATGTATCTCTCTGCTATAAATTAAGATTAACCAATTTATTCAGGACTGCTGGAGAACAAAATATAAAACCAAACTTGTATTTTACCTGCGATGAAGAATGACTTGTTATAGAGTCATAGGGCACAGATAGATAGAAATGACAATTTTTGCCTGATCTGCCCACAGAAAGCTGTTTATAGTCATAACCAAATACAAGTGCATGGCTGTAGAGAGCTTCAAAAATGGACAGTCACGTCTGACCCCTCGTTGCACGAGGCATCAGATAAAGAATTTTCAAACTGTAGCGTCTTTTGTAGCTTGTGTCTGCAGAGCTCCCAGCCTGCCTCTGTTTTCAGAATGGGGGTGGGGGAACTGAGGTTGTTCAGTCTGGGGGGTTTTCAGTCCCCCAGAGAGTGGTGTGGGTGTATTGGAGCCCTTCCCCTCCCCCCCCCCCCAAAATGAGGAGCTCCAATTCACCCATCCTACCCTTCAGCACCAGCTGGGGAGCCCCAAGAACAACCTCCCTCCATGGCCTTTCTCCCCTCCCATTCTGAAAACAGTGAGCACTGGCAGGGAGCCCTGGCCATTGCTATGGAACCTGGCTGCAGGCTCCCAGCCCACAGCTAGAATCCCCTCCCCCTGGAACCAGCAGTGACTTTCTGTTTGTTTCAAAGGATCATTGCAACTCAGAACATTTCCTGCAAAGCTTTGTCAGCTGCACTTCGGTCTGCACTGATAAAGTAGGGTTAGAAGCAACCTCCAGACCATTCCCCTGCCTGTGGCAGGATCATCCCTATCCAAATGATACTGTACAAATCCATAATCTCTTATTTAAAACTACTGTCAACCCTAACACAATACATAACACCATAACCTGCCACAGGTAAAGCAGGAGAACCATGGTAGCCAGTGTCCCACTTGTATAAAAGGTTCTTAATATTCACTCAAGAAATCCCAGGTGGAAAGCCTACAGAGGAAGGCAAAAAACCCCACAGTCCTTATCAATCTGACCCTGAGGTAAAATTCCTTTCTGATCCCAAATATGGTGATTGGTCTGACACTTAGCAGGCAGGCAAGACCCTCTAGCCTTAAGTCTCAGGAGAAGGCTTGACACACCAAAGCCAAAATCCCCAGCCTTGGCTGTAGCCAACACCCAATGTTTCTTATTTTACACTGGGTATTAGGGCTACCTTGAGTTTGAAGCAGTCACATTTTAAGGCTAAAATCCTGCTCTGTCACCCGCCTGCATAGCTGTGACTGGCCACTTGGGGACTGCCAAGGAGGGTCCGGACTAGGAACTACAACTGTGAGTTGCTACTACAGGGCTGGTGAGCCAGGACAGGCTTCTATCTCTGCTCTAGGTGGGGCGGGGGCGAGAGGTAGTTTGGCAGGGAGGGTGAGGGCATGAAGCTGGGAGGTGGAAAGTTAATGAGATAGGGGTAGGTAATGCAATGGGAGGTGAAAAGGAAAATATGTTGGAGTGGAGAAAGGGTGGGAAAATAAAGGAAGTCAGCCACTGCAAAATAAAATAGATGAAAAAAAAGAATTTAAAATAAAAAGGAAGTAAAGAGGCTGCATGTTTTAATAAACTGGGATATGTTTTGCATTCATCCCTTCTTGCATGCAATTCAAGACATATACCTTTCTGTGCCACATTCTGCGAGTAGCTGAGGAGTCTGTTCCACATGATTAGGTCCTCTGTATTCCCTTCAAACAATTGGGAATTTCAGCTCTGTAATAACTGGTTATTATACTATACTATACTATACTGAGGACTCAGCACATGAACTACCAGCACCCACGGCTGAAAATATCAACAAGACATACATCAACTTCACCTCCATGATTCTCAAAACAGCCCATGCCACCATCCCCATAGGGCACCGTAAGAAGTACATCCCACACTGGGATGAGAAATGCAACAAGCTACTTCAGACCTTAGAATCATCACCTGATAGCATGGTGAGATGTCATGCCACTGATAAGATAGAGCTCCATCTAAATGAGATGAAGAGGAACAGGTGGCTAGATACCATAGAAGACATAGACATAACACATTCAAGCCAAAAGTTTTGGTCAACCAGCAAGAGACTAACCAGAGAGGGCAAGCCACAGAGATTTTGCCCTGTTCAATGAAATGCCATCGCAAATGTATTAGTCACAAACGGCAACTTTCCAGAACCAGACTGGAGTTTTGACAAGTTTATCAAGCAGAAAACCACATTCATCCTAAAATCAGCAACTGCAAATCAAAACCTGACAGCTCCTTTCACTGAAGAAGAGATAAAGACAGCACTATTTAGCTCTAAAACAGACAAAGCTGCTGACCACATTTTTCCTGAACACCTCACCAAACTCAGGCCTATAGCCCAAGACTGGCTATGCAGTTTTCTTTCTGTCAACATGTATGCATCATTGTAAGATACCAAAAATCTGGTTCAAGGCCAACACCATTGCAATACAGAAGCCAGGGAAAGACCCCCACAGGCCCAAAGAGCTAGAGACCCATATCACTTCTGCATAACACAGATCAGTGATAAACCTGCCCTGGAATGGCATAGCTTTAAGCCTGCTAGAGTGTACTTAAAACAAGTTTCAAGTATAATTGTGTGGACAATTCAAGGTTAAGAGCTCCAGGAGTCACCTAAATTTAATGTGTAACAAGGCCTTCGAAAATATAAATAGCAAAACTATGTACATCTCTCTCCCTCTCTCTAGATGATATATACACACATATATACACCTACATATGCACATTTGTTTTATATATTTATTAAATATCAATATTGTATGCAATATGAATATATACATATGGATCTTTGCATTGCATATATATGGGTCTTATATACATACTGGTTTTATTATTTAGCCAGCAAACTGAAAGAACCATGTTTTTGTACAGTTCTATTTCTAGGATTACAATTTCCTTATATCTTAGACTCTATTCCTTACAAACAATGGATAGCATTGGCAACTGCAGCTCTATAAGACATTCATGATCAAGTTGTTAAATATGTTATAATCAGGGATCTGGTTTTCCATTTCCCACAGATAAATAGAGAAAACCACGGATTTCCCCCTTTTATCAGAGAAAACGTGGATTTCTCCTTTTAGCAGAGAAACCCACGGATTCCCTGCTTTTGCAAATAGCTCCCCAGGCTGGTTGAACTCCAGCCTGCAAGAGCTGTTTGCAAACATGGTGGGAAACCCCCAGCCCTGCCCAGAGAGGGAGGGCAGGGCCTGAGGCTCTCACTCAGCCACAGCTCCACTCGACTTAGCTCAGTCTCACTCTTCTCCTGGAGCCTGAGGTAAGAGGGGCTTGCAGGGGGCTTGGGGCCATGCTGGCAGGGCTGGGGGATTGCAAGTCATGGCTGGGGAGGCACCGGCAGGGCTGGGGTGGAGCCAGGAGCTGGCCCCAGTCCCACCCAAGCAGGTGGCAACAGTGGGGCTGCTGGGGGGGGGATGCAAATCAGAGCAACCGCTCCGGGCCCCACGCACAGCAGAGCAGCTGTGGTGACTCTGCACTGCCACCAACTTCACATCTGGCCATTTGGCACCCCCCTCCCCCTGCTGCTGAATCCACCACTGGGTTCCTTGTGTCTGGGGGCACACAGGCTGATTTGCCCTGGGCCCCGCACCTTGCTTGGGTTGTCTCTGCCTACAGATCACAAATCCCCACTGACATGAGCTCATGTTTGGGGCATGCAAGAAATGCAGAATCATACCTTAACCACAATTTCAATGCCAAGTAATATAATTTTTGTATCTTTTCCTGATTTGCACATAATATAACGGCTGTGGTTTGTCATTTATATTTTTACCACCACAGTACCATAACTAATTGGTTAACCACAATTTAAAAACAGAAACTGACCCCTCAATAATAGCCAACAACAGACAAGAAACTTCCTACAGAAAAAAGTCCATACTTATTTGAAAGAACTCTTTTTTTACAGTAATGTGAAATATTATATGGGCAAAGATCAGAGAAGGAAAGAACTGCTTTTCTTTCCATGCTCCCTACCTCTAACCAGTTCATCTGCAAAGGTACTCTAGAAGAGAGAGGCAAAAAAGCTGACATTGTTTACTTACCCCTGGAGCAAGGGGGAAATAAAAACCCAAATTTTCACTCTTTGTCAGTCTGGCGTCTCATCTGCTCCTGGGGCAGTTCAACTATTCAGCGCCCCTTAGCCAGGGCTCATGATGACTCTTCAATCTGCAGCTGTATTAAATAAATTTTAAAAGTATTAGGGGGAAACACTACAGTATGTATGTCATCACATTTACCAAGTGTTACTTATTTTACTTGCTGAGTAAATGTTAATACAGTAACCAGACATTGCAATTTTAACATTTCTATATTGAAAATGCATCTTCAGGTCTTTAGATAAAAGGAGTTTTATAGAACGGAAAGAAAGAAGTGTTTTATTTATTTGTGCCTGTGCATCTGTGGAGGGTAGAAGTGGGGGTTATGTTTACATGTATCATATTTGGCTAGTGCAGTCTATTTTTCAGACCAGTCACTTTGTATTGTATCTATCTAAACACTCCTGTCCCAAAATCCCAGCTAAAAATATAAATGCTGGAGCCAATGAAATAAAAAAAATAGGCACTTTATTAAACCACAGCATTTCCCTCCACTTCCTCTGTGGTATCATTTGAAGCCTGCTTTCTAAAACAGAAGTTGAACAAATGAATCCTTCTGTCCTCACTTTCAGTTGTCAGCAGTGCTTCAGTGTGAGATGAAATAAATTGCCAGGCTCTTTCATCTTCTATAATCAGCTCTGCACAGCTGAGTACACCCACAGCCCTTCGAGCTGCCTCTGCCAGCACTAATTCTATGTGGAACGGGAAGTCTTTGTTAGTGCCACATTTCTAATGTTCTACATCGGAGTGGGTTTTATTATTTTTATTTCTCCCTTTTTCTCTCATGCACTCTTTTCCGCCTGATAAGCTATTGTACAATCCATTTTCTGCAGGAGAGAAGCCTTTAGGTGGTAACATTATTTTCAAAATGTGCTTGATGTCGAGTATTTCTTTTCCAGTGTGTGCCATGATCATTGATGGTATCAGTGCTTTAACAACATAATACTTATAAATTGAAGTTTGTTCAGAGAAGCCCTGAACCAATCCCACAGCAGGTCAAAATGTTTCATTTTTTAAGACTTGAAAGCTATAAATTCATACCCATTGTATCAATGCAGGCCATCACAGAGATTTACTTACTGCAAGATTGTTTTTGTCTTTCCAGCACAAGTTCGATGTTGGAGTCCATTAGAGAGCAGTGCAGAGGGTAACAGGCAAAGGAGGAGCTGGATTTCAAAGGATTCACAGGCTGCTGAGAATCCCCCCAGGGCAATATCCTTTACCAAATTAATCCTTTGGGAAATGAGAGGCAAATCAACGAAAACTTGGGCATGTTTCATAGGGGGATGTTAAGAGAAGCCTTGTCAATGGATTGAATGACTCAGGTGATTGGTAATAGGCTGTGGAGCTTTTAACCCCTAGGTCAACAGTTCAAATTGAGTTCAGGTCACTAGGGTGGAAATGTTGTTGGCATCAGAACCTGCTCTCCAAGATGCACCAAAATACTACCACCACTGACACTCCTGATGCCAATGGGCAACCAAAGGGGTCAAGGATTGATTTGCCATAGTAACTGAGTACTCTCTCTTCCAGGTTAGGATTCAGAGTCCGAGTGAAACTTGCACTGGTATTCCCTGTTCTGTAGCCCTGCTACAGACAATGTTAGTCCCCTGGCTGGTCTAGGACTGATCTCTCATAGATCTTAAATGCAGTTAATAATACAAATAAATACAAACATTTTTTGTTACACCTCAGCTACCAGGAACTCCCAGTTGCAGGGGGAGTTTTTTCTTCAAAGATCTTTTTCTTTTCTCCCCTTCCCCCCCCCCCTCCCACTTTGCACTACGCAGAAAAACAACTTCACATTGCAACTGGAAAACTACCACTTTTTTATTCATCAGCTGATTCTGACATTATAAACCTAATGGCTCCATTTGGCTACAGCTTGGTTTCTCCTGGGCTGGTAAGATCTTTGCTTAATTAAGTCTTTCAATCCAACCTAGTAGGAGGTGCCATTTCATCATGAAATAATCATATTCCTGGGCAATAATGAGGCAGAAGCAAAACACCTCTCTACCCCTGAGAGTTTGATTACTCCAAGGCAACCACAGCCAAAAGAGTTGATTTATTAAAGTTCTTATAATTAAATAATGTTATTCTTGAGAAAATGAATATTGTAGAATTTTATTAAAAGGAACCCAATCATTAAAAGCGCTATGTAACAGAGTGAGTTTTATATATTATTCTACTCTTTAAAAATGTTTTAATAGCCAATAAAATTGTACCCTGTGCCAAGCAGTTTTCAGATCTTTAAGTTATAGCTGAAAGTGCTGTTAATCATTCTTAAATTACTGTATATTCAATACTGACCTCTAAATGACCTGGTTAGTCTTTATGCAAAATTTAAAAATAGTGATATGCATATTTTCACAGGTGTATACTAAATGTCCTGTGCTGGAGTCAACCCTTAGAGGTGCAAGGGAGCAACTGAACAGTCCTTGTGTTCTCCAGTACTGCCCTGCCTCATCAGGCATGTCTTTTTCCCTAGGTGAAAAGGGCAACTTTATTCTGTTTGTTTACAAGATGGCAGCTATATTTTGGGTCTGGAGCTCCATAACAGATCCACCAGCAAAGGTTACCTGCACTAAGTGAGTACATCTCCTAGATGTCCTTGTCTTGCTTTTTCTCTTGTTGTCCAACTTACTCTGGGCTTTGCAGTTGAGTTCTGGGTGCACCAGAGTAGTGAGAATCTCTTGACACTGAAACTGTTGCATTCTCTCATTCAGTTATGGCCCTAGAAGTACAAGGTCATCCAGGAATGTTCTAATGTTATCCATGGAGCAGTTACCACACCTATACTAAGGCTGCATAGTACTTTCAAATGTTATACGAACGTATAAATTATGAGCCTGCTTCTCCCCCTGCCTGGCCCCTTGTGCAGTCATTTGCAGATTAGAATTAGTTTGGTACCAGTGTTGGCAAGTCTAGATGACTAAATAGAAGATACTCAAATGTTGTATATATATTATATATAGAAAAGAACATGAGCCAATATTCAGAATAGTAGCTCTCAACATTTTTTAGATTCAAGGCACCCCTTGTTAGACTTCAGGTACCCTCAGAAAATGCCAGCTTTCAGTTTTCACTCTTTTTCTGAGTGCAGAAAAATAATAGAGCAATTCTCCTGTTGCAGAGAATTCAAGGGCTACAACATACATAGCATTAAAAACATTCCGACCTGAATTCCTGTTTGAAATCTTTGGGTTTATCTTGTGAATCATGTTAGCACATCTAACAGTTCTAATGCTGCCTGGCACACTCTGGCTCCCTTAAAAGGATCTCAGGACACCCCAAGGTGCCTTGATTCAGAGAATAATTGATTGAGATCATGGGTTTTTCAAAACTGTGTCCAACTGTAACAGGGATCCTGCTCCAGGGCTGACTGTTTTGCCACTGAAATACTCTCTTGGCCCTCAGCCCTGCCACCTCTCACACACAACTCTGTTTTGTTTTCCCTCCACACCTTGTTGGTATTAACCTTTAAGAAATGGGGGGCTGACCCAGGTCTTCCTAAGCGTTATCATGCCTTAAGGGCTAATTATGTAGCTCCATCCATCCCTACACCATGCCCCATGTTTCACAAGTGTTATATCACTCACTGATTTTCATCCCACTTCCAGGGTAACCTGCTTCTCCTGGCCACCTTTCCTCTTTCCAAACAGTTTTCCTGCCTGGAGTCTACCTCCATCCCTTGGAGGTTCTTGGTCTCCTTGGTCCCACAGTCAGCCCCCTCTCAACTCCCAGACCCTCTGGTTCCACTCTCCATAGCTTACCCCCAGCTAATATGTCAAGGCAGGAGCCCTGCTGCAGACTTGCTGCCCAAAGCTGCTCTCCCTGTGGCTGCTGGAACTAAAGTGCCTGACCCACTCAGGGCCCTGGGCTTATATGGCTCAAGCCCTGCCCCTTGCCAGTCAGGTGCTTCTCTAATCAGCCCCTACTATACCTGCAGACTGCTTCTCGAGCAGCCTCTCTGCTCTTAGTGTGACTTGAGCACCCTAAATTTTGAACTTTGGTTAGGCCTTATGTTTTAGAAGAGATCAAACTCCTAGAAGTGAATTCCCCTGAACTTTGGGGTGTCTAGAATCTGGATCCAAAACTTTTTTTAAGCTTATTTCTAACCCCCCACCCTGGCATGTAAGGAACCCAGCTGGGCTGTGCCTGGAGGGGGAGAAGGGAAGCAGCCCTTGCCAGGCTTGTCCCCAAGGCCAGACACCAGCCGGGGCAGTGCCACAGGCAAATCGGCGGTGGAGGCGGGGAGCTTAAACTTCCCGGTCCTGGTCAGACACGGTAACACAGCCAGGGTCTTCCCAGCTTTCTCCCCTGCTCCTGTTCAGGCGGTGGGAGACCTGGTAAGAGCCTGGACCTGGTAAGAGCCTGGCATGGCCCTGATTATCCACCTATGGCTGGGGCTGTGGGGCTGGGGCTGTGAGGCTGAGCCGGGCTGGCCTGCAGGTGCTGTTGAGGGTGGGTTGCGGTTCAGGCTGGGGCCATGGGGGTCATGGGGCCAGATTGCTCCTGTCTCCCCATGCCCAGGCCGGGAGAGAGCCACGGGGGCTGGGCCATGGGGGCAGGGCACTTCCCAGCTGGCTGCAGCTATGTGACAGCCCGGCTTGGCAGCATGGGTGGGGACTGGCTGGGCAGCGGGTTGCCTGGGCCAGCTTGGAGGTGCCAGAGGGCCCCAGGCCTGCCAGCTGCCTGCCATACACCCTGTGCAGCACCAGGCAGCTCCAGCTACACTACAAGCTGCAAGCTGGCTGGGGCCATAGTTTCATAGTTGGTAGGGTCAGAAGGAACCTGAGGAGATCATCTAGTCTGACCCGCTGCCGTGGCAGCAAAGAGTACTGCAGTCAAATGACCCCAGCCAGATGTTCGTCCAGCCTTTTTTTAAAGACCCCCAGGGTAGGAGCCAGCACCACTTCTTTTGAAAGTTGGTTCCAGGTCCTAGCTGCCCTGACAGTGAAATAGCGCCTCCTAATGTCTAGCCTGAAACTACCCTCTGCTAGCTTGTGTCCATTGTTTCTTGTAACTCCCAGGAGTGCTCGGGGGAACAGGGACTATCCCAATGCCTGCTGGTCCCCCTTGACTAGTTTGTAGACTGCCACTAGATCCCCTCTCAGCCTTCTCTTTCGGAGGCTGAACAGGTTCAGATCCCTCAGCCTCTCCTCGTACGGCCTGCCCTGCTGACTCCTGATCATGCAGGTGGCCCTCCTTTGGACCCTCTCCATATTGGCCACATCCCTCCTGAAGTGCGGCACCCAGAACTGGATGCAGTACTCCAGCTGTGGCCTGACCAGTGTTGCACAGAGGGGGAGGATCACCTCCTTGGACCTGCTTGAGATGCATCTGTGGATGCACGACAAGGTACGGTTGGCTTTCCTGACCGCGTCCCCACTTTGTCGGCCCATGTTCATTGTGGCATCAATGATGACTCCAAGATCCTTTTCTGTCTCAACACTGGCAAGAAGGGAGTTCCCCAGCCTGTAGGTGTGCCGCTGGTTCCTCCTCCCCAGGTGCATTACCCTGCACTTGTCAGTGTTGAACCCCATCCTGTTTTCATTGGCCCACCCCTGTAACCTGTCTAGATCTGCTTGCAGCCTGTTCCTTCCTACTAGCATACCCACTTCACCCCACATCTTAGTGTCATCTGTGAATTTGAACAGGGTGCTTTCCACCCCCTTGCCCAAGTCACTGATTAAGATGTTGAATAGTGTGGGCCCAAGGACCAAGCCCTGGGGAACCCCACTGCCCACATCCCTCCAGGTCGAATAAGACGTGTCCACCACCACCCTCTGGGTGCGGCCCTCCAGCCAGTTAGTGACCCATCTGACCGTGAAGGCATCAACACCACTGTCTCCTAGTTTCTTACTGAGAATTTGATGAGAGACCAGTGGGAGAGACCGGCCAGGTGGGCTGTTCTGCCCTGCCTCACCTCCAGCTGCCACTGCTGCTGCTGCCCCTGTCCCTGCTTCTGCCGTGCTGCTCTGGGTGTGTGGGTGGGTAGGAAGCCTCAGCCCTGTGGCTTCTGCCCACCACATGGGGCTCTGGCTCCAGCTCCTGGACCTCTTCCATCTGCTTCGCCCACATGGGCTGTTCATCACGCTGGATGGATGGAGTAGATGGAAGGAAGCTGGAGCTGGAACCAGAGCTCCATGTGCTAGGCAGAAGCCACCACAATCATACTTAGCAGTCTGCTGGGGCTTGGCCACACCCTCCCCCCTGCCCCTCGGTTGCCTTTCCTCCAGCCTTGCAGTTGCTGAGGATAGGAAGGGAGGACTGCTCTAGCGCCCCCCAGCTTCTAACCTGAGCCACTGCAGGCATGTGCCTGCATTTCCGGAATTGAAAGTGAATGTCTATTCACTTGCAAATTGGTTCAATCTATACAGTTTAGACTAGCCTGCAATGATTGAATGAATTCAGGCTCTGGCTTTTTTAATGTCTGTCCCTAGCCTTGGTCAATGGAAACTGAGCATCCAAACATCCCCTCCCTCCCCCAAGCAAATTTGGAAATGTCAGTATTATGGTAATGTACTGGCTATGACTACTAGCATGGACCCTTCTCCCATAGATTCTACAGGATCAACAAAGCAGCAGTTTGAGAGCTCCTTCTATTATTTTTGCTCCTTTTGCTGTTAGGCCCCCCTGCTATCAGAGTGAAATGATTCAATCAGGACAAAAAAAAAAAAAGTCTCCTCAGGAACAGCAAGATCTCATTAACTGTTGAGATAAAGGAAGTATTGACACTAATAAGCGATACCAAGATACAACGTCTGTCATCGATAAAACAACATATTTTCCAGAAGTAACAAGACTCAAAAAGTTGCACCAAATTACTTGTGGATGAACTGGGCCTTAAAGTTATTGCTTCTTTCCCATGTAATTTCAATAAAAACAACTTTCTACCCAGTTATGGAAAAGGGCAGAGGGACCTGATAATGACTCAGAAAAATCAACTGAGAGAAATCAATGTTTCTGTCTTCAAGCATGGATTTTTTTAAAAGATATTAGGACTAGTAGACTCTCTTCTCTTCTCTCTCTATAACATTTCAGGGTGATGATAACTGTCTTTCCACAAAAATTGAGGTGCTGTAGGCTACATATAACAAACATAAAATCAAACCCATATGCATAAAACACATATATGCATGCTGTGACTTGTGATTGCCGCTACTGTCATATTTAAGGAACCTGCCACGTGCTCATTCTTAGTATATGCCTGACCACACACATCTATCAAAGTTTAGAGTAAAATTAAGCAGCAGCATTCTTTTTAATGACCTAAATCCCTAGAATGCATGGCATGCACTGAGGGTATATCAGTTGAGGATCTTGTCAATTGTCTTCTTGTATCTCCTTTTCTATTTTCAAAATACATTTGTATCCTATTCCTTTCAGTCATTTTTAGAATCCCGTCTTTGATGACTAAAACTCTCTTAACCTTCATGTGCTGGATATGTCTCTGGAAGGTTCTTCCAGACATTGGTATATTTAATAATCCTACAAGCCTATTTTCTACATAACGCTCTAATATAAGGTATGCGATAGAAATTTATTATTTACCAGAGTGGCCTATCAAAGAGAGAGATGGATGCAATTTGTACAAACACTCAAACCAACTGAGTCAATATTCTGTAGCTTCAATCTGAATGAGTACTTTTAATGAAAGAAAACTGACAAAACAGTGTACACTGTTAGATCTCCGCACAATAAATGTCAGTAAATATAGCATTTACTTTTTAATCTTTTCTTGCTGTGTCTGTGTTTAGGAGGGAGGGTTTTTTTCTTGCAAGACATATTTTTTTAAGTCTTTCATCAGGCAGTACTGACTGATAGAAGCTTTTTTGTTACCTTCCTTCTGCATAATTAAGTCCTAAACATTGTTTTACTGTGTCCACTGTTTTTGACATTGGTCCTGCTCCCAATGCAGTCAAAAGGAAGTCCTGTCATTAACTACAGTTGGGGCAGGACTTGAACCACTGACAAAGAAATTTGCTTTCAATAATATCTCATCATTACTAGTAATAGGCATCCCGCACACATGTGGAGAGGATTAAGGGTTTGCAGAAGGCAACCAGTTTTCTCTTCCAGGCAACATTTCATATCATAGCCTTGATACATTGCACATTAAATTTACATTATATCTAAAGGTCAAAAGGGAATTAAATATGCTGATAATATAAAATCATAACCACTTCCACTCATGATGGATCCAGGATTTCCTAAAGTGGGATACACTATACGGCCCCTCAGACCATGGAGGTGTGACTGCAGCTCCAGAGCAGGTGAGGGACACTGGTAACAAAAAGGTAACATCGTAAGCAGGGAACAGGCACTGGAAGGAGGAAAATGCACCTGCCCCCCACATTGCTGCTGCTGTCCCAGAGCTGATAGGCATGAAGGAGCCACAGTCCTGCCAGGGGCTGTGGGGAACAGCTGCATGGGGTACTGGACTTAGCAGGGCACAGTAGCGGTGGCACTGAAGGCTTCTTCTTCCAGTGCCTGATCCTTCACCCTCCCCCACCATTTTTTTTCCCACTGGCTGCAGCTGGAGCTGGAGAGGAGCAGCTCTGTGGCTCCCCACACCCCCTAGTCAGCTGGGGACAGAGGTGGATAGGTTCCTCCTTCCAGCTCCTGCTCCCAGCCAGTGGGAGACATGGGGATGGCAGCAGGGAACAGGTACAGGAAGAGGAAACCTTCCTACTGGCACTACTATCTTCTGCCAAGCCCAGCACCCCACACACCTACAGCCCACAAATGGAGCAGGGCAGGAGTGACTCTAGGGCTCATCCAGCACCTGGGTCAAACAGGGACAGCAGCAGAAGTGGAAGGGGGTGTGTGACTATCCCAAGACACCCCTGCTGGATCCACTCCTCCCTCTTCCTAAAGTGCCAATAGTGTTCTGTGCTACATTGGTGCGTATACGTTTAGAAACAATGATGACTTTTTCAAGCTACTACAGATTTAAGATACAACTCACTCTGAAACAGTTTAAAATGCATGTCAGAATTCAGTTGGCTACAGAATGGGGCCTACAGAATGGGTGTCATAGCAGTTTGTCATAAGGCTCCTCACACTGTCCATTTTGAACTGTCTGTGGTGGTCTTTCTAGGTTTTTACCACCACAGATTCTAAAGACCTTGTTATATTCTAGTATAAAACCATTATTTAAGTTATATCGAGAATCATTAACAACATTATTAATAACATTACATGCCATGGGTCAAGAAAACCATGTCCAGAGATGAAGTTTTCTTTTTCAAAGAGAGCCCCAATGAGTACTACCTGTGAAATCAGGCAGAAGATAGGGCAAGGTGGCATCTTGGAGACTAAGTTGTTCAGAAAGGCATGAACAACCTTAGGAAATAACCTACATTGTCAAATGTAACAAATGGACTGGCAGACAAAAAGATGTTGTTATGTAGAAGGGAAAGAAACAAGGGGAGGAGAGTCTGCTAAGAGAGATGTGTGGGTTGGTTAGATCAACTGAGATAAACCAGGCAGTTTACACTTTGAGGGACGTCTCTGTTGAGACCATGGTTAATACAGTCCCATTTGTGGATGATTTTTTCTTCTGCATTTTCATTTTCAAGTTGTTTTTTAAAAGAGTATTTTGGTTAAGCACAGCTACATTGAGCTCAGTAATGGAATGTGCAGGAAGTTGAAAATGTTCTGCCATGGGTTTTTATGTGTTTCTGGAACTGATATCAAGTTGGTGTCCGTTCACTGGAGTTAGGTAGTCTGTTACAGTATGGAAGGTATGTGAGGCTGGGGATTGCCTGTAAGCCAGGAAAGGCTTCTCCTCAAAGGCCAGTTTGAGAGGGTCATAATTTTTAAGGTTGGGTGGGAGGCTATTATGATATGTGTCTAAGGTATTTGAGAAATTCTGTTGTTCTTGTTCCAGGGTTAGTATTGTAGCAGGTCAGAGTGGGCTCCAAGTCTGGCTCTGCTGAAGTTCATAGTTTCATAGCAGGTAGGGTCGGAAGGGACCTGAGCAGATCATCAAATCCGACCCCCTGCCATGGGCTGGAAAGAGTGCTGGGGTCAAATGACCCTGGCTAGGTGATTATCTAGCCTCCTTTTGAAGACCCCCAGAGTAGAAGCGAGCACCACTTCCCTTGGAAGTTGGTTCCAGATCCTAGCCACCCTGACTGTGAAGTAGTGCCTCCTGATATCTAGCCTGAATCTACTGTCAGTCAACTTATGGCCATTGTTCCTCATTACTCCCGGTAGTGCTTGGGAGAACAGTGACTCTCCCATAGCCTGTTGGTCCCCCTTGGCCAGCTTGTAGACAGCCACCAGATCCCCTCTCAGCCTTCTGTTGTGGAGGCTGAACAGGTTCAGGTCGTGTAGTCTCTGCTTATAGGGCCTGCCTTGCTGCCCCTTGATCTTGTGTGGCCCTCCTCTGGACCCTCTTGATACTGGCCACATCCCTCCTGAAGTGCGGCACTCAGAACTGGACGCAGTACTCCAACTGTGGCCTGACCGGTGTCACATAGAGGGGGAGGATCACCTCCTTGGACCTGCTCGTGATGCATTTATGGATGCATGACAAGGTGCTGTTGGCCTTCCTGACCACATCCCCACATTGGCGGCCCATGTTCATTTTGGAATCAATAATGACACCAAGATCCTTTTCTGCCTCTGTGCTGACTAGAAGGGAGTTCCCCAGCGTGTAGGTGTGCTGCTGGTTCTTCCTCCCCAGGTGCAGTACCTTGCACTTGTCAGTATTGAATCCCATCCTGTTCTCATCCGCCCACACCTGTAACCTGTCTAGATTCATAGATGTTAGGGTCGGAAGGGACCTCAATAGATCATCGAGTCCGACCCCTTGCATAGGCAGGAAAGAGTGCTGGGTTTAGATGACCCCAGCTAGATGCCTATCTAACCTCCTCTTGAAGACCCCCAGGGTAGGGGAGAGCACCACTTCCCTTGGGAGCCCATTCCAGACTTTGGCCACTCTAACTGTGAAGAAGTTCTTCCTAATGTCTAGTCTAAATCTGCTCTCTGCTAGCTTGTGGCCATTATTTCTTGTAACCCCCAGGGGCACCTTGGTGAGTGAAGCCTCACCAATTCCCTTCTGTGCCCCCATGATGAATTTATAGGCAGCCACAAGGTCACCTCTCAACCTTCTCTTGCGGAGGCTGAAGAGGTCCAGGTGCCCTAGTCTCTCCTCATAGGGCTTGGCCTGCAAGCCCCTAACCATACGAATGGCCCTTCTCTGGACCCTCTCCAGGTTCTCCACATCCCTCTTGAAGTGCAGCGCCCAAAATTGCACACAGTATTCCAACTGCGGTCTGACCAGCGCCTGATAGAGAGGAAGTATCACCTCCTTGGATCTGTTCGTTATGCATCTGCTGATGCACGATAAAGTGCCATTAGCTTTCCTGATGATTCCGTCACACTGACGACTCATGTTCATCTTGGAGTCCGCTAGGACTCCAAGATCCCTTTCCGCTTCCGTGCCACCAAGCAGGTCATTTCCTAGGCAGTAGGTATGCTGGACATTTTTCCTCCCTAGGTGCAGCACTTTGCATTTCTCCTTGTTGAATTGCAAGATCTAGTTGCAGCCTGTCCCTCTCCTACAGCATTCCCACTTCTCCCCACATTTTAGTGTTATCCATAAATTTGAGCAAGGTGCTTTTCACCCCCTCGTCCAAGTCACTGATGAAGATGTTAACAGCCCTGGGGGACCCTGCTGCCCATATCCCTCCAGGTCAAAAAAGACCCATCCACCACCACTCTCTGGGTGCAGCCCTCCAGCCAATTTGTGACCCATATGACTGTGTAGGCATCAACGCCACAGCCACCTAATTTCTTAATGAGAATGGGGTGAGAGACAGTGTTGAAGGCCTTCCTAATGTCCAGAAAGATCATGTCCA
Organism: Alligator mississippiensis; assembly: GCF_030867095.1. NCBI lineage: Eukaryota > Metazoa > Chordata > Crocodylia > Alligatoridae > Alligator > Alligator mississippiensis. The sequence goes on from NC_081826.1 coordinate 218,471,892, forward strand.
CCGCGACACTGTGACACAGTTTTAGCGGGTACATTTTGGGGATTGCATTGTAATGGCAGGAAACCCTGTTGTAGACCCCTGAGGTATGCATCCTGGTCAGTGGGATCAGAGAATATATGACTGTAAGGTAAATCATAGCTGTTGATGATGGCTCTAGTGGTGTACTTAGGGTGAAAGCTGGTAGCATGCAGGTAGCTATAGCAGTTGATATGTTTCATATAGTACCTGGTGGCAAATTGGCCATTGTTAAACTTTCACAGTGGTGCCCAAGAAATTAATTTGCTGGGTGAAGTAATCAAGGGGTTAAAGTTGCTAAAATCCTGGTAGACTCTCTCAAACAATTCCTTCCCATATGTCCGTATGTTGAAGAGGTCATCAACATTTACACCCCAGGGTACTCAAGGAGCTGGCAAGCATCATAGCTCAGCCCCTGGCACGGATCTTTGAGAACTCCTGGTGCTCTGGTGAAGTGCCCAACTGGAAGAAGGCCAATGTGGTGCCTATCTTCAAGAAAGGGAGGAAAGTGGATCGGGCAAACTACAGGCCCATCAGCCTGATCTCTATCCCGGGGAAGGTCTTAGAAAAGATTATCAAAGAGGCCATCCTTAACAGACTGGCTGATGGCAATATCCTGAGGGATACCCAGCACGGGTTTGTTGCGGGTAGGTCTTGCATGAACAATCTTATTTCCTTTTACAACCAGGTGACCTATCACCTGGACAAGGGAGAAGAGATTGATGTCATATATCTTGATTTTAAAAAAGCCTTCAATCTGGTGTCCCATGATCACCTCTTAGCAAAATTGGCTAACTGTGGCCTCGGCCTCACCATGATCCATTGGCTGGGGAACTGGCTCCGCGGTAGGACCCAGGGGTGGTGGCTGACAGAAGTCAATTCTTTTGGTGCGCTGTGACCAGTGGGGTCCCTCAAAGCTCTGTCCTAGGACCTATACTATTTAACATCTTCATTAATGATGTACACATTGGTGTGAGAAGTGGACTGGCCAAGTTCACTGATGACACCAAACTCTGGAGTAAAGCACCCACACCTGAGGACAGGAGGGTGATCCAGGCAGACCTTGACAGGCTCAGGAAATGGGCAGATGAGAACTTGATGGTGTTTAACACCAAAAAATGCAAGCTTCTCCACCTTGGGAGGAAAAACCTGCAGCATGCTTATAGACTTGGCAATTCAATGCTGGCTAGCACTACGGACAAAAGGGAATTGGGGTCATGATTGACCACAAAATGAATGTGATGCTGTAGCTAGTAAAGTGAGCAAAACACTGGCTTGCATCCATAGATGCTTTTCAAGCAAATCCCAGGACGTCATTCTCCCATTGTACTTGGCATTGGTGAGGCCACAGCTGGAGTACTGCATTCAGTTTTGGGCTCCACAATTCAAAAAAGATGTGGGGAACCTTGAGAGAGTGCAGAGGAGAGCCACGCGCATGATGAAAACAGACCTTATGATGAGAGGCTGAGAGCCACAGGACTCTTCAGCCTGGAAAAGCACTCAGGGGTAATCTGACGGCCACCTATAAGTTTATCAGGGGTGCTCACCAGGATCTGGAAGAACATCTGTTCACCAGAGCACCCCAAGGGATGACGAGGTCGAATGGTCACAAACTTCTCCATGACCGTTTCAGGCTGGACATAAGGAAGAACTTCTTTACTGTCCGAGCCCCCAAGGTTTGGAATACACTGCCACCGGAGGTGGTTCAAGCACCTACATTGAAAGTCTTCAAGAGACATTTGGATGTTTATCTTGCTGGGATCCTATGATCCATGCTGACTTCCTGCCCCTGGGGTAGGGGGCTGGACTCAATGATCTTCCAAGGTCCCTTCCAGCCCTGGTGTCTATGAATCTATGAACATATCTCAGATATACACAAAGAGGATGAGAGGTCAGCTGCAAAAGAAGTGCACATTGAGATCTGTCATATTGGCATATGGTTGTGGGGTGGGGAGCTGCTATGACAGTGCCATTTGTCTGTAGGTAGAGGGAGTCTCCACATCTGAAATAGTTGTGGGAGAGGACAAAGCAGGAGAGTTTGATAGAAATGGAGGCAATGCCGCCATTGGGATAATGTTGCTTATGGTTTATAATCCATCCTCATGGGGGATGTTAATGTATAGAAATGTGATGTCCATAGTATGCCTGTGCGAATAGGGAAATATTTGATTCGGATTCATATTCTGCCAATTCAGACGACAGTGATTCTATCCGTCTCTGAATCATTTTCTGAATCAATTTGGAGGATTTTTTTGGTCTCCCAATTTGATTCGAAATTGGTGATTCAGCCTTTGAATCAGGCTGAATCTTCTCCAAATCGATTCGGCGACTAAAGCTTTGCATACCCTTAATCCATAGGGACTAACATTTTATGGAAGTTTGCCAATAGAGTCTAGTTTCCCAAGGAAGTCTGTTGTATCCTCAAATAGCTGGCAGCTCTGGTCCATTAAAAGCATTTTATGAAGTAGACTGTTGGTGTGATGTCGGAGGTCTTATGGCTAGTGCCACCCGTCGATTAGGTAGCCCATCCCCTCATCCCACCTGCCACGACTTTGCTGGTATATTATTGTGAGAGGGTTCCAGTGGAGTTCTTACCAGAGGGGTTCCCCGACACGGGTGTACTCACAGCTGTTGCCTACGGTGTTCCACGGGGCTCCACCACCCCTACACCCCGTCCACTCGCCAACCAATCACGTGCTGGTGGAATGGTGACCTTCGGTCCTCTGCAGGCTTGACTGCCATCGGTTTCACCAAGGCAGGGACTCGGACTCAGCTGTACAGCTCTGCCAGCCCGTCCTTTTGTCTCTCTGGCTGTTCTGATATCTTTTTGCATCCTTCCTTCCTAACTTCCCTAGAAATAATATACCCCTTGGGTAGGGTGGCTCCCAGAGCTGCCTTCCCTTACCCAGTGGATTCCAGGGGATTCTGCACCTGTCCCTGGCTCTATTTCTCCTAGGGGCAGTGCTGGCAAATGCAGGGTGCCTCATCGTTCCCCTTGCTTTGCTCCTCTCAAGGGGAGTACTGACCTCTCCCCGCTCGCTATCTGTTGCAAGGTAGGAAGTTTCCCCTTGTTTTCCTCTGTTAGCGGTTTACAGGCTCCTCCTGCCTCTTGTGCTGCTACGGCACAGCCTAGCTGGTGCCTTTCCCCAGCAGGAGCCTCAGCACGCCAGACATGCTGCCTGCTCTCTCTCTCTCTCTCTCTCTGGCTCCCCTTCCCCGCGGGTGCTGTCGGGGATTTTAAACTTTCCCGCAGTGGCCATATCAGCTGCCGCAATTGGTCCAGCTGTCTCCCTTACTGGGAACATAGCTGGCATAATGCCACCTCGCGTGGCTGTAGCTGTGACTGCAGCTGCCACCACAGTCTCGGCTCTAGCACCACTGGGTCTCCCGGAGGTAAGTTACCCCCTCCGGGGTTCTGTTCCAGGGTTTTGTCTGTCCCACAGTCTTTCCTCACCTGTCCTTGTGCCCGTGACGGCAGTGCACCGCCGTCACAGTTGGCCATGAAAGTTTCAGCCTTGCTGGCCTAGTCAGTCTCTAAGGTACCACCCTGCCCTACCTTCTATCAATGAGTAAAATACAAGTACAGATAAAAGCACCAATTGCAAAATTTGGTTTAGATTTAGATCTAAACTTTCCCTATTTGGTACTCCATCCAACTCCCAATGAAGTCACTGAGAGACTTTCCACTAACTTCCCTAGGCCTGAACCAAGACCTTGCTTGGGGTAATTTTTACTTAGATATCAGCCTATTTTTTTATGTAAATAAATAAACAAATGTACTGAAAAAATGTACTTTTCACTTGGAAGGGGAGCTAACAAAGCAAAATACCTTTCCCAGTATGAATCCTCTCCAGACAGTTTAGTGGAGTATTTTCTTCAACAATACAAAATGAACTGCTGTCATGAAATGCATACATTCAGTTATCGTACATGCACTCTTGAGATTCACAAAAGCCATAATGTATGTGTATAAAAAGTGATACTAAGCAAATTGGTTGCCCTATTTTAAGCCTAAAGGTTCAGTGAAAAATAACAACAGTCATATGGCCTAGGAAAAAAAGGAGTTCACGTACTCAAAGCCAGGCCAAGTTCATTATAACTTAAGAAGATTACAGCTTTATACTGCTTTCCAGCAAGTGTGAAAGTAATGACAGTTCTTTTCTTTGTTTGTTCTTCACTGAAAAATGTAGTCTGAAGAGTCAGTGATTTGTGAATGTAACAGCAACGGAGTGAGCTGTTAGGTCCTAAGACTCAATGGAAATTTCCTTAACACCATGAAAAAAAGAAAGGAATTTTAAAGGAAAAAAAATCCTACTGTGAAAACAAACAATCCACAAGTGCTGTCTTTCTAAAGCTAACAAGTTCTAACAACTGTTAATTTTGTCTAGTTTCTTGCTGGATCATTTATATAACAAATACGTCCCGAGTTATGTTATAATCCATCTGTAAGGTGGCATAACATCAACTCCCTAGCACTTGGGGCCAAATGTGTGTGCGCGACAGTACCTGAGAGAGGAGGCATCAAAAAAGAAAGATATTTCTGTTGATCAGCTGCACATTTCAAAGACCCTCTGACCCCTTAGAAAAGAAGGGGTTTATTTTTATTTGATATTTTGGTAAAAAAAACAAAAACAAACAGAAAAAAAAACCTGACACAAGGTTATTTGTGTCTATTTGGATTCTACCAGATGGAAAGGTTTACTCATTAGAGGCAGCTGTTTTAGCAAATTACCTCACTGTGGTATAATGACAGAGTTATAACAGACCATTGAAGAAAAGCCTTTCGTTTCCCTGTGAGATCATGATAGCTAGAAACAATTTCAATGAGATTTTTGATTTACTTTGGAAGTGATTCAGTTGGATGCATGGGTGATACAATGATGTATTTCTTTTGTTCATATATATAACATTTGGTTTTGCTTTGAACTAAATATAGTTATTATTTTTTCTGGGGTGATGTATTTGGTTATTTAAAAAATATGTGAAATTCCACGGGGAAGGAAGCTACCTTATATATACGGTCCATGCCAGAAAGCTTATTCTAGAAAAAAAAAGAAGAAAGAAATGCGTGCATTTATTTGACTTCTGCACACTTACCCTTTGCTTTAGATTATTCAGAATAACACAAAGCAAAGCCTGTAGCAAAACCTAGAGCTAAAGTTGCACGAGTGTTTCCATTCTGAAGGGACATTTTCAGTTGGTTTTGACTTTTATAATCTTTTGCCTTTTGGACTGAATTATGCCTCTTTCCAAATCCAATGCTTTCCAAAATCTGAACCAAAGTGGTTTAACTGTTTTGAAGAATGAGGAAAGTAAGGAAAAAAAGCTTTATCTTCCCATGATAAAAACAAAACAAAGACAACATTGTTTTATCTTTCTCTAAAGCAAATTTACCACTATGAAGGCTTAATACAATAGAAACTTGACATTTGGCAGGGAGTGACTCCCTGGGTTACAGAAGTACCTTTTGGAAGTCTGGTGAAAATTGGTTGTATATGGCCTGTACAGAAGCTGTGTTTCCTGCAATTTCCCTAACCTGAGGCTACCCATATAAGAGTGGGTAGCAACGTCAGTTTTTGTCTTTTTTCCCCCTTTTCATAGAATTGAAGAACCAGAAGGGACCTGCAAGATCATCAAGTCTAGTCCCCTACCATGGGCAGGAAGTTACTGGGCTCGAACAAGCTCAACAAGGTACTTATCCAGCCTGGCGACTGTACCACATCTGCTGGGAACACATTCCAGATTCTGGTAATTCTTACAGAAAAAGAAGTTTTTTCTTATGTCCAGCCTAAATTTTCCCTCAATTATCTTGCACCCATTGGTCCTCGTCCTCCCCCGAGGTGCCTTTCTGAAGAGTTGTTCCCCTAGATCTTGGTGTTCACCCCTAACATACTTGTAGGCAGCTATCAAGTCACCTCTTAGTATTCTCAGACTGAACAGGCCCAGTTCCCAGAGTCTCTCTTTATAGGGCCTATCTTCCAGGCCCCTAATCATATGGATGGCCCTCCTTTGTACCTTCTTGAGCTTATCCAAGTCCTTCTTGAAGTGTGGTGTCCAGAACTGGACACAGTACTCCAGCTGTGGCCTCACCAACACTGAATAGAGATGGAGAAGCACCTCCCTGGACCTACTGGCGACACATCAGCTGATGCAGGACAGAGTTCTGTTTGCCCTGGCAACTTCATCATACTGTTGACTCATATTCATCTTCCGGTCGATTGTGACCCCCAGGTCCCATTCAGATACACTTCTAAGCAATTTCATTTGTAATGGAATAAAGAGATACAAAGCATATATCCAGAAAATGCATATGGAATTGCATATACTACAATTATTCACTGAAAGAAGCCTGAATGTGCTACATCTGATAAATTCAATTTTACAGTGACACACCATTCACAGACCCCTGAAATAAGTTGTGTTCCACTTTCACCCTCGGTCACCAGAGGGTTAAAGTTAGTGGTGCCCCTGTCTTTTGTGGGAAACAGCCAGAACCCTAAATCTTTGTGCTTGTGGCTACTTTCTCAGTAAAGTGGGTCTATCCTTATTGCAGAGATATTATATTTATCAATGTCCTCTCTTTCTGTTGCTTGAGAGCCATAAGTAAGGGCTCCAGCTAAGAAATCAACTTCTAGAAACTTTTCCTATCACAGATAAATAAGGTTATGTCCCAGCTCTCTGAAAAGGTGAGTCACCCCATGACAGGGCCACTTAAGAATTTTCTTGGGGGTCTAGCAATCAGGTCGGTAAAATTTGCAACCTATATTACCTAGTTAGAGTAAGTAACAAGCCTGCATTTCAACTGGTTGGTTCTAAGGTTACAGAGTACTGCATTTACTTGAATACAACAAGCACCTTGCTGTAAAGTAAAACTACAAGTAAAAAAATCAGCTGCAAAAAACTGGAGTGCTCATCTTAAATGAGAAAATGTGGGGAGCAGAGGGTCTGATCTGGCTGGAGCTGAAGTGCCAGGCCCAATACAGGCTGGACGGGAAGCCAGTGGCACCTGCTGAGTCACTCAAGGACCCGCCTGGCTGGAGCAGACAGGCTGGACACTTCAGCTCCAGCAGGATCAGCCCCCATTTGAATTAGCATCAAGCACCACTGGCTAAGCCAAACTGCCAAGCCCCCTCTCTTCAAATATCTGTCAAACCAGAGGTGCTACAGACTAGGATCAGGCCCGCAGCTTACCTGACAGGTACTGTGGGCTAACTACACAGCTCTGCCTGAGAAGAGAAGAATAGCAATACAGTTCAACTCAGCCAACTACACCTGCTGTGTCCCACAGCTAGGGGTTTAACAGAGGCCGGCTCCTCTTCCTCCCCCACTCCTCCCCACCCCAATGAAGCTGCCTGTGTTTCCCTGCAGAAATATCAAACTTACTGGCATTTTCAAGGAAAGGTCTTGTTTTCTACATTCTGCCTTTCAAAAACAAGATGTTTCTTGTTGCGGGGGGGGAGGGGGGGAATAGTATGCACAAAAAGATAGTATATAGAACTCAGATAGCTTCTATAGGCCAACTACGATAGCAGCAAGTTTGATCTAGATGAAATACTTTACTCATTTTCATAAGCATCACTGTTTAATGTACACAAGTGTAACAGGGAACCCTAGTCTTGTTACCAAGAAGAAGGGGCCAGGGAAGGAAAGACAGCGAGGCCTCTTTAAGGCCAGAACCTCTATAGCCCAGAAAAGTGGATGATTACCTGCTGTAAGGATGGGCCCAGCCAGAATGGAGGGAGTGCCGAAGACCCTGGCTGTCAAGAAAGGCTCCAGCTGGACAAGAGGGGCAAGCAGCCAGCAGTAGAAAAGGAGAGGAGAGACGTGGAAAACAGATGAAGCCAAGCCCTGGGCCAAGGGTTCAAACTTACAAAGCTCAGCCTGCAGTCAGCTAGCTGCAGGATCACACCTGCAACTAGGGAGCAGGAAACTAGGTGGGTGGAGTTGAGTGAGATACAAATTCTCCCCAGGCCAGAGGAGGGGAGGTTGCTACAGTGGTGGAGGGAGATGGAGTTCTGCAGTGAGGCAAGGGCAGAAACCCTTCTGGCCAGGAAAGCTGGTGCTTGAAAGGAGGAATTTCTATTAACCTGGAACAGAGGAACAAGCATCTAAGGAGAACCTGCTCTTCTTTTTTTCTTTTCCTTTTTTGCCATTCTTGTTGTGCCTTGGAAGGCCCTGGGAAGGGCATACCAAAAACTGGAAGGTGGTTTTATGCTTACCTTAGAGGAGCCCCAAGGTTGGGCTAAGTGTGGCCAGGCTAAGAATTGGTCATGGTGACACCAGAGGGGCCCAGGGAAGCAGTGTCCCCTGAGGGCTGCAGACTGTCTTAAGAGTCCAGTAAGGGCCTCCTTCCTGGTTTTTTTTTTTTTTTTTTTTTTTGTTTTTTTTTTTTTTTTTTTCCTGCCCGTGCCAATAGTAACAGCTGCTGGACCAGGGAGGCAAGGATCCTGCAGAGATGAGGGCCCAGTACACAGAGATTTTTTTTTTTCTGTAGGTTCATTTTGGGGTGGGAGAGGGGAGGCTTACCTTGATGGTTTGGAGGCATGAGAGACCAGGAAAGGGAGCCTGAACTCGGACTTGCCGGAGCCAGGACAAAAAGGAAGAGAACTAAGGCAGCCACATCAGACTTGGCGCTGGGGACAGGATAGAGAGGAAAAAGTGCTGACAGCCTAAGCTTATGCTCTTCAAGAGGCTGTTGTTAAAGAACCTATCAATTAACTTCAAGATGTGGCAGGCACAGAGAGAGAAAAAGAGGGCCAGACTAGGGGACCAGAATAGGTAGCCAGGTACTCTCCCACTACAAGGTGGCACCTGGTTGTCCCCCAAGGAGTAACCTATTACAAGTAGTTTTAAAAGTTCCTCATAGTATGTTACCATGTCCCTGTCCATGCTGAATTTCATCTGCTAGTGTCATGCTATTTTGTTAGGTCTTTATAGATTTTTTTTTTATAATCTTCCTTATAGTTGAATAACCTTAGTGTTTGAGCCATTTGTAATTTTTTTTACTGAGCTCTTTTGCAATTTCTGCCAGTTTATCATAAAAAACCTTTAAATGTCAGCACTCCTAATTTGATCCCTGGCCACTTCTAATAGTCAACATTTTTAAGCTGAAAAGGAATTTTGTACTCCTGACTTTTGCTTAGTGTTTCAAAACCAATTTTTAAGAGACAACAGGCCTTTACCTGAAACTTTGGTCAATATAAAATGTTTCATAAACTATGCAGTGCAATATGGAGAATGCACTTGTAAGAGATAGATAGATAGATAGATAGATAGATAGATAGATAGATAGATAGATAGATAGATAGATAGATAGATAGATAGATAGATAGATAGATAGATGTTGTTGGACATCTTTGTATTAAACGGATTGGGTACTAATTTAATCCACTCCATCTTCTTCACAGAAGAGTTGAGAGTTTGAGCATGCTCAAGGGAAAAAGTCCTGCTTCTGCTACAGATTTTGTAATTCCCAATTCATAAAAACCTGTTTGGGCTATTCCATACCAGGGTTACTGGGGAAGACATGAGGGCCCAGGAGGAGGAGACATGGTTCTGATTGGATCTACATATAAAAGGTGAGAAATGATGGCTTCTAAAAGGGGAGCAGTGAGGGGACAGGGGAACATAGAAGAATTCTGATAAGTTCTGGAACTCAAACGTTCCTTTGTCACAAAGTATTATGAAACTTTCAGTAAAGGATACCTGAAATATTTAGTTTTTGTGAAGGAAAAAACAAACTGTCAGCAGAATTAAATCTGATGAACACAAGGTCTAAAAATACTATATAGAATAGAACAGGCAAGGATTATAACAGTAATAACTAGAAAAAGGCAAGGTTTAAAATACCAATCTAGAGATTATAGATTAAGATGTAATATACATTTTTGTATCATGATGTGTCGCATAAATCAATTAAATAAGAAATCCAGGATCATTTTCCTAATATCTTGTCTGTAGAATGGCTTAAATGAGGCACGTGCAGTACAACTGATTAAAATGGGTTGGCAACCTTTTACCATTATGGGCTGCTGCTTGCTACCCAGCCCATGCCACAGGCCACAAATCAGCAGAAGCTGAGGAGGGATCATAGAACAAGGCAGGAAAAAGGACCCTAAGGATGCCTCTTCTGCTGTTCTGAGAACACTAACAATTCCTTAAGGTGCAGAGGGCCATATCCAGTCTCTGCATGGGCCAGATCCAGCCTAGGGGACGTAGGTGGCCAGCCCGTGGATGAGAACATTAAGATAAAATGACAAACTATATCTCAGTCTTGGGTATATAGCTGAATATATCACGGAGATACAATAATTCTGACAAATTTGTTCTTGTTTCTTGGGGTTCTTTTAATAAAAAGTTTTCTAGAATCGATTTCTTCTCCCCCTCCACCCCCCCCCCTTGCTTGCTTCATATCAGAGAGGTGGAGACAGACATAAAGAACAAATTGGTCATGTTTGATCTAAAAATGGACAATTCATTGAAGTTTTGTTTCAAGAAAATAAACGTAAGCATTTTAGAATCTCAACAGTTGTCCAAGATTCATAGATTCATATAGATTCATAGATGTTAGGGTCGGAAGGGACCTCAATAGATCATCGAGTCCGACCCCCTGTGTAGGCAGGAAAGAGTGCTGGGTTTAGTTGACCCCAGCTAGATGCCTATCTAACCTCCTCTTGAAGACCCCCAGGGTAGGGGAGAGCACCACCTCCCTTGGGAGCCCGTTCCAGACCTTGGCCACTCTAACTGTGAAGAAGTTCTTCCTAATGTCTAGTTCAAATCTGCTCTCTGCTAGCTTATGGCCATTATTTCTTGTAACCCCCAGGGGGGCCTTGGTGAGTAAAGCCTCACCAATTCCCTTCTGTGCTCCCATGATGAACTTATAGGCAGCCACAAGTTCGCCTCTCAACCTTCTCTTGCGGAGGCTGAAGAGGTCCAGGTGCCCCAGTCTCTCCTCATAGGGCTTGGCCTGCAAGCCCTTAACCATATGAATGGCCCTTCTCTGGACCCTCTCCAGGTTATCCACATCCCTCTTGAAGTGCGGCACCCAAAATTGCACGCAGTACTCCAACTGCGGTCTGACCAGAGCCCGATAGAGGGGAAGTATCACCTCCTTGGTTCTGTTCGTCATGCATCTGCTGATGCACGATAAAGTGCCATTAGCTTTTCTGATGACTTCGTCACACTGATGACTCCTTTCCGCTTCCGTGCCACCAAGCAGGTCATTTCCTAGGCAGTGGACATTTTTCCTCCCTAGGTGCAGCACTTTGCATTTCTCCTTGTTGAATTGCATTCTGTTGTTTTCCGTCCATATGTCCAACCTGTCCAACCTGTCCAGGTCTGCTTGTAGCTGTTCCCTGCCCTCTGGTGTGTCCACTTCTCCCCACAGTTTTGTGTCATCCGCAAACTTGGACAGAGTACATTTCACTCCCTCGTCCAAGTCGCTGATGAAGACATTGAAGAGTATCGGTCCACGGACCGAGCCCTGTGGGACCCAACTGCCCACACCCTTCCAGGTCGATACCAACCCATCCACTACGACTCTCTAGGTACAACCCTCCAGCCAATTTGCCACCCACCAGACTGTGTAGTCATCCAAGTCACCGCCTCTTAACTTGTTCACCAGTATGGGGTGGGATACCGTATTGAAGGCCTTCTTGAAGGCTAAGTAAACAACGTCAACCCCTACTCCTGCATCCAGCTGTTTTGTAGCCTGGTCATAAAAAGAGACTAGATTAGTCAGGTATGATCTACCTGCTATGAACCCGTGCTGGTTTCTCCTCAGCATAATTTTTCCTGCCCGGCTCTCGCAAATGTGAGCCTTGATAATTTTTTGAAAGACTTTGCCTAGGATAGAGGTGAGACTGACTGGCCTATAGTTGTCTGGGTCCTCCTTCCTCCCCTTCTTGAAAATGGGGACCACATTGGCCCTTGTCCAGTCCTCTGGGACCTGGCCCGTGCGCCACGAGCGTTCAAATATTCCTGCCAGTGGCTGTGCAATGATGTCAGCCAGTGCCTTCAGTACCCTCGGATGAAGCTCATCCGGGCCTGCCGACTTAAACGCATCCAGTTCCTCCAAGTGCCTCTGCACCATCTCAGGGTCTACGCTTGGTAGTCTGGCGTCCTCCTGCTGCCTCTCTACAACCCCAGTGAGAGCCTTGTCTTGCCCCTCGCTTAGGAAAACTGAGGCAAAGAAATCATTGAGGAGTTCAGCCTTGTCCCCCCTGTCCGTCACCAATTGCTTATGCCCATATAGTAGAGGTCCTAAGAGGTCCTAAGATAGAATTGTCCTCTGGCTAACTCTCCTATCCAGTATTTGGGCATGGATTGTGTCCCTTGTAGAGAGTCTGGAAGGTGCCCCATGTGCTTGTAGGCATCCAAGTAACAATCAATAATCAAGTTAAGAAGTCAAGCATTGAAAGGTTGGATAATGTCATAATTAAGAGTGCCAAAGCCTTGGTTTGGTCCTTTATAATTCAACTTTTACTTACATGATTGTGTACTACTTTTCCACAGGACCCTTGCCCATTCATTGCATGACATGGAGCATCTTCTTACTGCAGTATTTTCTTCAAACTATTCAATGTGTGGCTTCATACTTTGAATGTACACTATTCAAAACCTTCTCTGAAGGCATGAAGTGTGGAACTCCAGGAGACAGTGAGGCACCAGGAACTTACTGGTGTGGCAAGACAGCAACAAGCCTATGCCCCGGACCATTGTGAGGACAATAGCAAGACTATTACTTTATCATAAATAGTTCTTTATATATAAAGTTCCTGTAAACAATAAAGGGTTTTTTCACACCACCAGCTTCATCAAGATACTACAGGCTGCATGTAGTAGCTCACTCTTAGCCAGCTCAGTGGTTCTTCAGCCAAAAGCTACTGCCTCATCAGTGACTGTGAGAGAGTTAATACTGGACTCTGCCCCTGATGCTTGAAGTCCCAGGAAGAAATGACAACTATAGAGGTGTCTGCTTGCTCTGTTCCACCCTTCTTCTATTCCAGCAAAGAAAAATCAGCTACTCCACTCAAATTCTGGATGTCTCATTTTGTGGGGGGAAAGGTGTGTGTACAAGTAAAAGCAAAATCTAAGTGCTTTACAAATATTAATTTAATTTCACAATACACATGTGAGATGAGGGGTTATTAACCCCATTTTTTAAAATAAGAAATTGATGCACAGAGAGATTAAGATCAAAGAAACCCAACTAAATTTGGGCATGAAATTTGAGATTCCTGATTTTTTCCAGGGTACTTAGCATTATATAACATCTTAAGTGTTTAAACAACAGCTCCTGTTGATGGCAGTTATAGCTGTTAGTGCTCAGCACTTCAGCAAAACAGGCTGCAGAGTATCAAGTCAGGCACCCAGAAAATGAGGAACACATAAATAGTTACCACCTGTGAGTCTGGTTCAAATCACAAAGGAAGTCTGTGGCAGAGGCAGGGTTAGACTCTAGCTCTTTGGGAAACATTCAGTTGTCTTAACCATGAGACTATCTTCTCTCTTCCTGCAATCCTCTGCCTCTACTTATCTTCCAAACTCTGCAACAAATGAAGCAGGGGACTTGCATATAATGGTCTTCTTCACTACGCCCTTGCAGCTAATCTATCCTGTGCACTAAGCAAGTCAGAAGTTCCACAGTATATCAGAATCCATATGCAGAAGAGAGCCAAAGTAAGACAACTTAAATTCTGTCATCTTTAACCACTGACTGTTTGTCTGTGTAATCCTAATAGTCTTCTTTTAACATAGATTTTTTGTGATTTCCTAGCTTGGGGGTTTTGTGTGTATCTGCTTTTTTTTTAAACAAACAAAATGGGGGGAAAAACAAATTCCCACATGTGGCATTATCTGTCCTCTCCCACCAGTCACCAGAAAGGTTTACATTATCAGATCTCATTGTCACTTGTCCTCATGAAGCAGCAAAAAACATAGTGAAACTCAAGAATCCTAGGTTTCATTCAAACTGTTAAGGAGTGTGTTCTAGTGGGCACAACTCCCACCAGTCCTGTATCTTTCTTAGCCCTGGCTCCTCATCCCAGTTCTGTTCTCTATACTTAGCCTTCTGTCCTTATTTGCAGACCCAGTATGAGTCCCTGCATCACCTCTATGCCCGTCTCCCCAGCCAGAGAGTTCCAGTCTCCAATGTATTACTATTTTCTGTCCCAGATTCCTCCTTCTCCCACTGATGCCAACCTTCTGCATCAACCTCTTTCCAATCTCCATTACTTGCCTGCAGGTCCAGCTCTTCCTCCTGTGCTTTCAAATCACGTATCTTCCATCTCCATTCTTCCTGGGCCCAACAGGGGGTCACTCAAAGCACAGTTGAGAGTTACCTGATTTCAACTCAAAAGCTCAAACTGACACTATATATGCAGGAAAAGGCCTTCTCAGTTCTGTTGTAGAATATGCCCATGATGGGTGGCATCTTCAGAGATTATGGCTGCAAGCATCTAAGAAATCTCTACTGAGCAGGAGTGAACTGTGTTTTTTCTTAAAGAAGTGTTATTAACCAAGCTTGGATAAAAATCCACAGTCAAAGCAAAAGACGTGTTCCTAAGAACAGAAGCCAAATTTAATTTCCCTGCACCAAAGCATAGAGGCTTTTCAAAGAAAAAGGTTGGTATAATATTTTAATGGGGGTAAAGTAACATATTTCTTCCTAGCTTAATTGTCAGATTGGACCAAACCATTTTGACTGAAATCTGCATGAAAAATGACAGCCCAGACTGTAAACATTTGACAAATTTCTAGTCCAGTTAAAAAAGGTCTAATAATGGGAAGCATCATATAAATCTAGTAATAGAAAGGGTTACTAGCCCCACTTAGGCTTTTCTAGAACATGGTAGAAAATAAAAAAAGTCATTTTAAAAAACAAATGTAGAAAGTGTATGTAGACACAACCTATCTGTTTGACATGCTCAGACATCCTGAGGCTTCTAAGACACTGAATGACAAACTAGAAACAGCTGGATAAAACAAAAGATCTTTCAAATACTTAAGATTTTTGTCTTTTTGACCATAGAGTATGTTATGCTTTTCAGTGATTAGCTTCACCATGTCAATATGCACTTAGTCTCTCAGTTTTTATCAGTGTCAAATAAATTTGAAATTATTTTAAAGATAATTACAATTGGATATTCTCTAACACTGCACAACTGCTTCCAAGCACTCTAGACTGTAGATAGACAGAAAGTGACATCTGATCATGGAAACATTATAGAAGTAATGCTGAGGCATTAGAACCAAGGCAAAGGAGATGCAATCCTTCTCCTCATGTGTTGTTAAAAGGAAAGCCAGATGTGGGCCTGAGCAAGCATAAAGAAAATCTTAATAGCAGCATAAATTATCTTTACACATTTATACCTTTTAAAGGCTTGTTTAGTGCTAGAATGAATGTAAAGAGACCTTGGTGCAAATGAAAATCAGGCTTATTGTGTCAGCATACTTTAAATAACTTGGAGAGTAGCTTTTAGGTGCTAAGCTAGCTGGTAGGTGTAAAATGTAGGTGTTATATTTTTCCCATTGTAGTTGAAATATGCATCATTGTGTCACTTATCGTATGACAAAAAATGAAAAATACATTATATATGGAATACAGTAGTCACAATTTTTGTTGTCTTTGTATGACTATGCAATTATGTGCATGCCATGGGCCCCTGACAGTACTGCAATCAAAGGAGTGCAATTTGATGTGCAATCCTCCTGATTGTGTTTCCTGCCTTGCCACATGTGCATGGCAGGAAGGATGACTGTGTGATTAAACAGTACATCCCATTATGCCTTATTGACAGTGTAGGGGGAGCCCATAATCCTGATCCAAGGCTCCCCCTGCACCAGCAAGTAGCAAACTCCCATAGCTGGGAGACCTGTCAGCTGATGGATTTTCCAGCTGTTAAATTAATGGCATGATAGGAACCAGCCACAAAGTTATTACATGCCTTTTGTGTAATAATTTTGTGGCTTATTCCTTGTTTTATCACACCATTCATTGTATTGTGTAGCTGGGTAACTACTTAAGACATGATTGACTACGTAGTTAATCACATCTAAAGTGTAACATGTATGTTCTTCCTCCACGGCATCTAGTTAGTATGTATTGGTCTGATAGTAGGCATAAATTACACACTGTTTTATGCAGGCCAGGGAAAAAGCACAGGAACATAGGCGAACAGGACTGGAAGTATCCTGGACCATTAAAGTACAGGACATTCATTTGCAGGCAGTTTTGAGAATCCTTGGGTAAATTGATGCCATTTCAAAACTTTGTATACAACTACAAGACACAAAACAAGAAACATCAAGAACTACTGTATTTATTCGATTAGAAGATGAGGTTTTTTGTCCCCCATTTACAGGCAGGGGACATGCAGGTTCTGTGGCTCCAGCTGTGGCTGCAGCTGCAAGCAGCATTGGCAGCAGCTGTGGCTCTGGCTCCTACCCCCAGATGCCTCTGCTCCAACCCCACAGCCTGAAGCCCCTGCTGCTCCCAGTCTCCCCCTCATGCCACTTCTCCCCCTCTGCTGCACTCCTCCTTATGTTTGCTCCCTGGTGGCAGGCCCCATCTTTGCTGCAACCTGGAACATGGAACACGTGCTCCAGCATGGCCCAGTAGCAGCAGTACTGGCTTTGTGCCACTGCTACTGGGCTGGGCTGCAGCCATGATCAGTGCCTCAGACTGCAGCAAGGTGGTGCTGGAGCAAAGGTAAGGGGGGTGGAGAGTCACATGGGGGCTAGAGACTTTGAGGGGAGGAGATGGAAAAAGGGTGGGGACAGGAACCCAAGGCTGCAGGGCGCAGAAGCAGCATGGAGGGGAGAAAAGGGTGAGACAGGCGAAGGGAGATGGTGGGCCTGACACTGTGGGAGTAGGCACAATGAGGGGTAAGTGTGTGGGGGGGTGGAACAGGTGGTAGGGGGCAAGCTGCCTGCCTCTCTCACTGTCTGCCCTGCCACCTTCACACTGCCTGCCCCCTACCACCTGCTCCCCACTGCCTGCCCTCTAACTGCCTCTACTTCCTGCCCTATTATGTGCCCCATGGGGAGCCCTGATCCAATATGCTGGGCTGGGCAGGGGAGGCACTGGCCCCAAGATCCAATGCCAGTACGGGAGCCAGGAGGGGCCGGAGGGGCCGAGGCCTGGGCGACAGGATACTATACTGACAGAAGGGGGTGGTACTGGGCCCCCAGGGCCCAATCCTGGTGTGTGGTGGTGGGAGGGGATAGCGTTAAGTTCCTGAAGCCCAATTCTGTCACATGGGCAGGGAGGGGATGGTGCCAGGCCTCTGAGCCCTGTGTGCCAGGATTGGGCCTATCTGGTCCATGGACTGCCCCCACAACACTTATCTGGCTAGGGGACCAAGAGGTTATGCACCCTTGCTCTAGATGAAGGCAAAAAAAATCCGAAGTCCCTACCAAACTGATTTAGCCCCCAATCTGGTGTTCAGTTTAACCCTGAAGATGTGACACACGAGCCAGGCCCCTAGAAAGTGGATTCTCTGTATCATCTCAGAGCTCTGGTACACTATGTCCAGTGTCTCACTGCCAGCTGTGGCCAATCTCCAAAGCTTCAGAGGAAGATGGAAAAAAACCCCTAGCACAACCAAACAACATCTACTTCTTCCAACAAATGACTCTTTCTAGATCAATAATTTCCTTGGTACAGACTGCAAATGTGTTACCTTATTATCATCATTGCTATAATCGATAATCCACAGAAAACTGCTGCCAAAGCACATGCATTTTCCAACAGTGGATAGATGAAAGAAGTACATGCAACATAATGGCAGGTTTGCAATGTATTTTATTCTTTGTCTCAGAATAAAGTATGTTCTCAGTTCATTCTGCGTGCCTCTTCTCTCCCACAAGCACATCTTTCCTCCTGATTTATTTCCTTTGCACGGTCTCTAGTTCACCTGGAGCACAACCCTGCTAATTTTTGTTCCTAATCCAAATGATCAGCACAGTGCAATATCACAGCGATTTTCTCTTTCCTTCCTTTTTCCTGAAGTGTAGTTAACTGTGGAAAAACCCTCTGTCAGCAGCACTGCCATGAATTGAGTGACAGCAGTGTCTCCCAGCTAGCCCCCTCCCTCAGCTTGCTGAACCATTACACAAGCTGAACTCATCATGTGTGAGAGCCAGGCCAAAAATGAGCCCCAGGCATCTAGAAACACAAGCCAATGCATTTAAGCAGATAACCACTCACCCTCCCTCTTCTGTTTTGTGGCTACAGCAACAGTGTGACCATCTCATGGGACTCATTGTAAATGAAATGCTACTCTTTAACTGAACTGCCATGGTACAATATAATAATAATGAATCCATAACAATAGCTTTGTACAGTACATTACTATTCTAATCAGATATTTTATTGGTAGCAGTATACTTCTTAAAGCCAGTATTTCATTTGCCTTCTTTCCCTTGTAGAAACCCTGCTGCTGTGACAATGGATAGCTGTAAAGCTAATGGTCTTTCTTAAACTCCCCCTTTTGAGGGGCGGAGGGGAGGGGGGAAAGAGAGAAAGAGAGAGAGAAATCATAGTCATCTCCAGCCATTTGTGTTAAAATACAAAGAAAACAAGAATCATTCAAAAATGATGTACTGGACAGCGTCCATTAATATTTATTTTGGCATTAATATTGATAAGCAAGCACAGGCTGCTTTGTTGTCTACCCTCAGCGTCCTTAAGTTCCCTGTTATTCAAGCTAGTTGCCATTAGCTCGCATCTTCCTCGGTACGAAAAGCTTCAGAAAGCCTTGGCAGGGCTCCAGCTCACTTACGCTTAAATGGACACTCAAGCTTCAACGGACACACAGCTAAATAGAGGCCAATAATTCAATACAGTATGACTGTACTGGGGCTGCTAGTAAATCCATCAAGCAGTAAATATCATCTGAAGCCAATGCAAGCTTTTATCTTTCCAATTTTGTGTATGTCTGTGTGAAGCCCAGGCATTCAGCGAATCATGTAATTTATTCTACAGCGCAGAGCCTGGGCTGTCTCAGACATCATATTGACTTTTTTCCATCTGTCAGGGGCAGTCACTGCTCTGCTTTTGTGTGAGAGCATCACATTACATTTATTTATTTATTTCGTTCCACTCCCTAGCGTGATTGGGCAAGGAGACATTTTCTCAGATCAACAAATACTAAGAAAAGCATCTGAACATCATTACAACAGCATGTTAAACACTTGTCCTAACCAGTTTGTTAAATCAGCAAATGCACTTCCAGCAAATGCTTGTAATGGTTCAGAAAGGGCTCCCTACTGCAATGTTTTATTAAGCTGCAAATATGCCCTGTTATTTTCTTTTGCTCTTTAGGTCAGTAGAGATGCCAGCATAATGTAAATAATACTGAACAGCTGGGCTTACTGACTTGTGGCGTCTGTTTGGGTAGATGTACAGATGTGGTAGATAGAGATAAAGAAATAAACGATACATCATATGTATATATATAGATCAGAGCATAATTCCCTTCCATAGTCTATGGTCTAGATATATGCCCACAGGCACAAGAAAATGTAGTTTACATGCTGAAGGAAGAGCAGTGCTGTCTAAGGCCCATTCCCATGGGAGGTTAGGTAGCAGTGCCACTGAACTTATGCTCAGGGGTTTCCCATCATGGTTACACATAAGCCATGTTAGCTGGGAGTCCAAATAGACAGGATAAATAAGCACCATTTCCCAATAGATTGGAACTCATCACCACTGTGGCATATTAGCTGGCATTACTGCCAGAAGGGGAAAAGGCCAGGCAAGTGGGCTGTGGAAAGCTTGTACCACTGTGCTCCTTCTCCTGGAAGATGTATCTACTTTCCCAGACCCACCAGTCTCAGTTGAACCAATGCAATGAGCTCCTTAAGAGCTCATCTATTCTACTGTGGCAGTGTGAGGATGTGGCGGAGTATGCCCATGTGCCCAAATCCAGTGACACAGTCCAGTATTGATGAGGCTGCTCTGTGATCTTCCAGCTCCTGCTCTCAGGCTCAGCAGACATCAAGAGCTGAAGAACAGGTGCTGGGTTTGAAACTAGAGTAATCCCAGTGGAGAATTTATAGATCTGGAGCATGCCAGCAAAGTCAGGTGAGATGTGCTTAGCCCTTTCTGTTGAAGGACCAAACACCAATACAGTATAGACAAGCTCTTGATCTTGAATTTTCCAGTATAAGGGAACTGATTTATTTGTTGTTGTGTTTTTTTTTTTAATTCAGGCCCAATTTCTCGAGTGTGCATACATGCTCCCAATCCATGCATACTCAACATCCACATACCCAGACTACTTGGGATTTTGAATAATGCACATACCTCTGTGTGCTGGCAGAGCAGCTAGGACTTCTTCGTATAGCTCCAGAGGCACAGGTTTAAGCCTTGCTCTGTATTTGTGCCAGGTTGTGTCTAGCCTCTGGCACAAACAGTTGTAAACTGTCAAAAGCAGCCAGACATGACACTAGCCACATTACTCTACATAGTGTGCTATAACAACTGCTGTGCCTTAACCACACTAGGCTGATGGACTGCCTGTGTTTGAGTATGGCTTTACATCCATTCAACCACAATGTGCTCCAACACAGAACATGAACACTTAAAAAACTGGGTCAGAAAATGTATGGGCCATAATGTATTAAAGTCAGACAGTATTGCATCTGGTTAACAAGCTGATGGCAAACTCTGAAAACACTACCTTTTGCTATATTCACACAATGCAGAGTGCAAATGCAAAAGTAAAAAGCAGTACATTGCAGTAGCCAGGTATGGCACTGAAAAAAAAATCGAAGTATCTTGGATTTCAGATAAACTAAGTCTAGAATGATTGTCTCCTGTCATTCTTGCTGCATAATCAGATAAATTATTTAATGGAACTAATACTACTATTTCAGAAATTCAAAATTATGTTGCTTTTTGTAAGCCCAATCTTGCTATGTGATGAACATGATCAAGTCACAGTGAAATTAATTGCAGTTGAGGGTACTCAGTACTTTGCTGGATCCAGTCCTAAACATAGAACCCCAAAACATGAATGGGACATGAATTACACTGTTTGGAAAAAATCAGCATGTAAGCATCTGAAATTCTTCATTATCTGTATTTTGGTACCTCATCCATTCATTTTCTCTCTCTCTCTCTCTCTCTCTCTCACTGTACCAAGCATTCATTCTGTTCATCTTTATTAACCTCCAGTTAGAAAGTACTGCGTGGCACACATTACTTTTAGCATTCTGCAAAGCAGCATGCTGCTTTTCAAAACAAACAAATTAAAAGACAACTCACTGAGCAATTTTCCAACACCTGAGAGCAATTAATGTAAGCAGAGACAGGAAACATCATCAATTATTTAAAATAAAATGAATATGTAACGCTGACCTTCTCCAGCACTCATTGGTTTTATATTTACACCTGAGTAAACTCAGGGGAAACAAAACCACCAGACAGCTTCACACTTCAAACTATAAAAAGGCAGCAAAAGATTCACAGAAAGAACACTGTCTGCCTATATGGCTGTTCTTAGTATTTGCAATCATTTTGTATGCTGGGCTCAGGCTGTCGATCTTTCAGTTTGATACACGCACTCTAGTCCCCTATATTTTGAACTCTTTTCTGTCTTCTTTGCTGTCCATTTCACATTTCCCTTGTCAAACGAAGCAGCCCAGAATCTTCAGATTGTGAAAAAATGATCAAGGGCAGTAAACATTTTCTAGGGGTCATCACTCCCTGATTTTAATGAATAAAAAAGTGTTATCTGCATGCTGTGCTGATTTGGGCACGGCAGAGAAGAAGTTTACAAGGGCTCTGCAGTAGTTGGTTTCCAGAATTCAAATGCTTTTCTTTTAATTTAGAACTGAATGTCTTACAGTGAGTGTTATAGCCCAGATATTCTTGTAATTCATTGTCACAAACCTAGGAGGGAAGAGGGTGAGGGCGGGGGTGAGGGGTACGGGGAGAGACAGCAGATCAAAGGATCATGGAATTTATTACCTAATGCAATTGCTGAACATAACGTACTGCTTGAGGAGAATTTCTGGCACAGCAATGGCCACAAGATTTTCAGAGCAAAGCCTATTAGACACAAAGTACAAAAAGTCCTTTGTGGCTGTTCAAGCTAAACAAGGATTGAAGTGCTGGTGTCTATTTTCCCCCCTGACTTCTATTAGTGGTTTCAAGAAACTCACAGAGTGCTTCATACAAAATGACACAAGCTTCCACTAGGTCATCCACTTAAAATCCTCCTACAGATATTTTCAATCTTTGACTAATTGTCTCAGCTCAAACCCTCCGTCATTATCATGTAGACAAGGCAGATTATTGGTTTGCAGAATCAGGTTCATTATTTTATTGCAGTTTGTGGGCTATTAAGGGTTTTTCAGACTTTCCATTATTTTTTAAAGGGGAGACTTGTAAGAAGTGGCATGGAGCCAAAGTGGCATGTAGGGTAGGAATCTGGGAACTATTAAGAAGTTATACATTAATGTCTGAGTTTTAAAATGCAAATAAATAAATTAGGCAGAATGTTTTTGATGATTTAGTTCGTTTATTGTCAGTCCAAAGCACATAATGGTTTCATTAATAAGAAAAACTGAGTATGAAATACGTTCAATGTGGGCCAGTTGCCTTTTGGAAGAGGGACAAATTGGAGTTACTGAAATATTTTTTCCTAGATAAAGGATTATTAAAACATAAAAGTAGCAAATTATAAAAAGAAATACATTTTATATCAAATATCTACAGTATTTGAATGATCCCCATTACCATAGAATATGGGCACCACAATAATTTAATGTATTTCTCCTCACAACCCTCCAGTAAGGCATGAAAAGTTTTTATTCTCTTTTTATAGATGAGAAACTGAGGCAGAGATATACAAAGGAATTTAGACTCCTGAAAATGCAGTTAGCACTTACTGGGATTTATATAAGTGCCTAAACACATTAGGCTCCTAACTCCCACTAAATGCCTTTCCGTTTCTTTAGGTGCCCAAATAGTTTTATAAGTCTGGCTTAAAATTACTCATCCAGAATCACACAGGAAGTCATTTGGGAGCTAAACCTATTTCTCTTGCAACTCCCACCAAGCTGCCTAACCTCTGAACCTTCCTTTCTTAATGGATGCATAAAGAGCCTGTGGAAGTAATTGCAACAACGAAGCCAGCAACGCAGCAAGATTCACAGAGATAAGGAAAACAATTACGTGCAGGACTATAAAAGTACAAACTGTGTGGGTCTACACAAGATGTTTACTGCAAAGATGACTAGCTCTGCAGGAAAAAGGCACCATCTACATGTGCGGTGCTATTAGGATGGAGTAAATTAATTAACTCCACAATAGGATAGTACTGCCAGACACAAGCACTATCCTTCAGTGGAGTAACATATGCCACCACAATGCACAAGTAGATAGTGACAGGCCTGGATGGGGCACGAGGGTGCTGCAGTGCAGGGGCTGCCTGCTGGCTAGCCCCAAACTGAGGCACCCTCATGACCCAGCCAGCCCCTCCATAGCCAGGGCTGCTCTGACTTGGCTCAACGTGCTGCTGTCCTGGGCACACATGTATACATGGTGCCCAGGGGCAATAAACTTTGGCACAATATAAAGCAGAGTTTATTACATCACATTAATTTCACGTGTTAAACACACGCACTGAGAATAAAAGAATAGGTAGGAATATAAACCCGTGTTCTTCAGGATCTAAGCCAGTCTGTAATGATTGGAAGTTAAGTGGAAACTGCTAGGGTCAGGCATGGGACTTCTTGAACCTTTCTCAAAAGTCATCCAGTATTGCCTGTTACTGGTGATATGATACAAAACTTGGTAGATCATGGGTCTAATCAAATATTGCAATTCTTATGTGCCTATGATCAAGATTTTTTTTAAAGTTTCATAAGGCATTTTTACACATAACATCCATATTCACTCAAGAGCTCATTATAGCTCTCTCTTGCCAATGATAATAATAATTCTCTAAAATTTAAAATAATTCTCTAAAATTTAACTTGAAGTGAGAAACAACAGCAAGTTCAGAAACCCATTAAAAACTAAGTAACTAATCAAAGTTTTTATAATCCATAATTACCTTTTTATACAATGGATAAAGAGCTTTCTTTTGGGGTTAAATGTAATATGCCTAAAGTATAGAATGGATTTAATTCTGTTCTCTCTCTTTCCTTTAGCATAACATATGTCTATAATGCATATAGTGGGAACATGGGATCTGAATTAAAGTCATACACACACACACACACACACACACACACACACACACACACACGACCAAAGACACACACACAGAATTAAGACCAAAGGTTTGGGTTGGGCCTCTGGTGTTCCAGCACTTGCACATGCCTGAATGTTGTCTACATTTTCCTATGAATGCATCAGAGAAATTAAGAATTACAGAAGGAAGACAGAAGGAATTCAAATTTCATTTAAATGAGAGTATATTCAATAAGAATACCAGGAGTTCAATCAGTCCTTTAGACCTTATGTTCTATAGGTTGTTGTGTGTCTGTAAGGTCACACACATCTAACACAATATATAAATGAACATTAATATTTTAAAAGATGTCAATATAATTTATATACTGAATAAACAACACTAGTATTCTTACCATAGAACAGTGGAAAACCTTCAGTGTTGACTACATGTGGTCCTATCAGTATATAGCATGGATTTATATAGGATCTAAGTTAAGCTGCAATATTACCAGAGATGCAAAACTACCCTTTGACTGAAGGATGCAAGATAAGGCCCATACAATGTTGGGCAAAGGGGAAGGGAGACAGAGAAACAGCATAAGGATATGAGCGTGCATGACAAACTCTGTTACTTATTTTTAATATTTTATTATGAAGGTTAGACTGTTGTTTACAGGTGTAAGGGGAGAGCTACTTTGTCCAATATTTTAATAGGTCTATGCCTGTGAATGACACAACCAGGAAGTGCCCCCTTAACATGGTATAGTTTGTATATAATAAAAGCCATTGTCTGTCTTTACTTCTTACACATTTTAAGCAGCTCACCAGTTCTCAAACTGGATTTCCAAGCTGTGATCTATTTACCATGTTTGGAATTTCTTCTGTTTGTTTTGGAATTTTTATGACACATTATACTTTACGCAACCACCACATGTACAAATGCTTTTGGTAATCCATTAGGATGTATACTGTAGGGAACTCATTTTAATTTCATGACAATAAATAGAAATGGCTATTGTTTAATCATGATGATGATGCAATCTTGCATTTCTTGCATACCAAAACCTCTAGTTGACTTCAAAGATTATAGGATTGGACAAACATTCAGTCTTGCATTAACTGTCCCGCATTTCTTTCAGGGTCATATTGTAAAATATAGCTCCTTGTAAAAATAGGGTTTGTTTTTTTACTTTAGAATTAAACATTAATAACATTCTAATTTTTAAACAAAAATGTTATTTCAATGCATTTCCACCAATTCTACCATCAGGTGAAAAAACTGGAAAAAATGTTTGCAAAATCTTGAATAAAAATCCAACCAATTTATTTATTTTTAAAAACGCAAATTTTGGCCAGTTCTAGGGTCAAATAGGTGTGTCAAATTCTAGGGCCAAGCCCATATTACTAACTAGAACAGAAGGTACCAAATTATAAAAGAAAAAGATTAATTTTTCTTCTATTTTGTACACTATAAGTTCATCTAGATCATGGTATTCTTTTTTTCCCCAGCTGTCAATGTCTTGAGCATATAGGAATAGCAGAAAATAAGTTAATTCTGCTATGCATTTCTTCAAAGAAGAATTTTGAATTAAATCTTCTCAGGATTTTTGTTGTTGTTATTGTTATTAATGGTGTCTTCTCTTAATCGCTGTTCCCTGGGCTGTTCCAATTAAGGGGATTCTACTGTATTTGGAATCTGTATATATTATTTTGAAATTCAAAAGACAGTAGCTTGGGAAATGATTATATGCCAGGGCTGGAGAATCTAAGTTTAACCTGTGTATTAAATGATTTATCCCCCCAAAGCCCTTTGTAGAGTTTAAATACCTAACTGTCTAGTTTGTCAATTTTTTTTCTTGGGCTAATAATTTCCAACATGCCCTTTGCCCTGGATCCTTGAAATTAAACAAGGATGGCATTTGTCAGCAAGTTTCATGAGTCTGTTACCTCTCATTCCTTGAGCTGTCATTTAAAGAGTTACATTTAACTTGTGAAAAGGTCATTTTGCTCCCAAGAAGCAAAGTCAGTATTTTAGCTGATTTGTGACTTGATCCAAATTCTACCTGACTTGTTACAGAAATAGCTAGCATACACTTCCATGCATACATATAGGTTTCCAACATAGACACTTCTGGAATGCAAGACTAAATCCTAGGATCAGGCCCAGTTCAAATAAATGCTGCCTCTGTCCTCCTCCCCACCCCCTGCATTCAGAGCCACCACACTGAGGGTCCCATGTATAAAACCCAAGAGTCAACTTCTCCTTTCTTTGTCCAAGTTTTATCAAATGGCTCCACCATGCCAACAATATGGCGGATGGGAGCGTCAACAGGCAATGCATGCATGCCAGCCTTGGTCTACAATGTAGATAGTGTGAACTAACAAAAAGTTTTAGAGTATAAAATATGGATTGATATAACTGTACATGCCATGGCATCTATATGATCATCATGTCAAGTAAATAAAATTTATTTACCAAAGTCCAGAACTATATATTGACAGATATTCAGGACAGGAGAAAACAATGTCCCATAGAACACAATCTGGAACAGGTGGATCTGGATTCAATTTTGTAAGTTTAAGTTAATGACACCAACAGTGGAATAAAAGGTCAATAAACTGCATTTTTGACCCATCTCAGATGTGGAGTCAATAGGGAGCTGTCTGGCTACATGTGATTTTATACATCTGTCAGCTATATCAGAGGGTCAAATGCAAAATGTAGCACTAAGTTACAACATGTGGATTTGTGACATTCCCTCTAGGAGTTCATTCTTTCAACCAATTATGTATTATAATGAGAAATAAACAGTATTTTCATCTGTATCTGATATACGGTTTCACCAACATTGACCATGATGTTTAAGGGAAAACTATCCCTTTTCTCAAGGCAGCAGTTATTAATTGCCAGAGAAGCAGCAACCTTCAGCCTGGATTGACTGTGAAATATAGGAAACTTTTTTGGCATCATTGCTCAAAACTTTAAATCAAATTGTGTAGTTTTCTGCTAACTCTTGTAAATTATCAGATACATGTACACGTGGCATTATGCAAACTATTTACACAAGTTGTTCTCAGACTTTTATCATATTAGGATCACTTCCAAAAGTATCAACAAGATCATTAGTCTCAGTGAGGTTATGCCTCAGGGGGTTCTGGCCCAGATATTATCCATAAAACAAATCTGTAACTCTCAGGACTTCAGATACTGGAGATGAGTGCATGCAATATATTAACCTAATATACTAACAGCATGGCAGGTTTCCAGAAGATGGAAGTGCCCTCTTCTGAGGGTATACTTAGTACCAGGTCCAGTGCATCACCACCAGCAATATATAAACACAAGCCGATCTCTTTTCCCTAGGCTCACCTACAAGTGGATTTCTTTACTGGCATCACTCAGAGAGGCAGGCCAACTATGATGCACGGGCACTTGAACAAGGCAACACAGGGCACAACTTTGATGCAGAACTTACAAAATGAAGGTGGCCTTAACCTGGTGGACTTCTATCTGAATTTTACTTCTTATTCATGAAAGGAGGGGGCTTGATCAAGCCCATTTGTAGGCGGATTGAGGATTTAATAAGGGGGATACAGCACATGATCCCTCAGGCCATGGAGGGATGGAGTCCCCAGGTCAGTGGGGACAGTGGAGAGCAGGCACATAACAGGCAGACCTGCCCCCTGCCAACACTGCTATCTCTGTCCCTGGCTGACCTCAGGGCAGGGGGAGGATGAGCTGCTAGAGAGAGGAACCTGCACCCAGCTCCCTGAACATCTGTTCCCTGCAGCACTAGGCAGGAGTAGCTCAGGGGGTCCCGCTGTGTTTGTGTCACCCAGGGACAGCAGTGGCAGTGTCTAGGTTCTTCCTTTCAGTGCCTACTCCTAGCTGGTGGGAGACATAGGCAGGAGGTGGGTGGGAAACAGGCACTGGAAGGAGGAACCTATACACTGTCCCTGGCTGAGTCCATACAGCTGCTCCCCACAACCTTCAGCGGGAGTGGGGCAGGAGCAGCTCTCGGGCTTCCCCTGCACCTGGATTAGCTGAGAACACTGCTGCATCCTATGTGGATCCACCCCTGAGTCTATTGATCAAATGGCCATTGGACTAATCCTTTGGGTAAGTACCCAAGAGCACACAATAGCATTTTTTTTCTTATCATTTTCAAATATTCTCCTGGAGCAAGGCTATGTAAGTAATAACCATTTGAATGGAGCTCTTCAAAATATTTGTGTTTCATGAGGTGAAAAAACTTCCTGGTTCAATGGAGACTTTTAACCAAGTGTGTGATAAGGGATTTTTTTTTTCTTTCTTCTTCTTTTATATCATACAGAATTGTACAAGTAATGGTAATAGGTTTTCCTCTTTGCTGATAATATAGGGTGTTTCTGACAAGAAGGAAATTCAAGCTGACATATTCCTGGCTCAGTTCAGCTACTCTGACTGATGTGATCTGGTTACCTTTTCCCCATATTTTCCTTTAAAAAATATATTATCATTGGGAAATCTGCACCTCAGAATGAACCGTGTATTTCTCTTACAAAGGTCAGGGCATTATATAATTTTGCACATATGCCCAATACAAATCCATTCTATTTGTCTCAAAGGTACCCAGAGAGGCCCATAGCACATCCAATCCAAATTGTATCATATTTTCTTCAGTAAAATTCACAAGAATTAGATTATTTGCAGTCTAAAATGAACTCTGAAGTTAAAAAAAAAACATTTCTCATAATAGTGACTAAAATATTTGTTAAGGGAATAAATGTTAAAAAATAGCATGGACCAGCAATTTTAGATTTCTGCAAAATGAGTCCAGATCTTCCAGATGCTGTGTGGTAATTAATATCTGAAACTGTTGTGTGGGCTATTTGTAAGTGTGTCATAATTTTATTTCTATTAATAATTAAAAATCAATACACTTCTCTCCATTCTGGGTTGATATGCTTTATGAATCTTAGTTGATAGCAGGAGTTGGTTTTGTTTTATTTATGGTCTGATGTGGAACATTTTGTATATGGAAGTAGGAAAAAAAGGAGTCACTGGCTGCTATAATAAAAATGTGCCATTACACTGCAGATGTACCACTACACTACACTGTTGAAATGTAGGCTTCAAGACAATACAGCATATTTCTGTTTAAAAGTTAATCATGTGCTTAGGAGTCCTTCTGAATCAAAGATTTAATTGTGATGGTTAATTTTTTCCACTCCTGCTATACATGGCTGAAACAGTTTGTTTCTGATTTGGCTGAGAGCACTTCCTCTCTTGCTATTGCAAGACAGCGCTTCCTCTCTTGCTAACATATTTTACAGCAAAAAAGCAGTTATTAAAAAGGAGTCTTTAAGGTATGGGGAGATAAGCTATTTACCATGAAGTACAAGAAGGTGTGGTTTTCACCTGTCAGCTCCTCTTCAGTTAATTGCTGTGGATGCACTTGGAAGCTGAACTGTGGTAGTTTAGCCCATTTTTCACTGAAGGCTAAGTCACCACAGTTTAGCTTTCACTTACCACAGCATAAGAAGCAGGAATATAGGGGATGTGTAGACAACACTAGTGTTAATGTAGAGCGCATGAAAATTTTAACGCGGCTTTTTTTGGTGCAGTGCATTTTTGTTTGCATGACATTCGTGCCCACACGAACAGGGCTTTCGAGCGAGTTATGCCTCGTGTGTCATTCCCCGCAGATTTCAGTATGGGGAGTCAAATACCAGTTTGCCCCATGTAATGTCTTTCCTATTGTATTACAGCAGGAGGTGCATGTAAACCACCTGGGCTCTCCAGTCCCCAGCCCTGGACTCTCACTGGGCAGTCCTGACTCTCACTTGGAGTTTCCCTGTGGCACAGTCACGGTCACCCCTAAATCCTTGTTACTTACACCCGTCTATGCTCAGTTGGTCTGGTCTCTCTCCATCAGTACGCAATCCCAAAGACCCCATCCCAATCCCAAAGACAAGGCACTTGAATCCTCTCCTCCCATTCCTTTCCCTTCCCATCCTACCATGTTACAAATATATTTTTTCTTTCATTTACTATAGCTGCTATGATATCTGCTATGATATCATAAAATATTCAGGGTTTAGAGTAGCAGGTCACAGGCTGCAGCCTGGGGATGGGGGGCCTTACAGGCTTGGCCCTGCTGTGGCCTGGGGCGGGGGGACACTGTGCACATATCCTTGAGCACTGGCTTGCACCAGCCCAGGCCCCACACTCCTGCCAGCCCTGGCCTCGGGCCCCGTGCTCCTACCACCCTGCCAGCCCAGGCCCTGTGCTCGTGCCCCCTGCCCACCCCTTCTTGCCACCACTGCCACTCCTCCCTACCTGCCGGCTGGTCCAGCACCACATGCCAGAGCAGACCCCAGGCACCTGCCACCGCGCCCACTCACCAATTCACTTGGCCACAACACCACTGCTTCTCCCCACCCACTGCACTGAGCGTTAAAACAAAACGCTCTGCACACTAAGTGAAACCAGGTAGGTATTTTAAATGAGTGCTATAGTGAAATCACAGTAAGCAAAACTGCGTTAAGCAGGGGTTGCCTGTAAAGATGTCTACTAACCCAGTGAGGAGTATGAAGACAGGCAATCACTGACTGGCATAACTGTGCTGGCAGAAGCCCCTAAAGCAGATATAGTAATACTAATAAAACTGCACTTTTATTGGTATA
The DNA here is from genome assembly GCF_030867095.1 of Alligator mississippiensis. Lineage (NCBI taxonomy): Eukaryota > Metazoa > Chordata > Crocodylia > Alligatoridae > Alligator > Alligator mississippiensis. Next base: position 218,502,769 of record NC_081826.1, read on the forward strand.
GCTTATTTCACTCAACAGGGGTGTTTTCATTTCACCAGTACAAAGCACAGATATTCTGGTTTTAGCTGTGTCCACACTAAGAGCACATTGCCAATATAGTATGCTGGTACTCCTATGCCATTAAAGCTCCCTAGTGTAGACATAGCCTTAGTGACACAGAACAAACAATTGTGAACAGACACTCAAATAGTAAAGTGTATAAATTATTCAAGAATGAAATGTTCAAGTAATATTAACCTAAAGGTATAGTCATCAATTTTGTTCCAATGGATGACATTGGGTAGTTAGTATTCAAGTGTTACTACATAAATAAAATTGATTTATGCTAACTGAGAAGACTATGAGAAAATTTTATCAGGATGCCCAAATTCTGCTCCTTCTTGCTTGATCAATCACCTCTCTGCTGAACTGTGTAGCATTTGCTACAAAAAGTCTTAGCAGAGGAATTGGGCTAAGGCAAAATGAATAATACATTTTCTGCGGTGCTAGACTAATGACCCTTAAGTGCTTTAGAAAAAATGAGCTGTGTGGACTGCTTCCTTTTACAAAGGGGCTGGCTCATATACCAGGACATAACTAGCAGTAAGGGTTATGTTTAGAGCTTAGCATAAGCAGAGTATGTACTGCCTAATTTTATGATTACAGCCAGATATGGCACATTAAATCCTTTCACAAATACCCATCCGCTTGGCTTTGCTGTGCATATTTGTTTTTGTCTCCTCACCTCTATCTTCCGTCTCACTTCAGACAGCACTGTTTTTATATACATGTTAATCATCTTCATCTTTTCTCTTGCTGTTTTCATGAAGCTTATTGTGTCATCATAAAGACACTTATCAAATGATGACAGGCAGGACAGAAAGCTATTTACTTTGAAACAGTAGGAGGGATCCAGGGCAGAGAAGCACAGTTAAAGTCTGCATTGGCTGGCACTTACAATACCTGAACAATTCATAACTTTCCCTGAGCAGGTCCCTAAAGGGGAAGAATACTGCCTTAGGTTTCCTTGCAGAAATGTCATTTTTATCTCCTACATAAAGCAGCAATGAGGAAAAATGCATGTATTAAGCCTGTTTAAAAGGAGGCTTATTCAGTGATAATTAAAGAGAAATGTAAAACCACTGACTGAATGGTGCAGGATTATTTACTCTCATTTTAAATTAACTTGCTTTAAATCCACTGAAGATGTACTTAAGTTGAAACGCAGCTTTTCTTACAATTTTTCCTTTTTAAGTGAGGGAAAGGAGCAATGGAAACCACTAGTCTGTTTGTTTGGGTTTTTTTATTAGAGGATGTAATTGGTAGACAGCTGATGAAAATTAAATGTTCCTTTAAGAAAGAAGTCATTTACAAACTAGTGTACAGTCAAACAACCTCATTATTCTCTTTACATCTTCCATTAGGTCAAAATACCCATACCTACCCCACATGCTTTTGTCTCAAATGGCATATGCCAATGCTAGCCTTTCAACTCTGGCTTTTTTATTCTTTGGAAGGATTAGAATCTACTACAGCACTGCTTCATTTTCATTACGTTGCTGTTCTATCTTTTAAGGGAAATCAGCTTCACATTGTGTTATTCTTATGCTTCTTACTAAGGTTTAGAAAGAAAAAGAAAAGAAGAAGAATCCTTTTAAATTAAGGCAGCCCAGTTTGATAGCACTCCCAAAATACAAAAAAGCTTTATTATCTGAATAGCTTGCTTGAAAAAGACATGCAACACTAGAACATTCAAATCCCAACTGTCTAAGCCGAAGTCATTGATGTGTATTATCTCCAGCCTGCCATCATTAATAAGGAAACTTTAAAGGACATTTCTAAAAGCCTGGATGATTCCTTTTGGCTAGAATTCAGAGGATACCCTCTCTACCCTTTGTCTGAGAAAAAAAATCTGTGGGGGTGTGGGTGTAAAGTTCTTTCCTCATTGCTAGACTTTTTTTTTCAGGGTTCATTGCCCAACTTCTAGTCTCCACCTCCATACAAGACTGAGGCAAATCTACTCTTGAGCAATAAACAGAGCAAGAATAAAGTCCTCTAGCAGATTAGTGGCGTGGGAACCTTATACAGAAGTCCAGCTGTGTCCTTGAATACCAGTTTCCTGCTTCCAATTTCATCTCTCTTTCATCATACATAACATTGTCTTTCTGTGGAGGTTACGTGCATTCTATTTACATATGATGAATTCTTAGGCATTAATGTCTAATGATTAACATATTACCATCCTTTTTCCCATGTCATATCATTGCCTTTTTTTCTCTCTCTACCTATTTTATTTTGCTTTTTCACCATGGCCACAGAAATAGGAGCTGGTTCTAAATACAAAATACCAACATACAATATATTTTTGTTCTCTCATGCACTTTCTCCTTGCTGTAGCAAGCCTGCCTGATGCACAGAAATTGCAAACTAAATACTAAGAATCAAGAGAACTTTTGAAAACAAAACAGATGTTTTATGCAAATAGCAACTTCAGTTCAGACCTATCAAGTTACATGCTGACCAAAAACATAAGCTTCAGTCTTAAACTAACTAATCAGGGCTCAGAGTGTCAACCTTACAGACCACGTTCTGCATGAAGAAACTGCCAGTTGGGAATTCACATCAAGGGAACTCTTCAACAAATGGATTATGCTCAGGATAAGATGGGAGGCCAGCATGATGAATGATATGCAGGGATAGTAGGCATTCACCAAATAATTTTGCTTAGTAAAAAGCATAGTGGAAGTACTTTGGTAGACCAGAAGTATGAACACATAGTCTAACCTCCATTTAGTTCTCTTGAAGCTGATCTGTAACTCCTAATATACAATCCTTCAGCCAACCCCAGCTGTTCTAAGGCAAAGACATCTTTGTGCCTTCCATCCCTAATACTTAGGGACACCAGGTCCAAAAAGAAGCTAAAGTCACCCCAAGTCTGCTGTAGTTTGTACCAGTAATAATCAATCCACAGGAACAATTTTGTGGTGAATTGCTGGAAAGCTTCCATGATCACAGGATGAAATTATTGCAGAGGTAATTTCCACTGGTTACATGCTTCTCAAAGATTCATAGGAAAGTAGGGCTAGAAGGGCCCTTGCAATGTCATCTAGTCCAGGCCTATGCTTAAGGCAGGATCATCCCTGACTAGACCATCCCAGGCAAGCATCTGTCTAACCTGGTCTTGTAAATTTCCAGGGATGGAGATTCCTCAATTTCCCTATGTAGCCCATTCCAGTGCTTGACCACCCTCATAGTCAGAAAATTCCTCCTAATCTTCAACCTAAATTTCCTCCATTGCAGCTTAAGGCCATTGCTCCTAGTCATGTCCACTGCAGTCCCAGATAAAAGCCCAACTCCATCCTCTCTATAATCTCCCTTGGGCAAACTCCGTGGAGACTGTTATCAAATCCCCCTCAATCTTCTCTTCTTCAGACTAAAAAGCCTTAGCTCTTTCAGCCTTTCTGTATAAGGGTGAAGCATTAGATCATATTAAAGGAATTCAAAAACACAAGCATTCACACATTAAGGCTCATTCATTTGTGCTAAGTGCCTTCTAAGCAACTCAAAGTGATGCCACTTCAGGTGAGGATTAACTCTGAGCCATGCTACCTAGATTGTATTAGGGTAATTTCAGTCTGCTCCACAGAGATAAAATATGTAATCTGAAGTCCTCCAACATCTCAAGATGCACCACTCCCAGCACCCTGCCCATCCAAAGAAGGGGTAGAGCTTATGTGTCCTGGCTTTTACACATGCTCCTGCTCACCAGCCCTCACCAGTTAGAGCTGTGCAGGCAAGTGATAGTATTAACCCTTGACATGTGACTGCTCACAGTACAGTCTAACACTTTTTAACATTCCACAGATTTAGTATGGTCTATGTGTAACATGTAATGTTACTGTAAGTCATGCTTTCCAGGCCTCTAACCATTTTTGTTGCTCTGATTAGAGGTTTGGGGATCATGACATATTCCTTAACACTGCTTTATGATCCTGTTGGGGTGATGCTGGAGTAGCAAGGAGTCTGCATCACGGACAAGAAATTATCCCATAAAGGTAACTTAAAAATTATCCAAACCTGCTAAACAAGCATTTAAAACAAGCCCTAATTTTGTTATAGACTTATCAGTCTCTGGTTGGGAAACAAATGTGCTTTCACTAAAAAAAGATGTGTATGTGCATGTCTTCACTAATTGACATCCACCCACTGCTTTCAATTAAACCTTTGACTTTAATTACTTCTATAGCAATGACAGAAAAGAGATGGACTCCCTCAGTCTTTTGAGTCAAGAGTCTTATCTGAGATGCCAAAGATTTTACGATAGCCAGTTCACTCATGGGTTTTCTTTCTTTGTTGAAGAAAAAAAACCAAAAAACTGCAGTGGTTTTCCTCAAGGAAATGAGGAAGACTAGACAATCAATTAGAAAGACTCTAGTCAAAGATTCCATAATGGTTATAGAACCCTAGGTAAGAAGCACCTAAGTGTGACAAAGTACAAAGGGCTCCTATACATGTGCACAGAGCCTGCTCCAACATGCTGGAAATCCAGTGCGTTGGAGCAGACTTGATTAATTGAGTCTGCTGGAGCAGATAAATTGATGTGCTGCAGCAGCCTTCCATGTCACGTGTATCAGTGTCCCCACACATCTCCATGCTGAAAAAATGGCAGCAAGTGCATTTTGAAATAAAACATGTTCAATAAGCTTTAGTTCAAAGTGCCTCACCGCCATTTTTTCTCCATGGGGATGCATGGGGACACTGATACACATGACGTATGAGATCTTTTAATTAGCACAGCTCACTAATTAAAGTGCCCGGTGCTGCATCCCACAGCACATGTAAAATGCTTTAAAAAATGTACTGTAGGGAACAATCCCACATAAGTTATTTTTTTATATCCAGTTCCAGCCAAAGATGGAAGTGAAAGTCCTGCAATAAACCCAGCCTGAAAGGGAACTTGGAAATACTATGTTGTGACAAGTTCTGTTTTCATAAGATTTTCAACAAGGATTTATTTATTCAAGAAATCTGATTATTTGGGATATGATTTATCTAAGCACCTGAGGTGAAATCATGGTTCTGGTGAGGTCAATGGCAGTTCTCCCATGGGGCCAGGATTTCACCCGATTTTTAAATTACAGTGAATTGAACGTTGGTAACGAAAGGAGCAGTGATTAATGGATTTTATGCCTACAGCACAGGGGAGTTTCACCAATATAAATCAAAAGTAAATACACTGAACTCAGTGAAATCATGCAAGTATAAAATCACTGGAAATTATGTCAGGATTCGGCCAATTACGTAAGCACATCGGCATGAATGAGCACGCACAAACACCCCACATGTACATGAGAAACAAATGTGAGCTGTAATTTATAACTTAACTCTCTTTACACTTTCAAGAGCTGCTTGTTGTGCTCACGGGCCTCAGACATTAGCATCCCATCTGAAGCATTTTTTTTTCAAACCAAAACAGCACATAAATTACAGCAAAGGAAAAAAAGCAGTTGCAATTCCTGTTTAGGTATGTTCTGTCACATCACACCATGTCAGCCACTCATGTCAGGAAACTGTCAATCTTTTCCTACCCGGTCATGACACAAACCATATGATATGACCTGATGCAACTGTTGTCAGACATGTGCGAACACAAACTTTCTTTTACACGTCTGTTATTAAGCCATCCCATAGAAAACAGTTTTTGAAAAAAATATTCTTGCAAAAAAACCCATTAGAGAATACATTATAGAACTAGTTGTTATGCTTCTTTGCTTAGCTCTTCCCAAATTCATGGTGAAGCATTTGACAGACCTGTACATGCCAAAGATGGCCCCAGAACATTTTCTCTGTGACTGATAAACTGTCAAACATTTAGAGAAAATTCCACTCATCTATTCTAGGCTCAACTTCAAACTGAACTCATTTTATTCCCTTCTCCAAGGATTAAGACAATATGATTGGGATGCTTCCAAGATGACCAGTAGCAGTCAAAAAATAAATGATTTATAAATTCTAGAAGTGTAGGGAGAAAGAAAGGAAATTAAGTTTTTATTAAAACAGATAACAGGAATGCTATCAGTACAGCAGCTTCCTATTGCCTGCTGAGTCCAGTAATGAGGATTCAGGGTTCTGTAAATGATACACTGTCATAGAAAGCCTCTGGATGCACAGCAAGAGCTTCATAGCATCTTCACTTTCCTGCAGAATGTAATCTTATGAAACATTTATTTAAGAAACACTAACCAATTAAAATATATTGGGGGGAAGGGGGAGGGGAAATAATGTGTGAGTGTATCTTTTAAATGAACCTCTCTTCCAAAAGTTAAAAAAAAAAAAAACCCACTAACTCATGCAGGTTTAGCTGGAATTGCAAAATGTTTAAGAAAATGAAGCTGCATACACTATATTCCCAAAAGAAAGGTTTGTGCCTTCAGTGCACACTCAAAATAATAAGGCCCATAAATTCTGGGATTAACTGCATGTGCAGAATGTGACAAACAATGAGTGTTGCTGCACATACATTTAGCATCTTTACTTGTACTTCAAGTGGGAACCTGACCAGGACTGCCACAAACAAGTTATATAATTGAAAAAAATTGTCCTGCTATAGACAGGTAGTGTTCTGCCTAAACACCTCTGGCCAACAGTGTGCATATTGGCCCTTATTCTCCTGTCACATGTGCTTCACATTTATGCACCACAGTTGATTCTAAAGGGAGTTACTTGTGATTTACCTTGTGAGAGAGGAGAATCAGACCCTTTGTTCTGTAGCCTATATAAACAGAAGTATACTGTATTTCATTGCTAAATCTATGCATCGTTCTTATACTATATATTACTGCAGGTTAATATGCTTTTCAGTTGCTGGCAGCGTGTCTTTTGAAACTGGCCTGGTAATCCAAATTCCTCACATTTTTTAAAAGATGTAAAGTAAGGAAAAAAAGCAAACATTAATGTACCGTATTTTCTCAGGGAAAACTTGCCATGGAATCTAATACACAACTTGTTTTGGAAAGGCAGAATGAAGAAAAAAGATCTTTCCTTGCAGTTAAAAGATTCACCCATACACTATTTCCCAGTAACTGCTACTCAGTTACTAACTGCAAGGAAAGGGCACAAAAGGGCAATTTTCACCCAACAAGCGAGTGAACCTGCTCTTAATGTATTTCTCACAAATAATGCACACTTTAATTTCCAGCAGTTGGCTTTTCAGAGGAAAGTGCTGGCAGTATGTTATATCTTTTATTAGACCAACTAAATAGTTCAAAAAAAGTTATTTGCAAGCTCCTTTCATCAGGCAAAGGGAGACTCTGCTGGTGTCATCTACCCAAAGAACCTTGCATACCTATGTCCTTAGAGCAACATGGCTACAACCAACAACCCTGCCATATGTGAGAAAATATGATATGTCCATTCTAACACTTTTAGGTTTGCTGACTAATAGCACAGGGCTTCAGGAATAATTTGGCTACCAATTCACTTTTTAAAAGTATATACATGTTATAGTATGCCCTTGCCGGCAGCCAGATAGGGCTGCTTCCATCTCTGATAAGCCTCAGGCCAGGGGAAATGAGGGCCTCCTGCTCCCTCCTAATTAGTGTTAGGGCTTGGATTTTGGACTCCTGGTGGATATTCAGTCTATTTTCTTTCCAAGCCAAGAAAAAAAATGTTCACAGAATTACCAAATCTGCCAGAGCACATAAGTTGTTATGCGATTCCTACCAAATAGGTTATGATTGTATTAAAAATATATATGGTTTATTTGTTGCAACTTGGTGTGGCCCACCCAATGCATTGAGCTCAGTTCGCAAGTAAACCTGAGGATGGGAACAGGAATACCAGAGACATCTCCTTTGATGATAGGGTGGACTCTTATAACTGTCACATCAGAAAGCTCCCTTTGCAGCAGCTTTTACATAAAAGAAGAGCAGGGAATTCCAACAATGATGATCAGCATCTTGTGATGGATATAGGGATGAGGTAGTTTTTCTTGCCCAGACAGTATTTGGCCTTGAAGAGTAGAAGACTTTTAGCCCTGATCTAGTCTAGTTCTTTATAAACAGTTAGGCCTGTTGTGTTCTTTATAAACAGTTGGCAGGGGTGGATGGGTGGGGTGGGGAGAAGACAGGGTTAATGGTACAGTTGCATTCCCTTTGATTCCTAGTCCATCCAGAGTTTAGTTTTTTTTAAGTGCCTCACAGTGGCAGCCAAGGTTCCTTGGATGAATCTGATATCTTTTATCAGACCAACCCAAATAGTTGGAGAATAGTTATTAAGCAAGCTTTCGGGCTCAAAAACCCTTTGTCAGCATTTCTATTTAGGCAGCAGTGAGGGAGTCGCTTGACTTTGTGGCTTGTTAGAATCTACCTGATTCCCTCTAAACTCTTCATTCCATAGGTGTTAATGACCCTCTCGCCTTGTTTAATGGTCTTGATCTTTCTTCTGATATCTGACTCCCCAGGTATCTCTCCACTTTCATCCCCCTTCTCTCTCTCCCCCCACCCCCCTCCCCAGCCTGTCTCTCACCCATTGACTCCTCAAATCTACATTTTCACTGACTACCTGTCTTGTACGCATACCAGCCCAGCCACTGGCTTCTTTACTTTTCATTCCATCCAGAAAGAGCACACACCAACTGCTGAAACTTCCTTAGGCTGACGAAGGGTTTTTGAACCCGGAAGCTTGCTTAATAATTGTTTTCCAACTATTTAAGTTGGTCTAATAAAAGATATCTGATTCACCCAAAGAACTTTGTCATTCTTTCTTCTGAAATTCTGTCTGCTAGCTGTTCCCCTTAATGTAGCTCCTATTTCATACCCCTGCAGACTGTTTTTAAATCAGGTGTGGAAATAACTTTCACTGAGGCACTGGATGTGCTGTCAAGAAGATGTGCAAGGCTTGGTTTTGTTTTATGAATGTGAAAGAGATGTATATTTAATTATAATGACTACAGAGCTAAAGAAGCAACATCTGATTATTGTTGCCTAGCTTGTTGTGTTTGATACAGCAAATTAATGAACATTCCAATAAAGTTGTATTTGTCCTCCTTTTGATCTTAAATGGAATGATGTAGACCTAGGCCCCTAGCGTATTAATGAAGTTTCTCGTTTCATTTTACCTGGAGAAGGATACGTTATGTTATATGTGAGGATGCAGTGCGCCATCTGAGCCCCCCCTTTTCAAAATCCTAGCTCCATCCATGTGTCTATGAAATAGGTTGTAGCCCTACTTAAATATGATACATATTCCTGTATCAAATTTGTCTTTTTTCCACAGCGCTCAATTCTCAATTTCCTGGATTCAATATTTGTTGTTATTTGTGCTTTATCACCCCATTTTATGAGATTACTCATAGATTATGATCCTTTTTTTTCTAGTCACATACCACGAGATGACATTCAGTTTTTCTTTTCTCTGCACCTTTCCCTTCTATTTCTCCCTCTTTGGGTAGTTTCTTGTGTTTCTCCCCCTTTGTCTCTGCTTTGCATATATTACAAGGAAATCTGGTTGCCACACAATCAGAGCTGGCTGGGCAGCTGAGACTCCCTTCCATCCTTTGGCAGGGTTAGCTGATTCAGCTTTGTGGAGGAGGGGAAACCTGACATTTATAACAGGCCATCAGCAAAGTGGAACAGCTTTTAACATTTTAGTTAAAATTCATAGCGTTAAAGAGCTGTGCTAGTAAGGTATGCTCAAGATGAGCTAAAGCACTAAGCATGAAGAATATAAAATATATTAGCCTCCATTTAAAACCAGGAAAGGTTCTCCTACTCTTTTCTATATTTGATTAGTAATTTTGTGTGCATTAGTTTCAGAAAGTAATGTTTTGTACGAGTAGATTTGGCCAATAAAATATGTCACACTAGCTAAAATGAAGACAGTAAAATATCTCATGTTACTATTTTCACATAAAATAGCAATAGATTTAATATTATGTAATTACTGAGGCCCTGAGAGAAATACAATGTAATGAACACTAATATGCCTTGTGCCATAATACTAAGAGGTGTTATGTCTTTTATTTATTTCATATACTGTAATTGCACTTACACAGGGCAACATTTTCAAAGCCCCAAGCTACTGAAGTGCGTATAAAATGCACACGCATCTGTTGTGCTCACAAGAACCCTACATATTTTTATATAAACTAGCATGTGTGTGGTTTGTAAGGGTAAATATAAAGTTTTATGGAATCAGAAGGAATATGCATGGCTTGTCAACTTCTCAAATTACTATTCCTGTGAAGTACTGTATACCTAAAATGTGAGGCTGCTACCTTTGTATATTACTGTCCAAAGCATAATGATAGTATCATATGTAAATACTGCTTTAGTAAGCATAAACTATGAAATATTTAAGCATTTTATTTTATATAAAGTGAGACAGTATAGTTAATGCAACCTGTAAGAAAGCTGCTTGACATTCATCATAAATCAGCACATAAGCCCCATGCTTTACAATTTTCATCCTGCAATTGTTACTCACTAGAATAGCAATACAGCAGTACTGGGTACATACAGAAGTGCAGCTCCAAGGTCTAACTCATGGAGATTCACAGAAATTGCCATGAGTAAGATCAATTCTCCTGATCCAACAGATGTTAGCTGTTGGACTGGGAGTGTAAAGGATTGGAGCCAATCCAAGGACAGAGGCTGCATCTTCCCCTGCATCTCTTCTCCTGGCTCTACCCTCATTCTCAGAGCTCTGAGCTCCATTGCTGGCTCTGGATGGGTAGTGGGGAAGGCAAGGGAGGGAGGTCTTCTGAGCATTTCTCAGCTGTGCTGGAGTGGGGAAAGGCAGGTAGATTGGAGCCCCCCTGAGGTAAGGTAGTAAAATGAAATCAGCCAGCCACTGAGGACAAAATAAAAAGTAAAACAGAAATAAAGAGGGAGTATAGTAAAGAAGGTCTCATGTTTTAATAAACTGGAATTTGGGATTGGGGTGGGGGGAGGGCTGGTTGTGCTTCCTGGGATGGCTGGGAGGTGGGAGTGGTGAAGAAATGTGTTTTTGAGGGAAGCTACTGCCCCTGCCCTGGGAAGGAAGCCCCAGCTCATGGGGACCTGATTCAGACCTCTACCTTATTCCCCCCCCCTCCATACCCTTCTCCTAGACCCATCTGTGCCCTGTCTAGCTGGCTTGTACTATACAGGCTCTCTGCAAGGGACTCCACTTCGGGGAGTGGGAAAGGGAGTTGTCTTGGTGGCAGAACCACCCCCTGGGCAGTAGAGTTCAGGGGGTGGGAAGTTTGTCCAGGGTGGGTGGAACTGCATCCTGGGATACATGAGGGCTGCAACTTGGGCAGCTTATCTGTGGGGAGTAGCTACACATTAATGAAACATGAACTGGGTAACATGGATCAGAGATAAACCTGCCCTGGAGTGGCATATATTTAAGCCACCTAATGTGGGATTAAAACAAGTTTCAGGTGTTCATGTATAAACAGTCCAGAAGTTAAGAACTCCAGGGGCAGCCAAAAATTAATGTGTAAGAAGGCCCTGACCTATTGTCAATTTGCTTACAGGCATTTCCATATACTGCAAAAAGTACAATTTAGTGTCCTATGATCAGGTTGGTAACACCTTGATCTCCCAGACCTTTGACAGCATCCCAAGACAATTAACTCAGTCCCTTAAAAACAAAATTCAGAACCAAAAGAATTACCTTGCCAAGGTTTGTTGGGCAGAAGGCAGGACAGAGTGGCACCTTAGGGCACCTATACGTAAGTGCCAAGGCTGCTTTGACATTGGAATTCCAGCACGTCGAAGCAGACTTAATGAATTGAGTCTGCTAAAGCACGGCAATTGCCGCACTCTAGCAGGGTCCTGCATCTCATATATCGGCATCCCCATGCTTAATGTGGGGGCAGGGGGCATCCCACCACCATTTTAAGCATGGGGACACTGAGGAGATGCAGTGGCACTTGAGAGTGGCTCTTGGAACCACTCTAATTAAAGTGCTGTCCCCCACCCCCAGAGCATGGGTAAGTGCCCTTATAGGACTAATTCAGAGAAGCATAAGCTTTCATAAGCAACAGCTTATTTAATCAGATGCTATAAAGATTTGTTGGAAGAGACTTGACAAAATCTGTTCTGCACTGACATAAAGGTCGCGTCCACATGAGTGGGGCTGTTCATTTGCAGCAGCACAAGTTGTGGCGGCACAAATTTGTGTTACTTTGTGTTGCGGTGCATCCCCCTGCTGGTGCAGTTTTCAGTGGGACACACTGTCTCACTGCTGTATGTGCTGCAGGGGGGGCCTGGCTGGGGTACAGCGTGCCTCAGTGCAGAGCTAGCCAGCAGGCAGCCCTCATGCTAAGGCACCCTGTGCCCCAGCCAGCCAGGAAGTGGCACATCAAAATGAGGGGAGCAGGCAATCCAGGACTGCCTGCTCCCTCATCTCCATGCACTGCAGAGCCCCCAGACTGGCTGGGGCAGTGTACCTTGAGATGGGGGAGCAGGCAGTCCTGTCTCTGCATGTCTCAGCAAGAGGGCTTCAGTGCAGAGCTTCCATACTGAGGCACATGGAGCCCCGATCTTGAGGCATACTGAGCCCCAGCCAGCTGCTCTTTGGCTGTCTGGGCCACAATGTGCCTCAGTGGAGGGGCTCCACAGAGGAGCCCCCATGCTGAGGCACATGGAGACAGGGGAGCAGCCAGCCCAGAGCTACCTGCTCCCCTGTCTCAAGGCACACTGCACCTCAGCCAGTCAGGAAGCAGCTGGCTGGAGTACAGGGTGCCTCAGCACGGGGGCTCCACAGCATGGGGGAGCAGGCAGCCCAGAACACAGCACTTTGGCATATTTGCACCCCTTCTTTTTTTACAGACTTGCTTTGGTACCAGGAAATCCCAGTAGCAAATTTTGCCCCAGCTCTGCAAATTAGTAGCACCATACACTGTTTATCATGCAACACATGCAGTTTGTGGCATGGCAAAAAGGTTTGCAGCACCAAAGACCACATGTGCCTGCACATCTGGATCTGGCCAAACAGGTTGTTTTGTACTAACAGTGGTTTTGCTCTTATATAGGCCAAACTTTTCCTTTCCTTCCTTTCCCTCTGCTTTTGTGTGGCATGATAGAAATGATCTGGCGACTGCCATAAGCTGTATTCCAATGATGTTATATGTATATAAGTACTTCCTTATGCATATGCAAATGATTAACTTATATGGAACTACGCATTTGCTTTAAGTCATGCACTTAAACTAAGATTCATGCTCAAGTATGGTACATGGGGGTCATACTTTATTCAGTACTTCACAACTCCACCTGAAAAATCATATATGCAGTTATTGTATCATCTTGTTTTGCAAAATGGTTAAACATACCATTAATATGAATTAAGCCATAACAGATGACTTAAATTCAAATGGCATGTTCTCATGTACATGGTATATTATAAAATCCCAGCCTTTTGTTTGCATGAGAATTTTTGTTGTTAAAATCGCTTTCCAATCGTAGCAAAATGTTGTAAACATTGAATATCAACTGCAGATTCATTTATAAAACAAAGACTTTGGAACACTGAAAGTAGTTTGAATTGGGGTGGGGGGAGTACAATGAAAGGGCTACATAAATGCATCACAGGAATTTGGACGAGACTATTCCTCTTCACTGACAATGGGGGAGTAAACTGAAATTCCTTCGCTGAAAGAAGAGCTTTACATGAAGTAAAGAAGGGTGGCCCTCTTCAAATATTTCAAGATCCATCAAGTAAAGCTCCTTAGCTCTTTCCCAGTTTCTGTTTGATTTTTAGGCCAGTGACTTTGGACAGCCGCTTCAATCACAGTTCACAGGCAACTGATTTTTTGCCAAGAACAACTTTGTTTGGCAGCAGAAGCTGACACATATGCTTCAGTTCCTCTGCAGCACCAAATGTATCTTCTAAAAACTGGTTAGGGACTGTAATAAAGATCTAATTGTAATAAGGATCTATTAAGGAGGGAAAAGGCTGACCTCATATCTGAAAAAAGATTTATGGTGAGTTTTTTATTCAGATACTTTTCAGTTGATAAATTTTGCTCATTTTCTGACAGACTATTTGAAATTTCTGCTTAGTATTACCTAACTAGAACTGGTTGAAAATGTTTTAGACAAAACCTTTGTCTGTTAAAAAAAAATGCTATCTTGTCAAGAACGTTCCTCAGCTCTGGGATGGAATTTGTCATCAAAACAAATGAGAAAGAATTTGCAGTGCTAACATATATCATTTGAGCCTGGATAAAATAATGGCATGACGGAAACCTTAAAATCCAGCTTTATTGTACAAATTTTCAGCATGTCCTTTTATACAGATGTAACTCTTGGATGCTGACAACAGCAAATGGAAAAAGTCTACAGGTGTTTGAAAACAATGTGCTAAGGAAAATATTTGGTGCATTCCAAGAGATGGAGTTTGGAAGAGAAGATGTACATGAAAAGGCCTGATGTGTTCAAGAGAAGAGCGCAGAGAATGAAATAGGCAGGGCATGTTACAAGAACTGATGAGAAAAGGCATGTGAGGCAGATTTTGGAAGCTGAGGTGGAAGATACCTGACCACAAGGCAATGATGGGAAGGGTAACTAAGGGTGCTAACATACATAGAGAAAAAAACCCACGAACAAAGAAAAATGGTGCTTTACTGGAAAAGGAAGCACATCAGTTCGATCCAGCTCCCTAGCATCTGTATAGGTAAAAGTGCCAAAAAGCCTGAGCTAATAGCTGGTTCAATCAGCTTTTTTTTCCAATGTCTGTAAAGAGCAATAAAGACTAATTTGGAAGGGACAGGCAAATATGTGACAAGGTGGAAGGAGACAGTGCAAGGCAGGAGATGGAAGGCTGCAATCAAGGCAGTTATAGGTCCTCAAGGCCTGTAACAAGAGAGAGAGAAAAATACCCACCCAAGAATAACCAAACATTTTCATGGGGGTAGGCCCCTTTGTTCTGAACTGTGCTGCTTGTATGCGTCTTGTCTTCCCATGCAAAAAATGAAAAGTCTCATTTTCATTCTAATGCAAAACTTTAAAAAATTTGAAACCTTAACATTTTTCACGAAGCAGAATTCTTGTTTTATAGCCAGCCCTAAAACGTATTGCCTGTTTTCACATGGACAATGTCTTTGGAACTATCATCATACAATTGGATGTGCAGAGGTTCATATGGGACCATTACATGGACTACCTTGTCATGCATCCACAGATGCATTGCAAGCAGGTCCAAGGAGGTGATCCTCCCCCTCTATGAGACACTGGCCAGGCCGCAGTTGGAGTACTGCATCCAGTTCTGGGTGCCACACTTCAGGAGGGATGTGGACAACATGGAGAGAGAGGGTCCAGAGAAGGGCCACTCGCATGATCAGGCGGCAGCAGAGCAGGCCCTATGAGGAGAGGCTAAGGGACCTGAACCTGTTCAGCCTCCACAAGAGAAGGCTGAGAGGGGATCTGGTGGCTGTTTACAAACTAGTCAGAGGGGACCAGCAGGCATTGGAGGAGTCCCTGTTCCCCCGAGCACTACCAGGAGTGACTAGAAATAACGGCCACAAGCTGGTAGAGGGTCAATTCAGACTAGACATCAGGAGGCACTACTTCACTGTCAGGGCGGCTAGGATCTGGAACCAACTTCCAAGAGAAGTGGTGCTGGCTCCTACCCTGGGGGTCTTCAAAAGGAGGCTAGACGAACACCTTGCCAGGGTCGTTTGACCCCAATACTCTTTCCTGCCATGGCAGGGGGTCGGACTTGATGATCTACTTAGGTCCCTTCTGACCCTACAAACTATGAAACAGCTCCAGGGAATTAACTGAATATTACATCATATACGGGTACATATAAAGAACATGCACTGTACTTTATTTGTTACTTTGGAGCAGATGTAAATACCTCATTTTAATCTGCAGTAATATAGTAACTGATTCTAATTCCAACAGGACTAGAACCTAGAGGATGAAGGCTAGAAGTTGCATTTGGTTAGGAAATAGTTTCCATCACTGAGCAGGGAGGCCTTGGGCAGGGCCTTTATAAGTTTCATCGCAAGCACTTCTACATCAATAATTCATAACATGCTTTTCAGCAGTATCTTGGTCATAGTATGTGTTCTCTATATTGCACAATATGACAGAGTAGAAAGACACAAGTTTCATTTCATTTCACTGATAATGAAGCAATCTTCAGCAAGGTATCAAAAAATCAAAGCAGCTAATGACATTTCTTGTGATCCACCTGCTGATCATGCTTCCATTTGGGGCAAAGAGGAAAACCATTTTACTGGATGCAAATAAGCACTAAGATAAACATTACCTGGATAATGAAGATGATGCTTTGACAGCCTTTAGGCTGAGAGAGAAATTTTGTTCCCCTGTGCTATAGGAAATACTTTCCTATTTTGTACAAACAGCACTTTGCCTGTCTAGCAGAGCAGCTGTGAGAGCATCTAACTAAGGATAAATTAGATATTTATTGACAATGCATGTGTACATGTGATGCTGAGCTTATTTTCTCTTTTCTCTGCATTTTAATTGGAGCAATCACTGTTGGGCACCATTGCGAAAGAGAAATTTACTCTGGCTCTCAGAAAAGCAAAAGCAGAGGGGAAGTAACAGCATGAGCACAGTCAAAAGCCAAGGAATTGAGATTTCTCTTCCAAAGGGTGCCATTTGGAACCTGGCATCAGTCAGCATGGGCATGGAGACAGCCAACTAACCTGAGGGATGCCAGTTATGGTTATGGTATACAGCAATCACTCAATGTTTAAGATGCTTGCAAGATGACTGCTTTATACTGTGTCTGCTTCCAAATGTCTGTGCATAACAACAGGATTTTCACAGTGCCCAGACTCTTTTCTTCCCTTCAAAGCCAACATTTATGAATTGCAATACACAAAACACACAGAGGTAGAAATACTTATAACCCACCTAATAACTAAGAACAGTAGTAGCTTGTGCTGTCACTTGGACACAAAGGACTCTTTTGCTATAACCTACTTGGGCTGTTGCCTGTCCGAGAGCCTCTCAACAGCAGCTTCTGTGCCCCTCATTTCCCTTCCTTCCCAGTTTTGAAGCAATCATCATTTAATCCTCCATAGGATATGTCCATCTGGGTTAATATACTCAAGAAACTGCTGGGCAACATCTTGCAACACCACTGTTTGCAACCCTTCAAAGAGAGGGAGGCATTCCTATGTAATAGTGGTAGCTCCTGGGACCCATTTTTTCCCCATTTTACCTTATTGGTTTCTTTAAATTTCCCCAAGTCACCAGCGTTGTTTCTGACAGCATTTGCTAACAGTCCAGGGGCATTCTTGTTTTCAGTTTTTGTGTCAAGCAAAATGCCAGATAGTGACAACTAGTATTTCATTGCTACTCTTTTGCTATTTAACAGTGCTAACTATGGATTAGAGTTTAACTCACCCAGCTCCTTTAGGAGGTCCTTTATTCTTTTGACTTAGGTTTCCACCAAATCTGTTGGACTGGGAATAATGATAACTAACAGGCTCCATACTTCACTTCATGTACTCAGTACTTCATTACTTAAACTCATGCCCAGGAAACTGGTTTACCTTCAGACATTACAGCTAGGAACAGAAGTTACATATAAACTGGTTTAAGTGATCAGAAATTGGTTTAAACCTGTAACAGAACAGAAGTTCAGTGCACATAAGTCAGTTTCAAAATGGCCAAAACTGGTTCAAGATAAACCTGGTTGAATGCAGTCTCAGATTTAATTGATTTGGGTCAAACTGGTGTATGCAACTTCTGTCCCAGACCCCCTCCTGGTTTAAGTTAAACCAGAGTCTCCCAGCATCCCAGCATGATTTTTAGCCCTGGGCTGGGCTGTGCTGTCTGCTCCAGACTGCAGAGCTGGCTCTGCCTCTGCTCTCTAGCCAGAGCAGAGGTGGGGGCATGGTCAAAAGTGGGCCTGGCCCCCAGAGTGGGCCCCCGGAGGCAAAGGGAGTAGGAAGGTGGTTTATTCCCATGTGGGGAGCACAGCTGGAGTCTGCCTGGCTGGGGTGTAGCAGTTCCTGTCAGGCATTCCTCACCTTGGTGCTCAAACAGTGGGGGGCAGGGGGGCATGACCCCCCCATCCACAGTCTGAAGCAAAGGGGGAGAGGGATTTAATCTCCCCCTCCATCTCCTGTCCTACCAACAGCTGGGGTCTGCTTGGCCAGGATGCAGCAGCCCTAATCAGCCATTCCCCCAGCCCCCACAGTGACAACAGAGGGAGCATGGCCAGAGCCAGCCAACAAGGCCCCACCATCTGCCTGCCTCACCAGTGGCTGGGGCTGGGGATGTGGGGTTGAGCCAAGCCAGCCTGCAGGTGCTGCTGACAGTGTATACAGAGGGGCCAACCTGGGCTGGGCCACAGCTGATAGGCCCTTCCCAGCAGGCTGCAACTTGGGCTGGGACCATGGGGTCTGTGCAGACAGACTGCTCCCAGTCCCCTGTGCCCAGGCTGGTCAGGGCTGTCATGGAGCTGCAGCCAGCTCAGAAGGGCCCAGCTGGGCTGTGACAGCTGGCCCAGCAGTACAGGTGGGGACTAGTCAGGCAATGGGCTGCTCAGGCTGGCTTAGAGTTGCTGATGGGCCTCAAGCCCAGCAGCCACCTACCACAGCTGCCACGGTGCCCCCTGTTCTGTGCAGGACCCTGCAGCTGCATCACAAGCAGGGTGGGCAGGGTAAGGGGGTGCTGTTCTGCCTCCCTCACCTCCAGCTGCTACTAGCTGCTGTTACGCCTGTTTCTGCCCTTGCCATGACACTCTGGGTGGGTGGGTGAAAAGCTTCAGTCCTGCAGCTTCTAACCAGCATATGGGACTCTGGCTCCAGGTCCTGGATGCTCCCATCTGCTACGCCCACAGGAACTGCTCACCACACTGAGCAGTCAGAGCAGATGGAAAGCAGCTGGACATGGAGCCAGAGCTCCATGCTGGAGATGAAGGGAACAGAACAGCCTTGCCGGGCCAGGCCAACTTCCCCTTGCCTCCAGCAGCTACTTCCTCTCCCACTCCTGCCCCTGCCGCAGCACTCTGGGGATTAGGGGGCAGGGGGGAGGTAGGGAAAGCTTCAGCCCAGTGACTTCTGTCCAGCGCCTTGAACTCTGATTCTATGCACTGCCTCCACCTGCTCCACCCACCCAGCATAATGAACAGTACCAATGGGTGGGCAGAGCAGGTGGAAAGTAGCTGAGAGCTGGTGCCAGAGCTCCATGCACTGGGCAGAAGTTGCAGAGCTGAAGCTTCCCACCCACCCACCCAGAGTGGCACGGCAGGGGCAGGAGCAGGAGAGGCAGCTGCGGAAGCTGGAGGTGAGGGAAGCAGAACAGCCTCCCCCAGCCCTGGCCAGCCCACAGCTTGTAGTGTGGCTGCCTCTGCTAGGAGCTGCACAGGACAGGTGGTGCAGTGGAAGCTGTGGGATGTGGTTGGCAGGTTCGTGGCCCACTGGAGTCTTCGAGTTGGCCTGGGCAGCCCGCTGCCCAGCCAGCCCCCACATTTGCTGCTAAGTCGGGCTGCCACAAAGCCACAGCCAGCTGGGCCCTGCCCCAATGGCCCAGCCCAGGTTGGCCCCACTGTTCTCTTCCCAGTCAACTGCGGCTCCATGACAGCACCTCCTGGCCTGGGTGCAGGGAGCCAGGAGCAATCTAGCTGCACAGCACCTGTGACCCCAGCCTGAGCCACAGCGCACTGGGAAGGGTCCAACCCCCATGGCCCAGTCCAGGCTGGCCCCTCTGCGTCCACCCTCAGCAGCATCCACAAGTTGGCTTGGCTCAGCCGCACAGCCCCAGCTTCACAGCCCCAGCTGCAGCCCTGGGTGGATAGCAGGGCCATGCCAGGCAGCTCTGGCCAGGTCCCCCACTGTCCAAGCAGAAGCAGGAGGGAAAGCTGGGCAGACCCCAGCTGGGGTAACCATGCCTGTCTGAAGACAGGAAATTTTAATCCCTTCCCACCCCTCTTTGCCTGAGGCACTGCCCCAGCCAGGGTCTGGCCTTGAGGACAAGCCTGGCAAGGGCTGCTTCCCCACTCCCCTTCCAGGCACATCCTGGCTGGTGTCCCTACAGACCAGGGTGGGGTTTCAAACTCCTCCGCAATCATACTTAGCCCCTGACAGGGCCTGACTATGCCCCCTCTCCAGATCAGCTTCCCCACAGCCTTGCAGCTGCTGAGAAAGTGAGGGAGGGCTGCTGTAGTGCCCCCAGCTTCTAGCCTGAGCCACTGCAGGCATGTGTTTGCATTTGTGCCTGCATTTTCAGAATCAAAAGTGAATGTCTATTGACCTGCAAATCAGTTTAATCTACACAGCTAAGACTGACCTGCAAAGATTGAATCAATTTAGGCTCTGGCTTTTTGAATGTCTGTCCCTAGCCTACTGGGTCACTTATATTACATGTAGCAAAAATCGAATCACCTGATTAGTACCTTCTATGAAGAAGATTTCTGCCAAATAAGAGTAAAGAATAAGCACAGATTTTTCTCCAGTCAACATTAACAAATGTAAACTTTTTTCAAAGAGTCAATATTTCCCAGCATACTTATACGAATTCTCACTGGTTCTGACAGCTCTTATAGGCACAATTTTTTCTAAATAATTCACTGCTGCAAGGAGTCTTGGTTGTTCTTCCTTCACCCTGTTTCTACCTGGTGATTCAGGCTAAGAAGACAGACAGCTGAAGGCAGTACTTACCACAAAATTATTCTTCATGCCTTTGGCTACAGAAGCTGGCATGTCTCATCCATGCTAACCTGATAGGCTGCTAGCCTCTAACAGACCTTTGACTTTTTTGACATATAACCTATCAGTTTTAGGGCTCTCCATATAATTTGACTGTGCTGCGTAGAATTTATAAAAAGGACACTCGTCTTCAAACTCTTAATTTTCCTTTGTGAAAAAAAAGCCTTGTGGTTTAAAATTGGAACATATGGAGCCCAAAGTAATTTTTTTTCCCTGCAAGGAAACACTTTCAAATAGGCACCACCTATTGTATGTAAAATATTTTACTTTTAGAAAAATAATTTTGTCAAAAAAATATTCAACCTTCACCTTACCAACTAACAAAAAAAAAATCCATCCCACCTCTGAAAGCATTCATTCTTTTGCTTTCAGAGTATCCTAAAAAGGGTTTCTTGTCAGAATAATATTTTTACATTTTTTCCTTTCAGTCCTACTAACACTGTATTTTATTTCCTGGGATCAACATCCTCAGTCATATTCATTATCAACTGTTTAGATCATAGAAGTGACTGCTATTGATGAAATTTTAAATGAAAACCATAAAAAAAAAAAGAGAGATGTTGATTTTTGGAAAAGAGACCCAATGACCACATTAGGGATTTGCAAATACACATTTTCAGTTAGATAATCAAACAACTGTTTGTCCAAGCAACTAAATTCACATATTATACAAGTGAACCTCAACTTTTAAAAAACAATTTGTTATGTATATATATTATATTACCAGTCTTTGTTTGTTCACGTCATCACTTCATTTATAGTTTTCCACGGCACTTGTCACTGTAGAATCTGAGCACATCATATACATGAATAAATGAATGTTCGTAATATTGTTATGAAGGGAAGTATTATTACCCGTGTTTTATAGATGGGGATCAAAAAGACAGAGCAAGATCCTTTCTTCCTGTTCAAGCCCTTTTATATCACATGAAAGTGCTGATGAAGCAGGTACAGGTCCTAACAGAGGGAAGCTTTCCCCAGAAAAGGTACTGCAGAAGATGGTAGGAAATCTGATTTTGGACAACAGTCCTCCTCACCCTAAAAATCTCAATCGTAGGGGTCATGTCAAGTAGCAGTCCGGTAGCTTAACTATGGATATGTGAGTAGGGCACCAGTCCTCAGTGCTGACTGAGATGGCAGAGCACCTGTACCATGACCACAATTGCATGGCTGTAACAAGAGGTGTATGAAGAGGCACGTGCACACACACACAGGTCCAGGGCACCAACATTATGCCTAGTTATGCCTCTGTAGCACCCTGTTCCATAAGGAAGCCCCAAGAAACTAGTTAGCCCCCTTGTATTTTGCCAAGAATCTGCCGAGCCCCTGGAACAGCCCAGGATCAAACAGGTACTATTGTAGCTTAAAACCACCTTAGTCTCTCTTACCCAGAGAAATTAAGCAATGTCAGTCTCAAGTGTACAGATGTTCAGCTTTCAGACAGTTTAGCTTGCAGCCTATTGCCACAGATAGAGCACACAAATGAGGAGGAAGGAGAAAGGATGTATGAAGCAGCAACTGAGTTGAGATCTCTTAGACGTCACCGAATCTGTATGTAATGGTGTCTACTCTAAATATACTGTCAGCAGACACTCATGTCACTCGATTTTCTTTCCCCTGGCTGAACAGATTGACTTTTATTAGAAGATGTTTAGGATTGTAAATCCAAAAAAAAAAAGATGACAAAGCCGATAGGGAAATACAGAGTGCCCGGGCGAGGGACTAAGTACACTTGATCTGAGCCTTCAAGAGGCCAAGAAGCAATAGCATTACTCTCTAAGCCAGTGATTCTCAACCAAGGTGCTACAGCACTCTGCAGTGTTACAAGATTCTTTTAAGGGCACTGTGGGGTATTGCATAATGTTAACATTGTCAGGTGTACAAACACCTACACATGATTCACAGGATAAACCCAGAGATTTTAAATGGGAATCCAAAATCAAAAACATTCTGACCTGCTGTGGTCATTCTGAGTACTTTGAACAGAATTTCTCTACTTTCTGTAGTCAAAAGAGGGATGCCTCGAGTCTAAAAAGGCTGAGAACCACTTCTCTAAGTTCTCTCCTTGACTTCCACAAATATCAAGCCTTATTACCTTCTTCCTCAACATTTTTTCCCTCCCTTTAAGTGAAGTCCCTAGCTTTTGAGTCATTGAAAAAAGTCTCTCTGATGACTTTTCCTACTCTGCACAGACTACATTCTAGGGAGATAGGCTTTTACCATTATGGTAATTTGAGCCAAAGCCAGTTTTACATCAAAGGCTTTGAGCAATAGCATAAATTGGGGTTGGCAAGTAGGGCACCATCCTAGTGGGGAGACCAGAACAGTGGTTCCATGAGGAGTCTGTTCTATGGCAACAGCCTCACACCACTGCTTTTGTACCAGCATCCAGGTGCCGGGATGCCACTGTGCTGTTATAGTAGCAACAACAGGCAAACTATGCTGTGGCAACACCAGCCAAAGACTTTGAGGTAGAAGTCCTGCACTTGGCAACCTCTCCCCTCCGGTACTTGGCAGCATCCACCCTGGCCTCCCCACAGCAGGGCACGAACCCTGCTAGCTAAGCCTCTGGCTTCGAGGGCCATTTTTACTATGTGATCACTTCTGTGCATGGGTACATATTTACAAGTCCCATTGCAATCTGTCACACTGACATAAACCAGAGCAGTTTCAGCTTTGTTTAATATGGTTAAAATATTATGGACTTGTAGTTTTGGTAGGGACCTTCCTAGTTTTGATATACTGATATATGAATTCCAAGAATAATGCTTGAAATGATTGTAGCAGGACTCCATAGAATAGCAGCTAGGCTAGGGACAGACATTACACATAAACCAGTGTAAGTGATTAGAAACCAGTTTAAACTTGTAACAGAACAGAAGTTCAGTGCACATAATCATGGTTTCAAAATGGCCCAAACCAGTTTAAGATAGACCTGGATAAATGTAGCATCAAACTTAACTGATTTCTTTAATAGCAGTTTACTTCATTATCAGTCCAGTCTACACAGCTCAGAGAAACCTGTGAAGATTGAATTGATTTAGCCTCTGGCTTTTTGACTGTCTGTACTTAGCCCTAAAGACACAGACATCACTACATAAAAACTACCTTCTATTCTGCAATCACTTAAAAAAGTAATGTGTTTCATCTCACTTGGGTTAGGTGGGAAATAAAGCACTAAGTAAATGTTAGTCTGCAGCTGTGGGCTTCTACCAGTGTTATCCAATGTGAAAAGGAAGAAATTGAGAATAAATTGTTCTCAATTGTGAGCAATTAAAGAATACCCTAAAATTTCTTTTTACAACTCCACGATCAGATTGCAGTATTTTTCTTCTAGTTGATTCAGTATATTGTGTTCTCTCATAAACTCTTATCTTAGAATTGTTCCAGGCAGAACTATATGGATTGAATTTTTCAACTTAAAATATGACTGAGAAAAATGCAGTTGAGGAATGGGAAGGAGGGGTCAGGAATTAAATCAGTACTAAATATGCTAAATATAAAATAAGACTACTAAAAAAAATTCCAAAGCTTTCTTGTGGCACCAGTGGAACTGTAAAACATAAGAAACATTGTAAAATTTCTCTTACTAGATTGAGATAGAAAATTTGGTATCTTCCAAAGTCAGAGAACACTGATCATTGTGTAGGTTAAGTACTTAGATTAAGAAACTGCCTTGGTACTGATGTTTAATCAGGGAAAGAACTCTGGTTTAAAAATGTTATTTCATTTTTATTTGGCCAGTTGGTGAGAAGTAGCAATAAATGATATGTAGTCATATGTCACACTAGCTAAGTAAGTGTTTGAGGAACTTACTACCTATTGATGATTTCTGAGGCAATTTGTTTTTGCTATAAGATACCACCCATTCCTTAGGGTTTTAGACCATCTTTCATAGTGTCACGGCATGGGGTCCTGGAGGATGGCCATGATCTCCCCAAGGCCCACTTACTGTGCCAAATTGGCCCAATGGGCACCCTCAATCCTCGCCTGCCACGTCTTTGATGACAAAATATATAATTGGGAGGCTGCCTTTCATGCCCTCTTGGTCATGGTTAGCTGTACACTCTGACCCCATGCCTTCCGGGACCCCTGGTAGGTCCTGCTCCAAGATAGATGGTACCACAGTTGTTTCAGGGCACCCTAGCCTTATAGCTCCAACCACCCCTTTACCACACCCCAAGCCTCACAGATGGAATTGATGTTGTTCGGTCACGGCCTTGTTATAATGTGGTCTTCTTATCCTCTCTGGGCCCTACGTAGCCCTGGTCTCACCCTGCGCCCACTCTGGCACTTGTCAATGCTGCCCCCTCTTTGGGGCTCCTCACTGCCCCCTCTCTGGGGTTTCCATCACCACCCCCTGTCTGGGGCTTCTCCAAAATGCTGCCTCCTTCTCTGGGGCTCACCATACCCACACTGGGGCTTCTCACCAATGCCCCCTCTCTGGGGCTTCTTGCTGCCCCCCTCTCTGGGGCTCACCACTCCCGTGCTGGGGCTTCTCATCAACGTCCCTTCTCTGGGGCTTCTCAACTGCTCCCCTCTCTCGGCCTGGGGTCAGTGCACCCCAAATGCTGCGCCCTTGCTGGTGCTGGGGTCCCCACACTCCTGTGGGTCCCCTATGAGGCCTCCTCCAATCCCTAATAGCCTCATCCAAACCACCAGTCTTAAACAGTAAATAAAATGCAAGCCCCTTGGCTACAACATAAACGAAAGCCACCCGGTTATAACAACATTACTCAAAACACCCCATGGATGCTCCATCCTTTACCCGACCCTGGGGCTGTACCTGTGGTCAGGCCTCTCCTCAGCTTTGCTCAGGGGGAGCTCCTTCCCCCTTGGCTGCTGATAGGGAACTGCCAGCTTGGCCTCGGCCCCTGGGTATTAGATGGGAGCCAGGCCCTGCCCCTTCTGGTCAGCTGACCTCCTCTGGTTGCCCTGGCAACCAGCAGCTGGGCTCGTCACTCACCGCTAGGGCTCTTTCCCTAGCAGTTTTTTTTACTTCTTAGGAGCAGGGCACCTAAGTGCTCTGCGACACACCTCCCCTCTTTATAGGGGACACATAGGTGACACATAGGAAAAAAAAAACACCTAATAATGTATTTATTATAACAAATTCTTATGCATGGAAATAGAGCCATTCAAATTAAAAGTTTAATATGAGGATAGTGTTGAGACACTGAAATGTTTCTTTTCTGTGTCCAGGCAGCCCCTCTGCAGAGCATATCTGTTAAATTCAGCCTGCACTTCATATATGAGTAGATGTGTCTTCAATAACAGTTTATTTAATCAGTGCAATACTAGTACCAGATGTAGACAGCAATCTGTCTTTAATGTTTATAGAAAGAAAGATCCAAAATAATGCTTATGGTTCAAAGGTTTATACTTTTTTCTAAACATGTGTTTTTCCTGTTTGGTATGTTTGAAGATATTTCCAAGCACCATTTCACCTTGATAAGTCAAACTCTCTCTAATTCATTGATATATTTACTGTGTTCAAAAGACTTTTGCTTTATAGAAACCATTAAGAGTCTGCATGCAGGCATCAAGTTAAAGAAGAATTAAAAAAATAAAGGATTCAGGAAAATAATAATACTTTGGAAAGACAGAAGAAAGAATAAAATTGAGAAAAAAATGTATTATTAAAAGGGGAAAAGAAACACTCCTGTGTGGAAGCAAGCACTGAGGAAGCACAGAAAATGCAGGAACCTGTAGAAGAATAATGAGATCAAACATCCTGGAGCAATTTTTCATGACTATTTAGAAGAAATTCTCTATATTCCTGCTGGAACGGATGGAAATATATGGACTCTGTATGGAAAAACCACTGAGCATAACAGTGGCATGTAGAATCACAAATAGATTCCTTTAATTGAATCTACTCTTTCCTTAAGAGAGTTTGT
Source organism: Alligator mississippiensis (assembly GCF_030867095.1). Classification (NCBI taxonomy): domain Eukaryota; kingdom Metazoa; phylum Chordata; order Crocodylia; family Alligatoridae; genus Alligator; species Alligator mississippiensis. Next base: position 218,529,337 of record NC_081826.1, read on the forward strand.
GGATAATCTGTAATTCTTTCTGCCAGTTATTTCCATTTAGAGAATGATCCAAAACCACTGGATTTTGTTAAAACCCCAGAAACCTTCTCATTGATTTCAACAGATCTTAGGAATGAGAAGCCAGTGTCTGTAGCAGTGCCATGGTTGAGGGTGCCATACAATGTTAGCACTGTTAGGTTTACAAACATGATTCACAAGATAAATCCAGAAATTTCAAATAGAAATCCATAGTTGTGGTTTAAGTTCTTTGCAACACAAAAAACTACTCTATTATTTTTCTGTAGTCAAAAAAAAGTAAAAACTAAGTGCTGGCATCTTCCAAGGGGTGCCTTGAGTCTATCCAGGAGTGCCTCAAATCTACAGAGGTTGGGAAACACTGGTCTAGAGCTTGGGGAAAAGGATTAAATAAATGTGTACCCCAAAGGGTGGTGGTTGTTTTAAAATTAGAAATTCTTTCAACTAAAAAAATCATGTACCAAACTTTATAAATCAATAAGGTAGTGGTAAAATTATATGCTATACCCTCATAATAATGCATAGGTAAAGCCAATGTGGAACATCATGCACTAACTTGGAAACTGTTTGTTATTATTTTATTTGCCTCTACTCACACCCCAGTTGAACTGACATTGAAGACTAAAAAAATACTGCTGTTTTTTGTCAAACAGCTTACTCCAGTTTTTCCCAAGGATTTCCTACTCAAAGTATAATCAGCTCAATCTAAGACCAAAAATAATTTATACTTTGTAAGACAGAGCAGATGTCTTCTTCAGTGTCTACAAACCATGTTAGGACTGATGGGGCCTCATAGCTTTGCATGTAGTTGCCATCAAGCCATGAAGAGGAAGGATAGATGGGGAGAGAAAATCTTGTTCCTCTGAAAAGTGAGGGAAGGGACATCAGGACACTCCACAAAATATCTTTCCTTTGGAGCAACAACTTTCCTTCATGGTGGCTTTTCTGAGAGCAAAGCATGAAGGACCCAGAGACTATGGAAGGATGGGGACAAGAGAGGCAGACATCTACCCTGGCCTCTTTTGTATTCAAGTTGGGACAAGTAGAAGGACTACTATTTCTGGGACTACTCAGGAAGGACTTGGGGTGACAGATGAGACTGATACACCTTTGGTATTTAAAAAAAAGTCCTGCATTCTAACTTTACTTATTCCCTTTTTCTTCTCCAATTCTGCAACTAGAATAGAAAGGAAACCCTAAATAAATGGATAGTTAGTATATCTTTGAATGATTTAAGGTAAATAGCAGCCTCTCTCTATGCTAGCTACTTAGAAAATGTATATCTTTTGGGTTAATGGAAGTGCTATAAGTGTCTAAATTATACTTAGGTATATTTCATTGACCGGTTTAAATAGAGCTGTGGGTCCTTTTGCTTACAGAACACCATTTCAGCAGGCATGCTCTGAAGGCTTCCTTCCTTCAGACATCCAACAAGACCAAAATTATCACTGGTGCTTTCAAAACCCTAAATTTGCTTAACAAGATGGCAACACCACTCTCAGAATACAGTGATGTTTCAGTGCTATTGGCCAAAGGTATTTACTAAGAGTAAGGGACAAAGTTGTAAACTAAAACTTCTTTGTAACTAAAGAAAAAAAATCATTAGTGGATCATTTATAATCCTAGAAATACTGGACTAGAAGGGGCTGATCATCCAGTCTACATTCTCTGCACTTAGGCTCAACTTTACTCAAGTCACCCCCAACAGATATTTTTTCTAACTTGTTCATAATGAAACAAATGAAGGAGATTCCAGTCTCCACTGATACCTTAACACAAAGATTTTCCTTATATACAACCTAAATCATCTTGATGCAAATTAAGTCCAATTTGTAACTTCTCTTGTCCTCACTGGACAAGAAAAACAATTTATCTCTGTCTTCTTTATGAAAACCTTTTATATATTGGAAGGTTTTATTGTGTTCCTTCCCATCTCTTCCCTTTATAAACCAAAAACCCAATTAATTCAACATTCAAGAGGTGCTTTGTAGCACTGTTGTTCTAATATGAACACCTTTTTCATAAAAATCTGTGCCCCTGAGATATGCTAGTGAACCTTTTGCCTGCATCTACTATTAGGCTAACTTACAGAAAAAACAACAAAAGTAGAAATAGTGAATTGCCCCAGGCCACACAGAAAGAAAGCATCAGGACTAGGACTAAAACACAAGGCTAGGATTTTGTCTAGCAAACCAAAGTGAAAGTTCCATAATGTTCTGACTTTCTGGAGTGCCTTCCCTGTCCTGCCACCCAGAATTGGAATGAAGTAAAAAAAAAATTGCAGAATTTCTCTATGATGAATATCTGAAATCTCTCAGCTTAGAAACACTAAAATATGGTGGTTTTGATTTTAGGATCCTCAACTGCCTGCCTTCAGCATAGTTAGGGGAGTTTTGGGAGCTATGAACTCAAAAGGATGGGTTTGTTTGTTTATGTAAGTATCAGTTTTATGCTGCCCACCAATGAATAGCTGCAGTGAAACTGACTAGACTATTGTTAACTTGACATGCAAAGAGAGTTTGGTCTGTTAACAATAGTTCCTCTGCACCTATTCAGTGGTGGGAAACTAGTGAAACTAATTAGAATCTGTCAGTTTCAATCAATATCTGCAAGGCCTCCCAAGCATCAGCTCTTGTGGAATTGGCTGCCCAAGGAAGGGTGGGTTTGAGGATCCTCAGCTCAGAGGTAGTCTGCACAGCACATCTGTCCCAAAGCAGGATATCCTATAAGTAGTAGTGGCCATAAGCTGGTGGATGGAGGGGGGAAAATGGAACAGGAATATTTCAGTAGATTTGTTCTGACTGGCTCCACTCCAGAGTTTCTAGCCTCAAGCCCAACAATTAGACCACACCTTCCTTGTCTCTAAATTTTAAAAAATGTATCAAACATTTTAATTAGTACAATTCCACACACAATAGAAATCCCAGTGACTGAGGACTCACACACCTTGCCAATTTACTTTGCTTATATACTGCTCGAACTAGTATGTTTTTCAAGGGAAAGTATGGAAAAATGTCTCCTTCTAATGGATAGTTGAAATTGTTTACAAAAATATTTTGAAAGTTACTAAGCCTACTTACATTTTTGTTAGGGAATACAAAGCAAAAAGAAAGAGAAAGCATCTATAATAATGGTCTACATTTATCATTGAGAGCTCAGATTTAGGTCAAGTGTTTCTAGTTCAAAGATTAAAGTGAGTGCAGACTTTACAAATAGGAACAAAGAATGCAAGGAAAAAATATTGAGAACTGGCTGTTAGGGTTAGATGTGAAAGCATTTTTATAATAGCCTCTGAGAATCTGGTTCTAAAAAAGAGAGAGAGATTCAGAAAAGGGAAAAGGGAAGGGAGGCAAAACACTCCTACAGTGATTCACACCTTGATTTCATGGATCATTCACTTCTGTATCAATAGTGTCCACACAAAAGATACACTATTATTCCACATAATAGAGGGGGCAGCTCAGTGATTGGCTTCACTGCATACTGCAGTCACATTGACATTTGTTAAAATGTCCAAACCCAAAGGGATAAATAATTCACAGCTTTGCTGAAAGATAGCACTGAAGGGTTTTGATGGGTTGATAAAGAATGCAGCTGTACTAGTCTGGCACATCCAGGCTGCAAAGAATGGGCACAAGTCAGCTATGCCCTTGCTCCTCAAATAAACTAATAATCCCAAACTGGACTGTTCATTTTCAGCTATTGCTAAGGAGTGATACCTAGGCTAAAAGCCATGGCTGGTAGAAGGCAGCAGAACTGCTAACTGATTCTGTTAAGTTTTAGGAAGTTGTTAGGAAATGGAGATGGTGTGTGTATGTGCACGCGTGTGTGTGTGGGAGCGTGCATGTGCACACACGTTTGGGGGAAGGATTAAACACTTTTAAATTAGAAAGCGAATTATGATTTAGAGCTCCCATCTCTCTGGTTTGACTAATCTCCAATTTGTCCATTGTAAAAATAATAACGTTTCATTTATTTTCATGTGTTCTTTTAATAGAATATTTACAGGGGAGGGATTTTCCTCTTAAAACTGCAAGAGCAGCTGAAAAGCCGTTCAGATATGGCAGAAATCCATATATTGCAGAAACATCTGTGATGCCTAATTCTGTTCACAGTGAACATAATGGCTTAGTTTCTTTTCTCGTGGTATCCTCCGCATTCCAAACAGGCTCAAGGATATTCACACACAGCCATGCATTTATCTACCTTTAACCCCAAAAGCCTCCTGTCATGGTCAGCATCCTTCCAGTCAAAGATTGGACACATTTCAGAGCCAATCTTTATCAAACAGATGGGCTGCTGTTGAGAAACAAAACACAGGTGGTTCTCTCCACATTACAAGTTTCCTGCCTTTCAGCACTTAATTGCTTGAAGAGTGAGGGTATGTCTCCACTATGTCAAACAATGCTAAGGAACACCACTGTGAAAACCTGCCATGCTTAGTCACTCCCACTTTGTGCGTCACATGCCATAGAAATAAAAGTGCCACATAGCTGCCTCTAGGATACAACTAGGGATGCCATGGGTATATGCTAAAAAGTTATGTTTTTTGCACTGAGTGTGTATAGTGCAGGAGTAAATAGGCAGGCATGTTTTCATAGAGCTCTCCACTGCCACCCAATGTAGTATGGACCTGTACTTAGAGACTAGGGCTGAGTGAACTAAAGCAGTATGGAGCCTGAAGAGACATACAGCATGGACGAATAGGTCCAAGGAGGTGATACTTCCCCTCTATCGGGCGCTGGTCAGACTGCAGTTGGAGTACTGCATGCAATTCTGGGCGCCGCAATTCAAGAGAGATGTGGATAACCTGGAGAGGGTCCAGAGAAGGGCCACTTGTATGGTTAAGGGCCTGCAGACCAAGCACTATGAGGAGAGACTAGAGAAACTGGACCTTTTCAGACTCTGCAAGAGAAGGTTGAGAGGCGACCTTGTGGCTGCCTATAAGTTCATCACAGGGGCACAGAAGGGAATTGGTGAGGATTTATTCACCAAGGCGCCCCTGGGGGTTACAAGAAATAATGGCCACAAGCTAGCAGAAAGCAGATTTAGATTGGACATTAGGAAGAACTTCTTCACAGTTAGAGTGGCCAAGGTCTGGAATGGGCTCCCAAGGGAGGTGGTGCTCTCCCCTACCCTGGGGGTGTTCAAGAGGAGGTTAAATAACCATCTAGCTGGGGTCATCTAGACCCAGCACTCTTTCCTGCCTATGCAGGGGGTTGGACTCGATGATCTATTGAAGTCCCTTCTGACCCTAACGTCTATGAATCTATGAATCTATGAAAGCACTGAAAGAGAACTCCTGGGTTGTTAATTCTAGTCAAATACTATTGTAAGCAAACACAAACACTCTTAAGAGGAGTTGTACCTCTTATTATTTCTCAGTTAATAAGCATTGATTAATATATTTGGTGCCACCCTGTCCTGCCTTCTATCTAACTTCAGGCTAACATTGCTAACTGCCTCTCTTGGTTCAATACAAGGACTTATTTATTTATTTAACACAAGGCTTATTCAGGCTTTAGAAATTTATTTCTTATTTGCAGCAGATATTGCTGCCACTGGTATTTTTTTAGAATAATTATTTTGTTTTCAAAATGTATGCAAGACCCATTTCATTAAAAAGAGGAGGTAGTCAATAGTGTGGGGTCAGGAAACCTTTGCTCTGGCCTTGGGAAGAACCTTCTTCTCTCTGACGTCAGAGTCCCAATGTGCATGCACTCATGCAAGGAGACTAACTCACAGTTTCCTCTTCCTACCCTGGCTCTCAAGTTTTAAACCTAGGAAATGCATAGCTCCAAGCTGCTCCTCAGCTGGAACTACATTGCCTTCCCCAGTGAGCCTGGATGACCTGAAAGGAAGCTTCAGTATTTAAAGCAGATAAATGAGTATTTGGGTACAAGTATCCCCTGAATTCCAATCAGACTCAAGGAAACAATGGAAAACAAACTTCTGTGTAGTTGCTGTGCAATATGCAAGAAAGTTTGCAACAGAATGGCAACTTAATCCCTAGTCAAAGCGGAATTACTTGACCTTGCTGTAGGTTTCACCCTGGGTACTTGTAGGCTAGGTCATATACACATTTGTTAGACCAAATCTGCAATCATGTGGCTTAAAGTAGATTGGGTCCCCTTTGGTGCACATTTGCCAGTGCTAGGAGCCACACTGGGAAGGCAATTTAAGTAAGCTGGGGTAAGGGGAGGTGCTTGGCAGGTCTGGGGGGGGGGGGTTTGGTGAGTCCACAGGGGGAGTTGCTCATCTTAGAGGGTTAAAAATAGCCCAGTCAGGGTGGGAGGAGATAGGAAAAGCACAGCCCTGTGACTGGGGCAAGCAGCTGGGCTTCCCCAGCCCTGGGGCTGTGCCTCAGTTATGTATACACATTCACTTAGACTAAGTCATGCACCTCCTTAGGTGAACAAAATTAGATTGAGACGGCCATTTTTTTTTACCCTGTCCATCACCTACATTGACCTAACCCTGTAATGTCTGCATGTATCCCTAAGAAACCCTAATGCGTTAGTGCCTCTTGGCATAACATTCTTTTGAATCATGTGTGATTGATTGTAAAATATTTTTATTTCTATCCATTGCTGATCTCAATCTTTGTTCCCTACATAAACACATCCTCTCAGGCTAACTAACTAACTAACCTTAATTCCTTTGACTATCATTCAGATCTTCTTGAGATTTGATTTTTCTTCGGCTTCTGTGACTTTATGCTCATTCTTCTTTTTTATTGCTCTTTCAGTGCCATGTGAACATCCAGCTAAAATGTCAACGTAGAGCTCTTCATATACACCCAAGCCCTTTTTGCTAATGCTTTTCTCAGTCACTGTGGACAATTATACCATCTTCAGGGTACCCATACCTACATGACCATGATCTTCAGGTTGGACATCTCTTTAGGTTATGACAACAAGCCTATGACCTAAAAATCTTATCAATTCTCTCTTTATAATATAACCAGTGCATCCATACAGCTATAAACCATTGCTGAGGCTCTACTTATCTAACGCTTTGATGACTTCAATGTTTTTTCTCCCTCCTTAACAAAGGCAGTCTTGCCTACTCAAAAACCTGCTGAAAGATCTTTTTCCTAGACCACTGTTTTGATGATGTCATCTCCCTTTTCACCTCCTACCCATCGCATAAAACAGGGCTGTCCAACATATGCCCTATCAGCCACCTCTCCTGCTGCTGCATAGTGAGGAAGGGACTAGGAAGTCTGTATACTGCCCATGTAGCCTGCGAAGTTGAGGGGCAGGAATCTATGTGCCCTCAGAGCAACTCACACAGTGGTAGGGCAGTAGAGGAGTTGGGGGTGGGGGCAGGAATCACATGCAGCTAGCACCAACGCATGTGGTAGGAGGACCACATGCCACTGGTTGAAGCCACACAGTGGGGGAAGATCCTGGTGAAGCCTGGATACAGCCTGGGTGCCACGCAGTGGTGCCATGTGTGGTCCCCAACTGTGCCAAAATTAGATATCCCTGATATATAACATATACGTCTTGTCTACTTCAAGCTTTTTCACGGACTATCCCTAACTTACTTACCACCCATTTGATATCAAGCAGCTGATATATGTCTAGGCAGTCCATGATGCCAGCCTCCAGCATTCCAGTTTTAAATTTCCAGACAAGCACTTGGGTTTTCTTCCTTGCTGCCCCTCACAGAGGAAAGAGCTTCTTGCACATTCACAGAGCTACCTTCTTATCATCCTCCTGTAGTTCCCTCCCATGTCTACCACACACTTCACAATGGTTCAGGTTCTGGTTTGCTGAGATGACTGTAGTCATGCTTTCCAATGCTGCCTCATTGTTTTGTTTTCCTCCCATCTGCTTGTATCCATATGTTGTTTCTTAGGAAGTGATCTGTGCCCCAGATAATCTCTTCTGTGTTTGTAAAGTGTTTAGCACATTGAGGTTCTGGTCCATAACTAGGTGCCATGGCAATACAAATAAACCATTTGACTTAAAGTACCTAAATTTATAGTCATACTGGGGTTGTTCCTATAGCAATGAGGTTTCTGACTTGAAGCCCTATTACATTTGGCCTCAACAGAACATCAGGTGGTATACCTCAAGTCACAAAGCAGAGTGCTTTTCTTATAATATTGTATGGAATCTTCCTTTGCATAAGGCACTCTAAGGCATAATAACTAATAGCAAAAGACTTATAAACCAGGAACAGTCTCTGTCTCACTGGACAGGGCAAAAGGGACCTAGTAGTTATTTTTTGTTCTACAACTGAAGTAACAGCTGCTCATTTATAACATTATAGATTGCACTATAGTTTCATCTGGCATGAGAACAACGAAAGCTTAAGTCTTGCATTTTCCTTACTCTTAATTTATTTTTAAGTTTTTTCACCTTCCTTTGCCAGGTTTCTTGTATTTGACCTAAAACTAACCTTTAGATAAATGTGAAAGCAAATAGAGCTCTGAAACACTATCTGTATGTTCTTTTGTCTTGGGAAATGTAAATCAGGACATTGGGTGAATAACACAGCTTGGCTTTGTGTCATGAGATGTAATTCTGAGCTATGGCAGGGTCAAGATTTATGAAGCTATCAGGACTGGAGTGGGCAGGATGCCAGCTTACACCTGCAGCACTGTTTCTGCTGCTTTTCAGACAAGAAAGCATACAGTAAGAAACACTGGTTTGTGAACCGACATCATTTAACTGAACAGCAGGCACCCCACTGGGATGGGCAAAAAATGTGCAGACTTGTGAAGAAATACTATCAATAAAAAAGCACAGAAATTGCAAACTTGCACTTACTGACACCTTAGAAATCATGCAATTTTAAACAAAGGAGGTCTTTGATTTAAAATATAAGCTATGAAATAACCTGGGGAGCTCAGCAGAAAAGAGTAAGTGTCTACCTGGAAAGCAGAGAGATGGAAGAAGAATGTGATGGAACAGTGAAGAAAGTAACCAGCGGTCAGGACATCCGATAACCATGACTACCAGTTCTTAATGCAAAGGACTGACTAAAAATACAGTGCCCTTTGAGTGCTATCTCCATGCTCTGATAAAAAAACAAAAGCACAACAACATGACATAAGCAACTGTTCTTTGAGTCCCAGAGTCCAATGCCCACAGTGAATTTTGCTTGTATTTACTGTGTAGTTAGGATAGAGTTAGACAAGTTTTTGAACACAAGACATTGTTTGTTGAGTCTCCTGTAGAATTAGGTAGCTTTTTAACTTCAGAGTCAGTCACTGAGCAGGAAGAAAGGGTGGATGTGGGTGGGGGTAAGGGGAGGTGGGGCAGCAACTGTTATACTGAGCAAATGTACACAAAATGAAGGAACATGTAAATTAAAAGAATGTATATCTGACCAACACGAGATTAATCATTTCTAACAAAAACCTTATTTAACAAACTGATTGAGTGATCAAAATCAAAGAAATGACAATTTCCTTGAGTGTAAGCAATTTTTTTTCACCAATCTTCGCACATCTTGATTTGTGCAAGTGTTCAAAATTTGAGATGGGTCACTCAGGCATGAATAGGCTTTGTTTTTATGAACATACACTCTTCTAGTGCAAGTGTTTATACATGGTGTTTTAGAATTTATTTTCTACAAGTGGTTGAGTAGAGTTTTGAGAATTAACTTTCCACAAACATTTTTACCAGCGAAACTAAAGAAGAGAATTTCAAAGGTTAAAGGTAGTGAATAAAATGGAGGTTGTGATCTTTATTCAGGAACATGGTTCCTATCTTGCTATATTAGAAAAGAGATTCAGATAAACAATATTAGATTGCCAATTGTATAAATGAAACTGGAATATGACTCCATGTGTATGCAATTAAACATTAATAAAGATAATTGATTCTAAATCCAGGGTATAAGAACCTAAAGGCATATCAAAGATTGATGTTCCTTATTGTAACTATTTGTCTCTACTTCTACTTCTCTGTTAGGGTTACTACGTTGATCTTTCCTATATAGTAAACAATAGGGCTGTGTGAAACTTCATTCGCTGATTAGATTTGGCAGAGATTCGGCCTGATTCGGCAGCCGAATCTCTGAATCCAAATCGAATCAGGAGACCTTTTAATTTCTCCAAATCAAATTGGAACCCTCCAAATTGATTTGGAGAGATTTGATGATTCAGACATAGACACAGCTTTAAATAGTTTTTCTACATACCTCAAAGGTACCAGGCAGCTTGTGAATGCTGAGATGTTGGGGCAGATGGAGCGTCCCACAGGAGCATGGTGGGGGGGTCCCTAGTGTACTCAGCAGTGGACCTGGAAGTGGGCCAGAAGCACTTCCAGTCCACTTCTGGGTGCGTGAGGGAGCGCAGGAGAGTCCTCCCCCCAGCTTGGTGACTGGTGCCTCCTAGGTCTGGGGAGGCACCCAGGTTCCCTCCGCAGCCAATCACTCAGCTGGGGTTTGCAGAGGGTGTCCCCTGCGCACTCAGTGGCAAGCATGCAGGGGCCCCCACACACTCCTGTGGGGCTCTCCATCCACCCCACCATTGCAGTGTTCACGAGCCATACTTGGTACCTTGAAGTATGTAGAAAAAACATTTAAATCTGTGTCTATGGCTGAATCGCTGATTCTCCAAATCAGCACTGAATCTTCAGATTCAGATTTGGCCGAATCGAATCAGGACAGTGATCCAAATCAATTAATCAAATCACTGTCCCCAGTTCAGGTTGAATCTGAATCAAATACAGCCCATTTCACACACCCCTAGTAAACAATGACCAAGTGCATTCCTTTCTTCTTCCAAAAAATATTCTGATTTAGAACAGAGGTGAGTCAAAGGCATAGACATCCGGATGCTCAGCTATAAGATAGAATAGCTCTATTACCTTCAAGACCCAAAGACTCCAGGATGTTCAGATCCAAGGTTTTGGTACCAAGTATCGTAAATCCATGCACAGATATTAAACCCTGAGCCATGACCTTTCCTTCTTTTACAGAACTCATGAATCCATGAAAGTATAACACTTCATACACTGTAACAATATTCTGCCAGTTTTTTCTACACAAGCCTCATTTCTTGGTAAATACTTAGATTCCAAATGGTAACATTAGAGTTCATTAGCAAGATCTTCAACTCCCTCTTGTTTATTAAAGTGAAAGTTTTTAATAAAAACTAAACAGGAAGATGGATAGTAAACAAATGGTCATTAAAATATTTGCATTTGAAATAAAAACAATCAACTTAATGCATTAGTTCCATCTGGCAATAAGAAGTTTCAACTGGCATATGTAGAATTCAGCATGTCAGTATCAGCATTGCATTTCTCACTGGAAGCTTGACAAGATCAATGCCTATCTCTGTAAAGACTAATACAAAGGGTATAAAATAAATCAGATGGAATTCATCTCTTCATTTACCCTAAAGCAGTGGATCTCAAACTTTTTTTCATGGACCATTTGAAAATTGCTGAGGGTCTTGGCAGACCACTTAAACTTTTTTTTGTTCTACAAATCAAAGCGCACACCTCATATTTTAATATCAGTAGTCTTACCTGACAGTACGGATATTTTTGATTGTTCTGCAACCTTTCTGCAGACCACCTGAATGGAGCTTGTGGACCAGTGGTAGTGCACAGACCACAGTTTGAGAACCTCTGCCCTAAAGGAAACTAGCCTTCAATCACAGCATAGTACTCAAAAAAGATGCACAAGATTTAGGAAGGAAACATTTTAACCATGTTAGAATTCAAAATAAATCTGGGGTTCTTCCTCAGTTTGGGAGCTTAGATTACTAGTTTATATTTATACCTAGCAGTAACTAGGTGTTTTGGGGGGGGAGGGAAGGGAGGAGACAATTAAGGTGAAAAGCCTGCCTACTTGTCCCTTCCAAATAAGGTTTTCAACCTCCCCACCCCCATTTATATATACATTTGCAGCAAATACAAAGACAATTTGCATCAAATGGTTGACAGATCCTATTATAGCTTCTTCCTCCTATTTAGTGTATTTCTTAACCATGCATACAGCAGAAGAAGGGCAAAGAATTAATCAGAATGCCAAAAGAGTTGGGTTACACAGTATATAGAAAGCACTTCAGCTACATTATTTGCACAATTTCTGTAGGGAGTTATGAAATAGAGGTCTTAAATTTAATGTGTCTGGCCTACTTCCACCTGGACTCAGTTCAAACCCATTGCCTGCAGCTTCCTGAATGCAGAGTGGGAAATCAGTCATTATATTAAGAACTGATGGCAAATGATTCCAATTCACATTTTTCAGCTGGTATGTTTTTAACCTGGAGCCATACCAAACTGAAAAATTCTACAATTCTGCAAGCTGGGCATAAGGTCTGTGTTGCAGACTAAATACACTTTCAGTTCTATGAAGTAGACAAGAGAATTCTTCTCTTGCTTTTTTTCATTTGCTATGCCACCTGCTAAAGTTACAAGGTGTGTTATATCATCAACTTTCATTCCCTTCTTTTTCTCCCAGCTACAAGCTAGTGTCAAAGCCATTTAGCTGCAGTGATCTACATTTAGCACTGACCCAATTTCATTGCATTATAAATGCTGATGCAGATTTAAAAATAATTTGTTACAAAAATAAAACTGAACCTCTGAAATTATCCTGCTGAATTTTGCAATCTGAAGTATGTTTGTTGGTACCATATTGGAAGGAGTTACAGGTTTCTGCTTACTTTCCTTCCAAAATTTTGAATGGCTACTTAAATGCCTTTTCAACAGCTGATGGAGAAATTATTCTACTTGAAGCAATAAAATACTGATATACATTCTTTACGTAATTTGAGCGACTGGCAATTTTTAGCACTTATGAACATGAATGAAATTTGTACTGGCAAGAGCTTAATATTAGTGTGGGCAGGCAGTCTGCCAACTCCCACATATACATTATCTTGCCAATTCTTTTCTCCTGAACCCAATGCTGATGTCATTGTAATTTGGGGTCCCTGGTGGTTACAGAATGCCAAAAAGTGTTGAAATGTGCATTGATTCTGTGATGTGGACAAATGTCAATTTGTAATTTAGAGGAGATGATTTTAATCATGTCATAAAACAACAGATTTGGAACCTACTTTACACTTTTAACATTATAAGTTTGGGCACTCAATATAATAAAACTCCATTTCTGATTATTTTTCCTTCTACTGAATCAGTATTTTAAAAACTACATATTTTAGTTTGAGTAATTGAGTAGTCTATACATTAGATCATGAATAGGTGTAAAAAAAAAGAGAGATTTAATCCAAGCTTTTCATTCGTGACAAAATATAAAACCAAATATATAAACAAGGGACAAAATGCACCCCCAGTCAAACTCTTAAACCCCATCCACATCGGTGTATAGCTTTATCACAGATAGAAGAACATCCTTGGCTAAATCTATAATATACTTTCAATGCTATAAACAAAAAGTTACTCAATTTTGTAATTTGCTTTTTTACATTTGTGATATTTGAATATCCAGTGACTTGGTCTATTCAATGCATTAAAAAATACTGTGATTATATTTAAATTGTATATAGACTTTTTTTTTCCTTTTTAAAATTGGCAGATATCAAACCAGTTTACAAAGGAGGAATTAACATTCTGATTTTAGAGAAAGATGAGACACAGAAGTGTCTTGCCCAAAGTGACCCAGTAGCCAATGGCTAAATTGGGAGAATAATATGCAATGCTATACATACATAATAAAACAGAAAAATCAAATTCAATTTAAATAGCTTAAGTCCATTTGAAAGTGCATGCAAAACACCAACAATTACTAGATAATGCCTGATCATGGATATTCTGACTAGATCCAGGTCTCTTTAAAGCTTACCAATAATTTAAGCAAACAAACCTAGAGATGTTTCCTGAGCCAAAAAAACCCCCAAAAAACCCCAAAGAAGAAAGAAAGCAAGCTCATAAGAAAAATGAATGGAACCACAATAAGCCATTTGTTTCCTCATGGGCTTTTGCACCCATGAATGGAAACATGTATTTCACCACGGACAACTAGCGGCTACATAGACTGTGATGCTTCTAGTTGTCCCTGGGCATGCCTCTGCATGCATGCTTTGGTGTGTAGGGAATTGCCTTAGGTGGGATAGGAAAACTGGGGCCAGCACCAAGAGTCCTGGAGGCCTTCCAGGGCTGCAGCAGTGGTGATCCAGGTGTGCAGAGCTTGGCCAACAGCTGGAGTGTAGCTCTGGCTGGCCAGGCTCCAGTTTTGGGAGGTGCACGCTGCAGCCACATGCACCACCCCACTTTTTTGGTGCAGTTTCTTTTTACACCAGGATCTCCCGGTGTCAAAAAATGCCCCCTGCTGCACTGCAAATTAGTAGTGTGGTGAACACATGCGCATGCAGTTTGCAGTGCCGCAAACCGCAAAGTATGCACTTGTGAGGACGTGCCTGGTGGGGGCATCTACATGCGTGCTTTACTGTGGAGTGGACCAATTAACTTAGAGTGCGATTGCTGCCACCCCAGGCAGTATTGTGTAGGTCAGCTCTAACCTCAGTTCCTTTTCTCTGTCTGAGCACCAAGCTGGCCTTGCCCACCCGAGTCAGTGATAGTCTTGGATCCCAGCCCCATATATAGGGCTGGGGGGGCCCCAGTGCTTCCCTCCACAGCGGCAGTGTCCCTCGGGACTGCGTGGGTGGGGTGCCAAGCAGGTGGGTGTTCCCTGAGAGGCACCACCACCATGGAGGGAAGCACCAGGGTCCCCCATCTCCCCCATCTCAGGGGCGGTGTGACCCACCAGCAACTTGCTCCCCAGCCACAGGAGACACAGTCAGGCTCTGGGAGGAGGGAAAAAAAAAGATCAGGCCCCTCACCACTTTTTTTTCTCCTTGGTGGAGCCTACAAGCTGTCACCAGGTTGCGCACCCCCTGAGCTGTGGGGTGGACCTGGTGCTTCCCTCTGCAGCAGCATTGCCCCTGGGGCCACCTGGGTAGGGTGCTAGCTGCAGCCCCAGTTTGCAGGCAGCACCTGCCAGATCCAGTGGTGCACAGGGCACTGGAAGCCCAAGCATACTCAGGGAAACTAGGGTTTGGTGGGCTTCTAGTGCCCCATGTACCATCCCTATCATATTCCCACCAGCTGGGAACAGGCTGACTGCCCCAGGAAGATGGTAGGAAGGCATCTGGGTGTGCTGGCAGCTGGAAAAGATGATGGGGACAGGGACGGTGCACAGGGCACTGGAAGCCCACCAAGCCTGAACTTCCCCGAGCACACCCAGGCTTCCAGCGTGCCATGCACCGACCCCACCACCGTCTCCAGTTAGGGCCCTTGTACACATGAGGAATATCACTGTAATTTGTTAAATAGCAAACTAAAATACATGGGATGTGTTTTAGTTTGCTAGGTAAAAAAATCATTTAAATCAAAATATGCCGCCAAACGTGTACACTGTTACAGAATCTAATTGTAACATACCACCGGATGTGTACACTATCACACAATTAAATTATTTTAAAGGGCAATTAAACCATTGAAAGGGGCAGTTTCCTCATGAGTACAAGGGCCCTCTTATTCTATGATTATAAACAAGTCACAAGGTCAGACTTTTGACAAAATATGTATTTATATTCGTAAGTCTGTGTTTACACATGGGCAGCTTTATGTAGCATTTTTGAGGGTGAGACGTATTGATTCCATTAAAGTATTCAGTCAAAGGATAACTAAAAATCCTGTATTTAAAGAAATACTTTTGCAACATTTGTAATTGCAAAGGTTTTGCAGGTTTCAGCTAGTTGTTATAATTCTCATGGGTGGGAATAATATCCCTGACTGATTCTTCCATTGCCTCTGGGAAGGCTGCCCTACTAGTCTTCAGGATGAAAAGTTTGCTGGAGGGAGTGTTTTGCACTGTTACTGGGGACCCTTAGTTTGATACTTATAGGGTGATGTTGGGTGTGATGTATGGGCTCCAGCACTACTTTATTGCACATCTGGCTGATTCCACTGCTTATAAAGCTGATATCTGGGTTGTCTTCTCTTCTCCAGTGGCTGCTGTTAAATGATTTGGGTTGTTTAGCATCATGTACTAGCATCAAAATACTGGTCTCTGCCCCTTGTTCAACTAGGATGCCATTGCTGTTGTTGTTATCATATCCCCATGCTGTAATATGGGAGTTAAAGTTACTAATCACAAGGCTGTTCTTGCACATGCTACTGTCAGGTAGATTGTTCCAGTGGAAAATACTAGATGGTGGTTTGCAGGTGTTATAGTGATGTTCTTAAGGCTAAGTGTGATGGTTTCAATGTTATTCTTGCCTGTGCTGGTATGTACTTACTCAATTTACAGGTCAGATCTAGCAAAAACCGCACTGCCATACTGCCTATGTCTTATTTCAGCAACCAGTCTTTCCTCCTCAATGATCAGGTGAGAGTTATTAGGTCCTCTGTGCATCTTGTGAATGCACACAATATGATACTCTTGTGATATTACTACCAGGATATCAGCTTTAGCCTGTGAGTATCCTTCAATGTTAATTGAAAGGACTGACAACTCCAGCTTTAATAAGAGGTGGTAGGAGATAACCCTCCAGGAGTTGCCCAGGATGCACTGCAGGAAAGTAACTATCAAGCAGCAGCTGCTGACAGTCACCAACTGGTGTGGGGGAGGGGGCTGGGGTCAGGCCACTCTGGAAGCCTCCTGGGAGGTGCGCAGGAGCACCCCCCACCCACTGGCCTTGACCAGTACAGGCAGGTACCCGGCTCCCACCACCAAACATTGCATGCCTGTTTGGTTTAAATGTGCTCTAACTTATAACACTTTAAGTAAATGTGATAGAACATTTTCTACCAGGGGCTTTTTGAACATCTGTACTTAGCCACAGTGTCCATGTTGGGCAGAAGGTAGGGCAGATATGCACCTTATAGACTAACTAAAGAAGATGTATACATAGCACAGGCTTTCATGACCTGAATTACACTTCATCCGATGCATCAGTGTCCATGTTATCTAAACTGGTTTGCAGACATATATTGCACAGCAAACTGAAAGGCTCACTTTTACAACCACAACTCTACAGGGCAGCTAAATATCAAAGAAGCCATGAGAAGCTTTACTCTTGGGAGCCACTCTAATTAAAACACCTTCAGCACTTCATGTATTCAGCATCCTTCCCTTCAAAATGGTAGCAGAAACACTTTAACTAAAGCTCGTTCAATGAGCCTTAGTTAAACGCACCTCCATTATGATTTTGAACTGTGGGAACACTGAGTACACATACTAGTTAGAATGCTCCAGCAGACTCCAAAGCGTTCTAGTTAGAATACATTGGAGCAGGCGTCCCACATATACAGGCACCGTTGAGTACTTACACACATGTGGGGAGCCTGCTCCAATGCTCTGGAAATCCAGCACGTTGGAGCAGACTCTATTATTTGAGTCTGCTGGAGCAAGAAATTGATGCACTCTGGCAGCCTCACATGTATCAGTGACACAGTGCGCCTCCATTCTGAGAAAATGGCAGAGATGCACTTTGAGCTAA
This sequence comes from Alligator mississippiensis, assembly GCF_030867095.1. Classification (NCBI taxonomy): domain Eukaryota; kingdom Metazoa; phylum Chordata; order Crocodylia; family Alligatoridae; genus Alligator; species Alligator mississippiensis. The sequence goes on from NC_081826.1 coordinate 218,546,798, forward strand.
AACACATTCAATGTGTTTTAGTCTAAAATGTGCCGCTGCCATTTTCTCAGTGTGGGGACGTACTGTGCTGCTGATACACGCGACATGCAGGTGCTTTTAATCAGCGTGGTTTGCTAATTAAAAGCATCCAGTGCCACATTGGGAGCATGTGTTAAAATGCCCATTATGTCTATGAATTAATCACTTACATTAAACATATTACCAAGAAATGTAAACAGTGTATTGTGTATATGACATTATATAGTGTAGTTATTATTAAAAAGTTCAATCTAGACTCTAACCTCAACCACTCACTCACTGGAATAAGACATGAAAAATTAAAATTACTTTTTTAGTACGGGGACATATTATGTACCTCAACAACCACATAACACCAACGCAAAGATAGTATTTGTAGGTAAATATTGATTTCTTTTTTTAATAGTGACATGTTTTTTTCTATTTTGAGTTGAAACCACTAAACTTGGGCAAAGTCTAAGAAACTATGCAAACTCTTGTCAACTGTAGGCATAAAATTAGGAGTGCTAGGAATTTATGCCTCTTTTTTAATACATATAATTCAATCATGTTGATACTATCCATCATTTATTTAGTCAGTGTTTCCAGCACTACATATAACTGCACAAATGGGAACCAAATTGGTAGCTCACAATTTTCGGGCTCAAGTTTGAAAACACTTATGCACATGCAGAATCCTATTGAGTTCAATGGGAATATCATTATGTGTAGAGTTAGACACATTTGTATTCAAGATCAGTATTTATGAGATGGACAGAGTACTCTTGAAAAATCTGGGGCTAGAATCCTGGATTTAAGGAAGAGGAAGGGAGAAGGAGTTGGGGGAGGGGCAGGGAAGGGAAGGAAAGGAAAGGAAAGAAGGCGAGGCTTCGAAGGGGCCATGTAAGATTTCTTGAACTCCCATTCATATTACAGAAATGGTAGGTTTCTAGGGTACACATCTTCCATAAGATGAAAGTATTATTTTAAAAAATAACTTTTTTGTCTCAGGTGCTTATATTAATGATTTGGATGATGGGATAATGTGCTCATTTAGCAAATTTGCAGATAACACTAAGTTGAGCGAAACTGTGGATGCTCCAGAGAGCAGGGCTAGGATCCAGAATCGCCTGGACAGACTGGAGAAATGGTCCACAAATCAACCAAATGAGATTTAACAAGAATAAAATCCTGCACTTGGGATGGAATAACTTCATGCACAAATACAGACTGGGGAATGACTGGCTTGGTTGCAGTACTGCAAAAAAGTACCTGGAGGTTATGTTGAACCATGAACTTAATGAGCCAACAGTGTGTTCTTGTTGCCAAAAAATAGCCAACAGCATCCTGGATTGTATTAACAGGAATGTCACTTGGAAATCAGAGGAAGCGATTCTTCTGGTCTGTTCAGCACTGGGAAGGCCTCACCTGAAAAACAGTTTCCAGTTTTGCAACACCCCCCCCCCCCTTTCATTAAAGATGTGGACAGTCTGGAAGGAGTCCAGTGCAGGGCAACAAAAATTATTAGGGGCCTGGGAGGCAAAACTTATGAGGAAAGTATAAAAGAGCTAGAGTTATTTAGCCTGGAGAAAAGAAGACTGAGGAGGGATTGGATAACAGTCCTCAAATATCTAAAAGGTGATTATAGAGAGGATGGAGATGAGCTTCTCTCTGTGGCTATAGGGGATAGGACAAGGAGCAATGGCCTCAAACTGCAACATGGGAAATTTAGGTTGAAGATTAGGAGGAATTTTCTGACTATGAGAATAGTCAGGCATTAGAACAGGCTACCTGGAGAAGTTGTAGATTCCTCATGCTCGGAAACTTTCAAAAGCAGGTTAGACAGACACTTAGCTGGGATGGTTTTGTCAGGGATGATCCTGTCTTGAGTAAGGGGCTGGACTAGAGGACCTTGTGAGGTCCTTTCCAGCCCTACTTTCTAATGATCTTATATTAGGTTATTTAGATTTTATAGCTACAGCCTTTATTTTAAGGCCTGAAAAAAATGTATCCACTACTGAAAATATGTTAGTCAGATACAAATTACACTAAAGGCAACTCTGAACTCTCTAGTACCCCATTAACAGATACAAATCTATGTGTAGCTAATTTTTGATAAAATAGCTCTCCCAGTTTTCAAGAACATCTCCTATAAGCGCACCTTGCCCCAACTAGCATGCATAAGCAGGGATTACCTCATGCCATGGAATTTGCCTTGCTCTTCGTTAAATCCAGAAAGCAGCCCATTTGCACTACACCAGTGGTGGAAAAGAATGATTTTCAAGGAAATCATTTTCAAGGAAATCAAGAAACAAATAGCTCATTATTTTTTCTGCTGGCAAAATAAATTCTCCAGTAAAAACTGCAGACTTGCACAGGTGTCAAATTCTGCCCTTATGATATATGCACATGTTTAACAATTTGGACATCAGTAAGTAATTCGACAGCTCTAGTTTCCATCCTACTTTCTGCTTCCATTACCAGCTGGATGAACGAGGCCAATTTCACTGCTGGAGTAACTCCGTTTGATAAATCTGGCCCACAGTATCAAGTGCAGTGAAATGCATCCACACAACATAGTGAGAGTTTTTGATCTGAGCATATATTTTTGCCAAGTCCCAATCCTCAGTCTTGGACCATATGTTATAAGAAGCCAAGCACCAGTTCTCTTCTTCTGAAGAATATACTACATGCCTTCAAGCACAGCCTTAGGGAAGTCAAGATGCTCATTCTTTTGTTTGGATCAGAGAACATCAACACTAGTGCGGGGTGCAACACACATTCAGCAGCACCTACTATCAATAATTCTTCCATGACCACTTGCTTATGAAAGTGTCATCTTCAGTGCACTAGTTGTTGTTGTCAATTTGGTATTACATTTATCAAAATAACTAGTCATGCTTTCTGTCCATTACATGTTTTTTTTATTAGCTCCAGCATATTTTCCTCAGCCATCTTTTTATATCTGTTGGCATAAACATGAAAAAATAGATGACAAACTATCTTCTAGAAACTAACATCAAATTCTTGTTTATTTAGGGCTGGGGTTTTCAACCTTTTTGAATAAGTGTACCCCCAGTGGCCAGATGCCCAGCGGGTGCGCAGCTGGATGTCAAGCAGCGGCAGCGTGGGGTGGCAGCCACCACCACCATGTGCAACCATCCACCTCCCGCGTCTGGCCAGCTGGGCAGTACCTGTTCTGGCTCCACCTGCTCCATCCCTGCTCACCCTCATGTACCCCCTACAGACTTCCCAACTACCCCCCGGGGTATGCATACCCCTAGTTGACAACCCCTGATTTAGGGTATGTGCAGACACTCACCACACCTGGTCTTACTTTAAGCCACATGATTGTAGATTGGGAGAAGTGAGTGCCCAGGGTTTTCTGGTGCCAGAGCTGCACTGGGAATCTGCTGTAAGTAACTTATGGTGGGGGAAAGAGCAGGTGGGATGGGGGTGGAAAGGACAAGAAACAGCACAGCCCCAGGGCTGGGGCAAGTTGCTGGGCTTTTCCAGCCCAAGTCCTGTACTCCACACAGGTGCAGACATTCACTAGGACAGGCTAACCCATTTCCAATCTCAGTTAGTTCACCTCCTCAGAGAACTAAATTTAGATTGGGCCTGCCATTTTTTCACGTGATTTAATCTCCCCAGATGCCTGCACAGATTGGCATTTACATCAATCTAACTAGGGTTAGGTCGATGTAAATACAATATCTATAAGTACCCTTAGTGCCAAATGAGATTGTGATCAGATTCAGCAAGCACTATTATGATTTTAAACTGTTAAAGATAAATATACTATAGAATAAATAAATATTCATTCCATATTCACAGCAATTTCAGACACAGATGTAATAGCAACTCAAAATCTAGAAAGGGAAAACTTGCCAAATGGTGTATCAAATGCACATAACTTAATCCTTCAATTTTGAACTTTTTGGTGCCTGAAGCCATGAAAAACTTTGAAAAGCAATGTTTTGTGATATTTTCCCCTCCTTTGATTCATGTATAAAATACTTTATGTTGGAATAGATCATAATAAACTAAATGCAAATGGGAAAAGGTATAGTATTATTCTGTCCAAATTTATGCTGCTGGTCCCCATTTGTTTAAAGCAATATTTGTTACAGAAAATGGAACAAGTTAATATCTTCAGAGGTTAAATAATGTGTCCATTTTTTGTTCATTCTGCACCTTTATGCACATTTACATCTAAATGATCATCACTTTGTTCCTTAATTCTGCCATTGAGAAGAAAGCAAATAATCTTGAATTTTCCACTAGAATCAAAGGCATGTTTGGGTTAAGGAGTTCCTATCAAATCTACAGTCATCCCCATTAGTAACAAGTAACCCAAAACATTTAGTCTTCACTAACTTATGTTATTCACTCTTTTTCCTGTGCAAAGAAAAGTGTTTCTTGATTAATAAACAAGATATATAATTGTTTTCTGATATTCCCTCAGATCCTAAGCTTGCAGGGGCACAGACCATCTTTATGTTCAGTGGGGGTTTGGTCTTTGATGGAGGTTCCTAAACGTTACAAGACTGAAATAGTATTCTTGAATTGTACAAAGCACACATGCCCACACCAACCCCCCTTTTTGATGAGGTTATCCAGCACCATACGTTCAGTAAAATGAAGTCAGGGGAGGGAGTGGGGAAAAGAATACTATCTTCACTTAAAAGTTTTCCAACTCCAATTATAACATATGTATTGTAGTACTAACAGAACAGCAAGTAGTGCAGAATTGTGCAATCACATAAAGTTGGCAGAGGTTACTACTGACCTCTGCTAAATAAGATTTACAGAAGCCAGGTTGGTACCTTTGCTTTGAAATGATACCTCAGCAACTAGCGGTCCTCTTTCTTTAAAGCAAGCTATACAATGCATCATAATATTACTGTCTAGTAATGTCCTCACCCCTTATAGCTCACTATCTGGAACTCAAAACAAACAAACAAGAAAACTAAAGAAAATAAAAGAAAAATTTACATTCTTTAAGTACATAGGAAGCAAAAATAAGGTGCAGGGTAACTTAGGGCCCCTTCAGGATGAACTAGGGCAACTGGTAACAGATAGGATGGCCAAAGTGGAGCTTCTAAATGATTTCTTTGCGTCCATGTTCCTGGACACAAATACAAATATACATCCCATTGGGACCTTAGGTAAGCCCTGTATAGATACCAACCCACCAACTGTTCATGCTGACCTAGTAAAGGGGCACCTGGAGGGGTTGAGTGTATTTAAGTCAACAAGTCCTGATGATCTTCATCCTAGGGTACTTAGGGAATTAGCTGGAGTCATAGCAGAGCCACTGGCACAACTGTTTGAGCACTCGTGGCACTCAGGACAGGTTCCGGAGAATTAGAATGGGGCCACTGTGGTCTCTATTTTCAAGAAGATGAGGAACCAGGTAACTATAGGCTGGTTAGTCTCACCTCTATCCTTGGCAAGACCTTTGATAAAATTGTTAATGATCACATTTGTGGGGGACCAGCGGGTAAAATGATGCTAAGGTGCAATCAGCATGGGTTCATAGCAGGCAGATCCTGCCTGACTAACCTGGTTTCATTTTACGACTGGCTCACAAAATGCTTGGATGAAGGGAAAGAGGTAGATGTTATTTACTTAGATTTAAAAAAGGCCTTTGACATAGCGTCACACCCAATTCTTATAAATAAACTAAACAGTTGCAATGTAGATTATTACACAGTCCAGTGGGTAGAAAATTGGCTTATGGGACGCACCCAGAGAGTGGTGGTGGACAGGTTGGTTTCTACCTGGAGAAACATAGGCAGCAGAGTCCCCCAAGGCTCTGCCCTGGGACTGGTGGTATTCAATACCTTCATTAGTGACTTGGACGAGGGAATAGAAAGCACCCTGTCCAAGTTTGCTGATGACACCAAACTATGGGGGGAGGTACACAAACTAGATGGCAGGGAGCGAATCCAGGCTGATTTGGACAGGCTGGGGAAATGGGCTGAACAGAATAGGATGCAGTTTAACAAGGATAAGTGTCACATGTTGCACCTGGGGAGGAAGAATCATCAACACTCCTATAGCCTGGGAGGTACCAGTCTAAATAGCACAACTGCAGAAAGGGATCTCGGCGTCGTAGTTGACTCCAAAATGAACATGACTCACCAGTGTGATGAGCTAATAAGTAAAGCTAACCGCACCCTTTCTTGCATAAGTTGGTGGATCACAAACAGGTCCAGAGAGGTGATACTTCACCTCTATGCAGCACTAGTCAGACCTCAGCTGCAGTAGTGCATCCAATTTTGGGCACTGCACTTCAGGATGGATGTGGATGGCCTGGAGAGGGTTCAGAGGAGGGTTACTTGTCTAGTTAAAGGCCTACAGAAAAAACCCTATGTGGACTAATTGGGAGACCTGAACCTCTTCAGCCTCTGCAAGAGGCGGCTGAGAGGTGATCTTGTGGCCACCTACAAATTCATCGGGGGGAGGGGGGGGAGGGAAGGCAGCAAAAAATAGGGGATACAATGTTTACCAGGGCACCTGTTGGGGTAACTAGAAATAATGGCCACAAACTTAAAGAGAGCAAATTCAGATTGGACATCAGGAAAAAATTATTTACAGTGAGGGTTGCCAAAATATGGAATAAGCTTCCAAGGGAGGTGGCGCTTTCCCATGCCTTGGAGGTGTTCAAAAGGAGATTGGACAGACACCTGGCTGGGGTCATCTGACCCAAGCACTCATTCCTGTCCAGGGCAGGGGGTTGGACTCGATGGTCTAATAGGTCCCTTCTGACCCTAACAGCTACGAAACTATGAAAAGACGATGACAATTCATATATAGAAATTTAGAAAAACCCGCAGAAATAGAAAAGTAGTATTATCCTTATTTGTAAGGAAGGAATTGAGGCCCAGATTATGCTAAAAACATGAGAGAAATTTAAGATGCCTTACACTGACCCCCAATCTCAATTCCACATCTATTGCCTTAAACTTTCTGGAAACAGATGTAATTATCAAGGGGGTAAGAAGTGAAATAAAAAAATTCCAAAGTAACATGGCCTAAAAACAGAAGAAAGGGCTTGTCTAAGCCATATCTGATGTTTTTTCATTAATATTTTAATTTTTGACCAAAGACTAAAAACTAGTTTTCAAAACATGTCAAAACGAAATGTTTTTGAGGTTTTGGGCATTTTAATGGAATCTTTTTATTTCATAACAGGTTGACATAATTTTTAAAAATTGTTTAATTAAACTTTTCTAATTCTCTATTGAAGATATTTCTCAAATTTTTTGGCCAGTCATAGCTAAAAAGGTAGAGTTTTTGTAAAATATGTTTATAGTTAGGTAATCATTACTTCAGTTGGTCAAGAAATATAATTTTTGTCCTGCAGAAAATACTCACAATTCAACATTTGGTTTCATCCTAGACTGAAACAAGTCTTTTCATCATTGTATAGGTAATCCTCCAGCCTACTGACCCACTGAATATCACAGACCTTTCTTTATATTTTATTCAGTTACCCCTATATTGAGCCCAGTAACTTAAGATAAACTAAAACATTTATGTTTCCAGAAAGATTGGGCCTTGTTACATGGTAATTTTGGGTGGCTGCTGGAGCTCTTAACACCTGAACTATCTGCACAGTAACACCTGAAACTGATTTTATGCACTTGTTAGGTAGCTCAAAGTTATACCACTCCAGGGCAGGATTCTCTCTGATTCATGTTACCCAGCACATGTTACATTACGATGTACTCTTAGTGTAAAAATCCCACCTGCCCCGCATCCCTCACAGGCCTGAATCGGGCCCACTGCCTGCTCCCTACCACCCCAGATCCCTGTTTACTCTGCACCCCGTCCCACTTACTCGTGACTGCCTGCACTGTTTGTCCCAGCTCAGCCCCCAAGAAAAGCAGCAGCTCAGCAGCGACAGCCAGTCAGGCAGGTTAACCCTTCCTTGCCTGCTCCCCTGGGACAGACAGCTAGGCAGATGCAAGTGGGCAGGTGCAGGGAGGAGCAGGGGGCAGAGGGGAAGCCCAGAATGGGGCCAGGGGAGAGGGATTCTTACCTTTTAGTTCTCTGGGCCCCTGCTGGCCTGAAGTGCAACTGCTCAAAACTTGAGCTAGCACTAACACTGATCAACATTTGTGTGGCCCACAGTATAACAAGGCCCTTTGACTGATGTATGGCTAAAGACAAAGCAAGAAAGAAAGCTGCCACTGCTAGAGGCCCACCTAATGGCAGGAAATAATTAGTTAAGCTATGCCCTGATGGTCATACTAGGTGAGCCATGCTCCATGAAGCAGACCCTGGCAGGGAACTTGAGGATTTTTACTTATTGTACCTCTGGAAAAGGTCATTCCCAGTTCCAAATTACAGAGATGTGATCACACCTCATAGATACGCACAAATTACCCAGCAGCTGTCTGGCCTCAGCAGCCCAGACCTCTGGGATTTGTAGTCCACAGTTGCAGCCAGCAGTAAGTTCTTTGCAGGGCAGGGCATCTCTGTACTTCTGTACTCGAAGGAAGGGAAGTTTAACCCCACTCCCTAGTCCCAGAACCTAGCCTAGGTTTGACGGGGGTTGGGGAGTCGGGGGCAGTCCCTGCCTCCCTTCCTCCCCATCCTTCTCTGCTGGAGCAGACAGTACAGAACAGCCCAACCCAGGGCTGGAAAGCGTGCTGTGATGCTGGGCGACTATGATTTAAATTTGGACAAGGAAAGGGTCTGGGACAGAGGTTTCATAAACTGGTTTGACCCAAATCAGTTAAGTCTGATGCTACATTCAACCAAGTTCATCTTAAACCAATTTCAGCCATTTTGAAACTGGTTAATATGCACTGAACCTCTGTTTTGTTATAGGTTAAACCAATTTCTGATTACTTAAGCCAGTTTATGTGCAACTTTTGTCCCTAGCCCCGGTGATTTAATCACACTGTAGAATGCAACATAGTGTAGATGTACACTGAAAAAAGATTCCTTGTACCATCTGAGACCACAGCCATCCTTGTCTAGTGTTCTGTCTCCATCTGAAAACCTATAAGGTTTTTCAGAAAAGTAGACATTGTCACCCTAAATATATCCTAACGTTACAGATTACAATTATAAACTTTCTTCCCGACACTTGCAGGTTATTGGTTAGAGCCCTAAAGCCAGAAGTTTGATTAGTTAGCAGAACAGCAAGTGCACTGCTCAGCTTCCTGTTCTTTGCCAGGAATAAAGGTCTGATACACAAATTTCAAGGCCAGATGCATCTAAACTGACCCCTTGCTCCAGAGACTGTCAAATTTCTTCCAGAAACTAAATGCTCCAAATGTTGTTTTAAACTTATCAAAACATTTCTTTTTGATAAGGTTGAAACATTTCAGTTCTATAAAGTAGAAAGCATTTGTCCTTTTATAAGTTAATATGTCAAAGTGATAATTTTAAAATGAAACATTTGGTCCTTACTGAAATGATGTTTCAATATTTGCTTATAAAAATTCTTGATGAAAGATTATTCCCACAAAATGTTTCAATTTTGTCAACTCAGCATTTTCCACGGTGGAAAGCTGCTCTTTTAGGATACTTTCAGCCAGGTCTATCCATTTCCAGTGTAAGAAGCTAGAATATGGTTTCAAAACATGTTTCCATTCTTTCTTTCCTTTTTTTCCCTTTCTTTTCTTAAGATGTACAAAAAATAATTTATAAGCAAGAGGTACCTAACAATATGACCAGCTCTCAGCCTAAAGTCAGTTCCAAGCTATGCAACATGAGAAGAACATCCCCCATTGTATTGGAGACACACATATACACTCAAGTGCCATTGGTGACATTTCCTCATTATCTTTACGGAACTGAGACAAAATAAGTTAATTCTGCAACCACTCTCTATTTGGAACTCTCATATAGTTTACCCGATGCAGCTGCAGAACTCACCCTTAAAAAGTTGTGTAATCAAACATACACGCTGGTGCCAAGCTAAACAACAAATAGGGGTAGGATAACAAGGCAAGATAAGTGAAAAATGAAAGAGCTATCTAGTCCTACTAACATTATACAATTTTAAAATGAGGCATATGGATTTTATTCATGTGTTTCCATCCTGAATAAGTGAACTATTTGATTAAATGGACCAATAAAATATTTAAAGGTGAAGTTGAAGAAAAAACATTTTATAAAATAGGGTTTCCAAAGGTCTAAAGAAAAACACCTTTAGCATACTGAGCAGTAACAAGGGTTATGTTAACACTGGACCTTCATAGAAGTAAGTTTTTGTCTTTATTATGGTCTTTTGCTTTCAAGGGAAACAGACTGTAAGCTCTTTGAGGGAGGTACTGGCTTTTTATTCTTTGTTTGTACAGTGCAAAGTAAAACAGAGTTCAATATTTTTTTTAAAGTTAGCTACTGTATACATATAATACAACTGAATGCAGTTATTTGCAAGGTACAGCATTCTACAAAGCAGAGAAAAGGGAGACCGCTTACCATGATGACATTACAACCAGCTTGAACATCACCTTTGAACACAGTCCCTATAGGCAAGTATCTACAAAAGTGTGACTGATGCAAAGAAGTCAGAAGAGGGAAGTGTAACAAGAAAGAAACCAATAGAAGGGTGCAGGAAAATGTACAAACTAAGCTGAAATAGAACATGGCCTACTAGGACACTTTTCAGTATGCCCATACAGCAAAAGGCAGCACCATGTAATGATGTGCAGAAGCAATGCAGTTTCAGAAACTGCAGCTAACCCTGAAACTGAAAACAATATAGACCTTAGACCTTACAAGGCTGGGAATGGAGGAACACAGCTATACAGCTTCCCATTCCAGAGCTAATACAAGGTATCTCTACAAAGCATGGCCTTATGTTTGGGAGAAATATATTATATTTTCTTGTAATTTAGGTTCCACCAGTTTGGATTTGCTTACACAAGAATAAGTAGATTCAGGTTGATCAAATGCACTTCTGATTCTTAGGAAATATGGCAGTACACAAGTCTAAGACTGCATAGACCAGTATATCCTTCTACGGGTTTGCCTCTCAATATCTATTTTTTGACCAACTATAAATTTGTTTTAGATATAGCGCCATACATGTACATTATACACAAAACATACCATGTTAACTGTTGCATAAAAATAATAGAAAATCTAGCACTCAGGAGTTAGGAAGTCCACAAATTAAAAGTTGCCTGTGAAGCATTATCCCCTTGTGCATGACCACATAATAATTTGGCCAGAGGCAGATGTCTTTGAGAGTCTAGCAGTGAGAGCAAGAGCAAAAGGAAGAGCTCAGCATCCCAAAGGAATACTACCCCCCCATCAAAGATGGAATAATAAAATGGCCATATACATAGGGCAGATAATGTCCGCAATAGAAACTGACAGCATTCCCTCCCCCGCCGCTCTTGGCAAGAGTACTCTATAAACCAGCATTTAGGGCACTATCCTGGGAAGTGACATATGGATTCAGATCCTCTCAAGCAGGGAAGAAATTCAACATGGGTTTTTCACATCCTGCCTGGCGTGCTCCAAACTCATGGGATGATGTGGGAAACAAGACTACCACCACAATTGGTTACATTTAGACTTCAAATTTAACCTACATCTGAGAGCCATTTTGTCATCCAAGGCCTAGTAAGTTTCCTTAAAAATACTTTTAAAAAAAAATTGTCCTCTGCATGACTTCTCACAACACAAACTTCATTCATCCCTAGAGTAGGCCCATCTTCAATGAGGCACTGGTTCTCTTGAAAAAAGCATATAGTCATATACTTATAGACTACAACCTTAATTCTGGTGTTTCTTAATTTTTTGAGTGTCCAACTATGTAACATTACTAATGTACTCTTAATGCATTACGGATAATAAAATATATAACGTAAACCTGCATGGTTTCCAGTGAAAATGATAATCCAGTGATAAAGGCTATCTATAATCCAGTGATAATCCAGTGATAAAGGCTAAAAGATAAACCAGTGATAAATCCAGTGATAAAGGCTATCTATCCAGTGCACATTTGGCAGAGCAAAATCTTTAGGTCCTTCTCCAAGGAATGAAGAAACTAAATTCTCCAAAGGGAAAGAAAATTATTATTAAAATACATTTGTTTAGCCTATAGCTTCTTTGTGGAAGTGTCTAAACCATTGGGATTGAAAATCTACCCAAAAACTCTGCCCAAAGCAATAAAATAATTCATACCCATTGTTAAAATGTCCAAGAAAGTTTAAGCAACTGAAAACAAGGACTCATCCAGAGAATTATCAGGTGATATTAGAAAGTGATAATACTAGTTCTGCCCTATAGTGCACATAATTTTCCCCTTCATTTCATAGAACCACTTTGATTGAATTAGGATATAACCCTAAATACAAAATAGGTTCTGTTACTGTTAATGCAACAAGAATTTGGAGTTTTTTAAGAAGAGCTCTTGGAGGATGACAAGAGTTTTTCCAAGATCATCCTCTTTGGAAGTACTTACGCATGACCAGTTATGAGCATACACCATGAGGACCAGCAGTTAGGGGTAAGGGGTGCTCATCTACAGATTTGCACTGCAGCAGTGGGAGGCAGTCATTGCATGGACATGTGTTATAGCAGCAGGGTTGTAGATATTTGGCATAGTGGGGAATGGGGCAGAGGGCATCCATGCAACGTGCAGCATGGGGGCCTCATGACTCCCAGTGATGCAGCCCCACCAGAAGCCCATGGCCCATTCCTCCAGCTGCTTAGAAATTGGGCAGCTCTGATTAAAAACACCATGTTGAATTCTTTCCAGAATATTTCTGTTGTGTTTAAAGGATCATTTAAACCACCAGAACAGTCAAGGATGAACTGCAGCATCAAGCTATTGCAAGAGTGGGAGTCAAGATCTTATAGATTCATAGAATGTAGGCTGAAAGGGACCTCAGAAGTTCATTGGGTCTAGCCCCCCTGCATCAAGCAGGAAAGACAACTGGGGTCAAGTGACTCCAGCAAGGTGACTGTCCAGTCTCCTCTTGAAGATTTTCAAGGTAGGCAATTGCACTGCATCTGGAGGGAGCTTATTCCACAGTCTGGACACCCTATCACTCCCCCCCCCCTCGCTGCTTAAGCAGAGATCCCTTTCTCCTCTCTGCCACAGCAGGGACCATAGCTATCATATGGTATGCTAGCTAATACTGAGTGGTGTCATTATGCATATCTCTCCAATTTCACTGGGATAGGCAGACAGAACAGTGACCACTTAGGGCTTTTGGAGCTAACCAACAGGTTAACTGCTAAACTGTTTAAGAAGTTTGAAATAATGTGGAGAGAGGCTATTGTTTTGCTAATCGGGTGATAAAGACTGTTATCAGCCCCCTGGCTGGCTTGCTCACCTGTCAGTTTTACTGCAGACAGTATGATGAAGCAGGGTGGGAGACTGAAAAGTTCTGTATCATCAACAGATGCATGCACTGCACCCCACCCCCAACTTGCCTCAGAGTCCTAGCCCGGGGCTGGGGGCTGGCAACATTCCCACCCCTTGAGCAGCCAACAGTGAAAAGCCTGTGATCATGTGGGTAGACCTGCCTAATGAGAGAGAACTGCTGGGGCCTAGCCATGCTGTCCTCAGTTCAGCTCCCTGCAGAAGGGAAGGGAGGGATGTTCTAGAGCCCGCCCCCCAGCTTCTAGGCTGAGTCACTGCAGGCATGTGCCTGAATTTCCTCAGTCCAGAGAGAATGTCTGCCCACTTTCAGACTCATTTAGCCTAGCCAGGTTAAACTAACCTGAAAAGATTGAATCGATTCAGGCTTGGGCTTTTTAAATGTCTGTCCCTAGCCTTTAAGACAATGGGTCTTGCACTCTTCCATGAAAAGCTTCATCCCAAAGCAAAGCAAGATTTGTATGTGTAACTGAAGTTTTAGGGATAAAATGGGCTTTTCCCATCTAGGTCTAAGTCTAAGCAAAAAACCATTATGAATTGAGAACCCATGAAGTAGGCAGGGAAGCAAGAAGTTTAGTACATGAAGTACAACAAAAACCTTTGTATTTTTCCAAAGTGAGTTGAACAGGCTAAGAGACTATACCTTTGTGGCAAAGGCCTTCAGATTATTTCATACTAGCATAGTTAAGTGATGATTAGACAGTGCTGAAGTGACTAAAGCAAAAAAAAATTGAGGGGAAACAATACCCATATTGTCTGCTTTGAAGTTAGATAGCACTCATCATATGTATGTCTCCTCACAAACTTTCATTCAGCATTGTCTAATCATCACATAGCCATGCTAATATATTGGAAATGCTAAATATATAACTTTATAATGGGGACAATAGAAACACTTCAAGTAACATGTTCCAATCCTATATTCCTCCTTAACCTCTACTTATATCCTGGAGAAGCTCTTAAATCCTCAGCCTACAGCACATGTGCTTGTGAGAACAGTAGATCAAACACCTTTAAAGAGCAGTCATTTAAAAGTTTTCCAGTTCATTTAAGAGACTATGTCAGCAGGAAACTCATTTGAGTGGCATATATCCAGTCTGCATTGTCGCTGAATGTGTTAGGGACTTTGCCTCTTATTGGTACCAGTCATGCTCAGGCGAATGGATTTTATTACATTTTCTGTCTCTTTTTTTCCCTCTCCACTACCCAACCAATAACTGAGAGGTGGTGTATATTGATAAAGAGTTACTTTCCTCTTCTGTAGCACCTAATTTCCTCCAGCACTGCTACTTACCTTTACAAAGTGGTTAAAGTAGGTGGAATTCACTAACATATAAAACAACAAGATGTGTGTCAACAAACAGAACACTATGTGCAAAGCATCAAAACGCAGATTAAAGCACAAAAAACCTTTTCTAGGCTTCAACAATGTTTCACCTGTCATTTTAAAGCAAAAACAATCTAGCATGTGCTTTGATCATCTGTAATAGATTCTTTCTGACTGGTTGTCAACCTGAAAATTAAAATGGCTGGTTGAGAAAGCACAACAGCGACTGTGGTAAAGAGAGATTAATCATTTGTTCCAACTAATGAAGACATCATCACCAGTGTAAATCAAACTAATCCAATATCATTACCTACTGATCTTTTCTTTAGAAATCAAAATTCCTTTGTCCATGCGTGCAAAGTCCAGCATACCAATTAAGGTATATCTGCTTCAATAACAATACTTAAATGATTTTCTTTTCTTTGCAGCTACAGCACTGGACACATAGGACATCAATAGACTTTGTACATTTTATGATGAAATAAACAGAGATATAAAATGACAAGATAAAAACAGATACGTTCATGAATTTTAAGTTATTCAGATATTTACATTAATTACATAGTTAAAGAGTGATTGCCTCTTTTTATCTTCTATTAACTAAAAATGAGAAAGGAGATCAAGAAACACAGCTGGGCATTTATTAATTCTATTCTTCCTTCAACAATTAAACTTTAATCAGTTTCAAAGAAGATTTGGGTCCTGTCCAATGCGGTTGCCATGCTTAAAAAGACTGATGAAAAGATACATAAATTACCTGTAGCAAAGCATTTTTTTATTTTTTGAATAAAGGTTTTCCATTTGGCAGAGAAAGAGTTTGTAGCAAAAGATTTATATGATGAATGTATATAAAGTTAGTTATAAAATTACTCTTATAAGAGTAATTACCCAATTACATTTTCCTTTTTGTATTTTATTCTAGGAAACCTTTTTTTTTGAATGGCATTTAATCTGTATGTGTGTGGGGGGGGTGGGAATAAAAATAAATATTAAGGTTATAAATATTGTTTTAAAATGGAGCTAAATGAAGACTTATGCAAATCAGAAAACTAAAAATCATACAATAAGTTGCAGTTTTCTAAAAAGGATTTTCAAGAAAAAAATATCAAAGACCTTTTTCTAGAATGAAAAAGTATACAACACACTATGTCATGTTCCTCCCCTCCCTCCCCCCCCCCCGCAACAAAGTACCATTCTCCATGCCTACAAAATAAAGAAAATAAATAATTACATAAATAAATATTCTACTTGGACTGAGATAAAAGGGAAATCCATCTTTTTCATACTGTACCACAACACAATCCAGGAAGGATCAGTAGTCACATTGCTGCAAGATATCAATATCTGTCAGACTACAAGCTACTGCTGCCTTGGACATGAAATTAGATCAATTGGCCATCTGGGGTGAACACATGGAAGAACATATAGAGAACAGCAAGCAACAATTAGATTCCTGAGGGTTTCAGCCAAGGAAATTAATCAGGGACATGGGGAGCTCATCTCTATTAGGAGCATAATTTGAAGAAGCACCTCACACCTTTAATGATAAATAAATAAATATATTATCCTTACCTAAGAAAATAGCTATCCTCCCATGCTATACATCCTGGAGTAAAGGAGAGTCAGATAAACAGAGCCAGCTTAACTTGAGGATTCCCGGATTGAGAGTGAATGGACCCTCAAAAAAAAAAGAAACAATGAACACAGGCTTACCTCATGTGAAACACAAGGATTTGTGAAGTTTCTTGGTTGGAGGATGCAAAGCTTCTAGAAATGTTAGATCAAGCTGCCAGCAGCATAAATGCAGGGCCTAGAGTAAAGTCTTTGGGAGCCATGAAATCATTGAAAAGTAGGGCTACAAGAGACCTGCAGAGACCATCTAGCCTCATGAACGACACGTGTCCCCGGAGGCTGGGGGGGCACAGTGACCACCCTCAGGCGGTGGTGGCAGTCGCAGGGGTGTGGCAGTGGCAAGAGGGGAGCTCCCACAGGTGGCAGTGGCAGTGTTAGGGAATGGGGGGGGTGGCGAGCGCTGATCAATGGTCAGTGACCACCCACAGATGCCGCTGGCAGTGTCAGTAGCAAGGGGGGATGTGGCAAGCAACTTCTTTCAGGGGGTGCACCGCCAATCTCAGGGGTGTACGTGCATCCACATGCACCCCCTATGTGTCACCAATGTCTAGTCCAACCCACTGCCTGAAGCAGGATCTTCCCTATCCAAACCATCCCATACAGCCATAACCTAAACTCTACACATTACTACGATCAACCCTGACACAACATAGACCTAACAACCTAATCTGACAAAGGTAAAGCAGGGTAACCATGGCAACCAATGTCCTGCCTCTATAAAATGATCAAGAGGGCCCAGGTAGAGGGCCATGACCCTGTCCCCCACCCCATACAGAGAAACGTAAGAATCCTCACAGTCCATACCAATCCGACCATAGGGTAAAATTCATTCCTGACTCCAAATACAGTGATCAGTCTGAGGGCCAAGACCCTCCAAGAGCACACTTTGCAGGAGTGCTATACTTAAAATTAATGTGCCTGTGGGGTAGGGGACAGAAATAGACCCTTTGGCCCTACTGCTCAACAGTTAGTAACCCTGTCCACACCTCTGCAGACCAGCAAGGTACAGATGATGCTGGACCAAGGCACAGAGATTAGAACGGGGTGGGCAAAATGGCCAATCCGGCCAGCAGCCTGACTCCATTTCCCAGCTGCCCCTGCCCGCATGGGTGGGGCCTGCACGTCCCTGCACGAAAGCACGTAGACTGCACATCACAGCTCTGCTGGCTCCTTGCTGTGGTGACAGCCTTGTCTGGAACAGGGGCAGAGCTGTGATCCACTGCCTGTGTGCCCCTGCCCGGAGCATGCAGGATGCAGATCTCAACTCTGCCCTGCCTGCAGAGCAAGCTGCTCCTGCTGCAAGACCCTAGTGGCTCTGGAGCAGCCCCCTGCCCTGCCCTGCTGTGCACCCTACTAGCATGGCTGGGGCTGGTCTCCATGGCAACCCCAACCTTCTGTTTTCACAGCACAGCTGTGGCTAGGGTCTCCATAGAGACCAGCCCCAGCCATGCACATGAGGCAGCTGAGAAATGGAGTCCACTGCCGACCAGATCTGGCCAGCCCCATCCAGCCTTGTAACATGCAGCTCCTGCCCAAGTCCCTGGCTACACATGGCAGCATGTGGGGCCAGCTCCACCTGGCCCCATAATACACAGCTCCTGCATTCCCACTCAAGTCCCCAGCTGCATGTGGTGGCAGGATTGGAAGTGGAAACAGGGAGAGAAAAGTGGAATCGGGGAGAGATCACCAAAGAGGAGTATACCACCTCTGCTCGCGCTTGTAGGGAGGCAGTTAGACGGGCCAAAGCTACCATGCAGCTGAGGATGGCATCCCAAGTAAAGGATAACAAGAAATTGTTTTTTAGATATATAGGGAGTAAAAGGAAGGCCCAGGGAGGAATAGGACCCCTAATAAATGGGCAGAAGCAATTGGTGATGGACAGGGGAGACAAGGCTGAACTCCTCAACGAGTTCTTTGCCTCAGTGTTCCTAAGAGAGGGGCAAGACAAGTCTCTCACTGGGGTTGCAGAGAGGCAGCAGCGAGGTGCCAGACTACCATGTGTAGACCCTGAGATGGTGCAGAGTCACTTGGAAGAACTGGATGCGTTTAAGTCGGCAGGCCCGGATGAGCTCCATCTGAAGGTACTGAAGGCACTGGCCAACATCATTGCAGAGCCACTGGCAGGAATATTTGAACGCTCGTGGTGCACGGGCCAAGTCCCGGAGGACTGGAAAAGGGCCAACGTGGTCCCCATTTTCAAAAAGGGGAGGAAGGAGGACCCGGGCAACTATAGGCCAGTCAGTCTCACCTCCATCCTTGGCAAAGTCTTTGAAAAAATTATCAAGGCTCACATTTGTGAGAGCCCGGCAGGACAAATTATGCTGAGGGGAAACCAGCACGGGTTCGTAGCAGGCAGATTGTGCCTGACTAATCTAGTCTCTTTTTATGACCAGGTTACAAAATGCCTGGACACAGGAGGAGGGGTGGATGTCGTATACTTAGACTTCAGGAAGGCCTTTGATACGGTATCCCACCCCATACTGGTGAACAAGTTAAGAGGCTGACTTGGATAACTACACAGTCCGGTGGGTGGCGAATTGGCTGGAGGGTCGCACCCAGAGAGTCGTGGTGGGTGGGTCGGTTTCGACCTGGAAGGGTGTGGGCAGTGGGGTCCCGCAGGGCTCAGTCCTTGGACCAATACTCTTTAATGTCTTCATCAGCGACTTGGACGAGGGAGTGAAGTGTACTCTGTCCAAGTTTGCGGATGACACAAAGATATGGGGAGAAGTGGACACACCGGAGGGCAGAGAACAGCTGCAAGCAGACCTGGACAAGTGGGCAGAAAACAGAATGCAGTTCAACAAGGAGAAATGCAAAGTGCTGCACCTAGGGAGGAAAAATGTCCAGCACACCTACTGCCTAGGAAATGACCTGCTGGGTGGCACGGAAGTGGAAAGGGATCTTGGAGTCCTAGTGGACTCCAAGATGAACATGAGTCGGCAGTGTGACGAAGCTATCAGAAAAGCTAATGGCACTTTATCATGCATCAGCAGATGCATGACGAATAGATCCAAAGAGGTAATACTTCCCCTCTATTAGGCGCTGTTCAGACCGCAGTTGGAGTACTGCGTGCAATTCTGGGCACCGCACTTAAAGAGGGATGCGGATAACCTGGAGAGGGTCCAGAGAAGGGCTACTCGTATGTTTAAGGGCTTGCAGAGCAATCCCTATGAAGAGAGACTGGGGCACCTGGATCTCTTCAGCCTCTGCAAGAGAAGGTGGAGAGGCAACCTTGTGGCTGCCTATAAGTTTATCACGGGGGCACAGAAGGGAATTGGTGAGGTTTTATTCACCAAGGTGCCCCCGTGGGTTACAAGAAATAATGGCTACAAGCTAGCAGACAGCAGATTTAGACTGGACATTAGGAAGAACTTCTTCACAGTTAGAGTGGCCAAGGTCTGGAACGGGCTCCCAAGGGAGGTGGTGCTCTCCCCTACCCTGGGGGTCTTCAAGAGGAGGTTAGATAGGCATCTAGCTGGGGTCATCTAGACCCAGCACTCTTTCCTGCCTATGCAGGGGGTCGGACTCGATGATCTATTGAGGTCCCTTCCGACCCTAACATCTATGAATCTATGATGTGGAGCCAGCCCCACTCAGCCCCATAATCTGCAGCTCCTGTGCTTCCTCCAGAGTCCCTGACCACAAGTGGCGGCAGCATGCAGGGCCAGCCCCACCCAACCCCATAGCGCGCAGCTTCTGCACTCCAGCCTGAGTCCTCAGCCATATGTAGTATCAGTGTGCATGGCCAGCCCAACCCAGCCCCATAGTGCATGGCACTCTGTGCTCCTGTCCTCTTCCTCCAATAGGAGTCCCTGGCCCCAGCCCGGTGGGACCTTTACCTGCATTCCAACTCTCTCAGGCAGGGAGGGCTGGGAACAGCCACGGGGTGACCAGGAAAAAGCCTCTGCCAGGCAAAAGCTTCTTACCTCTAGTGCCCCCTGTCTTGGGGCCAGGAACCAGTCAGGCCAGGCTGGGATGAGGGTGGGCATTGGTTGCTTAGCTTCTGGAGCTGCAGCTCCTGCATGGTGGTGCTGACTTGCAGGGGGGCAGCCCAGGGCCAGGGCTTATGGAGGGGTACCGCAGGCCAGATGGAATTGCCTGGTGGGCCAAATTTGGCCTGTAGGCCAGATTTTGCCCACCTGTGCACTAAGGTATAATTTAGAGTGGCTACACTTTAGTGTAATACAAGCTAGCTAGCATGGATTGGCGATAATCATGTTCTGGAGTGGCGTAACTTTGAGCTGCCTAACAAGTGCTTAAAACTAGTTTCAGGTATTAACGTGCAGACAGTCCAAGTGTTAAGAGCTCCTGCTGCTGACCAAAATTACCTTGTAACAAGGCCCTAAATAAATCAATAGAGAGAAGCCCTAGGAAGAGATTGGGCATTGCTATGAAAGGCAGCCGTACAACAAAACAGGAGCACATAATGTATGATAGGAAAAAATCAAACTGTATGTGCAAAGACAGAATAGTATTCCTATACTGGCTTGCACAGGCTTTGCTTATATCAAGGTAAAAAAAAAATGTAAATTTTTAATATCCCCCATTTTTCACACTTACCTTTGAGGTACCTAGGAAAAGCGCACAAAATCCTAATTACACCATATAAAGGAAATTATTTACAAAAGGGAAAGCTAGACCCCATGGACTGTGAATCATTTGCACACTAACTATAAAACAAATCAAATTAATCTAACAATTCCAAAGGGAGCTATGAAGTTTAACCAAAGTGCTGGTGCTGATGGGAGGGGGAAAGCCAGTTTGATAGGAAAATATGCAGCACCATGTCAAGCCATTGGTTTGCAATTGAATAACAGCTTCTAATTTATGTGACATTGAGAGTGTAGTAATTATACGTAAATTTTAATTATTTATATATTGCCAGCATCTGAATACAAATTGGTGTCTTGCTTGGCTTTGTTATTTAGAGATACGCACCCATAAAAAAAATATCATCAAAATTCCCCAGTGCTACAATAAGACAGGTTTTGCTTGCGAGGGGATCCAGAATTCGGCTGGAATCAAACGGCTTTGAATAGCCATATATCTGAGTAAACAGGCGTCATCTTTTACTCTGGCAAAATGGAATTTCCCTCTTCCCTTTCAGCTGATAAGAATCAAGAGGAAATCGCTGCAGCAGTTTCATACCAGGTAACTATTACTGCAAAGAAATTGCTTCTGGTTTATATCGCTGGGAAGGAAAATTGGCTTTAATAGTTGCTCCCTTTTTGTTTCCTCATTAGCTTCCACTCTGTGTGGGAAAACTAGGGTAATTGTCCTTCTAAACAGTCTTTTTTTCCCCCTCTGCCTTCTCTGAAATGTTAGTTGAGGGTCTGCCTGGGGTCAGTAGGGTTTCTGCAGAAAGGGAGAAGGCTCTTGGGATGGATGGACTTTGTGTAAGATTTTAAACATCACTTGGGTTCTGGAAGCTCAAAGTAATTCCATGCTTTCCCCACTCTGTTTAAGAAGAGAAGCTCTTTCTCTGTCAGGTGGTCTTGACTCTGCAATAAGGGCTGCTCAGCCGCAAGGTGTCTCCTGGGTAGTTCCTAAGCTGAGGAAGCTGGGTTTTTTTTTCCTCTCAGACTCAATCCCTGGTGACTTCACATTATGTATTTTTATATAAATTTAATAAAATATTTAAACATTGGGTGGCACAGAGTTGTCATTTTTCTACCCATTGGAGAGTGTTCAGTAGCCACTGCTGGGGTTGTCTGTACTTCCAATCCAGGGGCAGGCAAAGTGGGGCTGTTGCCACCTGCAGCTGTGGACTGGGGGTGGGTGGGGGAGTGTGAGGAGCTGTGTGCTATGGGGCCAGAAAGGGCTGGCCCCACTCACTGCAACCAGGGCAATGGGAGGGACTTCTGGTGGCAAAGGTTAGGGGTGGGATCTCTGGTCCCAGGATGGCAGATGGGGTGGGGCACCTGTCAAGGGGTGGGGCTGCTCTTGTGGCCCTTGACAGTTCATCAAAACTCATTAAGCTGCCCTCCATCCAAAATAATTGCCTGCCCCTACCTTAATACTTAAAACACCCCACCCATCCCCCTTCTCCCACTAGTCCAGATCAGGTCCACTGCCCCACCTTTCCCCACATCCCTAGTACCCCAGATCCCTGCTCACAGCCCCACTCCCCCACCACCTCAGCCCCCAGATTACTTGCAGCTGCCCATCCTGCCTGTCCTAGGAAAGCAGGCAGGGAAGGATTAACCTACCTTCCTGGCTGCTGCCACCATAGCTGTTCAGTGATGGGGGCTGGGCATGCAGGTTAACCCTTCCCTGCCTTCTCCCCTGTCACAGACAGCCAGGCTGCCACAAATAAGTGAGAGGGCAAGGGGAGCCCTAAGGGGGAAGGAGTGGAGGGAATTCCAGAAATGGGAGGGGGGGGCAGAATTATTACCTTTCAGTCCTCCAGGCCTCTGCTGGCCTGAATTTGTGACTACTCCAAACTCAAGCTAGCACTAACACTGATCAACATTTGTGTGGCTCACAGCATAACATGCAACAAGGCCCTTAGATATGCATGTACAGATCAATAAATGCATTTTTATAAAGAATCTGAAGAAGCTAACATTCTTTGTGAAGGTTAATAAGTCCCTAGATTTTTTTAAAAGGTATTTGGGATGATCTCACACTACTGTCAAAACCAAATTTACAATAGTGGAGACAAAGACATAAGAGAAATTGAATACAGTACCTAAAATATAAACAGCATAAAATCCCAGAGCATAACATTTTAAAAACTCTGGATAGCCATGTCATAGGGTACCCATTCTGTCAAGCATGTTTAAAAAAAATTGTGCATAAAAGCACCCAGTTAATACAATCTCAAGCTTACATGTAGTCCATTTACAAGAAAAAAAATTCTAACCATATAAGATAGCCCAACTACCAACCCATCCCACCTTTATTTTTATTTGTAATTTTATTTATTTGTTTATTTTGTGCGCACACAATCCCATCTTCATGTAAATGCCTGAGAAAAAGTGATGGCCTTTTCTTCATCCTATAAAGGCAAACAAGTTTTGACTTTGGCATGAAAATAAGGGAGGGAGGAGTAGAATTCCAAAATTAGAATGCCCAGCCTACATACGTTAAAATCTGCAGATTTCAGCCTTTATTGCTCTAGGGAAACAAATTCTCAACTGACAGAGATGCAGGTTACTTGGTCAAAAAAATTTCAAGTTACTTATGTAAAAATTTGCACTGCAACTGGTTCCACAGCCATATTAATATCAACAGGTCAACCTTGAATACCTACAGCCTATGTATTGGTTCACCAGAATATTAAAATGTCGGCAATACCAGTTCTGCCTTTGGCAAGGCTACCTTCATGGCAAGACAGAATCAACATTGTAACGGAGCATGCCTGTCTCACTGTTCCTATTTAAATATGATTAAGGACCTACCGAAATCACAATTTTGTGGAAATTGTGAAATCTGGCATTGCCTGAAAAATCCGTGAAAAAAAAAAAACTTACTGAAAATAAAATGCTGGTTCCCCAGAGGGAGCCAACAGTCCTCAAGGTGCTTTGGCCTGGCCACACAGGCCACTGGGGGCAAAGCAGGGTGGAGGAGACCACTGGCATGAAAGGGAGCCCAAGATGTCTGCTGCCCCCACCTCTGATTGGTGGAGAGGGCTGCCTGTCATGCATTTCGTGGTGAGGGACAGGGCTATATGATGGACAACACTTGCAACCAATCAGCAGCAAGAGACAGGCCACTGGGGCCCCTCGGCCAGAAGCATGGGGTGGAGGGAGCTGCAATTAGCCCACAGAAACAGCAGCCAGCCCCATGATCTCCTCATGAAATCAGCCAGCCACCTCCTCAAGTTGGGCAGATCCCTAAATATAATCCTCAGATCTTCACAAGTGAACCTATGGAAACAGATATGCCCTCAGGTCAGCCCAGTTTCTACTTTTGGAGTTGGATTCAACACACACGGTTGCCATTTCATTGCTTGATACTCTTCCATCTTACAAGGGGGCAGTTGTCTGAGCCAGACAGTTCTCAGATTATGTGGTGGAATCTTTATTAACCCCCATCCTTAATTACTCTTTTCTTATGCTGTTTAAGAGTTTGATAGCCAATGTAGTAGGGTTCCTGAGAAGAATTATCCAATGAAAACTATGGGATAATTAAAATGTCCATTTCAGGGGCAGAAAACTCAAGCCCTTGAGAACAATTCTCCCACCAGACCTCCACATTCCATATCTGAAGGTGCAAGTCAGCATTCATCAGGTTTTTCAACTACCACACTATCAAACTACCATAATCATACTACACGCCCATGGGTTTTGCATGTGCCAATTTGGAACTGTACAAGTGCACAGTTTGAGCATACATAGGCTCAGTTGCACTCAGACTGAAAGTGATTTTGTGAAAACAGGAAACAAGTGCAGCTAAAGGGTATGTACAAGCATTACATTTAGATCAGTCTAACCAGGGTTTAGACTGAGAAAGGGTTAACTCAGTTTACCAAGGGTTAACCTGACCTAACAAATGCCTGTGCTCATTCATAGCACAGCCCCAGGGCTATGAAAGCCAAGCCACTCATCATATCTTCTGACCAGGCTATTTTCAGCCTCTGACTAACCCCTCTCCCCCAGATCTGTCAACTCTCCCCCTTCCCTCCTCCCCTCCGCCAAATTATTTATCTCAGGCTGCCCACTATGCCCCAGAAGGAAAAAACACCTGCACACACCACTCCCAGTTTAGATTTAGCTAGTTTAAAGTAAGCCAGCTAAACTTAAACCAGGTGCGGTAAATGCTTTTTCACACCCAAAGGCACCATTTTGAAAAGCTGGCTTAATAAGGAAGTTTATCTTGGAAGAATAAATCACAACTTTTTTAAATGACACTTTCACTACCCAAGTTTTATGACTCTCGAGTCCTCAATCTTTACTATTATTGTATGAGACCAAAGGGATGCATAACTAGCAGAACCCAATGCTAAAAGGAAACAAGCCCATATATTTATGTCTACCACCAGTAGTCAGATAACAGATTTTTCTCATATCTTTTCAGTCAGTGATAAAACAGTTTTCTGGCATATGCGTATGTCACACAGATAATGCTCTACACTGAAGAAGAAACTTTTGGATTCAGCACACAACTTTTTAAAAATCATTTCTTGCAATGTATTCTTTAATAAAAACCAGAATGATAGCTGTCAAAGAAAATAATGCTCAAGGAACTGATCTACGAGTTTACAAAAGGGAAAGAGGTAGAAATGGAAATAGTTTAAATTATTACGTGGGTTGGACAAAACTACTATAAGGTAAATAGACAACTGGCTCAATAGCTGCAAGCAAAGGGCAATTATAAGTGGATCCATATCAGAATAGCAGGAGTTTTTGAATGGAGTCCCACAGGGGTCTGCCTGGGGCCCAGTACTGTTCAACATGTTTATTAATGATTTGGATGCTATCAGAGAAAGTGTCATGAGCAAGTTTGTATACAGCATGAAACTGGGAAGAACTGTGAACATGTTGGAGGGTGGATGTACAATTGAGAAGAAACTCAACAGGTTGGAAAGCTGGGCTGGAGCTAACAGAAAGAAGTTCAGTGCTGACAAATGCAAGGTGCTACACGGCAAGAAGAAGAATCAAGAGTACAAATACAAAATGGGTCACAACGGACTGGATGGCAGCACTATGGACAAGGATTTGGGAGTCTTGGTAAATCACAGACTCAAGATAAGTCTGCAGTGTGATGCTGCTGCACAAAAGGCAAATGCAGTTGTGGGTTGCATCAATAGAAGCATTAAGTGCAAGACAAAGAAGGTGATAGTGCCTTTCTTCTCCATACTGGTTAGGCCTCATCTAGAGTACTGTATACAGCTTTGGGCTCCACATTTTAAAAATGACATGGAGAAGTTAGAGAGGGCCCAGAGGCAGGCAACAAAGATAAAGTCTTGGAAGGCAGGTCGTATGAAGAGAGGTTGAAGGAGCTAGACATGTTCAGCTGGTGGAAAAAGTGCTTAAGAGGGAACATACTAGCAGTCTTCAAATACCTGAAAGGCTGCCATAAAGAAGAGGGAAAACACCTTTTCTCTCTTGCTGCAGAGACTAGGACATGGATTAATGGCTTGAAGTTGCAGCAAATTAGGTTTAGTTTGGCTATCAGCAAAAACTTCTTCACTGTTAAAACAGTGAGGCAGTGAATGGATTGCATAGGGAAGTTCTGGACTCTCCATCAGTAGACGTGTTCAAGAGCTTGGACAGCCACTAGTCAGGACTAATCTAGGCGTAGCTATGCCTACTTTAGGTATTTCCCTTTCCTTGCTTTGCCAGTTGCCTAATGGAGCTGGGAGGGAATGTTCCTCTCCTCTTCTTGCTACGTATGTCAAAAGGTTTTTTGTTGGGGTTTTTTGGGGGTTTTTTTTGGTTCAGGGGGAGGTTAAAGCCTTCCTCAGAGGCATTAGGTATTAGCTGAAGCCAAGACTATGAACTGACTGGGGTGTGCCCATGCTCCTGCTGGGACTTAAACTCAGAGGTTCCTGTCTAGAGGGTCTTACCCCTCCACTCAGGGTCAAACCAATCACCATAGTTGGGATCAGGAAGAACTTTTAACCCATGATCAGGGGTTTTTGCTTTCCTCTGTAAGGAAGCGGGGTATGGCTCTCTTCCTAGGATCTCTTGACTGTATATTAACACCTTTTACAACAGCAAAAGCAGGACATTGACCAGCATGTGGTTTACCTGTGGTAGGGTATTAGGGCAGGTGTTGTGTCAGGGTTGATTGTGTAGTTCTGCTAAGAGGCTAGACAATGGATTTGGATAGGGATGATCCTGCCTCGGGATGAAACATGGAGGTCCCTTCCAGCCCTGTGACTCTATGATATCGGAATAAAGGGTATTTTTGCATGTGCACTGGGGGAGGGGGAAGGGGGTGTTTTAATTAGAGCAGCTCCGAGAGCCGCTCTAATTAAAGCATCCACAGATTCTTGTGTATCAGCGTCCCCATGCTATGCTGATGAGATACAGAGATTGACTGGAGCACAGTAATTAGCATGATCCAAATGAGTCAATTAACCAAGTCTGCTCTGATGCACTGTAATTACAGCCTCCCAGCACATCTACAAGGACTAAAAATATGAAAGGGAAAACTGTTCTCCCTTGAAACAAAGAAGGCACTTTTTACCAATTTTTTAAAAATTGTAAAAAACAACTCAAATTGATCTAATTTACTGTTCAATTTTTTCAGTTACTGTGAACACATTTATATATATATATGCATGCACATATATGGTTTCAACAAGCTACAAATACATAAAGTTTTTATCTTCCCCACCCTCTCTAAAACAATGCTACCTTGTACATGCATGCCTTCATCTGCACCAGGCACTTCTCAGCCAGGTGAGGATCAGGACCCTCAGTCTGGACCTCCCCTTGAGGTCTTTTTAGCATAGTTATATTTTCAGAATTTAATGGATAACCATGGGTATTGCAGGGAAGGATTCATATGGGCAGAATGAGAAGACAGCTGAAGGAAGAAGTTTGGTGCGGGAAGAGGACTACTACATGAAAAGAATGGCACAGACAAAGAAGAGACTGTAGTGTTCAGATGTACATCTAGTATGGAACGAATGTATGCAACACTGAAAGAGAAAGTCATATTTCCTCCAAGAATTGTTGAAATGTGGTGGAAATCAGGGGCCCATGAATTTAGAAGGGGTTTCTGTTGTTGATTTTTTTAAAGAAAAAAATAAAAGCAAAATAAACCTCAAACCTTGTGTTTTTAGTACACTGTACCCCTAAAAAGATGAGTGCAGCAGATAAAACAAAAGTTTGGGTGCTCCTGAGGATTTTCCAAGCCTAACAGCCTCCAGACAAATTGTTCATTGAAAATGTGATAAATAAGGTCATTTATTCAGAAGAAAAAGAGTTCCCGTTAAATTTTAAAAACCTTCCCAGATCCATTTTTACATTTCCCAAAATAGTCACCATTTCAACTCTTGCTTACAGTTCTTTGCCACACGTTGATGTTACCTCAAAGTCTCTTGCTTATACATCTCCCCACCCCCAGCTCACCCCTGTCTGAATAAGTAGCTCTATAAATGGAACCTAACCGGGAACAAATGTGGAAATAAAAAAACCTTGAGTCACCTCACACGTGAAAGGGACAGTCAACCAGCTACCCATGTGAGAATGATACCCCTTCCCTAAGAAGCTACATACAGCCCCATTAGGTCCACAGATCCAAGAAGAAAAAAGCAGCTAGATATTGGTTCATATTTTTACTTCCCAATTAGCAGCCAAGAACAGATTCTGTACAACCTTTCCAGAGGCACCCTTCATTATAGATAACTCCCCACCACCTCCTCCTTAGTAGAAGGTTCCTGGAATATTCCCCCTAGGGAAGCTTTGCCAACATGTTCACAGTAGAGCCACACTACTGGACAATCTCACCTCCCATGGACACAAAGCCAGAGCAGCACTTCTAACAAGATGTGTGTTGATCCCAAATCCAGAAGTTCTGAAAATGAGCCCTCAACTGCTTTGATGGAACAGGTGTCATGAAATCAACAAAAGGCCAACCTTGCTGGGCACCAACTGGAAAACTGTAAAGAGAAGGAAAAACCCCTCAAACTACATCACAAACACTATGTATGCCAAAAAGAGGCATATAATGCCCATTCATGAATGATGCATGCCCCGGCGGCTGGGGGGCATGGTGGCAGCAGGAATGTGGTGGTAGCTGGGGGGGCATGGCATGGCAGTGGCAAGTGGGGAACTCTTGCAGATGCCACCGGCAGTGTCACGTGCCCCCAACGGCGGGGGGGGGGGGGGGGGGGGCATGGTGCAGCAGCAGTAGTAAATGGAGAGCTGCTGCAGATGCCACCGGCAGTGTCAGCAGCGGAGGTAGAAATGGCAAGAGGCGACTGCCCTCAGGCACCACTGACAGGGTCAGTGGCACCTTTTCATAGCGGGTGCACCGCCATGCTCAGGGTGTGCACGTGCACCTGCGTGCAACCCCTATGCATTGCCAGTGTGCCCATTTTAAAGGGGCTCTGTGGGAGCTTGACAGCTTGTTTATTCTGGCCCTTCCCCCCCACCCCACTCCACCCCTTCTTAACCCATTTATATTTATCTTCTCAGTGGTTCAGTTGTGGTCTGGGTTTGCCATGTCAAAAGGTGCCGTGGTGGTGGGAGAGGAGAGGACAGGAAATATTATTCCTTTTAGCTACTCTCACACTGTTTGGTTGGCAGAGACTCTTCTCCCTTAAATAAAAATGCCTTACTAAAATCAAGGCAACCTCCACTGAGGAACTGATGTATTATAATTATTAATATATTAATATAGTACATAGAAGTCCTAGTCAAAGACCAGGATCCCATTATTAACTTAGAAACTTTATCATAGTCCCACTGATAGTGCAGTTGGATATAGAATGGACAATCAAGAAAAATACAATCAAAAGAACCAAAAATCACTTTTGTATCACTAAAAAGTGCAGCTTCTTTGTAATTCAGTCTCTGTATGTTCATCCTACAAGGAAAAAAAATGTGCCTCAAATCCTCTTAGTTTCAAATTCTGAGCAGTTAGATATTGAACAGATAGTCAGTATAGAAATACTCAGAAAGATAAATGGATGGATAAATAGCCATTTAAAAGAAGGAATTTTTCAGCTATGGTTTGCTTCAATTGTTTCTATGGCATGTTACTAGCCCAGAAAGTAGGATTAATGCCGTGGAGACCATAACATAGGATGTCAACATTGCATAATTCAATTGAACTCAAGCATGATGAATTCCATGAGTTTGCACAAGTCAGCATGATTTGCTTCCCCTTGCTAGAGTTAAGTTTGTTCAGGTCCTTAGCCTTTTATCCTGGTAGCATTTCTTTTTCTTGGTCCATTCAGAAAGCAACTCTAGTGTTTATAGATTCCCTAGGATGAGGTGAATATCCCTTGAGTTTCCTTTGAGCAGGTTACAGTATTAGATTTGCCTGTATTCATTCACCAATGACTGCAATGGTATCCTCTAGAGAATGTAATGGTTATGATAGGATTTGGTAGGGAACTGGCAGGCAGGTTTGAACTCAGCATTTTACATGCCAATTAGAGGCTGGCCTTGTATCTATACAATAGCTATTTGTATGTATTTTCCTCCTTCAAGGTCTTAAAACTACTGATCTACATCATACACTCTGAGTACGGTAGTATATCTGGTATTTAATGCTGAGCCAAGGGGTAAATACTCACTTTCTTTTTTCCTTTGCTGAACTATATCAGAGATGAGCAAAACAACTTTGTACCACAGGGTATATAAAGGTCCTTGATATATAGTCTAAAGGATCCAGGGCAACATGTTTGCTAAGACTTCTTTACCAGGGAATTAACCCAAGAACACATGTATGTTGCTAGGCATCAGTTGTGTTTTTGTTTCTTTGAGTATTTCCTTTCTCCCAAATCTTTATGCTCAATGTATGTTTCTTCCATCTGAATGCAGTCACAATAATCTTACCCTGCAGATCCAAACCAGCAGAGTCCCTGCCAAACACAACAGCAAGTACTCCTATATTCTGGGCAAGAGGAGAGAGAAAAATAAAGAAAGAAGGGAAGAGAATACAAATCCTAGAGCTATATGGAGATGGATTTCAACACCAGGGAATAGAATCTGGGAGGGAGGAGAGGAAGTCACCTTGATCTTCCAAATGGAGCACCTACAGCCTTGGCAGAGCTTTGTTCCTACTCATAGTTTCATAGTTGGTAGGGTCGGAAGGGACCTGAGGAGATCATCTAGTCCAACCCCCTGCCATGGCAGGAAAGAGTACTGGGGTCAAATGACCCTGGCCCTGACCTTCTTTCTGCAGACATTGGGACCTGCCACTTTGTGACTCTGCGTGTACAAAAACAGGTTGTCTTGTGAACTACAGCTATGTTCAGTGTGTGGAGTTATATTTTCTCTCACTTCTACTGGTGGGGTCTTGGCCTCTTCAGGGATGCACTCCTCCTCCTCTTCCTTGCAAAGGTCTCTTCCCTACCCCTCTCCCCCACTAGCTACTTTTCAAAATGTTCCTTCCCTTCTGTTAGCTCAGCTGCCCTCCTGTCCATGGCAGCTCTGAGGCAAGAGATTAGGGGTTATGAAGCTATTAGAAGGAACAACAGGAAAAGGCAGGAAAGGGGTCGGGGGAGGAAGAGGTGAAGTAAAGAACATTGTGTGCAGTAAAAGAGGAGGGACTGGAAACACAGGAGACTGTAAAATTTGACACCCCAAACAGAGATTCATCTTGTCCACCCATCCTTTCCCCTACCACACGTGTGCATGTACACACACATACAAGGCCATCCTTGGGGGGGAGGGGGCGAATCAGGGTGACTGTCCCAGGCCCCATGCTTTGGAGGTCCCTGTGGAGCTGGGCAGAGCAGTAACTCCGCATCTAGCTGCTTGCTACCCTTCTTCCCCCGCCGCTGGTGACGGCAGCGGCAGCTTCTTCAGGCCCGGGGCCCATGGGATCAGAGCGGGAGTGGGGCCCCGCATGGGCTGATTTTCCCCGGGCCCCGCACCCTGCTCGGGTTAGCCCTGCGCGCGCGCACACATACACACACACACACACACACACACACACACACACACACACTTCAAGAAAATGGGTAGGAAATCCTTCCCTACAATGGCTATTATTAAAGCCCTGATCCAAGTATGCAGTATGAAAGCCACTAGTAATGTTTGCCCTATGGCATACTTTTATCATCAATAGCAAGTCATAAAGAAACTTTTCTCTTTCTTTTTCTTCTTTTTTTAATATGCATTGACAACAGGAATGCAATTCTGGGTCACAACTTCATGTTATTGGGGGGGGGGGGAGAGAAAGGCCCCTGACATTAAAACACCACCCCAAACTCAATCAATATGATGAACACAATGAAGTCCTTTCTTTCAGATGATCCAAGAATGCTTTTTTCTGCTCCTATAGCAAATGGGCCATACTACTGATTTCTGTTCATAAAATGCATATCTTTATTTTTAATTTTTTCCATCAAGTACCTTTACTGATAGGTATTTAATGTTGCTGCCTCATAATATACAGTACAATGTTCCATTTATTTCCAATAAACTGTATTGTGTTAACACAATTATTTACACCATAGAAATCAAATTAGACCAGGAGCATCCCAGTTTAAAAGAAACTTAAAAGAAATATATCCCTCTGGTGGAAGTCATTGCTTGTACCCAAAAGGCACGCAGTACCCTTGTCTGACCTGGATACAGAGAACTCTGTGCCTTGCCTCCAGATTTCACTTTCTCCAGTCTGTCATTTTCTCCAGACTCTTATTATCTGTGATATGAAACACTGTGCACTGATAGATATTGGCAGGTCCTGATTAAAATTCATTTCACATAGCTTGCTGTTACTTCAAAGGAACAAAGGTCTTTCTTTTTTTTTTTTTTTTTGAGTCTGTAAGAACTGAAAACCCAAGTTATCTTTGAGGTGCTAAGCATGAAAACTGGGTCTTTGTTTGATAAGCAACATCTAAGGTTTCCTTTCTTTTCAACTCAACAACTGGCCACTATTGAGAATTTGCAAAAACTGATTTTTGGTTGTCATCTCTGGGTGCTTCTGACAGCTAACAAACTGCTATTTGACAAGCAATACTTGCCCTTACCAAATTCCTAAGGCTGTAGGAAAATTAGAGGTACCACAGCCTGAAATACAGGGAGTTTATTTGCAGACTTGCATGGTTTCTTTCATCTCAAGAGAACCTGCTTTTAATGCTGTTCCCCCTCTTTCCCATGTCATTCATTGTCTGGTACTTAAATGCTGCCCCCTCCCCTCCACCCATGCACATCAGCTTTGTGTGTGCTACCAAGCACTTCCCATTCTCTCTGCCTGACTTGCATCAATTTCAAGCCAGTTCTGTGTTGCAAGTATCTGGTGCTTTCATACAAAAGTGGAAGAATAGTCAAAGAAACATTTGACTATTAAAACTCCAACAGAAGTATTTTAAACAACCCAAGTGATATTTTTGCATAGATAATATTCCTCTCTTTGTAGTCTTGAGGCATTTTAGACTGATCTCAAAGAAGTAAAAATAAGGCCAATATTTCAAAAGAAGTTGATAAGCACCTGAATAAAAATAATTCCCTATATGTGTTAATCCCACCCCCACAGTTCCCAGGGATGTTGGGGCAAGCTACAGAGCCTCAGTGGTGCTAAAAATCATGTAACTTACTTTGGCACCAATGTATGAATTTGGTTACATGCCTTAAGGCAAACAAGAATGCAAGTTCTGGCCTCAGAGAATTGCCTAAGACAAATCAGCAACCCACTGGCAGGCTGAGATCCAGAATTTATTTCCAACTGCCAGTACACATTTGAGCCCAAAATAAAAGCCACATCTATTTTTAAGAGCCCTAAGTGAAGACAGACACAAGACAAGGGTGAAGGAGGAAGCTAGCTAACACCCTTGAAGTCTGCTACTAACCAGAAGCAATCCATATATGTAATGTTACTGGCAATCAAGTGGAGAAAATATCTTTTGAAACCATACATGGACTGATGTGTTAAAAATATGGTGGTAAAAGCATCTCTTAAAAACTGTTTGCGAAAGAAACCTAAGATACAAGAGCATTAATGTCAGCTGTCTGTTGGTTCAGGGAATGCGTTTTCCTCCTTTAGAGCTCAAAGCACACCAATTTTTTTAAACCCCAAAGTATAAAGGAAGTCATGCTTAAAAAAATAGTCTATTTCCCTTCTTGCTGTCTTTCATTCCATCCATCTCTTTCCTTCCTACCCATTGTTTTCTCATTGCAACTTATAGTACTTTTTTTTTTATTTGGAATCCTCAGTGTGACCTTAAAAACAAAGATCTCCTTTGATAAGTAACAAGATTTACTTGTTATTTTTCTCTTCCTGCATTCATCCCCATTTACTAAGTTTAGGGGTTTTTTTCCTATTCTCCTTTCCATTTCTACTCGCATTCCTAAGGAACTCCCTGGTCTCCAGGACACATATTGGCCTCTCTGTCATACAATATTTCTTTTTCCTAACAAACTTGTAGCATACCTAATGTCAATGTACAAAACTCCTTTAAGAGTACATGGATCATCAATGGCACCACTTTTTAGATTAGGGTTGCTTTAATGATACCAACTTTCATTGGTGAAAATGTGACCAAGGATAAGAATTACTGACATAATAGGTCTTGCACTATTGTCCCATGTTTAGTGATCCATCAAGCCTGCTTCTGGACTGTGCTAGAAGCCACTTGTCTGTAAAAACAATGCTGTCATGTATCATGTAATCCATGAAAGTTCAGCTGTCTTCTAAGTAACCTGCTATTCCTACTTACAGCTTCATGTACCACTATCCCTAGTTTGGCAGGAAGTGCAGATCTTAGCATGTTGGCTGACCCAGACCCTTACCATCAAACTCAAAATGGCAGATAAACAGAATAATTGCTTTTGGAGCAAATGCACAAAAAAGCAGCAGCAGTTTGCAACAAAAAATTATGAGTAGAGCAGGAAACCCTTTTAGTATCCTGCAAGAATTTTCCTACTTTCAAGATTTCTCTTATTCCACTTTGGAAAGAAACCAAGACACTTCATTTTTGGAGGGGGCAGGGGCAAGAAGGAAGGAATCACATGTGCACATTGGATGGTGTAAAGACATCACCCACCTCAGATTACTGAACAGTGATTGGGCAACACAACTGGAGTGCAGGAGATTCAGCTTCAAGTCCCTGTGTTGCCCAGTTCAAACTAGGGGTGGGAAAGAATACTAGGTAAATACCATAACCACTGGACTAGGAGAGGTGAAATAAGAATCTCCCTTCTCCCCACCCCACTTCCAAGATTTCATGCAGAAGCCAAGAACCGTTTACTGACATTACTCAAAAGTGATAATTCCTTTGAAAACGCTTGGCTTAATAAGCATTCTCTCTCTCATGCACACGTTTGTTTTTTTTATTAATGTATTTTATGTTCCAGGTCAAGTCAGCCAAATCAGTTCCAAATCATGCCAATTGAATACAACTCAATCATGCCGAAAACCATATTTGTTAACGAGGCAGAACTCAATCATTCTAAACACCATGTATGGTGCTACAATCAGTGAGCATCCACCATCCTAGGCTCTCACCCTGGGACTTCAGATACTCCCAAATCCATTGGCAGGCATCCTATGTGCAGGCCCAAGCCTGGAGGTCTTGGGATTTGGATGCCCCCCACTTGATCTCAGCCCCACAAGAGGCCAAGAAACTACACTTGATCTGAGCCAAACACAGACACACTCCATTACCAGCTCCAGTTACAATCCATTCCTAATTCCACATTATCAGTTTGAGAAAAGGGTGTGAATTGACCGTGTCTAGTTTGGCAACACTAACTGAAGGATGCATGAATCTAAGGAGCAACTTGTCTGTATGACCAAGGGCATGGCAAACACTGGCACCTGCTCACTCCACCACACACTGACCGCCTCCCTAGAAATGCTACAAGCAAATATTTTAATTGATACAAAGTCTCTTAAGGTCAATAGAGTTCTTTACCTTGCTTTGAAATCACTAAAAAGCAGACTGTAGGTTTACCCGACAGCTGAATCAGTGCCTGTTTATGCAGCCTGAGAATGCTTTTAGAAGGAATGCTTAAGTGGGTACATGCAGCTGCACACAAAAACAGTAGGGAAACAGAGGAATATTAACATCATTAGGATATCATGAGACTAGAGTTCCTCTCTCCCCACACTTAAAAAGACTTGAATATTTGAGTATTCTGGAACCATATTTTTTCCTTGGACCCCTTGTGTACAAATCAAGATACCTGCCACTCAACCAACAGACAAAGTTTCCTACTTGAAAGGCCATTTAGGTTGTTCAAGAGGACAGGTGTACTAAGCATACAGAATAGACATGCAATTCCAGAAAGCCCAATTATTTTAATTACTTGATGATTTCTGACACACTAGCTACCTCAATCACATGCCCCCCACAACATGTGATGTAATACCATCTGTCTCTTTATGACAACAGTATCTTCATATACCTTTCAAGCTTAGACTGGTACCCAGCTGACCAATCACAATTTGATGCAGCCAGCTTCCATGGGCAATCACCATTCATTCTCTTTCTCCACTATGACTGATTGAACTATTTATTACCAGCAATGCCAGTAGACATTTATCACTGCTCTGAGTCAAACATTTCACAAGGCAAATTCATTTCACAGTCTGAATTATTTTTAAACATATTTGTTATTCTAATATAGTTTGGATAGAAAAAATTTCAGCTGTTGGGTCATTCATAAAGGATGATCGTGGAATAATGTAAATGTGACAGTTTGTAAGCATTCAGCCCATTTGAACAACAAATACAGTTAGTTTAATGGTCTCCCATCTGTCTTACCTTCCCTTCTATTCCCATCACCAAGGTGCCAAAATACCTTGAGGGAAGGTATTGAGGAAAAAATCCCCAAACCTAGTAAATTCTCTTGCCCTTTTTCAGAAGTGTTTGGGGTGAGGGGTGTCGGGGGTAGGAGGGAAGCAGTGGAGCTAGACCCCTTATTTTCTCACCCTCCCAATCACCTATTAGCAGTTGACATTTCCAGCGCCGGGTGCCCTGTTGAAAATAGAAGCATGGACTTCTTTAGGACTGTGTAGCTAGCAAGGGTTTATAGCCAATCCAGTCACCATATCATGCTTCTGACAGATAGATATTTATGAGATTTAAATTAAGTAGCCATACTAATGATCAGTTGGGATAAGAGTCATTCACTGTAGTTTGTTTCCTGCATTTTATTTGCCAGAGTAACCACATTAACACGGGTCAATAGTTACAACACCTCTAATGTCTAGCACATAAAACATCATATCTAAACTGTCTGACTTATTACCATCTGTCACTTGAAGAGCTCTTATTGGGACTCTGCTGCTGTCAGCTTCTCATAAAGACTAGTTTTTATAATTATATTTTTGAAATAAGGTGAGAAAATAACACTTCTGAAAAAATTGTATTGCACGATAAATATGAAGGTGGTCTTCTTGCTATACAGTTCTGTATTTTACTTAAATCGCCTAAACCAACAATGAGATCTCTACAATAAATGACACTTTTCACTTAACATATACCTATACATCATTGCACCACTTGGTGAAATACTTGAAACTAAAAACAAAC
The DNA here is from genome assembly GCF_030867095.1 of Alligator mississippiensis. Taxonomy (NCBI): domain Eukaryota; kingdom Metazoa; phylum Chordata; order Crocodylia; family Alligatoridae; genus Alligator; species Alligator mississippiensis. The sequence continues at coordinate 218,584,241 of NC_081826.1, forward strand.
AAAATAAACAGTACATACTTAAATGTGTTTACAGAATTATGAGGTTTGGGGGGAAAAAAAGACATAGTACCCTGCTAGAAGGTATTAACAAAACCACAGCTGTTTGGTGCTGTGGGGGAAATATATTGGTTTTACATTTTATAATTTCAAACCCAGTTGTCAACAGGCAACTTATGTTACTTTATATTCCACTCATCACAGCCCACCATAATTCCTCATGGCACAGCCAAGTAAAATATATCCCACTGTGCTGACACTACTTATTGTTTTTTGTCTCTTATAAATGATTTGTGACTATGCTTTGAATTTTGGTAACAGTATTTCCAGAAGCTTTTAACAGAAGCAGTATAATCAACAGAACAGACATTCTGGTATCTTAGGAAACAGGAGAAAACCTTTTGCTTCATTCTCTATGCCTTCTGCATTCTCTCCCCCTACTGTCTGCCAACATCCTTCTGCCCTCTTTATATGATACTCATCAAGCAGCCATGGAAAGTTATACTAGCTTCCAACCGTGTAGCTGTACTAATACTACTTGCTTCTGCCCATATGTTGGATAAGGAATTGGGCTGCAATTCAGTTTAAGGTTTATATTCCTGAATAATGAAGTATTTGTTGGACACATTCATAGTCCATTAAGGCGGGGGGGAGGGAGGAGGGGAGGGGCAGGGAGGAGGAGGGAAAATGAGTAAAAATAGCTAGGAACAAAGTAGATGACACTGTCATTTTGGTATCTAAATTAAAAGCCTCGCCCATTAGGAGGTTCCATTCTTTAACTCAATCAATCATTTTCAGTTACCTAATCCACTAAAGAACTCATCTTGACTTCCAGATCCCAAGTTCAGCTTTGCACAGCTGGCACTTAAAAAAAAGTCACACATCTTTTTACTTACCACCTAGTTGTATCTAATGTGGAAATCTTTGAAAGAAAATAATTTGCAAGATGAAAAAGAAAGCCAATAATGTCATTTCTGTCATTCAAGAACAGAATCATGCCTTAAAAAATATGTACCTTCTCTTTCCCATTACCTGTCTTATCAGTTGTTATACTTTATATAAAGCAAGTGATTAATACTCATTTCATGCTTGGTATAATAAAGAATACAAACTTATTCTAAAAACTTTTCAATATCAACATTTTGAGTCCCATCAAAGGACACCATTTTTTCAGATGATCTACTACACCCATCACTACCACCTCCTCATTTTGATACAAGAGAAAATGGAAACTGCAGTATTAGGTGATTTTGAATCCCGCTGCTATTTAAGTTGGGCTGTAATTAAGCTAATGTTTTTGCAACTAATTTTTCAGCATTAACAACAGATTTCATCAGCTCCTTGAAAAGGAAAGGAAAAAAATACTTTATCCTCAGTGCAGACAAATAAGAACAACAATTTCACTAGCACCACTAGACACATTATCAGTGTCTTGATCTTTGGCCTTTGATACTTTCAAGAGTTGTCCCTAGGGAAATCTTCTACTGGAATGTTAATCTGTTGCTTCTCTGACCTTCTACACATGTACCACATTATTATTACAACCCACATGCTTCTCTTTTCATGCTGTCATTCTGACAGTGGAACCAATGGGCAATTCATCTCTAGACTAGATGGCTTGAACAAAGTGCATACCTGTAAGTGAAATCAGATTGGAAGAGGATATTTTTAAAATTGCAAAGACTTATTTTCTGCAAGAGGCAGATTTCTAATTATATGCTATGCTAGGTAATAAGGGGATGGAGCATACATAACAATAGATTAGTGATGATTCATGGTATGATCACAGTCCTTGCATTTCTTTCAAGCCCTTTCACAGCTTATTCTTCAAAACACAAGTTTGTCTCTGAATAGAGTCAGGCTGATTTATCACCTGAGTTTTCCTCATCTTCATCATAGCTCTTTGATGTGCCAGATGTTTGTTTCATTTTAAGAAACAATACAAACTTAGCAGGACTGATGTCATTTCTACAATACTCAGACCTGGAAAAGGATATGCTCATAACTCTTAAAGAAACAGGCTCAATGCAGGAATTTTTATGGGGGTTTCAGAGGCTAGAGCTCTACTCCAAAATTGCAACTTGTGCCAGGGAACTAGTGCAGGCACATTAACCATCCCAGTTCTGATGTACACCATGCTCTACAGCCAGACAATGCTCCCCAAAAGCCTGTGAATTCTTGCTGTCATACATAATGGACGAGATGAATGGAGCAGGCATATTATACATAGTGTATATGGGACTGTTCAAAGGAGATGGAAAGTGGGTCCAGTTCCCATCTTCCCTCTTGTCTTTCAGAGCAGGACTGCTGTAACTGACTGCATCAGTCTAAAGGCACAGCTGCTTTCCTACAAGCAAAAAGCCCACCTGGAGCTTGGGCTAGGACCATGATGTTGAAGATATGTAACTACACATGCTATGTCAAAATGAACTGGAGGTGGGAGGTGAAGTTGGGGAGAGAAAAAGTGGAAATTCAACTTCACAAAGTCTGGTTTAAAAAAAAAAAAGCATTGTCAGTTGTCCACCCCACCTCCCCCAAATCTTCCCTTCTGTGGTTTTGCAAAAAGGGCTGACCAGTTTTAAGTAAAGTCTCTCAATGTTATGATTATAAGCAATTACATTTATTATTAATTTAATTAACTCCTAATAAAATTAATACAGTGCACTGCATTTTTCCTCTCTAAGATGATGACAAAAAGTCTCAGAAGAGGAGATAACTATGTTCACAAGACATTTAAGTTAATGAAAGAAGGTCTCTATTAGAGTAGGAGATACTTTAGTAGCTGACAGCTTCACTCCTATGGAGCAGAGCAGAGGGAGCACTGGGTGGGCAGGGGTGCAATAGCAGAGAAAAAACAGTGGGAAACCCTGCCTGCCTGCTCCCTGGACTGTGGACCCTAATCTGGAAAGCAGACACAGGGACTAGGAGCAGCTGCTCTACTCTTTTCCCAGACTAATCCAGGAGAGGACTGTAGCAGCTCCTGAAGCTCTCCACCCACTCCCCAGGCTGGGGAATAGGCAGGGGGATTTGCCCTGGTGCTCCACTCTCCTCCCAGAACAGATGTGGTGGGAGGGTAGGTAGTTTGGAGCATACAAGTATTTTTTTTTTTCACACACATTTTGACATCTGGAAGATCTTTTTCCCGGGAGAAACTAAAATCTTGTACCTTCCTAGTTTCTACCAGGAGAGCATAACACTGGCACGTGACCTTAATTCCATGATCAAGTGAAGAAATGTATTTTAATTAGGTGCTTGAGTCATATGCTATGATCTATAATTTTCCACTAGTTTTTTGTTTGCTTTTAAAAGAAACATGGTGCCCATCCAGCTTCCAGTTAAGTCTTCAAATGAATTGTAAAGTTTGGCTGCGTTGGGGGTTTTGGAATTGACAATATAATGGGAAAAGATGGGATTTAAGCTCTCACTAATTTTCCTGTAACTGAAGTATAAGTTAGAAACCCCTTAAATTATTATTTATCTTTAATAAAAGCTAATGTGATTTCCTCAAGTAAAATATCCTTTTTCAAGACTTTTATTTTAAGATGATCATGATGAAGGAAGAGGTGTCCAGAGAGACAGTATAGGAGTAAAGGGCAGTCAGAAAACAGAGTTCAAATTATATGGCTATGGCAAGGAAAAGGTATTCTTTTGTTGAAGAATGAAAGGAATGCCAGTATCTTATTACACTTTTTGAAGAAAATTCAAATGAATTTCACTAAGTTTCTCAGTTACACATATACTTAACACAGATTTTTGGAATAAAAATTAAGCTCAGGCGGAAAAAAGATTCATTTAGGAGCTTAAAAAATAATATTGTCAGGTGGGTGTTTTTGAAAATCCCATTAGGTATACACTTCTCTGAAAAAAACTAGATTTTGCTTGCTACCTTAGAAGAATGGTAGTGTGAGAACAAGGCTTGCATATACCTTGTGCAAGAGATTTGCACTTCAGATTTCTCTATAATTTTCAATTGTTGTTCTTATCATCAGCCCTGGGCTAAAAGAAATATGGTAGTAATGGCAGATTTTGGAATGGGTGTATCTAATGGAGCAAAGCATCATATAGGAAACTTCTCACTTAATCTTGACAATGCTAAACCAACATATCTGAGTAAAGGCTTTTAAATCTTAATGGGCATTTAAATTGACACATCTGCAAATCTGAATCAATTCTGACCCTCACCCACACCCTTTTTCCTTCTCTTCATTCTACTGATTATGTTAAAAACCCAAGATGGGGCTGGATGTTTATGCCAGACAAAGTACAAAATGTAAATATACATCTTTTTCTGTCCTTTATATCCAGGTTAAAAAAATTAAGTCAACTCACTGGAAGCAAGAAGATTTGAAAATGTAGACTCAAACTTCATGAGAAATAGGAACAATCAGAGGTTACATTTATTAAGAGTGAAGTTAAATTCTCCACCCTTGGCTCTTTTTTATTGTAGAAGATAAAGAAATTCCTAACCCAACAGCACGGGGGGGGGGGGGGGGGGTAGGAGGAAAAAAAAAAGAATTGGACCTTGAAAAATATTTAAGTCTCCAAGTAGAAAATTAGTGCAGCTCGGAAAATTCAAGTGTTGTAAATCCCTCAGCTAGAAAGAATGTATTTGAAAGGTCTAAAGAGAACAGGTTTACACAATAGAAATACTAGACAAAAGGTATGTATGTCATGTGTTATAGCCTCATAAACAGCAACTATTCATGGGAGCCTGGGAAGCCACCAACCTGGAGCCCTTTTTTTTTAAATGGAACCAAGAGAAGTCCTGGAAACTACCAATCCATAAGCCTCACCTCTGTTCTGAGGAAGGTGATATAAAGTCTAATTAGGGATAAAATAATACAGGACTTGAATAAGGATAAAATGGTAAGGTCAAACTAGCACAGCATCTGAAAGTGAAAAACCATGCCTCTTAAACCTGCTAGAGTCTTTTGAAAAAGGAGTTTAAACGAGTAGATAAAAGTAACCCAGTGGGCATAATTTACTTCAGTTTTCTAAAGAGAAAATAGCTGTAAGTTAGAGGGAAAAATAATGTTCTGGATTTAAAACTGGTTAATGAAAGAGAAATGGATGTAATAAATGCACTTTATCTGGCATAACTTTCCAGCCCTACTTTAGATTTCTAGTATGATTAGTAACATGAAAAGCAGAAAATGGGGAATGGGTCTCTGAACAATACTGTCAGCCTGAACTGTTCAAATAATCATGGTGGAAACCACATAAGAGTGATATATATATTTTAAAAACACCTTATCTCATTTCCCTTCTCATGTCAGTGACCTTATTGTGAATGTTTCCATGTTTTCTCTTTGCAACCGTGAAGGCTAGCAACTGATTTAAAACAAAAAAACAAACTTGGCTGAGATTGTAGCTGAAATCACATTACTCCAGAAACTGGAGCTATCAGGAAGGCACTAATAGTGCAAGACTTGTGATAAAATTACAATATAGCAATCCTAGAATAGAGAAAACATTCAGCAATATTTATACTGAGGTTTGAAAGGGTCTAAAAACCAGCATTTGTGGATAGAGAGAAGTCTGACAGAAGTGTTCCACAGTTGTAAACATTAGGAATAATTACTCTTGTTTTTTTCTCCCTTAAAATAAAAAGTTCCTGTAACCAAGGCAAGAGACTGAAGTCCTATTTACACACAAAAACAATGCAAACTTTCCGGTCAGTGACCAGTTCCTGGAGATCAGCCATCTATTCCTCCACTTCTCTCCAGTCCATGGCCTGTTTGCCAAAACTGTCTATAGCAGGGGTCAGTAATGTTTTTGGGCAGATTGCCAAAAACACCCACAACCTCGATTTGTAAGATGTTGACATGCCAGGGGTGGACAATGGGGGAGCCATGAGGGGCCTTGTTGTGGCAGCATAGCCCTGGCCCCTACCCTGCCATCTGCCCCAGGACTTATGCGCCAAATAAAATAGCTTCATGTGCCACACACTGACACCCATGCCAGGGTTTATTACCCCTGGTCTATAGGTACTGGCACTAGGTAAGGAGAGATTAATAAAAAGCCTTTGAGGCTTCTTTGTCTCTCCCTACTATTCTCTTCACCAGCACAACTGGTGCAGTCAGGGGAGCAAGGGAGGGACTGGCAGGACCCAGTCCCTCCAATACTAGAAGCTACTATGTTCACAGTAAAGGTTGGGGAAAGGGGGGGGGGGGGGGGGCAGGAGAGGGAAGCGCCAAGTTAAGACCCATTCACTGAACTGATGAAACCTTAAACGTAACATAGACATGGTCACTTATGCTCTAAGCCATCAGTTCATAAGGGTCAACCTCAAAAAAAACAAACACACACACGCACACACTCTTCCACAGGGTTGATTCACACCAGGAAAACACATTGAAACCTCTGCCCCTTAATTTCAAGCAATTTGGCAGCATTGCAGGCTTTGTTTCTTTTAACAGGAGAAATAGATGAGTCAGTTATACTTTTTACTTTATATGTAAGAGTGTGTGTACAGAGTCATGTTAGCACAATGGGGAAGTCACAGCAAATTCAAAATTCCTTAAGTGGCCATAAAACTGACTGGAATGCTAGATGTGCATCCCTGCTTCCTCTCAGCATCTTACAGCTGCTGCACTTAGCTTTTGGTCTCTTATCCACATAGGTTGATAGCGTCATAGGAAAATAGGACTTGAAGGCACCAAGGGCAATTGCCAAATCCAACCCACTGCTCAAGACACGAACTTTAGGGCGGTGACCAGGGAGCCTGCAAACAGGGGCTGCAAACACGGTAAGCAGTTTTCTAGCAGTTTGCAGGCCAGTTCCTAGGCCTCCCCATCCCCTTTTTGAGGGGAAAGTCTTTCAGCTTGGTGTGAAGAAGCAGGCAAAAAAAGGAACCCTTTGAGTCCAAGGAGCAATAAACTGGTCAGCTTCCAGGTGAGTTTGCTAGGGAAGGTCTGCTTGGAAGAAGAGCAGATTAAGAGCGACCAAAACGCTGGCTTGCATCCATAGATGCTTCTCAAGCAAATCCCGGGACGTCATTCTCCCCCTGTACTCGGCCTTAGTGAGGCCGCAGCTGGAGTACTGCGTCCAGTTTTGGGCTCCACAATTCAAAAAGGATGTGGAGAAGCTTGAGAGAGTCCAGAGAAGAGCCACGCGCATGATCAGGGGTCAGGGAAGCAGACCCTACGATGACAGGCTGAGAGCCCTGGGGCTCTTTAGCCTGGAAAAGTGCAGGCTCAGGGGTGATCTGATGGCCACCTACAAGTTTATCAGGGGTGATCACCAGTATCTGGGGGAACGTTTGTTCACCAGAGCGCCCCAAGGGATGACGAGGACGAATGGTCACAAACTACTACAAGATCGTTTCAGGCTGGACATAAGGAAGAATTTCTTTACTGTCCGAGCCCCCAAGGTCTGGAACAGCCTGCCGCCGGAGGTTGTTCAAGCGCCTTCATTGAACACCTTCAAGATGAAACTGGATGCTTATCTTGCTGGGATCCTATGACCCCAGCTGACGTCCTGCCCTTTGGGCGGGGGGCTGGACTTGATGATCTTCCGAGGTCCCTTCCAGCCCTAATGTCTATGAAATCTATGAAGAGACCCAGGAAAATGTCTGGAAGATGTTGCAATGCCAGGACCACTGCCACTGCCCCTGCTTGCACATGTGAAGCTTCTGTGCAGGCAGGACCACTCACCATTGATGCTTCCACCCAGGTACAGGTTTGGCAACGTGGGGACTGTGGCTTGCAGGTTCCTTCCAGTGATGGCCGGGTCAGGCAATGCCTGTGGTGTTAGCAGTACTTCCTGGTGGTCTCTCTCAATGAGCAGGCAAGAGAACTACAGAAGGAAGTGGTGAGGCACCAAAGCAGCCTCTGCCATGAAGCATTCATTGATTCAATGCTGGAGGAGACCTCCAGGACTGTGGAGGAACAAATGTCAGATGCAGCTCTAGAGAAGAGAGAGGACATGGACACCCAAGAGGGTGGAAGGTGGAGGCTTGTGACTTCTGGCAGCAAGCAGAGATCTTCACCTCCACCTGCAGTGGTTCATCTGGAGAACATATATGCAGCCCTAACAGCAGAGAGGGAGGATCAAGTTCTATTGGTGGAGGACAGACCAGGCCTCACCAAGGTGGGAAGAATCGAGACAACCACCACTAAGAAGAATCAGCAGGTGGTAGTGGTTGGAGACTTCCTTCTGCAAGAGATGAAGGGACCCATCTGCTGACCTGACCTGTTGTCTCAGGAAGTCTGCTGCTTGACCAGAGCCTGGATCTGAGATGTCATGGAGAAATTACTGAGGCTCATCTGGCCCTCCAGCTACTATCCCATGGTGCTCATCCATGTAGGAACCAATGATACTGCCAGGGGAGACCCTGAGCATATCAAAAGTGACTACTGGGCTCTGGGTACAAGGGTGAGAGGGTCTGGGGCTCAGGTTGTATTCTCATTGATCCTTCCAGTCAAGAAAAATGGCCCGGGCAGGAGCAGGTGCATCCTGCAGATCAATACCTGGGCAGCAGCTCTGCAGAAAAGAACCTGGGGGTTACAATGGACAACAAGATGAGTATAAGCCAGCAATGTCCCCATGTTGCCAAGAAGGCTAATGACATCCTGGGCTGCATTGGTAGGTGTACTGCCAGTAGGTCAAGGGAAGTGATTATTCCCCTCTATTCAGCATTGGTGAGGCCACATCTGGAGTACTGTGTTCAGTTTTGGGCCCCGCACTACAGAAAGGATGTGGACAAATTGGAGAGGGTCCAGTGGAGGGCAGCAAAAATGGTGAGGGGGCTGGGGGACATGACTTATGAGGAAAGACAGAGGGAACTGAGGTTATTTAATCTAAAGAAGAGAGGTGACTTAAAAGCAGCCTTCAACTACCTGAAGGGGGATTTGAAAGATGATGAAGGTAGACCAGGGCGGGCAATTATTTTGGGTAGAGTGCTGCTTAACAAGTTTTGGCCAGCTGCTGAGGGGCGCATAGGTACCCCACTCCTTGACAGTTGCCTTCCCGCCTAGTTGCCACATTGGGACCAGAAGTCCTGCCCCCTAACCCCTGACCTTTGCCAATAGAAGCCCCTCACCTTGCTGCACCCGCCCCCCGCCCCATACTTATTTTGGGAGGGAGGTTGCCATCTTAGAACCAGAACAAAACAAATCATACATTAGAAGACAAACAACTACTATATTTTAATTTTATTACAAAATGTATTTGTCATGACTTGCGATTGTGTACTATATATAGCAGGGACTGCATAACAACTCAAAAATAAAGTGTCACTCATAGTGTGTGTGGAGGGGTGGGAGTGTGTGGGAGGGTTGTGAGAGGGTGTGGCTGTGTATGGGGGCAGACTGTGGGTGTGTGGGATATGAGGGAGAGAGGGGGCTGTAGGGGCCCCTCACACACTCCCCTCATTGTGTGCCATCACCGCTGCCTGGCAGCAGCAGCAGGCAGGGAGGTCAGAGAGCTTGTGTCTGGTGCAGGCAGAGCTCTGGCCTGCACCAGACACAAGGGGGGAAGGGAGTGGAGCCTGCCCTATAGCCAGGGCTCCATACAATGTGCCTGCAGTTCCAGCACTTGCAGCAGGGGAAGTCATACACTAGAGCCTGCTCCCTCCCTGTCTCCCTGCTGCACAGGTCCCCACACTGCCAGGAGTAGAGGGAGCCCTGCCCCCTTGCTTCCCAATGGAGTCCAGCGCAGGGCTTCCCCCCATGGGAGTGCAGGAGCTGCAGGCAGGCAGCACAGAGCCCCTGCAATAGAAGCAGCCAGGCAGGCTACGCAGGGGTACATTTCTCGCCCCCAGCTCAGCTCTGGCCATTTCTATCGTAGGGGCTCCACCGCGTGCCTGCAGCTCCACACTCACAGAGGGGAAGCCCCCTGCTGGACACCACGGGGAATCAGGGGGCAGAGCTTCCTTCACTCCCTGTGGAGTGCAGGGACCTGCGCAGCAGGGAGCGGGGGAAGCAGTAGGCTCCAGTTCAGGACTTCCCCCGCTGTAAGTGCTGAAGCTGCAGCCTCACAGTGCAGAGCCCCAGTGACAGGGCAGGTTCCACTCCCTCCCCCCGTGCAGCACTGGCTGGAGCCACACCTGCTCCAAGCATGAGCGCCCTGATCTCCTCATCTGTTGCTGCTGCCAGGCAGCAGTAGCTGGACGCCATGGGGGAAGTATGCAGAGGGTCCCTACACCCCCCTGCCCTGATGCACACCCTGCCCAGCTGAGCTCTGTGCTCCCTCTGCCCGTCTGGGCACAGGCTCTGCACTGAGCTCCCACTTCCACCCAGCTGCAACTCCACCACCCCCACCAGCCCCACCACTTCCCTACCTGCTGCCCTGAGCAAGTGGGTTCCAGCTGTAGCAGGAGCCCCACCCAGAAGCAGCTAGCTGGGCAGAGCCCTTCCACCCACAAGGGTGAGAGCAAGGCCCCAACAGGGTACGTTGTACACAACAGGGGCATTGTACACATGGGTGCCTCATTCCTACTCTTGTGGGCGGAAGTGGTGGGTGGGGTGCAATTCACTAGGGGGCACTGTGGGCTGGATGTGTCCCGTGGGCTGTATTTTGCTCACCCCTGCAACTGGTAGGCTTTCAAATTGCTTTAATATTGTAAATATATCAATAAAACATTGCCCAATCTCTCTCTGTGCTGTTTCATTTTCATCATGGAAGAATACAGATTTGGGGTATTTTAATGAGAGAATTTGGGTTTTTATCAGAGATTTTGCAATTTTTAAACAAGGAACACCAGGATCCCTGTTGGTGTGGCAAGTGGAGGGACCCAGGCAGAAGAACCTGTTCAGGGGCAGCACCAGGGCCCAGCTAGAGGGCAGATAAGGTGGCTGACCTCCTGGCCATACTTTGACAGTTCAAAGCAGGTCACCACAGCGAGTACATCTTCCAGGCAATAGCTACCCAGATGGCAGAGTGGGAGCACCAGAAGACAAGACAGCAGTGCCAACTAAAGGCTAACTACGAAGCTGTGCAACCACAGCCCACTGGCAGCTGGCCCAGAGGTGCAGGTGTCTCTGCTGCAGTGCCCATACCACAGCCCAGGCAACTGTGCAGTCCTCATCCGGGTCTGGCAGGTGTGCAGCCATGGGACCACAGGTCCAAGGGGTGAATTACTGTCGCAGATGGCAGCAGGTCACAGCGAGGCAGCAGCCCCCACTGCCAGACAGCTGCAGTGGGTAGAGGGTGCAGGAGCACTCTAGGTTAGGGTTACTTCAGCAGTCCAGCTGGCACAAGGGGCTAGTGTTTGCAAATACCAACTAACAGCCTCAGAAGCTCCTGTCTATTTATCCATCCAATTACCATGGGCAAGGCCCACCTGGCTAACTAGTAGCTCCTTTTTATGGGGGCTAATGGATGAATGGAACAACTGAATTCTTAGGATAACTAATGAAAAAAACAGGACAGGAGTGTCGTGTGGGTCAAAGGGTCAAAACGTGAAAATAAGTGCACTTGAGGGGGACATGGAGCAGAGCCCCCTGGGCAGCAGCCACTGGTCCTCAAAGGCATCCAAGGAGCTAGTGGCTGTTGCCCACTGGTGCTGGACCCAGAAATGTGCATGGACAAGTAAGAGGAAAGCGGCCCTGCAGTCTCCAGGCACCTTCCCAGCCAGAGCCTCCTTCTTGGTCAAGTATAGAGCCCACTTGGCCAGGGCCAGGAGGAGATTAACCAGGAGGTCCCAGGACTTGGTGGGGTGACCAAAAACAAAAAGGTGGGGGGTGAAATTTAACCAGAACCTCAGGAGGAGGTTCTGGAGGTTCTGGAGATAGAGGTGGAGGGGCTGTAGCCTGGCACCCTCAGAAGCTCCTGAGGGCAAGTAGCCCGAAGCTGCTTGCCAGGGCAGCTTTTTATACTGCCAGGGCCAGCACCTGTGCTGGCCCCAGCCTCTAGCCCTCCCTGGGTGAAGATCTGGGAGGAGCTGAGTAGGGTCAGTTTGTCCCAAGTGGCAATTTGCCACAACTGCATGTTCAGGCACATGTGCTGAGGGAAAAATCTCCAACACAAATTTGTGCTGATGCCATTTGAGCTACTGCAAGTGCATGTGCCTGCATGTGTGGACACACCTCTGGAGAAAGCTACTTGGTACCTCTTCCTAGTCTAACATTGAGCCACTAATGACTATTCTTTGAGCACAATCAGCATTATCTAAACAGCAATACATCCACCAGATAGTAGTTTCATCTAGGCCAGGTTTCTTCACCTTATTTATAAACACGTTATGGAAAAATGTCAAAAAGTCTTGTTTAGGTCAGGGTGCATGACATCCGCTACTTCCTTCTTACTCCAGCCACAAAGTCTGTCACCTTGTCATAGAAGAACATTTGATTGGCTAAACATAACTCTTGACAAATATGAGTTGGTTATTATTAAATACTGTAATCCTCTAGAAGCTTAAAAGTCAGGGGTTTTTTATTATATGCTCCAGTACCTTTTAGGTACTGAAGCTAGACTGACTAGTCAGTAATTCCCTGGGTCCACCTTCTACCTCCATGTCTTAGAGGTGGGCACTTTGTCTTTTCCAATCTTCTGGGACCTCATCCGACTGTTGTGAGTTCTCAAAAAAAATAGGCAATGAATCTGCAATAACTACAGCCAATTTCTTGAGTACCATATGTTGAACCTGATCAGATCCTCTAATTTCAAAACACCCAATCTATTTAAGTTATTGTAAACCTGTTCTTCCTCTACTCTGAGCTGATTATCTGCCCTACATCCCTGGTACTAACTGGGTAGTAGTATTGAAGTATCATTGAAGTATCATTAGATACTTCAATGAAGTTAATTAAAAAACCACTGCAGCCACATAATGTATTAGAAGATTTCTCCCTCCATTTAATAGGGGCCAAACACTTTCCCCAGCTTTCCTTTTTCTAATATATTTATAGAAATTTTACTTACCTTTTGCATCTCTTCCTATCTCAATATCTATCTCAATTTGCACCTTGACTCATATTATCTGACTCCTATACTGATCCTTTTTAACATGGCCAAGTTTCCACTTTTTAAGTAAAAATCCTTTTAAAGCTGGAAGCTCACTGTTTAACTAAGCCATTTGTTGCTATGCCTTTCACCTTTCCTTCACATTGAGAAAGCATGCTCTTTGCCCTTAATATCATGTCGTCAAGGAACAAAATTCTCTTGGACTCCTGAGACTTGCCTCCTATAAGGTCCATCCTCCTATCTGGATGTCAGTTGCTTAGTCACCTTTTCCACTTTGATATTTACTTGCAGAAACCACATATACTAGGAAACCATAAGAAAACTACACACCTCTCACCACTCAACTCAAACCTACCTTCAGCGCTTCCTCCATTGGTTGGAACTTCTCTGCTAACCAAAGGAGGCTTGATTGTTCCTGCCATTTTTTTGAGAGCCCACTTTTGCCATCCTTAGTGGAACTGCATGTGTGGCAGCATAAGCATGGCAAACTTGAGAGAAAATGCTAGGGTAGATACAGCCTACATGATCCAGTTCCTCAAGTTACAGGACACCAATGCGTTATGCAGAGGTACTCTGAAAGCTAATCAGTTTTTCCTTTGTTCTCCTCTTTCTCCCAAGCCATATAATACAGGAACAACTAAAGCTGATGATGGATACTCTTAGAACAATTAAAGGAAAAGGAAATACAAACTTCACATGCTGATGACTAAATACAGCTGGCCAAGAGTTGGTCAGCAAAACTGGATTTTTGATCATAAAAATGTTGATTTGTCTAAACAGTTGCTCAGGTCCAAGAAGTGCTTTCTGATCAAACTCAAAGGAAGTTTTATCTTCACAGCTGCTTAGTGTTTTGGGAACTCACTTCTTGGGCTCATCCTGATCCAGACTTGGAACAATTTTTGACATCTTAGGGAAAAAAAACAAACAAACATTTTAATAGGGCAGAAAAAAGTTGTTTGCTTCTACCTTAACTATTTAGCTATGACCTCTGTCACAACCCAATTAAGTAATGCCCATGTCACAAACAAGTAAAACCATTCAAAACAGTTTTTTTCTGCACTAGGTTAACTAAGGGTTAACAATAATGATAGTAACCGCTTTTTTTTGTTGCGCATGTCAAAAAGAAATTTATAACTGCGACACTAACATGAAATAGAACTTAGCCTTCTGTGCTGTACATAAATCATTATAACTGGTCAGAAAAAACAAAGAGTAACCCTATGATAACACCCTAGCGAAGACCGCTAGATAATTGGCGATTCTAATTAAATTTATGATGTGGCGAAAAGCAATTGGCTATTACACAAATAAAACCCGTCTTCACTTCTGTGAAGAACGGGAGACCTCCGCACACACACCTGAAAAACCTCTGAACGTATGTGTGAGAATAACTGACAAATTGATCACTTGTCAGTCTCCCCCGTCTCGACCCAATTCTCAGACGTAAATCAACGACCTGCCGGCCCGACCTTTTTCTCCATTTATCTGCCCGACCGACGAACTCTTATCCAGACCGACACACGACCTATGAACCTTAAGCTGTAACTAACCAAATATCTCTGACCTCCGCTATTCACCACCTTAATGGCGTGAGTAAATAATCTTGCTTTGCAACCAATAAGTGTCTGCCTAATTAATTCCACTCCAAGCGTCACAAGTACCCGCCTGACAGCCTTCTAAGGCCCCGGACCCTTAACTGCCCGGGTGGGAGTCAGGGAGAGCTGCTGGCCAGCTGCCCTGGGTCCCGACATGGTGTCACAAACAGGATCAAGGGGAAATGTGATGGAGTGGGAATTAATTAAGAACTGCCCCGGTGTAGTGGGGGGCGCCGTGTAGATAACGCGGATGAATTATGGGCTCACATTGCTTATCACCAAGCGAGCGGAGCGGAGCGGAGCGGAGACAGGGTGCGTCAGTGGCTACTTCTCGCTGAAAGGAGAGGAGAGAGTCGAAAAGGAGTGGACAAGCTCCGAGTGGGACAAAGGGAAGACGATTAACGTAGTGGCACTCCTACTGCATGAAAATGCAAACTTAAAAACCCAGTTAGCTACAGTCAGCAAAGCTGCTGCGGGGATGGCAATGTGCCAAAACCCTCCATCACCACAAAAAAATGGCACCGAGAAAAATATGAGCTGCCCGGAGGACCTGAAAAAGAAGGGCGGAGCCACAGAAGAACAGGTGGGACTCCACCCAGCAAGCCCGCCCCCTGAGATGACGTCGCTCCCAACGGCCCCACCTCCGTACCACAGGGAGGGGGCAACGAGTGAGAATCCGATCCTCCCATCAGACACAATAACAACTACAGCTACCGCTCATCCTGTAACAATAACCAAGCAAATAACCAACCCAGAGGGTGCAACTACCACCACTACCCTTGATGTCATCAAAGCATGCATGAAGATTTACGGAGAAGAGGACACCATCACCCTTCGCCTTCTCCTCAACCTGCTCGTTACTCAGCCAGCAGAGAATCTTTTAAATCAACTTCCACGACTGCAAGCTCTTATAAAATCAGCAACCGCAAACTCAGCCGTTGCCCTAAGCTATCTTACTGCATATCCAGTCAAATACCAAGGGCCAAGACATTCCCAATTCAACTCATGAAAAAAATCAAGACTGCCACCCCAGAGGACACCGGAGAAAAGAGCCATGTTTGGGTTCCTCCTAAACTACTTCACGCTTACCAAACAACGGCTACACGTCCTAGAAGATGCGGGACAATGACAACTGGCACATATACTAGACTACCAACCTCGACCGATCCCGCCAACTGGTCTGGGCCCCGGAGGCACCCACGCCCAACAGCGCACTCCGGATAACACCGCAGCCTGCCCCAACAAACAACTACTTGAAGGGGGCATCTATGAACTATTCCAACCACTACGACATTATGCTCGTAGATGTACAAAAGTCAATTTTATTGTTTTTTAGTTTTCTTTGTTTATTTGTCTGTTTGTTTGTTTT
Organism: Alligator mississippiensis; assembly: GCF_030867095.1. Classification (NCBI taxonomy): domain Eukaryota; kingdom Metazoa; phylum Chordata; order Crocodylia; family Alligatoridae; genus Alligator; species Alligator mississippiensis. The sequence continues at coordinate 218,600,108 of NC_081826.1, forward strand.
GTCCCCTTACAGGCCCAGCGGTGACGAAAAGACAATCTGTGACTGCCTGATCGCAAAAATCACCGAGCACCAACCTGCAGCACACCCGGGTCAACGCCACAATAGCTGCCTGCTCATATGTCGCAAGCAGGGTCGTCGCTCTATTCTTGCTGTTACCAACAGGTTCCTCGGTGAACGGAGCTGACTTCAAAACCTCCAACTCGGTCCTAAACCTTCTGTCATTTTTGGTCAAAGACATAACTAACGACTCATTTTATGGTTTTTCTTTTTCCTGTTAATGATCTTATACATACTTGTTTTGTTTTCTTTTAAAGCCTGTTTGAGACTTTACGCAGTGAAGCCAAGTCATAATGTTTTGAATGAAAAGCTCTAAATTATTGAGAGAGAACAGCATTGGTAGTCTGAAGGTTTGGGGGATGTCGCAGAAAGGTCGGGTGTGGACAGAAGCATTGATTAAGGGAACGTGAGGAAAGAGATGAGGGAGATGATGATGGAAGGGGGCAAGTAGTCAAGGTTCTAAAGGAACCTGTACATTCAAAGAAGAAAAAAAGGAACGGTTTGAGAAGAGAGATAACAGTAGAAGAAATGAAGAAAGGCCGCTAATGACGGTACGGAAAATTAGTGTTTTCAGAGCTACGATTTAACTCAAGTATAATAAGCCACAATTTTAAAAACCCTCCGTATAGGGGGCATTAATCTGATACCTCACTCTCAGTTACGTTAAAAAATCGAATTAGAAAAGATTACATAAAATCAAGGGTTACAGTTTACTGCGTTTAAGTTAATTTAAGTGTCGGCGTTTTTGATTATCTTATATTTACCATTGATCATAATAGTCATTGTTATATTTGTGTGTTTTAGTTGTTGGATTTTACAATATCTCAAAACAAAGTTAACCACGCTTTTTGCTTTTGTATACACCCGCTTGCCAAACACTAACAATGATGAACAAAATGGTCTGTATGTAAACATGATGTGACTTGCTGTGCCATGGGCAAGGGGGCATGTCACAACCCAATTAAGTAGTGCCCATGTCACAAACAAGTAAAACCATTCAAAACAGTTTTTTTTCTGCACTAGGTTAACTAAGGGTTAGCAATAATGATAGTAACCGCTTTTTTTTGTTGCGCATGTCAAAAAGAAATTTATAACTGCGACACTAACATGAAATAGAACTTAACCTTCTGTGCTGTACATAAATCATTATAACTGGTCAGAAAAAACAAGGAGTAACCCTATGATAACACCCTAGCGAAGACCGCTAGATAATTGGCGATTCTAATTAAATTTATGATGTGGCGAAAAGCAATTGGCTATTACACAAATAAAACCCGTCTTCACTTCTGTGAAGAACGGGAGACCTCCACGCACACACACCTGAAAAACCTCTGAACGTATGTGTGAGAATAACTGTCAAATTGATCACTTGTCAGTCTCGACCCAATTCTCAGACGTAAATCAACGACCTGCCGGCACGACCTTTTTCTCCATTTATCTGCCCGACTGACGAACTCTTATCCAGACCGACACATGACCTATGAACCTTAAGCTGTAACTAACCAAATATCTCTGACCTCCGCTATTCACCACCTTAACGGCGTGAGTAAATAATCTTGCTTTGCAACAAATAAGCGTCCGCCTAATTAATTCCACTCCAAGTGTCACAAGTACCTGCCTGACGGCCTTCTAAGGCCCCGGACCCTTAACTGCCCGGGTGGGAGTCAGGGAGAGCTGCTGGCCGGCTGCCCTGGGTCCCGACAACCTCCTGTGCTAGGTATTTTTTCAAAGGTTAGATAATTTCCCAGAGTTATTTCCCATAGAAAGATGCAGTACTTGAGTCTAATTCAGGTCAGATTCCAGTCATGCATTCCCTCCAAAGGAGGAATTTGACCTTCCCTGTATAGCACTACACAACTGACTAACTAAAGCTTTAACATTTTTTCCAAGAGGAAAAGTACATTTGAATGTACAGGTTCCTTTAGAACCTTGACTACTTGCCCCCTTCCATCATCATCTCCCTCATCTCTTTCCTCACGTTCCCTTAATCAATGCTTCTGTCCACACCCGACCTTTCTGCGACATCCCCCAAACAGAAAGCAGGTATTGGGCACATCCAAAAGAAGTAAAATGTATTCTTAACTTAAAAGTCCAATGCTCTAATTTAGTATTATAAATATTCCTTCTGGAATATAGAATATTTTAAAGCTACCATGAATACCTCTTCTCACCCTGAGGTCTCAGTTACAAGGAAAAAGAAGCCCTTTGTCCCCCTTTGTGCACTGCCCACACACAGGCATTAGGCCTCCTAGTGAACACTACTTTACACCATGAATAAAAGCTCCCCTCCTTTCTTAGGACTGGGGCAGAAATTGAGCTTTGTCATGGGTATCAGGTCACTGTTTTTTGGAACATTGAAGGAATCACTCTCTCACTGCTCAATTGGCCTGAACAGTTTTTTCACCTTCCACCCAAATGGTCAGGGATGCAGTGGGAAAATCATGTCATTAGTTTCATGTTGCAGTTGGCCAGGTGTCCAGTAAAGTTATTCAGTAGAGAAATACTGTTTGCTGTAGAATGGAGTTGTAAGCCAGTTTGGAAAAGAGGTCTCCTGGATGTAGCAGAGCAGTGGTTGTCAGCCAGGGGTATGCTTACCCCTAGGGGCACTTAAAAGGTTCTATGGGGCACACAAACCTAACGTGGCCAATAAATGCCGCGTGCATGTGCGCAGCTGCAGCACAGTGCATAGCTGGCCAGGAGAACAGCCAGGTCTGTCTGGTAAGCGTGTTGTGAGGGAAGAGGCCAGAAGGGGTGGGGGAGATGCAGATCGAGGCACCAGAGGTGGGGGAGGGAGTGGGGCTGGGACTGCCCAGCCAGAGCTGGGTGCCAGACTGAGTCACAAGGGTGGTGGCTCCCACCAATGTGTGGACTCTGGGAGGGTATGGGGGGCATATGCCCCTAAATCTGTGCACAGGGCAGGGCAGGCTGCTGCTATGGGCTGGGGCAGGGGAGCAGGGCTATGGGAGGGGCTGCAGCCATTCCAGAATTTGCCATTGCCCCTGCAAAAGCCCCTCCCAGTGCCGCCACCCCCACTTGACCCAAGCACAGCCTGGCCCAGCCCTCTGCTGGGAACAGCTGGGTGCAGCCACAGCCCCAGCCTGCAGCAGCACCCTACCCCACCTCATACGTAGATCCAGGGGCACATGCCCCCATGCCATCCTGGGGTGAACACAGTGGTGGGAGCTGCCCCTCCCTTCCCTGAGTCCCTGGACAAGCTGCTCATGGCCTCAATCAAGGCCTCCACAGTAAGGGAGGGAGTGGGGCAGGGGCAGGAACTACACAGCCAGGGCACAGCACAAGATGGAGCTGTAAGCAATTCATCTGGGTGGTGGCTCCCACCACTTCACGCACCTCGGGAGGACATGGGGAGCTTGTGCTCCCAGATCTGCACAGGGCAGGGTGGGCTGCCATTATGGGCTGGGGCTCCACAAGGCTCTTCCAGGTGGAGGGCTGGGCTGGGCTGGGCTGCACTTAGGGCTAGCAGCAGCAGCACTGCAGCCACTGAAAGAATTTGCCGTAACCACCCCAACCTCCTCTCCCAGTGTCAACGTCACCCGCCCCAAGCGTAGCCTGGCCCAGCCCCCCTCCAGAAAAAGCCTGGCACTGGCCACAGCCTGCAGCTGCAGCCTGCCCTGCCCCGCATGCAGATCTGAGAGCAAATGCCCCCTGCCCCCCCCATTGCCCTCCCGGGGTGCACGTAGCTGCAGGAGCCGCCCCCATCCAACTCAGTCCCACACACTGCTCCGGATGGGCTGCCACTGCCCCTGCATCACATCTTCCCCCACCAGTGGGCCAGCTTACCCAGCCCCACCCCATATGCAGATCCAGGGGCACATGCCCCTATGCCCTCCCAGAGTGCTTGCACAAGCAGGAGCCATCCCCACTCCATGCGCCCCGCTGGATGAGCATGTCGGTCATTGCTACATGCCATACTCTGCCCTGGCTGTTCAGCCCCAGTCCCAGCCCCACTCCCTCCTTCATCATGGAGGCCTTGATCCCCTCCCTTAAAAACAAGAAAAAAATATAAAGGCATACATGAGCTGGAACTTTGAGAGAGAAGGCATACAGTTGTTAAAAAAAGGTTGAAAACCCCTGTAGTAGAGAAATGGTGTTTCTATTCCTAGTATGCAGTAGAGCAAGGCAACAACCTTTTCCTTAGCACCACTGGGTCTTAGCAATAGTAGAGAAAGTTGTAGAATGAAGGAGGGGTGCTAACAACAGGCCTTCCTGAGATGGAAAGGAAGGATAACCAGTGTTATGCAAAGCTACTGACAGATAGTCCCAGATGTGTTACCTATTTTCAGTTTTGTTCCAGACACTGAAAGATAAGACACCAGAATGTTTTTTTTTAACTATGACAACTACTGTTCGTATTTCATCTTATTATTAGAATGCTCACCAATTACAGTATATACCAAACCATGCCAACTGCCAGACCAACTGTTATGTATTTGTCCCTGGAGGCTTTGCTGATCATATCATTTCAAAATTTTGGTTCCTGCAATTCCACTCCACAGCTTTTCATTTTTCTACTGTGCACATGTTGTTCCCGGAAAAAAACTGACATTTTATTTTTGTCCCAGAAAAAGGTCATTGTGTAACAGGTGAGTCACAGGAATAATTAAGAAAAATTAATATTTTCTCTCTGCAGATGCTAGGGTCCTACAATTGATTAAAATATAATACCTATAAAAAAAGTGGTATTTCATCAAATTTGGCGCCTGAGAACTACTCATGAAGTTTTATTTTTGGCAGGTTTTTTATTTGTAAAAAGAATATTTGTTAGATATCTATAAAAGATGGCATTTCATAAAAAGAATGCTTTCCTTACATGGGCAGATTTATTTTTATTCCTCCAGGATATAAAAAGCCACTTGGAAAATGTTTTCTTTTCATATCAGGTAGCCGAAGTGAAATACCAGGAACTGATGGTTAGACACACACATGTTACAATCAAAGCACATTTCAAAGTAAAGCTTCCGGTTTGATACTGACATCAGTTCAAATAAAGTACTAAAAAAAAAAAAGAAAAAGTGTGGGGCACCAGCCTTACAACATGCCTGTCAGAAGATAAGCAGTGAAATCCAAAACACACAGTATAAAATGGTGGAAAGACGAAAGCGAAAAGAAGAAAAACGCACATAACAGTAATCATTCAAGGTAAAAAAAAAAAAATCAGTTGATGCATTATTATATAAAACATTTGTTGCATTGCTAAGCAATATCAAGTTAATAACTTCTTTGGCCCCAATTCAGAGCACTTAGAAGAATCACTAATATGCCTTGTAGGGTCAAGGTCTAGAAGCCTGCCTTCATGTAACGGGAGCTTTGCCATTTCAGCTTTACTCCACTTACTGGCATATCAGGTAAGTGCATAATTTGCTAAACTTTATAAATCAGCACCAACCCCATTTTTGCCTATTGTTTATATTATACAGATAACTGTAGGTTGTGTTATATCAGTGAAGTGCTAAGCTGCTTAAACTCTAGAACTGCAGTATATACTTTGCATGCAATTGCACTTCATTTAACTGCAACCTTCGTAAAACTGACGGTCCAGTCAATTCTAAGGTTACTATTAAAGGCAAAAAGCACTCCAAGGAGCAAGGTCAAGAGTCCTAATGAAGTGCAAAAAAAAAAAAAAACCTCAACCCACCACACACATCCTTTAGCCCAGGTGTTCCTGTAGCTAGTGAGTATTACTTACATTGAGTTCTGGCAGGCACCTACTCCAGATAGGTGCCTAGCCTATAGCTGTTAAGTTAGGTCTACCAGCAGGAATTCCACTTTGTTCCCAAAAAACAAACAGCTTTTGGGCAAGTATATGCATCTCCACTGCCCCCAGAAACAGGATATATATTTCAGTCAGTGGCATATTTATCCTGAAGCATAAATTCAAAGTGCCAAACAATCAGGACTCTCTTACAGAAGAAGCTTCCCACTGTCATATTATAACGGTCTATTTCAGTGGATTTTGATCTCTATTTCAAGCATCTAGGACAAAGCACTGTAAGAGGTATGGTATCAGACTGCATAGCCATGTTGCTGTTCTGGTACAGAGCAGCTCCCGCATTCTGCAGGAGTCAAGAGAATATTAGGAAGGCAATATGAACAAATTGTTGGAGGGCCAGGAGAGCTGGCAAATTCTCACAAAATACGCTCCTTAGGTATTATGAAGCAATGCTTAGAATGCACACACACCCCCCAACACCCTTAAGTACATGGGAAAATAAGTATTGAAAAGTGTCCCCATCTGTTAAAAAAGCACACACAGCAGAAATCATAAGTGTCAGCTCTGGCACTGGAATACTCATCTATGCAGCTACCTGTAGGCTTAGTCTATGTCCCACTTTAGCTTTGCCCGCCACCATTTTCTTCCTTTAGTCTTGTCTCCAATATAGACTTTTGACCAAAAATCAGTTCAGTTTAATTTCATTTCAAGTAAACACACACTTGAAATAAAATGCAATGAAAGATATATGTCTACCTATATATCTATCTGTATATATTTCATTCAGTTTTTCTATCTCCCAAGACAAATCATGGGAGTTCCTGGCCATGGTCTAACTACTTACCCTTTACTCAGAGGGAGGACTACATTGCATCACAAGAGATAAGAGTATGACCAGGGTCTCCAGCCAAAGATTATGAACCTGAACTAAAATTATGGTGCAACAGAATTGGCGTCTTCTCCCCATAGCATTAAAGTTACTGAGATCTTAGATACTGGCTTTTTTAAATTGATGGAAATTTGTGTAGTCACTCACTTCTATTTAAGGCTGCTTTATTTCAGTTTTGTGTAAACTAATTCCAGAGATTTAAACCAAGATTACTTTGGTTTATCTTAAAACCAAACCAAATGGCCACACAGCTTTTGGCAGAGTTTTAATGATTTCTAGAGTGATTTAACAGTTTATAAAAGTCCAATTTTCCTATGCAGCTAAGCCCTCAAGTAAGCCTCCTTAGCTACTTGCAAGAGCCAGTCTTTGAGCAGCAATCCCATGGACAAGAATAAAAGCACAATACTTTAGGGCACATAAGCATTCTCTCCAGACAGGCAAAGAGGAGATGTTTAAAAACAACCCCCCATCCCAGAAAACTCAGGTCCATCTGCTCTGGAGATAGCATCCTGGCTTCAAGCTGCAACAGCTAATACCCATACAAGAAAAATATTTACATGGACTTATTGGACAAACTCATGGGAGAAGCAAACATGAGGTCAAAGATCCTCCCCCATCCCTAGTTGTTCACAGTTCCAATGTGGTTAAAGTATGCCGATTTCTGTAAGAAAAGCACACGTGTCACCAGCATCGTGTCCAACTGCCTTTGAGTCCTCAGCCTGAACAACTAGGTAATGACTGGCAGCTGGATTGATTGGGGAAAGTCTTCTGCATGAGGTTAAGACTACATAGGTTATAACTCCAGAGGCACGATTTTAATCTTGTCTGCCACCACACCCAGCTTCACGTGAGAAAGAGAGGAGGACCCACAAAATGAACTATATCAGTGGGACAGGGAAGGATCATTCTTCTTCCTGAACCAAAACCATTGCAGCATTTATTGTTCAGTTCAGAAGTTGTATTCCTACCCCTCACCAAATACAGTTCTAGGAACTGGCTTAAATAGTAATGCCAAAGTTAAATCCTTGTTCTTTACAGCCAACACACAAAGATTTAAGATCTGACACTGAATGATGGTAATACTTGGCATTTATACCTTGCTTGATATCATACATAAATTAATCAAGTCTTCCCCTCCCAAGTTCATGTAGTGACTCCTCTTTTATAAATGTCCAGGCAATCTTTTTATTCCTAAGCTTTTTATAGGAATCAGCACCTGTTCTATGGTCAGATTTTGGAGAATGCAGTCCCCATTTAAACTTCAATGGCCACTTGTTCATTATGGTGGGCTCTTTAAAAAAAATACCTATGAAAGTTACAATGAACACTGCTAGATACTGAGGTTGTATTAACAATCTGACTACTACACAGATGTATAAAACAGCCATTTTTTTAATCTGGCCTGTGGGTGTGATGACTCCTGGTTTTCTCTGATAATTTCCGTGATTACATCCGTGATTAAAATGAAAGGCCACTGTATATATATGTATCAACTGAACACGTTTTATTGATATATTTACAGCTTTAAAGCAATTTGGAAGCCTACCAGTGAAAGGCGGACACCACTGGGTGTCCTGGACACTGACCACTTATGAGAAATCTAAGGGGCAGAGGGCTGGCCTCAGACAGCCAGGGCCTTTTGTGTGTTATCTCTGCTGTTACCAGATTTGCCCATTACTTTGGGGTGTGCTCATTTATTAGGGATAGTTCCTAGGGTCTTGGTGATTCTGTCAATGTGCTGCTTGTGTTACTATATGGAGCTGTATCTCTCCCTTCTACAAGCCCTCACCCCCAATGGAGCTATCTTGCAGGACTCAATCTCAATGGGGCTGGGTTCCTCCAGTCACCAAATCAGTTATACACACAAACACACACAAATTAATGTGACACGCCTGACCCGGCCAGGTTGATCAGCATGGACAGGCTGACACCCTCATATGCCAAGAATCAGTTCATCACAGCAACAATACACTGCAGTCAGACACAAGCACACAGGTGAACAGAATCCCTCTGAATCCGGCTGGGTGTCCAGCTGACACCCTCATGAGCCAGCATTCAGTTCATAAGGGCATGTCTGAGTCAAACTGGGTCAATCAGCCTGTACAAGCTGATCCCCTTATGTGTTTCAAACTCAGCACGTCCCAATCTTTGGCCTCTTGATGAGCAGACCCCACAATATTTTTGGGCTTCACAGGGATCTTTAGCTTAGGTAAAAGAAGCATTGCTGCAGAGCACAGGAGGAAAGGGAAGCAGAGAAGGAAAAATATACCCAGTTACTACCAATTTGACTATAAAAGTTATTTATTGCTAAGCATATGAAATATATAATGGTACTAGTAGTAATAGCCATGCAAAAGAAAAACAAACACAAACAATTACAGTACTACCCTGGTTTCACTAAGTATTTGGGGAAACTTAGCTCAAGCTTAACTGATACAGTTCAGGTTCAGAAGTTTATGCCTAGAGAGAAAAGAGAGAGAGAGCGTTGGGATCTCACCAGTCCAAGGTACTCAGGCTGCAAAGCTGACAGGCACAGTCCGTAGCACAATTCTTGAAGAGAGATGATCTGTTCTTCCAGCGTCCCAAGAACGACAGGGGATGGTGTCAGCACAGGAGTTTTCTTCTTCTTTCTTCTTCTTTCTTTCTGAATCACCTCTCTCTTCTAATTCTTCTTGAAGCACACACGCTTTTTACAGATTTTTATACCCTCAGTTCAGCTGTTTCGAAGCATCCTTAATTGTGTAAATCATTGTCTTTTCTATTGACAAGGGGTTATCTGGTTTGGAACATCTCAAGAAACTGACTGATAATCAGGAAACACTTAAGATTAGGGAGTAACCAAATACTTGGGAGCCAGCTTGAAATTCCTATGGATGGCAGATATACTGATGGGATATCTCATGGTTTCTTCAGAAACAATAGATAGCTTGCAGCATCAGGATTTGGGATTTTTACTTGTTGTGCACAAGCCTCAGCTTAGCATGACTTTTCCAGATCTTACTATAGTCTTTGAACAGACTTAAGACAATTATTGGGGTGTTCATAACCTTTTATGGAGAGGACTTCCACCAGTCATCTCGGGAAAGGTATGGCAACACCTGTGATTAGGGCTCCAATGGGCTGGACTCTGTGACAAACCCCTTTACCATGGTTCAAATGTTGCCCATACCCCCTCTGACTCAGTCTCTTACCTCAGCATTCCCTAACCCAGCAACCGAGTTTTAGTCAATCAAGTTTAAATAGGCCTCCCATAGTGGGACCGGGGAATGTACGGCCCAAGATGCCTATTAAACTTAGAGGTGTGTGTGTGTCTGGGGGGGCGGGGAAAAGTCCTTAGTAAATCCAGATTAGAACTGGTCTGATAAATGCTGAGCTAGGTGTGTGTGAACATGGGTTGATTAACATTTGGAGCACAGATTCCCCATCATGCAGTGTTCCCCTGCTTCTCTGGTCCCAGAATTCACTGCAGTCTCTGCTTCAGGCTTTCTGTTCTCCATCTCTCATGTAAATGAATGGTCATCTGGTTCCATCTCGGATGCAAATGAGACTTACGGCAGTTGTTTCACTCTTGTCACCCTTATCTGGAGGGTCTTAGGTGTGTCTCTCACTGTATCTTAATCAGTTTCGTTTATGTAGGGGGGGGGGGTGAGTCCTTGTGAGTCAGACAGACTGCATCCTGTGCCAGGGTTGCCCAAGAACACACAGCTGAGACGTAACACTGTTAGGGGTGGATTTCGGGGTCAGGGATATACATAGAGCTACAGCCCACCCTCATATAACCTATAAATACACAGAAGCTCCAATAAAGTTCAAAAGTATGTTATAAACTCACAATCACAACAAAAACAAGATTAGCAGTAGGAAATGTACATAAAATCAAGCATGAACTATATAAGCTGGTTAACTGCAATACACCATAACCAGACCTACCAGGGCCAATGAAGGGCAGCATCTATGCCTCCATGTGTGGCTTCCTGCCTGGCCCGATGGCACACAGCTCCCAGTCCACACGGCATTGGGCTGGGCCAGCCCTCCATGTGAGGCTCCCTGCAGAAACCTCCCTGCTCCCTCCGCCCCCCCCCACACACCCTGCTGGCTCTTCCCACAGCCCCCAGGCTCCGGCAGTCACCTGCACCCACCCAGCCAGTCACAGCCCCTCCCGCCCAGCCCTGCCAATGCCTGCCATCCCCAACCTGCAGACCCCCAGCCCTACTGGAGGGGGCCCCCTGCTGGCCCCCAACCCCCTGCAAGCCACACTTACCTCAAAGGTTCCAGGAGGGAAAGTGAGCCTGAGCCAAGCCCTGGATGATGGTCTCAGGCCCTGCCCCTTCCTCTTCTCTCTCCCCCTCAGTACAAGGCTCAGGGTTTGCCACCCTTTTTGCAAGAAACTTTTGCAGGCTGGAACTCTGCCAGCATACAGAACTCTCTTTGCAAAAGTGGAAAATCCACGGGCATCTCCATTAAAATGAAAAATCCTCTTTTTTCTGTCTCAAAGGGAAAAATCCACTTTTTTTTCTGTTTTTTCCACAGGAAACAGAAAACCTGGATCCCTGGTGATGAGCACTGAAAAATGAAGAGCTCACATTAGTGATCAATTTCTACCCTAGACTTGTATCTTGTTTGACCTTACGGTGTTTGAGCAGGTTGGAGTGTATGAGAGTCTAGACAGAATATTGTTCTAGATTACTTGCTCAGGAAAGCAACAGCAGAGCCAGGTTGAAAGTGTCTAGGTCCAGGATTCATGATGCCTCTTAGCATAGTTGTGACAGGGGGCCATCCCCAGGCCTGTCCAACGTTGGCCCGACCCTCTATTTCTGGGCTAACCACCCAAACTTTTTCTCCTGCCATGCCTTGATGGAACAATAATTATGATGTTACTCAGGTGGGAGGCTGCCCATTTACTACCCCAACACCAGGGGTCACTATCCACCACTACAAACCTCCTACATGGTGGCCCATGCCTCACAGATGGTATGTAAAAACTAGCACCTTTAATTCTGATTTGGGCTTGAGCGGCCTTGGGCTCGCTGTGACCCTGTCTCTGCACCCTCTCTGGTGCTGGGCTCTATACCATAGTGGCTCCCCTATGAGGCTTCCTCCTCCCCGATAGCCTCAGCCTGGTCCACCAGTTTAAAAACAACAACATAAATATGAGCCTTGGGCTATAACATAATACGAGTAATACAGGCCACACTCTGCCTCTTTAAAACCCCAAACTGCTCCTTGTGTATTGGGTGCCTCCCAGCCCTGGGTACCTTGTAGATTCCTGGAGCCTCATTATCAATATAAAGAGTCTATCCAGCAGCCACAGCATTCCTGGGTGGTTCTTCCCTGCAGAAGCTCCTCCCCTGGGCAGCTTGCCAGATAACTCGCTCCTGCCAGCCTCAGCCCTGGGGCTTATATGTGCCCAGAGACCTGCCTCCTTCCCATCAGCTGACCAGCCTGTGTGGCTGGGCTTTTAACCCCTGCCTTCCTGGTACTTGGTGTTTCTAAAGACTCTGGTCTTAAAGGGGTTGCCCTGCCTCCTAGTAACAGGGCTAGGGTTCCCTGTTAAAATATTGTTTGTATCCCTTCAGAGACTAAAGCAAAATTCAGTCCTACCAGACAACACTATTCAAAAGAAAACTAGAACGTAGCAAAGGAAAAGCAAAAATCACAATATCAACATGTTCACTGTCCACACTTCTACTTCACCTCCCCTTATGAAGACAGGAAGAAAAATGGGTTAGATCAAAGCTACATTCATTATTCTTGCCCTGAAGTAACTACATGTTATGATGACATGCGTTTTCTTTGGTAAAATACCTTTCAGGAGGCAAGTGTGTACTGCACAGTTGTCTTGTAACCACTACAAGCATATTCTCTGGTTCTGGAAATGAGACCTCTGTCATACAATTTTATATGCTCCTAATGTTAAAAAAAACAACCCATAAAATATTTTTTGAAAAAGAACTCTCAGTAACAGCTGTTGTTGGAGCTGTTAAATGATAATTGCTTCTAAGTGGATGATATTCTTCAAGAACATTCTTCTGTATCAATAAAAAACACTTCTTAAAACATTTCAAAAGCACATATTCTTTCATTTGTGGGTTTAGATTTTCTTCAAAGGGAACCATCTTATTACCTTCTTGAGTCAGAACCTTCTCAAAGTGGCTCACAAAAGTATTTGATAAAGATCTAAAGACAGAGCAAAGGCTTTGATATATAATGAAATAATTTCAAATCATCCCTCCACACACACTGAAAAAGATGCACATTGTCTTACTTTTAAGAAATATCATCTACATGGCACATCTCCCCAGCATACAAGCTCTCCTTACCATTGGTTGCCAAGATATCATCATCATAATGAATGGGAAACCATTCATAATCCAATAATATATTTTAAGCACATGGATTTAAAGTATTGGTTATTACCAAAACAAATCTAGAAATTCTGGAAACTGAGAAAAGAAAGGTTCCCATCTGGCATGTTAGAGGGTTAAAACTGAAAGTGTTTCTAAGAAGAGCCTGACGAACGGTTTTTGAACCCAAAAGCTTGCTTAATAACTTTTCTCCAACTATTTGGGTTGGTCTAATAACAGATATCAAATTCACCCAAGGAACTTTGTCTGTCTAAGAAGTATACAATTTTATCCTAGAACAAATTTTTGTAGGTGTATAGAATTTCATTCTTTCCATTCTAGGAAACCAGAAGAGACTAATCATAAAACAGAGGGCACGTTTAAATTGCGCGTCAAATTTATATATTTTGGTTTTAGTAACTGGTAGAAGGCTGAGGAAAGAACTCTAGTACCTACAACAGCTGATAGAGAAGCAAGACATATCACTCTTCAGCATAGAAGATGATCCAATAAATAATGAAGAGCAAGAGAAGTAAAGCCAGATTAAACCTGCATATTGGATTTTGCACAAGTACTTCTACTGGGAGCATAATACAAAATGTTTAGAAATCTGTTTCCTAGTGGTGTAGATAATATAAGGTCCATCTCCCAGATGTATTTTATTATGGTACTAGTGAATTGCCCATCACGGATGACGGGGGGTAGGGCGGAAGGGGTGGAGTGCTGCCACCCACCACCCCATGCCGCCACCACCTCCCAGGAGCTGGGGGGTAAGGGAAGCTTGCCTTGCCATTCCCTCCATCCCCCTCCACCAGTACCCCGCGTCACCACCTCCAAGAAGCAGGGCGGGGGGGGGGGAAGCTCCATTCCCTGTCATGGCGGTGCTCCACTGTCCCACTCTATCCCTGCTGCTTGCCTCTGTGTCTGTCTATGCAGAGCACTCAGAATGGTTGTTTCAGTAAGCATTGTAATTGGCTGCCGAGACAACCAGAGAGCTCCAGGAGCATTACAGACAGACACAGACAGACGGATAAAGCCCTTTATATATATAGAATTAATACAAGTATGACTTGGACATATTTTCTACCACCATCACATTTTCCCATCAAGCTTCTTCCCATCCATTCCTTTTTCTTCAATATAGATTTCTGTGTCCATTTGAACTAATAATTTATAATTAACAACTTTGAATTGTTATTGGTGAGAGGTTTCAGGCAGATCACAGAACTGCAAAATTCACTCAGTTATTTTTGATTTCTGATTTTCATCTCATGAATGTGATTGTTGACCTGCTTGCAGACTAATGAAATCTGTACCATACTCCATACCATAAGCCAAGTGGTACTGTTGCTTTTCCCTGACTGAATGACATTAACTAACCTACACCACACAAAGGTGTTTCAGAAAATGCTTTCAATGCATATTTGAGTACACGGTTCAGAGGATTGTTGTCACAAATACCAGTGGCAATAACACTTGAATGCTGAAGTGTTCACATAGCAGACACAATCTAACTAAATGTAACAGGGGGCCTTTCTGGGGCCGGTCAGAAGTTGGCCCGCCCACTTGTTTCTGGGCTAACCACCTACCTCTCTCTCTGCCACACCTTGTTGTTTAATAATTGGTGTCTCTATTACGCAGGAGGCTGCCCTATTCTCCTGGGCCTATGTATGCTGCTCCAACCATCCCTGTACTGCATCCCAAGCCTCACAGATGACACACACACAGTGTTCCCTCACGCCACAACTGGTGCTCCTGGTTCTCACAGGGGTTCTCACTCACTCCCTGAAGCAGCAAGACATTGTGCTCTCCTTTGCTGTAATTTTTGACCCACACTCAGCCTCCTCTCAGCAGAGGACTGACTGGGGTCAGGACTCTCCTCTAGCTTCATGGCTGAGCCCCACTATTTGGCCTCAGGCCCAACTATGGCCTCAGGTGTCCAAAAAAAATATCTCAGCCTACTCCCCACACATGGGGTTCCTACTATGCCCACTCTGGGGCCTCTACACCATGCCCCACCCTGGGGTCTTCTCATTACCCTCACACTAAACTACTCATGGGGCTGGCCCTTGTGCTGCCCTTCATGCTTACTCCCAGTTTGGCCCTACTCAACGCACCGCTGGGACTGCCCTTCAGGCCTACTCCCTGTTCATCTCTACTCAGCCCCTCTCATGCACAGCCCTTCAGATCTACTCCCATTCAACCCTACTCGGTGCAGGGCCACCTACATCCCTGCCCTCTCAGGGCCTTCACAACTGCCCTCTCACTCCAGGGCCGCACAACTATCCCTGACTAAGGGCCTCTGGGGTCTTCCTCCCCTGGGGCTCAGGTGACTGCAGCTGTGCTTGGTCCCACTCCTCTCCTGGGGGTCTTCCACTCCCTTGGGCTCAGATGGCTTTAGCCGTGCCTGGCCTTCATACCCACTGAATTGTGGGGGCTTGGGGTTAAGGTGCCCCAACCCACCTTTCACCGGGGTGTTAATTGGCCTGGCATTTCCTGGGGACTCCCACACCACCAGGAGCCCCACCAGGCCACCCACGCCCAGCAGGGTGAAGTTTTAGGTCATGCCCAGGACCAAGAGCCTCCTACTCTTATCTTCTGATGTTCCTGCTGCAGCTCAGCCAGGCAATGTCCCCACATGGGCTGGCAGCAGCAAACTGCAGCCTTTATATCCCTTGTTCTCAAAATGGGTGTCACCATTTGGCACCTGCTAGCTGCCTGACTCTGGCCTTAAAGTGGCAGGCACCCAAAGGTGCACTGCCATATTAAACACATTTTGAATTATGTCAAGCGCTTGCTGATTTCTCTTCCCACTTGGTTTACCTGGACTCTAGTGTCCTTTTTGCCACCTGTCTTTCCCATTTCCATCCTCATTCCTGCATTATGTTGACCTGAAACTCTGATCTTTATGTGCAATACCTGCAGAGTGATATTGATTAGAAACACGGATGATGGTACATGTTGACTGGAATTCCAATGCAATTCTGTTCTGTCCTAGCCATCACAGAATGCAGTAGCACAAAAAACTAAGATAGAAGACAGAGCAGCCAGCTCTTATAATTAACAGGCAACTCGAGAGACCTTCACAAGCCTAAAAAAGAAAATACGCCTAAAACTTTCACCAAATAAAAATATATCTCACCTAATGGATGACTATCAAAGCTAACTGCATTGGCTCAACATTAAATTGTGAGAATGCCCACTCGATAATTCAGCTCAGTTGTTTTTACTAGCTGCCATCCCTTCTCCCTTCCCTATCCCACAACACAAGCAGAGGACAGTGACCATCTGGGTCATGGTTTGGCAGCAGTTCCCCTAAAGAATGTTAAGTAAGAGAAGGGCCTGTACCTCCAGCTTTCTAAGAAAAAAGAATTTCTTTGCCACTTCTTTTACACTTAGGTGCAGGAGAAGCAAAAAAGTTCAGAAGGCTCTTTGTCCTGCTTTCAGTAATGTTTCCCACCACTGGGCAGGGAAGGCATTCAGTCTTTTCTATGGAATACAATGCATGTTATTGGTTGCACTGATTATACACGAATTGCTGCATTTACTTTTATTCCTGAAATAATCAAGAATACATTCAAATTTACTTGTACTGGGGATCCACAGTAATTACTGCAAGGAAAGCAGGGGGATGAATCTCTCCATTAGAGCAGGAGTAATATAAACATGGATCCCTTTCTTCTCCTGCCATCCTCCAGAATTATAATATTCATACACTGCTGGAGACTTGAGGTAAGTAAAGACAGTCAAAAAGCCCAAGGGAGAATAGATATGATCTATTCCGGCTTCTCTAAGCTATGTTGATTGGACAAATAGCAAATGGAAATCAAGTTCACCCTTCAGTTGGGAAAAGGTAGAGCACACCTCCCAACCTCCTGGCTATTGCTGACTCTAGCTGGTGTCTGCCCATGTGGGGGGAGCCCCACACTGTGGGGGTTCCCCCACCCCATCCCTGGCTCCTCCCCACCCAAAGCCAGGGTCTGACTAGCTGTGGGGAGCCATGCAACTGGGTGATTTACCACCCCACACTGCATGGCTGGGTCAGCTGCTCAGCTCTGCCCCCTGCCAGTTTGACCTGAAGTGGGGTGGAAGGAGCCCCCACCCCAGTGCCAGACCCCTGAGCTGGATGTGTGCCTATGTGGGGGTAGCCCCACATCTCAGGGGTTTTACCCACCCCAGCCCAGGTCTGGTCTGGTCTGGTCAGCTGTGGGGAGCTCTGAGCTGAGAAGGGATTCCCCTCCCTGTGTGTAGCCTGGCTGGCTGCTCAGCTTTGCCCACTGTGAGTCTCTCACCCCCAGCAGGGAGGGGGAGAAGGAGCCCCATGTCCTGGTGCCAGTCCCCAGAGCCAGGCATCTGCCCATGTGGGAGGAGCCAGAATAAGGGAAATTTCCCCCCCACACACTTCTCCCCCCCCCCCAGGCATGGGACTCCTCCCATGTGGGCAGATGCCTGGCTCAAGGGGACCAGCATCAGGACAAAGAGGGGGGGAGACTCCTTCTCCCCTCCCCCGTGCAGTTCAGAGACTCACAGGGGGCAGAGCTGAACAGCCAGCCTCACCACAAAGCAAGGCAACAGTCCCTCAGCACAGGGCTCCCTGCAGCTGGGTAAACCAGGGCTCAGGGGCCGGGGCTGCAGCACAGGGACTCTGTTCCCCTGTCTCCCTTGCCACTACCCCACAGGGCTGACAGGTGCAGGCAGAACACAGGCTGGGGAGCAGAGGCTTTGCTGCCTCAGTTTTGTGACAGCTGGAGTGCAGGGCCAGCCCAGCTGGGCTGGAGCAGAGGACCACTGGCAGGGGCTAGTCCACCTGCCCTGTAAAAATGGGTTAGCCAAGGACTGCAAACCATCCTGGGATGCAGAGGACTGCAAGGTAACTTGAGTCGGGAGGGGATCTGGGACAGAAGTTAAATAAACTGATCTAATCCATAGACCAATTTAACCTGATTAATACTACATCCATCCAGGTCTATCTTAAACTGGATTCAGCCATTTTGAAATCAATCTATGTGCACTGAACTCCACTTCAGGGAGCTGCCTAGAAACAGCCAATATGAAACACTAAACTCAGGCATAGGTCTGATCTCCTATCCCCTTTCTAAAACTTAGACATTTCCATTCACTCAGGATCCAGGTCACCATTTAATCTTCAAAGGACAGTGTGCCAGGGCACTGTAGGTGCCTGCCACTTTAAGGGCCTGAAGCTATCAGCCGACAGGTGCCTGATGAGGGCAGCCATTTTGGATCTAGGGCTGCCCATATAAACAGTTTTGCTGCTGGGGCCCAGGCAACAACATTGTCTGGCTGCAGGGCTGCTGCTATCATCTGGAAGTAAGGGAGGAGCTGCAGGGGATGGTCAGGAGGTTCCTGGTC
The DNA here is from genome assembly GCF_030867095.1 of Alligator mississippiensis. Classification (NCBI taxonomy): domain Eukaryota; kingdom Metazoa; phylum Chordata; order Crocodylia; family Alligatoridae; genus Alligator; species Alligator mississippiensis. Next base: position 218,618,499 of record NC_081826.1, read on the forward strand.
CCAAGTATGACCTAAAACTGCACCCTGCTGGGAGTGGGTGGCCTGGTGGGGCTCTCAGTGGTGCAGGAGCCCCTAGGAAATACCAGGCCAGTTATCACCCTGGTGAAAGGTGGGTAGGGGCACCTTAACCCTAGCCCTCACCTTCAGGTGGGTTTGCATACCATCAGAGGAAGTTGGGGCCAGGCATGGCCAAGGCCACCTGAGCCCTGTGGGGGTGTGAGACCCCAAGAGGGAAAGTTGGGGCCAGGCATGGCTGTGACCACCTGAGCCCTGTGGGGGTGCAAGCCCTGAGGGGAAGAGTGGGGCCAGGCACAGCTGTGGCCACCTGAGCCCTGTGGGGTGCAAGACCCCAAGGGGGAAAGTTGGGGCCAGTCACGGCTATGGCCACCTGAGCCCACCAGGGCACAACCCCCCACCATGGCCCCAGTGAAGGGGGTGGTCTGGATCCCCAAGTGAGAGGGGCAGAAATTAGGACCTCAGTGAGGGGGTAGCCCCAGTGAAGGGAGCCAAGATCTGTAGCCCTAAGCAAGGGGCAGTGTGGTAGCCCCAACTGAGGGGGCAGAGTTGTGGAGCCCCAGTGAGGGGGTAGCCCAGTGAAGGGGGCCGTGATCTGTAGCCCCAACTGAGGGGGCAGAGGTTGTGGAGCTCCAGTAAGGGGTGGAGATCTGGAGCCCCAAGTGATGGGGGGTATGATGTGGAGCCCCAAGCAAGGGGAGTAGGCCCAGGTAAGTCTTCAGACACCTGAGGCCGAGGTTTGAGCCAGGGGCCGAGTGAAGTGGGCTCAGCCCTGGAGGGGGGAGGATATCTGGAGCCCCAAGTGAGGGGGGACAATGTGGAGCCCCAAGCAAGGGGAATAGGCCCAGGAAGTCTTTGGATGCCTGAGGCTGAGGTTTGGGCCAAAGACTGAGTGAATGGGGGCTCAGCCCCAGGGCAAGAGAGGCGAGTCTTGACCCCAGTAAGTCCTCCACTGCTGGGAGGCTGAGTGTAGGTCCAATGTAAAATCTGAAGTAGCACCATGATCTGCTGCCCCAGGGGGGAGTGAGAGTCCCCTGTGAAACCCTGGGGCACCAGTCATGTTATGGTGTACCACAGCTCCCCACATCCAGGAAGGTGGACCTGGAATGAAAGGGGCTAGTGAGGCTGGGAGTAGAGTGCCCCCTCAACTGGTTCATGCTAGGGCCAGGACCAAGAAGGTCAAAAGGGCCAGGCACCCACCGCGAGGTGCACCCGGAGTCATGGGCCTGGGACCCTGCCTAGCCTTTGAGGTGAGGCCAGGGCCTGTGTGTGGCCAAAGGTCCCAAGTGGGGACCATGCCCGAGAGGGGAGCCAGCTACAAGGAGCTTGGCAGCCCAAATGAAGGCAGTGTAGGCCGTCTGAGTGGAGGGATCAAAGGAGGGTCCTGCCAGGAGGATTCTGGAGCCTAGTGTGGGGCTGGTGTGACTGTTAACATCTGGATGCCATCGGTGAGGCTTGGACTGGGGTGTAGGGGTGGTACAGAGCCACGGACTCCCCCTTATATTGGGGTGCAAAGAAAAATGGGCAGCCTCCCACCTTATTTTACAACTTATTAATTTTCCAACAAGTCGTGGTGGGCAAGACAGACGGGCAGCATGCCCAGAGGCAGGTGGGAGGCCAGCGACGGCTGGCTGGAGAGAAGCCCACTTCACCACAGACAGCTACCTACATTGCCATGGTAATGGTACTGTCATTGTCATCTTTTTGCATAATTAGAGTAAACCTGGAAGGGGTAGAGTCCAAGAAGATTCAGTCCCTCATCTCTTACTTTCCAGTGCAGTGCTCTTCTCACCAGACCTTGGAATGATGTAGGAAGAAAAGCACCCACTACTCCTCAAGTTCAAGCTGGTAACCAGGCAGTTCAAAAAGGAAAAGATTGTGGCTGGAAAGAGAACAACGAAATGGGAGCTTGATTGTATACACTAGGAGTTTGGGAAGGTAGGTGGTGAGAAGATCAGAGTTCTGGTTCCTTCCCCCAAAACAGTTTGTGTTTTTCTAGCCACTGGATTAAGGCACACACCTAGAAGCAACCACCAATATGCAGAACTCTCTCCTTCCACCCAAGTGCTCTAGCCACTCATCTACAGAGCAAGGCTTCCTCTTGCTTGTGCTAAGATGCTTCCAGTCTTGGTTGGATAGGGAACCAGTTTCAACAGAAAGGGTAGAGGGAGTCACCACCTGGCCATGTTTATAGCTTAGCAGCTAACAAACACCTGGGAAATGGGAAGCATGCACTTGACTCCAGTAAAATCCCTGTTATCTGGCATGAGCGGGGAATGGGGAATGCCGGTAACTTAAAAATGCCGGTTACCTGAGGCACAGGGGTTTCTGGCCAGACATGGAGCCAGTGGTGAGGGTGGCAGCGGCCGCACACAGAGCGGCAACAGTACAGGGCGGTGGCAGCAGCCTGCGTGTGTGAGCTTTCCCCGCCTCCCACCCACCCACGTCTGGCTGGCCAGAAATTCTGGTTACTCAAATGCCGAATAACAAGGATTTTACTGTATCTCACTACTGTGTCTGTCACAGTTAGAGAATAATGTCCAAAGGGGCATAAGCAGACCTTGTTTATTTTATATATGAACATATACCATCCTTCCCCCCCAAAAAGCTCAAGGTGGCTTGCAGTACAAAACAAAATAACTTCTAAAAGTAGATTAAAATATTGATATTTATATAACAACAACAGCCCAAACAATACCTCAATTTACCCTGTCCAGATAAAAAAGTCTCCTAGCACTTTCAGAAGATGTGCAGGCTCAGCCTCTGTGGGGTCATGAGAGAAAGGGAGTTGCAGAGAAGAGGGGCTATTACTGAGAATGACTTCCCACATACCTCCCACCAAGTAAATTTGACGCACAGATAGTATTTGCAGTTTTCTCTCAGCTGACACTAGGACTCACGGTGGGACATAAGGGAGGAGGTGGGCCCTAAGGTCCATAGGGCCCAGACAGTTCAGGGCCTTATAGGTCAAACCTATCCAGAAAGCTAGTGGAAGTCATGGCATACTCTGAAGGGCAGTTCCTAAGCAGTGCTCTCTCATATATCAGGATTGCAATAGAGATTAGGTGCAAGTCAGGCACCCATCTCCCCAGCGTGGGGTACCTCCACCAGCATAGGGAGCTTAAGTTTAGGCACAGTATGTACTCCAGGGGGGATGGGTATTTGAGGAGCTCTTGGGATTAATTTAGTCTACTCTGTTGCATTCTAATCAGAATGCACCAGAGCATGTGTAAAAGTTCCCTGAGAAACAACAGCCCAAACTGGAAATGCCAAATTAATTTAGATACCTTTGCTGTTAAGCTGGGTTGTTTTCTAGGTTGCTTTTTTGTTTTATTTTGTTTTGTTTGGACTTAGAAACTAAATATCCACCTGAGTATTATTTTATATGCTTAAAGCCAGCTTATTTAAATAATTTCTTAAATTCTGTACAGCCTCATTATTATCTGCACTTTTCATTTTGCTGGTGTCTGCAATATCAGCAGGCCTTGCTTCTTGCAAGTAGTTTATGGCCTTGAGTTCTCTCACGTGACTTTTTTTCCTTTTCTATCACTGTGAGAAGCTTTTCTAAACACAACATAGTAATAGTTTAGTTACCAGCTCAAAGTAACTGAACTTGGCACTAACCGGCTGTATCAGAGGGATGAAATAATTGGATATGTTAATGAAAGGTGTTAAGGGAAACCAATGGACACTACCCAAAGTAAGATACTGGAAAAAGACCAAATTAAGGTGTGTTCATGATGGGTCTGTTGAACAAAGAAATATGCTGACAGGATAAAATATGGACAGTATGCTGACCATACAGAGACCAATCCAAAAAAAAAAGAAACATCAAAGAAGTGAAGTTGGAAAAAAGCATAAAAGGGGGCAAAAAGAAAGTTATGCATGTCATCGTTATCATCATAAATCCAGCCTTCAACAGCTGTCTGGACCATCCCAGCCAACAACGTACCCTTTGCTTTCTGGAATGGAGAAGCTGTCTTTTCTGTTGAGTAAAGTAACATCTGGGATTGAGTGAGATCATTGTACTAAGTGTTTTTTCTCTCTGTGTATATAGACACTGATAAAATACCATTTGTTGTATCAATAAAGTTAGACTTTGATTTTGGGACACTGAGTTGTCTGTGTTCGTATTTCACATTCCATTTGAGGGTTAATCATGCTTTAACAATCCCTAAGCACTATCTGGTAGACAGTGGTGCTAACAGTATGGTAGCCCATAGGCTATCAAACAAGCACAGAGTCCATTCTCCCTGAATGTGTCATTTTGACCACCCACTGATCATAGACCCTTCCTCCTCTCCCAGGCTCCATAAGGGAAAGCCAGAGCACCATGTGGAATCCTCCTGCATGGCTTCTCTGTAGACATCCCTGGCTGCCAGTGGCAGGGGGAAGGAGAGAGGTGAAAGAGACTGGAGGTGTGATTTGGCTCCTACCAGTATCCTTTTTCATTGACTTGATCTGCGCTCTCAAAAATAAAAGGGGTGGGGATAATTTAACATGATGCACAAATCATAACTTGAGTCCTATGTTCTAGCTGCTGCTCAGGTCCACTCTTTAAAAAAAGTCAGTAGATTCCAATATCACATTTAATTTTAATCTAGACAGGTTCTAAAACGCTTAAGCCCTTTCCACTTCTTCTAAAGCCTCACCACCTTGTAATTTCACTTGCTGCAAGTCTTCAGGGTTTTTTATTAAACACAGAATCAGTTTACACCCTCTACAGTTCACACTTTGATTAACTAGCTGTCGTGTTTTCTTACCGTTGATACCCTCCAGTTTATTTTAGGTTAGGGCAATTTTAAATATCTGTTTTTAATCCTTTGAGACTGTAACTTTGTTTTCCTCCTCCTTGCTTCTCCATCCAGGATCAAAGGGTAAAGAATGGCAACAAGGGTGGGGTGGCTTACAATAAGATGAAAACCAACAGGCAGGAATGATTCCTATGATTTCTCAGTGTTCCTTCTTTACATAAGCTTTTCCGTGATTCTGGTACTGAATCACCTGGGCTAGGGACAGACATTATACATAAACCAATTTAAGTGATCAGAAACTGGTTTAAACCTGTAACAGAACAGATGTTCAGTGCACATAAACCAGTTTGAAAATGGGCTGAAACTGGTTTGAGATAAACCTGGTTGAATGTAGTATCAGACTTAACTGATTTTGCTCAAACCAGTTTTTGCAATGTCTGTCCCAGACCCCTTGCTGGTTTAAAATAAACAAGACACCCCCGACATCCTGCCATGCTGTCTGGGCTGGACAGGGCTCTCTGCTCCACAGCAGAGCTGGTCCCTCCCCTCTGTTTCCTGGCTGAAGCTCTCACAGAGACAGCAGGTTGTTTCCCCTCTCCCCCTCACCACTCCCTGTTAAATTTACCCCTCCTCTCCACCTTGATGAGAGGTGTCTGTGTATTAACTAGAAGACCACATGCTAGCTACAGTCCCTGCTGAGTCAACAGTTAGAATCAACAGGCAGAATCAACAGGTAGCTGGTAAGGTCCCTCTTTTGTTTTCTTAATGGGGTGATAAACACTGAGTTAGGGGTGATAAACACTGTTATCAATTCTCTGCTAGGCTAATCAGAGCATCCCAGCCATGCTCCCCCCCTCAACTCAGTGCTGTGGAAGGGAAGGGAGAGCTGCTCTAGCACCCCCCAGCTTCTAGCCTGAGCCACTGTAGACATGTGCCTGAATGTCTGGGATGTCTGGGCAGTTACAAAGTGATTTAGCCTAGCCAGGTTAAACTAACCTGGAAAGATTGAATCAATTCAGGCTCAGGCTTTTTGAATGTCTGTCCCTAGCCCTGGTGGTTTCTGCAACCCCCTCCCTATGATAGCCAATAGGCACAGTGTTTCTGAGGATGCTTTATTAAAATGCCCTTAAGTTAAAAAGCCCAGCTTTGAAGTAGAACAGTAGGAAGCTGCTTGAGTAAGCAGAAGATCAAAGAAGATGCTATCCCTATGGCCAATGTGATCTAAAACTTGTTTTTGCTGTAGACTTTCAGGAAGCATGATTCCTCATTGATCATTGATGGGAGACTCCTGCAGATTACATGCACTGCTTCTGTACAGTTCAGGTTTATGAAGTGCTTGTGCTTCTGGCCTGATTTGCTTTTTCTTTTCGTCAGTCTTCTTTCCTCCCCAGTCCCTTTATACTCTTTATTGCTGCCTTCCCCTTCTATATTCCAAAAGTTGGAACACTACACTTTTGTACAAGATGTGCCTTACTTATCATCATCAAGTAATGTTTCACATGACCGTCTTATTTCTTTATACTTATCTCACTCCAGCTTCTCCAACCAAAGATAGTCAAGGACATTGTGTACTGTTACTACAGTGTGATCCATCCTATATTCCATGGCTTCAGACACACTGCTGGTATGAAGGAAAACATGGACATTTATTTCACCCAAATATCCATAGTTTCTGTTTTTAGGCAAGATTTTTCCACCTGCTGAGAGATGGCCCATATTTTAGCATTTCTTCAAGATTAGCAGGTCTACCCTCTTCAAAGAAAGCATCAATAATTTCTATTGGCAGTGGACACAGACGCTCACTTCTGGCTTTTACACAAAGGAGAGGGCTAGGAAGTTTCCACAAAGGATGTGTTTATTGATAGGGGTAAAAATATTACTTGCTTATTTACCCCAGAGGATATAGGGAGATTTAATTTCCATTTAAAGGTATTAGTATTATTCAGTAGGTACCACAAACCAAAATAGCAGCATCTCTTAATTAAACTTTTGTCTTTTAACAAAGCAGCCTGTAAATGATAACCAAAAGAGCCCTATTCATCTGTAGGTTTTCAGGAAAACTGCTATGCAGAAGTTCAGAGATCTGGACCACTTCAAAACACTGTACACAGGATCACAATAAAGTGTGGAACAAAAATAAAACTTCAGTAAAGTTTCCTTGCCTGCCTGGTGAAAATTGAGATTTTTGATGATGGTTTAGCATACTATTGGTGCCAAATAATTTTACCTCATATGCATAATTGTAGATCAATAGCACTGGATTCTGAAGCAAAGCACAACCCAGTAGGCAGTCATCCCATGGAAACTCATATGTTATTGCATGTTATTGCATTACATACTGACTCAATACTTACCCCACCCTCCCTCAGCTTTTGAAAATGTTAGAGATGTTTGCAAGCCACCACTTAGTGTTGCAAACATTTTAAAATATTAAATTGGTAAGGTAAATAATCATAAGATATTTGACATTTCTACTGTAAGTTTTATGTGATATTCTCAAAATGCTTATTGGTGACATTATATTTTTTCTGCTAGATGCTGGACTGTCTTCATTGTTGACTGTAGAAGAAATGCAGGTTGTATTCTTTCTTTACAACCAATCTTTTTCCTAAATGATTTGGTAAAACCCATATAAGTCACTATTTTAACCCATCCATAAATATATAAATTTTCTTAGATGGTCACCCTGGACATAAAATCCAGTGTAAAAAAAACAAAAACAACAGCAACAACAAGGACCTCACCCCTCACATAAATCACAAACAAATTTCAAAACTAGCTTTTTGAACTGCCACTCTTAGGGACAATTGTAAGCATACTTTAAGAGATCAGTTGTGAGGTCATTGCTACCATGAGAATTTTTCTTTCTGCCCTGTTCCCACATGATTTCCACCCCCTTCCCTTTTCTTAAGTGGAGAGGATTTGCATAATTTTTTTGCCCCAGACTTTGCATTTATAAGTAGTAGTAGCCCACGTGGTACATCAAAGTAGTAAACATCATAGCACTCCCACTAAACACTTAGCTGAGCTGCATCTTTAATGGCTGTTCTATGAATTAAGCTAGGGAAAAGAATTAGCTGCAAAGATCAAAAGAGCTAGGTATATCTTTGAAATCCCTTTACAGCCCTGTATTTTGTTTATGACCAAAGCCCCAGAGTTGAATATGAAAGCCAGTTCCATGGATATTTAAATGGTACTTTTATCAGGCATCTCAGAATGACCCACTTTGATATTTAGAAGTTTTGGAAGGTCACTATACAGATGCCACTGAATTCATTTGCGTCTAGTAATCAAAAGGTGTTTGTAAAGAATATGAAATATGTGTGGGTTCTTGGCATGTCCAAACTGCAAGTGAATCAAAAACATGAAGAGTTAAAGCAGAGAGGATTAACCATACCAGCAAACTGCAACTGAAAGCCCAAACTCCTGGGTATAGCCTTCTTCCTCTTTTCCCCATTCTCACACTGCTTCACGCAGGTCAGGCCCCTTGTTATATTTGTTTAATTAGCTTGTTGCACCAATGATCAGACCTTATCTGTTGCATAGCTTTAACATTCGCAATATCTGAGGTATATGGGGTGCAAGTGGTCTAGATATAATCACTAGGCCTGTGTGAATAAGGAACTATTCGATTCAGATTTGGCCAATTCAGATGCCAGCAATTCAATTTGGAGATTTAAATCACTTTTCCGATTCAATTCGGCTGAATCAGCTTTGGAAGATTTGGAGCCAACTTGGAGAGATTCCGAGATTCAGCCATAAAGTATAATAGGGAATCAATTAAATATCTATAACTTTGTTGTGTTTTGGCTGATTCAAATGAACCTTGCAAGGATGGTAGCCTCTGCTGAGGGCATGATGTCTGCCAAGTGATAGGCGAAGCGGTTTCTGGAAAACTGTACCTCAAAGTCCTGAAAGCAAAGCTCATGTCACATGTGTGTGTCAAGCCACAGCAAGGTGAAAACAGCAGGACTGATAGCCCCTACTGAGGCTACAAAGTCTGTCAAGTTTCAAGGAGATAGGTGCAGGGGGTTCTGGGAAACTACATCTCAAACTGATGACAAGCAAAACTTATGACATAGGTGACAGTGTGTGTGTGTGTTAAGGGGTGAAAACTGCAGATCTGCAGGACATCTGACTCCCTAGGCACCTCTGCACTTTTACCTGCACTGCTACATCCCCCTTTCCCCCCAACCCAAGCCTAGCCCTCACCCCCTGACACCTCCATTTCCATTTTCACTGACTGGCTTTCTTCATGCATTGTGTGCCAGACCAGCCTCTGGTTTCTTTACTATTCCTTCCATCCAGGACCAAGAGACACACCTCGGCTTGGAGGAGAGCCCACCAACAGCCTGACTGATCGCACCAGTGCCCTGTGAGGGAGAGGTAGGCATGATCACCACCCAAGCTGCTCCAGATGTCTGAGGTGATGTGCAAGGCTACCTGTGGCCCTGCCTTGTGGAGCTCCTCCCTCAAGTACTCCCTGCATGCCTCATACAGGGAGGGTACCACTGTCCTGCTAAAGGTGGTGCATGTGGGCACTTGCTAAAATGGAGCCACAAGCACCATGAGCCGCCTGAACCTTGGTCACTCAACTAGGGAGAGGGGCTGGCTATCCAGGGCAAGCATCTCCCCAGTGCTCTGCATGATCTAGCTCACCTTGGGAATGTGCCCTGCTCTGTCTGCAGCTTTCCCCCACCACTCCAGGGAGGGCTGCCTCTGCTTTGGGGGGAAGGGGGCTTTGGAGTGAGCAGGGGACTTCCCTTTGGGCATGCTCACACTGGTGCCAGGCTGAGCAGGAAGAAGGGCAAGGGGATACTGCTTTCTGAGATGCAGCAGCATCACCATGGTAGTGAAGTGTTTCACCTTCTTGCCCTGGCTGATCTGCCTTTGGCAGTGCTGGTAGATAGCAAACCTGGGATCATCTGCCAGTTCAAAATACTCCCACACTACGCTACTCACCCACTTCTGGGTTGAGGATGGGGATGCTGCCTTATCCTCCTCCTCAGTAGGCTGAGGCACAACAGCAGGAGGAGCTGCCTCAGCTGAGCCACTTGCCTGAACCTCCACAACCTCAACCTCCTCTGAGGTGCTGCTTTGCGGAGAAGGAGACCTGGGTCTAGGGGAACTTTGAGGGGTGTGGAGCACAACCTCTGATTCCCCCTCAGTCCCCAGAATTGTTTGAGCCAGGGTGTTCAGGTCCCCTGGTTTCAGCTACTCCTCTGGCAGTGCGAGGCTCATGCTGGAAGATGACATTGGGGTGGAGGAAACAGTGATTGTGCTGCTGGTGCCTATTGCTGGAGTTAGGGAAGGTGGTGCAGGTGCAGGAACCTCAGGTACTGCAACCACCTCCTTGTTTCCACTGGCAGAAGCTCATGACTGCTTGGGAAGAGGATGCATCTATGTTTGGGGGGCAGGGGGTAGAACTTGCAGCTCTGTGTCTCCCTCTAGCCCCTCTCCCTCCCCTGCCAGAAGACCTGGCACCTGTCTTTCCAGCACGCTTCATATTAATGTTTCCTGTACTGGAAAAGGTGTATGTGTGCTGTGTTCTTCTTTGAGCTGGTCTTGTTCTGAATCCAAAGGTGTGGCAGGCTATCAATGGCAAGTTCTTCTGTTCGTGAGTGTTGTTTGATTTGTTGATTTGTTGACTGGTCTGATTGGTTATTGATTATTAATACCTATCGATATATATGTGGTGCATTTGTGTTACTGTTGTGTTCTTCGCCTATCAGTGGCAAGTTCTTCTGTTCGTGAATGCTGTGTGATTTGTTGAGTGGGCTGATTGATTATTGATTACAGTAAAAGCTCTGTTATCTGGCATCCCCCAGGAATGGGGGATGCCAGATAACAAAATATGCCAGTTAATTGAGCGGCCTGAGCCATCGCTTCTCCTGCCGCATCTGGGGTGTCCCACTGCCCCTCCCACAGGCCCTGCAGGCCCTGTGGGACAGGGAGGTGGGCCCTGCACAGCCTATGGGAGTCTCCCTGGGCCGTGGAGACTCGGAGAAACTGGAAGTGCCACGGTGGGCAGTTCCAGTTTCACTTTATCTTACAAGCTGGCACGCTGGTTAATTGAGCATGCCGGCTTATAAGATGCAGGTTAACAGAACTTTTATTGTATTAATACCTATCAATATATATGTGGTGCGTTTGTGTTACTGTTGTATTCTCCAGCTGTCAGTTACACGTTCTTCTGTTCTTGAGTGCTGTGTTTGTTGACTGTGGTCTGATTGATTAATACATACATGCATACATACATACATATATGGTGTGTTGTGTTCTTCTTTGATCTGGTCTGAATTTGAATGTGTAGCTGGCTGACTAGTTCTTTTGTTCTTCTGTGTTGTCTCTAGTCTGTATGTAAACTATTAAAGCTAACTATAACTAATAATATTAATAACTAATGTAATAACTATACAATCTCTTCTATTAATATGTGATGCTTCTTCTTCTATGTGTGTGTGTGCAATTTGTGCTTCCCTGGATCACAATGTCAAGGAAAACACCGAGCTTTCTTTTTTAAAAGTATTGCCAAAAAAAAAACTCCCCAAAAAACCAAGAGAGAACAAATATAAATTGAAAGAAATGAATTAGATAACTATTAAGTAAAGAGATTCTAAGCTAAGATAAGATAAGATAAGCTATATCCTATCCAATCTTTTCTAAGAACAAAAAGGAGCAAGCAAATTGACTGACTAGAAAGCAAGCCAGGCAGTCCAGTCCCTTTCTGATGCTGTTGCTCACTCAGAACCAGCTCACAAAAGGCACAGCAAGCCTGCAGACAGAGGCTTTTATGCTGTTTCTATGTCCCTCCCCAAAACACTGTGATTGGAAGGGCAGTCAGAGATAAATCACAGTCACTGGCCAGCTAGAGATGTCAGTCCTTCCCTGCTGCTCCCACTCTCCCCATGCTCCGCCTCCTTCTTCTAAGTTTCTGTTTCCCCATAAAGACCGCCCTCCGAATCTTTTCCGAATCAATTCAAAGGCTCTAAATCGATTCAAAAAGTTTTAAGCTTCTAGCGATTCAATTCAGATTTGGAGATTCAGCCTTCAAATTGGGTCGAATCTTCTCCAAATTAAATCACAAACCAAAGCTTTGCACAGCCCTGATGTTCACTAACTTCATCAGAGCATGTCTCAGGATCAGTTTCATAACTACTAAGTTTCCTCCAGCCAAACAAGCACTAAGCTAGCAGCAAAACATGTGGTCAACATACTTTCTGAACAGTAAGGAGTACTGCAAGTATGTTGAAACACTTTCAAAAAGGAAAATTGTGGTCAACATGTATACCATAAGAGGGCTTAAGCCTACAAACGCGTTTAACTTTTCTATCGTGTATTCTAAGGGAAGCCAATGGAGCTATTCACATAGTAAAATGTTTGTGGAATTGGAGCCTATGACTGTGTGTCTGTTGTATTTTCTAAGGAAGCTAAATTTTAAAGACTGCCAAAATACAACATCTTGTTCTTTAAATTAAAATTTCCTGTTATCACATGAAAAAAGTTAACAATAGTAAAAGCTGAAATAAATTATTGGAAAGGAATTAGCAGCAATGAGAATGCTTTCAAAGTAATACTACAATTCTGAAACAGCTATTATAAACATTTGTGCTTGCTATGGCTTGCAGTTAAATTTTAAAAATAGCACTTAAATATGCATGTTAATAACATCCAGAAGGCATTTCTTTCAAGCCTGTTTGGGCTGTTGAAGGGTTTAATTTAACCGCAGCATTCATTTACGTCTAGCAGTTAGAATTTTCTTTTAAGCTCAAAGGAACTGAGAGTTGTAACTATGATCTAATTGGTGAGGAATGAAGAATGTTTTTCATGTTTTATAGACAACATGAATCCTGATCATTTTACAGCAGTAAATTATAGAGCGCTCCACTCACTGTGTCTCCCTCTGGAAGCATAGGCCTATATCTCATTAAACTATAAAAATAACTTGCAGTATTCAGCAGCTCCTAGAAAGCTACCCTGCCAAGGTGCATTATTTTTATATCGCTAATGCATGTTCACTAGTCAGTCCAGGGAAAGTTAGTTCTTTATGGGCTCAACTAAATTAATTTATAGTTACATCTACATATCAGAGGGGACGCACATGGAACCCAAACTGCTATACAGAACAATAATTTATTATTGATTTCCAGCTCCTTTTTAAAAGTGGCTACAATTCATTGGTTCCTTGGTTCTTTCCGCTACAGTACAAATGATCTATACAATGCTAGTGATGTGATAAAGCAGCTCCTGTGGGTAAGGTAAAGGCCATAAAAAGAAGTCAGGAGTGCTTTGCTTCCTTATGACTTAAAACAAACCATATGCCATTGAAACACAAAACCAGAGAGATTAGAGTTTTAAAAACAAACAAACGGTTCTGCAAAGTATGTCCTTTAAATGAATTATTTGCCCTTGAAAATAAACTATAATATTGCATGGAGTTGTGTTTTAAAAGTCGTGTAATAATCACAAAATGGGTGCATTGCCTAGCTGAATTTAACTCCAATAATGATAGAGTACAGTTATTTAATCAAACTGCAGCATCTTGGCTTTTACATTCAAAAACATTTGAGCGGTAACTGCAATAGATTTGCAACTACATCACATTGGGTAAGGGCTAGCAGTGCTTTAAAGGGAAAGTGAAAATACAGAGGAAAGAATTATTTTTAAATCTTTTTTTCTGAACTTTTCTAAAAGGTTCTGAACAGGTAAGAAACAGTATCTGCTCTCCCTTGTGGAAGACCCATTTACCATTCCTCTCTCTCAGCAGAGCAGCTGAAAAAAAAATAAACTGGCTCCGTAACAGAGACTTCAGTTAAGTAGCCCAAGTCCAATCTGATATTGGGGGGAAGAATAAACAAAGAGGCTCTGGTTCCAGAACCAGGTTTCATGCATCCGGTCTCTATAAGAAAAACTACAACTGCTTCTAAAGGGCACCTTATCTCCTGTTGGAAGCTTTGGCCTTGGTGGTTTCTTCTTAATGAGTTCCAGCTGCCAGCACCAGAGCTCAATTATCTAACAGCCACAGGTGTTTGCTCCTTTCCCCAAGCCTGGCTTTGAAGAGTACAGTCTGTTTTAGGCTACTGCTTTCTTTTAAGCTCAGCGACAAGATTTAACTCCAAAGAGTGATCTAAGCCCCCTGTTGGAGTGAGTTCTTGTAAACTTCCCTTTCTCTGCTCTACATCTTCCTTTTCATAGAAGATCATGGGTGGAAAGGCCTCAGATGGCATCCCCTGCTCAGTAGAAACAAATACTAGTAGCCACGGCTGCATACTACGTTAGGGTCCACAATGCTTTCAGCCTCTGTTCATGCCTGTGGCCTCATTGTGATGGTGCCGTTCAAGAAAGACTGCAAGCACTTGCAATGCAGTGCTAGTGATGAAGTTCTTTGGATCCAAGAATAAGGCATTAGACCCTGATCCACCAAAGTACACAGAGGCCTAAATAAAAGTTAGGCATTTAAGTACCTTTGTGGAGCTGAGCTTTATTGTCTAGGGCATTCCTTTGTGAAGCAACATATTCAACAAGACTGAGCCTGAGCTTGGCAAGAGCTCTCTTGCAATATCTAAACACAAGGAACAGCAGGAGCAGCAGCAAATGAGCAAAAAATGGTTGAACCCAGGAAAACAAAGAACAGATTCTACTACTGAGTTCACAAGAGATATCATTACAGGCTAGATTGTTACAGGCCTTTCCTGGCTATGGGGGTTCAGATAATTGGATGAAGGAAGGAAGAAGCCCGGTGCACCTCCTTCCTGACCAGTCAGAGGAGTTAGCTAGACTTACTGCAATGGAGAGTATGCTCCTTCACAAAAGGGAGTAAAGCAGTGTACCTTTCTCCAGACCTCTTGCCTCTGGAAAGTGGGGACTAAAGACGTTATTGCAACTGCAAACCAAAACATATTCCCCACTTAGTTACCAAGGTGGTATAGACATATGTTAGTAAAATTATAAACTAGCCCTATCCAAATAAAATTCACTGAATATATAGTACTCGGATACTATGTCAAATGGGTAGGAGTGATAAACAAGACAAACACATATGGCTTTGGCAACGTTTGGCTCCTCATATGAGAGTGGCTGTAGGGGGGGAGGGATATAGTGTGACTAGTGAGCAAATGAAGTTCAGGCAAGCCCATTACTCAACACATGTCACTAGTAGAAAACTAACTCCATGAAATCTCCAAGGTGGAGGTGGAGCTGGATATTTCACACCAAATGTAGAACTCCCTTGAAAAAAAAAAAAAAATTGAATGAAATGCAGAGGAACTGTATTTGAACTGGACACTGAAGGACCTAAGATAATGTGTTGTGGAGTTTGCATCATGTTCATTTTCCTGAATAGAGGAGGAGTTTGTATTAAGTTCAAAACATAGTGTTCACCCCCAGAAGGAAAAAAATACAGGGGCTTGATAAAACTGAAATTACAGGGAAGAGAGCACAAAGAACAAAAATGAACAAGGCATGCAAGCTGAAACAACAGATGGGTTAGTTATGGAGAAGCAGCATAGAAAAATGAGGCAAGCTGCTAGCGTAGTAAAAAGAACAAAAAGACAAACAATTACAAGAGGGATTTGGAAAGTATCTTGCCTTTCAGGCAGAGGCAGAGGAGAAAAGGTCAAAACCCTGATCACCCAGACAGTGTATTAGAGTAAAGGAAAGAAGCACACTGGTTTACCTAGATCAGAGCTGTAAATGGCCAGGTTCTGCTCCCTGGGGCACACTATCATATGGTGCACCGTCAGCAGCCTGAGGTTCAGTGCAGTGGAGGTAGATATTACCTTCTTTCTTGCCACTGTGTTGGGTGTCCATTGAAGCACTGATTTTGGTGGCAAAAAGGGAGTGACACCTCTCTTCACAGCAGCAAGCCCCTGGTCGCTGTTCTTCCATTGTGTGCCACCACCACCCAGGGCCACTGCTGCCGCTCTGCCCTCCCCACTACCGGAGCCAGAGCACAGGGCAGCAGAAAACCAGAGGGTGAGCTGCTTCTTTTGCTCTATTCCAGCACCCTCTCCCTACGGCTTCACCTGGGACTCATGCCCTGCTTCCCTACTGATTGTTAGGCTGCTGGCCCTAGGACTGGGGCAAGCAGATGGGCTTTTGCAGCCCTGGGGCTATACTGAGAACACATGCAGGCATTTGCAACCCTTTCCTAGCTCAGATTAACCATTTCTTGATCTAAGTTAATGCATCTCCTAAAATACTCTAACTTAGCTTAGGCATGCCATTTTGGGGGCAATTTAAGCCTTCTGAACCCCTGAATGATTGGGTATTTAGACAGACCTAACCCTGATTAGGTCAATCTAAATGTAGCTCCTGTAGGTACCCTGATAGTTGCATGTATCTGAAAGGCTATGTAGTTCTACAATGCTAAATAAGATGAAAGATACCTCTAAAATCAAATATGACAAATAAGGAAAGTATTAATTCCCTTAAATATCTGTAAGTAAATGGAAGGAGAATGGGGAACACAAGCAGAACAATACATGGCACAAAGTGATTAAGATAATTATATAACTCCATCTGGCTTCACATATCAAGGATAATAAAGTCCTTTTTCAGATATGCAGGGAGTCGGAAAAAAGCAAGAGTAACATTGGACCCCTGCTGAACCAAATAGGACAACTGATAACCAACACCCAGGAAAAAGCCAACCTGTTTCACATCGGTCTTTCATCAGCCCAAAGGGACCACCCTGCCTAGCATGACATGGGACAGCTACAGTGAGGGCACATTTATACCCAGCATCGGTGTAGACCTTGTAAAGGAACACCTTGAGAGGCTGAATATCTTCAAGTCAGCTGGTCCTGACAGATTACACCCTAGAGTACTCAAGGAGCTGTCAGGTGTCATAGCCCAACCATTGGCAAAAATATTCAAAAACTCGTGGCACTCAGGTAAAGTACCTGAAGACTGGAAGAAGGTCAATGTGGTACCCATCTTCAAGAAAGGGCAGAAAGTAGATCCCAGGAATTACAAGACAATCAGCTTGACCTCAATCCCTGGTAAGATTCTGGAGAAAATTATCAAAGAGACCCTTCTTGATAAGCTAACTAATGGCAGCATCCTAAGGGACAGCCAGCATCGGTTTGTTGTGGGTAGGGCTTGCCTGACCAATCTCATCTCCTTCCATGATCAGGTGTCATATCACCTAGACAAGGCAAAATAGATTGACATCATGTATCTGGACTTTATAAAAGCCTTTGATCTGGTGTTCCATGATCTCCTCATGGAAAAATTGGCCAACTGTGGCCTCGGCTACACCACAGTCCGATGGCTGGGAAATTGGCTCCAAGGTCAGACCCAGAAAGTAATAGTTGATGGAAGTGAATCATTATGGCAGTCTGTGACCAGTGGTGTCCCCCAAGGCTCTGTCCTTGGACTGGTTCTCTTTAACATCTTTATCAATGATGTGGACATTGTCAGAAGCTCACTGACCAAGTTTGCCAATGACACTAAATTTGGGGGCATAGCGTTCACACCTGAGGATAGGCTAGGAATCCAGACTGATTTGGATAAGCTTAGCAAGTGGGCAGATATTAACCTGATGATGTTCAATACCAAAAAATGCAAGGAACTCCACCTAGGGGGAAAAAAACCCGCAGCATGCTTATAGGCTCGGCAGTGCTATGCTTGCTAGCACCACCGCTGAAAGAGACTTGGGGATCATGGTTGACCACAAGAAGAACATGAGCCACCAGTGTAATGTCGCAGCTGGTAAAGCAAATAAAAGTCTGGCTTGCGTCCATAGATGCTTCTCAAGTAAATCTCAGGATGTCATCCTCCCGCTGTACTTGGCCTTGGTGAGGCCGCAGCTGGAGCACTGCATCCAGTTCTGGGCTGCACAATTCAAGAAGGATGTCAAGAAGCTTGAGAGAGTCCAGAGGGCACATATATATCAGAGGGCAAGAGAATAGGCCTTGTGATGACAGGCTGAGAGCCCTGGGACTCTTCAGCCTGGAAAAGCACAGGCTTAGGCAGGACCTGGTGGCTGCCTATAAGTATGCAACGGGTGCGCATCAGGATCTGGGGGAACATCTGTTCACCAGAGTGCCCCATGGGATAACAAGGACCAACAGTCATAAACTCCTCCATGACCATTTCAGGCTGGACATAAGGAAAAACTTCTTTACTGTCTGAGCCCCCAAGGCCTGGAATAGACTCCCTCCAGAAGTGGTGCAGGCACCTACTCTGGACTCATTTAAGAAACGTTTGGATGCTTACCTTGCTGGGATCCTTTGACCCTAGCTGACTTCCTGCCCCTGGGTCAGGGGGCTGGACTTGATGATCTTCTAGGTCCCTTCCAGCCCTAATGTCTATGAAATCTATGAAATAATGATCTAATAGATATAGCACGATTGGTTAAATTTCAATTATGATGATTAGGTATATACAAATGAAAAAAAGAGGTGGAAGAGTAGCGCTAAATTATGTTGCGGAAGAATTTAGAATATCAGAGTTACACCATGAGGACTGCAACAGAGGAAATGCTTTCTGCAATATGTAAACACTAAAAGTGAAAAAAAAATATGCATATTTGCTCCAGTCCAAAAGAAAGCTATAACATATTCATGAAGTAACACCCAAAACACTCCAAACTTCAGGACAGCATGATCATAGCAAATTTTAAATAGCATTGCCTACTATTTAGAACAACAGATTGGGAGCCAGAAATTCAGTATTTAATGCCAGCTCTGATCTGAGACTATAATTAAGTCTGTCAGCCACTCAACACCCCAGTTTTCTTTTATCTGTAAAATAAAGACACTGCTGTGATCCTCCGTTGAAAGTCAGTAAATATTATCAATTGGGTAACAGATAAAGTACAGGAAACATTCATGAAAGTAGTTCCCAAAATAAGCAAAAGGCAATATTTATAATCCAGAAAGGAGAGACTTTCACCAGTTATTCTATATTATTTCCATAATTATAATGGGAATTAATGCTTCAATCCTATAAACATGAAGTGACTTCAGAATAGTAAAAAATAGGTTGAATGACTACAGTCCAAAAAGATAAGATTTCAAGAACCTGGGGAAGGTGAGTGGTAGTAAGAAAACCTATAAGATACAATGGGAAAGTATAAAGAGCTAGTGATGCATCCAAAGACAAAGACCTCAGTCAAAGTAAATAAATCAAACTTATTTGACTTTAATAGGTATAGACCCTAAAGAGTAACTTGCACCTAAAATTTTGTGAGCATAACCACATTTATAATCAATGTGAAGAAGCATATTTAAAATATATATAAAGCTCCAAAATACTATTTTATGGCCCTCTCTCTCTGTCCCTCATAACAGTAATTATACTACCCTCTGCCCGGGACTCCATCTATTATCACAAAAGAGATTTATATAAAATCTAAATGTTGAGAGGCATTTGACTTTTTTTCTTAAATAGCACAAGTAATGAAAATTTTATTATTGCAACCTCAAGTGGTAGAGTACATAGATATCCATATATATATATTTCAAATTGAAGGCATCTGTCTTAAAACATAATTTCTTTTCATGTGGCAAAGGAGTGAAAAGTATCACTCACTCAAAAGTGTGTGCATAGCAAAACAGAGTTTTGATAAGAACCACAGTGTGACTATTTGGATCCCAAAGACATATCGATTCATGGGAGTGGCATCCAACCACATAATAAAAGTTATAGATTACTATAATTACCCAAAGCACATAAGTACCAACATGAGACAGTAGAAAGTACACATAAATTTAGGGAAACTTGATTAATATTGGCTCAGCATTACAAAGCATAACCATCAAGTATGGTCCAATGTAATTATGGTCTGCAAAACTGTAATTTACTCAAATTTGAAAAGGCAGTGATACAGTGTGTCATAAAAATATACAGATGCTGCCACCAAAATAATTTCAGTGCTTTGACTCATATAAAGTATTTTTTATTTAATTTTTTGTAAGCCAGTGCATTTTCTGTCTGAAAATTCACTGCGTGCGAGGTTGAAATAAGTCCTGTTCAAGCTGAGCTAAATGTCTGTTGAATTTTAATGAGACAGATTGTCCCTTTTAATGTGTTTTTGTATAAACTGATTATATTAAAGTATGTTGTAATTGAATTATACGTTAGGCTATTATTTAGGATTACTTGTTATGTTATTAGCTCTAAATTTCTGCACAAACAATGTGATTTTGTAAATATTTTAACAATACGATTAGCAGAAATAGATACATTAAAAACAAAATGGAATTGTTCATATTATTGAAAAGTGAAAGTAGACTTAATTTGAGGCATTTTCGCTCATTTTCTATTTCTGTTGTTCTTTCTCCTCCATGTAGAATGGCCCTGAACCCAGCAAAAGTCAAAGGCCAAAGCCATTTAAGTCAGTTTAGTTCAAGATAAACTGCCATCTTTAAATCCATTATTATCATTACAGATCATTTTTTCATGGCTCCAAAATTCTCCCCAGTGGCCAATAGTCTATATTACAAAACCACCCACACATAAACCTGATTTCATAGAACTGTGTATCTCTCTTCTCTCAGACGTACAGATCTGAAGCAGAATAGAGACAGTTTTTGAAAACCCGTGGGGAGCACGATGATTTTGGTGGCTGCCTCCATTCCATCTGTCTTCTTGTGAATGATGAAGGACACACATTCTTCCTGCTTTGCACCACCCCCCCAATAATACCTATTTATCCATTTTCTAAAATAACATTAATTTAGTGCAGGACACCAACATAATAAAAATGCTAAAATTCTAGAAAGATATTTGAATATTAGAATCATGCTGCTGAGAACTACAGAGAAGGGTTCAGAACCATTTCAGCATCAGGTTTCTAGGTTTCAAGAGACAAGGTGAAGGAGATGGGAAGCGGGGGGTGGCACACGCACTAATTCAAGGCCTTAAATGCCTCTGTACCAATGCTCATAGTATGGGGAATAAGCAGGAGGAACTCATCCTCTGGATAGCTAGTTCAAACCCGGACATATTAGGGCTCACAGAAACCTGGTAGGATTCATCCCACAACTGGGAGGTTAACATTAGGGGCTACAGACTATGCAGGTTGGATAGAACGGGGAGGAAAGGCGGGGGTGTGGCACTCTACATCAAAGAGCAATACACATCCTCAACCAGCAGGATGGGCTCTGAGGAGGGGCAGGCTGAAGTGCTCTGGGTCAGGATACAGGGCTGTCGTGGGGAAAGGGAATTAATGGTGGGGGTCTACTACAGACCTCCCAACCAAGGGAAAGAACTAGACCGCAAATTCTCAGGTCAGTTTGTGGAGGCACTTAAGGCAAGGGATGTAGTTGTCATGGGTGATCTAAATTACTTGGACATCTGCTGGGAGGAACAGTCAGCCATGTCTGACCACTCATGAAGGTTCCTTTGCAAAATACAGGACCTCCATTTAACCCAGGAGGTGCACAGTCCCACCAGGGGGAATGCCCTGATGGACCTGGTCCTGGCCACAGGCAACGATCTGGTGAGGGGACTCCAGGTCCTCGACCACCTGGGCGATAGCGATCATCGCGTGCTGGAATTCACCATCCAGCACAGGGTGTCAAGGGCCTGCAGCAAAGCAGTAGCTCTTGACTTCAAGAGGGCCAACTTCAATGAGTTGAGGAGATTAGTGGGAGAGGCACTGTGGTCCTGGAGAGTAGGAGAACTGGGTGCCTAGGATGAGTGATCGTTCCTTAAGGAGACAATACGCAGAGCCCAAGGGGTGACAATCCCAATGAGAAGCAAAGGGGGCAAGAGTGCCCAAAAGCCCCCCTCACTCACCAAGGGCATTTGTGAATGCCTGATTACCAAAAAGGAGGCCTACACCCAGTGGAAAGGAGGAGCTATCACCAAAGAGGAGTATACCTCTACCGCTCAGGTCTGTAGGGGGGCTGTTAGGAAAGCTAAGGCAGATACAGAACTAGGGTTAGCATCAAGGATCAAGGATAACAAAAAGTCCTTTTTTAAAAACATAGGGAACATGAAGAAGGCACTGGGTAATATGGGACCCCTGCAGGAAATGCTTGGCAATCTGGTGGTTGCACCAGAGGAGAAAGCAGACCCTTTTAACAATTTCTTTGCCTCCATTTTCTTGTGCAGGGACTGGAACTCCCCTACCAAGATTCAGGATGGACTCAGAAGAAATTCTGCCAGGCCTAGGGTCAGGGAGGACCGAATTAGAGAACTTCTAGAGGGGCTGGATGTGCTCAAATCAGCAGGTCCAGATGCTTTCCACCCCAGGGTGTTGAGGGAATTGGCAGGGGTTATCGCAGGTCCACTGGCATGGCTTTACAAGCACTTGTGGTGCTCTGGCCAGGTGCTGGATGGCTGAAAGAAGGCCAATGTGGTTCCCATCTTTTAAAAAGTGAAGAGGGAAGACCTGGGCAACAATTGGCCTGTTTGTCTTACTTCAATCCTGGGGAAGCTCTTTGGCAAGATTATGGGGTACAACTGTGATGGGCCAGCAGCAGGGATGATGCTCAAGAGCAACCAGCACGGTTTCATTAGGGGCAGGTCCTGTCAGACCAAGAAGATTGCATTCTACAATCAGGTCACAAAATCATTGGATGCAGGTGTCGCGGTGGATGTAGTCTTTCTGGACTTCAGGAGGGCCTTTGACACTGTCTCCCGCCCCATCCTCATTAAAAAGCTAGGTGACTGTGGCTTTGATGCCTACACAGTCAGATGGATAGCAAATTGGCTGAGGGGTCATACTCAAAGAGTGGTGGTGGACAGGTCACATTCAACCTGACGTGCTCGTCATAGGCGACTCCATCCTGAGAGGTACGGAAGGACCCATCTGTCGCCAGGACCCCTCAGCACGAGAGGTATACTGCCTCCCTGGAGCAAAGATTCGGGATGTGACAGAGGTAATCCAGGCCAGGATCAAGCCCACCGATTACTACCCCATGGTCCTGGTCCATGTGGGTACTAATGATGCAGCCAGGAGAACCCCTGATCACCTGATGGAGGACTACAGTGCTCTGGGCGGTGAGCTGAAGGAGTTCGGTGCACAGGTGGTATTCTCTTCCATCCTACCAGTGAACGGACGCGGAAGACGGCATGAGAACTGCATCCGAGAAACCAACTGGCGGATTCAGCAGTGGTGTCTCGAGGCAGGCTTCGGCTTCCTGGACAACGACCTGCACATCACGACGAGGGACATGCTCAGCTGGGATGGGCTTCACCTGTCCCCCAAAGGTAAGCGTGTGTTTTCTTCTAGGTTGGTGGATCTCCTCCAGCGGGCTTTAAACTAGGCTTATCGGGAGGAGGGGAGTACAAGGGCGGGGGAAGCTGTGGACCACCAAACCATGTGGCACCCACAAGGACAGCCCAGCCTGAAGAAAGAGAGCATTGGAAACCTGAAAGCCATGGGGAGACCAGCACTACGGCACAGGTAAGAAACAAGAAGGTAAGAAACAATGGGCCCCTTGGGACTCGGAGCGGGGGGGCAGCAAAGGCACCAGTCGCAGGGCTCAAGTGCCTATATACTAATGCTAGGAGCATGGGAAACAAGCAGGATGAACTAGTGCTCCTGCTTGCACTAAACACCTATGACTTAGTGGGGCTAACAGAAACCTGGTGGGATTCGTCCCACGACTGGGCAGTACATATTGAGGGCTATAGATTGTACAGAAAGGACAGGGTGGGGAAGAAAGGGGGAGGGGTTGTGCTCCATGTCAGTGAGCAATATACATCAACCCTCATCAAGAAAGAATCCAAGGATGAGGAAGTAGAAGGATTGTGGGTTAGGCTACATGGGGGGCAAGGAGAAAGGGATTTGGTGGTAGGGGTCTGCTACAGACCCCCACATCAAGGGGAAGAAAGAGATTCGGGGCTCCTGAGGCAACTCTCAGAGACCGTAAAAGCTAAGGAGGCGGTAGTCATGCGGGACCTAAACTAACCGGACATCTGCTGGGAGTCGCAGACAGCAAAGTCCCACCACTCACGCAGGTTTCTAACCTGTGTACAGGACCTCCACCTGACACAGGAGGTACACAGTCCCACTAGGGGGAATGCCATACTGGATCTGGTATTGGCAACGGGGGATGACATGGTAGGAGACCTCCAGATCGGTAGCCATCTGGGGGACAGTGATCACCTAATAATAGAATTCAACATAAGACGTCAAGTGGGTAAGGTAACTAGTAGGGTGAAAGTGCTAGACTTTAGGAAAGCTGATCTCAATGAACTCAGGCGATTAGTCAGGGACGCACTGCAGTGTAGGAGTTTTGAAGGGATGGGAGCCCAAGAAGGGTGGCTGTGCCTTAAGGAAACGATCCTTCGGGCACAAAGCAAGACGATCCCCGAGCGAGGCAAAAGAGGGAAAGGGGCCAGGAGGCTTCCCTGGCTGACCAGAGAAATCCAGGGCAGCCTAAGGGACAAAAGGGGAGCACATAAAAAGTGGAAACGGGGAGAGGTCACCAAAGACGAATATACCTCCTCTGCTCATGCTTGTAGGGAGGCAGTTAGACAGGCCAAAGCTACCATGGAGCTGAGGATGGCAACCCAAGTAAAAGACAACAAGAAATTGTTTTTTAGATATATAGGGAGTAAAAGGAAGGCCCAGGGAGGAATAGGACCCCTGCTAAATAGGCAGAAACAATATGTGACGAACAGGGGGGGACAAGGCTGAACTCCTCAACGAGTTCTTTGCCTCAGTGTTCCTAAGTGAGGGACACGACAAGTCTCTCACTGGGGTTGTAGAGAGATAGCAGCAAGGCGCCAGACTTCCATGCGTAGACTCTGAGATGGTGCAGAGTCACTTGGAAGACCTGGATGCCTTTAAGTCGGCAGGCTCGGATGAGCTCCATCCGAGGGTACTGAAGGCACTGGCCAACGTGGTCCCCATTTTCAAAAAGGGGAGGAAGGAGGACCCGGGCAACTATAGACCAGTCAGCCTCACCTCCATCCTTGGCAAAGTCTTTGAAAAAATTATCAAGGCTCACATTTGTGAGAGCCCGGCAGGACAAATTATGCTGAGGGGAAACCAGCACGGGTTTGTGGCAGGCAGATCGTGCCTGACCAATCTAGTCTCTTTCTATGACCAGGTTACGAAATGCCTGGACACAGGAGGAGGGGTGGATGTCGTATACTTAGACTTCAGGAAGGCCTTCGATACGGTATCCCACCCCATACTGGTGAACAAGTTAAGAGGCTGTGATGTGGATGACTACACAGTCCGGTGGGTGGCAAATTGGCTGGAGGGTCGCACCCAGAGAGTCGTGGTGGATGGGTCAGTCTCGACCTAGAAAGGTGTGGGCAGTGGGGTCCCGCAGGGCTCGGTCCTTGGACCGATACTCTTTAATGTCTTCATCAGCGACTTGGACGAGGGAGTGAAATGTCCTCTGTCCAAGTTTGCAGATGACACAAAGCTATGGGGAGATGTGGACACGCCGGAGGGCAGGGAACAGCTGCAGGCAGACCTGGATAGGTTGGACAAGTGGGCAGAAAACAACAGGATGCAGTTCAACAAGGAGAAATGCAAAGTGCTGCACCTAGGGAGGAAAAATGTCCAGCACACCTACAGCCTAGGGAATGACCTGCTGGGTGGCACGGAAGTGGAAAGGGATCTTGGAGTCCTAGTGGACTCCAAGATGAACATGAGTCGGCAGTGTGACGAAGCCATCAGAAAAGCCAATGGCACTTTATCGTGCATCAGCAGATGCATGACGAATAGGTCCAAGGAGGTGATACTTCCCCTCTATCGGGCGCTGGTCAGACCGCAGTTGGAGTACTGCATGCAATTCTGGGTGCCACACTTCAAGAAGGATGCGGATAACCTGGAGAGGGTCCAGAGAAGGGCCACTCGTATGGTTAAGGGCCTGCAGACCAAGCCCTACGAGGAGAGACTAGAGAAACTGGACCTTTTCAGCTTCCGCAAGAGAAGGTTGAGAGGCGACCTTGTGGCTGCCTTTAAGTTCATCACGGGGGCACAGAAGGGAATTGGTGAGTATTTATTCACCAAGGCGCCCCCGTGGGTTACAAGAAACAATGGCCACAAGCTAGTAGAGAGCAGATTTAGATTGGACATTAGGAGGAACTTCTTCACAGTTCGAGTGGCCAAGGTCTGGAACGGGCTCCCAAGGGAGGTGGTGCTCTCCCCTACCCTGGGGGTCTTCAAGAGGAGGTTAGATGAGTATCTAGCTGGGGTCGTCTAGACCCAGCACTCTTTCCTGCTTATGCAGGGGGTCGGACTCGATGATCTATTGAGGTCCCTTCCAACCCTAACATCTATGAATCTATGAAAACCTGGAGGGAAGTTCGCAGTGGAGTCCCCCAGGGCTCGGTCCTTGGGCCTGCACTGTTCAATTTCTTTATCAGCGACTTGGATGACGGGGTGAAAAGCAGCCTGTTTAAATTCACAGACAACACCAAGATTTAGGGTGAGGTGGGCACGCTAGAAGGGAAGGACAGATTACAGCGGGACCTGGACACGTTACAGGGGTGGGCAAATAAAAATAGGATGGGATTCAATACTAACAGGTGTAGGGTGCTTCACTTAGGCAGTAGGAACCAGCAGCATATCTATAGGCTTGGGAACTCCCTTCTCGAAAGCACGGTGGCAGAAAGAGATCTTGGAGTCATTATTGACTCCAAGATGAACACAGGCCGACAATGCAAGGACACGGTCAGTAGGGCTAACAGTACCTTGTCATGCATCCACAGATGCATCACAAGCAGGGCTAAGGAGGTGATCCTCCCCTTCTATGCGACACTGGTCACGCCGCTGCTGGAATATGCCGTCCAGTTCTGGGCACCGCACTTCAGGAGGGATGTGGATAGCATTGAGAGGGTCCAAAGGAGGGCAACTCACATAATTTGGGGACAGCAGGGCAGACCCTACGAGGAGAGGCTATGGGACCTTAACCTGTTCAGCCTTCACAAGAGAAGGCTGAGGGGGGACCTGGTGGCCACCTATAAACTTACTGGGGGGGGACCAGTGAGGATTGGAAGAGACCTTGTTCTCTCGAGCGCCTCCTGGAGTAACAAGGAATAATGGCCATAAGTTGTTAGAGAGTAGTTTTAGACTAGACATTAGAAGGCACTACTTCACAGTCAGGGCGGCTGGGATCTAGAACCAACTTCCAAGGGAAGTAGTGCTGGCTCCAACCTTAGGGGTCTTTAAGAGGAGGCTTGACATTTACCTAGCTGGGGCTATTTGAGCCCAGTTTTCTCTCCTGCCCAGGGCAGGGGGTCGGACTAGAAGGTCTACAGGGTCCCTTCTGACCCTACATCTATGAATCTATGAGATACCCAAGACTAGGGTAAGCTTTGCTGAATTACCACAGTGGCCTCCATTAGTTTCCTTAAACTAATCCATATTTTCTCAGAAGTGTCCATCTTCCCAAAAAACATGAGGCAAATTAAAATAAGAAAGAACAAAACCACAACACTGGGTGACCAGGAAAAAAAAAAGGAAGGTAAGGTGGAAAAACTAAGGTTTGATAAATTATATTAAGAGGGAAACAAATAGGAATAGGAAGTCATTTGCTGTATTAACAGATTTTGAAAAAAGAATAAACTTGCCCCAAATCTCAACTACTCTGAGCATCTATTATCACTGATGACGTGTAGGGGGTGCACACAGGTACATGTACACCCCGAGTGTGGTGGTGCACCCCCTGCAAAAAGGTGTTGCCAACACTGTTGGCTGCGCCTGTGGGTGGTCGTTGCTCATCACCCTCCCCTCACTGCCGACACCACTGGCAGTGTCTGCGGGCAGTCCTTGATCACTGTTGGCCACCACCACTGCTGCCAGCAGTGTCTGCGGGTAGTCGCAGATCACTGGTTGGCACTCGCCACCCCCATCGCCAACAGTGCTGCTGCTACAAGCAGCTGCTCCCCACTTGCCTCCACCACCAACAGCGCCACTGCCACCTGCAGGAGCTCACCATGCCCGCCCCACCCCCCCCAGCCTCCAGGAGCATGCATTGTTCATGTCCATGACTCTCCTAGGGAAAATTTAGATGAAATAAGTCTATTATAAATGAGGAAAATGTTACACATTTTTATTTAAGGTACAGACAGAAGAACAGCTCCCCGTTTTAACACATGGTGCTTTACAGGAAGTGCCATGAGTTACAATAATCCCACAGAAGTTTGCTGTTGGATTCTGGGAGCTGGGGAATTGAGGTGTTTAGAGAGACTTTGAGCCTGCAGCTGCTCTCCCCATAGCAGTGCCTGTCTCCTCCCCCCTCCCAGCCCCCGGACTGTTCCCTTTCCCCTCTCCTATTCTGAAAACAGAGGGAGCTTGCTCTGGGGATTCCCCAGCCAACACTGAAGAGTGAGGTGGGTGGATCAGAGCCCACCCCACCCCCAGCTTGGAGACCCCCTCTAGCATCAGCTGAAAAAACCCCAGACCGAACTCCCTCCACTCCCTTTACTCCCTTCTATTTTTAAGACAGAGCTGGAGCAGGGCTGAGCTTCTGTCAGCCTGGCCCTACATGCAGACACAAGCTACTGAAGGTGCTCCATTTTGGAATGTCTTCATCTGAACCCTCATGCAGTGAGGGTTCTGATTTTCATGGGATGAGCCCTTTTAAAGCACTCTGCAGCCATGCACTTCTGTACAGTGTTTTCAGGGGCCAGTGTTCACAGCTATACAGTGCTTTCAGGGGCTAGATCAGGCAAAAGTTGTTACTTCTGTCTGCACCGTCAAAGATTCTGACTCCCAAAAGTCCCTTGTTCAAGTAGTGGCAGGAAGGAGTTTAATTTTTTTAATAATATTTTAAAAATGACATATGTTTGCTTTGGTAATTGGAGAAGATATATCAAAGAGTGATTGCACATTCCTTTGTATATAGTGAAAGAACTACAGTAGGTCAAATACAGATTAAAGAAGAAAGGATGAAGATACTTTCAGTAAAAGAGTACTTTAATAAAAAGAGAACTTTCAATCCATGATCAGCTGAAAAGAAGTTCTCTTTCTTGAAACTAAATATTTTGTTTCATTCCTCAAAAAGGTGTGATTTTGTGACTAAAAAATAGTGCCATTTTTTCAGCAAAAATGTCATATATCTGCTTAAGGGAAACTGTGAAAACTCAGGCATGCAAGATTTTGTCATGTCCTCAGTACTGTATTCACAAGGAAAAATAAAGATTTCATAAGGAATTAAATTTGAAACTGTACACAATGCCACAGTAATTTGTGTTTGAAAACATGGATGAAAATACTAATACATTTGTAAACCAGGGCTGTTCAATTTCAGAATGGCTAGCGGTCACATGTAGCCTGGGGATCCCCCACTATGCCATGTGATGAGGGACCCTCTACTACATTAGGCCATTTAGTAGGCACCCCCCCCTCAACTAGTCAGCACTCCCATCGCCACACACTCTGCTACATGACCCTTGCCACATCATGTCTGCCCTCCCCACACACACGCACACACTGCACTGTGCCAGCAATCCTGCAACATGCAAGTCCCCTTGCCCCAAAGTCCCCTGGCTGCAGGCTCCCTCAGCCATACCACCCAGCCCCCAGTGGCAAAGACAAGAACTGGAAGTTGAAGGAGGGAGGGGGATGCCAAACAGTTGAACAGCAGCAACCACTGAAGCAAAGGGTGAGCAGCATCCAGACTGGGAACCTGGGGGCCACAGCTTAACCTCTTGAGCATCACATGCAGCCCACAGGCCTCCTTTTAGATATCCCTGCTGTAAACCTTCAGCCCTACACAAACTGACTGGAATATAAGAAGATTAAGCAGACATAATATGCACTTCTAAATGCATACTGTTATGTAAACTATATGGGGTAGGGACTTTTTTTTGGCTTTATGTCTGTACAGTATATGGCACCAGGGGGCCCTGGCCTATAACTGGGGCTCTCTAGCACAACAGCAATACAAACAATTTACTTCATGTATATATGTCAATAGTTTGCACACATTTTTATATATATAGCACCCATAAGTAATACTCATGCTATGCACATCTCCCCTTCACGCCAGAGTAGCTCCATTAACTTTAATAGAGCAAGTCCTAATTTATACAAACATTGGTAAAATATTAATCTAACCCATTCTGTAAATACATCATGTAATTACACCCTTACCATTCCCTCTAATGTAGCCTCTTTTCAAAAGTGTGGGTAAAGATATAGGTACTGCAGAAAGTCCAGAAAGTCAACTGACTCAGGCACTTTTGAGAAGGTGGGAAATAGGTTCCTGAGTCAAGTGCCATTGACTGAAAATCTCTGCCTGTAGCCCTTTCCATTTATAACAGCCAACAATCAGCTCAGGCACCTTTGCTGGCCTCAGCTGCCATGGTGCCACATGAAGACAGATGTGATCGCTTAGGGAGGTACAATAGGGAGCATTCTTCCATTCTGCTTTCATCTCACTCCCTGGTCTAAAATCAAAGCAGGAAGGCAAGCAGAGTATGGACGTATCTATACTGGAATGTTACATCAATCTAGTATTTTTGCTCTTAGGGCAGCAATCTAATTATATTAAAACGAAGTGTGTCCATGTCAGTTTGTTTTGCTGGTTCAAGGTAATTTCCTTGTTAATCATAGTGGCTATGCGCGTATTTGAATTAACCAGTCAGCACTCAGGGCAGATATCCATCCTGTAGTGCTTTGTATCATGCCCTGTGACTATCATGATGCAATGTGTGATGCCCAATGGAAAAAACAGAAATTCAAGGGACCGGGTGGATGGGGTGAGGAGTCAAAATAACAAACTCAAGATTCTTCACTTTTCCAAACAGCTGTTTTGAACTGATGTCATGCAACATGAAGGACCCATTGTTGAGGACTATGGCCATGACGATCAGTAATATAAACAAGATAAAACATGAATTTTAGTTGAAGGTAGGCAGATGAATTTTGTTTACTTGTTTCATAGGATTTTTGATGGTATAACAGTATAGCTAATGGATGAAAAGAAGATCAGGTGTACCCAGAATTTCTAGTCATTCTATATTTCAGATAAGATCTTATCTGAGTTTTGTATGACTATACTAATACTTCCCTATCTCTACTGAAAATACCTTTCCTGATGCATTTTAGGATTACATTTGCCTTTATCATAGCTATATCACATTGCTGACTGACACTCAACTTGTGAATGAATATAATATGCAGGTATATCTCCTTCTCAGTCATTTCCAATTGAGGGACACCCAGCTTTTGGTAAAAAAAATCTTGTTATTCTTGTACACTGGTACAATACCATGATGCTTACACTGAATTTCACCTATTGAATATAGGTATTACAGATCAAGGAAAATTTGAATAATTTACAGATAATGGCATTTCAGCAAATAGTACAATGATAAAGGATCACACTGCAGTTGTACTTATTAATATGTGAACACCAAGTCAAGTATTAATTGCTAGAGTGCTATATGGTTTATTAGGTGTTTTGTGACTGTCAGTAGTTTGAGAAACTATATGCTCACCCCTTAATATTAGCAATCTTACAAATATTTGCAAATAATGACCACAAAAGTAGCAACAACTTATCACGTGTTCATGCTACCTTTATTTAACCCAGCTGGAATTAAGGGGTATCGTACAGCACAGTAAGCTTCCTAATGCTATCCCTTCTAGAACCTTTTTTCTGTTCTTCATCAGGAAACACATTTCGTGAGAGAGAAAAGAGTTGTCTCTTTGCCAAGTGCTATTCTAACTTCTGTTCATGGTTCTGATATGAAGTTAGAGACAGGGTTCAAATTACACTTTGACTTCTGGCGGGGTCTGCAAAAAAAATTAAGCTGCCTATCACGATGTCCTAATAAAATTGGAGACCCCCCAGGTTATGATTTTCAAATCTTACGGGGGGTCTCATCTCTTGCGGGGAGGGGGGGGGGGGGGGGGAAGGGGAGCAGCTCAGACCACCCCTCCAACCTCCCCTGTAATTTAAATCCTAGTGATTAGATAGATTAGATAGATAGGACCAAATTATGTCAAAAGGTTCAATAATGAGAATAGTTTCTTCTTCATATCTGATTAGGATAGAACTAACCAAAGATCCATGAATGAAAGGTTCTATAGTCAGTTTTCACTTGTTTTTGCCCGCTAGTCCTCAAAAAAATGCATATCCCATAATAAAAATGCATAACCCCATAAAATAAAGAAAAAAATATCTGCTTAAATATATATAACCACACAGTCATCCACAAACATTTATTCCATACCGTAGTCACACAGACCTATTAAATAGTTAAAGAAAATATTTATTAAACCATGTTTTTGAGGGGGGAAAAAAAACAAAGAAAAAAGCCTGGAGGCAAAAATTGAAGGAAAATTATGTTAAGTTAAAACTGTTCTCTCTCTCTACAGGAGGAGACATTCAATGTGCTTTGCAGACTTTATAAATTTAGATTTAAATTAAATGAAACATCAAACATGTATAGAGGGATGTGTTTAAACCAAAAATGTCGCAACAATTTAATTCCAATTATAATCAACTATATTTTAGAAGTTATTCTATGTACAATTTTTTAATACTGACATATTCTCATGATTAGCTCCCAAAGCAATTTACTCTTTTGACATAAACAGGAAAGCAATTAATTTAATAATAAACTTATAGTGACTATATTACATTTGTAAAACACACTTGTGCAAGTCATCAGAAGACACAACACCCACATGACTACTGCAAATAGGATTAGAAATGTAAGAACTTAATCATATGGAATACCAAAATGTAAGTGTTGTCCTAGTAGTGTAGCTGGACAGCTGTGTTCATCACACAAGCACCACAAGTCAGGTCACAGTGACCACTGTATGAGCAAAATAGAATAGCATGTACAAAAATATTATGGTTATAGCTATCTGTGTATAGACCAATTACAAGCTGATCATAAGTTGCAAACATGAGTATGAAGAAGTCAAGACAGGGAAAGGTACTAAATGAGGTTGGAAAGAAAAGGAATGGAAAAGTACTGCAGAAGCAAACATGAAAGCAGGACTATATATACATATATGTCACGGCGGGGTCCTTCAGGAGGGCCGTGATCTCCTCGAGGTCCCTTGCTCCATGTCAAGGCTGGCCCAAGGCACCCTCTAATTCTCGCCCGCCACATCTTGCTGGTAAACATAAGGTTGGGAGGCTGCCTATGACTCCCTGGGCACAGCTACTCGGGACCTCTGTCCCCGTGTGTTCCTGGGCCCCCTGGGGTCTCCCGGTGTAATGGGTGCTCCCCAGGCACCCTAGCCTTATGGGCTACGCGTGGCTCCTACCACCCCCAATACCAGGCCCAAACCTCGCTGATGGGAAAGACGTTGTCCTGTCACAATGCACCTACGCCCACTCTTGGGCCTTCTCTACAATACGCTAGTCCCCTCTGGAATGTCCCCTCAAGCCGCTGGTCTTTTAGGCCCACCGCACCACTACCCTCTCTAGTACGGGCTCACCGCGCTGCTACTCCCCGTCCTCTCGGGGGCAACTGCAGCACCTTGTCCTTCTCTGGGATGCTGTACTGTTAACCCTTTCTGTCTGGGTCCACCGCAGCACCCTTCCCCTGTCCTGGGTTTTCCGCGGTGCTAGCCTGTTACCGGGCTCCTCAGTATGGCCCCGCTCTAGGGCTCCTCAGTAATCACCCCTCCCTGGGGCTGGGGTCTATGCACCCCGCAAGTGATGCCCTTACTGGCGTCTGCTGCGCCCGTCCTGGGCTCCCTAATATGGTGCTCCCCCTCTTTGGGGCTCACCGTGCCCACCTTGGGCTCCTCAATAGACCAATATGGCGCTCCCCCTCTTTGGGGCTCGCCGTGCCCACCTCGGGCTCCCTGATAAAATCTCCCCTCTCTCTGGGGCTGGGGTCTACGTACCCCGCACACAACCGGGGGTCTGTGTTCCCCGTCCGCAACCCACTAGTTGCACCCGCAACCCACTGGTTGCGCTCCTCACTGCCAGCTGTGCCTGCACTGGCGCATAAGCTGCGCCTTCACTGGCGCTGTGAGAATACTGCGCCTTCCTGGTGCTAGACTGCGTCCTCACTGGTGCTGGGGCACCCCACCCCTATGGGGCCCCTTTGAGAATCATGCGCCCTCTTGGCGCTAGACTGCGCCCTCACTCAGGTGCTGGGGCCCCACCCCTCTGGGGTCCCTACGAGGACACTGCGCCCTCTTGGCGCTAGGGCACCCCATGCTCTCTGGGGTCCCTGAGAGGCTCAGCCGCTCCTCTCCAAGGTTAACTGACCTCACGACTCTGCCCTGTAACTCTCAGGGCCTAGCACACCCTCACTGGCTCCGGGGCCTCACACTCCCTTGTGAGTCCCTGATGAGGCCTCCTCCAACTCCTACAGCCTCACCCAAACCTCCGGTTGTAATGCACACACTAACCAAACAAAACACAAGCCTCCTGGCTGTAACTTAACTTAAGGCCACCTGGCTGCGATAACATAGCTCCTGCACCACAGAGCCACCATCCTTCAGCCTGCTCAAGCATTACACGTATCTTAGCCCCGTGAACTCCTGCCTCTCTGGCTGCTGGCAGGGAACTGCCAGCCTGTCCTCAGCCCTGGGCTTTATAAGGGCCAGGCCCTGCCCCCTACAGGCAGCTGGCTCCCCTTAGTTGCTCTGGCAACCCGCAGCTGCGCTTGTTACCCTGGCAACCCGCTGCTGTGCTCATTAGGCTCTGCCAGGGCTCTCTCCCTGGCAGTTTCTCCTTTCTAGGAGCAGGCACTGAGGTGCCCTGCGACAATATATATATGGAAAAATAAAGTACAAAGGCAAGGCACCAATCAGACTTTCTCCTAAGGAAAAACCTTTGTGTATGTAAATCCCAAAACATCCTCAGAGCTTGGTCAGCTCTCAGGATCAAGGCTACATAAGCATGATGTCAGTAGATCATATTATTTACCTGGGTATTCAATAAATTCAATACTTGAGAAGACTGAGTGTCTGTGCCTGTATTGTGAATCTCCTTTACCCACTACCTAAATTTTGGGCAACAGTAGTAGCACATAAAAGTGACCTGCCTAAAATAATAAAGAAGTCAGAATGTTCTAATATATCTGATTGAAATTAGGTTATATTTTGTCCTGGGACATAACCCCCTCATCTGGCATATACCAAGCAGCATTCACAGAAGACTACTTCATCAGCCTCCTGGATACTAAAAATCATGGACTAAATATAACAGACATTGGATTTATGACACATTATAACCTGCCTGACATCTGACTCCCCAGGTATCTCTCCACTTTCATCCCCCTTCTCTCTCTCTCTCCGCCCCACCCCTCGCCTGTCTCTCACCCATTGGCTCCTCAATCTACATTTTCACTGACTACCTGTCTTTTATGCATGCCAGCCCAGCCGCTGGCTTCTTTACTTTTCATTCCATCCAAGAAGAGCACACACCAACTGCTGAAACTTCCTTAGCCTGACAAAGGGTTTTTGAACGTGAAAGCTTGGTTAATAACCATTCTCCAACCATTTGGGTTGGTCTAATAAATGATATCAGATTCACCCAAGGAACCCTGTCTGAAGAAGACTACTTTGCATTCAAACTGGTACTGTGGAAAGTTAGGGAAACGGGAAAACAACAAATAGACTGTATTTTTAAAGAACTGAACTGAATTTTGCCACAGGAAAAATGGAAAGAATCTCAATAGCAATTCCCCTTATTGCTCTTTGTGCTTCTCACTGCTGTTCCACAGGGTCCTGCACCTCTTTTGGAAGCCTATTTAGCAGCCTCCATTCACTCAAGATCAGTATTATATAATTCAGTTTTGCCTTGCGTCTAAATAGAAAGCTTAATACTATATTTAATACATTTTTTAAATATGATCGCACTGAAAATATGGAAGCCTGTTCCATAAACATATTAAGCAGTTTCAGTTTTCATTGACTAATTGCCTATGACAACATTAATTTAGAAAGACAATAGGCTAGAAGAAAAATAAGCTTCCAAGTAAGATTCCAAGATATTTTTTCCAAAAAAAATTACCATTGCAATACAGACTATACTTTTGCAAATGCAGAAATGCCTTGGCTATGTAAACTTATGCTGTATCTACATAAAATAATGCAGTGTCATATGCAGATGCCTATATTAGCTCTAAACAATCTAGTATGCATGCCTACATAGCAGAATGCAGGTGCTGTACAGAGATAACAGGACAGGTCTTAGACCTAGTGTAACCAAGTTAAGGCACCATTCCTCCCAATCTAATTAGAGTGTTTCTCTAGTTAGTCCATACAGAGCACCAATTTACAGAGCTATACAGCTTTCAGTTCTAGAGCTAATTAGTGCAAAGCTTCAGTCCCTGATTCAATTCAGCAGAGATTCAGCCTGATTCAGTGGCCGAATCTCCGAATCAAATCAGGAGACCCTTTAATCTCTCCGAATTGAATCAGAACCCTCCAAATGGATTCAGAGAAATTTGGAAAGATTCAGCGATTCAGATATAGACACAGCTTTAAATGTTTTTTCTACATACCTCAAGGTACCAGGCAGCTTGTGAATGCTAAGATAGTGAAATGCATGAAGCATCCCACAGGAGCGGGGGAGAAGGGGGGGGGAGGGAACTCCAGCTCACTCAGCAGCAGACCCAGAAGTGAACCACAAGCACTTCCAACCCACTTCCGGCTCTACCAGGGAGCACATGGGGAGCCCCCTGTCGTGGGGCACCTCGGTGCTCCTGCTCCTAGAGAGGAGAAACTGCCAGGGAGAGAGAGCGAGCCCTGGCATGACATAACGAGCCCAGCTGAGGGTTGCCAGGGTAACGAGCACAGCTGCGGGTTGCCGGGGCAACTAAGGAGAGCCAGCTGCCTGTAGGGGGCAGGGTCTGGCTCCTATAAAGCCTAGAGTCAAGGCCAGGCTTGGAGTTCCCTGCCAGCAGCCGAAGAGGCAGGCGCTCCCTCAGCCGAGTTATGGGTAGAAGCCTGATCGCAAGTATAGCTCATGATAGCTCTGGAGGCTTAAGCCCTGATGCTAAGTTATAGCCAGGCAGCTTAGGGGCACCATTATCAAGGAACCCGAGCGTGGGCGTGGCGAGCCCCAGGAAGGGGGAGCACACTTTAGAGGAGCCCCGTGTGGGCACAGCAAGCCCAGAGAAGGGGCACCATTATTAAGGAGCCCAGTGTGGGCACAGTGAGCCCCAGAAAGGGGGCAATATTATTGAGAAGCCCGGCGCGGGCATGTAAGGTCCCAGAGAAGGGGGACTATTGAGAAGCCCGAGACAGGAGTAGTGAGCCCGGCTGTAGGCTAGTGCGGCAACAGCCCTCAGATAGGGGCAGGGTGCTGCAGTGGACCCCGACGGAAGGGGTTAGTAGTATAACGCCCCAGGAGAAAGGCAAGGTGCTGCGGTGGTCCCCGACCAAAGGGGATAGCAGTGCAGTGAGCCGGGATCAGAGAGGGTAGCCGTGCGGTTGGCCTAAGGGACCGGAGGCTCAACCGGGAGTCCCGTAGTGGGCCAGGTCGTTTTAGAGAAGGCCCAGGGAATTTAGACCCGGGGAGAGAGTGATGAGGGCGTGGTGCTGCGGTTGTCCCTGAGGAGAGGGGATAGCAGTGCGGTGAGCCCGAGGAGAGAGCCCAGAGTGGGCTAGATCATAAAGGAGGCCCGGGAGAGCGGGCATGTATTCTGACGGACCAACGTCCGGTACATCTGCGAGGCTTGGGGCGTGGTATTAAGGGTTGGTAGGAGCCACGCGTAGCCCATAAGGCTAGGGTGCCGGGGGAGCACCCATCATACCGGGAGACCCCCAAGGGGTCCGGGAACACACGGGGACAGAGGTCCCAGCTAACTGTGCCCAGGGAGTCGTAAGGCAGCCTCCCAACTTTATCTAACCATCAAAGACGTGGCAGGCGAGAATTTGAGGGTGCCCTTGGGCCGACTTGGCACGGTGAGGGGGCTGTAAGGAGATCACAGCCCTCCTGCAGGACCCCGCCGTGACACCCCCCCATGCCCCTCCAGCTTGGCAACTTGCCTCCTGGGACTGTGGGGGCACCCATGGTCTCCCCATAGTCAATCACCAAGCCAGGTAGGGCATGATGTAGCCCCCCCCCCCCCCCCCGTGCACTCCCTGGCAGACCTGTAAATGGACCAGAAGAACTTCCTGTTCACTTCCGGATTCACCACTGAGCATGCGGGGAGGGGTCCTTGTGCTCCTGTGAGATGCTCCATCCACCCCAGTATTGCAGCATTCATGAGCTGCACCTGGTACCTCAAGTTATGTAGAAAAAATATTTAAAGCTGCGTCTATGGCTGAATCACTGATTCTCTGAATCAGCATTGAATCTTCAGATTCGGATTCAGCTGAATGGAATGGGGGACAGTGATCCAAATCAACAAATCAAATCACTGTCCCTGATTCAGGCTGAATTCAAATCTGAATCTAATATGACCTGTTTCGAAAACCCCTGCTAATTAGTTAAATTTTACAATGTAGGTACAGACTTAGATTAGGGACAGACATTACACACAAACCAGTTTAAGTGATTAGAAACTGCTTTAAACCTGTAACAGAACAGACATTCAGTGCACATAAACCAGTTTCAAAGTGGCCAAAATGAGTTTGACATAAACGTGGTTGAATGTAGTATCAGATTTAACTGATTAAGCTCAAACCAGTTTATGCAATGTCTGTCCCAGACCCCTTCCTGGTTTAGGTTAAACCAGAGTCCTCCAGCATCCCAGCATGCTCTTGGGGCAGGGTTCTGCTCTGTGCTGGCCCCACTCCACTTCTCTCTAGCCTGAGCAGGGATGAGATGTGGCAAGACACCAGCCAGCATGGCCCCATTAAGACAAAGTGGGCAGAGAGGAGTTAATTCTTCCCTCCTACCCCACCACAGCCAGGGTCTGCCTGTTTGCTGGGGAGCAGAAAGGAGTGGGGTGTGGCAGTGGCCCCTGGGGCTGGCAGACCCCAGCTGCAGGGAAGAAAGGATGGAGGGAGGAATTAACCCTTCTCCCTGTCCCCTTCACCTTAACAGGGCCACCCTGGGGCTCTGTGCAGTGCTGGAGGGGGACTCCTCCTCCCTACGCCACCATCATGGGGTGGGAAGGGGGATCTGCGAGAGGAGGACTTTTTCCCCTGCTCCTGCCCTGCCACCACGGGGTGGGGAAGGGGACTGTATACGGGGCTGCCCAGCACCATGGGGGACTGTTCCCCTGCCTCCTTCTCACCCTGCCCCCCACAGGAGTGCTTTGGGGGTCATAGGTCTGCAGCTAGCCCCCATGGTGGGCAGATTCCAAGCTCTGGGCCCGTCAGCACCTCCAACCTGGCCCAGCTAGCCCTCTGCCTGGCCAGCCACTGGTTACACACTCCAGTCTGGGCTGCACTGTGGACAGGGCTCCATGTCCCTGTTGCTGAGCCACAGCTGCCAGGAGCGGCCCTGCCCCCATGGCCCAGTCCAGCCCCACCATAGATTCATAGATGCTAGGG
This sequence comes from Alligator mississippiensis, assembly GCF_030867095.1. Classification (NCBI taxonomy): domain Eukaryota; kingdom Metazoa; phylum Chordata; order Crocodylia; family Alligatoridae; genus Alligator; species Alligator mississippiensis. Next base: position 218,657,577 of record NC_081826.1, read on the forward strand.
TCAGGGTCAGAAGAGGCATCAAAGGATCATTGAGTCTGACCCCCTGTCAGTGGCAGGAAAAAGTGCTGGGGTCATGTGACCCCAGCCAGGTGCTTGTCCAGTCTTTTCTTGAAGAGCCCCAAGGTAAGGGAGAGCACCACCTCCCTTGGAAACCCATTCCAGATTCTGGCAACCCTAACTATGAAGAAGTTCTTTCTGATTTCCAACCTAAATCTACTCTCTATCAGCTTGTGGCCACTGTTTCTGGTTATTCCAAGGGGTGCTCTCGTAAACAGAGCATCTCCTATTCCCTGCTGCCCCCAGTGAATTTGTATACTGCCACAAGATTGCCCCCTCAGCCTTCTCTTCTGGAGGCTGAAAAGGTTCAGGTCCCTTAGCCTTTCCTCATATGGCCTTCCCTGTAGGCCTCTAACCATATGAGTGGCCCTCCTCTGGACCCTCTCAAGGTTGTCCACATCCTTCTTGAATTGCAGCGCCCAGAATTAGATACAGCACTCTAGCTGCGGCCTAACCAGTGCCTCATAGAAGGGAGCATCACCTCCCTGGACCTGTTCATGATGCACCTACTAATGCATGACAAAGTGCAGTTAGCTTTGCTAATTACTTTGTCACTTTGATGACTCATATTAATCTTGAAGTTGACAATGACTCAGAGATCTCTTTCTGCCACTGTGCTGCTGAGAACATCATTCCCCAGCCTATCTGTGTGCTGGTGATTCCCTCTCCCTAAGTGCAGCACCTTGCACTTGTCCTTGTTGAACTGCATCCTATTGTTCTCTGCCCACTTCTCTAACCTATCTAGGTCTGCCTGCATTCAGTTTCTTCCCCTCAGTGTGTTTGCTTCACCCCATAGTTTGGTGTCATCTGCAATTTTGGACAGAGTGCTTTCCATGCTGTCATCCAAGTCGCTGATGGAGATATTGAACCATGCAGCTGCCTTGACCTGGGCTGAGCAAGGCCAGCCTGGGCCGTGGGCATGAGGCCAGCTCCAGCAGCTGCAGCTCAGTTACAACCACTCCCCATGCCCTGGCTGGGCTGGGCTGGACAGCACTGCACAGAGCCCCTCCCCTGCTCTGCAGCAGCAGGGGGTGGGGGGAGAAGGAGGGGGAAGAGTTCCCCCCCAGGACTGAACAGAGCCCTTCTCCCCACCCTGTGGTAGTGGCGGGGGGGGGAGGGGGAGAAAGAGATGGAAGAGGCCCTCTGGGGCCAAGCAGCCTTGTATACAGCCCCTTTCCCCACCCTGTGACTGCAGGGCAGGAGCAGAGGGAAGAGTCCCCCTCCAGGGCTGGAAAGCCCCACAGAGGCCCCTCCCCACCCCTTGGTGATGAAGGGAGGAGGAGGCAGGGGAAGAGCTCCCTTCTGGAGCTGGGCAGCCCTGTGTGCTGGGATTGCTTCCAGCGGTCAGGAAGCTGCTGGGGCAGGCAGAGCTCTCCCTTCTTTCTCCTCCCCTGCCACAATGGTCAAGCCATAGTCCCTGTTCCCTACCCTCTGAACCCTGCAGGCTAAAGTTGGGGTTTAAACCCCTCCTCAGTCTTACTCAGGCCTACCCAGGCCTGGCCATGCTCCCGTCCTCCCCTCCCAGCTCAGCTTTCCTGTGGAAGGGAAGAGCTGCCCTAGTGCCTCCGGGCTTATGGCCTGAGCCACTGGAGGCATGTCCTTGCATTTCCAGACTGAAAAGGGAATGTCTATCCACTTGCAAACTGGTTCAATCTCTGCAGGTTAGACTAAACTGCAAAGATTGGATGAATTCAGGCTCAGGCTTTTTGAATGTCTGTCCCTAGCTCTGGGGTACAATCTTGCAGCCTTTCCAATTCCCATTGCAGTTAATAAGAGAATGCATTTACAGAATCAGGCCTTCCATTTTATAACTCTGGCTTTTTTTTAAGTGACCTATAGCACATACATATTAACCATAGGTATGTAGATGATTATACAGCCTGCAGTTTGGAGCATAACAACACATGTGCATAAGAAACTCCTCCACATATCTGTAGCAAAGCAGTCAAACTGTTGAACACAAAATTCACTTAACTCAGAGGACATATTAACTGCTAAACTGTTTATTGCCTTAGAGAGAGAGAGAAGACAAGTTTCTTTAAACTCTGTATGCAAAAAAAGTAACCACATCATTTTTGCATAACAATCTTAAGAGTGTTTGCAATCACAGTCAAATCTCTAACTGGTAAACTGCATCTAGAACTTCAAAAATAATGGTAGACCCTTTCTTCTTTTATGAGCATACAATCCTAAAAAAAGGATACAATCTATATTTTTCTTTCCTATTGAACTTCTTTTAAGATGGTTTAAGTAAGATTTTCCTGCACAAGTCAAGCTGAAACTGATATCAAATTTGCTTGCTATATATGAAATCTGCACATATGGGCCACTTCCATATTTTAACTCAGTTAAACAATCTAAATAGGAAAGGTTTTTCTGGCATACAGGAAGCAGAGTCCAGCGTACTGGCTTGCAAGTTGCTTTTCTGCTGCTTCCTCCATTTTCTGAATATGTGTATATTAAGAACATTCTTATACTTGTGACCTCCAGATTTCAACTGCCTAATACATTATGCTCTTTCAATGTGAAAGTCATTTTCATTTTACTAAAGTCCCTAAGAGATAGTATAGTCTCAGAAATAAAAATTGCTCACTTAACAGTTGCTTCAAAGTTGCAACTTCTATAAAATTAGGAAAGCACTCAGAGCTGAAAAAATGCAAATGCAATATATGGAAGACATTAATTATTGTGATTTGTTAACCTTCCTTTTTCTGAATGTGTGAGGTGACTTGGAAATAACCTTATGTCTATTAAAATTAATTCATAATCACAACTTGTTCAGATGTGACATTTAATATTTTTGTACAGTAGTGCATTAAGTTAAATACTCATCATCTCTACATGGTGGATCAATTGCTGTTCCCCATTACTCCCTTTACACATCTTAATCTCTACTCTTCCTCACAGGAAGTTTTGGATATTATTGTAGTAGTACTATAGAGTAGTAATGCACTGACAAATGAACTCCGGTAGGTCACTAGTTGCCGTATGCTATTCCGTGCAAAGTAGCCTTGCAAAATTCTGCCTGCCCCAGGGAAATTTTTTTCCCCAAGCATAATTTTTTTTTTTCCAGTATCAATCATTATAGTAAAAGGGGAAAAATAGATTCTCTTTCTTGGATGCTAATTTTTCATGACAGTTTTGCCAAATCTGCTTAAAGTATAGAACAAAAAAAATAGCTGGATTTTCAGAAAGCAGCTTTAAATTTTAAAATATACTACAAATAAAGAACATTTCCTAGAATTTGGAACATTTCCTGACAGGCTGGAAGCTCCACAGACACAAGTTACAAAAGATGCTACATTTTTAAAATGTCTTTATCTGGTATCTTATGCAGCGAGGGGTCAGATTTTCACCCAATCGGACATTTTTGAAGCTGTCTGCAGCCATGCACTTGTGTTTGGTCACAGCTATAAACTGCTTTCTGTTTATGCAAAAATTGGCACATCCATCTGCACCTTCAGTGATCAAAATATGGGTTTTGTACAAATTAAATATGACAAAGCAAAAAAAAATGCACTTAACTACCAAGCAAAAGGCAATTATTATTACTAAAAATATACAAAAAGAGTATAAACAAAAAAAACCCAAAACAAAACTATTTTCACTATGAACTAAATTGGAGCAAACCTTCTGTCAGCATTGTATCTGCATTATTAACAGCTCATCTCAAACCTGCAAATCAGGGGGATTACTAGAAAAATCTCAGATCTCCTTCAACCAGTAATAATTATTACCTAGGACTTTCAAATAGCAATCTAGTAGGAAACAGTTGTTTCACAGTATCATATAACACAATATAGCAATAATAATATTAAAATATAACTATACATATATAAAAATATAACATAAAAATAAAATAGCAACAGGGTCTAGCAACACAGGACCAGCGAACAGGCCAGCAAACATGAGAGCTTGACTGGGAGTTTGAGTGGGGAGTTTGCTTGGCCATTTTCTTTCTTTACTGTAAGCTTCCTGAGTGGAAGCAGATAAACAAAAGGGGCAGAATTTTTCAGGAAGACCAACAGAAGAGGAAGATAGAGCTTGCAGATGAGTCACCAGGATGGCTGGAAGATGTCACAATGCCAAAACCCCTGCCAGTGCCTGCTCTTCCTCTGCATGTACCTAGGTGGGCTCTGTCCATGCACAGCTACTGAACACCAAGGCTTCCACCCAAGTTCTGGTCTGGATCTGCAGGGCCAGACAGGTGCAGGAGTGCTTGCAGTGTGAGAGGTGCCCTCTGGTAAATTCTCTCAGGAATCAGGTAAGGGAGGTGTGGGAGAAGATGGATAAACTCAGAAGCATCTGTGAATATGAGGGCTTTATTAACGCAATGCACAAAGCAATTCATTTTCTTAGAGCAGAGAAAATAGGTTCTCTGTAAAGTGGAAGTGTGCAGTTTGTCACCTTTGGCAACAGACAGCACTCTTCTTTTGAACCTGCAGTTGTGCAGCTGGAGAACAGGTATGAAGCCCTGGCATCAGATGAGAAGGATCCCATTTCAGTGGCAGAGTAGGCCAAGGATTGAGGAGGGAAAGGATCAAGATCTCTGCTGCGAAGAAGAAGCGATAGGTGGTGGTGATTGGCAACTCCCTCCTGTAGAGCATAGAGCCATTCATTTGATGACCTGCCCTGCTGGCTCAAAAGGTCTGCTGCCTGCCAGATGCCTGCATATGAGACATCACAGAAAAGTTGGCCCTCTGACTAATATCAAATGCTGCTCATCCATGTGGGCACTAATGATACTGCCAGAGGCAACCTTGAGCAGATCAAAAATGACTACATGGCCTTGGGCACAAGGGTGAAGGGGATGGGGGCCCAGGTGATATTTTCATCGATCCTTCCAGTCAAGGGCAAAGGCATGGCTAAAAGCAGATGTATCTTGGAGAGCAACACATGGCTGCATACATGGTGGCACCTGCAAGGGTTTGGCTTCTTCAAGCACAGGGTGGTGCTCCAAGAAAATGAATTGCTGGCAAGAGATGGAGTCCACCTGACAAAGAGAGTGACTATTTGCATACAGATTTCATAGATTTCATAGACATTAGGGCTGGAAGGGACCTCGGAAGATCATCGAGTCCAGCCCCCCGCCCAAAGGGCAGGACGTCAGCTGGGGTCATAGGATCCCAGCAAGATAAGCATCCAGTTTCATCTTGAAGGTGTTCAATGAAGGCGCTTGAACAACCTCCGGTGGCAGGCTGTTCCAGACCTTGGGGGCTCGGACAGTAAAGAAATTCTTCCTTATGTCCAGCCTGAAACGATCTTGTAGTAGTTTGTGACCATTCGTCCTCGTCATCCCTTGGGGCGCTCTGGTGAACAAATGTTCCCCTAGATACTGGTGGTCACCCCTGATAAACTTGTAGGTGGCCATCAGATCACCCCTGAGCCTGCGCTTTTCCAGGCTAAAGAGCCCCAGGGCTCTCAGCCTGTCATCGTAGGGTCTGCTTCCCTGACCTCTGATCATGCGCGTGGCTCTTCTCTGGACTCTCTCAAGCTTCTCCACATCCTTTTTGAATTGTGGAGCCCAAAACTGGACGCAGTACTCCAGCTGTGGCCTCACTAAGGCCGAGTACAGGGGGAGAATGACATCCCGGGATTTGCTTGAGAAGCATCTATGGATGCAAGCCAGCGTTTTGGTCGCTTTACTAGCCGCAGCATCGCACTGCAGGCTCATGTTCATCTTGTGGTCAATGATGACCCCCAAGTCTCTTTCTTCCATAGTGCTAGCCAACATAGCACTGCCGAGCCTATAAGGATGCTGCGGGTTTTTTTTCCCAAGGTGGAGAACCTTGCATTTATCGGCGTTGAACACCATCAGATTCTCATCCGCCCACTTGCTGAGCCTGTCCAGGTCAGCCTGGATCATCTGCCTGTCTTCTGGTGTGGATGCTTTGCCCCAAAGTTTGGTGTCATCGGCGAACTTGGCCAGTCCGCTTCTGACTCCAGTGTCCACATCATTAATGAAGATGTTGAACAGTATGGGTCCAAGGACAGAGCCCTGGGGGACCCCACTGGTCACAGGACACCACGATGAGTGACTTCCATCAATTACTACCCTCTGGGTCCGACCCCGGAGCCAATTTTCCAGCCAGTGGATCGTGGGGGACCCAAGGCGACAATTGGCCAGTTTCTCCAAGAGACGATCATGGGACACCAGATCGAAGGCTTTTATGAAGTCAAGATATATGACATCAATCTCATCTCCCTTGTCCAGGTGATAGGTCACCTGGTCGTAGAAGGAAATGAGATTGGTCAAGCAAGACCTACCCGCAACAAACCCATGCTGGCTATCCCTTAAGATGTTGGCGTCGGCCAGTCCATTAAGGATGGCCTCCTTAATAAACTTTTCTAAGCTCTTCCCCAGGATAGAAGTCAGGCTGATGGGCCTATAGTTAGCCGGATCCACTTTCCTCCCTTTCTTGAAGATAGGCACCACGTTGGCCTTCTTCCAGTCTTCGGGCACTACACCAGAGCAACAAGAGTTTTCAAAGATCCGCGCTAGAGGCTGGGCTATGATGCTCGCCAGCTCCTTGAGTACCCTGGGGTGAAGATTGTCAGGGCCGGCTGACTTGAAGGTATCCAGCTTCTCAAGATGTTCCTTCACAAAGTCAGCATTAATGGAGGGCAGGGGATCACCCTCACCCGGACTTCCTGGCCCTGTAGCAGGCACAGGCGTCCCATGGGGCTGATGAAAGTCTGATGCAAAGTACCTATTTAATAGGTTGGCTTTTTCCTGGGCGTCAGTTGTCAGTTGCCCCATCTGGTTCAGCAGGGGTCCAACGTTGCCCCTGCTTTTCCTCCGGCTCCCCACATATCTGAAAAAGGACTTTTTATTGTCCTTGATGCTCAAAGCTAGCTGGAGTTCAGTTGCAGCCTTGGCTTTCCTGGTCTGCTCCCTACAGGACCGGACCAGTGCAGAATAATCCTCCTTGGAGGTGACTCCCATCCTCCATCCTTTGTAGGCCTTTCTTTTTAGCCTCAGGAGGTCTGCTAGGTCCCTGGAGAGCCAGGGGGGCTCTAACCCCCTGTAACAGGTAGTAACAGGTTTACTAACCTAGTGAGGATGTCTTAACAATGTTCTTAGGAAGAAGATAGGTCAATCAGTTAGATACCCTAAGTGTTTATATACCAAGGTAAGAAGCATCAGGAACAAACAAGAATTGCAGGTCCTAGTACCATCACAGATGTGGTGGGGTAATTTTCATGGTTGGGGTATGGTCATGGAAGGGTACAGCTGGTTCAGGAAGGATAGACAGAGAGAAAAGGAAAAGGTGTAGCCCTATATGGCAGTGTAAGAAGCAGAGGTTTACACCCTAGGCAAACTAGAGTTTGGAGAGGCATGGTTCAGGGGGGAGAAGGGCAGAAGTCTTACTCAAAATGGTCCCCAGCCTCTGCCACCTTGTGCCTCTATCTACCCCCAGGTCCTGTAGCAAATGCCCAACATGACATCCCTGCTGTTGTTCATTCCCTCTAACCTGGATGCAGAGGCTTTCAACAGGCCTACCTTCTACTTCATACTGCACCACAGAACACATGTACATAGCCTTTATATATAGGGCCAGTCGCATAACTAGGGGTAGGCATGAGGGGCAGTAGACCAGGGCACCAACTTAGGGGAGCATGAAAATTGTCCCCCACCCCTGCAGAATCTGCACCCCAGCAGTCCCACAGTGTTGCTCTTGCTGTAGCAGCTGGTACACAGACGCTGGGTTGTTTCTACTTTAAAAGCAGAAAAAGGGTGAGCAGCCTGGCTAGATAGTGATCTCAATGCATTGAAACTCAAAAAAGGAAGGCCACAAAAAGTGGAAATTTGGTCATAGTACTATGGGAAAAGGATAAGAGCAGTGCACGGGCACAGGGAGAAAATGAGGAAGGGCAAGCCATGATGTAATTGGCAAGGGCCCTAAAATGCAATAAAGAGGGATTCTATAAATATGTCAAAAGTAAGAGGAAAACCAGAGAAACCATAGATCTCTTATGAAAGGCAGGAGGCAATCTAGTTACAGATGAGGGAGAAAAGGCAGAAGAATTTAATTCCGTCTTTCTTACTTGAGTTTTCACAAATAGAGGCAGCTATCGGGTGACAATTGTTGTTGACAACAAAGATAGGGAAGAAAATAAACAGCCTAGGGTAATGGCAGAACATGTTAGGGATTAATTAGAGAAACGAGGTGCTTTCAAATCAGCGGAGCCAGATAGAATGCACCCATGAGTACTGAAGGAAACGACTGAAGTAATTTCATAGCTAGTAACTACTTTCTTTGAGAAATCATGGAGGTTGGGTGAGGTCCTAGATGACTGGAAAAGGGCAAATATAGTGCATATCTTTTAAAAAATGGAAGAAGGAAGATCTAGGGAATTACAGACCAGTCAACCTGACCTGAAACATGGAGCAGGTCCTCAAGGTGTTTATTATATATCACTGTAACAGGGAACACTAGCCCTGTTACCAGAAAGCAGGCCGGTCCCTTTAAGACCAGAACTTTCCAGGCACAGCCTGCTGGCAGGGTAGGGGTTAAAACCTGAGCTTTGCTGGCTATTCAGGTGACTGGAAGTGAGCAGGCCAGAACTATAAAAAACCCAGGGCTTGGCAGAAGTAGGGGGAACTCCTGATGACTCCCAGAGAAGCTGCGGCAGCCCCACAAAGAGGAGTATAACAGACAGTGGGAAGCAGGAGCTAAGCCATGGGAAAACATGAGCTGGCATACTGCCTTCTTTATTTTTTTGTGGTTATAGCCCATGGACTTACTGTTTATAGTTGACTGATAGACTGGTGGTTTGTGGTCGAAGATGTAGGGGAGGACGAGGCCTCATTCGCGCCTTGGGGTGCAGTCATAAAAGGCCAAAGGGCTCAGTGCACTCATGGGTGCAGCCGTATAGGGCCAGTAGCCCAGAGCTGGCTGCAGGACTTTGAAGCTGGGTCCTGGTGGGTGGATCTTGGCTAGCAGCCCAATCTATAAGAAAGGGCCAAACCTGAGGAAGCAGAAGACTCAACAACTTGGCATCCAGGTGTGCAGGGTGAAATGGGGCCAGAAGGCCTGGCACCATAGTGAGAGCAAAAGGAGGGCCATGGGCCCAGAGTATTAAGGAGCTAGAACCTCAAAGTCAAACCCTACCTGGTGGGTTTAGGCTGGTAGGCTTAGCTAGAGAAAGATAGGGGGTGAAGCCTGTGGTGGCTGAGAACCCCAAAATAGAAGTACAATATGCAGTCTCCCACTTGTAAGAACATCTAAACAATATTTACATCAAGACCTGGCAGGTGAGTAAAGGTGGGATACAAGACAAAAGACAGAAGTGAAGCATTAAAGGACTTCAAGGGGGGCCCTCATAGACCACTAGAATGCCACTGGGGAGGGCAACTTGTTACAATCACCTAAAGGATAATAAGGTGATCAAGAACAGCCAGCATGGATTTACCACAGAGAGAACAGAGGATATGATATACTGTGACTTTACCAAAGATCTTGACACTGTTTCTGACAACATTCTCATTAAAAACATAAGGAAATGAAGACTAAATGAAAGTACTGTTATGTGGATACATAGCAGTTTAGATCATTGTACTCCATTAGTAGTCATCAATAGCTCAATGTCTACTTAGGGGAAGGTATCAAGAAGGGAGGCCCATGGGTCGGTCCTGGGTCCAGTACCGTTCAACATCTTCATTAATAATTTGGATGATGGGAACCAGAAAATCTGTGGATGACACTAAGTTGGATGGAGTTGCAGAAACTCTGGAGAGCAGGACAAGAATCCAGAATAGACTGGATAGACTGAAGAAATGGTTTGCAATCAATCAGATGAGATTCAACAAGGACACATGCAAAGTCCTCCACTTAGGATGTAATAATTGCATGCACAAATACAGACCGAGTAATGATTAGCTAGGCTGCAGTACTGCAGAGGAGGAGCTGGGGTTTGCAGTACACCACAAGTTGAACAGGAGCCAATAGTATGTTGTTGCAAAAAAGTCAACAGCATCCTAGGTTGTATTAACAGGTGTGTCACTTGCAAACCAAGATGCTGTATTCAGCACTGATGAGACCTCACCTGGAATATTTTGTCCAGTTTGGGACCCACACTTGTAGAACAGTGTGGGCAGATTGGAAAGAGTTCAGTGAAGAGTGGCAAAAATGATTAGAGTCTTGGTAAGCATGACTTATGAGAAAAGGCTGAAAGGGCTATAGTTATTTAGTCTGGAGAAGAGAAGTCTGAGGTGGGATTTGGTAACAGTATTTAAATACCTGAAGGGCAATTATAGAGAGGATAGAGATAAACTATTCCCTGTGGCTGGACAGAACAGAACTAATAGCAATGGCCTCAAACTGCAGCGGAGGAAATTTAGGTTGAAGATTAGGAGGCACTTTCTGAGTCTGAGGGTGATCAAACATTGAAACAGGTTAGCTGGAGGGACTGTAGAATTTCCATCCTTGGAAATTTTCAAAAGGAGGTTGGGCAGACACTTGGGTGAGATGATTTCACCCTGATTTGAGCAGGGGCTGGACTACATGACTGTGTGAGATTCCTTCCAACCCTACTTTTGTATGATCCTGTATGAGCTTCAAATACCATGAAAACACTCAAAGCACAGTAATTGAATCACTTGATCTTACTGCACACTAGGATTACAACTGAAGCAAGAAGGAAGTGCTTGTTACTACGGCATTTTTCTCTGTTAGGAAAAAAAAACTGGTAAGCACAATAGTGACAAAGAATGGTATAGGTCTTTACCGAATTGACTGGCTGATCACACTAGCTAGTTTTGCTAACACCTGACTGTCAGTCAAACCATGTTTTGCATGCATGCTATGATAATGGTAATAAAATCTCATGCTTCAGGGTAAGGTGATCACCACCTGGTAGGAATCCTTCCCTCTCCCCTGTTGGTAGAGGAATTAAGGTCCAGGTTGAAGATACATACTGAAGCCTTAAATGATACAATTCTTGGGCAAGATAAATTTCCGAGTTCCCTAACCAAATCATCTTTTAATTGACATAAAAAATATACACACTGAAAGAGCAGTACCCTGAAAGGATATTATAGAACTAGAACTATGGTGTATCTGTTGGTTTGACTTTTCCTTTTCATTTAATAAGCAGTGCATGGAAGGACTAGCTCTGCCAGGTGGTAGTAACACACAGCTGCCAGCTAGCCAACTCCTCCTCCCAGCTTTTCCAAACCACTGCCCTGTATCTCACCTTCCTGCCATGCCTTGATGGAACAACAAATTATGCAAGAGCTATCCTGAGTCTTAGGGTGAAGTTTTGCTTTGGGTCATTTGGCTCCACCCTTTTTAAACTTCTCTGGGTCCCAAACCTCTTGGTCCATATCTACTTGCTCTAGCTTCTACCTTCAGCCCTCAGCCCACTTGGTCCAGTCTTGGTTTCTCAGCAGCAGTGACATGGCTGGGAATTAAGCCCCACAGCCAGGGTTCTGGGCCCTCCTGCTGTATGTCCCTTGACAACAATAGGCTTGCCTTGCAGGGTGCTTTTAAGGCACCTGCAATGCAGCCTCCACCTCCTCTGGTCCTCCAGTAAAACAGGAAAGAGGAAAGAAATGCTAGCAACCACTTCAAACTAAAATACAGACCCTCTGGTCACTCACCAGCAAAACCAATATGCGCTTAAATCCTTACCCCTTCTGGGTTCTGTGTCAAGAAAAAAAGGAGAGAGACAAGGGGAGAAAAATCCCTCTCTGTCCTCTTACCTACCAAGACTCCCTTTTCTGGACTTCTGGGTGCTTCCAGGTGCAGCTAACTGGAAGTCCTGCCTCCTCCTCAGCTGGGGCTAGAACAGCCCTCTACCCAGAGGGTAAGTCTTCTTATTCCCCAAGCCCTTCCCCTTCTAACTAGCCAAACCTACTGTCTGGTCTGAGCCCAGGGGCTGCTCATCAGTCTTTGCAGCCCTGTTAGCTTCTTGCCCTTTGGCTGCAATTCCTCCAGCATTCAGCCATTCCCCAGGGCAGAGCTACAGGCCATTTCATAGCCTTATCCACTGCCCTTTTTGCTTCTTGCCACCCAGAGCTTCTCCCTATGTAGCTGCTTTTTTCCTTCCTGGAGTTCCCTTTCCTCTGGGCCACAAAGACCTGTTCTTGAGTTCTTGCCAGTCCTGCTAGCCTCATAGCCTTCCTCCAGTAACAGGGCCAGAGTTCGCCATTACACAGTGTTGCAAGGTCCAGGTTTTTTCAGTTTTATGAAACAATAACTTTTGCACCTTTGCATCCATGAAAACAGCAAATGCTTAGACTAAAAAGAAGGCAACAATTTTTCTATACACTGTCATGACCCAAAGGTATGATTTTGTGTGTGCTTCGGCACTAGAATTATCCCTGTTGAATTACAGCTTCATTGCACGGTGGAGTTTTGCTGCATAGAGAACCCGCGTGCAAGGGAAAAGTTCCCGCCACTTTGCAGCTGTCTTTGCAGGGTGCATTTCTCAAGTCGCGGCAGAAATGCACGGTGCAAAGGATTTCCCACCACCCATATGCAAATTTGTTCCCTGCTATTGGCTAGTTCTAAATTATTCCCACGTGGGGGCTAGCGATTGGCCTGCTAGCCGTATAAGAGGCTTGAGTGGTTTCCGCCCAAGCTGAGGAGGACTCCACATCGATCTCGTGGGGACTCTGGGTATACGGCAGGGCAATAGAAACCCTGTGTGAGATCCAGAGGAGCTTGGCGGCCTGATCCACCGCCCACCTCTTCCCATCTTCGAATGAAAACATTATAAGACGTATCTATGAGTTTCTATTTCGGTGGCGCGCTTGTCCAGGACATCCAGAGTTCTGTTTGCATGGAGCCTAGCAAACTCCACGTGATTGTTCGTGTTCTTTTTGTTTGTAACCGCAACTCAAGCAGGTTTTTCAGCCTGCACCGCAACCATCCCGGTGTAAGTAAACAATCTTAAAATCTACCATTACGCATCTGTGCCTAATTCTAGCTCGGCGCCCGCCCTCTCCGACCCAGCGTGCCCGGGCTGCCGGCCACAGCCCGTGTGCAGCGCGACAAGGGCCGCGGATTCGCACCCGGCCCGCACATACACAACCTACAACTCTTAGAATAAAGTTAAGAGAGTAGTGAAGAGAGGTTTTTTCCCAGTTTGATGCAATGGGCAAGAAAACAGGCAGTTACTGTGTATATATTACCAGTAAAGAACTAAATGACAGTTTATGGATCCAGCAGTCAATGACAGAAAACCATAAAGTGGTTCCTATTAAATAATTTGCTATTGTGGATCAAAGGTCCTTTATCATTCATCTCTAGATATCACATCTAAATGGCAAATTAAATGAACCTTGATACCATAGCAATAATGATAATACTAGGAAAACTCCAGGATCTCATTTCACATTGTCTGGTTCCATTCATTAAAATGAAACTATCATGTGAAAATGTTACTAATTGTTATGATAATACCCAGGATCTTCACCATAATGTCTCTGTATTAGACCTAGAACTCAGCCTAGCACAGCCAAACTCAGATGTGCAAAATAATTCCAATGAAACTGATAACATTCTCACAGTTTTGCAAAGCTTCCATAAAAATGCAACTGCCTATGTGAAATGAAGGTTAAAAACCTCTTGCTGCATCACTTCAGGGTGCATCTTTGAGTTGTGCAGCTCCATTGACAGAGATGGATCACATCAATTAAGTCCCATGTGTCTAAATATATCATTATACAGCCAGGGGCACCTGGTGACACTAGTACACATTGCCTTACACGTTCTTTTTCTTAGCATGTGAGCGCTGTTTTGTCTTTGAAGAAATGCTGCATTACTGCTAGTTTAGTGATACACATTTTGGCGGGGAGCTGGGGCATGCTCTCATTTCAGCTCTCTGAATAGACACAATTCTTGCAGCAGAAATGCTTCCTAGTGTGTGAGCTGAGGTATCAAAGAGAACAGGTTCATAGAAAAGTAAGGTTTGGAAGGGACATCATAAGGCCATGTAATCCAGACCCCTGCTCAAGACAAGATCCCACCCGATGAAATCATCCCGACCAAGTGTCTGTCCAACCTCCTCTTGAAAATTTTCAAGGATGGAGATTCCATTCTTTAGGTGGCCATTTCCAGTGTTTGACCACTATCAGGGTCAGAAAGTTCCTCCTAATCTCCAGCCTAAATTTCCTCTGCTGCAGCCTGAGGCCACTGCTCCTAGTCCTGTCCTTTATGCCTTTCCTTGCAAGTCATGTTTCCCAAGCCTCTAATCATTTTTGTGACGCCCCACTGGACTCTTTCTAATATGTTCACATCATTCTAGAATTATGGGGCCCAAAATTGGACACAGTACTGAGTATGTTGTCTGTGTACCATCTGAAATTACTTTTGCCCAAGGACTAGTGCATATAATATAAACTTTCTAGCTGAAAAAGAAAAGAAAAGAAAGGCCTAGAATAGACTCCCCCCAGAGGTGGTGCAAGCACCTACTCTGGACACTTTTAAAAAATATTTGGGTGCTTAACTTGTTTGGATCATTTGACCCTAGCTGACTTCCTGCCCTTTGGGCAGGGGGCTGGGCCCAATGATCTTACAAGGTCCCTTCCAGCCCTAATGTTTATGAATAAATTCAGCATCTTCTTCACTGATTTCTCTAAGGCCCCTTACACATGTTACATTTAAGACACGATTAACAGATTAATCATGACTTGAACATGTTGCCAAGTTACTCTTTAAGTCAATTTAAGGTGTGATAATACAGTAAATGAGTCACAAAGTTATTCCATGTATAATGTACTATAACTTTGTGGCTCATTTGTATCACGCTTAATATTAAATGTGTGTCCAGTTGGGGCTAGCCAATGAGAGATCTCAACACTCAGCTTAGTGTCAGAATCCAGTATATGACAGTCCCAAGGTCTTGGACACAGTTATCCCCTACTAACCTTAGCTGGTAGCAGAACCAGTCCCCAGGCCCCAGACCCCTGCCCAACCCCTGAGGTGTGGTGAGCCTAACTTTGGGGAGCATCTCCCCAATCTTGGGCTCAGTGCACCCCAAGCCTTTAAACATACACTACATGTGTAAGTTTAAAGACTCGGTGTGCCTTTAAACACATGTAGTGTAACATACACTACATGTGTATGTTGGTTGAACATGTAAGTTTTTTGACATCCCTGGTGGCAGAGGGCCCCAGGATCAAGGAATCTCTCCACCATCCCTAGGGCCCTGTGCGCCAGGGATCTCAGAAAAATCACATGTGCAACCTAGCTACACACACAGTTTTTAAAGGTCCTAACTCCCCAATCCCAGGACCCATGCATTCCTGGTCTGTAAAAACCCCATGCATCCCCCAACTGTATGGCACACAGGCTTTTTACTCATCCCTGGGCATGGGAACCCTAGAATTGGACTGCAGCAGCTGACAATCAGTTGATTATCACTGGGGCTGGGAACTGTGCTAGGGCCAGGTATCGGATTGGGGCTGCTTTCAGGCCCCAGTTCTGAATCTGACAGTCCCCAGCCCCGATTGACAATCATCTGATTGTAGCCACCTAGGCTTCAACCTCATTGGAGCAGCAGAAGCCCAGGATCATGAGCCTGGGGCCCCCCACTGCACATCCACCAGGAGCCTAAAAGGCACTAATTGCAGGGCCGCAGCAGCAGTGTAGGGACATGGCCAGGCATCCAGGTCAACATAGAAGTGGCACCTTCCAGTGCCAATCACAAACCAGTCACAGTCCAATCACAAACATTACAGCAAACATGTAGCAGCCACTTTTTCTCACCCTCCCTACCCAAGTCAGCATCCAGGGTGGTTGCCCCTTTTGTCCCCTCCCACTGAGCCCCAGTACTTACCTAGTTATTTGTTGCTTACCTGGCAGAAGGGGCAGCAATAGGAACTTACATAAGGACAGCATGTAAAATGTGCTAATCATATAGTATTATATGTAAGTTATATATAAGTAGCTTGTTCAGTGTGGGCATTGTTCTTAACCCATCTTATAGACTAGCAGTGACCATTATGATCATTTTGCTAAAAAGCTACACTGACTCTTGCCATCTATGACAGAAAACCTTTGAAATAAATTCAGATCTGATGCAAGTGTAACTCTCTTGTGATTAAATTGGAATGCAAAAACAGTTGAAACTTATACAAAGGGAAAGCAGATGAATGTGTAAAAAGTAGCCAAAGCAAATAACTCTTTGAAAGTTTAATTTCACAGGTCTCCACTTCCCAGCCCTAAAAAACAAAACAAAACAAAACAAAAAATATTTTTTTCTGCCAAGTCACTTGAAAATGACTGCTACAATTACATTCCTCACTTTCCACTTAAAAACAATTTCTGAAAGTTGGACTCAGTTGGGATCTAAAACTTCAATTAGGGGGGAAAAAAATCAAATATGTACCTAAATTTAAAATCTATAGTCACCATTTTGGGGGAAGATTGTTTTAGAGAAATTAATTGGAATCGTTTCTTCCCTTATTTAAAACAAACAAATAAGCCCTTTGTATTTCAAATGTAAAGTCAGTTTTACTTACATGTTAACAGTTCTATGTTTCTTGGAAAGGAGTATAGCTCATTAGGGAATAGACTAAACCAAATCCTGGCTGGGGTTTGCACTTACAGTTCGACAGCGGAAGAAAACTGGCTTTGGTTTTAGATTTCAAACCTGGGATTTTGGTTCTCCACATAAAATGAATTCAAAATTAAATTGTTAGTTCTTCTGTTTTTCCCCACTAAAGGCCATCTTCAGTATTAAAGATGATGTCAGCAGCTTTGTACTCCAAGCACCTTGTTCTGGTGATAAACAAACTATAAAATCAGTGCCACAAGTTTATGGTAATAAACTGAAACCTGTTTCAATGAGGTTCATTTAAAAAAATGAAGGAATACCCTGTCCAGGGGCAGGGGCACAGGTAGCAGAAGATGGAGGAGGGAGGAGGAGGAGCCTGAAGACCCTGGCAGCAGCCCAAGAAGGCAATCGGGTGAAGAGTGCCTGGAATAGGGGCCTGGGGACTACAGGTAAACCCCTTGGAAGGGACTAATGTGGCCTGTGGGCTGCCAGTTGGACAGCCTTGGCCAAGGTGAATGGTAGACAAAAAAGAGGCACACAGTGGGGCCTAGCAAAATGATGGAGGGTGGGAATTATACAGGGTATGAGATGATTTCCAATAACAGCCCACATGCACCATGGGGTACAAACGCTAAAACAGAATGAATGAACTGTAGATGAGCTTTCTTATCTGCAGCACAAAAGCAGACCCACAGGCAGGTATGCTGGAACAGCTAACATGATGTTGTATCATTGTAACTTGTCCCCTGGGGTAAATCTACACCCTGGTTTATAACAAAGTCTTTGATCATGCTTTTTTATATGGGTCTAGAGACCCATGGTCATAAAGCGTGCACCTTGTTTGCATAACTGACTACTTTCCCTCATTCTTTACGGATGATGCACAAATTCTTTCTACTAGAGTATACATCATGCATGTTTCAAAAAGATATCTGTCACCACAGCGAGAAGCTGGTGATCCTTTGCCGGGGTAAATCAATATAGCTGCAGCTCAGCATCTGGTCTCACATCTACAAATGGCTTGAGGCCTAGTTTTCAGCCCTACTCTCTACAGCAGGCGGGTGAAACTTTTTATATGTGCTATTTTTATTTTTGCGCACATAAAAAAGAGAGACTTCTTCTGAACTATGGACTTTCCTCCAACTACAGAAGAAATGTGTTACGGTGGCTAGAATATACAACACAGAGACACGAAAAAATAAATTAAAAATATAAAAATACACATATATACAAAACACATGTTAATAATGCTGCTCTCTTGAGTCCATTGTTCATTTTTCTCCAAGGCAACAGGTGAGGGTTGGGAATTTTTATCCCAAATCCATCTCCCTGTCACCAGGACGCAATTCTGATTAATAGGTTAATATATGTACAATTTATTTTTAAGTTCAGTTATCCACCCTCCCCTCCCCCCCTTTCCAGAACTATCCTATGTTAATCTTAGCATTTATGTCAACGGAGAAGAAAGCCATCCTGTTGTCCCTTGGCATTTAAGACTGCATTCAATGCAGATAAGGTTTGTTTGGGAATGTACAGAGTTTGCTGAAGACAATCACTAGAGATAGAACCTTAATTTAACCTCAAGCCTGCAGCATTTCCCCTGGGAGGTGGATGACTGATAACATGGCAGTGGGCAGGGAAAGCACAAAATTATTGAGAAATGGAAGCAAGAAATCTGGAGTGTTAAATTTCTTCCTCTAAATCATTGTTTATATGGATAGTCATGCATGTCTGACTCAGTCTGGAGACACTAAGAAGCATCTTAAAAGAGTAGTTTTAAAATGCATTGACAGTTGGCATTTCTGAAAGCCATTTCTAAAGCACATGAAATACACTTGTCATATCATCATCTTGTAACAAAATGATGCCATGACAGAATCAAAACACACTTGCTCATAATATCTTCTGTACAGGGTAGGTCAACAATTACTAATTTAAAGGAAATGAGTCCTTAACAGACAGCTTGATAACCTTTCCCAAGGGACCATTAGAAAATGGTGTTAATGAGCCCATAATAGCCTGTTTCTTTAAGTAGCTGGGTAAACAGATCTTTATTAACTGAGCTTTTTTTTTTTTTTTTGGACTATAGTATCAAATAGACATTGCAAGTATAATCTGTCCAAAATGCCTAGAGTTTTAGATTTGGTTTTAACAAAGAGGATGTTTTAGCATTTTTCTAAACTAAATATCAAACTTCTGAGGCAGGGTTAAATGTTAAATAACGCTTTTATTTGCTAATGATAATGCTAATTGTCTGAAGCCACACTGAATCTAGGATGATTTTTTGGGGCTTTCTTTTGTTTAAGAATGAGAACATCTTTAATAAATTCAACTAGAAAAGCCTTTTCCAGTTTCATTTTACACTGCTGTTTTGAGCTAAAGAATTAATTTATCACTGCAGTTGGAATGTGTAAAATATCCTTTGCTAAATTACTAGATGAAGAGATGTAAATAGGTATTTCTCATGAACTACAGAGGAAGCATCATTTTTGCTGTGTCCTGGCTTGTGGATTCCTTTATCTTGTCAACATATCTTATCAACCAACTTTCTTTAGGTTGAAAAGAAAATAAAGCAAAAAAAAAAAAGTTTCTCTCCACTGTCAACTACAAAATAATATGAATTCCTGAGGTGACTGCAACAAGAAAATGAGCTTAGTTCCTGCTCAGCATCTAGCCAGCAACACTTCATAGGGTACTATCAATGCAGAAATTTGGGCCATATTGTCGCAACATTTAAAATGTTAGCATAAAACCAATCATTTTCCAAAAAGTATTTTTCAAAGTCCACCACTGTAAGTAGTGCTTGCCTGTGTTTGGAGGGGTTTTCTTTGTTTGTTGGCTTTTTTTTTTTTTTACCCTGATCATAGACAACAAACAAAAAATTTCAGTCAAGATTTTAAAATGTCTGGCTCTGTGGAAAGAAAACAGGAGATTGTATTTTGATAAGACCTTTACCTCTGCAGAAGGCCAGGGCAAAATGTAACCCTTTAAGAAGGCAAACTGTGTTCTATATCGAGCAACAGCTAATGAAATCCTAAGAGGTTTGTTACATGAGCCAGTGGACTGGAGCAACCTTTAACATGTAGGAAACTGGAGTTAATTAAACTGTTATGGGCATCCTATCCATCATTCTACCAGCATATTCTATTCTAAACCTATTTACATTTTGCGATTGAAAAAATGTAACTCAGGGCTGTTGATAAACCATGTTTACTGTTTTTATTGATTTGGTATTTGTGTATAACCTTTATGTTTTAATTATCTTATAGTATTTCTTGAAGCCTCTTCTGAAGCAGTAGGTATTTGATTTCCAAGCAATTAGACATTTCTGACTATTAGCAGACAGTGGAAGCATTCCCTTCAATGATTTAATCAGCTTGGGAGGGTATTGGATTATCACTGCAGTGAATTGATGCAAAGGTTGCTTTACTGAAACTCAAATTTTTTGCCCACTTTGGAACCTTTGTGTTTACTGAATTGCATTCAGACTCAGATCATATTTCAGTAGCAAGATGAATTGCCTGGAAGGAGTTTTCTTTTACACACAATGATCTTGAAAGCTAAATGTAACGTGCTACCATCATCAAGGTAATTTATACATCAGTTTAACACCTGGCTACATTAATTGGAGTCAGTGGGAGAAATGAGATCAGACTTTTTCCTACTGTAAACATTTGCACAGTGAAGAAGAATGCTAGCTATGTTGGCACATTAATTTTGTTTGTTTATTTTCTATCTCAATCACAGAAAAGCTAATATTTTATATATACTGCTTTCTGTTTTGGGGCCAAGTCCTGCTTTCCTGATTTATGAAACTGTCAAATGTGTTAAATCATTTTGGATTTTTCTTTACTACTTTTTATCTTGACATTTTCACTTATGCTTTATCATCAATTTTTGGCAAATAATCTTGAAAAATTAAAAGCTGATCTGAGTTGTGACACTGACACTAAAAGTGATTGTTTAAAGCAAAATCTGGAGGAATTTCTTGAATGACAAATTGTAGAAGCTTTGATGGAAGCCTTATCACTTTCAGCATTTCCCATGAGGCTAGACAAAATACTGGAAGATATAAGGTAAGAAACAATCCTGCCTTGCTGGGAGATGGCCTAGATGACATCAGGGTAGATCCTGAAGTCCTTATTCATTAAGGGTAAGAGCCTCACCCCCATTCTTATCCCTTTATGCTTAGTACAGAGGCCCTGAAGACACCATATTCATCCCGTTTTACCCCAGAGTACACAACCGTAACACTGTTCTTTGAGGACTCCCTTATGAGTCCAGCATAGGATATGTGCTTCAACGGGGCTGAGAGCAGCAGTCAGGATACATACAAACATTGCACGCAGATCAATCTAACCAAGGTTGGGTTGATTTAAATGTCCAGGTATGCTGGCTTTCATAGGGCTTAAACACCCTAAAAATGGCAGGCCTCATCTAAAGCTTGTTCATCTCAGAAGTGAATGAACTTAGATTGACATGGGTTAACCCCATCTAAAATGGGTTTAACTCCACATAGTGAACACCTGCACAGATTCACAGAACAGCCCTGGGGTTAAGAAAGCCCAGCCACTTGCCACAGCCCTGGAAATGTGTTGTTCCTATCCCCCCAAGCCTGACCTGGCTGTTTTTAGCCCCCCAACTCTCCGTCCCAGGACTGGGCAACCCCAGCTCCCAATTAACCCACCAGCCCATCTTGGGCCCACCATGCCCCCAGACCCACCACTCTTCCCTTCACAACCCTACCAGCCTCACCAGATGTTGCCAGCCCCTCCTCTCCCACCCCAAGTTACTTACCTCAAACTGCCCACATTGCACTTTGGGCAATACCTAATCCTTGGTCTGGTGGTTTCGTCACTTGGCAGGCAGTGGCATAACTAGGGCTGGGCAACAGGGGCAACCTCCCTGGACAACAACAGAGATGGGGTGAAAGAAACAGCTTTTGCTGCAGTAGCAACCAGAAGTCACTACTCCTTCCCCCTCTGACAAAATATGTGCATAAGGCAATCCTATTTCACTGCAGGTAAAAAGAGAGTCTCAAATGATTTGCCAATGCCAAAACGTACAGGTACATGGATGGTACATGCTGCACCTTGACAAGATGCAAAATAAAATCATTCCTACAGTCATTGCCTGTGACCCAAGTAGAGGTCACAGGGTTACACTGCCAATAAGACTTCTGTGTGTCTCATTTAATACTAAGCTGAAGTTGTATTCAAGTGTATTTTGTTTTGGTTCACTTTATAAACATGAAATGACAATGAGAGTCTTGGAAAGCTAGAAGGGATCTTTTCTCTCTATACAGTGTTATTACCTACCAGTATTTGATTCAGAAATTTTATTACATGGATTTTAATTTCTATACTAAAGCTCAGGAGGAAAAAAAAAAGACTGTTTGTATCAGGGAGAAGGGAAAGATTG
The DNA here is from genome assembly GCF_030867095.1 of Alligator mississippiensis. Classification (NCBI taxonomy): domain Eukaryota; kingdom Metazoa; phylum Chordata; order Crocodylia; family Alligatoridae; genus Alligator; species Alligator mississippiensis. The sequence goes on from NC_081826.1 coordinate 218,679,564, forward strand.
TAATCTCTCTTTCCCTTCTTCACTAATGCCTGAAAAATTGATTTTACACAGTGCACCCAAGAAACAAAAGAAGAAAACAGTGTTTTGAAGTGTTCAGCTAATTAAGACAGACCACGAATCTAAACTTAAGTGTCAGAAACTATTCATTAAAAACTTTCTTTTTAAATGGCAATTAATTCATATTGATTGTTTCCTTACTTGCTTCTTGTTGAAATCCTTGTAAGTTCTTACACATCAAGTCCTGTGATGCAGATATAAGAACCTCCTGGAAGGTGCAAAGTGATCTTAGTTATCACTGAAGTTTATAATTTCTTCTCAGAATGCAGTGACCTTCCATATTATAAGCTAAGAATTCAGCCATTGTCACATTTTGCTTTGCCTTTAAATATCCCTTATCTTCCTGAAGGGACTGGGATGCTGTATATTATTGAATAAGATTCTGGACTCAGTCCTACAAGCCATATATAGACAAAATTCCATTGGCTTCAACACAATCCCATCTGTTTCAATGGGGGTTGTATCTGAGTGATGAAATGGAAACGTGACCAAGCATTGAAGCAGAGTCATAAAACCATACATGGGAGATTGCATTTTTTTTTCTTTAGCACAAGAACTCAAGAGAAACAATACATGAAGTGAGCTATGGTAAAGTGTGTGCCATTACTGTTGGTCACCAATAACAAAACTGAATGGTTTAGTCTATGCTCTGAGTTAAATAAGATATGTATTTTTCTCTATGAATTCTTGTATAGGCATACATGAATACTTTGTTTTCCATGGTATTTTTTGCCAAAAAATTATGTATATTTTTGACAACATTATGCCGATAAACATATAAATTCATAATAAGCCATACAAAAATAAGTTTACTCCCTTTCAGCATCCACTCTCTGCCACTGTGTAACGCAGGATACTAGGCAAGATGGACCTATGGTCTGGTCCAGTAAATGGCAATTCTAATGAAGGAAATATGTAACCCAATAAATCTTTTCTCATTGCTACTTCTGAAATGGCTGAGCTGAAGAAACCTGAGGAAGGTTATGTCACATACAGTGAAATTTCTATCTGAAATTAAGTTATTAATACAACTTTAGAAATTCAATGAAAAAAGATTTGGTAACATACATGCACTTCTTGATATTTACATGCTTCCTGTTTATGTAAAATCTTGCTATGGGAGCTCTATTCTTTGTGCTGGCATGTGGGAGTATGCTTAACATACAGGATTAAATTATCCTCCATATTAATGATTCAAAGATGCTTCACTTCCAGATCTTGTTATTTTGCTGGAGGTGCCGTTCAGAATTGATTTTTGATAAATTCAGATTGGTGCCTCTGCGGCTACTGCATAGGTGCAGCATCTTTAAATATTTATATTGTGCTGCTGGTGATAATTATTATTCCAGCTCAGTACAGTTCTAATGCATTTAAATGTCAGTGTTTCTCAGTTTAATTCATCATGGATATATTCAGGTGCTTGTATACATATATTCAGTATGCATCTCCATTGACCGAAAAAGAGCTATTCATATTTTAGCAGCTGTGAGAAAGAAAGGACAGATTTCCTTTACATTGCTAACTGTAAACATTAATTAGCTGCTTGACACTCATTAATGATTTTTAAAAAAACCTTTTGTAAAATAATCTATCATAATTCTTTTTATCACTCTGCCAAGCAAAAGAACTAGTCCATCCTATTATGTTACCTCTGACTGTAAAGTTAAAGACAATGAGTTAAAATAAAATCTGTTTATTTATACAGTTTATTTCCATGGGAAAAAATGGCTCTGCTCTGATACCTACTAAGTAATGAATACAAGAATGTCATGCTTTATTATCTATTTGTATGCTTTTGTTGACGAGCAATTATGCCATTGCATACGCACTCAGTGTGTCTTCTCGGCTGAGCCAGTGTAGCAGAAAGGAACCTAAAAACAGAAGAGTTTGAGCTTTTTCCTACATTCTCCAAAACACTATTATGAAATGCTGCAGGTTGTTACAAAAAAAAAAAAAATCTTTCTACAAAGATGACTGAAATTCAGTCTAACCCTGTCTTACCAAGTTATGCTATTTATAGTCATATAGTTTGCTTTAAACAAACTTGGAAAAAGGAGCATTTCACTCCCAGGGGGCCTGACAAATGATTTCCAAGGTCAGGTGTAATACACAAAGGAAACAACAGGAGTCCCAATCCTGTAATGACATCTTTACTGCTGCTACCTGTGACACTGACTCTATTTAGTCCCCTTGAAGGGTTATGAAGGTTGTCAGGTCAAACTCGTCCAGGTGTTGCCCAAAACACTACACTGAGGAAGCCTGTTGTCAGCATAACACACTGAACAGCTCAGGCTGAAATTCCTTGTATTGATTTTATTGGTGTTCATCTACCCAGCCTGTTTTCCCAGCCTCATGCTGTATTTCCGTGTGTAATTGTATTTGACCAGAACAGAATGTCAAGATTAATTAATGTATTTTTGCTATTGTAGGAAACAAGTTTTCTAAGACATTACTACCCCTTACGGCATTTCATTATGCTAGAATTTAAATATATGATCATTTCTAAATAACCAAAATATTTTATTAAAATACAAGAATCCAACCCTATATATTTGAAATATGCCAAACATAACATGTAGAAAGAACAGTGGATATTTTTGCAAGTCATGAGAAATTGAGAAATTAGCAGGGTTTTTTAGCTTTTACAAGGAATGTGAAAGCATTCTATGCCTTCTAAATGGATTTACTCTAACTGCCTAATTCATTATGCTAAAACCATGAAGCAATTTCCTGTTCAAAGCCCAGCTCACAGGCTCTCTGTTGTCAAGTATTTGAATTTCAGATTAGAAATGTGTTCATTTGGATAGCATGAAAGGAAACCTTTGTTGTCAGCTTTGCTTTATGTTCTGCCAGCAGCCAAATCCCTCGTCTTCAGTAGTCACCAGCAAAATACCAGACCTCCACTCTGGTTTCGACTATCTTGAAACAAACACAAATGCCTTTGGCCTTTGTGGTGTAAGCATCGGTTTGAGGTTTGCTTCCCTCCCATCCTTTTTAATATTTTTAAAACGATAATTTATGACAGATGATATCAGCAAATGTTTAGGTTATATTGAGTTCCCCATCCCCCCCCCCAACTCCTTCCCCCTCTCCCCCAAAAGGGAAGATTAAAAAGAACAATTCCACAGTGAGAAATAAGAGCCAAATCATTTTAGTCCCATTACTAGCTCAATAGTTTGTTATGAAACAGTGAACTGAAGTGGTTGTAGATTTTTTTTTTTACCCTCAGGATGTTACCAGCTATTATCTATACTGTGTTTTAACTGTTCTATTCACTTAACATTACTGGTGACTTTTTCTTCATAGATCTTAGAAAAATACACAGAGCAGCTCACAAAAGTCAGAGGCCACATTTCAGTGGAGGAAAAACAAAGTTACCTGATATACCAAGTAGGAAAAAACAAAGAGCTTTTAACTATCCTTGGCTAGTGGGAATGGGTGAGCTGAGCAGTAATGGAATTCAGACAGGATTTCTTTACAGAGGAGGAGCCTTTTAAGAAATTCCTCGGTTGTTGTAAGCTATTTCTACCAGCTTTAGTATCTGTTTTCTGAAGGAACTCGACCCCAAACATCTATCCTTAATTAAAGTAAATATTCACACAAGGAATTCTGTAACCCAAATGTGAACTTTAATGGTTGTAAAATAGCTGGAAGCACAAATAATTACTTGCAGTTGTAGAGGACATTGAGATATTTGTAATCCATTTACTGTGGAATGTAATAACCCTTATGTAGTCATAAGCTGCTCTCCAGTATAAGAAATGGTTATAGAAGGTCTCTCTCCTGAAACTACAGCCGAGCAAATAATTGGGGTTTTGTTTGTTTGTTTTTTTAATTCAGCAGCTAAATGGTAAAATCAAAAATAAAAATTTGAGCCCAATAAATGGATTTTTTAAATGTTCGGTTTTATTTTCCGTTATGAAAAGCCAGCGTGTTTTGTTTCATTTAACACAAAATATTCTATGTGACCCAAAATAAAACAATTATTTGGAGCAACCATAAGTAAAGCAAAGGAAAAGGGTGAGACTTGCAAAAAGAGGAGATGGTTGTAGTGTATCCTTCTACCTGATACCTCATATGGGCATTTTTACAGATGGAAGCACTGCAGTGCCAGGCGCTTTGAAAGGGACCTGGTGCTGCAACACTTGCAGTTGTATAAGTGGCAAAATGTGCAGTGGCGTGCTGTTGAACTAAAAAACATAGGAAGTGCTTTAGTTCAAAAGCGCACCACCACCATTTTCTGCACACTGACGTGCATTTCGCCACTTATACAAGTGCAAACGGCGTAGCGTGGTGCATGTCAGCTTGCAAGCAGATTAATCGAGTCACACAGTTCTAACATCTCATTTCAAGTGTTACAGGCAAAGAAAAATCAGGGCACAGTGCTATACCTGCTGATAAGATTGCCAGCACATTATCTCACTGGTAGTGACAATAAGTCTGGAAGCCTACAACATTCAAATCCTTCACTTCAAGAATTCTCCCTTAGCCCCAAAGTGTGTATAGTTTATAATATTTAAATGCAAATAATGTTCAGGTTATGTTCCTGACTGGCTGCTAAATACTCCCTAGTTCTCAAGCGGAATTTGTTTCTTCTACCTCAGATTATACAAAGAGAATTAGAGAGCATGAATATAAATTATAAGGAATTCAAACCCAACCCATTTTAAGGTTAACGTGTACATAAAGCTATTACCCTGCAAACGTTCTAATCAAAGCCTGCAATTGTCACCACGCAGAAGCATCAATGTTCTACTGCACAATAGCTAAAGCTTCAAAATCCCCCACAGAGACTTTATTGCATATTATAAGTGTTCTGCTCTCATCAGGTTGTTATCATTTGTATTCGATTTATGGGTTTGGCGTTCTCGGTAGGACACTTCTTTGTTATAGTTCTGTAAGTTCTCTGTTGGGCGAGAGTGCTGTGTGAGCAGGTTCTGCTTAGATTCTGTTCTTGTTGCTTGGAATCTGGGCATTCATGATGGACTATGGTTCTTGGACATATCTCACAGTAATCAAAATTAGATAACCCTGCCCATTCTTTGACTAGTTAATCTGTGAAATTATGTATAAATAAAGATAAAGATACATTTAAATATCACCCAAATCTGTGTCAGTGATTTCTCCTTCCCTAGGAAGCCAATCCAGGAAGGAGACACAAGCATCTTCAGAATGAGAGAGAGGCATGTAAAGAAGGGGCAATCTCACCATTAAATGCTGCTGCCATTGCTCCTAAATTCTAGAAGGAAGAGTGCCACTGTATTAGCATCAGCTTTCTTCACTCTTGTTTATATTCCTACTGTACCCTATAATAAAGTACCATTCTTGAGGTGTATTTTGCTTGCTGTAGCCTCACAATTCAGCTAAAGAATAAAAACAAAGTATTCAGACACTTTCTGATGCAAGATCACAGTTTTAGTCTGACAGAAAACATAAAATCTCATGCACTAATCACTTAAAAAACAAACATTCTTTACTGTAAAAAGGCAGCCCTTACACCATCATACATACATTTTACAGTGATGCATTGTTTAGCCTCTTTTATTGGCATCTTCCAAATATAAAAATATATCATTATTTCTTTGTCTTGTTTACTTTCTGATACCCTCTGCCCTAATCTCCATCCTCATGTGTCCTTCATCCTAATATTTTCTGTTTTCCCCGTTGGCAAATTGCATTAATTCTTTTGACTAGTGTCTTGGCCATATGAGCGCAGTACTACCAGAGATTAAAAACAGATTGGTTACCCAGTCTTTGACAGCACTTGTCAGAGAAGAGGCAATATCCATGCAAAGGATCAGCTTCCTCACCCTGCAAGAATCCTGCAGATTGACTCAAGAAAAAGGCAAACTAGGTAACAGGTTTGAGGGAGTCCCTTAACTGCACTAATAGTAAGAAGTTGGAATACAGCCCTAAGCAGCTGAGAGACAAAACAAGGATAAAAAACATGAAATGAGGCAGCACACAAAAAATCCCCATGGAAGTCAAATATATTTTATAAAAAGGTAATAAATAGGAGGCTATTTCAATAGGGTTTTACTTACTGAAGTTTAAGTCATGACACAAGCCACCCATAAGCAACATGTTTCTGAAAAAAATAAAGGTTTTCTTTGTATGGCTACTAGGAAAGTGTTTCAACAGCTCCATCTTTAACAAAATTCCAGTTTAATTGTCCCAAATAATATATCTCAGAAAGGGATGACAGGGATACAGTTATCATGAACCACTGCCGTTTCTTCTTTTTTTCTGAATACTGTGGGTGCAGACAGAAGTACAGCTCCATGCTGTAATGGAGAAGGCTTTGCAGGAAGCGTTCTGACAAACAGAAGTTCACGGTTGGTTCCAGGAGGGATGGGAAGCTAGCTGCTGGTTGCAAGACTGCAGCTAGTTTCCTCTAGCAATGGTCCCTCTTCTCTCCCATCCTGTCCCTGTTTCAGAATGGGAGGGGGGAAAAGGAGCAGAGGGAGCTCAGTCTAGGGGTTCCCCAACTAGCTCTGGAGGGTGGTATGGGTGAATTAAACCACCTTCCCCACACCTCACGAGGCTCCAAACACCCAGCCCACCCTCCAGTGGGGGCTGAAAACCCTCAGACTGAACTCCCTCTACTCCTTTTCCCCCCTCCAATTCTGAAAACAACTGGAGGCTGGCAGGCAGCACAGACAGAAGTTACAGAAAACACTTTGTTTTGAAACATCTTCATCTAACACCTTATGCAATGCGGGGTTAGGTTTCCACGCAATCAGCCATTTTTTAAGCTGTCTGCAGCCATGCACTTGTGTTTGGCCACGGCTATAAACTGCTTTCTGTGGCCAGATCAGGCAAAAATTGTCACTTCTGTCTGTGCCCTGTGTCATAACCCAATGATTTTTAGTGCCTCGACACATTGGAATTTTCCCACCACATGGAGCTTTCTTTGCATGGTGGATTTCTCAGCTGCAGAGAGAAATCCCCAGTGCAAAAGAGTTCCCGCCACACATATGCAAATTCGTACCCCATTATTGGCCGATTCTAAATTATTCCTACGTGGTGGCTAGCAGTTGGCTCGCTAGCCGTACAAAAGGTTAGAGCAGTTTCCGCCCAAGTTGAAGGTCTCTGCAACCATCTCATGGAGAACTCTGAGCGCGCTGTGGAGCCTAGCAAACTCCGCGTGCGTCTTGGAGGACAGAAAGGCCTGATCAGCTCTTAGCCACTCCCCATCATAGTGTAAATTTGATGTATCCCCCGTGTGAAGAAGCGCTCGTGGAGTCGTATATCGACGACTCATCTTGGTTTGGTGCGGTTCGGAAGAGATCTCATTTGCGTTTGTTTGTGTGCAACTGCAACTCAAGCAAGTTTCCTTCCTGCACTGTGACCATTGGCATTGTAAGTAAAGCTTTCTTTATAAAACCAATACGCTTCCGTGCCTAACTCTACTCCGTCGTGGAAAAACCCCACCTGATGGTCCGGGCTACTGGCCATAGCCTCAGACTGACCCTCGGTCCCCACACCCTGGATGCTAACAAAGAGTGAATGCAGGATCTAATTCAGAGAAAATTGAGTATCCATACCAAGAAATCTCTATGCCAACGCAATCTAGGAAAAAAAGCAATATTTTAAATGTTCACTGCCAAGTCTATTTCTATCTCTATGCATCCATTTATTATCCTCCAACCATTGCTCAAGTGGAGGAGCAATTAGGCACACAAGAACTTCTATTTGATAACAACTAACAGTTTGAAAGGATTACTGGTCTTTGCTAAACTGAGAATCAAAGCAACTTGTTGTGCCGTACCTAGAACTTTTAATCAAAATGCATAGCTCATGTAAACAGAAAATAAAATCCAGTATATTATATTTGTGTGTAGATCTATTCTATTTCAGAGACTACACCAATAGATCTGTGTTTCCTCAAAGTGGTAAGGCGGAGTTCAGCATTTTGATGATGACCCTTCCACAAGCAACAGGGAAATCAATTCAGCCAAAGGGAATCAACCTCAACTTCAGCTGAAAAGTGACCCCCTATGCCCCAAAGCTCCTTCAGATTTGAAAACAATGGGGGAAATAGCCTTTTCTTTTCTTCGCCATAACAGACAGCTTATTTTCAGGTCTCAATAAAATATGTTATCTGTGTTGAAACAACTGCTTTCAAAACTGTAACCCCATGCTTCCCCTGTTGCAGAGTTCCCAAATTCTGACAGATTGTGCACCATCAATTTAAACAATGCAACTTTAGGTACCCCCAACACATTTTTCAGTTCAACCTTAAGCACCAAGAGCAAATTTTTGTCATATAAAGTAATTATAATAAATCTGTTAATGCATACCACTGATAGGTTGTCTGCATACCACTGGTGGTACCCGTACCACAGATCAGGAACCACTGCCATATTTTAAGAGGAAAGTAAAGCATTCAGGAACTTGGATATACCCAAAACTAAGATTCTAAGTGCATAGCTTTCAGGAAGACAGAGTTCCACACACCTCTCCTACCACGTCATCGAGCATCACCAAAGTCAGGGGTTGAAGGTGCTTCTCATGGAGCCATTTAGAAGAGAAAAGGAACTGGGAGGTAAATAGGAATGGCTTGGGGGATTTAGCGAGGTAAGGGGGATTCCACTCAGAAGGACAGATGAATGGTGGCGAATGATATGGCTGAGTTACAAAGAGAGAAGCAGAAGTGAGACTGTAAAAAGTTCAAATAAGTGTCTGAACTTTTCAAGGCTTACAATTATTGAGTCAAACATCTAAACCCTTTGATGTTCACCCTGCGGTACTTTCAGCCATGTTACAAAAATTCCAGAGGCTCTGCAAATGAACAACTCCTTTCCCTGAACTCTCACAAGATGAGGGTTTAAATAGACAGAAGCACAATATATCGTTTCCACAGGTATAGTTGCCAGGCAACCATTCCATTCTACAGCACAGACACTATGTCAGCATTGATCAGACTATGTAGTGGTTAACCCATTAGCTGCTCAATTAAAAGACTAATTACAGAATCTTGCTCTAAAAGGTTTATGAAACCAACAGGATTCTTTATTTTGCTAATCCATGTTTCATGCCTAGGCATGACTAATCCATGCAGGGCTGAAAACATGGGAGAATCCTGATTGGATGGCAGAGGTTAGCTTTCATCTAAGAATATTCATTTGTAGTGGAGAGTGTGCCCTCCTCTTAAAAATTTATGAGCAAAAATGAGACAGAGAATAATAACTGTGATAAAGAAGTGTAAATTATTTATAATAAATTAATGCAAACCATCAGGGGCTGATAGAGTATACGTTTTGTTTTGTTCATAGTATGGGTTATTGCTCAGCTTCACTTCATGGATATCACATCCATACCATTCACAAGATGATAATTTTACACTATAAGAGGTCCCCTGATGGTATGTATTAATTTATAATAGAGGCAAGAGGAAGGGAACATTTTTGTGCATCATGCCAGTAAAACACACAAACTACTCCCTCAAGGCACATACACACATACATTAAAACATTAGCGATGGCACTAGAGTTAATAAGAGCTATGATATACAATGCAACTATTCATACAGTGGTTCTCAACAACCCAAAGGCAGCAGTCAATTCTTTGTCACAGTTCTGATGCCTTCTGATGGTATTTTTCCAGTAAAAAAAATAAAAAGCAAACAATAGTGTTCAGTCCAACTAAACTTCCCTATTAACATAGGAGGGAGATATTCTACATTAGAACTGTTTATACATAAGGTCACTTGGGCCACGGTTACACCAATATAAACATGAAATAACTCCATTAGTGATAGTGGGGTAATTCTAGATTTATATGTATTTAAGTGAATACAGCCCACTAATTTCCTGTAGTTCTGCAAGAGCTGAATATTAATTTCTTCTTGCATTTTCCAACTAAACTAGTTTTTGATTCCAGTTCTAATTTAGTTTATTCCACTTAAGTATATGTTTTTCAGGGTGTTGTATTTAATCTCTCTCACTGCCCTTAAGAATAGTCCAAAGATTCACAAGCCCAAAGATTCACAAGAACTAAGACAGCAAAACAGATTATTCTGCACTGGTCCGGTCCTGTAGGGAGCAGACCAGGAAAGCCAAGGCTGCAACTGAACTCCAGCTAGCTTTGAGCATCAAGGACAATAAAAAGTCCTTTTTCAGATATGTGGGGAGCCGGAGGAAAAGCAGAGGCAACATTGGACCCCTGCTGAACCAGATGGGGCAACTGACAACTGACACCCAGGAAAAAGCCAACCTATTAAATAGGTACTTTGCATCAGACTTTCATCAGCCCAATGGGACACCCATGCCCGCTACAGGGCTGGGAAGTCCGGGTGAGGGTGATCCCCTGCCCTCCATTAATGCTGACTTTGTGAAGGAACATCTTGAGAAGCTGGATACCTTCAAGTCAGCCGGCCCTGACAATCTTCACCCCAGGGTACTCAAAGAGCTGGCGAGCATCATAGCCCAGCCTCTAGCGCGGATCTTTGAAAACTCTTGGCGCTCTGGTGTAGTGCCCGAAGACTGGAAGAAGGCCAATGTGGTGCCTATCTTCAAGAAAGGGAGGAAAGTGGATCCGGCTAACTATAGGCCCATCAGCCTGACTTCTATCCTGGGGAAGATCTTAGAAAAGTTTATTAAGGAGGCCATCCTTAATGGACTGGCCGACGCCAACATCTTAAGGGATAGCCAGCACGGGTTTGTTGCGGGTAGGTCTTGCTTGACCAATCTCATTTCCTTATACGACCAGGTGACCTATCACCTGGACAAGGGAGAAGAGATTGATGTCATATATCTTGACTTCAAAAAAGCCTTCGATCTGGTGTCCCATGATCGCCTCTTGGAGAAACTGGCCAATTGTCGCCTTGGGTCCTCCATGATCCACTGGCTGGAAAATTGGCTCCGGGGTCGGACCCAGAGGGTAGTAATTGATGGAAGTCACTCATCGTGGTGTCCTGTGACCAGTGGGGTCCCCCAAGGCTCTGTCCTTGGACCCATACTGTTCAACATCTTCATTAATGATGTGGACACTGGAGTCAGAAGCAGACTGGCCAAGTTCGCCAATGACACCAAACTTTGGGACAAAGCATCCACACCAGAAGACAGGCGGGTGATCCAGGCTGACCTGGACAGGCTCAGCAAGTGGGCGGATGAGAATCTGATGGTGTTCAACACCGATAAATGCAAGGTTCTCCACCTTGGGGAAAATAAACCCGCAGCATCCTTATAGGCTCGGCAGTGCTATGTTGGCTAGCACTATGGAAGAAAGAGACTTGGGGGTCATCATTGACCACAAGATGAACATGAGCCTGCAATGCGATACGGTGGCTAGTAAAGCGACCAAAACACTGGCTTGCATCCATAGATGCTTCTCAAGCAAATCCCGGGACGTCATTCTCCCCCTGTACTCAGCCTTAGTGAGGCTGCAGCTGGAGTACTGTGTCCAGTTTTGGGCTCCACAATTCAAAAAGGATGTGGAGAAGCTTGAGAGAGTCCAGAGAAGAGCCATGCGCATGATCAGAGGTCAGGGAAGTAGACCCTACGATGACAGGCTGAAAGCCCTGGGGCTCTTTAGCCTGGAAAAGCGCAGGCTCAGGGGTGATCTGATGGCCACCTACAAGTTTATCAGGGGTGACCACCAGTATCTGGGGGAACGTTTGTTCACCAGAGCGCCCCAAGGGATGATGAGGTCAAATGGTCACAAACTACTTCAAGATCGTTTCAGGCTGGACGTAAAGAAGAATTTCTTTACTGTCCGAGCCCCCAAGGTCTGGAACAGCCTGCCAAGCGCCTTCATTGAACACCTTCAAGATGAAACTGGATGCTTATCTTGCTGGGATCCTATGACCCCAGCTGACGTCCTGCCCTTTGGGCAGGGGGCTGGACTCGATGATCTTCCGAGGTCCCTTCCAGCCCTAATGTCTATGAAATCTATGAAATCTATGAAACAGTTGAACACTTTGGGTATTCTTGCCATATATTTAACTAGCAAAAAGAAAGTTGGTACTTTATGACTCTACCATCTACTAACTACTCCTGGATAATATTTTCTGAATATCAGAAAACTGCATTAGTATAATTTTTCAAGACCACAAAATGAATTACTACATTATTGATATAACACTTAAGGAAGTTAAATAATAAATGTTTAATTAAAAATGATTTAAGAATAAATTGTGAATGATGATAAATGCTGAAGCATTAAAAAGACACTCAAACATTTGGAATTTTATCTAACCTAGTAGCAAACAGGTAAATCACATGGCATTCATTTGCTGTCTGTTATAATTTAGTTGGTCTATAGCTGTCAGGACAACTGAACAACACTGGTTTTGGAACTACTAGAAAATATAGTCCCACTTGGCAGGAAGGAAGTGGTGCCTTGGCATGGAAAAAAAGCTGATCTATTGAAATATCCTTTCTGAACTTTCATTTATGTATTTGATTAGCTGATTTTAATTAGCTGCTTCTGAAGGCACTTACTCACCTACATTTCTACTTTGCTAGAAACAGCATAGATAGTCATGATAACAATCATGACAACTCAGTAAGTTTTGTTCGGTTCTTCTCTGGACTTCTGTTTAAGTTATTACTTTCTTTCAATCTATAAAAGTAACTTCTAGGAGTTGGATGTAGCCTTTGAAGAGAAAGAAAATGGTTTGTTTTTCTTTATTGCCTTTCACCTAAATGGCACACTGCAAAGAGCACCCTATATCAGTTTGTGCTAGCTGTAACTGTAACACAGAACTTAACATACAGACTATTTGAGTTAGGAGCACCAACTGTTTGGCACTGGAACCAAAAACAGACAATTACTAAATCTTTCCGAAATAAATTTTAAGTGGTTTATCAATGTAGCATCTAAGCATGAAACACCTTGAAGGTGCAGAGGTTCATAGATGCTTATAGATTCATAGATGCTAGGGTCGGAAGGGACCTCAATAGATCATCGAGTCCGACCCCCTGCATAGGCAGGACGACCCCCTGTATGTCCATAATGATGAAATTTGGCATTATTAAGAAAAAAAGTGAACAAGTAGGAGATAATTTCAAAGAGACTAATTTCCTTCAAAGTTTGATAACAACCAGGGTGGGGAAAATGCTTTATTTTTGCAAAATTAATTATGAATTGCATTTTGCAAAGGGGAAAAAGGTAAATAATGTTCCTAAATTATATTTTGATTACTCAGCAGAAATTTTCCTGACTCATAACTATCTTGATGTGTCACTAAAATGACTGTAAACCAGTGTTTAAAGGGAGTTGATTAAAGACAAAAACGGATATTTACTGTGGAAACATGCTGTACATGTATGTGGTTCTTATGGTGAAACACACCTATATATCATAAAAATGTGATCCTTAATTTTATTGCTTATAATGTCAGTGGCTGACCCATACAAACATTTCAATCTTTGTCAAAGTGCACATTTAGAAAACATGTCTTTATTTAGCAAAGGGAGCAATGTATTCTCTTACATCTCATTTTAAAAGAGTATTTCTCATTCATTTTTAATTTAAAAGTTAAATAACTGTTTTGGATCAAAGTAATGAACATTTACCTAAATGAAAAGCATATCTAAGGTCACACTTCAGCAATAACTTTTTTTTTCCCCAGGGTTCTTTTAACAGTTCACTTGAAGAAGCAAATTACAGAATATTCAAAGTTACAGCCTACTTTTGAGACAAGCCAAAACAAGAACGAGTCAGAGAACAGATCATAAGACATTGGAGAACCCCATTTGACATACCTATTACCTCATTCTCATGAAGGGAACAGTCTGCGGACTGGGATTTCCAAGAAATACATACTGGTCCAATGAAAAACAGTCCCCACAAATACCACCTTCTGAGGGAAGTTACTTTAGCCCAGTGATGCCTGTAAGCATGATTTATTCTAGGCATAAAGCTAGGGCTTTACTTGTGTGATCCATGTAGTTTCATTTAAGTCCACCAGTGGAACTAGGTTCATGAATAAGGGTTTGTAGTATTTAACAATGAATTCCAATCCTAGTTCTGACAATGACTTCCTTTATGTACTTGAAAAATTACTTAAGTTCTATACTTGAGTTGTCTCACTTAAACCTGAGTTACTGTATCTTTGTATAAGGATAACAATATTTATCTCTCTCATTAAAGCATCGCAAGTCATTAATTTTTGCAATACACTTTGAAGTATTAAAGACCACTGTTAATATAGATCCTGAAGGATGGAGGTACTGGGCGCATCTACACTTTGCCTTATGGTGACGTTATTACGGCATCATGCTTTAGTATTTCTGTTTGGAAGTACTAAAACGTGGCGCAGTAATTGCTCATACTGTGCCATGCGTGTGGCGCTCAGTCAGTTTTCACCACTTCCTTGCCATAGCAGCATGCTAAAACAGGGGAGCACACTGCTACATAGCCATTGATCACACGTAGACTCACGTGATCACTACATCACTGTAACAGGTCGTATGGTGCCATAGCACGTCGCTACAGCAACATAGGGCAACATGTAGACGCACCATCTTCATAGATTTCTTGAAGAAACAGAAGATAGAAGATGTTTTATCTGAAGCTAGAGATGGTAGAAATAATCATGTGAATATTTCATATATCAGAATCTGTCTCCTTTTGGTGAGGTCTCCATTAGCCATTTAGTGAACAATTACTAATTTGTTCTCTGTATATAATTGTTTCAAAACAATTTGGGCCTGTGAATTGCATTAGTCAGAATGAGTGTAATTTCCAATATTTGAGAAATATGACTGGTCAGGTAGATCCCATGGAAGAGTTTATGTTCCTTGATTGGTTAATTTTAATCTCATAAACAGAAAATTACTATGACAGTAGATTTCTTAAAGAGATAGCTAAAAGCACTTTAGGGAGACAGAAATTGGAACAGGTAAAATCTTCCTTTGATGTTCTGCAAAATACAGACTATTACATATGGAAATGTCTCACAGATTTTATAGTAGCTGGATTCCTTCCTTCTTCTTCTGTATGGTGTCAGATACCAACTTCCAAATGTATGAGCCACTGTCTGGTATTATTGCTCAATTTGTGATTTCCATCTGCCCCATCTGGGCATTTGTAAAGATTGCAGCTTTCCGTTAAATACTGTGCTTTTTGTTGGACACTGCATTCACACAGGGGGCTGTCCAAGATGTTCATCTTATGAAGTCTTGTTTTGAAACATCTGTAGCCAGATCCAGATTAACCCATGCTTCTCTGTCATGGTTGTACCCAACGGGGACTCATTTGGTGTTGTTATAAAATGCTGTAGGAATAGGTCTGATCTTTCCCAGTGGTTGGCCCACTCCATAGCTGCCCATATATTTGATTCAGCATTGTCAAGCTCTTCCAGGACCTTGTAGACTTCATGTATAAATGGTTTATGACTTTTAAGCCTCTTAAGCCTCCATCTGTCCAGGTCTTCAGTTAACAGTCAATGGAGCACGTGATTTTCATCATCTTTTGCCTCCATTACCAGTAATGATGTTAGAATCTGCCTTCTTATATCATTTGATCTAATGCCCGAGCATACAGGGAGCACATCTTTGTGCATGTAGGTTGTGCAGCCTGTTATAAGCCTCAGCAAACTGCTAAATACTGTGTCAAGCTTTTCATTGCAACAACTTGCACTGGTGAGACCACAACACTGGTGAGACTGCAGCTGGAGTATTGCGTCCAGTTCTGGGCACCACACTATAACAAGGACATCTACAAGATTGAGAGATTCCAAAGAAGAGCCTCCTGTATGATCAGAGTCTGAAAAGGCAAACCATACGAGGAAAGGCTGAGGTATCTGGGACTCTTCAGCCTGAAGAAAAGACGGGTGAGAGGGGACCTTACCACTTACTGCTACACTAGGGGAGTACATCAAGGGCTCGATGAGCAACTGTTCACCAGGGCACCTGAGGAGAAAACCAGGAGCAATGGCCACGAACTCCTGGAAGACTGATTCAGGCTTAACATCAGAAAAAACTTCCTCACAGTGAGGGTGTTCAGACTGTGGAATAAGCTCTCGCCAGAGGTGGTGCAATCACCTACCCTGGAAATCTTCAAAAGGAGACTAGACAGTCACCTTGCTGGGGTCAATTATCTTTCCTGCTTGGTGCAGGGGGCTGGAACCGGTGATCTTTAGAGGTCCCTTCCAGCCTTACAATCTATGAATCTATGAACTAATGGACAATACAGGAGCTCCGTATTCTGCTAGGGCCTATACCATTGTGAGTGTGGTGGTTCTGAGCACTTTGAAGTTGTGCTGGCTAAACATCTTAAGGCAGCTACCTGTGCAGAGACTTTACTGCTGACCTTCTGAATGTGATGTTTATAGGCCAGAGAATGGTCTAATGCGACTCCTAGGTAGGTTGGGGTATGCTCATGGGAAAGGATGTGGTTGTCTACTCTGATATTCAGCCTGCTCTTGGCTCAACAATTGGCCAGGTAGAAGAGTGACGACACTGATTTGTTGATGCTCAACTTTAAGCACCACTTGGAGAGATAGTCAGTTATGAGGCAGGATCAGCCCCAGCTAGATCATCCCAGCCAGGATTTTTTTGAACCAGGCCTTAAAAACCTCCAAGAAAGGAGATTCCACCACCTCTCTGGGTAACCTGTTCTAGTGTTTTACTACCCTCCTAGTGAGAGAGTTTTTCCTAATATCCAACCAAAACCTCCCTTGCTGCAACTTGAGACCATTGCTCCTTGTTTTGTCATCTGCCATGACTTAAAACAGTCTAGCTCCACCCTCTTTGGAACCACCCTTCAGGTAGTGAAAGATTTCTATCAAACCTCCCCCTCAGTCTTCTGTTCTGCAGACTAAATAAGCCCAGTTCCCTAAGCCTCTCCTCAGAAGTCATGTGCCCCAGCCCCTGAACAATTTTAATTGCCCTTTGCTGGACTCTCTCCAACCTGTCCACATCCTTTCTGTAGTGGGAGGCCCAATACTGGACACAGTACTCCAGGTGTGGCCTCACCAGTGCAGAATAGAGGGGAATAATCACTTCCCTCGATCTGCTGGCAACTAATGCAGCTCAGGATGCAATTAGCCTTCTTGGCAACAAGGGCACACTTCTGACTCATATCCAGCTTATTGTCCACTGTAACCCCCAGGTCCTTTTCTACAGAACTGCTGCTTAGCCAGTCATTCCCAACCTACCAGTACATGGGATTCTTTTGTGCCAAGTTCAGGATTTTGCATTTGTTCTTGCTGAATCCCATGAGATTTCTTTTGGCCCAATTCTCCAATTTGTCTAGGTCTCTGAATCCTAGCCCTATCTTTCAGCATATCCATGACCTCCCCAGCTTGGTGTCATCTGTGAACTTGCTGAGAGTGCACTCCACCCCATCTTTCAGATGCTTACTGAAGATACTGAACAAAACCGGTACCCCTGGGGCACTCCACTTGATTCTGGCTGCCAACTAGATAGAGCCATTGATCACTACCCATTGAGCCCAACAATCCAGCCAAATTTTTGTCCACCTTGCTGTCCATTCATCCAACCCATGCTTCCTTAGCTTGCTTGCAAGAAAACTGTGGGGGACCATATTAAAAGACTTGGTAAAGTCAAACTATATCACAGCCACTTCTTTCCCCTCATCTACAGAACCAGTCAGGGTTCCCTGGCCCATCTGCCTTCCTCCCCCCTGCTGCTCCCCAGTTAATCCACATGTTCAAAAAAATAAGGAATCAGGGCTGCAAAATCATGAGAACTGATTAAAAATCATGAGATTTAATAAATGTGGAGTTCTTTTTATTTGTCTTCTAATTTTTTAAGAAATCGAGGTCATAATTTTAAGCGTCCCACTGAAATCATTAAGAATAAAAACTTCCCTTTCAAAAGAAAGCTGGGATTCTGAGATAGTCACATAACTTTGAGATCTAGACTTTACAAAAAATCACCAGATACTATGAGAATTATCAGTGCTAAATCTTGCCTCAGTGAATGATTCTAGCTAGAATGGCTCTGGAATTTGTTCCAACTCACACATGAGTGTGAGATATCACTCATGCATGGACTGGTCCCCCTGATCTAAATGTTATGTCAGGATATCATTTAATTGCAACTTATGGCAGTTATAAAAAATGTGATTTCTATTAGTTACCAGCTTCCCACAGGACTGTAGATGTGATCAAGTGCTCGCTGCAAAGGAGATTGCATTAGCTGGCTGTTCCCTAATTGGCAAATGTTCAGCCTATCCCCTTCCTCACCATCTGACAGGAAGATAGCCTTCTTGATCATTGTTCTGAGGTTATGGTATGCACAACATTTCTCAAAACAAGGACCATATTTGCTGTTCAACTGTTCCTCCTTTCTGCCACCTTACTGGGGCTCTTGCTCTACAGTCACTCAATTATTTGAATATTACTAATAACCTGATTCTGATCTGCCATCAAGTTCCTTCACTTCAAATCCTAAGAAGCAAGTCTGCATAGGGCTAAAAACGCAAGCACTTTAAATGCTGATGTGCTTACTGATACACATAACCCTCCTTCCCATAAATCAGTGCAAAACTCCCCCAAAATGACAACTATTCCAGCATTCTTAAACAAATGAACAAAAAGGATACTAATATGATATTTGATTTGATTTAGTATAATGTTATCACATGCAATTTTCTATTATTTGCCCTACAACATTTGAGAATTTTTTTATTGAATTTCAAGATGAGCCAGGGAAGATGTTAACAGTAGAGCAGAATGCTGTACATCGCACCCCCTGCCAAAAAAAAAATCCTAAATCTCTTTTAATAGTCATAAGAGCTATATTCTTTCAGTTAATGCATTTGTTTGGCCCCAAAATGTATTTCTAGCTCTGATCTACAGTATCTAAATTGATAGTTCATTTTTAATATATCAGGATTTCACCTTCTGGGGCTCTTTTGAAAGATACTCTTTGTAAATGGCTTCAAGGTGTTTCTGTATAAATGCTGCTTTGGTACATGGAAAATGTATTCCTTTCACAAGACTAGACTTTCCTGCTTTGTAAATGATTATTAGAAGATCTCACAAATCCTGGAAGATTATACTGTCTAACTGGCATATTCTTTGAAGTCAACTGTTGTCAGTATTCACTAAATGAAGTCATATGCCATAACAAAGTACCCAGATATAGTATTGGATAACACTGTGTGATAGGTGAAGAGATTCAGCTTGTAATGTAGATTACTGAAAATAGAAAAAAGTGAATGAAGCCAACAGGGGTTCTGCACAATTATTTTCATAAAATTGACTGCCTGTAGAGAATTGCAGTTTTCCAGGTAGAAACCACAAGCATACATGTATTCACACAGTTTCTCCTGGAAAAAAATGGCTCTTCTAGGAGGAAATTAACCTGCTTCCAGTCAAATAGAAGTTGCTCCCAGGACAGTTTTCCCTGGGAGAACGAATGCTTGTACAATTCCCTGCCACTTGACTCCCCCTGGGGGGTCAGGATAAACTTCTATGACCAATGATGGCAGCTTAGAAAAGGCATCAGAGTCTGGGAAAGATGGTGAAGGAAAATGTAAATGCTTATGAATACTGGAAAATAAAAGAACAAGGAGACTGAGATACATTAATGCTCCTCTCTTTGTTTGTTTTTTGGAAAGTGAGGTAGTACAGGAAACAACCAGAAACAAAAAGGAACAAGACAGAAGGAATATCTAAAAGCCAAAATAAACAGAGGAGTGGAGGATCAAAGAGGGAATTTGGCAAAAGAAGCATCTGTTTTTCTTGACTGGCATCTCTTCTTCCATCAACCATATTGTACTCTGAGGAAAGGACCTGCAAAATGTTGTGTTATGTGTCCTCTTCATACTCTTTGCTGGGCTAGGTTTTGGCCTTTGCAAGGGTGGTTTACATATTTTTCTGCATGAACATCTCACCAATAGTGCTAGCCCAAAGCTTAATTACCACTTCCTTTTCTCTTCTGACTTCAGCCATCCTCAATGCTCCTTTTCTGTCTATGACATCTCTAAGACTGACCAGCCTTCTTATGGTACAGTGCTGCTACCATCACCTCAGACATTACCCATGGTGGGTTGTTGCTTTCAACTGTGCCTTCTCCAAAGTCAGAGAATTGTTCTTTTAACAGCCAATGACTGTTTTCATTGAAAAAAAAATCCAGGAATCAATTCCTTGTCTTCAATAAATGTAAGTTCTAATATGAATTTAAAAGAAAGTATATAGTAAACCCCCACTAAGCAAGCTGAGATTTTCAGTTACAAAATCTTAGGATTTTACCAATAGATATGACACAACAGAAGACCACCTCTGTTTTCTCAGGAATAGTGTTCAACCAATGCTACATGAGTCATACATTCGTCTTGGTAAACTGTCTTAACCAATGCCACACAATTAAACCTTGTGTCTTTTAATCTGATAAAAAGTCTTGTATTAAATTCAGTTTTGCCTTTGCCATGCTGATTTCTCACTCATTCATTTCGCTCATTCACTAGCAACATTCACAAAATCAAGGTACTTTTTTTAATTGTAGAGACATAATGATTTTTATACTTTATTTATTATGTATTTATTATTTGATTTCTAGAAAAAACTTCAGCCTGATCTTTGCCAACAGGTTTAAGATAAAATTAACCTTAATTAACCTTAAAGGCAGATCAGTCACTCATACATAATGATGTAAGATTTCATATACAACTACTTAGCATTCAGGAAAAAAGCTACTATCACCAAAGTTATAAAAAAAGCTTTAATTTTAAGTGTTCATGTTATTAAAGCTTTGGAAAGGGCAGAAAGAAACACTTTTTAAGGAATAACTATGAAACTGAAGTATTACAGGATCAAAATTATGTTAGAGAGAGAGAGAAATAGAAACAAAAAGAAACATATATTTTAAAGGACCTGACAGCAATAACAACTGCAAAACTGAACATACTACTGAAGGACTATCAGGTATTGTGTCACTGAATAATATCTCAGTGCATCATCGGTTATCAGAAAAGTAATCGCATGTAAAAACTAACACACATACATGCACATCCATGGAGAGAGACCAATTTACATCTGTTTTAATAGCTTCATCTCATACACATTTCTGGATAGCTTGGGATATCTATAACTAAGAGGCAATCTATCCTGTTGTAGAAATAGGAATATATATATATAAATTCCAGTTGTTAGCAATGTTGTACTGCATTAATGTTACAAAACACTGCATAATATTGTTAGAAAGCATTATTATTTCCTATCAGCTGCAGACCTTCCAAAACCACCTAAAGTCCCCTTCAGGTAACATACTGCAAAACTAATACCAACCTTTTTAAATTATGCATGAAGTCCAGTTCAAAAGGATTGTTATTTCTGGCTATCCTGCTTACTAAAAAGGCATCCTATGCCGTTTCCAGTGCACTAATCCCAGAAACATTGGCTTTTTAGGCATTATTCCTATCTGCATGCCTGTAGCCCAGCTCCAAAAAGAAATAAACATTTACATTCTCAGCTTTTCATAGGATGCTTTTCTGGATGTTGCTGACTGCATACCAATACAAAGATATACAAATCAGAAAAAGGCACTTTAAAAATGGGAGCTAAGCAATAAGGTTATCACTAGCAAAACACAGAGTGCTAGCAATTTGATAAATCTTAAAATCACCCACTGTTTTCTGGGGCTTTTTAATATACAAATGAGGGCATTTTAATGTAACCAAAGACAGGAAAAAACAACACATTATGCAAATTCAATAACAAATGTAAAATGATAAATTAGCAAGTGACTATTTAATTATTACTGTGACTAATTCCTGTAGATGGTGCCACAGCAAATGAACCTGAACTTGTTCTGGTTGACTGCAGTGTTCTGTTGAAACATTTCCATTTGGTTTGTTTGCTGCTTATGTAGATCACTGAAGTAGATAGCATCTGTTTAATGAGCTCCCACTTCATTACAGAGCTGTACTACTTACTGAGTCATTCTCCTTAAGCATGCAGGCTGTGTAATCTGGTGTTGTTTTAAAGCAAATACTAATTTATGATTACCTGTTACATTAGGCCATTGAAAATTGCACTCACACTGTTTGGCATGACCAGAATGCTAATGAGCTGATTATGGACTGTAGGGATGTCTCTTGCTTACAGTCTATGAACATAAATTCTGATCCCTAGCATACTGGCTGAGCAATGGATACTGCTTTAGAGAAGGAGAGGGATAAAAGCCTCTTTGCATGTAAAATACACAGATTATTGTCTCCATAGCCATCCACTTCTGAAATGACATGAATAAAGCATTAGAGATCATCAGGAATACTCACTAGCACCATGTCTACAGAGAAAGTTGAATGACTGGTGCCTATTCATTGATTGTCATGATCATTATCTCATTGTAGATATTTGTGATAGCTACTCAGATAAAATTTCTGAATGGGGAAGGCCAGGAAGAATGTAAATCCAAAGTCCTTTTGTTAATATATTAATAAGGTTATATGGCTGACCTTCAAAGTAGGAAAAAGATATAAAATGCACTATGTTGAAGAACTAAAAAGACAACTAAATCTAATAAAACAGTGATAATGGACACTTCAGAACTGGTCAAATGGTACCTTGGGACAGAGCTTAGAAAAGCAATGCCTCAACACTGTAAGCAGTAGCATCTCAGAACAGCTAGTTCACCAAAGTACACAAGGGAACAGATTATCATCACCATAATTCTACATAACAAAGCACTTATTGATGACCTACTAAATAAGAGTGACCACAATAATTAAATTCATTAGGCTCAAGGGAAGAATCATACTGAAAACTGGCACAGTTGTACTAAACTTTAAATGAGCAAACCAATCAAAAAGATTAGAAAGTCAAAACTAGGAAAACTGAAATCCTTTGATTGAGGATTAAGCTACTTAAATACACCATCATGAAATCATAGAAGAGATACATACCCTTAAATAAAAACTGAAGCACAAAGAGAAGAACGAAAGATGGTATGGTTAAAAAAACAGGGCTCAAAAGGCTATTCAAGCCTAGTACGAACACTTCAGAAACTGCAAACTCAGTACAAATGAATCTGACTGAAAAGAGTACAGGTAAAATGTAAGATGGAAATTAGGAGGACTAAAGAGAAATGTAAAGGATGAAAAGCCAATGACAGAAAAATACATAAGAAATTATTTATCAGCGGTAGGAAGTCTGAAAGATTGATGGACCTTGTAGACTACAGAGGAAAAAAGGCAGCAATAAAGAATGATAAAGACATTGCAGAGAAGCTAATAGATTTCTTGATGTCATTCTTTACCACAGAGAATGCTGAGAAGATGTGTACTCTTCAGAGCTCCTTTTTGCATGTAATAGAAACAAGGCATTGTAAGAGACTGAGAAGTCAAATATCAGGTGATCAAAGCTCAACCCTTGCCCAGTGCCATGGGCAATATCCAGTCTGTGCTGCCTCACATGGAGCTGCACTATGAATCCTGTTCACTTTACTTGCCTGAGCACTTGCTTCTATAGAACTTCTACAATGGGGAAAAAAACCCACAAACAGGACATTGAAAGTTATAACTACAAGCAACACTTCAGTATCTTCCATGTTAAGGCAAAACATGTTGAAAGTTTTGAAATACAAATTACAGAAACAAGGAAAGTAGCATAAGTAGAGACTTTAAGTACTTCTATCCTTCAGTCACTAAGAGTTCCTCACTATACATCGATCTATGACTTATGAGGAGAGGCTGAGGAAACTGGGTTTATTTAGTCTAGGGAAGAGAAGACGGAGAGAGGATTTAATAGGAACCTTTAACTACCTGCAGGGGGTTCCAAAGAGGATGGATCTGGACTGTTCTCAGTGGGGGCAGGTGACAAGGAGCAATGGTCTCAAGTTGCAGCAGAGGAAGTTTAGGTTAAATATTAGGAAAAACTCTCTCATTAGTAAGGTAGTAAAGAAATTGAACAGGTTACGCAGAGAGATAGTAGAATTTCCATCCTGAGAGATTTTTTAAACCCAGCTAGACAAAGCTTTGCGTTAGATGATATAGTTGGGGACGGTCCTTCTCTGAACAGGGGATGATCTCCTGAAGTCCCTTCCAACCTTAATTTTCTATGATTCTATGATCTCTTATCTTTTCAATGCTAAGTCACATGGCTGTGCCTCAGTTTCCTTTTCTAACTGGTGGCATAATGGATGGGTTATTTAGCCCTTTGTTGAGGTGTAGGCCAACAGAGGCAGTCAAGGAGCAGTTACAGGTTTCTGAGATCAACAAAACAGTCCAAAATAATCTCCAGTCCTCATTAGTATTTCTACTGTGTTAGAGATCAAGGTGCAGGACTGGGAAGAGGACAGCTGCCCAGGGCCAGGGACCATTTTCCAACTCCCTGCTACCTGGGCTGACTGGGAAAAATTTTTGCATGTGTGGGCACGTCTACACATTTATTTATGTGCTGTAGTTACTGCACATGTAGTTTAGTACCTCCTTAATGAAGTACTAACTGAATGTACAGTAACTACATTTACTGTACAGTAGGGCCGGTGCATGGTTTTTGTGATGCTTACTGCGCAGTAGTCTAATAACACTGTGCAGTAGGTTATTAGCATGGTTTTTGAGTGGCACGCTACAGTGTAGTATTATTAGGCTACCACACAGTAAGCGTCTCGTGTGTGTGTGTGTGTGTGTGTGTGTGTGTGTGTGTGTGTGTGTAGAAGTCACTCATAGATTCCCCTAACCCTGTGGGGGAAATAAAAAACCTTCTTTTATATTAGGCAACAAATTGTTCTTATGTCTTTGTTAATTAAAGATGTGATAATGCAATGTTGCAGTTACCCTCAACCCCATATAGTCACCTTCCCAACTCTCATGCTAAAAGGTTTGGCTGGCTGGCTGGCTGATACAATGTCCACTATTCTTAGTTTTGCAAAACCCCCTTATTAAGAGAAACAGATAAATGATAATTACAAGCAGGTACTTCTCATTAATTTATACAATAAGCTGTTATGTACACTGTGGCTTGTTTGTTAAACTTGCTAGCATTAAACTAGGGAGTGAAAGCCTTTGTTATACAGAACATTTCTTCAAATTGTGTGCAACCTTAATACATATTTCTAAAAATGTACAGGATACCCCTACCCTGACTAGTAGACAAAAGAAAACAAACTCTTTTGAACCTTTAAAAATCCTTTTGGTGTTTTGCTTTTTAAATTCAGATTCATGTTCACATCCCAATACAGTTTCACTTTTGTTTGTTTATTCCTTGTCCATCTCTTATGGTGGTGGAATTTTTATTTAGCCAGTCACAAAGTCAAAGACACTACCCCCAGGCAATAAACGGGTAAAGCAGTAGCCAGTCTGACAAAGAAGCTGTGAAAGCGTTTAGAGGAAATAGTCCCAGACAGGTTCAACCATGGTGGTTAAACAGAGATAGGCTTAGCTAATAGTGGTAATGTCTTCGTCAGCCCACAAAGGCCAAATATGTTGATGTTCTGGCTAAAGCCTTCAGCAGTGTCTTTACTTTGCAGTGGGCAAAGAAAGGATGAATAGAGCTATTCTGTATTACATTTTGTTCTCCTTAAAAAGGGACACTTTAAAACTCCAACTTTTCATCCCAAAGAAATTCAGTGCCATCAAAAGTTTCACCCTTTGCTGCAGTCCTTTCTTTTAAGTTTCCCTTACATTGGCCAAATTTGTGGGGAAAATGAAAAGAGAAGGTGAAAGGGAAAAAAAAAAAGCCTGGTGTCTCTGCTTTCACAAGGGAGCACTGAGCTGGTAACTGATGCAGTCAGAGAATTCTGTGAATAAAGGAAGTGACAAGCAAAACTAATTTGAGACGAAAGCTACCGAACATCTTCCCATGTAAAATCAACAAGCAATACTTCATATCACAAGGACGTTCTAAGACATGTCAGAACTTGTGACACTCTGTACATTTAGAAATATGATTCTCATGATTATTTTGCATAAGATATATCAAGCAATTGTCTAAGTGCTTGAATAAAGTAGTTAATAAAGTCATCCATCCTCGGTCTTTATAACAATTATCCATGGAGCCGAGGTTTTGCAGTGCAGTAATAAATGGTTGCTATAATTACAAATGAAGACAAAGGCAGTCCAGAAAAAAGAACAGAGAAAAGTGTTTGGAAGTTCACAGACAGGGCAAGTATTCTGAATAGCAAATGTATCCCTAAAACATAAGTGACTGCTACTGGTTCAAGGTCACTGCGATAGCTGTTAAGAACTGTAACTTCCTTTCCAAAGGAAACTCTAACATCTATTTTCCTTTTAAATCAGAATGGAAAAGTATCATTTAGAAATTGCCTACATAATAAAAAATGCAAAACAATATTGTTTAGAACCACTGAAATTTTATTTTTCAATGTTCAAACAATTTATTTAGTTGATGTCAACACATTTACTTTGGTTAAGGTAAAATGTCTATAATTCTGAAGTAATATAATTATTAGATATAACATTGATATCACATTAAAATATTATATCTTTAATATACAAGTCCATAAAGTCCATATAAATTTAATTGAAAACAAAAGCTCTAAGTGAAACATTTTATCTTATCTAAAGGAAATGTTCTGACATTAAAAACACAAAACTCAGAATGATTCATTTTGACTTTTCTAGTAAAAAAAAACACCCTCATCAAAATCAACATATTCCCTGAAACATTTAATTTTGACAAAATTGCATTTTCTATCAGAAAACTGTTCCATGCAAAAATTTTCAACCAACTCTATTTAAAGTGTATTAATGTGAGATCTGCCGGCTCCAACATCAGCACTGATGAAAATGTTGTTATGGGTTACAACGCTATTGAGCTAATTTAATTTGTCCCAGGACAAATTCTTGACTCATATGTTTTCCTTTTGCTCCACTGCTTACATTTATATAAAGCCTTCATTTACATATGCAAAAGTGGTAATTATATAGGATCATAGAAAAGTAGGCATGGAAAGGATCTTACAAGGTCATCTACTCCAACTCCCAGCTCAAAGTAGCATTGTTCCCAACTATACCGTCCCAACCAAGTGTCTGTCTAACCTGCTCTTGAAAACTTCCAAGATGGAGATTTCACAAGTTCTCTAGGTAGCCTGGTTCAAAGCTTGACCACCCTCATAATCAGTTTTTCCTAATCACCAACATAAATTTGCCCTCCTGAAGCTTGAAGCCATTGCTCCTAGTCCTGTCCCCTATGGCCACAGACAAAAGCCCATCTCCATTTTCTCTATAACTGCCCTGCAGATATTTGACCACTTATCAAGTCCTCCCTTCCCTATCTTCCCTTCTTCAGGCTAAATAACCCTAGTTCTTGCAGCTTTTCCATGTAAGTTTTGCCTCTCAGGCCCCTAATCATTTTTGTTGTTCTGTGCCGGACTCTTTCCAAATTGTCCACATCCTTTTGTGAAGTATAGGACCCCAAACTGTACACAGTACTTCATGTGAGGCCTCAGTAGTGCTGAACAGAGAGGAAGAATCGCTTCCTTTGATTTGCAAATGACACTCCTGTTATCACAATCCAGAATACTGTTGGCTTTTTTTGCAACAAGATCCCACTGTAGATATATTCCTTAAGTGTCCATGATTTCAACAGCCAAATCTTGACCATCTTGCGATGACATTTTTAGGACTACTAAATAATTAGATACAAGTCAAAAATAAACTTTTAGGAATGTTAGTTATGCTATTGACACTAACATGTACACTTTGGGTAAAACCTTCACAGAAATATGCATTTCCATGAGTATTAGCAAGACTTACTTTATTCTGCCTTTCTCAGAAATAAATACTCCCATACATTAATGTTTAACTACTAAATAGTTTATCAATGTCAAGGTGAACTGAAAAGTTTTATGTAAAGGAATATTTTTTTTTAAGTGTCTTTAAGGTTTCCAACTCTGCACCTGAACAGTGTCTAGCAAATTATGCTCATGGTCACGCAGGTCTCTTGTTAACATGAAATTCTATTTGTGAGTTATGGGTTTTTCTCCTTTATGTAAGGAATGGTTATACCTTTTTAATGTGAATGACATTTTTATTTTAGATTTAGAGAAAATAACAAAATGAGGGTGAACAAACAAAGTTTCTCCAGTTCAAAAATGCATCTCATGCAAAAGGCTGTGCAAAACATCCAGTTCCTCCAACATTGAGCAAATTTCTAGAAATGTAAGGGTATAGTACAGAAAAAAAGCTAAACTATAACAGCTATGGTTAACAGCGCTACAGAGAAAGATGCTCCCCTGAGAACAATACCCATTGACTCTTCAATGGACATTATGCCAGTGCAGATTCTGGCCCAGAAAGCCTTAATAAATGATCAGCTAAAAGCTTCAGAAATATTAGACAAAAACCAGTACACTGATTTTAGCCCTATAATGACATTAGGGATTTCGGCCCCTCTCGGCTTCTGCTCAGTGACATAGCTTTGTACAGTAACGATGACACTATGATTAGTGAGCCTCCAAATGTAAAATGGAATAGGAGTAGTTAGCAAAGAGGCATTTGCTGAGCTCATTTCAGCTGTACAGACATGCTGAAATAATGATCCTGGCAACATGTTAGCAAAACATTAGAAACACTTTGGTAAGCAAATAATTTAATTACAGTCTTCTCTGAGGCAGTTTATGTTGCACGCCCTTTGACCTTTTATATTGCTGTACCTAAACTCAGCGTGGGATTCACACTTCCTATTCCTGTCACAGAATCTCTCCATCTTGTACCATTTAATATAGTGTGCTCCAGGTGTTCTGTGGTGAATGAATAGTTATATTACTACCTGTCAGACACAATCACACTCTATTCATCATTCGCGGCTGGCTGCGTGAAGCCCTGCTTCCAGCAGGCTCCCTCTCTATTTCCTTGTTCAAACGTCTGCAGTGCTTTCGGCCCATCTGTCAAGCCTGTCATTTAGAGGGAAAACAGTATCAGCGCTTTAAATATATGGAGTTCTCTATTGAAACAGTGCTGTGATTGAACTGTCAGCATTCTCTGTATCACAGACAGTAATTCATGACTGGTCAGAGCTCCATTTAGGTTGCTATTACTATGTTGACCCTGCCGGGTCATGCTGAGGGTTTTTTTCCTTTACAGTTAGGTCTATAAATAGTGCAATTAACCTTTCAAGAATTACAAAATGCTCTCAATTTTCTCCCCCTATTCACTTGCTGTTTGTGACATTTATAATAATAAAGAGAAAATATCGTCAAAGAGAGAGGGTTTTACTGTTTGTTGAAATGCATACCTGGTGTCAGTGGAATACAAATAAATATTATAAAGGCCCCATTTCTGCAGCCTCCTCTCAGGTAAAAACTTCTATTGCCATCAATAGGAGTTTTGCCTCAAATCACGAGCTTGTGGGTGTAGGCTCATTGTCTCAAAACAGCCTTGGATAAATCAGGTCTTCATAGTTAGAAATCTTGGTTGCTGGTATGTTACAAATTAACATGTAATATTTCCTAACTGATTAACAAATGGATCTTGGAGGGGAGGGGGGAATTACATTCTTGAAGTCATTACACAATAAAAGGCATTTCTTAAGGGTAATTCAGTTGCAAGTTTTAATCCTTTGCCAAAATAGTCTGCAATCTAAGAAAAGTATGTAACAGAACAATTCTAACGGGAACTACCTCTCATACCAAGATATACTTCTGAAATAAAAGATTCTGAGAAAATGGCTTTTGGTCTCCTAAGGAAAATTGCTGACTACTAGTGACTAGCTAGTAAAGACCAACCTCCCTGTCTGCCTAACCAGTCACCTATTAACCAATTTCTGAAGAGTACTAGTGAAATAGGCTGGGTTTTAATACACAAATTAACAACAAGAAAGCATTCTTTAATGGAAGAAAGGCTAGCCTGATTTTTAAGAAACCTGGGTTCTAGTCCTGTAGCCATCACTGACCTGCTGTGTTTTGTCACCCAGGTTTGCCTCACTGTGTGTTATGTAGATATACCTAACAGAGGGCATATCTACATGAGACATTTACTGTAGAGCTACCTAATTAGCTCCACAGTAAAGTCTCTGTGTCTACATGTTTGGCCCAATCAGGCCACAATAAACTAATAAACTCCGCTGTAGTACTTGCAAATACAAGTCCTGTCCTATGGTGGAGTTATTTACTGTGCAGCAACGCACGTGTAGATGCAGATACGGCTGGCTGGGGCACAAGGGTGCTTCAGTGCGGGGGCTGCCTGCTGGCTAGCCCCACATTGAAGCACTCTTGTGGCCCAGGCAGCACCTCCTCATCACGTTGAGTCAGATTGGAGCAGCCCTGGGCTGACAGGCTGACCCCTGGGGCCCCAGCCAGCCATGGCTGCTCTGACCCAGCTCAGCACACGATGACCCTGAGCACACATGCAAACATGGCACCTGAGAGCAATACTGTAGTGCAATATGCACCAGTTTACTGCTTCAAATTAATTGCATGTGTAGATGTGCCCAGACTTAAACTACCTGACTTAGGTACAGCTAACAAGGTAGTACAGACCCCACGGCAGGCTCTGTGTCCAAGTTCTCAGATGGGTTTTTCATTCTGTACTGAGTAGTGCACTGGCACTACTAGTAGTACCCGAGACAGTGAGTTTACACCTAACTCAGGTATTTCTACATGAGTTACAGTCACAGCAGCACAGATATATACTGTGGGCATTTATACACATACCTTTGTCTGCTCTGATGCACCAGAAATCAAGCTCCTCAGAGCAGACTCGATTAACTGAGTCTGTGGAACATGCGAACTGGGATGCCCGGCCTCACACATTTGCATAAATGTTGAAATGCGAGTCAGCACTGAGAAAATGGTGTCGGTATGCCTTTGAACTAAACCACTTTCAATGTGTCTTAGGTCAAAAGCTCACCGCTGCCATTTTCTCACCACTGAGGTACATTTCACTGTTTATACAAATGCATGCGATGCAGCGCCGGACGCTTTTAAAAGCGCCTGGTGCTCTATCGCATGCATGTGTACAAATGCCCTGTGTGTCTACTCCTCCCACCTTTTTCCTTGTCTTACCCATTTAGACTAAGATCTGAGGTGTAGGGGCTCTGCAATATATTTAAATATGCCAGTATCCTTTTAAATAGCTTGTGAGAAACCTGGTGAAACTCACTGTGTTGTCTGTTGTAGAACCAGTCAGAACAGCAGTTTGGAGTCAACTAGAGCTGGCATATTTGTGTATATTTGGTAAACATTGTTTCTTGGAACAAAACCACATCCCATGATTTCTTCAGTTTGGTTTGTAATGTAAAGAGCAAAAGACACAACAGAATGTATCTGCATGTTAAACAGTGCTTACCACAGTCAGATCTGGCTCTTAATTCAGTTCTTTGCTATTTGTCTTGCGTTTGGTCACCCGTCGTGTGATAACGTAGATATATCTGTCCCTGAAAAGACAACTCCCCAAATCCACACAAAAACCTTCAAAAATACCAGGGGCACAGATTCCATTAATACTACAGAAACACATATTCCAAGAGTGAATCATGACACCCTCACTTTAGTGAACACCTTTGCAAGCAATTTAGTAATTGCTAAAACAAATTGCTATTCAAAAAGAGATTGCACCTAATAAAAAGAATTTATACTTTATTTTATCTAACCGAATGCAGGTTTTGCGATATTAGCTCAGTTTTAATTGATTATGTTGTAATTCCCCGGGTAAGCCCAAAGAGTATTTTAATATTAGAGATGTAAGATCATCAGCTGCTGCAAACACGCAACACAAACACCAATGGCAGTAATAGAATTTTCTGCTCATAGAGCAATTTTGTTCTGCATATGTGCTTAGGCAACAGAAGAAAATGTATAGAGGCCCTCTGAAGGCAAAATTATCTTCTTATTACAGACACACAATTAGTTTAATCAATTTCAGCCAGTTTTTTTAATATTTGGGGCCCTAAAATAAGGTAATATGGTATAAATCATCCCCCTTGTTGTTAATGGTTTCTTGAATGTCTCTTTTCTTGTCCTCTTCACTGGGAGTGCAAATGTCATAGCTTATTACATATACTGAGTAAGTATAATTAAGAAGTAATTTCATCTAGTTCTTTGGAGACAGTCATAAAACAGAGAAAGGCACAAAACAGTGCCCTTGTTGTTGGTCTTAGCATTTTTAATGAATACTTCAGTCTTTGTCTGCCCTCAATCTGAAGGCAAAAGCCTTCACTTATTATACAGGCAGAATAAGTGTAAGTCTCATCTCATTAACTGTCATATTACCAGGCTCTATGCCATACCATTCAAGTTTCACTGAACATTCAGAATTGCTTAATTATGTACAGTAAAAACAGTCTGCTGAGACTTTCCCTTTCAGATTAATATGGTGGCAGAAGGACAGAGGTCATCTCCATGACTCACTCTTGCCTGGCACTGCATTAACTCAAAATGACAGAAGTCTTTTGTTAGTAATAAAAAAAGAAAAAATTAAAGAGCATTTAAAAAATAAGATGTTTACATCCAGGGATAAGAGCCACTTTTGATTTTGCAGACTAACAATTGATTCTTTCCCTCCTCCCCTCCTTCTGCGTTGGTGTTAAACCGCACAGTGCATTCCTTATAAATTATACCACCCTATGTTAATTATAGTGTGCTGACACTGCTTGTCATTACTAAGCCTACTACATGCTTTGTGTGCTCAGATTTTAATAGCTGTTTGTTCTTCAGAATGTGGCAGAGCTATGCAAGTGGCTGAGATTGGCCATTGCTCACATTTCTTTCTTTAAGCTCTTGCATTTTATTCTATTTTTAAAACAAACCCAGAAAAATCCTAGCTGTGTGGTTTATATTCTGGAAATGCCATCATTTTCATTCAGTCAAAATAGACTGTGCCTTAATGAGAACACACTGGGAGTCTATGATAGATTCTTTTCTAACACCCCCATCCCCACATTTCCTAATCCACCCACTGCGTAAAGATTTTAGCTATTAAACACACATACAACATAGCTCTGTGTGTGTGAATACATGCATATATATATATTTACATACTTTATTTGTTTATTTCTGATTTCCAATGAACAATTTGGAATCAGCTTTCCCTCACAAATAAATAAGCTTTCTCTATCAATCAATTCCCAGAGCAATAACTTGCAAAGGAAAAGGGAAGCAGGTTGCCAGTAAGGTTAATCAGTTAGCTAGCATGCTACAATCTGGGGATTCAATCAGACGGACTAGTCTTCTTTATCCGGTAATTTTGTACTCTCTCTCTCTCTCTTCAAAACCAGACATCTGTGTGCATTTAGGCAGACATGCAAGCACACAGTAAAGGAAAAAGGGGGCAAGAGCAATTTTACTTTTAAGGATCTTACCCTGTCAACAAGGTACTTTTATCCTTTTCTGTTTTAAAGGTAGTTTTTTCTTTCAAAGCAATAGGCTTTCCAAAATTTTCTGGATTTTTTTTGAAAAAATGGCCCTGAAATTAGTCACAAGACTTTTTAGCATCTATTCTCATAATTTAACACAAGTATGTTATAAATTTACACAGATTACTTTTACTACCTAGTCAGAGGAAAACTTTATTGTGGTCGCTATTGTTCCTATAAATAGGATTATTTTGGGCAGAAAAACACTGGTCTAATGGCATTCACTTCTTTGGATACATCTGCCTTTCAACTCTTTTTGAAAAGCACTCATTCCTGGTGGAAAGGCACTACCTCAAATATTCAAAAAACATTTGAAATGATGGGATGCCTTGTTGCTGTCACGTTTTCATGATATGCCACAATCCACCACATCCCAATATATCAGTAATTGAAAAGGGCAACCACAAACTGACAGAGGATGCAGGTCATTTGCAAACTTCTAACCACTGTCAGTATCAAAATAAACTGGGCTTTAGTGTACTCCTATCTCCGGTTTTCAGTCCTGCAGAAATATAATCAGGTTGTGAACACACAAAACAATTATACTGCTTTAAAATTTGGGGGGCATTAACACAGTTCAGCTGAGTGTACTATAACTCTTTCAGTTGTGCCCCTTATTTTGTGGTAAATGGGAGCTGAACCTCAGTAATTTACCCTCTGTCTCATTCAGAGGTAAATTACTGCAGTTTAGCTTCACTTACTGCAGGATAGGAGTTGACAGATGAAACAATGACAACAAATCAGCTGACGTGTTCACAAGTCTTCCCCTCCCCTTTACAGTGATAATATAATTATTCATCTATCTACATTTTCAGTTTATATTCAACTACTGATGTTATTATTCAACTACTGACGTTTTGGTATTATGACCATTCAACTATATTATGCTATATTTTCCATGTGGTCTCATTCTTCTGGATGAATCTACAACTTTTGTGGTTGCCATAGTGAAAAGGGATACGTGGTTAGGATTGAGTGAGCCTATTTGGGGGAAATGCAATAAATGGTGATGCTTTTCACCATTAGGTTCCCAGCTTGAATTTATTCAGCCATTAGAGAACAGAATACTTCTGTCTGAAAGGAAATGTTGATTTCAATTTTTAAAACATTAGGAAAAATAAAAAAAAGGAAGATTTTAGTTAATATGCAAAACACAAAATGAAAGATAAGATTGAATCCAATAGCACTATGTCACTAGCTGCAGTTGCAGTTGTGCTACAAAATGATAGCCTATGTTCTTGGACCCATTTCTTTTTCAGAGCCAAACACCCACACGCACATCATTTCCCGCCCTAAGAATGAACAAACAGAAAAGAAATTCAAGGAAGCTAAAACCATTCTGCCAAGATTTCCTCTAGCTAGTTTAGGAATTATTTACATTTCAGCCTCAGCTGCTATAATGAAATATAATTTCATACTTTTAACTACAAAATATTCTTAGAACTGGTTTAAGACAAGTCTGATAAAAAATGTTTTGCTTCATAGTACACTTCTAAGTTAGACTATTTTCAAGGTGTCGCTATTGTTTCTACACCATACAGAAACTTCTTCCCTGTAAAGTACTAGCAGAGAAACTTTACTGATGTCAACTGAACTGAAACACTCCTGGAGAACAATTTCCAAGCCAACCAGAAAGAATCACTGTGACTATAGGCAAAAATCCTACAACATGCAAAAACAATTGCATAGGTGTTTCTGGTTTAGTGATGCTAGTTTGGGGAAAGAGTTTTCCCTCATTTATCAGGACTCCATTACAAGATTTTTAAATACAGCTCTCAGTAATTAAAGCAAATTAAGAAATGTGAATTGAGATTAATATCCATCCACTTCCATTAGACAATCTTTTTGCCATAACAATATATTCTTGCACCAGTGTGTACTAGCTCATTTCTAGAGATGGAAAAGGACAACTGTTATGCACTGTGTTATGCTGATAGTCTATCACAACCTCCAACCTTTCACATTTATGAAGGCCAGCTGATCAGGTTCTAGTGGTCGTCTCTTTAATACTATGCTTGTTAAGTGCCCTTTGCCTTTCAGATTCACCAACCTGATGATTACATAAAGGACAATGTTTGCAGATTCTGATATTTTGCTTAAAGGACTCTTAAATGCCAAGATTTGAGTCCATCTTACATTTTAACTTACTAAAACCTAAATTGGGTTTTCATTCTCTTGAGATCAACATCCAACCATTGTTGAAAATAAATGGTGAGGTTTCAATAGCAGCACTGAAAGGGGAAGCTACATTAGAGTAAGTGCTTACGCAGTCACATTTCTGAAAGGACACAGCTTATAATTTGGGAATGAGTGGGGGGAGAGAAGTAATTCATCTTTCCAATAGCTTAAGATAATTAATGTGTATTTTTCACATACATATTTTCATGTTAGAAAAAGAGAAATGGATAAATACCAAAATCAACTTTTAGGCTCATTTCATCTACAAACCAGTAATCATAGTAGAAGTCTGAGGAATTCTAATTTACTCCATTATGAGAGGTTTCTCCTTCTCTCTCCCTCTCATTTTCTCTTCTGACTTATTCCCTGGGGTATGGTGACCATATGTCCCATTTTTGCATCCGCCAACCCACTCCCCCACACTCCAACCCAGTCCCTAAATCTACAGAACATTCAGCTGGGACTGGAGCTCAAAGACAGCTGAATGGACAGAGACATAGCTGCTAAGGTTTATGCCTTGGGCCTCTGCTATGGTTGGGCCTGGGGGCAACAGGGTTCAAGGCAGCTGCATGCTGCTAGAAGGGACAAATGCTGCTTCTGCAAGAACAGCAGCTAGGGTGTTCACAAAGAAACCACTGAGTGAGAGATCCTTGCGCCTGCACCCTTACTGCAGCCACATAAACCAGTGCCAAAGATAAACTTTGGTGGTGATAATACCAGCAGCTGTGGTACAAAATAACACCCAGCAGCTGGCCCATTTACCCCCTCACTGCTGGCTGCTCTGACACTACATACTACAGCACTAGCAGCATCTGCCTCAACAGCATTCTGGCACCCCATCTAAGTCCAGGCCAGTCACTCCAAGTTACACAACAGGTTTTGAAACTAGGGCAATATGGTGACCCTAATTAGGGGTAGATTCAGGGAGGCTCTTGGGCACCAAAATTCCAATTAATTCCAGGTTTATGTGCTGGTTTACATTTTAAAAGAATTTAGAAAATCCCTTCTTCAGAGACCAAAAGCTGTTATGGCCTTAATTCATTGCTCACCTATATTTGGAACCTCAAAGCTCCCTACATGCCCATGCAGAGGTATCCTGAGGTGAGCAGCTATGTCTTAGCCCAGGGGCAGGCAATTATTTTGAGTGGAGGGCCGCTTACCAAGTCTTGGCCCCACCCCTTGACAGGTACCCCACCCCCTAGTTGCCATCTTGTGCCTGGAAGTCCCACCCCGCTAACCCCTTTGCCACCAGAAGTCCCTCCCTTTGCTCCCAGAAGTAGTCTTTTCAGCAAGGGGTTTTGCCATCTCAGAACCAGAAAAATACGAAATTATATTCTAAAAAGTGAACATCTATAACATTAATTGATTTTTAAAAATATTTTTGTCCTGATTTACATAAGTTTGTGTAGTGTACATAGAGGTTATAGTACAATGGCTTAAAATGAAGTCTTACTCTTGTATAATGTGGGGGGTGAGAGCATAGATTTATAGATTCATAGATGTTAGGGTCGGAAGGGACCTCAATAGATCATCGAGTCCGACCCCCTGCATAAGCAGGAAAGAGTGCTGGGTCTAGATGACCCCAGCTAGATGGTTATTTAACCTCCTCTTGAAGACCCCCAGAGTAGGGGAGAGCACCACCTCCCTTGGGAGCCCGTTCCAGACCTTGGCCACTCGAACTGTGAAGAAGTTCTTCCTAATGTCCAGTCTAAATCTGCTCTCTGCTAGCTTGTGGCCATTGTTTCTTGTAACCCCCGGGGGCGCCTTGGTGAATAAATACTCACCAATTCCCTTCTGTGCCCCCGTGATGAACTTATAGGCAGCCACAAGGTTGCCTCTCAACCTTCTCTTGCGGAGGCTGAAAAGGTCCAGTTTCTCTAGTCTCTCTTCGTAGGGGTTGGTCTGCAGGCCCTTAATCATACAAGTGGCCCTTCTCTGGACCCTCTCCAGGTTACCCGCATCCTTCTTGAAGTGTGGCGCCCAGAAATGCACGAAGTACACCAACTGTGGTCTGACCAGCGCCCGATAGAGGGGAAGTATCACCTCCTTGGACCTATTCGTCATGCATCTGCTGATGCACGATAAAGTGCCATTGGCTTTTTGATGGCTTCGTCACACTGCTGACTCATGTTCATCTTGGAGTCCGCCAGGACTCCAAGATCCCTTTCCACTTCCATGCCACCCAGCAGGTCATTTCCTAGGCTGTAGGTGTGCTGGACATTTTTCCTCCCTAGGTGCAGCACTTTGCATTTCTCCTTGTTGAACTGCATTCTGTTGTTTTCTGTCCACTTGTCCAACCTGTCCAGGTCTGCTTGCAGCTGTTCCCTGCCCTCCGGCATGTCCACTTCTACCCATAGCTTTGTGTCATCTGCAAACTTGGACAGAGTACATTTCACTCCCTCGTCCAAGTCACTGATGAAGACATTAAAGAGTATCGGTCCAAGGACCGAGCCCTGCGGGACCCCACTGCCCACACCCTTCCAGGTCGAAACCGACACATCCACCACGACTCTCTGGGTGCGACCCTCCAGCCAATTCGCCACCCACCGGACTGTGCAGTCATCCACATCACAGCCTCTTAACTTGTTCACCAGTATGGGGTGGGATACCGTATCGAAGGCCTTCCTGAAGTCTAAGTATACGACATCCACCCCTCCTCCTGTGTCCAGGCATTTCGTAACCTGGTCATAAAAAGAGACTAGATTGGTCAGGCACGATCTGCCTGCCACGAACCCGTGCTGCTTTCCCCTCAGCATAATTTGTCCTGCCAGGCTCTCACAAATGTGAGCCTTGATAATTTTATCAAAGACTTTGCCAAAGATGGAGGTGAGACTGACTGGCCTATAGTTGCCTGGGTGCTCCTTCCTCCCCTTCTTGAAAATGGGGACCACGTTGGCCCTTTTCCAGTCCTCCGAGACTTGGCCCGTGCGCCACGAGTGTTCAAATATTCCCGCCAGTGGCTCTGCAATGATGTCGGCCAGTGCCTTCAGCACCCTCGGATGGAGCTCATCCGGGCCTGCCGACTTAAAGGCATCCAGTTCTTCCAAGTGACTCTGCACCATCTCAGGGTCTACACATGGTAGTCTGGCGCCTTGCTGCTGCCTCTCTACAACCCCAGTGAGAGACTTGTCGTGTCCCTCACTTAGGAACACTGAGGCAAAGAACTCATTGAGGAGTTTAGCCTTGTCCCCCCTGTCCCTCACCAA
Organism: Alligator mississippiensis; assembly: GCF_030867095.1. Classification (NCBI taxonomy): domain Eukaryota; kingdom Metazoa; phylum Chordata; order Crocodylia; family Alligatoridae; genus Alligator; species Alligator mississippiensis. Next base: position 218,718,243 of record NC_081826.1, read on the forward strand.
TTGTTTCTGCCCATTTAGCAGGGATCCTATTCCTCCCCGGGTCTTCCTTTTACTCCCTATATATCTAAAAAAACAATTTCTTATTGTCTTTTACTTGGGTTGCCATCCTCAGCTCCATGGTAGCTTTGGCCCGCCTAACTGCCTCCCTACAAGCACGAGCAGAGGAGGTATATTCATCTTTAGTGATCTCACCCTGTTTCCACTTTTTATGTGCTCCCCTTTTGGCCCTTAGGCTGCCCTGGATTTCTGTGGTCAGCCAGGGAAGCCTCCTGGCCCCTTTCCCTCTTTTGCCTCGCATCAGGATCGTCTCCTTTTGTGCCCGAAGGATCGTTTCCTTAAGGCACAGCCACCCTTCTTGGGCTCCCATCCCTTCAAAACTCCTACTCTGCAGTGCGTCCTTGACTAATCGCCTGAGTTCATTGAGATCAGCTTTCCTAAAGTCTAGCACTTTCACCCTACTACTTACCTTACCCACTCAACGTCTTATGGTGAATTCTATTATTAGGTGATCACTGTCCCCCAGATGGCTACCGATCTGGAGGTCCCCTACCATGTCATCCCCCGTTGCCAATACCGGATCCAGTATGGCATTCCCCCTAGTGGGACCGTGTACCTCCTGTGTCAGGTGAAGGTCCTGTACACAGGTTAGAAACCTGCGTGAGCGGTGGGACTTTGCTGTCTGTGACTCCCAGCAGATGTCCGGGTAGTTTAGGTCCCCCATGACTACCGCCTCTTTAGCTTTTATGGTCTCCGAGAGTTGCCTCAGGAGCCCCGAATCTCTTTCTTCCCCTTGATGTGGGGGTCTGTAGCAGACCCCTACCACCAAATCCCTTTCTCCTTGCCCCCCATGTAGCCTAACCCACAATCCTTCTACTTCCTCATCCTTGGATTCTGTCTTGATGAGGGTTGTTGTATATTGCTCACTGACATAGAGCGCAACCCCTCCCCCTTTCTTCCCCACCTTGTCCTTTCTGTACAATCTATAGCCTTCAATATGTACTGCCCAGTCATGGGATGAATCCCACCAGGTTTCTGTTAGCCCCACTAAGTCATAGGTGTTTAGTGCAAGCAGGAGCGCTAGTTCATCCTGCTTGTTTCCCATGCTCCTAGCATTAGTATATAGGCACTTGAGCCCTGCGACTGGTGCCTTTGTTGCCCCCCCACTCCGAGTCCCAAGGGGCCCATTGTTTCTTACCTTCTCGTTTCTCACCTGCGCCGTAGTGCTGGTCTCCCCATGGCTTTCAGGTTTCCAATGCTCTCTTTCTTCAGGCTGGGCTGTCCTTGTGGGTGCTACATGGTTTGGTGGTCCACAGCTTCCCCCGCCCTCATATTCCCCTCCCCCCGACAAGCCTAGTTTAAAGCCCGCCGGAGGAGATCCGCCAACCTAGAAGAAAACACACGCTTACCTTTGAGGGACAGGTGAAGCCCATCCCAGCTGAGCATGTCCCTCGTTGTAATGTGCGGGTCGTTGTCCAGGAAGCCAAAGCCTGCCTCGAGACACCACTGCCGAAGCCGCCAGTTGGTTTCTCGGATGCAGTTCTCATGCCGTCTTCCGCGTCCGTTCACTGGTAGGATGGAAGAGAATACCACCTGTGCACCGAACTCCTTCAGCACGCCGCCCAGAGCACTGTAGTCCTCCATCAGGTGATTGGGGGTTCTCCTGGCCACATCATTAGTACCCACATGGACTAGGACCATGGGGTAGTAATCGATGGGCTTGATCCTGGCCTGGATTACCTCCGTCACATCCCGAATCTTTGCTCCAGGGAGGCAGTATACCTCTCGTGCTGAGGGGTCCTGGCGACAGATGGGCCCTTCCATACCTCTCAGGATGGAGTCGCCTATGACGAGCACTCATCGCCTCCTGCTCTGGGTCCTCTTGGATCTCTTGACCTGTTCGGAGTGTGAAGAATGTGGTGTTTCTTCCTGCCCAAGGGTTTCCTCCTCCCCTTCCATCTCCTGCAGGGTCGCCAGGGCCTCGTACCTGTTCACCAGTCAGACTGGAGAAGCTGGTACTGGTTCGCTGCGAGCTGCTCCAGTCCTGGCTGTGACCGTCTGCCACTCTGCTGTGGAGGGCATTCTCCGGGCTGCTTCTTCCTTCGGTGCCTGGTCCTGCAGGGAAAGGAAATAACTGTCAATTTCATCCTCCACCTCCCTGATCCCCCTCAGCCTGCTAACCTCCTCCTGGAGCTCCCTCACCTGTGCCTCCAGAGCCCTAAGATGGGCACCTGCTGGACAGGTGTGGGGGCCCCCAATCTCTGCCCCCCCGGCCCTGCTGGGGATCGCCCACAGGCCAGGAGGTAGGGGGTCGTCAGCTCCCCCATGGGCTTGGTCTGGGTGGAGGCCTCAAACCAGCCCCAGCTAGCCTTGTCCCCCTGGGCAGAGGCCCTAGCAGCACTCCTCATAGACACCATTCTGAGCTGCTGTTTGTAGATCTGTGTGGTGTCTACGCCCTACCCCTACAGGAGTCTCACTCCTGGCCCTTCCTGCCTGCCCGCCGGCACGAACGCCTGCGCAAATGCCGGCGCGCTCTCACAGAGCGCGCCTATTTGCGCGCTCTGTTCGCGCTGCGTGGCTCAGAAGCGCGGCTCCCTACTGGCTCAGCTATATAGGACCCGGAGGGCTTCCCCTCCGGATCTGGCTCAGCTGCGCCGGGTCCCTCCACCCCACTTACCTTCGGGGGATCAGCTGCTGCTGCCCCCGCTGCCGATTCCTCTGCTGCTGCTGCTGCTGCCGCCGCCGCCGCCTCCGGTCAGTCAGTTGGTTAAGGGGGCACACGTGCACAAGTGTGCTTGACTCCTCTCCTTCCCGCTGCTGGTTCCCGAGTGCTGGGAACTACGTCACCCCGTGGCTTTAAAGCCCATGGTTTGAATTACCCTCCCCTGCTCCAACGTAGGGGAGGGGTATAGGTTTGTGGGGGCTGTGGGTGTGTGGGTATGTGGAGTGTGGGGGAGGGCGAATGTGTGGGTGGGATAGGTGGAGGGGTGTGGAGTAAGGGAGCATGTGGGTATGTGTGTGGATATGTGGGGTGTGGGTGGGCATGGGGTTTGTGGGGGAACTGTGTGTGGGGGAAGGTGACTGGAGTGTGTGAGGGGGTGTGGGTATGGGGGTCTGTGTGTATTGTAGTTCAAAGGGGTGTGGGTGCATGTGTATGGTGGGGTGTGCATGAGGGACTCACCCTATGAATACACACGTGCACCTCCTCCTGCTTCTGGCCTCAGGTTACTGGGGCAGGCCCTGTGCTCCCACAGTCTGGCAATGCAGTCGGGAACCACATGGTGCTGGAGCAGCGGGTGGGCAGGAAAGCAGGGAAATGGCAGCTACAGACTGGGGGTGGTGACAGTGAGCAGGCATGTGGGAGCACAATGGCAGTTGGGTGGGAGCACAGGGCCCACACTGATGTCCCAGGGCCAGTACCAGTGGGGGCCCAGGGCCAGGCAGCAGGAGAATGGGACCCTTGCCCACACTCCAGCACAGCTGGTGCTGGACCCTGTGCTCCTGCATCCTGGGGCGGGGGGGCAGGCCAGGCCAGCCTTGCTGCTGGGTCTTGCCACCAGCTTCCCCTGGGTCCTACTGCCCCTGTCTCATGTCATCATTGACAGGAAGCCAGGAGCAGATAAATACTCATTTTCTAAATTTTTAGGGGCCCCATGGACCAGATAGAATGGCCTGGTGGGCTGGATCTGGCCTGCAGGCCATATTTTGCCCACCCCTATCCTAGCTCCTCCTGCCTGAGCTCCATCATGATTCAGAATGAAATCAAGCAATCCCTCCACCTCTTCTGCTAAGTGTACAAGATTCATGGATCATGGACAGTAATCAAGAGGGATGATGACTTGCTTCTCAGTGACTCTGAGGTTCTGGTTTTTGCCCCCAGCTTGCTATGCTTATGCACTTTATCCATTTGTAAGCAATGCTTGGAGCAAGAGAATGTCCTCATCACTGGGATACAGAATCATTTCTGGCCAAGTTCTTTATTCACTAGGCTATTATATAAAGGATGGGTGATGCTGTGTTTTAAAATAAAAGAATAAAGGCATTGCTTATACACAGAGAAAGATAGCTAGGTCTAGGCAAGGGTTTGAGGCTAGAAATCTCAGTTTGAGGCTAGAAATCACCTAACTTACAACTTCAGGTAGGTACCTAAATGCAGATGGAGGCCATCAGAGAGGCTGAATTTCAGACATATCTTCTCAGCATCATTTCTTATCATCTGCCTTACGCACTTTCTCATTCAATATGCTGTGTTGTGAATCCAGTCCTATGCTGTTAATTCTCTCCATTTCAAGTGTAGGAATCTAAGATGCCTAACTGGAGATTGTGAATTATACTTCTGGAACCAGTTGCCTCACTTTTAGGTGTGGGAATGTCACTGTGCCTAAGTTGCTTTGCAAATCTCACCTAGATCTAGAAAATGTTATTTCCCAACTGTTACATTGAACCTATCTGTAACTGAAGTAATACTTTGTATGGATTTTACATTTAAGTGGCCTGCTCCATGTGGACTGTTAAATATAAAGGTGCCAGTGTTGCAAATATGAGAGTAGCTCTATACATCTAATTGCCCCCAACAAGCTAGTAATTTATCTTTGTGGCTCCTGTGATTACTTACAAGAATTATAAAAAGGCAAACTATAGAATAACTCACTAAATATACCTGATTTTCTGCTAAACATAAACATATTTAAACTTCAAGGAAATGGAACAAGGTGAGAACATCACAATGCAAATAAATGTAGTAGGCACCATACTCATTTTGACATTTCACTGAAGTAGGTATTAGAGGCAGAGACCTTCTCTCTCATACAAAGCCTTTGAAGGTGAAAAGGCTTAACTCCGTGGCCAGATCAACCTCCACTAGCAGAAACATTTATTAAAATAGAAATGTAGTGTACTCTACTAACTCCTTAATGTTGCCAGATGACCAATAAAAACTCAAAGGGCTGACTGAATAACTAATTTTAAAGGAGGACAGAGAGAGAGAGAGAGAGACTGCCTTTGCCTGGGATCCTTTTCTCTTTAAATCTAAGAATACTTGTGCTTGATCAAACTTCCCCTTTCTCTTAGCCAACAGTATGACAGGCAATAAACCTTTAAGATGATCTGTGACTGCTTGGTAGCTAACATGCTGCCAGTCAACATTCTGATATCTTCTCACTTAAATAATGTCATCACAGTTCACCCAGAATATGTACCTAGAGTATCTTTGATATCAGTATATGTACAAACCCAATTTTCCAAAAACAGGTGCTTCAAACATGAATGGAAATGCATGCAGAAGTGCAAATAATTAAGGACAAGCAAAAAAAAAAACCCCAACAAACAAAAAAAATTGTGTATGTGTAGCAGAGCACTGGGGTGTGCCTGTTCTTTTAAGAGAGCTAAAAGCCTACAAAGGTGCTTGCAGGTAGCACAGGGGGTCAATGAGAGACTCACCTGACTGGAATAGGGCTCGGGCTGGAGCTACATAAGCCCAAAGCCTGAGCCGGTCAGGCAGTCTCTTCCTGGCAGCAGGGCTCCTGAAGGGACTGGAGTTTATATAATCAATCCTGCAGGCCTAGGCCCAGAGGAAGGAAACCTGGGCAGAGAGAGGCGGGGTTTTATAAGCAAGTAGCCTTTGCTTTAGCTTGAACCCATAGAGGGCCCATGTGCCCAGGGAAGGGCTGAGCCAGGCCAGAAGGCCCAAGAGCCCAGAGAAGAGGCAGTGTGCAGGCCTGAGAGTCTGGGAACGAAGAGAAAGGGAGGTGTGCAGGACCGGGGGCCTGGGAGCCCAAAGAAGGGGCAGTGTGCAGGCCCAGGAAGTGGGGGTTTGAAGGCCCAAGCGGGGGCTAAGGATATAAATAAATGACATCAGAGAAAGAACATCTGTGAGGCTTGGGGCATGGTGTAGGGGAGGTATGGAACCACGCAAGGAGCCCTTAAGGTGATGGGTGCCTGGCAGAGGTACAGGCTGAGAGGAGCTGCTAACCTGGGGGTACAAGACTGTGACTGAGGGGACCCAGGAGAGGCCCAGTGGGGAGTGACACACGGTCAGGCTCATGCAGAGCCCACAGGCAGCCTCCCTTTTATAACCTTCATTAAGAGAAAGGCATAGTGGGAGAGATTCATGAGAAGGGCTACAACCAATCCCAAACTGGCCCCACTAGGGAGCATCACAGCTGCACCCATGTCCCTGGACTTACTACAGTATGACATTCCCCCTTTGTAAACACAACTATGTACTTCTTTGCATATAACTACTGGCTTGTATTTTGTATGCATACTTTATAAAAGTAATTTAACCCTACAATTTTGAAAATGTGGCCTATCTATTTATAATTTCCAAGATGATATAAAAAATGTATCTAAAACACATTAAAACTGAGATGCTGTACTATAAGGAAGCCATATATGATGTGATTAAAACCCTAACACTTTAATGCTTGTATTGGATAACTGAAACTGAGAATATGTGTACACTGCAGTGTCAGCATATCCCATTAGGAACATCCCTGAGCACAGCCTAACCACCCAGTTCTCCAAATCTGGAAATACACTAGTGAGGCCATTATGGGATTCTCCCTACCAGCCACTCAATATTCCAGAGGGAAAGTCTTAAGAGTAAGCATGGGAGGACAGGAGTGGCCTCACCCCAGCATTTCTGGGTTTGGAGGTTTAATGTTGAACAAGATATAGTAGGGCATCCTCAGGCTATTCCAGCTAGGATATGCTGCTAGACATACTCTAGACTGAAAAAGTGACACTAACAAAGAAAATGAAAACCTGCAGAGAATCAGTATTTTAAGAACATTTGGAACTTGGCCATTTCTAGAATTCAGATTCCTGGAGAACTTTAAGAATTTATTCCATTTGCTGTTGGACAGAGTTTCCCCCCACCAAGTTATGACTTTTTGGGGATCTCTTCTCAATAATGTCTAGTTTGAGTTGTATATGTTCGATCAATACTACTCCAATTATCAATTGCTGATCATAACCTTTTCCATTTAATATAGTTTGCAATAATTTAAAATGTTGCCTTTTCTAACCAAAGCATGGATACAAATTGAGGAGAACTATTAATATTGAATGTATTTTTCACACTGCATGCAATTGTTTAAAGCCAAAGAACAGTTACAAATTTGGTAATGGAAGTGTTTACAACATGAGGTTTTTTCTGAGCTTCCTTATACTGAGGTAGTTATTTAAATCCTCAGTTTCTGTTTAAAATCTAGATGTGTCTTTCAATTAACTTAATTTCATATTATATATTATATTCATATAAACTAGGCTCGTCGGGGGGAGGGGAAGATGAAGGTGGGGGAAGCTGTGGACCACCAAACCATGTGGCACCCACAAAGACAGCCCAGCCTGAAGAAGGAGAACATTGGGAACCTGCAAGCCATGGGGCGGCCAGCAGTACAGCACAGGTAAGCAATAAGCAGGTAAGAAATAAGGGGCCCCTTGGGATTTGGAGCTGGGGGGCAGCAAAGGCACCAGTCGTGGGGCTCAAGTGCCTATATACTAATGCTAGGAGCATGGGGAACAAGCAGGATGAACTAGCGCTCCTGCTTGCAGAAAACACCTATGACTTAGTAGGGCTGACAGAAACCTGGTGGGATTCATCCCACGACTGGGCGGTACATATTGAGGATTATAGATTGTACAGAAAGGACAGGGTGGAGAAGAAAGGGGGAGGGGTTGCACTCTATGTCAATGAGCAATATACATTGACCCTCATCAAGATGGAATCGAAGGATGAGGACGTAGAAGGATTGCGGGTTAGGTTACATGGGGGGCAAGGACAAAGGGATTTGGTGGTACGGGTCTGCTACAGACCCCCACACCAGGGGGAAGAACTAGATTCGGGGCTCCTGAGGCAGCTCTCGGAAACCATAAAAGCTAAGGAGGCGGTAGTCATGGGGACCTAAACTACCCAGACATCTGCTGGGAGATGCAGACAGAAAAGTCCCACCGTTCATGCAGGTTCCTATCCTGTGTACAGGACCTCCACCTGACACAGGAGGTACACGGTCCCACTAGGGGGAATGCCTTACTGGATCTGGTATTGGCAACGGGGGATGACATGGTAGGGGACCTACAGATCGGTGGCCATCTGGGGGACAGTGATCACCTAATAATAGAATTCTTCATAAGACTTTGAGTGGGTAAGGTAACTAGTAGGGTGAAAGTGCTAGACTTTAGGAAAGCTGATTTCAATGAACTCAGGCGATTAGTCAAGGACACACTGCAGAGTAGGAGTTTTGAAGTGATGGGAGCCCAAGAAGGGTGGCTGTGCCTTAAGGAAATGATCCTTTGGGCACAAAGGGAGATGATCCCGATGAGAAGAAAAAGAGGGAAAGGGGACAGGAGGCTTCCTTGGCTGACCAGAGAAATCCAGGGCAGCCTAGTGGCCAAAAGGGGAGCACATAAAAAGTGAAAACAGGGAGAGATCACCAAAGAGCAGTATACCTCCTCTGCTCGTGCTTGTAGGGAGGCAGTTAGACAGGCCAAAGCTACCATGGAGCTGAGGATGGCATCCCAAGTAAAGGATAACAAGAAATTGTTTTTTTAGATATATAGAGAGTAAAAGGAAGACCCAGGGAGGAATAGGACCCCTGCTAAATGGGAGAAACAATTGGTGACAGACAGGGGGGACAAGGCTGAACTCCTCAACAAGTTCTTTGCCTCAGTGTTCCTAAGCGAGGGGCACGACAAGTCTCTCACTGGGGTTGTAGAGAGGCAGCAGCAAGGCGCCAGACTACCATGCGTAGACCCTGAGATGGTGCAGAGTCACTTGGAGGAACTGGATGCCTTTAAGTCGGCAGGCCCGGATGAGCTCCATCCGAGGATACTGAAGACACTGGCCGACGTCATTGCACAGCGACTGGCAGGAATATTTGAACACTCGTGGCGCACGGGCCAAGTCCCGGAGGACTGGAAAAGGGCCATTGTGGTCCCCATTTTCAAGAAGGGGAGGAAGGAGCACCCGGGCAACTATAGGCCAGTCAGTCTCACCTCCATCCTTGGCAAAGTCTTTGAAAAAATTATCAAGGCTCACATTTGCGACAGCCCTGCAGGACAAATTATGCTGAGGGGAAACCAGCACAGGTTCGTGGCAGGCAGATCGTGCCTGACTAATCTAGTCTCTTTTTATGACCAGGTTACGAAACGCCTAGACACAGGAGTAGGGGTGGATGTCGTATACTTAGACTTCAGGAAGGCCTTCGATACGGTATCCCACCCCATACTGGTGAACAAGCTAAGAGGCTGTGACTTGGATGACTACACAGTCCAGTGGGTGGCGAATTGGCTGGAGGGTCGCACCCAGAGAGTCATGGTGGATGTGTCGGTTTCGACCTGGAAGGGTGTGGGCAGTGGGGTCCTGCAGGGCTCGGTCCTTGGACCGATACTCTTTAATGTCTCCATCAGCAACTTGGACGAGGGAGTGAAGTGTACTCTGTCCAAGTTTGCGGATAACACAAAGCTATGGGGAGAAGTGGACAAGCTGGAGGGCAGGGAACAGCTGCAGGCAGACCTGGACAGGTTGGACAAGTGGGCAGAAAACAACAGAACGCAGTTCAACAAGGAGAAATGCAAAGTGCTGCACCTAGGGAGGAAAAATTTCCAGCATACCTACTGCCTAGGAAATGACCTGCTGGGTGGCACGGAAGTGGAAAGGGATCTTGGAGTCCTAGTGGACTCCAAGATGAACATGAGTCGGCAGTGTGACGAAGCCATCAGAAAAGCCAATGGCACTTTATCGTGCATCAGCAGATGCATGACGAATAGATCCAAGGAGGTGATACTTCCCCTCTATTGGGCGCTGGTCAGACAGCAGTTGGAGTACTGCGTGCAATTCTGGGCACCGCACTTCAAGAGGGATGCGGATAACCTGGAGAGGGTCCAGAGAAGGGCCACTCGTATGGTTAAGGGCTTGCAGGCCAAGCCCTACGATGAGAGACTAAAGAACCTGGACCTTTTCAGCCTCCGCAAGAGAAGGTTGAGAGGCGACCTTGTGGCTGCCTATAAGTTCATCACGGGGGCACAGAAGGGAATTGGTGAAGCTTTACTCACCAAGGCGCCCCTGGGGATTACAAGAAATAATGGCCATAATCTAGCAGAGAGCAGATTTAGACTGGACATTAGGAAGAACTTCTTCACAGTTCGAGTGGCCAAGGTCTGGAACGGGCTCCCAAGGGAGGTGGTGCTCTCCCCTACCCTGGGGGTCTTTAAGAGGAGATTGAATATGCATCTAGCTGGGGTCATCTAAACCCAGCACTCTTTCCTGCCTATGCAGGGGGGTCGGACTCGATGATCTACTGAGGTCCCTTCCGACCCTAACATCTATGAATCTATGAATCTATATATTATTATCTCTTCTTAAACTTATGCTTTAAAAAGAGGAAAGATCCCCATTCAATTTTTGTAAAAGCGACCTAAGATATCTAAATCTAAACAGCTAGGATTGGGAGTCTTGAGAGCACACAATATGCATCTTTCCCCCCAAAATTGGTTTTTGTGTGTGTGTGTGTGTGTGTGTGTGTGTGTCTAACTTTATGACTCATTGTTCTTTACAGGTGTTATGATTATCTCTTTTTAATGGTCTTAATGATCCACTAATCAAACTACCCTTTTTAAGGACAATTTTGTTGGCATCTAACTGCTCCTGGTCTCCATATTTTGCAGCCTCTCTAATTCAAAATCTTTAGCAAAGACTCTAGCTTTTTTCAAAATCATAGATCCACCCAACACCAGTCTTTAGCAGCAGCTAGGGATTCAGCTTTGGTTCTCCAGGAAAGGGAAAATGAGTTGGCTAAAGATAAGACTCCATCCCTGCTCTGTGCTGCCAGAACTCTGGAAAAATCATTGTTCTTCATTCTGCCTTTCAAAAACAAGATGTGCATTGTATTTTGGGGTTGCTCTATTCAAGAAAATAGAGTGCTCCTGGCATCCAGAAAATTGGCCCCTCAGTCCCAGCAAAGGGTAAGATTTAAGATAGATTGATTTCCTCATCATTTTTTACTGGCTAATTTAGGCAGCTCCCTGTTCAGCTGCTGGATATTTGATTTAGAAGCACTTCTTCTCTGTGCATTGTATGTGAAGCTAAAGCATCTACTTCAAGGCTGCAGATTCCACACTAGGGTCTAAGAAGTTAGATGTAAAATACTTTTTTTAATCTAGCCCTTATCACTCGTTTCCTCTATTATTAATTTGAGGCTAATAACACTGCTCTACCAGCAGGCACATCTACACAAGATGGTAGGTCACCATAATGATGAGCTACATTGCCGTAGCTCATCACTATGGTGATATAGGGTCAGAAATGACCCATGTGCTGCTGGGATTGTGCAGTACAAGTGGGTACTGTGCAGTCATTTAGTACTTGCTAAAGTGTTTTAGCAAGTACTAAATGACTGCACAGTACCAACTGCACAGTCAGGAGCATGTGTAGATACACCCAGTAGGTAGTGGGGATGAAATTTATTCATCTTGTGGTGGTACTTAGAAAATACAATGATGATGTCCAAATAAACAAATAACTTCCATTTTTTTAGCATTCATTTTAGATTGGAAAAATACTTCTATAAATAGATGCCTCTTACACCACAGATTCAGGCTCAGCGTTATCTGCACAAATTTGTTCCATAGTCCTTGCAAAAAGATGATCGATAACTTACTCTGGAAAGATTTGCAGTTTAATGAAGACATGTTCAGAGTATGGTTTCTTCAAGTCCTCATTAAACACAAGTGTTCCGTATGGATTGAATGGATGGTTTATCGCTCTCAGTTTGTATTGAAATTGGAAAAATCAAAAGTCTGATTGCCTTGGTAGTGACTTTCAGTTTTGCTTTATAGCTACTCATGGGAAGCACCACGAGAAGGTAGTCCCTGTCGCCCCCTAACATCATTATTAACAATAGAGACAAGTGATGACAAAAATCACCTGAAGACCTGAACAGATGGAGGCTTAATATGCATAGAAGTCATAAACCATTTGTATATGTAATACACAAACTCCTAGAAGATATTGGGGATGTTGAACCAAACCTATGGGCAGAAACAGAGCCGACCACTGGGAAAGGTCACATATATTCCTACAGTGTTTTATACCAACACCAAACGAGTCCCCCTTGACAGAGAAGCAAAAGTTAAGCTGAACAGACTGAGATCTGGGTACAGATGCTTCAAAACAACACACACTTTTGTAACAGTAATAGATGGGGCTAATTGCTTGGTTATTTTTACTAAAAATTGCTCTCTACGTATGAAATACTTCATATCCACTCCCCCCCCCCCTGCAAAATAAGCAAGAATTGGTTTCATAAACCTAAAATAATTAAAAAATAAAATATAACCTGAGGTCTGGGAACTGTCCTATCATGTTCTCCTTTGCCCTTTTTGCAAACACTCAGCCCTGTGTTCGGGAATTGCTTGATCAGGGCAGCATTTCACTTGGCTGTTTGTTCAAAATGGACTTAGAGTCTACCATATCCTCAGCCTGAGATGCCACTATTGCCACCCTAACTTCAATCAACAGTTTTAATTAAAAACATTTCAAAGTTTGATTTAAACAAGTGCTTGTTCAGTAGGAGGCTTATAAGTCTCAGCTCCTCTACCTTCTGTTACCTGAATTCACACCGAACAATTCAGGCCATGTTAGGCTCTACAGAGCTATCAGAACATGGTAGGCATGTTCAGTCCATGTTAGGCATATCCACACTACCCCTGGACTCCAAAAAAGAAACACCACTATGAAGCATAGCATAACTGCTATATGTGTGCTGCCCCCTGAAATGGGTGTAATGAAATGGGTACTTCCTTAGAGCAGCACTTGGGCACATGCCAAAAAAGCACACCCAAGACATTAAGCTTCTTGGGGCACAGTCAGAGTGGCTCCAAAGCCATCACACCTATGTTAGGTATAGCATGCATAGAACAGGTGAATAGTCCCACTTTTTGTACTTAACTGTGGTTTTTTCTGTGAGACTCAGCTTATTTCAATTTCTACATTTGTCATTGAACAAACTGCACTATGAGCTTGTTTCCTACAACAAAGCATAGTCATAAAGGATATGTCAACACTACAGCAGCAACTGGGTTATTTCAACTATGTTCCACCCACTCCACAGGTGCTCTGCAAACCCAGAAATACCCAGGTGACACCTCTCAAGCATGCTGGAGAGCAAAGTCTTGAGAACAGCCAGAGAGGGACACCCTTGCACACCTTTACTGGCATACATCCAGGCTCCGAGCATGTGTGCAGGCACAGGTGGGTGGGACATACTCAGAATCTACTGAGCCAAGGCAAGCTGCTACCATAATGGTGACATGACCTGTATGTTGGCCATTTGTTTGCTTATTGCCTTACCCATGGTTTATTTTTTGCATACACAGCATACTGGTGCAGCTCCCTGGCATATTTATTAGTTTTCTCTCTTGATACAGCAAGTTCAAGTACACATTTTCAGTCAAATCAGCCTCAGCTGGATTTGAATTACTTCATCTTGCATACCTCACACTAACCAAGCCCTTCATCATCATTTAAACACCCAGCAAACTGACAATGCTCTGTTAATTTCCTCAGTCCTGACACATATTGAGAAACTGTTCCATTTCATTTCTTACTCCATTTATAAAAGCAGAAATGCTCTGCAACCACCAGTGGCTTCAGAGATAGGCGATTTTATAGAATTTCCAAATTGTCAGTAAATGTTTTCTCTGCTTTCAGGAGCTGTTAGGCTACGCAGCAGGTTAGAAGTGTCATCATCTACTGCACTCAGTAAAAATTTTACCTTCTTCTCAGCATTTGTATCTCTCATGATTACATACTATTCCAGTCGCTTCATATGGTTGGGCCAGTGCTCTACAGAGCTATCAAACAAGTCTGATTTCCCCAATTTCCTTTTCATTTTCCTTAGCCCTCCATTGTATCTTTTTCATGCATTTCTGGACTAGGATAACATCTTTATTTTTCTCTTTATAAAAAGCAAAAAACTTAGTAGGAATGAATTACACTGGCACAGTGAGGGAAAATGATCATATTCACAATTTTTGTTATAGGATTATAGGAAAGTAAGGCCAGACAGGACCTCATGAGGTCATTTAGTCCAGCCCCCAAGTTCAAGGCAGGATCATCCATGACTAAACCATTCATGCCAAGTGCCTGTCTAACCTGCTTTTGAAAGTTTCCAGGGATAGAAAGTCCACAACTTTTCTGGGTGGCCTATTCCAATGCCTGACCACCCTCATAGAAAGTTCTACCTCAACTCCAGCCTAAATTTCCTCTGCTGCAGCTTGAGGCCATTGCTCCTAGTCCTTTCCCTTGTGGCCACAGAGACAAGCCCATCTCCATCCTCTCTCTAATCACCATGCAGGTATTTGAAGACTGTTATCAAATCCACCCTCAGCCTTCTCCTCTCCCAAATATTAAGTGCCTTTCCTGACACTTCCCAGGCTTCTAATAATTTTTATTCCTCTGCACTGTACTCCTTGCAATCTGTCCATATCCTCCTTGAAGCATGGGGCCCAAACTGGACACAGTACTCCAGCTGAGGCCTCACAGTAATGAACTGGGTGGAAGAATCACTTCCCTTGATTTGCAAGTGATGATTCACAATGCTATGGGCTCTTTTGCAAACAAGAGCATACTATTGGCTCATATTCAACTTACAGTCCATTGTAGCCCCTAGGTCCTTATCTGCATTACTGCAGCCTACCCAGTCATCCCCCAGTCTGTAATTGTACCTGCAATTATTCCATCCCAAATGCACAACTTTGCACTGGTCCTTGTTGAATCTTATCTGATTGACTGTGAAGCATTTCTCCAGTCTATCCAGGTCATTCTGGATACTAACCCTACCCTCTCAGAGTGTCTGCAACTCCACAGAACTTGGTGTCATCTGAAAATTTGCTAATAATACTCTCAATGCCATCTTCCAAATCATTAATGAAGATGTTGTATTTCCTTAGTTTGTTAATGAGAATCTCATGGGAGACTATGTCAAAAGCTTGGCTAAAGTCAAGATCCACCATATCTATTGTTCTTCCCATATCCAAAGAACCTGTTGTCTTACCATAAGAGGAAAACAGATTGGCCAGGCATGACATGCTGATGGTGAATCTCTGCTGGCTCTTCCTGATCACCTTGTTCTCCTTTCCAAGTATCAAAATCAGGCTGACTGGTCTGTAATTCCCTGGATTCTCCTTCCCTTTCTTAAAGTTGGGCACTATATTTACACTTTTCCAAGCATCCAGGACATCACACAACTTCCATGAGTTCTCAAAGAGAATAGCCAACGGTTCTGAAATTAGCTCAGGCAATCCCTTCAGATCCCTATGGTATATCCCATCTGAACCTGCTAATTTGAAAAACTCTGGCTTCTCTAAGTAACTCCTAACCTGTTCTTCTACTACTCTAGGCTGTTTATATCTCCTTCCCTATCTTTGCTACCATTTGTGGTCTTCATCTGATAACTGACCTTAGTTGAGAAGACTGAAGAAAGGCTTTAAATAGTTCAGCCTTCTCTGCATCATCCATAACTGGAGTGCCATAAGGGACCTATGATTTATTTCATCTTCCTCTTAATTTTGACATACCTGTAAAATCCCTTTTTGGTGACTTTTATGTCCCTTGCCAGTTGAATCTTAAATTGTGACTTGATCTCCTTAATTTTCTCTTAGAACACCTGTAAGGCTTAGGTTTATATATATTACACACACACACCACTGTTTTAGCAAGCTTCTGGTGTCTTCTGCTATTAAGAGACTCACAGATTATTTAACAGAGTGTTATGCAAATATTATATAGTCTACTGTCCATCCCAAGCTTAGATAGTCCATTAGGCTAGCATGGCTAAGGTCCAACAATGTCTGCTGCCAAAGGCACATGAGGCTAAATATTACTAGTATTGCATCTAGCTGCCCTTGGTTTCCTGACCTCAATAACCAGGTACCCGCTGTGTTGACTGGGGACAGAGTTCAACGTAAGTCCAGAGTGAGACTTGAACTTATGTGTCTGGGTGTGTAACAAAATGCCATAACCATTCTGTCATCTCACCCTCCAGTTCTTATGTACTTATGTATCCTTATGCCTTAGTCTTGCTTAAAGTGAATAAATATAATAATGCAAGTGACCAGGGAGCCAGCAAACAGGGCCTAAAAACAAGGTAAGCAGTTCACAGGAAGTTGGCTGGGAGCAAGATGAGGATGGGGGAAAGAAGACAAGCACCAGGCACCAGATCCTGCCAGGGAAGGTAAGTAATTTACTAATGCCAGGAGCATGGGCAACAAGCAGGAGGAGCTAGCCCTCCTACTCTCCAGTGTGCATTATGATCTAATAGGGATTACGGAGACCTAGTGGGACTCCTCACATGACTGGACTGTAGCTGGAGAGGGCTACACCCTGCATAGAAGAGACCGGGTGGGGAAGAAAGGTGTAGGCATTGCTCTCTATGTGAAAGAGCAGTACACCTCCTTGGAGGCTGGCATTGGCTCCACAAATGGGCAGCTTGAAACCTTCTGGGTCAAGTTGCAGGGGGGACACAGCGAGAGAGACCTAACTTTAGGTGTATACTACAGACCACCAAACCAGGGGGAGGAACTCAATCTGGAGTTTACCCAAGAATTGACTGAGGCTGCACATGTATGTGACATGGTCATCATGGGTGATTTTAATTATCCAGACATCTCCTGGGAGGAACACTCAGCCAAGTTGGAATGGTTGTGATCCTTCCTAACGTGTCAAGGAGCTCTTCCTGACTCAGGAGGTGCATGGGCCAACTAGAGGTGATACTCTGCTAGACTTGGTCCTAGCCAAAGGAGACGACCTAGTGACTGGCTTAAATATAGAGAGAAGTCTGGGCAACAGCGTCCATGAAACCATCATGGTTCACTGTCTGACATAAGACAGACAAATCAGTTATCAGGATTGAAGTCTTGGACTTCAAAAATGCAAATTTCAACAATCTTAGGTCACTAGTAGGGCAAGTGCTAGAGGACATGGGACAGAAGGTGAAAGGTGTGCATGAAGAGTGGTTGTTCCTTAAGGACATGATCCTTGAAGCACAAAGGAAGTCTATTCCCCTGTGGAGAAATGTAACAGAAGGGCAGAGAAGCCCTCTTGGCCAAACAGAGAAATAACAGTCCTCTTAAGAAAGAAGAGGCTTATACACAATGGAAGCTCAGGGCAGGCCCCAAGGAGGACTATTCCATGACAGCCTGCATTTGCAGGGAACAGATAAGAGGCTAAAGTGGCAACCAAATTTAGATTAGCAACGGGAATCAAGGGCAACAAGAAGTCCTTCTTTAGGTACATAGGGAACAGGAGGAAAACAAATGGGAGTGTAGGGCCATTGTTCAACTGCTCAGGAGAGCTGGTTACCAGTACCCAGGAAAAAGCTGAACTCGTGAATGACTACTTAGCCTTGGTCTTTCACCGGACCAAGGGGAAAACCACTCCAGGTAGAGTAGAGGATGAGCATGGTAGGAATAATCACCTTCCTACTATTGCCATAGAATTGGTGTATGGCCAATTAATAAAATTAGACATATACAAATCAGCAGGACTGGATGATTTCATCCAAGAGTGCTGAAAGAGCTGGCCAAAGTCATTGCGGAACCTGATGAAGTTCAACGTCGAGAAATGTAAAGTGTTCCACCTTGGGACGACCAACCCCCAACACACCTATGGGCTTGGCAGCACAAACTGACTAGCACCATGAATTAAAGTGACCTAGGGGTAATAATAGATTACAGTATGAATATGATCTGGCGGTGCAATGCTATAGACTGTAGGGCAAATAATACTCTGGCATGCATCAATCGATGCATCTCCAGCAAAGCCAAGGAGGTGATTCTTCCACTCTACTCAGCACTGATGAGACCACAGCTGGAGTACTGCATCCAGTTCTGGGCACCACATTTTTACAAGGACATGGACAAGCTTGAGAGAGTCCAAAGAGCCACCTGTGTGATCAGAGTCTTAAAAGGCAAGCCATACGAGAAAAGGTTGAGGGAGCTGGGACTCTTCAGCCTGAAGAAAAGAAGGCTGAGAGGGGACCTGGTAGCAGCTTACCACTACATTAGGGGAGTACATCAAGGGCTTGGTGAGCAACTGCTCACCAGGTCACCTGAGGGGAAAACCAGGAGTAATGGCCACAAAATCCTGGAAGATTGATTCAGGCTCAACTTTAGGAAAAACTTCTTCATGGTCAGGATGTCCAGATTGTGAAATAAGCTCCCTCCAGAGGTGGTGCAATCACCTATCCTGGAAGTCTTCAAGAGGAGACTAAACAGTCACCTTGCTGGGGTCACCTGACCCCCAATTATGTTTCCTGCTTCGTACAGGGGGCTGGACCTGATGATCATCTGAGGTCCCTTCTAGCCGTACAATCTATGAACCCAACTTCCTGTGCCTTTGGGTTGCTGAGTGTTTGTTTGTGGGCTGTGTGTGTTTGAACCATGTGATCTGAAAAGCTGGGAGTGTTGCTGACTGAGTGAATGCAGATTGCTGAGTGATTGCTGCCTGGGCCTGACAGAAGCCCTAACCAGGTGGCAGAGCCTGTCCAGACCCAGCAGGGTATAAAAGACGACTCCCCAGGGGACCAGGGAGCCAGCAAACAGGGACTGCAAACAAGGTAAGCAGCTTGCAGGCAGTTTGCAAGCCAGTTCTGAGGCCAGTTCATGCCCCCCTCCCTTTTTTTTTGAGGTACAAGCTTGGTATGAGGAAGCAGGAAAAAAGGAACCATTTAGGGCCATCAAGCAATAAACAGGCCAACTGCCAGGCAAGTTTGCTAGGGAAGGTCTGCTTGGGAGAAGAGCAGGAAGAGAGAGAAGGCAGATTAAGAGACCCAGGGAAATGGCTAGAGGATGTTGCAAAGCCAGAGCCACTGCCTCTGCTTGCACTTGTGAGGTTTCTGTCCAGGCAGGACCACTCACCATTGAGGCTTCCACCGAGGTCCAGGTTTGGCACTGTAGGCACTGCAGCTTGTAGGTTCCTTCCAATGATGGCCTAGTCAGGAAGTGCCTGCAATGTGAGTGGTGCCTCCACCTGCAGTGGCTCATCTGGAGAACAGATATGCAGTCCTAGCAGCAGAGAGGAAGGAGAACATTCCATTGGTGGAGGAGGACTGGCCAAGCCTCACCAAGGTGGGAAGGGTCAAGACGACCACCACCAAGAAGCAGTGGGTGGTGATGGTTGTAAATTCCCTTCTGCAGGGGTCTGAGGTATCCATCTACTGACCTGACCTGTTGTCTGGGGAGGTGTGCTGCTTGCCCAGAGCCTGCATCTGAGACATCACAGAGGGACTACTGAGACTCATTCGCCCCTCTGACTACTACCCCATGCTGCTTATCCATGTGGGTACCAATTATACTGCCAGGAGAGACCCTGAGCATATCAAAAGTGACTTCAGGGCTCTGGGTGCAAGGGTGAAGGGGTCTGGGACTCAGGTTGTATTCTTGTTGATCCTACTAGTCCAAAGAAAGGGCCCAGGCAGGAGCAGTTGCATCCTGCAGATCAACACCTGGCTGCACAGCTGATGTTGCCAGTAGAGCTTTGGCTTCTTCAACCATGAGATGTTCTTTCAAGAAGAAGGATTGCTGGGAAGAGATGGGATCCACCTGATGAAGAGAGGGAAGAGCATCTTTGCAGATAGACTCACTAACCTAGTGAGGAGGGCTTTAAACTAGGTTTGCTAGGGGATGGAGACTAAGAAAGAATTTTCTCACTAAGAGGGTGGTAAAACACAGGAACAGGTTACCCAGAGAGGTGGTGGAATCTCCATCCTAGGAGGTTTTCAAGACCCAGCTAGGCAAAGCTTTGGCTGAGATGATCTAGTTGGGGGTGATCCTGCTTTGAGCAAGGGGTTGGACTAGATAACTTCCTGAGGTCCCTTCCAACCCTAACTTTCTATGATTCTGTTTCTAGTGTTATTACTTTAGCTTACACTTTAGTTACCATGTTACATAATTGCTTCAGTGCTGTCTTTAATTCTTGCATAGCCCACAGATAACCCTCCTGTATGTTATAGCAGTGGTTTCAACCTTTTAAGACTCAGGACACCACTCATTAGACTCAAGGCAACCCTTGGAGAATGGTAGCTCTCAGCTTTACTCATTTTTTGACTAAAGAAACATTATAGATCAATTCTTCTGTTGCAAAGAATCCAACAAAGACCACAAGAGGTCAAAACATTTTTGACATTATGAATTCCCATTTAAAATCTCTGGGTACCTGTACACATCTAGGGACACTGCACATCAGAGCAGACTTGATTAATTGAGTCTATTGGAGCATGCTAATTAGCACACTCCGGCAGCCTTCACATCTTGTGTATTCAGCATCCCTGTGCTTCAAAAAGGCGATGGGGGTGTTTTGACTAAAGATCATTGAACGAGCTTTAGTTAAAGCACCCCTGCCACCGTTTTGAAGCATGGGATGCTGAATACACGAGATGCTGGGCACTTTAATCAGAGCTGTTCTAATTAAAGTGCCTCCCCCCCCCCCCCGGAGCACGTGGAAAGATGCCCTCTGGGCTTATCTTCTGAATCATGTTAGCACACAGTGCTAATATTTTGCAGCACCCTACATCACCCTTAAAAGAATCTGGCAACACCCTGGTTGAGAATCACTGTTAGAGGTAAGTAGTAAGGGTGTACCAATAGAGATTTTTTGGGCCAATACTAATAACTGATTTTTAAGGAGGCATACCAGCCAATACCAATCTGATATGCAGCTTGGCAGCCTGGAGAGTAGTGTCCAGCTGGTAAGTCTGTTGTGGCGGAACAGAAGGGGGAAGGGAAGGGGTGGGGAGGGGGCAAATTGAGGTTCCTACGGTGAGGGACACGGACAAGGGTCCCTTTGTTCCTTAAGGAGACGATACTCAGAGCCCAAGGGGTGACAATCCCAATGAGAAGCAAAGGGGGCAAGAGTGCTCAAAAGCCACCATGGCTCACTAGGGCATTCAGGAATGCCTGATTGCCAAAAAGGAGGTGTACACCCAGAGGAAGGGAGGGGCTATCACCAAAGAGGAGTATACTTCCATCGCTCAGGTCTGTAGGGGGGGCTGTTAGGAAAGCTAAGGCAGATACGGAACTAGGGCTAGCATCAAGGACAACAAAAAGTCCTTTTTTAAATACATAGGGAGTATGAAGAAGGCACTAGGTAATGTGGGGCCCCTGCAGGATATGCTAGGCAATCTGGTGGTTGCACCAGAGGAAAAAGCAGACCTTTTTAACAATTTCCTTGCCTCCATTTTTTTTTTTTTTGCAGGGACCGGGACTCCTCCATCGAGATTCGGGACAGACTCAGGAGAGACTCTGCCAGGCCTAGGTTTAGGGAGGACCGAGTTAGAGAACTTCTGGAGGGGCTGGATGTGTTCAAATCAGCAAGTCCAGATGCTCTCCACCCCAGGGTGTTGAGGGAATTGGCAGGGGTCATCGCAGGGCCCCTGGCATGGCTTTACGAGCACTTGTGGTACTCTGGCCAGGTGCTGGATGACTGGAAGAGGGCCAGTGTGGTTCCCATCTTCAAAAAAGGGAAGAGGGAGGACCCGGGCAACTATAGGCCCATTAGTCTTGCTTCAATCCTGGGAAAGCTCTTTGACAAGATTATCAAGGAGCACATCTGTGAAAAGCCATCAGCAGGGATGATGCTCAAGGACAACCAGCATGGTTTCATTAGGGGCAGGTCCTGTCAGACCAAGCTTATTGCCTTATACGGTCAGGTCACAAAATCATTGAACGCAGGTGTCGCAGTGGATGTAGTTTTTCTGGACTTCAGGAAGGCCTTTGACTCTGTCTCCCACCCCACTCTCATTAAAAAGCTAGGCGACTGTGGCATTGATGCCTACACAGATGGATAGCAAATTGGCTGAGGGGCCACACTCAGAGATGGTGGATGGGTCATATTCGACCTGAAGGGATGTGAGCTTCACACTTGCTGCCATGCGAAGCTACTGCACAGTAGTCATGGGCTACTGAGCAGTCAGCGTCTTGTGTAGATGTGGTCAGTGTATACACAAAGCATGAGCTAAGTGTGATCATACTAAATAGGTACAGTATCAAAACAGATAAGGACCATTAGGAAAGGTAAATAACTCATTCTATCCTCCCCCACTGAAAAGGCTTATTAAAATGAATGCTGTTATTCATGTAAAAACAAAACAACTGTTGGGGTGTTAGACTAAGAAAAGTAATTCAAGCCACTCCACTCAGAAAAATCCTCTTCCTCCTGCCCACATCTGTTCCTCACATTCAGCCCATCTCTGGCTATTAATATTGGTATTTAAGTGTGTTCCTGTTCAACTGGGTTCACTCACATTACCAGTTTACAAACCCATTCTCTTCCTTTTTGCTAAACATATCTAATGATTTTGATCCATAGCAAATGCTGGCTGAGCTGATGATAAAGATTCCTATTATTCCTTTGTGCTCATCTATTGCACTTAAGATTCTTGTCATGCCCTGGGCGTTGTAGCTGCCGGATACTGTTCCTTTATTTCCAATTCCAATGCTTTCTCTACTGTCCAGAACATTTGGTGCTCTGCCTAGCACCAAGCAAAATCTGTAAGAACATGTGGAGAAATTATGTGTTTTTGTCACACCCTATTAAATGGTATTCAAAACACAATGCCCCAGAAACTAAATTGATTGTAGGTTTTATAACCCTTTTCAGGCTAATGGAAACAATTTAGTACCATGAACGAAAACATAGCTAGTGCAGCTGTGGGAATCTTAAATTGCTCGGCTCAGCAGTTCTGTTCCGGCTTAAGTAGGATAAAGTAGTTAAAGTTCAGTTGGATTCCATTCTTCTGGATCTTTGACAGATCATTTCAGATTAATGTCTTCAAAGTTTCCAACATTCCTGGTAAACAATTGTTTCTGTAGAATTCCTGATTTGTGCTTTTAACGTTTTGGGGGGCCAGGAACTGGGGAGAAAGCCAAAAGATGTTCAGTTGGTACATAAAATGTTTTAAAGTGTCTACCCCTCTTCAGTTTATTATTATTTTTCATGCACCAGGAGGAAGAAACAAAACTAAACTAAACTAAATTCTGTTCTCATAACACTAAGAGTCTAGCTCAAAGCCACAAAAGTGAGGAAATGCAGAGCTAAGACTGCAACTCTGTCCTTATGTCCCCTCTGTGTGCCTGGATATTGAAGCTCACATGATACATAAGTTCACACCACTGTTCTACAAGCCTTGACCCCAGCTGTGGATCACATGAGCCATTACAAACTGGCAGCGAGTTTCTCCTTTACTCATTCATATTTCTATATTTAATATGGAATACCATGATTAAAGTCTCATTGGGGAGAGCAAAACCTAAATGTTACCAGTTTGCTCAAAAAAACTGATTCACTTTACAAAGCAAATTTTGTACCTAGCCACATGCAAGAAGAAATCATTCACATGGGTATTACCTGCACTGTACTACCAGAAAAACATCTGTGAACATTACTTGACAAATTGATCACTAAATGAGCCATTAGCTAAGGGGTGTTTTAGATTGCCTTTAGGAAAGCAGGGTGCTGTATAGCACAAATGCTTACAGATGCAAAACACTGATTGGGAAAAAAATGTTCAGGAACAGAAGTAGTAATAAAGCAAGCCTAGCATGAAAATGTACCCTTTCTAAAAGTAAGTCATTTATGAAAAGCAGTAGTAAAACTGCTTAATTCTTCTGTGCCTCTAGGGAGAAATCTAAGCCTTTTGAGAAGTGATGGAGAGAAAAATGAAGCCAATGGTGTGTTTGTCAGTGAGAGAATGCTGTGGAAACAAAGTTAGTAATTTTACAACTCCTGCTTGCCAAAAGCTGACAGGTGTGTAGTTTCTTATTGTTCTGAAAGGCAGCCAGAAACCACAATTTAATATGCATCTACCTCTTTATAGTAGAGGAGAAAACAGCTGTCTCTCTGGCTTGCAATACAAGGAGACAAAAATATTGAGACAGATTCATCTTTACAGTATGTTATCATCATTTGCATGGCTTTGTTTGATCTCCCAGCACAATACATAGCTGAAGGAAAAATGCTGCAGCCTAGATCAGATTGGATCTGGTCTTGCAACTTCTACTCTTACAAATGATTTTCTTTATTTCAAAAGGACTCTTCACTTGACTGAAAATTGTTCACAGGAGTAAGGGGTGAAGAATTAGGCCCACAGTTTCAGCACAGAGGATTGGAAAAATTCCTGAAAACAAGCTAATTCAAACTTGAAAGTAAACAAAAGCAGGAAAATACCAAATCTGGGTTATTTCAGATAAACATACAGTAATCATTTAAAACTGCTTCTAAAGAATGACTCCCATTAATCCTTCATTTTTCACATTGTTGAGAGATGTTTGTAAGTAATAAATCCTTTGAACACAAAAGGTTTCCTCGCACAAGAATGATTGTGTTTTGCCGCAATATGTGGCAAAGAGATCATTTTAAACCCAAACTTCCTTGAGGAGTTAATAAATATATATATATATATATATATATATATATATATTCACAATGCACCAGATGCAATAAGCTGTAAGAAATGTTAGGCTGTATTGTATTAAATTTCCTTTCTGTGCTGGAGTATGCTGCACTATTAAAAGCACATGATAACTGGCTGGGTGCTTGTCATCAGATATGCGTAAAACGTCTGTTGTGGGTCTAGGATTGTATGGATTGATAATGTGATACATATAAATTTAGGCAATAATGCTTGTGAAGTTTACATTTACCAGGAAGGAGGGAGGGAGGAATTAGTGCATTTATTCTAATGATAAATATAATGAAATTTTAGAAATGCTGATACCCATCCCAAAGAACTGACATTTTATTAGGAAACTTCAAAAAGGCCTACACAATATGACATAATAGCAGTACAATGATGTATAAGATCCCTCAGGCTTATGCTGTGGTATATTATAGCAATACAATAATAATATCAATAGAGATGGGATTGAATCTCACACAAAAACAAGGCATTTTAAGAGTTAAGCCCAATACAGCTTTCTAACAGAGGGACCTTAGCAGAAGGGCAGGTTTATTCACATAATTGTATCTAACTCTCATAGTTCCTCTGTTGTGTTAGCAAGAAAGTAACCATCTCAACTTGGGAAGATTTTAAGTTATATTTTAACAGAAGCAAAAATTAACTAGTGAACTAATGAAGACCTAAAATAAACTAATGAAGACCAAAATGTCAGGCATGTTGAGAGCTCCTTTACCCACGTATCTCCCAGAATATTTCACTAAATCTCTGTCAGTCCTACATGAACCCCTAAACTCCTTTCCTGCTTGAAGTAAATGGGTATTAGTTACTCCCTTGCAGGTAAATCACACACTGTCATCCTGCAGCTAGAGACCATTTAAGCTGCAATATGAACATCTCCACAAAAAGTAAAAGGCAAAGTAAGAACACTATTTTTACTTGGTCAACTCTATTTTTGGGAGAACCACTCTGACCTCAGCCTTAAATTCCCTGGGTTTGGGGTTAAGATCAGACTATTAACATTTGTTTCAAAATGCAAATAGAAGCAAAGATGACATTTCTGAAACTTTATATAACACTTACCAAGATATTGGAACCAACCAAATACACCATGTAACCATATGGAAAATCTGTATATTCTTATTCTTTAGAAGAAAAAATGTTCATGAAGGAAAAGAAAGGAAAAGAAACCACTTTCTTCTGTACAGTTCTTAACTGCTGCTTTGCTTGGCATCCATCTCCTCTATAACTCTATCAGTGCCAATATACAGATGTCTGCAGTGTTCAAGTTCTGTATCCTAATGTGGATTTGTGAAGTGGACAGAACAGGGCCTAAAGGTGTGACTCAGAAATGGTTCTAAGATATTTTTGTCTGGTTTACTAAACAAATTAATTAAGTTTTAAAATATATATTCCTCTAACTGGCCCCACCAGCCATGAAAGACACCAAGGGTGTTGAACTTACCCAACCCTCCAGACCAAATCTGGCATTCCTATTCTGAGAGTCTGGTTCAAACCAAAACCCCAGTTAAAAACACCCTTAGAGTTAGGGAGCTTTGTGAAGCCAGCTCAAAATCTAGATCCACATTTTGAAAAACAACCCCATCTTGTCTTATAAAGGACAAAGCCAAAGCCCTTATCTGAATTGCATTGAACTTGGAGGTGGGAATAAGAATTGAATATTGGATCAGAATTCTGCACTGTGAGCCTACAATGTAATATCCAATACTGCTACTAAGGCAAACACTGCACACTTTCACATAAACACACACACATGCGCACACACACATACACACACACCTCTAAAACCACCAAAAATGCCTCTACACATTACAACAGTTAAGGATTAACTCCCTATTTTTTTTATTGTAGAACTTGGCAAAGAACCCTTGGAAAGCCTGAGAGATGCATGGTTTCATTGCCAATCTATAATCCAAAACCAGTTTTAAGGATTAAGACAATTTTTATGAATAATTTTGAACGCAGCTAAACCACTTGCATATTGTGTTTGTGCCAGATACAAATGGAAATGATTGACACATTAAAATCTGAAAACTTGCTTTTACAAATGCATCATAAATGCTCAGTAAGGGGGAATGATCACCCAGAGCTTTAAGAACCACAAACATCCCCCCTTCCTCCCTCCCTGCCCCCAAGTACAACAGAATTAAGAGTAATCATATAAAAGAATTTCACCCTGTGTCTACAAATAGGCTGCCACAGATAACGTATTTAGGGTCAGCCAAGGCCATAGGTGGTGATGTACATTCTGACACACTATTGAATGTGGGTCACAAAAAGGATATACAAAGATCACAGGTACTATTCTAGCTCAGAAACTTTAGCATCAGTAGACAAACTAAGGAGCTGCTTCTTCACTTTTCCCACAGTTTGAGTTGTGGAAACTCCCTACATAGTGCATTGCCCAGTGTTCAGTTCTACTGCACACAAAACAGTCTATGCAAAAGTTCATTAAGCAATTTTCAAATGTACTCATCTTAAATTGCAGCTCTGCAGTCGGGAAAGGTTTCAGAGTAATGGGAAATGTTGATATCATGAGGTTAACATGGTAGACTATGCCTCAGGAGCACCTGAGTTCTTTTCCTGGCTCTGTCATTTGCCTTCTAGGTGACACTGGACAAGACACGTCATAGCTCCTGAGTGCCTAACGTTCCACTCTGTGAAACAGGGGAAAGAATATCGACCTCCTTTATAAACTTACAAAACACTTCCCAGAGATGAGCCTATGAACTCCACTTCATCAACCTCCTGGATACAAAAAATCATGGACTAAATATAGACATTGCATTTATGACACATTATAACCTGCCTGTCATCTGACTCCCCAGGTATCTCTCCACTTTCATCCCCCTTCTTTCTCTTCCCCCCACTCCCCAGCCTGTCTCTCACCCATTGACTCCTCAATCTATATTTCCACTGACTACCTGTCTTGTATGCATACCAGCCCAGCCCCTGGCTTCTTTACTTTTCATTCCATCCAGGAAGAGCACGCACCAACTGCTGAAACATCCTTAGCCTGATGAAGGGTTTTTGAACCCGAAAGCTTGCTTAATAATTATTTTCCAACTATTTGGGTTGGTCTAATAAAAGATATCAGATTCACCCAAGGAACCTTGTCTGCTGACCTCCTTTATAAAGCACTTTGATCTATTGAGGACGGGTTCAATGAACAGCTTGTTTTTGTTGTTGTTAACTATTAGCCAAAATTAGCATCTGTCTATAGAAGGAGGGTACAGTACAGGAGCTCTTACACACATATCTTTACTGGTGTGTTTAATTCAACCCTCACTTCTTATAATGGGACAACAGTTCTGTCCTTCTGAAAGAGACTCCCAGTTACAGTGGTAAGGTGTGATGTTAGTGTCTGGTTCAGTTAAATTAATTAACTCAGATTACTGGATTACTATAAGTGGGGACTTACCAAATTCACAGTGGAAGCTCCTTTAATCTTGCAGGTTCTGCCACACTTCCTACTCCCCCTGGTTGCTGATTGTCTGAGAGGCTCCGGTGGCTCTATTGCTTATGGGGAGGCAAAAACAGCTCCATATTTAAAACCACAGTTTTTGCTTCTCTGCCAATCAGGAGCGAGCAATGGGACCCCTCTGTCAATGGGGGGGGGGGGGGGGGGGGGGGCACATGAGGAAACCTGCAAGATTAAAGGAGCTGCCATGCAGCCCACTTCCACCATGAATTTGATAGGTCCCTAACCATAAGGGAGAAGTTCTCAACCTTTTAGGACTCAAGTCACTCTTTGATAGATTCAAGGCGCCACTGGCTAGATTCAAGGAATCCCATGGAAAATGTCAGCCTTTACTTTGTCTACAGAAAAATAATAAAGCAATTCTTCTGTTGGGAAGGCCTCATAAAGACTACAACAGGACAGAATATTTTCAGAGGGGTCGTCAATTAATCACAGATAATGCACATGATTAACACATCAATTGGTTCTTGCGTCAATTTTTTTAATGCGTTAATCACACACATGATTTTGGAGCCCATGCCCGGGCTCTGCCCGCCAACTCCAGGCTGCCCATTAGGGCAACATTGGCAGCACAGAGCACCGCAAGGAAGCCCAGGTGTGGGCTCCTGGTGGCTGCAGCAGGACTGCAGTGGGGAGTGGAGGGTGCACACAGACACATGAGCAGCTGCGGCCTGTACACAGCCAGGAACACAGCCTGGCTGTATATAGAGCAGCACTGTGCAGGTAAGTCTGTGGAGGGAAGAGGTGGGGGGAGGTGGGGGGAGAGGGAATGGCCCCCTCAATCTGCCCTCCTGCCCCTTCCCTCCCCCATGCTCCTTCCCCTCTAAAGACTTACCTGCAGGGTGCTGTCTGTGTGTGCGTCTGTCCCTCACTCCCAAGTCACAGCCTCCTCAGACCTGCTGCTGTCCCTAACTCCTGACCCATAGTACCCTGCATCCTTCCAGGTCATAGGGGACCTCCACCCTGAGATCTAAACCCCACACCCCTCCCATAGCCCACCTTCACAAATTTCCCCACACACACACACCCCCACAGCCACCCCCCAAACATACCAAGTACCTATATAATGTTGCATAATTTTGAGTTTTCTGCACATAATTTTGAGTTTTTAGCTATGTGATTAAAATTGCAATTAATTGTGACTAATTTTTTTAATGGTGCAACTAATCACAATCAAATGTTTTAATCATTTGACAGCCCTCATTTTTAACATTATGGATTTCTATGTAAATATCTCTGGATTTATCTTGTTAATCATGCCTGCACACTTATCAGTGCTAACATTAAGTGGCACCCCATGGCACCCCTGAAAGGATCTGAAGGCACCCCAGGGTACCCTGGCATAAGATCACAAGACTTCCAAGGTATTTGTTCCTTATTGGAACCTGAGCCTGCAAGGGGCTTTCAACTTCCATTCAGATCAGATTCTGGCTAAATCAGTTCCTGTTACTTCATTACATCGGAACACACAAATTCACTTCACATGCATTCAGCAATTGACTGACCATTAGCTATTTATTCTTATGAGCACTCAAAACACAGATTAAAAGCTGAGGGAATAGAGAATCATGAGACAGAAGACCTGGGGCATAACAAGAAATGTTGTTCATCAGCAGTACAAAGAAAGTACCCTCTTTAAGAATGGAAGTGGGTTCTCCAGGATCTTGGAAAAGGTGTAAATGAAAATTTATCAGGTGATGGCAGCTGTTGGATACCAAGTTCTGAATTTAATTCTTCATGTTCAGGTTTATTTCCAAGTCACTTTATCATTTTTAAATCATGAAAGAAATTACTTATATTTTTCCATATAACATACTACGAAGAGAGAATATTCATTACGTAATTTCAATTTGAGTACAAAGTGCTTTTTCTCTCCTTTTTAAAAACACACATATGCCTGGGAAGCACTAACTCTGTAGATTTTTATTAAAAGTGATCTGGAGCAAGTCTCCTAAACTATTAATTTTTCCAGTAGCTTTTACAGAAATATTTGATTTTCTTTTAGGGTGCTGAATCAAAGGAAAACAGAAAGGAAAAAAAAAAGGAAGGGGTAAACAGTAGACATCCTACTTCCCAAAAGGACGATGTTGTCTATATATATGAATGTGTCATACAAAAAGGATACAACTGGATCATTGTGCAGGCCTTGAACTACCATAAAGGCAGGTTTATGAACACTAGCATGGGATACACCAGCAGCATCCATAACCCAAGGAAATCTGGTGGTTTCACGTCTCATTCCTTCCAAATAATATGCCTATCAATAGGGTGTCCATACCAACTGTTATTTTAGAGAAGCCAACCTATCTTCTACTGACCTGGCTTCTAAAGTCATACCATGATACAAGAGCATCTGGCAGAAGAAAATTTAATCATACCCAAAGAAATCAAAAAGTGTATGGCTGACTGAAGGCAGGACAGTGCTCTTAACAAATCCATTTGGATAGCGGTGTGTTTGTTTCCTAAGCACACTAATACGGATGTTGAATAACATCAACATTCTATTTTAAAAATTAAAGAAGCATAAAAATCATAAAACATCTTTCAATAAAGAGTTTTCTGCGTGTAAATCTATGTAAGCCACTACAACATGGAAATTTGCTAGGAGAAAGGGTTAGGTGGGGAGCAAACAGAACACTTAGCCCCTTGGGGTGGGTAGAGAAGGGCTCAGAGCTTGCCTGCATGGGCCAATCCCAGTAGGTAAGAGGGGCTTCTTGTATATCTCTGAGTGTGCCCTTTGGGCTCCTTGAGCTGCCAAAGACTCCCAAATGAAGCCAAAAGGCCAAGCCACCCCTGGTTGACTGGCAGGAACATCACAGCCACCTACCTAAACCTGATCTGGCAGTGACTCATTATGGCATGCACCCTCATGGCCATGAGCCACCAGCCCATTGTCCCATGCATGGCCACCCAGCACACCCTTCACCCTTAAAGAGAGAAAGAGTGAGTGAGTGAGTGAGTGAGTGAGTGAGTGAGTGAGTGAGTGAGTGAGTGAGTGAGTGAGTGAGTGAGTGTCTTGGATGCCTGTATTTCATGTGTGTTTGCGTATGCGTGTGTGCGTATGTGCACAAGTTCCAGATGCCTGTATCTCCTCCCTTCCTTCCCCACTGCCAATTTCAGTGTCCCCAACTCTGCACAGCAGCAGGCTATCTGGATCTGTGAAGCCCTGGCCAAGTAGCTCCTCATCTATGCAGACCAGGTGCTATCCCCAGATGAGTATGGCCAGAGGGCTTTGAGTGCCCCTGCCCTGGCACCAGGCCATGGGTCTCCAGGCCCAGGCTCTTCTAGCCCTGTGTCATAGGCACTGCTGCCCACAACCCAGGCTGGCTGGGCACCATCTCCCTTCCCCTTTACCTGCCCAACCTCCCCCAGGACACACACTGGGGAGCAGGGGAATGCAGCCTGAAAAAGAGACTTGCCTTGTTTTAATCAAATGTTGAAGCTGCCAAGCTGTTCATGTGTTTTAAAAACAAACACTATGGAATGTTGCCCACTCTAAAACTTGGAAATTTCTTCACAGTTAACACTGAGAGAGTAAAGAAAGACCCTGACTACACCAGGCGGTTATGTTGTTGAGGGAGGGAGCAGTGTCAGAAGTCATGGGGGCTCAACTTAACAAACACCTTGGGGTGGCAGGAGGAATGCTCTGTGCAAAACTGATATACCTTAGTTTAATTAAATATTACATCTGCCAAATTTTGTGTTCGCATAATAAAGAAAAACCGTGGAACGTTGCCCGCTCTGGAAATTGGACCTGAGTCCAGGGGGTTGCCTATCCCCACAGAGGCTCCACCACCCCCCTGCAGCAGGACCTGGGCCTGGAGTGGCCTGGCCTGACATTCCGGGTGGGTCTTTCCCTTCTGCCCCCATTCTGAGCACTCTCACACCCTTCTGGGACTGACCTGGAACCTCTTTGGGGCCCTGTACCTCTGCCAGCGAGCACCAGTGGCAGGGGGTAGCAAGGTGACCCTGGAAGGTGGCTGAGTCACTGCTGGACCTGGCATTGGGTCTTAGTCAGCCTGGTACCCCTCCCCTCATGCACTGCTGGTCCCTGGAGTGGGCCCCTCTGGACGCCTTACTGGGCCTTGGACCGTGCGTCAGCAGTTCCCATGCACCATGTCTCCTGTTCTGCACTGCCCCCCCCCCCAGCATCTCCCAATCAATGTATGGTGTGGAGCATTCCCCCTCAGCTGCCATCCAGGGATGGCCCCCATGGGACCCCCATTCTTGTCATCGCAGGGAAGAATACCTGGAGTGGGGCTCTCCATGCCAGGGGCTGGCAGCCTGCCCCACCACTCCTGCCTGGGAGGGCTACAATCTCTGCATAGGAGGTGGTGCTGACACAACTCAGGGATATGAGTTGGATTCCAAGCAGTCTTTGATGCCATGCATAAACTCCTTATACTGGCACTGTGACTCTCTGCTCTGTAGTGGTGCAGGTAGCCTCCCTCAGACAGCAGGTGCCCATTTGTAGATCTCATTTTCGGACCTTTTCAGCATGTTCCTGGGCCTGGATGACTCATTCAAGTGGCAGCACAAGTGCAAGCAGTCACTAATCTGTCCATTCCAAGCCCCAACATCAAAGGTCCCATTTGTTCCTCATTTTGCCAGTGCCATCTATGCACATGTCTCCAGTGCTCTGCAGGTGTCTGACCGACCATCCTGGATCCAGCATCTCAGGTTCTACAACCGGGCCTCCCATGAACAAATGTGGAGTCTGCCGACAAGGGAGACACTGAAGGATCTCTGGTGAATCCCCTACCCAGACCCTTTCCCCCATCCAGGGCTGGAAACCATGCAACTGCTCACAACCTGACATTGACCACACCGCAGAATGCCTGCATTTCACCTCCCAGCTGGGAAAACCTGGACGCCTGGGTTCCACCTTCCTGCTGTGCAGCCAGGAGCACTGGGAACCCAAGTGTCAAGGCCTGGAGGGATAAGCCTTCTCCAGTTCTCCAGGAGAAGGAGGGAGAGAAGAAAGGAGTGGAGGGAGGGTGGGTTTGCTAGGGGGAATTATTCCCATTCCTGCTGTACCTTACCTGCAGTGGTGCTCATATGTAAGTACTGTGACAAACGGCACCCACAGATGCACCAGCAAAAACCTGCAATTGCAACAATTGGTTACTCCTCAATGGTGGGGCTCAAAAAAACCCTTTCAGCATCTTTCAGGGTGTGTCTGGGTGCTGGTTTGTGTTAGGTAGATTCACGTCAACACACCGGCCTCTATCAGGAAAGCAACATGACCTTGAGGGATGGGGTGGCTAGTTGTCACTTAACCAGATTTACGGCCCCTCTCAACATAACACAAACTGATAAGCCCCCAACAACAGCAGATGGTCCTGGCCCTGGTGCCTCAGCTCTGTTCCAGGCCAGTGGCATGGGACTTAGGGGTGGGAGTGGGGCGGGGGGGCTTTGCAAGACATGAGGTCAGTGGGAAGCATCAATAAATCAGTATAATCAGTGTCCCATCTGGACAATCGTTAAACCAAGATCACATTGAATATCAGAGTAGGCAACCATATTCTTCCCCATGAGCATAGCCCACCCTACAAGAAGTTTCATTAGACCATTCCCTTACCTATAAACATCACATTCAGAAGGTCATCAGTAAAGTCTCTGCACAGGTAGCACCTTGGGACATTTAGCCAGCATGACATGGTGTGCCAATTTCAAAGTGCTCAGAACCACCACACTTGCCATGGTACGTGCCGCAGCAGAACACTGTGCTCCTGTATGATCCAGAAGTTGTTGCACTAAAAAGCTCAACACTATACAGTACTTAACACTGCACTGAGACTCATAACAGGCTGCACAACTTGAACACACACAGATGTATTCCCTGCAGTCTAGGGCATTAGACCAAGTGACATAAGACAGATCCTAACCTCTCCTCTACTGCCAGGTTTCTAGGCCTTTGAAGAGCCCAACAGGCTGGATACTTTGGCATTCTGTGTTGCACTCAATTTAGATAAGGGGGTGGGGTGAATGGAAATCAAATGATCATGCAGAGTAATCCAGTCTGAAATCTATTCCTACAGAATTTTATACCAACACCAAATGAGTCCCCCATTGGGCATGACTTTGACAGAGAAGTATGGCTCAAGCTGAACAGACTAAGGTCTGGATAAGGATGCTTCAAAGCAACCCTCTATAAGATTAACATCTTGGACAGCCCCCTGTGCAAATGTAGTGCCCAGCAAACAGCATAACACTTAGTTGGAAGCTGCAATCTTTACAAATGGCCAGATGGAGTAGATGGAACCCGCACACTGTGTGATAATACCAGATAGTGGCTCACAGCTGGCCAGAGGGAACAAGGGGGTGGAAACAGGGGCTTCACTTCCTTGAATTGCTGACAGCTCAAAGCCAGCCTGAGACTCAGGCAGAGAAGACGAGGGTTGAGTGGGGTGCCACAATGCTCCATGGGATGTTGGCAGAACGTGACCTACTGTGAGTTGCAGTGGCATCCAATACAGATGTTCATCATGGTGCTCTAAGCTACAGTGCTGAAGTCTGACACCATCAAGGATATCCTAGAGTGGGCTCCGCCATTTTTACAGTGCTCTATGTGCCCTGACCATTTGTTCAGTTATGGCTATAGAGCGCTTTCTGTGTGCTCACTGTGCAATAAGTAACTTCTGTACCTGGTCTTAATGCCCTTGACTATACTCCACCCTAGGAATTGTACACTGCATGCTAAAACCATTGTGTAAGAAGATCTTGCCACCTTACAATTCTGTACCAACATGGTTCCCATGCACAGGTTTTTACCTCTCTTCCTATCATAAGCATTGGAAATCCTTATCCCCCAAAACCCCCAGCTAATATAAACTGCATGAGTAACTGTATTAACATATATACCAACTATGTACTCATCCAGCTACCATGTAGAGGGTCCTGTATTATCTTACAGCTCTACAAACCAATGTATATACATAGGATTTTTAACATTTTCTAATAAAGTTTTAAATATGTTTAAAAAAATAAAATGAACCCAATCAGTGAAATCTCATGGTTATGGTATATTATAGTAATGGTATATTACAACAGGTACACTGTTGGCACAGGAAATGGGGAAGGGTTGAAGGAACAAAATACATTTGGCCATGCAGACTTCCATCCAGGTGTGCCTAGACTGACTCTTAGCTCAGGGGCTACATTGGCTGGAGAACAGGATCATTAAGAAGAGAGCCCACTGGCATGGTGTGAAAGTCTTTGGCCTGCTGGTTATCTAGGACAGCAATTGCACACACAACTCCTGCTGCTGTCAGTCCCACACCCTCAGCTTCCAGCCATGCTCTAAGTAGTATGTCACCCTTTTGTCTTCCCTCTCTCTTTCATCCCAACAGAAATTTCTGCCACATGGTAAGGTCACAAATGGATTATTCTAGCTACATACATGTCTACAGATTTGTCTAGTCATAAGCAGCTGCATGCCATCTTACATGTCCATAAACTCAGTTATAGGACCATAGATATGCACCAAGGAGATACTTCATCACCTGATGACAGATCAACAAATCAGTGACTATCAAAGCTAGTAGAGTATAGATATAGGCATGGAAAGTTTTTTCCACCTAGAAATATCCTTCTAACCCCCTTGAGTTTCTCTGCTACAAAACAATTTACAAGCATCATTAGTCATGAGCAGGGACCTGGGTTTTTTGTTTGCTGAGGAAAAATGTGAATTTTCTCCTTTGAAAGAGAAAAATGTGGATTTTCCTCTTTAAAGGAGAAACCCACAGGAAATTACAGGTTTCCCCTTGCAGGCTAGCAGTCTTCCAGGCTGCAAGGAACTACTTAGGGATAAGAGGAGCAGGGGGAGGTTGACTAGAGGCAGGGGGCACCACATGTGGTTGGGAGTGAGGGGCACTGGCAGGGCTGGGGGGACTGTAGCTTGGAAGCAAGGAGCAATAACATGGGAAGGGGCAGGGTACCATCATATCAAGATTGCTCGGTGTCACAAAGCAGTGTGGGGGCACAGTCACAGCTTGTCCCACATCCTAGTGAACAGAGGTGGCAGGTGAGGTCTGATTTTCCATGATAAATAAAATCAAAATCAAATGCCAAAATATATAGGTATTTAGAATTTATTTTATTATAATGATAGAGGTACTGACAAGCTTCCAAATTACTTTAAAATTATAAATATATCAATAAAACTTTGTGTTAAATTTTATATATATATTATATATATGCGTACGTGTGTGTGTGTGTGTGTGTGTGTGTTGCTGTTTTGTTTTAATCACAGAAAAACACAGATTTTAGGTTTTTAATCAGGGAATTTGGGATTTTTTAAATCAGAGAATTTGAAGTTTTTAAACGGAGAAAACCAGGATCCCTGGTCATGATTGGGAAAAAATTCAGGCAAACAGAGTCATAGAGAAATAAGGCTGGAAGAGACCTCCAGAGATCATCTAATCCAACCCCTGCCTGAGGCAAGATCATACCTATCCAAAGCATCCCATACAACCAAAATTTAAACTCTACATAAGACCACCTTCAGCCCTGACACAACATAGACTTAACACTATAACCTGCCACATGTAAAGCAGGGGAATCACGGCAGCCAATATCCTGCCTCTATAAAATGTTGTCAATATACGCTCAAAAGGCCCTGGGTAGAGGGCCATCACCCTACAGCACAGAAAGGCAAAAGCCCGTATAGACCATACCAATCTGACCATGGGGTAAAATTTCTTTCTGACCCCAAATATGGCTATCAGTCTGACCCTGGGTAGAGAAGCAAGACCCTCTAACCAGGAACCTTCAGCTTTGCTCCCGACAAGAGAATCAGCACACCCCAGTTGAAGTCCCCAGCCTTAGCTGTAGCCAACACCCAATGCCTCTAGGGAGACTTAAAAAATCCTGACACATACTGCAGGAAAAAAAGGGGGGGGGGAGCAGGAGCAACCAACAAAGCCCAGAAGCATGGGTTATAAACAGAGTGCAGTTGATATTTATCTATCCATCTATTGCGGCTGTGTGAAGCTTCAGTCGCTGATTCAATTCAGTAGAGATTTGGCCCAATTTGGTGGCTGAATCTCTGAATCTGAATCAAATCGGGAGACCCTTTAATCTCTCTGAATTGATTCAGAGAG
Source organism: Alligator mississippiensis (assembly GCF_030867095.1). Lineage (NCBI taxonomy): Eukaryota > Metazoa > Chordata > Crocodylia > Alligatoridae > Alligator > Alligator mississippiensis. Next base: position 218,755,298 of record NC_081826.1, read on the forward strand.
ATTTGGAAAGATTCGGCCATTTGGACATAGACACAGCTTTAATTGTTTTTTCTACATGGTGGCTCATGAATGCTGCAATGCTGGGGTGCATGGAGCATCCCACAGGAGTGTGGGAGGGGGAGTCCCCAGCACACTCGGCAGCAGACCCAGAAGTGGATCAGAAGCACCTTGAGTCCATTTCCAGGTCCACTCTGGAGTGCCCGACAGCTCAATAACTGGTGCCTCCTGGATCCTCCCGTGGCTGATCGCCGAGGCAGGGGGGCATACATGAAGTACTTCCAGTTCACTTCTAGGTCTGTTGCCGAGCATGTGGGCCCCCCTTCCCCCCGCTCCTGTGGGATGCTCCATCCACCCTAGCATCGCAGCATTAACCAGATGCACCTAGTACCTCGAGGTATGTAGAAAAAACATTTAAAGCTGTGTCTATGGCTGAATCACTGATTCTCCAAATCAGCATCAAATCTTCAGATTTGGATAAGGCTGAATCAAATCAGGGACAGTGAACCGAATCAATGAATCGAATCGCTGTCCCTGATTCAGCCCGAATCCAAATCGAATAGGGACCATTTCGCACACCCCTACTATCTATCTATCTAGATATGCATTTACGCTTCCTATACCTGTATTCTGTTTTGAATAACTTTTTTAGCAGGAACCAGTTAAATCCTAGCTAGAATAAATCACTAACTGCATGTTTACATTTTTCTCTTGGTACCCATCTTGAATAACATATTATAGTGGGAAAGAATCAAAAAAGAGGGGGAAAGAAATGGCATGTTTTGGCAGAACCAAAAAGATTGCCCTATACCAGGTTATATCCTCTAGAACATGACTTAGCATAACATGACTTTGAGAAAAGACTAAAATAACTTGGGTTATATAGTCTGGAGAAGAGGTGACTGAGGGGGGTTTTCACAAGTCTTCAAATACCTGGAGAAATTTATAGAGAGGATGGAGATAAACTAGTCTCTGTGGCTGTAGGGGACTGGACTGGGGTCAACGGTCTCAAGCTGCAGCAAGGAAATTTAAGCTGGAGTTTAGGAAGAACTCTGACTATGAGAGTGGCCAAGCATTGGAACAGGCTACCTAGAGAAGCTGTGGACTCTCCATCCCTGGACATTTTCAGCAGCAGGTTAGAAAGGCACTTGGCTGGGATGGCTTAGTCAGGTGTGATCCTGCCTTGAGCTGGGACGGGCCTAGATGACCTTCTGAGGTCCCTTTCAGGCCTACTTTCCTATGATCCTATAACAAGAATTGCATTGGTCATAAAGCAGTGAAATGCACCCACTGTTGCTGCTGTCTTCCCTTTAACAATAACAAAGATGATGGCACCCTCATGCCTGGCTGTATGACACCCTCATACTTAGCACCCCTTCTCAAATGTCACTTCCTCTCCAGTCCATTTTGGGGCACATTCCCAAGTAGGTCTATAGACTCTGACCCAAGGCCATGAATTAACATATGTTCACGCATATATCCCGCAGGGTATACGCGATTTTACCAAAAAAATGGATGGGTGCGGGCTATACGGGGGTGCGGGCTATTGACAGACTTTTTTCCCCCGCAGGGCCTGGGCAGGCTGGGCTGCGCCGCTGCCACTGTGGGGGCCAGGGCCGGGCTGCGCTGCTGCCGTGGGGGCTGGGGCCGGGGCTGGGGTGGACTGCACTGCCTCCCTGCTGGGCCCGGGCAGGCCGGGCTGCGCCACCACTGCCGCTGCTGCGGGGGCCAGGGCAGGCTGCGCCACCTCCCTGCTGGGCCTGGGCAGGCCGAGCTGTGCTGCCGCCGCCGCGGCCGGTGCCAAGCTGCGCCACCACCGCTGGGGCCGGGGCCAGGGCCGGGGCCGGGCTGGGGCTGAGGCCGGGCTGCGCCACCACAGGGGCTGGGGTCGGGCTGCACCGCCTCCCCACTGGGCCTGGGCAGGCCAAGCTGTGCTGCCGCTGCCGCAGGGGCCGGGGCCAGGGCCGACCGGGCTGCACCGCCTCTCCGTGTATACGCCACTGCAGGGAATACATGGGTGCGGCGTATACACAGATTAATTTACAAAAATACAATTTTCCACAGGTTATACGTGGGTGCAGCTTATACCCGTGGGTGGGCTATAGGCGCGAAAATACGGTACTCGCTTTTTTACTCACTGCAGCTATGTGATCAGTTTCAGATCCTCTACTTCTTTTTCCTCTGGGGCATCCTCCTATACTGGAGTTTAAAAGTCAGTGTGGCTCTACTGTTTTACTCCAGTGGCCTGACAAAAGAGCTCCAAGCCACTCTTGAGGACTGTGATTTGCTAGCTACATAGCTGGTGTGTGGAGATAATCATCCTTGATTCTTCACCTAGCCTCTTGGAAATATTCTCCTTTATAGATGTGTACATCAGTTATACTCCCCAAAGTCATGGTGCTACTTCATGCATATGCATGGCCTGTTTAGGATCTCTAAGCAGCATTTTTCTCATACAGTGCAGAAATGGAGCAGGCCATATGGAATGAGGTGGTTAAACACTAAATAAGTCGATAAAAAATGTTAGGTGCCTTCTGGTGTGTAGAAGGTGAGTAGGTTGTGGGACCTGTGAACTGCAGTGAACTATGACCACCTAAGCTGCCTAGCTCTGGCTTCAGCTGCATCTTCACTGCAAAATAAGCAGGTTAAGGCCCATAGTTTAACAAATGTTATCCTATACCTGCAGCTGGACAACAAGTCTGGGATCAAAACATACATAAATCCAAATAAAAGGGTTTTTTGTCTATGGCTTTCAGGCAAGACTGAGCCAAAATCTTATTGAGAACCAGAATTAAATCTACAATGAAGACATACCTAAAGAGTTCAGAGTCTAAACGACAGGGCATAAGAGGTGGGTGAGACAAAGCAGTGGATTTGAATGTGGGATAGTGGAGGTGGAAAAACAATACATCATGACATGAACAGTACTTAGCAAATCAGAAGCAGCAATTTCAGTGTCTATCCACTGGAAAATGTTGTGACAGCAGATTTGCTATTTTTGGCTAAATGACTAGGAATAAAAGCTTTAAAAAATGACCCAGAAACATAAAAGATAAAAAATTACAAAAATACAAGCATGCATTAACAAAAATGTCCATTATATATATACAACTGTGGAGATTCAGGCTGGAATCTAACCCCCTTACTTACGTGGAAATCCTGCCCAAAATGAAAACCAGCCTTAATACCATATACCCAGATAGCATCAGATAGCCAACTCTGATTCTGGCATTGTCCAAAGAGCAGACAATTCACAGAAAAAGACACTTCCACTGGAAGAAAGTAGCCACTAAGGGGAGAATTCCATTTCATCAAGTGGATGACAAAAGCACAGCTTGTGACCAACTCTGAGTTACCCAACTAAAGCGTAGAAGAAATTATTTATCCCCTCTGGGTAAGTAAGTGGCCCCCATATAGGCTAGCCCTCTGGAGATATGAAGATGTCTTCCTATTTCTATAAAAGGAGCAGTTAGGTGCCCAAAGGGGTAATAGAATCACTCCTACTCTCTAGTTACATAATTTAGAGTTAATATCAAACTGCAGTTTGGCTATCCACTAGATGAAAAAGAATCCCATCCTCCTGTTACAGCTTTGTTCTTCTTTAGGGGAATACAAAATATTTCTCCTGCGAGACCAATGTGCAATGCATCTCTTCAAGCACAAAGAGCAAACACATACTTTTTGAGATTAAAAGAGCAAATAGGAAAAGGGAAGACAGAGCCAGTCACTTCTAAAACAGCCTCCTCACTCCCAAATCCAAGGTGGTTGCCTACCTCTACAGAGAAAAGAATTACTGGATATGTCAAAGGGCGGCACTCAGAAAATGAAGGACACAGGTAAAAAAACTGCAAAGGTTACCAGTCATTCTTTGCAACTGCAGCAGGGACATTTCCATTTTGCATCATGCTGTTGCAGTGGTCTTTAAATGGGGCTGTACTCTGAGATAATTCAGAAACTGAAGATTGTGCAAAATGCAGTGCCCTACTTACTGAACAGAATTTCATGCTGAGAGTATGTTATGTTAATCATCTAGGATCTGCACTTGTTACCAGTAGGGTTCCAAGTGAATTTCAAAGTATTGCTTTTAACCTATAAACTTCTATTATGTTAATGCTTACCTTCTCAAGTGACTGCCTCTCTCCCTACCTTATTGCCATGGCCAACTTCTATATGTTAGAATTTTGTTCTCCTCAATGTGATACAGGAGCTCACAAAGTATTTTATTTTAATGTCATAAATTGATCCCATTTAAGATGCAAGTTCTCTGCAAAGACCCTCTCTACTCTGGAGCATCTAGATCTGCTATCTTGTTGGTCACACCTTTTCCCCTCAATTATCAGGGAGGGATAGACTGTAAATTTGGTGATGAGAAGTTAATATATTTACAAGACAAGGTGTTTCTCCCCAGTCAGCAAGGGCAGGAAGGGAGGATGGGCGTTTAGGAGCCTTGTCTCCGATTTAAGTGCTGGTCCAGGGCAAACGGTAGCTCAGCTCTGACTTCAACCCTGGGCTGGGAACTGAAGCCAAAGCTGAGCCACTGCCTGCCTCAGGCCAGAATGGCTCATTTGGCAAGGGAGGAGGCACATGGCTAGGGGGAGCATGAGGGAGACCATGGGGGAAAGGGAGGATCCTGAAGCATGTCCCTCCCCCAACCCTTGTCCCCCCATGCCTGCACCTGCTCCCTCACCCCTTGCCTCCCCCATCTCCTGCCCCTGCCAAGCTCCCCTCCCACCCACCTGCTCCCTCCCTCCTTACCTTCTGCTCTGGCTCTGGTCCCTCCAGCCCCAACCTGGCCCAGCTGAGAGTTGCCACCACTTCTCCCTGGACAGGCTGGGCTGGGCTGGGCTAGGCTAGGCTGGGGCTGAGCCAGAGTCCCTGCCCTGGGGGAGCAGAGTTGCAGCAGAAGGTAAGGGGGTGGAGATTGGGCAGGGACATGTGGGGAGAGAGGTAGAGGGACAGGTAGGTAGCTAGCAGAGAAGGACAGAGACAGTCTGCAAGGGGGAATAGGGGGTAGGGGACAGGCACAGGCACAGATAGGTAGCTAGCAGAGAAGCACATGGCAGGTATAAGGCAGCAGGGAGGGCAGGCACTGGGGGGTGGTGTACAAGGGGCAGGAGTCTGGTCCCTCACCCCTGCCAAAGCCATGAAGGGTATGAATTTAAGATAACCGTCCACTAATTAGAGTCTATACATGAAAAATTATAGCAATTTTATAATTTTCCATGTATAGAATCTAATTATGGGGGGGGGGTCTTCTTAAATTCAAAGTGGTCTAGGATTTGGGTAAATATCTTATATGAAGGTCACTTGCTGGAATTGTCATAACAGTATAATGGCAACAAGATAAGTATTATAAGATGTTGATCATTTGTTGTCCATTGTCTTGAATGATATGAGGTACTAAGACTGAAATATTCCTTCCAAAGCTAATAATAAAAGAAATAATAGTTGCTGCCATGATAGGAATACTATTTAAATTACATCTAGAAAATTTATAAAAAGTACATATATGAAAACATGATACAGTAAGCAATGTATTAATGTTATCAGATATTATCTTTCAAAAGTATATCATTCACAATCTATTTTATAATTACGCATATGGAAGAGAAACAGATCCACATGCTAGACTAATTGCCTATAAAAATAATGTCTTTTATATGTAAATAAGGTTTTTTCTTTTCAAAATCATAGATAAAATAAGCATCTTAACTTGCTATTTTGTTAAAGGACGAAGAAATCCAAGTTGCAGACCAATGCATTTTTAAATGACTGAGATATAAACCGCTTGAAATCAGGCTTTATAATGGAAATGCTGATAGACCCTTAACTTTAATGGCTCTTCCAAGTGCTTCTAGAGCAGACATTACTTCTAATGTCATAAAATGACGTTTAAAATGCTACAGAATTTTCTCAAGACAGATAAGCAGGTGTTCAAGAGGGCAGCACTATTTAAACCTTATTGATTTATAGGATATACTGCATAAAATGCCAAAGTGCTTGATGGAAGCTCAAAGTAAAGATTCTAGACTGTAACATACAGTACAATCATTGTCTGAAGATCACCGACAATATGTATTAATTTCCACTTTGTCACGTTTGAGCTGCTGCATTTAGTGCATGTTCCAGTAGTGAAATATGAACCTAACTCATAGAATAAGGTTTTCTTTTTATTGGTATACTTTTCTTGGTGTACTGTACATAATAAAATCCATTGTACAGCTTCTTAATCATATAATACTGTATCTGGTATATAGATCTTTCAGTAACAGTTTTAGTGACACTATTTTATGGCATTTTCTAAAAGTCAGGAATAATAAACTTCCCTTACACCTCTTGGGGGAAAAGGAAAGGTACATTTAAGTCCCCCTTTCCCCAACCTCCTGCAACTATACCCAGTGTTCAGCATCTGCCTCCTGAAAGCAATGTCACCATCAGAAAAACAACCAATAAACCATTAAACCATTTTATGCAAACAATTAGCATTTTTTGCTTGTTAACACAAAAATCAATAATCTTATAGCTGTGGGACCCAGCCCTAATGATTTGGAGAAACTGTAATTTACTGCAGAAGAAAATAGCAACACTATTAGCTCACAGTAGCAAATACCATAGTGAAAGGTGTTAACAAAAAGCTTACTTAGGCTTGTGAGTAGTGATAAAATACCTGGTATAATATTTCTACCCTCTTTTAAAAAGCAAACTGGCTGTGGGAGTTTCCTTTCAGTATACTTGTGGTATACTGACAATAAAAATAATACTACATTGTCAATGTACTTTCTATCCAGTGAACTCCACAGGGTTTTCAAACAATGAATTTAGCTTCACAACATGCCTACGAGGTCAGTAAGTATTATCCCAGCATTACAGATGGGAAAGCTCAAGCACAGAAAAGAGATTAAGGCCCTGATCCAGCTTCTCTTGTAGTCAATAGATGCTTTCCATTCACTTCCCTCAAAGTTGGGTTAGGTTCCAAGAGACTTACCCAAGGTCACATGAGACGTGTGAGATATAACTAGCAACAGAGCCTAGACCTCCTGGGTCCAGGATTTACACCTAAAACCACAAGCCTCTCTCTGCTCACTTTTGGCTTTTTCTGTTAAGCTTTTCAGTTACTTTAGCCAGTCTGGCTTGATATACTAGTAAACAAGTGGAAGATTATGTAGTGGTAGTACCAATTAAAATCAGCCAGGATATTCAGCATTGAAGGATAAAATTCTCTTCTTTCAAGTATTTCAAGCTACCCAAGTTAAAAGTCAGACCTTTTGCATATCTCTAATATTTGTGACTGAATAGTGCCACTATGCATGTTAATACTGTGATAAGAGTTCACAGGAAAGAGAGATGTGCGCACCACTACCTCCCAGAGCATGTCTGTAAACACCCCCTTATTTCTTTTGGTTTAAGGCCTTCCTGCTTATTGCTGTGGTCAATACAAGTGAGAATTATGCAAGAGCAGAAGTTGTAGGAAATCTAAAGCCCCTTGTTTACATGTTGCTTTACTCAAAAGTAGGAAGAGTAAAAAAGGATCAGGATATAGAGAAAAAATATTTTTGTCTGAGACGTAAAGGACTTGAGTTTAATCCTAACTCTGTTTATAAGATATACAGCTGTGCTTTACTTGTTCCTGTTCTGAAGCTATACCTTGATGGCTTTAAAACAGTGTTCTCATTCAGTGGGAGATTCCCTTTCTTTCTACATTCAGCTATGTCTTCTTCCCCTAATCTTATACATCTAGCAGTCTAAATCTTTGGTATGCAAGATGAAGCCAGGAGAAGCAGCAACAAAATCAAAAGGAAAAACTGAAGAACAAGCAAGTGGTAGGTTTGTGTTTCATTTTCTACCTGGAATGGAGTTTGCACACCCAGGTTTATGGGTCAGTTGAAAATCCAGTCACAAACACATCATATCTCTTGTTTTTCCATCTAAGTCATGCAGAACCAGGGGTGGATCTGGGCAGGGGGAGGGGGAAATACTGATGCAGTTGCACCCCTTCCTCCCCCTTTGATTCCTGCACCATCCAAACTTTAAAACCAACTGTCTAAGAAGGGCAGTAGTATTTCTATTCAGGCAGTGCTGAGGAAGTCAATTGACTTCATGGCTCATTATTCTCTCTTTGATTCCTGCTAATCAATCTCAACTCCACAAAGGTGGACGATACTCTATCCTTTTAAAGGTCCTGATAGAGGTACTGCCAAGATACTCAAGAAGGCTAGATTTTGGTTTATGAATCTGAATGAGAAACATACATTTAACTATAATGACTACAGGGCTAATGATATTATCTTTTGACCATTTTTACTATTCCTTGCCTAGTTTCTTGCATTTTCTTTTAAAATCTTTACATAATCTATTAAATTAGTGCATATTCCAATAGTTATATTGGTTTTTTCTTTGATCTTAAACTGAATAACTTAGCACTAGCATCTTAGCATATAAGTAAAGCTTCTAGTTTCCCTTTATCTGGATAAAAATATATGTTGTGGCATATGTCATGATGTGCTACACATCACCCCCCTTTTCAAAATCCTGGACCCACCCATGTACAGAACCATCAACTTCAGATGACATCATCACAACACCATTAATCAGTTCAGCTTTCATCGGATCTAGGCCTGCAAGACCTATCATATCTTTCACCTCATGTTGTCTGAGCTTTGAGTTTGTAGCAAATTTTGTAACAAGAAAACTTTGCATAGTTTATCTTTCACCATGAACTTCTATGCTCTATTTTTCTCTCAGCTCTTGATGAAATCCCCGTTCTCTTTCCTGTATAGTCTCACCATTTTATGAATAATTGTTGACAACCACAAAAGGATTGCTTTGACTTAACCTGAAAAATCAATTTTTTCATTAGATAATAAGGAAGTAATAAGAAGGCTGGGAATGGGGGGGAGGGGCATTTCAGCCCCCTAATAAAGGTCACAACAATGTTAAAATTATCCCTACTTAGAGGGGTGATAAAACAAACAATCCTGAGCATTGAGTTTTGATGCATCTACTCACAACTTATTGCGTCATTCCTCTGCTCTTGTCCTTGGTTCCAATTTGCCAGCAAGCAGGAAACACAGTTGATGAAACTGCAGCTCTTTGAACACATCAGCAAACTATAGTCTGGTTTTCTGCAATCTCCAGCAGGTTCAAACCAAAAGAGAGAGTAGTTCAATAGTCTTAGGAGCAACTGGAACAAATCTAGAGCCCTGAGATGGTGGTTAGTTACATAATGTTACATGATGGAAGTCACTCATCGTGGTGTCCTGTGACCAGTGGGGTCCCCCAGGGCTCTGTCCTTGGACCCATACTGTTCAACATCTTCATTAACGATGTGGACACTGGAGTCAGAAGCGGACTGGCCAAGTTCGCCGATGACACCAAACTTTGGGGCAAAGCATCCACGCCAGAAGACAGGCAGGTGATCCAGGCTGACCTGGACAGGCTCAGCAAGTGGGCGGATGAGAATCTGATGGTGTTCAATGCCGATAAATGCAAGGTTCTCCACCTTGGGAAGAAAAACCCGCAGCATCCTTATAGGCTCGGCAGTGCTATGTTGGTTAGCACTATGGAAGAAAGAGACTTGGGGGTCATCATTGACCACAAGATGAACATGAGCCTGCAATGCGATGCTGCGGCTAGTAAAGCGACCAAAACGCTGGCTTGCATCCATAGATGCTTCTCAAGCAAATCCCGGGACATCATTCTCCCCCTGTACTCGGCCTTAGTGAGGCCGCAGCTGGAGTACTGCGTCCAGTTTTGGGCTCCACAATTCAAAAAGGATGTGGAGAAGCTTGAGAGAGTCCAGAGAAGAGCCACGCGCATGATCAGGGGTCAGGGAAGCAGACCCTACGATGACAGGCTGAGAGCCCTGGGGCTCTTTAGCCTGGAAAAGCGCAGGCTCAGGGGTGATCTGATGGCCACCTACAAGTTTATCAGGGGTGATCACCAGTATCTGGGGGAACGTTTGTTCACCAGAGTGCCCCAAGGGATGATGAGGACGAATGGTCACAAACTACTACAAGATCGTTTCAGGCGGGACATAAGGAAGAATTTCTTTACTGTCCGAGCCCCCAAGGTCTGGAACAGCCTGCCGCCGGAGGTTGTTCAAGCGCCTTCATTGAACACCTTCAAGATGAAACTGGATGCTTATCTTGCTGGGATCCTATGACCCCAGCTGACGTCCTGCCCTTTGGGCGGGGGGCTGGACTCGATGATCTTCCGAGGTCCCTTCCAGCCCTAATGTCTATGAAATCTATGAAACTGAGAAGACTGGGATTTAACACTGTTGTAGCTCCATTTAGATTTTTCCCACCATCAGTAGGACTTAATAGATGTAATAAGTATAATATGGAGAAGAAAATAAGGGCAGCCTAGATTTTCCCAGGGGGGATACGATAAAGAGTGACCTTAATTGCCATCATTGGAGCTCTCACATCTGTATCTAGAGACTGCTGGTCACTGCCCCATGTTCCATGTAACATAATAGCATAGACTGACAACAGAACCTGACAAGGAAAAGGTATTTTATTTGTGTGACAGTAGGCGTGTCTACACAAGATGTTTTACTGCATGGTAGCATAGTTTACTGCATAGTAAGCGTGCACATCTACATATGTACACACTTACTGAAAAGTAGACTTTGCTAATCATGAGTAAATTTGCTACCTGTAAATGCAAGTAGCAAATGTACTTATAATTAGTTACTGCACAGTATCACTCATGCAAACACCTGACCAGGAGCAAATTTGCTCCCGGTCAGCTGGCCAGCGCAATGCAGAAGATTACTCCCTGCCCCCTGGGAACTGCCTGCTGCTGGGGCAGACTCCACCACCAGAGCCCAGGTGAGGACTATGTCCCCATGGCCCAACAGCAAAGAACTCCAAGGTACCCGGCTCCAAGATTGCAATTGGCCCCACAACCACAGAGCTGGTGCTGGGAGATAAGGATCTCCTGATGGAAAAGTGGGGACTGGAAGCTCCATGCTGATGGGGGCTGAGGAGCCTGTTCCCCACCCTGCTCATGGGGCTGGGTGGGTAACAGGCTTTTCAGCCCCTGCCCTGCAATCAGGGAACAAGGGCTGGGATCTGTCCTGGTCAGCAGTAGGTCCCAGCCTCATGCCCTGCTCAGGCAATTGAGGGGGGCTTGGAAAGAGCTGCAGGGATGGGGCAGGTCCAAGCCCCATAATCCACCTGTTGCTGGGGCAGCTAGTAGCAAGCAATTCTTCTGTTGCAAAGAACTCAGAAAGACCACAACAGGTCAGAATGTTTTTAAAGCTATGAATTCCTATTTGAAATCTCTGGGTTTATATTGTGAATCATGTTAGCACTCCTAATAGTGCTAACATTGAGTGGCATCCTGTGGCACCCTTGAAGCCTCTTACAGGACCGCAGGTTACTGCAGTTCACTGGTTGAGAATCACTGGACTAGATTCTGGGCCTGGCTACTTTTTAAGGTTATCTGAAAGAATCAAACCAACTACATGTAAAATTGCCTACCTGAATATCCCAGTGCAAAAGTATTGAGTGACCTCAGTAATCATAGTCTAGGATGGCAACCACCTTTGATTGCTTGTACCACTGTAGCAATAACCTATTCAGTCACCCCATCATTATTAATAGTTTTCTAGTCCACCAACTTGTCTGTCTATTTCTCTTTCATGCATTGTTTAAATCTTAGCCTGTGAGCTCTCTATCCTGTTTGTCTGTATGGTACTTAGTACAATGGAGACCTACTTTATGTATCAACTCCCTAGGAACTCCTGAAACAGAATACATATATTTAAAAACCTTGACACACAAACTTGTCTTTATCTCTAACATATTTATTCATTCAAGATTAAAATTCTAGCCCTTTATCTTTCATCACCAGTATCTTAGCTTCAGTAGTGTGTTCTTTTTCAATGTGTTAAATAAACATTGGGGGGCAGGGGAGGTGGAGGAGAGACTGTATAACATAATGCTAAGAATGCCTTGAGAAGACTTTAACATTTCTTGTTTTATTCAGCAAATGCGAAAGCATTCTGCCAATTTTCACAGCAGATCAGCACAAAGCTCTTTAGCACAGGTGTTTCCGGGATTGGGATTCATTAGGAAAACTCACAGTGTTTAATAGGTTATGGCCCTTTTAAAGTTTAAAAAGTCTCTAATGTTTTTCAGGGTCCTGTTGGTATGCGTATGAATTTCTGGCAAAGACAGCTCACCACAGCCTTGATTATTAGAAGATCAGTATACATGATAATATTACATAATGGTTTTAACCTCTGAAGGGTTCTAGAGCATGTTTTTTTATCATCATACATTACATTCTAATATACTTGGCAGTTAATCAGCATAAAGTGTTAATCATACGATTCCAAGAAAGCTACTGGGATGGGCAGTTATTTCTTAAAGAAACATACCAGTCTGCTAGTCTGATTTCAGTTCATTTTAACAGAGCATTCCTACTGACTTATTGCCAGTCCTATGAGTTACCACAGTGCTGTTTAACAACAATGTGAGGTTTCTGACATTTATTTATAGTATACTAAAACCAAAATCAGGCTGGGTGGCAAGAGTTTGAGACCACCTGAGATGTCTTTAAATCTTCAGCACATGTTTAAGTGCAGCAGGGCTAGCAATACTCCAAAATATGTAGTCATCACCATTGGCTGATCCATCCTTTAATGTTATGGATTCATTTCAGAGCACTATTTTTCCCAGGTGTCCTTTTAAAAATAAAAATGCTTTCTTGTATACCTTTTTTTTTATCAGTTAAGTGATGGAGAAATACTTGGAAGGACAATGGGAATTTTTTTTTGTTAAAGTCATACCATGTGTGCACACCAAATTGATGGATCTTTTCTGGAATTAATTTGATCTTACATTCCTCCCTGCCTTACATGATGCTAAAGCGGTGCCTTTAGTAGCCTAGACAATGATTTGCTTAAAGATGTGTATATATTTTGAGTGTAAACTTAAAATGTGTACCATGTGGTAGCCACATAGTCTGGAAACCTTAGCTCTTTCGATCAGTTTTCTTATAGAAGCATCCTTTTAAACAAGTACCACTATAGAAGGGTCATGCAGACACTTAAGGAACAGCTCAGACAGTATCACTTTTACAAACTTGGGGATAGATTTTATCATCTTTCATCATTCTGAGTTGCAGCTTCCTCCAAGAGTAGTGGCATGTGAAAGCACATAGGTGGAACCTGTCTCTAGTCCATAAAACCACTTAACCACATCCATACTTACTTTGATTGCAAAAGGCTGATTCATAAACTTAAGGTCAAGCATGTGCTGATGTGCTTGGAAGGTTCAAAGTCTTTCTGAGAAAAGGTGACAGAATTGAGCCTTGCATATTGGCAGTTTACACACACACACACACACACACACACACACACACACACACACACACACGCCCTGCTTAGCACTCTTAATTGGTTCCTGAAAAACTGAGCGTTAAGCAAAATGAGCGTTAAGTGAAACCGAAAGTATTTAACAACCCAAGATGGCAACCATAATTGTTTTTAATGACCGAAGATGGCTACTGAGCATCATAATGAAACTCACTGAGCACTAAGTACAATCAGGTATCAATTTCAAATTAGTGTTAGAGCAAAATAGCGCTAAGTGATACAGCAGTAAGCGGGGGTTGCCTGTACACATATATACATACATACTATTGTTATAATGGTATATAGTATATAAAATATAATATTCAGAAAATATTATATTCAGACTAGAGCATTTTAGGAACAGAAACCTTAAAATATTCAGAAATAAATAAGATGGTGAAAGATTTTGTTTAATACATAGTGAAGAGAGAACAAAATCATAAATGGTAAATAATAGTAAATCCTGAAATTGATTCCATGCTTAAAATATTGACTAGATTCTCAGCTGAAATAAATTGGCATAGCCTTAAGTAATGCAAACCTCCTAACAGGTGTTGAGCCTCTGACTTCCACTAATTCATATTTAACTCAGCATTTTTAATCTAACTTTTATTCAACCTCATTTACAAATACTGTCCTATTGCACTCGTAAACAAAGCTGTTATGGAAAATGAGTAGAGGCATCGTGAGCCAGGCATATCCGCCAGTGTGTAGTTGAACACTAATGGAAACTGACATTATTTCTTACCAACCCCTGAACTAATAGACTAAATATTCTAAGCATCTGGAATGACTTTGTCTGTGATTGGCTGTCAAACATGCTCCCATCCTGTAGCCTATTTGACTCTGAAATTTTAAAATTGTAAGTATTTCTTTTAGTAAACAGACCCTCAGCTCTTTGGAAAAAAATGTTGGGTTTTTTTTATTATAAGAGGGCAGATAAGATACATTTATTCAGTAGGGAGGGTAATAAGTTGGAGACGTGGAGATTTTTTATTATTATTATTTATTTGGATTTATAAATACAATTGCACAAGGATACAGTGAAGAAGGGATCCAAGTCCACCCTCTGAAATGAAACATTGGCTGAGCTCTTTTTTATGATAATTAATTACAGATCACTCCAGCATTATTGGGCAGTACAAAGAGATAGATATTTTGCAGGAATCTCTTCCAAGAGCCCTTTTTATCCATTCCCTTTCTGTACAAATCTTATTTTTAATCAAATGCACTTTCTAGCCTCTATGTAGAAAAGCCAGTGGTATGGAAAATGTTTTTTGCTAAGTGATGGAATGTGCAGTCATGCACCCACAGTCAAGTCCTGCAATTCAGCTTACCCATGGTATGCAGAAAAAGCTTTAGGGTTCAAGCGTACACTCCATTACAAGAGAAGGCACTTAAATACATGAAGGGGAGGCCATACATTTTATTTCAGAAGACTGAAATTTATCTTGCAATGTTGGGCTTTGATGTCATTCATATGCTAACAGTATATCATTTCCTCCAAGTGCTCAATACATTGGAATAAAAAGACGTAATTTGCTGACATTGTGCTGAATACTTCCTGTCCAGAATACTGATCGACAATTGACATTCAGTTTCCAAGGCTAAACCACCCAAAATAACTCTGAACGTAACCTTTAAATTGTTCTTTTAACACTTTAAAATTCCAGTTAAAATAATTTACCATTTTACAGAATAAAACGATGAAACAAAGACTATAACTGTATTTTCACTCGTCTTCTAAAATGCAGTTCCAGTGCCCCAGGGACTCTTTTCATCTAGTGTAAGTGCTGGCATATGATGTGATTGTTAACATAGCTGGCCACCAGATGAAGTGAATTATCTAAACTGCCAAGGTTCCTACTTTCATTCCAATTTAAACATCAATTTAACACAGAAACTGAAGGGTATTATGAAAGCTTTAATATGAACCATTTCAGACATGAAAAAGAACTAGAAGGATTTTTCAAACCACCAAAACAAACAAATATGTAATTTATTGAACCTGAAGATGAGTTGGAAAATGAACAGTGCACAGGGGCATAACAGCACATGCTTGCCCTACAATTTCCAGGCTGATAAGCTCTTCTGGTTCTTAAATTAATATACTATACTCCAGCCACATCTTTAAAAGTAAATAACCTGGGTGAATCCATAAGGGCATTAACCAAATACAACCATGTTGTATCAAATGGCAAAAATATTGAGTCTTTGATGGTTAAATGCTTAGGCGTGCAATACAGGTAACGCCAATTTGAAATGCATTTACTGCTTTTTTCTGTTCATTAGAATTCCTATCATAATAGTAGAAAAGAAGGATTTTTTCTGCTTAAAACACTAAACAGTGATTAAGAAAAACTAAATTAATTCCAGCTTTTTTTTTTTTTTTTTTTTTTTTTTTTTTTTTTTTTTACAGACTGGCTGTGCAATCTTGGGTGAGTCACTTCTTCTCTCTGTACTTCAACCCTCCATCTGTAAAACAAGGATAATAATGCTTCCCATAGCCTACTGTTTGTCTGGCTTGTCTAGTCAGATTGTGATCTCTTTAGGGCAGGGATGATCTCTTCTTCATTATGCATAGGTGCAGTGCAAACCTCAATGTAGCTTCACACTCAAGTTTGGTATCATGACATTACCGTCATAAAAGACAACCACAGGCATTACCTGCCTTTCCTGCATCACCCAGTGCACTTCCTGCTCTCTTGAAGAATGTGAAAGATCTCTCCAGACAAATATACAAGGAGCTTTTTTAGAGAGAGGAACCCATCACCTGCCTGAACAGTGGGGTTTGTTTGTGCTTTATAAAATAACATTAGGTGGATGGGTTTTTGAGAATAGCTTATAAAGAAGGGCAAAAACAAATAATAGATGATGCTAGTCACTGAGGCCATATCACTTTTACCAGGGGAAACAGCAGAAAATATATCAAGGGAGTTTTTATGGTGTTACAGGGAACTTTTAAAATGATAATGAAAGAAGTGAATGCTTTGGAAATATCAAGAGAAAAAAACTGCAACCTTCTTTTTTGTTAGACACATTAATTTTGGGAATCTTGTCATGAATTGGCTCCCTGTTCTTTAAGGGTGGGGCACTGCAGGAGCCAGCAAATCCCAATGAAGGAAGAATGAGTGCTCACAGTACATGTATTTAGACTCATGGGTAAGTATTTGTAACATATCAGCTAGCACTGGATGTTCTAGTGGATGTACTAGCACTAATCTTGTCATTATTAAGCATAATGGAGAGCATTTTTCAGGCTCGGTGTTTGAGCATAGAAAGGAAGGTTTCCTGGTGAAAGAGGCTGAGAGGAAGTTATAAATGAAAGAGGGTATGAAAAAGAGTCCAAAGGAGACTACTGTATGCTAGTAGTAGTAAGACCACACTAGATACATTGTGCACACTTGGGTCAATATGCTACATAATGGACCATGGCAAGTTTAAAAGAAGCATCCAAAATTATCCAAAAGTTTAGAGGGAACTAGTTGCAAGGAGAGACTAGAACAAATTTTGTTTCCTTCACAGAGTCCAAGTGAAGGGCTATGTAAAAAGAAAAAGAAAAGCAATGGAATCAAGTCAATAAACTGTTCAAAAAATAATTAATTAAAAAACAAGAAGTCTTTATGGATGCATGCGAAAGGAAAAAAAAACACTAGTCTGAACTCCTTAATATAAACATTGGCTAAATAAGGAAGAAAGTGCCAAAGTAAGCAGAAGTAGTAAGTGGTGAAAATCAATGCAAAAGGGAATTTGACAAATTTCTGGAGAAGGAATGAATTGGTTAGTACAGCCATTAGTGGTCTAGTTTGGAACAGAAGACAAGCTATGGATCATTTCCTATGGTTTTACAAACAGACTTTGAGCAGGTAATATTTTTTTGCGCCGATACTATATTTCTATTATGTCACATTACAGCAGTCTTACCCAAATGGTGGGATAGACAGCCTTGCTAGGAACTGAGGCAACATGGAAGATCAGTGTAAGCTGGCCTTTCACAGTTCATGGTGGACATAAATTAGCTTACTTTTCCTGGGAGGATGCTCAGCTTTCAAATTTCTAAGGGACACTGTTATGAACTGGCCAAAGTGCCTTTGACATGTGAATACACCAAAACTTGAAGATTTGCAGATAGTACCAGCTTTTTGATCCAGGTCTAAATGAGACTATTCATTTACAATTCCAATAAATAAATACAATGCATACATACAAACATTCTGATGAATTTTTAAAAATGAAATAGTGAAATGAAAAGTCAAAAATATTAAATTTGTATACATTTTTAAATATTAATAAAAGTCGATACATTTTAAAAGCAAAATATCATTTCAAATAAGAAAATTCAAATGTTTTGTGTTTAAAAGATCAAAATGAAATGTTTGGGCTCTTCATGGGTTTTTTTTTTAGTTTTGTCAGTCAACTAAAACAATTCAGAAAAATTTATATGAATTCACATAATATTTGGATTGGCTTAAATCCTCATCGCCGGTGAAAACTGTTTTGGCTGAAACATTTTATCCACTTGTTTCCAAGTTCAGTATTTAAAATGGATCAGATCCATTTTGGAGAGGAATCACAGGTTCCTTGTTTTTAAATCTGCAGTCAAAGTAAATGAAAAGTATCAGAGAGATTCTTGCTCTTGGTAATTAATAGCTCTTACTCTATTAATATCTCTGACTATTGCTAAAGCATTCTTGTTGGAGATGATTGGTCTGACAATGGGATCTTGCTATTATGGATTAGACAAGTTCAAATCTCGGCTTGGACAGTAAACAAATGGGTCAAGGGAGCTGGTAATAGGATCCTGGCCCCAAGCACTTTTTTAGGCATTGATCAGTTTTCTGGTTTGAGGCTCCTCCCTTGTGGCCATTCAGGGACTAAATGAAATGAGTTCTTCCTCAACAGATCTTAAGATGTTTTTAAAAAAATGGGTTGAAAATGCCCATACAATACGTACAATGGATACTCTTAAGGTTGCAGGAAAGTATGAATACTTAGTATGCTTTTTGTGTCATAATCATTAGAGGTTCTTAAAAAGTTTACATTTTCACATCTACTGACAGAAATAAATAGCCACCAAAACATAATTGCTACTCTAGTAAAGATAGCAGAAGCCAAGACATTTATTTGGGGGTTTGCTGCATGAACTGCCATCAAATAAGTATATTATCAGAATGTAAAGTGGAGTCCCTACAGAGTACCTGAAGTAATCATGCTTCCCAATGCTTTTCAGATTTTGTTTCCCCAGATTTTGCAGATTCACTGCACAAATCCATATTTACAAGTTTACACATTCTGCCAGTTCTGCAAGGCCACTTTCAAATCCAAAGCAGTTTGGATTTTGTCTGCTCCTTTTTCAGAAATTAGAACTTCAAAGGCAGAAGGATCGAGCTGCTAATTAACAAGTTATGTGCAATTAGCTATCCCAAGGTATCTTACATTTAAAAAAAATTTTTTTTTAAATCCTCAGAGTATAGAAATGTGGTCAATATCAAGGACTGGCTTGCACTGCCATTCCTCCAACTAAACTACAGAAAGATATTTAAAGTTGTAGGCCGTGAACTTTTCCATGTTGGTCTTTACGAAGAAAACAGTTTTCAGGTGACTTTCCACGCTACTAGATATTCATTCATAGGTGTTAGGCAGATAGTCCATGAATCAAATAAGCCATTTCAGCATCACACTTAGCTGACCTCTTTCACATATGGATGTCCAGCCAAAAACAGTGACATTCGTAAACTGAACTTCAAAAATAATATCGTTCAATACTTTTTAAATCAAGCTGAGAACAGAGCCATGAGGATGTGCCAATCCCTCAGTGATAAAGTAAAAGATGCAAGAGAAATACTTAACAGCTGCAGGGGAAGGAAGATGCAGTAAATAGCAGACAGCTGTCAAATGGACCCAGCAGTGCTGTACTTGCTTATCTCTGCCAAATTTAAAGGGCCAGCAGCTATCATAAAAACATTCTGGAAAGGAATGATTGTATCCTGGAAAGTTTTAATACTGACCAAGTAACAGTGTAAAAAGGTCAGGAAGGGGTTGAACATCTATTTGAAAGTCATCCAGGTTTTCAGCTGGAATCATGTTTAAGTGCGACTCTTCCAGAGCTGGCAGAAAACAAGTACTCAGTTTTCTAGGGGAAAAATGATGTTTCAAGATGTGTTCTTATTCAGAACAAAAATGAAATACTGAAATTCTTTATGAAAAATTATAGGATTCACAGGAAAGTAGAGCTGGAAGGGACCTCACAAGGGCATCTAGTCCAGCCCCCTGCTCAAGGCAAGATTATCCCTGTCTAAATCATTCCATCCAAATGTCTGTCTAATGGTTAGACTCCTGAACTTGAAAGTTGCCAATGATGGAGAGTCCACAATTTCTCTTGGTAGCCTGTTCCAACACTTGACCATCCTTACAGAATTTAAAAATGGAGGAAACTGCACACATCTCAGGGCTGGTAGGCATATGTGAAATCATGAATGGCACATGCCCCCGGTGACTGGGGGGGCAAAGCGGTGGCAGGAGAATGGCAGCAGGAACAACAAGAGTGAGGCAGCAGTAAGCGTGGAGCTCCCGCAGATGCCACTGGCACTTTTGGCAGCAGGGAGGTGGTGGGTGGCGAACACTGACCTAGGGTCAGCAACCACCCACAGCCACTGCCAGCAGCATTGGCAGAAGCCAGCAGAATCATGGACTGCCTGCAGATGCCACCAACAGTGTTGGCAGCATCTTTTTTGCAGGGGGTGCATCGCCATGCTCAGGGGATGTATGTGCACTCGTATGCACCCCCTACGCGTCACCCCTGTGTTAAATCCCATTTAGAGCAGGAACCTGAACCTTTTGTATGCCACCTGAGCATCCTAATTATCTGTCCATTGGCTATTTCAGGTAGGTCTCTCTCTCTTCTTCCTGTACCTCCCTTACCCCATACCTAAGGATGCTTCTTCACAACATTTTTAATCAGAACAAATAATTTGGTTTCAACCAAACTGCAATTTGTACTCATTCTAGTGGGATATTTTTCCTTTTATCTGAAGCAAATCTTTGGCACTAGTTATTTACTGGTTCTACTAAAACCATTCAAGGTATTGCTATTGACCACAATGGAGCCAGGATTTCACTCTTAGGATAAGTACAGATATTCAGGGAAGTTAAGTAGAATTCAAAATGGCCAACTGATCTAAGGTAAGTTGGGATGAAGGGTTGAGGGTGGAGCTTGGGGGATCAGGGGAAAGCAGGCTTGGGAAGATCCAGGGGGCCAGCACGGTCCATGGGGTAAACAGGGTCTGCAGGGGAGATTGGGAAAGCTAGCACAGTTGAGGGGGGGCTTGGGGAATGGGGAGGGGAAAGCAGAATCTGTGGGGAGGTTGGTGGGGTCCAGGAGGGTTTAGCAGGATCAGGGGGCTAGGATGGTCAGAGAGGGTTCAGGGAGATGGGAGGGCTCTCTTCTCCCTGGGACCAGGAATTACTTTTAGCTCCCTACCCCCACCCCCCGACAATCTAGCTCCCAGTGGACGAATCCACCCCATCACACCCACCCCTCCCCCTCTACCCAGACTTACTTCCTCAGCTCTTGGCACTGGCAAACACCAGTAAAACCAGCATAGAGTGGCTTGCAAGATGGGGTGTTGGGTGGGCTGTTGGGGGCTAGCTGCTCCACAGAGGAGTGTTTTCTGTCAGGGGGAGGAGGGAGGGGACAGGGGTTCTAAAAATAACCTGGTGTTGGAGTGGGGGCAGTAGGAAAAATGCAGACCCAAAGCTGGGGCCAGTGGCTGGACTTTCCCAGACCTGGGGCTGCACTGGGAACAATTACATCGGTCTCATCAGACCCAATCAAGGGCACCTATATCCAAGCAGAAAGGCTGCTCCAATGTGCTGTAATTACAGTGCGTTGGAGCAGACTCGATTAACTGAATCTGCTGGAATATGGTAATTACCGTGCTCCAGCCAACTGCAGTGTCCCTGTGCTTAAAAATGGTCACTGGGGCACTTTAAAGCGCATTCAAAGAGTTTTGGTTCAAGTTAAAGGGATGCTGGTACATGAGATGCTCCAGGCGCTTTAATTAGACCAGCTTTCAGAGCCATTCTAACTAAAGCACCCTGCCCCACTCCTGGAGCACATGTATAAATAACCTAAGTTAGACTACTGGAGAGGTAGGGTTAAATTAGATCAGGGCGGCCATTTTAGACCCATCTAAACTTCCTGAACTTCTTTACAATTTGCAATTAAATCTACCTAACTAGGGATGCATAAGGTCTGTACCTGAGTGAATTAAGTTAGATTGGGTGGCCATTTTTAACACAACCTCGCCTCCCCCTAACCTCCCCAAACATCTGTATGTGCCCCTGAATTCAACTACACAACTCCAATATTGCAACTCCACCAAGTTAGAGGTAAGGCTGTGGCAGTTAGGAAAGTGTTTCTTCAGATTATTCTAGAAGAGCAATTTTAACTCTGTATTTCCCCAGCTACCATTATGCTTGTTGTCACGGTTTTTATTTTTACCTTGAATAGTCTTAAGTGGTAAGAAGTGATACGTACTAGCTGGGAAGGAAGGAAGATGCAGTAAACAACAGCCAGTTGCCTACATGGTAGATACAAATTAGCAGTAAATTTTTATTTTGTGTCTTTACAGATATAAGAAGTCCTCTGTCATCACATATTTAAAGGTAGATTATTCATTCAAGACAAAGCCACACAAAATACAAACATATCATTGCCCTCAACATGCAAATTTAACATGGACAATATTTTTCAAAGGTGGAAAGGCAGGTACAATCAAAATACAAATGAATACAAGGGGACCTTCATCTCTTGCTCTCCCTTTGAACTCCCAGATCTGGGCCATTTTACTCAAGACCATTTATAGTAGTTTCAAATGCTGACTATGTTAATACAGAGACCTCAGCAGGACAAGTAGTGTTGAGGATGATTGATTGAAATTCAGAGCACCTTACAGAATGATTTGTTTGACATACCCAGTAGGGAACTCTTGTTTGTTGAACTTATTATTCATTCATGTATTCATGAAAAAAAATACAATAAAAGCATAATCTCTGCATAGTGCTTGAATGATCACATTGAAATGAACCCAGAGCTTTGTGGTGCTAAGCAAGGTCTTTAGTTTGCAACAGAACAGTTTTACATTGCAATATCATTAACTGTGTCTAGAGTTTACATTATATTTATAAATCAGCAAGGGAAATTTAACCTGCATTGTAATCTGAGGTTATGCTGAGAATCAGGCATTAAAAATACATATGCATAATAATAACTGCTTATGTGACTTTTTGGTTTTCTTTCTCCTAAATGATTTAACAATTACTGTGTTGAAATGTAACTGTGCCTATGAATCTACTGTTTGTATTTAACAACTGGAATACAGGGCAAAAAAGAAATGGAGAAATTATATCAAACATCCTTTGGTGATATGGGAATTTTAAAAATAAGCCACAATGGCATCAGAAACATGCTGTTATTTGAAAAACAACAACAGGTTCATGATTTTAAACAATGCTTATTGCTGTGTTTGAAACACAGCGGTCAACATTTAGTAGTCAGTGGCAAATCCTCAATACTGAGTCTAATAATGTATGATATTTACAATTCATAAATGTAGAGGTTGTATATGGACTGATATCATGCAGTGCCATGTCCACAAGCAAGCTTTGGTTTTCTCCCTACCATTGAACTCTGCTGTTTTCCTTAAGCTAACTTCCTGGATATTGCTCTTCTTGCCGTAAGCACATCTCACTAAACATGTTTGTTAGTTTCACATAAATATTTTTTATAAATCCATTCCCTTCATTCCCAAAGGAATAGTATTAGAGCCACTTATTCATTGTTCCTTATTCATTTTAATCATTCATAAACTGTGAGATGGAAGTAGGGCTACTCTGTAATATTACTAATACTGTGCATTGTCCTGGTTATTGGGCTATTCTCTGTATGGCGATATTGGTTTAAACTAGTGTTTCTCAACCCATGGGTCATGACCCAAAAGTGGGTCACCAGAATGTATGAAAGTGTTGCAAACAAACTTTGAAAATGGATTCTCCTTTAAATGAAAAAAAAATGTGGGAAACCATAGGTTTCCCCTTGCAGGTTGGCAGAGTTCCAGCAGGAGGAGGGTGATCAAGCAGGTGGTGCCACATGCAGGCAGCATGGAAAGCAGCTCCCACAGCTCCCTGCAAGAAAGGCTATGGGGCATGGGGGAGAGGAGAGGGGATGTAGAAAACATGTTGTGGGGCATAAGCAACACTGCCCACCATCCCAGCTCCTCTCAGGGGTAGAGCCATAGCCTGAGGGGAGCAGTGGCCAGGCCATGGCAGTGGGGAAGAGCTGCAGCCCAGTGCATGAGTGGCTGCGGCAGAAGGTGAGGGCAGCACAGCGCACCCCCCATCCATTACTCCTCACAATGGCAGCATGGCTGGCAAGGGGGTCCTGGCAGCAGTGGCAGCAATGAGTCTTGCCACACTGCTCTGCCCTCCTGTGCTGAATCCCTCCCACTGGGTCACAGAGACAGCTTCTGCCTATGCCAGTCCAGCCAGGCTGCAACTCTGTACCTGCCCCATCACACACACCCACCCCCTGCCCCACACACTGGGTGGGGGCTAGGACCTGGGGGAGGTGGGCAATGGGCCAAGAATGAGAGGCACCAGCAGGGATGGGGAGCTGTGAATTGGGAGAGAGGGTCACCAGCAGGGCCAGGGAGCTGTTTTCTATTTAAACTATTTACTGAGTCAGGACTGGCCATCAATGGTTACAAATGGGTCCTAGTACAAAAAAAGGTTGAGAACCACTGGTTTAAACCAGGCAGTAGAGTGAGAAACATTCAGGAAGGTAAAAACAATGGGTGCCTGAGACACTGCTCTGCATGTGGGAATGCTACTCTGATGCACTGTAATTGCAGGACATTGGAGCAGACTCAATGAATCGAGTCCTAATGAATCGAGTGCTAATTAGTGCTCTCCAGCAGCCTCTGCATCTTATGTATTCAGCATCCCCCCACTTCAAAATGGTGGTGGGAGCACTTTAACTAAAGCTCAACCCCTGCCACCATTTTGAAGCACAGGACACTGAATACACAAGACGCTGCAGGCACTTTAATTAAACTGGCTCTTGGAGCTGCTTTAATTAAAGTGCCGCCTACCACCTGGGAGCACATGTAAAAATATCCAGTGGCTTAAGGCAAGACTCTTTCCCTTCCAATAAATACTTAAGGGGACAGGATATCCATAACTCTGGATGAACTGCCTTGACTTAGCATCAGGTGTGACTGGTGCCTCCCAAGTGTGGGGGGGCACAATTTGTGGACGGGCCCAGGGTGGGCCAAAAGCCCCATATCCACTCCTGTACTTCTGTGCCAATGCTTAGTGTCCCCCCCTCTGCAGTACATCACCAGCTCGTGCAGCAAAAAGACTGCCCTGTCCTGAGCAGCGCCAAGTCAGGGGCCAATCTCAGGGGAGGCATGTGCCCCCCTTAACCATTTGCCTGTGCTTAGCATTAAGTTGTTTTGGACAAAGATAGAAAAGCTTGTGAATGGAGGAAACAAAAATATTCTGCCTGGATAAAATGTGACTCACTTTCTTGGGAAAAAGACAGTTATTTAAGAGAATGTTAGGGACAACATATTTCTACCTAAACATCAGAGAATAGGCATAACCAGAAAAGTAAGGTGGGCCGCAGCTGCCTATCAAAATGCAGTAGGTAAAGTCCTGAAAGACATGCATAGACTTTTGCTGCTTTAAAATGTTTTTCCCCTTCATGTTATTCTTTATTCCTACAGTCAGTATTGAACAATATTTTCGTTAGAAAGGTTGTTACTCTATTCAACAGACTAACAAAGAAAAGAACTATAAGCCCTGAACCCAGTCGGTTTTGCTGGATAACTATAGGTGACCTGCAGGAAAACTGTACCCTTGACATGGTCTAAGGAAGTGTGAAGTGCACAGGGCCCAATACCTAAGAGGACATATTGAGAGAGGAGACAGAGGAGCAACTCTCCTTGTCAACAGAACAAATGTCCCTTTCCAAGTCCTCTCTGAGTAAATGGTACTTTAATGCTTTGCAACAGAAGTCATTCAAGGTTGATTTCAGAGAGGCATTTTCTCTTTTTGTATATGTTAACTCCATTCAAGAGCTCATTGAATGAGGAAAAAAAGGACTTGTACATAGAAAAAAAGGTTTAAAACTCTGCCTCAGATTTCCAGTTGTTGCCTTGATCTGCTGCTAGTGCTGATAAATGTTTTTCTGTGTTCACGTACAAAGATTAATACTGATGTCTAGAAGACAAAAAGTGGTAGTTGCTAGATTATAACAAATTAATGGCTCTTTTTTTTTTTATTTAGAAGAAACTTTTTGCTTGAAACATAGCATTGATTCATTATCTGCCTGTCATCACTTCACCTACTACTTCTGAAACAACTTGCAACTCTCTTTGTGCATTCCTTTTTTTCTGAACATTATTAATGGCATGGGCTATAAATCAACAAGAAACCTAAAAGCATTAAACAGAACTGGATAGTAGCTAACAAGATATGATGCTAACAAGTCATTTTACAATAAAGCTCCCAATGCAGTTGAGAACCTTAAATATGTCATTTTATACGAAATGTCAACATTGTTTAAATAAAATGATGACTCTGATTTGAGTCAAATTGGAAATCTTAGGAAAAATAAAACTTGTAAATAAACTCACACATTGCACAACTTTGACTGAAATCTGCTCCTGCTTTTTATCTAATAACTGCATAATGCTTGCATTTAAGCTATGCAGTCACGTGGCTATGGAAAAGTCGGTATTGATTCAATTTCGGGAAATAAATGTGCATCACCTACTCAGACTATCCATTATAAAAAAAATGTAGGTTTCCATTAGGGGTGTGAGAAGTGGGCCTTATTCGATTTGGATCCGAATTCAGCCCAAATCAGGGACAGTGATTCGATTCGTTGATCTGGATCATTGTCCCTGATTTGATTTGGCTGAACCCAAAGCTAAAGATTTGATGCTGATTCAGGGAATCAGCGATTCAGACATAGACACAGCTTTAAATGTTTTTTTACATACCTCAAGGTACTAGCGTGACTTATGAATGCTGCGATGCTACAGCAGATGGAGCGTCCCATAGGAGCGCAGGGGGCCCCCCCATGTGCATGGCTGTGAACCCAGAAGTGAACCAGAAGTACTTCTGGTCCACTTCCAGGTCCACTGGGAAGTGTGCAGGGGGGCCCCTCCTGGGATCCCCCCCCGGCTCAGTGATCAGCCACAGGGGGACACCAGGTGCCTCCCCAAACCCAGAAGGCAGCAGTCGTCAAGCCGGAGAGGTGTAGGGGGAGCCCACCTGTGTGCTCTCCAGTGCTCCTGGTCCACTTCCAGGTCTAATGCCAAGTGTGCTGGGGAGCCTCCCATGCTTCTGTGAGAGACTTCATGTGCCCCAGCATCACAGCATTCATGAGCCGCCTGCTACCTAGAGGTACGTAGAAAAAATATTTAAAGCTATCTCTATGTCCAAATCACTGATTCTTTCCGAATCTCTCCAAATCGATTCGGAGGGTTCTGATTCAATTGGAGAGATTAAAGGGTCCTCTGATTTGATTCAGATTTGGCCACCCAATTGGGCTGAATCTCTGCCGAATTGAATCAGGAACTGAAGCTTCGCACAACTCTAGTTTCCATCTCTTTTAAGCTCATGAGCCTGTAGATATACACCAAACATCATCAAGCTTACTTGTCTTGTTGCCCCTTGAGCTCAGGGTTATAAGGTAGAACTGTCAGTGCTCTTTCTCCATTCTCCCTCTAGAACTTGATCATAGACATTTATGGTGTTAGAATCACTTCTGCTTGGGATAACATATGTTCTCCAAGAATACAAAGTAATCTTTAGAAACCTATCACTGAGGGCCTTTGTACATGTGATGAAGGGCCCTTGTACATGTGATGAAATTGCACCCTTTAGTGGTTTAATTGCCCTTTTTAGCAATTTAATTGCGTCTCTTTACATATGTGGTGGCTTATTGCAATTAAATTTTGCTACAGTGTACACCTGCAGTGGCATATTTTCATTTAACTGACTTTTTTATGTAGCAAAGTAAAACACAGCCAATGTATTTTAGTTCACTACATAACAAATTACAGTGATACATCCAGAGATGGCAGCAGGGACAGCGCACAGTGAAAGCCAGGCATGCTCAGGGAAACTCAGGCTTGGTGGGCTTCCAGCGCCTTATGCACCATCCCTGCTACCTTCTCTGGCAACCAGCACACCCAGCCACCAACCTGCTGCCTTCCTGCACTGCTTCAGGGGCAAATCAGCCCATTCCCAGATGGTCCCAGGTAATGGGAAGGTGGTAGAGATGGTGCACAGGGTGCTAGAAGCCCATCAAGCCTGAGCTTCCTTGAGTACATCTAGGCTTGCAGCACCCCATGCACCATTGCATCCAGCAGGTGCTGCCTGAGAGCTGGGGCAGGACCCAACTGCTAGCACCCCACCCAGCTGGCCCCAGGGGGTGATGCCACCACAGAGGGAAGCACCCCCACACAGCTCAGAGGCTGCGTGATGCAGCAGCAGCTCACATGATCAGGATCCACCAAGAAAAAAAAAGTGGCGAGGGCCAGCTTTTTATTTTTTTCCCCCTGGAGAAGCCTGCCCACATCTCCCATGACTGGGGAGTGAGATGCCAGTGGGCTGAGCAGCCTCTGAGCTCTGGGGGGCCATGGTGCTTCTGTCCACAGCAGCAGCACTGCCCCCGGGCAACACCCACCTGGTGGCACCCCACCTGGGCAGTCCTGAAGGGCACCACCACTGGAGGGAAGCACCAGGGGCACCTGCAGCTCAGGGGCTGCTCAGCTCATTGCCAGCTCACCCCCCGGCTACAGACAATGCAGGCAGACTCTGAACAAAATAAAAGATCAGGCCCCTCACCACTTTTTTCCTTTATTTTTTTCTCAGCAGAGCCTTCCTGTGCAAGCTGCCTCTGGGTCGTGCAGCTCCTGAGCTGTGGGGAGGCCTGGTCCTTCCCTCCATGGTGGCAGCACTCCCCAGGACCACCCGGGCAGGCTGCTAGTGTGTGGGTACCACCCGGGGGGTGGCACTGCCACAGAGGGAAGTGCCAGGCCCCCCACAGCTCAGGGCCTATCAGCAGTTCATCCTCCAGCTGTGGGAAAGTCAGGCAGGTTTGAGTCAGGCCCCCTCAAACCAGGTTTGAGGGGAACAGTGATCAGGCCCCTCACCGCTTTTTTTTTCTTTGACGGAGCCTGCCTGCGGCTGGGGGTGGGAGGCGTGAGCTGACGGGGGCTGTCACTGTTCCATCATAGTGACAGAAGTCCCTAAAGTGAAATGGTGGGTTTTTAATCGACACCATTAAAAACCCACCATTTCAGTTTAGGGAGAACTAAATGCCTGGCATGTGTACAAGTGCCCTGAGTCCTTTTTTTCTGACTATGTGCCTGGTTCCAAAATACAGTACATCAACACAGTTGTGCCAGTTCTGGCAGCCTCTGGTGCTCCTGAAGCTCTCCCTTTTGTCAAACAGCCATCCCAGTCCTGTCCACTGCAGTCCTCTTTGCTCCTCCCAAGCTCTTCACCTGCTGATTATCTTCCTTATGCTTTGAGGTGGTCACCAGGCTTGTAACCAAGTGACCACCTATAGCTTGCTCTTCATCTAAATGATGTGATCAGTTAAGCCCCTCCACTAGGCCCCTGATTATCAGCCAAGTCTGATTATCCAGACTAAAAGAAGCCTAAAAAAAAAGACAGCAATCCATCATTTCTAGCTCATACATCTTCCACTCCATGTCAGGAAAACCCTCTGCTGCTCTCCCAGCTCTCACTCTTCTCCTTATGCTTCAACCAGCTGCTATTGTCATTCCCAGAGTCCCACATCAGGCACCAGTTATCTCCCTTCCCTCCTCTCAATAGCTCCTGTAGTCACCTGATAGTCTTCCTGCCTCCTTTCCATATTTATTAATCTCAGGTAACACACCAGCCTCTGAATCAGATCCAGAACTGTTCTACCTGCTCTGTCCCTAAGAAGCAGGATGTACTTTAATTAAAGGGCCTCCGTGACCCTTTTACAAGGCCGCTAAAAATACTATGAATTAAATTCTCTGAAGGTGTAAAGGACTGATCCAGAGTCCACTGAAGTCACCAGGGGACTCTCTCACATGATTTTAGCTCCATTGATTCCAATATAGCTTTTCCCATTTACCTCTGCAAAGAGTTTGTCCCAGTGTCAATGGCTCATTGTTATATCTATTTAATCCTAGGCATTAGTCAATAATAGAATTGGTTCCATATTTTTAAACATACAGACGGTATATCCTAAAAATGTCTCCTCTTGCCTCCACTGCTTCTCTCTGTCACTTTGATAACTATCTCACAGCAATCTTTCCTACTCGCATTCAAGCTCAAGTGTTTTGCCAACTGATTTCAACAGACTGTGAAAATGTCAGTGATCAGACAAGCGTAAGCCCCTGTTCCCATATGAAGCTCATTGTGAGATCAAAGCTTCAGTCAGTGTAGCCGCTGCAATGGAAATTTTATTGCAATATACTAATATCCAAACTGTTACCATGGCATCCTGTTATAAGGACTGAGTTGGGCAATCAGTTTTGATTATGATAGCTAAATGGTCATGACTCCTAGCTAAAGCAAATGGTAAAATTCAGATACATGCTTTGAAGCAAAATTTCCATTTACCAAGGACATAACAAGTTGTGCTAAGCATTATAATACCAAGGCAGGTCATTCAGATTATAATCAGCTCTAATTGGCACTAGCACAACCTGTAATATTGTTTTTACCTGCAGCCAAGAGGCATTCAAAAAGGGTAAATTCTTGCCATCTTTGGAGATCAAAGAAAATCAAGGAAATTACTTCCAATCTGAATCTTACAATCAAATGCTCAGCTGTTCAATATTACAAAAGGCAAACACATCAGCACCAACTGGAAATGGATTTTGCAGAGTAATTTCTTATCCCTATAGCCAAGTAATCAGTACAATTGAATTTCCTTGTATATTCTGATGCAACAGAGTAATAGGAAGCTGATTTTGAGAATAAGGGTGGGGGAGAACCCTTCTCAGAGTTAAATACTGTCAATTAGCTGATACAATAATTAAATAGTTATTTTGATTTTGGAGAACTTGCTTCTCCTGATTGTGATTGTAGAAGTGGAGAAAAGTGGAGTGGAACAGAGCAGCAGGTGAAGCAAAATAAATCTTGTCGTGACTGATGATGCTGAATGCTGTATCAGCAGTTACCAGAACATACTGCCTATTGATCAGACAGAGGACCAAATTTCACAGCTATGCCAGGGGCATGTTTGTTTTGTGGACTGTAATAGGAAAATGTGCATATTGAATACTCCCTCCAGCAAAACAAGTGCAGTTTTTCCACTAGTGGCCTAAGGCACTTTGGGGCCCTAAGCAGAAGATATTTCTATTGTCCATTTGGACAAATGATGCAAAGCATGAAGAAATCAAAACAACAAGTAGCTTATTTTGTGCTGCCTGACACAAGCTTGGATAGCATAATTCATTATCATGTATATAACAAAATCATAAAGGTGGGTTTTGAGAGAGCAGGTTTATTTTGTAATTATTCAGGGAGAGAACTTCCATCCTGCCTACATAATTTCTTGTAGTGATGCTATATCACCCGAGTGATTCAAATTCTCTTCACCTGGAAAATGTAATCTACAATGAGGAAAAAACATACAACAGCATGACCATTATGTCTGCAAAGCAAAAAAACAAGCCTGCAGTAAAGAACACCACACTGATTTAAGCACTGCTGTCAACATTTGCTGCTTTTAGGCCCCAAGGACCAATACACTCTTACAGGAAAGCAAATTTGGGTCTTATAGACAGACAAAGCTCCTGGACCTGATTATTCACAGTCAGGTCCCCAGGAACTCTTAACACATTTCATATTTTTCAATTTGAAAGAATGCACTACTTATCTCAAAACCTCCCTCTCCCAGAATTGTAATCCATCAATAAAAACATAACATCAGCAAAAAAAAAAGAACTAAATGTTTGCCCATTTGTTATTTTCTCCTAAGTGTCCTATAAATTAATATATGGCTAGCTACCTGAAAAATCATTATCCAACCATACTGTCCATAACCATAAAATAATACTGTACACTGATGGGAGGCTGAGTTGGGGGTCTCTGTAACTAGCCCTGTGGTAGCTATCACTGCCATAGGTTCTGTGTCCTAATTGCATCTATTTTTTTGCATCTGGGGTGAGCAAGAGAGACAGAGACCAAATTCCTGTTGCCTAAGTTATTGTTATGTTTTATTGTTTTATTAGTTATCCGTTCATTTACTTGTACTGCTGCTTTTTCTACCTCCTGAGATCATAACTTGAAAATTAATGTTCTAAAGTTATGAAAATATAAAAGGAAAAAGGGAGTGACAAGATGGACAGGAAATAGATAACTGTTCATTTTAGAAGGGTTTCACTCAAACACCTGGAAATGCTGCTGTACACATGATTTACTTGAGCATTACTTCCTACCCCCGACCTTTTTTTTCTCTAACTATTGACTTTGATACTTAATGCTCATGTTACCAAGTAGAACAGTCCTTGAAAGTTACCAAAAGAATAGAGAGGAAAAGAAAAGAACATATTTACAAAAATAATTGTTTTTCAGGTCTAAATAATTTGAACTGAACTTGAATGGCTATCACTGGGGTCTCTGTACTTAAAGAAAAAAACAAGCCAATAAAACATTTACGGCACTTCACTTCACGTTGCATTATGTCAAACTTCATTTCCACTACCTACTCTTTTGTGTGACCTTACTGTAAAATATTCAAGGATTTCCTTTGTATACATAGGTGTAATTCCTCTTTTATCCTCTTGACACGTTTGGAACTGCGGGGTTATTATATACATGCAAAGAAGGGATAACATAGGCATCCTTGACTGAAATACTGCTATTCTCTCAGTCTATGGATCTGAATTCTGTTGCTTGATTATTTCTTCTGTCCTTTGTCCTTCGGAATTCACATGCATATATGCATACACCCAGACGACATGGCTTCTAATATCATTGATAATGGGAAAAGTGCTGAAGAGGTATGACATTATGTTAGGCCTAACTTGTATGCAATTGCAAAAGTTATTGGGCTTCTTCAAAGAAAAGCAGGCTCTGAAATTCAGTAACAAAGACATAAGTTCTCTACCTAAACTGTAAAAGCCTGGTCTGCTTCAAAGCTTGAAACTTCACGAGTGTGTTAAATTCACGCTATTCAAAGAACCAGCAAAATGCCTATGCATGGCTCCAAACTGATGGAAAACATTATTTACAGACAGTCATGTGACATTTATACCAGTAGAATCTGCTTTTACACCTGCATAAATGTGGACCAGACTCACAATGCACAGCTCTATAATAGTGTAAATCATTCTATTCCAAAGTAAATTGGAAAGTCAGTAACTATAAACAGTGTAAATAACTTTGGTTTATGGGTCATGTGCTTACAGCTCCAGTCAATTTTATCCCAGGGTAGTTGCTTGTTCAGTGCAATCAGATCATTTCCTGTTCTACCGCCATCTTGTTATGAGGTGCAGTAATTATGGCTACTCTGAACAGCTATATCTAGAGAGATGGTCTTCTGTACAGTGTAGAAACTGGTGTAAGACACATGAGTATACAAAACTGATGTAAATTACACCAGTATTACCATGTCGTGTCTCCACCCCAGGGTTCAACATCTCCTGTAACACAATCAACATCAATAGAATCTCTCCATTCCTTTATAGCCTACTAGCCCCCACTGTCTTTACTTTAAGATCCTATACATCATTGGTGACATTTAGGGGGTGCACGGCTGAGATCAGCTGTGCACCTCCTGGAAGCACCAGCTGCAAAACTGGAAGTGCACTTCCGGTTTTGTCGCTGGCTCAGTGATTGGCCACTGGCAACTCCCCCTCAGTTTGTGATCAGCTTCTGGGGGACCTCCCCCATCAGTGATCTGGTGTGCTTCCCCCAGATTCAGGAGGCACCAGTCGTCCATGCTATGCATGTTGACATTTCTCCACTTATAATGCTGTGGTGAATGTTAAGCTGTATAACAGGAAGGCTAGGGCATGTTTATATTCACAAGACTGCCAGAACATGACATGGGAAGTATTGTCTGTCCGCCAGCCAGAGCTGACATTTTGCCCACTCCTGTTCCCACCCCTGTGGGCTAAGACAATTATTTGAACACAGCAATTCTCCTGGTTTGTACTTCTTGTAGGTCCATTGTTCTCCTAACTCCTACTGAAAGAGTAATATATGAAGTAACACTTGTATGTATACCAGATTTCTGAATATAGCAGTACCTGTATAACACAAGCTCAAAATACCAAGTTTGGATTCCAACATTTCAAAGGTCATGGAGCCTATCACTAATATCCAATAGCACAAATAAATCCAAAAAATAAGTTTTTACCTCTTGTCTCTCAAATTAATTTTACTCACAGGACTTTTAAAGTACCAAAATGATATTCCTAAAGTAACTGTGCATATGGTCTGCATGGTTTTCTACATTAAAGAGCCATAAAATATCCCATTTTTGGTAAATTTTATGCAGCTATTCACTTTCCATAATTTCCACCATTTTCCTTTGGAGAGTCTCATGGACCAGTGTTTCTGACAACGAGGGAAACGCATCACCAACATATTTGCTATTAATTTGTATTTCTGTAGCAGTCAGGTGTCTTCGGTGCTTTAGGCACAATATCAGCACATAAGAATCCATGACCCTTTTACCAAAGACCTTATAAATATTTAAGAAAAGCTGTGTTCTTTTACACAAGTAAATACAGTCATACCATTTAGACCTTCTACCACTGCCTATTTAGCTCTAAAAAAGATAAATAAGAGAACTATCAGAGGACTCTGTTTGCATAAGTATCCAGAAATTTGCACAAATTTGCTCTGTGCACTGTTGGAGTCTCACGAGGGATTTGTATAGCTCCGGGTGTTTGGACACAATTGAAATTGGTGCAGCATTACTTGGATGGACTGGATGTGTTTAAGTCGGCAGGTCCGGATGAGCTACATCTGGGAGTACTGAAGGAATTGGCTGGTGTCATAGCAGAAGCACTGGCACGGCTGTTTGAGTGCTTGTGGTGCTCAGGTCAGATCCTGAAGGACTGGAAAAGGACCAATGTGGTCCCTATTTTCAAGAAGGGGAAGGAGAATCCAAGTAATTATAGGCCACTCAGTCTCACCTCCATGTTTGGAAAAGTGTTTAAAAAGATTATTAAGAATCATATTTGTGGGAGTCCAGTGGGAAAAATAATGCAGCAGGGCAACCAGCATGTATTCATAGCAGGTAGATCATGCCCGACTCATCTGGTTTCGTTTTATGACCAGATCCCAAAATGCTTAGATGCAGGAGTAGGAGTAGATGTCATTTTTCTGGATTTTAGGAAGTCCTTCCATACAGTATCTCGTTCCATTCTCATAAATAAATTAAGAGGCTGTGACTTAGATGTTTACATGGTCCAGTGGGTGGCAAATTAGCTTGGGGGTCGCACCCAGAGTGTGGTAGTAGATGGGTAGTGGAGGAGGTGGGTAGTGGGGTCCCACAGGGCTCGGTTCTTGGACCTCAACTCTTCAATGTCTTCATCAGTGACTTAGATGTGGGCATGACGTGTACTCTGTCCAAGTTTGCAGATGATACTAAATTGTGGGGTAAAGTGAACACTCCAGAGAGTAAGGAATGACTGCACGTGTACCTGGACAGGTTGGAGAAGTGGGCAGAACACAATAGGATTCAGTACAACAAAGACAAATGAAGAGTGCTGCACCTAGGGCATAAAAATATCCAGCACACCTACTGGCTAGGAAATGACCCTCTCAGCAGCACAGAAGCAGGAAGGAATTTCGGAGTCATAGTGGACTCCAAGATGAACATGAGTTGTCAGTGTGATGAAATCATCAGCAAAGCTAACCGCACTTTATCATGCACCAGCAGATGCATGACAAATAGAAACAAGGAAGTGATACTTCCCCTTTATGAGGCATTGGTCAGACCGCAGTTGGAGTACTGTGTCCAGTTTTGGGCACTGTACTTTAAGAAGGATGCGGATAGCCTCAAGAGGGTCCAGAGAAGGGCCACTCGTATGATTAAGGGTTTACAGGCCAAGCCCTATGAGGAGAGACTAAGGGGCCTAGACCTTTTTAGCCTCTGCAAGAAAACGCTGAGAGGTGATCTTGTGGCCACCTACAAATTCATTAGGAGGGCACAGCAAGATATTGGAGATGCTCTGTTCACCAGGGTGCCTCTTGAGGTAACAAACTGGTCACAAACTGACAGAGAGCAGATTTAGGCTGGACATCAGGAAAAACTTCACGGTGAGGGTGGCCAAAATTGGGATTGGGCTTCCAAGGGAGGTGTTGTTCTCCCCTACCTTGGGGGTCTTTAAGAGAAGGCTAGATAAGCATCTGGCTGGGGTCTTCTGACCCCAGCACTCCTTCCTGCCCAGGCAGGGGGTTGGACTTGATGATTTCTTGAGGTCCTTTCCAATCCTAACATCTATGAATCTATGAAAAATCTGGAACAGTTCAGAAATAACACTAATAACAAAGGTGTAATAACAAGGTCAGGCAGCAGGGACATCAGACCTACATAGGACAGCTTCCAGTTTCTTCGGAGCCATGTGATTATCATGAACAGGTTTGGATTCAGTTTTGAATCGAACATTACTGAAATTTCACAAGACTGGGCCAAAACTGCAGAAGTCCTACAGGCTGCATTTCTGTAAGATTCCCAATACCTTCAAAACTAAATTGTATAAGGACAGCTGGTTTCATAAGACTTTTGAACTAGAACTCAGGAAACAGATAGCTTTCATTTTGGATCTAATCTGCAATGACAAATGGAGGGGATTTGTCTTGGCCTTAAGGCTTCAATATTGGCCCAGATTTAACAAAGTTTCATTAGTTTCCCCAAAAGAAATGTAAATCACAGTTCATTGACACTAAAGTAACAGGACTAGACAACACCACTTTAGCAGTCCACAAATGTATGTACTCCATCATCAATTCACTTAATGAAAGCAGGACTAGATTGAGGCAAGCTTTCACTGTATCTATTTGTACCTCAGAGCAATGAAAGTATTTGCAAAATGTTCGTCAGTCTTTCACATTCTTACTCTTCTAAATTGCTCCAACTTAACCACGTTTT
Organism: Alligator mississippiensis; assembly: GCF_030867095.1. Classification (NCBI taxonomy): domain Eukaryota; kingdom Metazoa; phylum Chordata; order Crocodylia; family Alligatoridae; genus Alligator; species Alligator mississippiensis. Next base: position 218,791,858 of record NC_081826.1, read on the forward strand.
AAACACAATTAAATTCAGCAGCTATAACCTAAATCATACACTTACCAGTCTTCTTCCCACAAGTCTTTAAACCTAAAAGTTACCATGGAAACAAGTTCCACACTTCCACCAATCAAAGGAGCCAGTTAAAAAAAAAGAAAAAGAAATTAACTCATCATTAACCATGCCTCAACTAAATTATGAAGGCAGTTAATAAAAGTCAGAAGTCGGAAGTCAAGACTTGAAACTAATTAGAAAGTAAAAGAAGTGCATTTATTCACAAAAAGAATCTCTTTAAAAGACTTATTAAAAAGCCCCACAATCCCCTACAAATTAATTTATTTTAACTGGTAATGTATATTAACCGTCATATTGGAAAGCAGAAAGAAATGTTGGTCTTGTAGCATTAACTTCTGATAACCAATAGCCTTTATTGGCCAATAACTCTAAACAGTACAAAAGACCCAGGAGAATCTGTACCTGCACCTCTGGAAATGACTTCCTGAAAACCAATAGCTGAGTCTCCTGACACATTTTACTAGACTTTGGTGCATTTGAGATTACACTTGGCACCAGAGCATATAAACGTTCAAAGCAGAGATGGCAGAGTCTAGCTCATTCTCATCTGGACTGAAATCCTAGCTTCACTGATGTCAATGAGGCTTTTGCTGCTGACTTCATCAGTTCTACTTCTCATCTGTAAAAGAACAGATGAGCCAGAAACTGTTTTGATGTGGTAAAGCTGCCCTCAAAGTCTCTTTCTAACATCGGATATGGCTCCCAAATTATCTTCAGCTGGACACTCAAATGCAGAATGTCACTTACTTTATCCTCTGCAAGCCTCATTATTCACTTCTGAAGCTGGTCTTCCTGGTTTAGTCCATACCTTGATCCTATCCTTTCTGCCTCTGAAGCTGCCAATAAACATGCAGTTTTGATCACAAGTTAATAGCATGGGAATCCCTGTCTAGCAAGGTCTAGTTTGAGACATTAACAACACTGATCAGCCATCAGCTGATAACTACTTTTAGCCTAAGCCCGATTTGAAACAGTGACCTAAAGTCAACAGGTTTGGGAGCCCATTATAATCCCACTTGCTTTTTCTGTGATTTAGGCTTAAATTTAAGATGATGGCTTGTTATAGGCACATTATGACTTGTTACAGGCACATTAACATTTTTTCCAGGGACTTAAGCAGAGTAGAATATGATCATCACACATATTCACCTAACAGGTGGGATAGGATCTGGCTCAATCAATTTACAAAATAATGCAAGACAAGAGATAACAGGTAAATGAAGACAGAAGGAATGGGAAAGCACAGGATAGCAATAAGACTGCTGATGAGTATGTAAAGCAAGGGTCACAATACTTCAGGTGCCTTGCTATTTTGATTTTCAGTAGCCAACCTATCAGAAAAGGAGAAATCTCTCAAGGAAAGCAACTCTCTCAAAGAGAGATTTCAAGGACAATAAGATGGATTTTAAACATGGTTTAGAGAAGGATAATTTTCCCATGATTGCAAAAAAGCAAACAAACATCAAATATCTTTGACATTGTGAAAGCAATGTACATGCCTCAAGGAACATGTCCACACTGTCTCCTGATTATTCTCAGGAGCAGCACATCAAACAGGGCAGCACATCAAAGCAAGTCCATGCAATACCCGTTGAAAAAACATAGTGTAGCTACGCTTAGTGGGGCAGTGGGCGAGTGCCAATAAACACACCTGAGGCAGAGAGTTTCTGGCACTTGCCAAGCCTCACTCTAAGGTGGCTGCATTAGATCTTTTGCAGGATTGTGTATATGGAACAAGTGTCCTTGCTTCACTGCTTCATTCTCTAGCATAGTCAAGGAACAACTGTAGACATAACCTAAGAATCTCTTGATATGCTCTTGGAAAGTTCTTAAATACAAAATATGGTTGCTTTTTTGGCTTTATTTTTAAAGTAGTGGTGTTCAAAATTACAAAAGCAGGGGAAGAAATGCCCGATTAAAAGACACTCAGCTAAGTGAACCTACACATTTCTTACTTGGAGCAGGGGCAGCCAACCTGTGGCGTGGTTGCCCAATTGGCATGGGCAGTTTCGGTCTATGGTACATGGAAGACAAGGGAGGGGACAAGCAGAACAGTAGCAGATAGGAGAAAGCCATCTGCTAATAGGACAAGGGCTAATTTGCAGCATGCCTGCCAAAAAAGTTGGCCCCCACCAACCTAGAGTAACAGTAAGAAAAAGGTATCAGATTTGTTTTTTTTAAATTACAGTGAGGAACAATAATATCTTACCTGGTTCTCGCAAGGACAAATATGGTTCCAAGGAGAGATCTTGAACCTGCAAGTTCTTATTTCCTTCTTATTTCTGCATGTAGTCCCACTGGAGTCAATGGGATGATTCTACTGAATTTAGGATGGCCCACATGAGTAAAGCGCTCTAGGACAAGGCCTCATGCAAAACTGCACTATTTTGCCTTGCATATGACATTTTTTCCCAAACTGAAATTAATTATGCAAGAAAAAATATGCAAGGAGGTAATATGCTGTCAAGACAAACTGTGGCTGTTTTTTTAATTAGTTGAATAATTTTACTATTGTGTACAAGTATAGTGATGCAATATTTAATCCAATAGAATTAAGAGTAAACTGGTCATCTGTGGTGATCATAAAGCAATTCCATTCACATTTCCCATGAATAACTTACACATTGGCATTATGGCAGAAGTTTCAGTTTCCTTCATATCCTTTACATATCAATCACTGCTGGAAACTGAATTCAGACATTATAGACCAATAGCCAGATCCAGTAAAGCAAAGCCAATAGAAGTTCACTATTATATTTCAGTATTATAGCTATTGTTTTCTATGATTCTATGATTCAACTGATGAATGCCTTAACATACAACCAACTTCTATTGGTTGTACATAGAAAATACAAGTTGCCTACAAGAGTATAATATTTTGCCTTTCAATGCTATTAAAATGTATCACAAATACTCAGTTTACCACACAAGTCACTAAAATTAAAAAGTGGGGAGGGGTTTGCTTCCAAAGACCAATATTTTAATAATGGAGTAGATTGAGAATATGCCATACTCAGAAGTGATGTAACTAGCAATTATTTACCAGAGAACTGGAAGTTTAATCTCTTGATAATAAACATTTAATTTAAAAGCCAAGTTTTGTGGGCATTATCACTGTTGTTGTGTTTTGTTTACTCCGAACAGCCCATGTTGTATTAACAAATCTAATTAATAGTACCCTTGCATGAATCCAATTAGTAGTAAATTTGTAACAGCACAAGACTAATCAGTGGAAACAAACCTTTTACATTTTATTTTCTGTTTTATAAACTTAACTTTGACTTAATGTAAACTAAAATATGACATTCTAAGGTCACTAACAGAGCCCTCAAGACCTATGCTCTCTAAGAATTTCATTGCATGTGCACCAGGTCTGTTGTTATGAGAGACAGCAAATAGCAAATCCCTCTTTCATGTCCTACATGCCATTCATTATTTTATAAAATTTTATCATATCTTCTTTTAGTTCTCTTTTCTCTGAATTGAAAATCCTAATCTATTTAGCCACTCATCGTATGGAAGCCTCTCCATGCCCCTAAAATATTCTCATTTCCCTGCTCTGTACTTTTTCTAGTAGTACTACATCCTTTTGGAAGTGGGGAGACCAGAACTTCCTGAAGTCTATAAAGTGTGGGCATACCATGGATTTATACGGTGATATGGCAATATTTTATGTTTTGTTTTCCATTCCTCCCTTAATCATTCCTATTTGACTCTGACTGCTGCTGAAGACTAGGCTGATGTTTTCAGAGAACTATCCACAACAATGTCAAGATCTCTTTCTTGAGCAGTATGGGTTAATATAGAACATGTATATGCATGTGTATTCTTTCCCATGCACATAAATTCATATTTATCATCACTGGAATTCATTTGCCATTTTGTTGCCTAATCACTCAATTTTATGATGCTCCAGTTCTTTTCCCCACAGCAAAGGTACAGGAGCAGGATGAAGATCTCATTCCAAGTATGGGCATAGATGCATTTTGCCTACCATCTTCTTGTTCTCAGTTATATTTTTTGATATGTGACATTTCCTAGTTTCCTTTGAGGTTAGTGCCAGGGTAAACTACATGGCTACTTCCAAGCTCCCCCCAGAAGTGGTACAGTCATGCACCTTGGCAATCTTCAGAAAAAGTCTTGATGTCCATCTTGCTGGGATCATTTGATCCCAGCAGTCTTTCCTGCCCACATGCAGGGGGGCTGGACCAGATGATCTGTAAGGTCCCTTCCAGCCAATAACAACTATGAAACCATTTTGAAAAGGCAAGGCTTTCATGCTAAAGCAGAGCAACCAATCTTTTGGTTAGGTGGAGGGAAAAAAGGCCTTTTCTGGTCTCTGTTGCCATCTGCAATTAGAGGTATCAGGGCTAGGGGTATGCAAAATGGGCTGTATTCGATTCAGATTCGGCCCCCATTATGGACAGTGATTCGATTAATTGATTCAGATCACTGTCCCAATTCAATTTGGCCGAACCTGAATCTGAAGATTCGATGCTGATTCAGAGAATCAGTGATTCGACCACAGACACAGCTTTAAATGTTGTTTCTACATACTTCGAGGTACCAGGTGCAGCTTGTGAATGCTGCAATGGTGGGGCAGGTGGAGAGGCCCACAGAAGCCCAGGAGGGCCCCCCACCATGCTCGGCAGCAAGGAGAGCCCCCCATATGCTCAGCAGCAAACTTGGAAGTGGACCAGAAGTACTTCCAGTCTACTTCTGGGTCCACTGCAGACCATGTGGGGGACCCCCCCCGAACCCCCTCCCTGCTCAGCGACTGGCTGTGGGGGAACCCCGGGTGCCCCTCCAGACCCAGGAGGCACCAGTTGCCAAGCTAGGGGATGTGGGGGGTCCCTTGTTTACTCCTCGGCGGACCCAGAAGTCGACCGGAAGTGTTTCTGGTCCGCTTCTGGGTCTGCTGCCAAGCGCGCTGGAGACCATCCCCCCCCCCCCCCACATTCCCATGGGATGCTCCATCTGCCCCAGCATCTCAGCATTCATGAGCCGCCTGGTACCTTGAGGTATATAGAAAAAACATTTAAAGCTGTGTCTATGTCTGAATCATCGAATCTTTCCAAATCTCTCTGAATCGATTCAGAGGGTTCTGATTCAATTTGGAGAGATTAAAGGGTCTCCTGATTCAATTCGGATTCGGCAATTCAGCTGCCAAATGATTGAATCAGCAACTAAAGCTTCACACAGCCCTATCAGGGATGTATCTAATAAGACCCTAAGACTGTGGGACACTGAAAATGGGCAAACACATGCCTTGTGCTCTAGGTTGAGCTTACACTAACTCACTTTAAACAAAATCTTTATTGTTTCATCTCCAACAATATTATCTGTATACAGAAGACAACAAAGTCCATAACACGTCCTGATTTCTCAGAGACTAGACAATGAAAGTGAGGACATTAACTTCAAGAGAGTTTCATAAAAGCTGAGCCATTGAATGTTTGAAGGCAGGCAGCTTGCCCACATACAGGCAGTAGCAAATCTTGACAGCACTGGACCCAGATGTATGCTCTGCTAGCTTTCTCCATCCATAAAAGGCACAGATATGATTTGCAGGTAGTTGAGCAGATCTTCTGAATGTCTTTAGAGCTCTTGATCAGAGCACTAGATGAGACTTAATCAGTGCTGTCTGCATTTATTCTTCCTTGGCTTAATACCACTAAAACTGCTCCAGAGAGACCATTCTATAGTCAACCAATCAATCTTTTCCGCAAAGCACATTGAGATAATCTCTCTTATTTAAGCTTGACCTATTCAAAAGCTTGTCTAACTTTATCCCAGCTACATAGTTGGTCCAATAGAAGATATCACCCTAAGAAATGCTTGGCTTTTTTAAAATGGTACTCTTTACAAATCCCTTTGGGCATTTTTACATGTAATCCAGAGGTGGGGGCGGGGAGGGGAGGCTTTTATTAGAGTGGCTCTAAGAGCTGCTCAAATTAAAGTGCCGCAGCATCTCATGTATCAGTGTCTCCACACTTCAAAATGGTGGTGGGGGTACTTTAACTAAAGCTCATCAAACAAGGTTTAGTTAAAATGCCCCCACTGTCATTTTGAAGTGCAGGGACACCGATACATGAGATGCAGAGGCTGGCTGGAGTGCACTAATTAACATGCTGTAGCAGACTTGACTGAGTCCACTCCAGTGGACTGTAATTACAGCGCATCAGAGCAGCCTCCTGGCACGTCTACAGCACCCTTTAATGCTAACATTCCTTTTTCAGGTCAAAAACACCAATCAAACCTTAGAACAAGCATATATTTTTAATCACTAGAAAATATAGGACAGCTTGAGAAGGAATTCAACAAAGAAGGTTCTGGGAGGGAAAGCACAGATAAATAAAGCTAAAAATATATTAATTTAACCCTCAAGTTATCAATTGGTTTTAGCTATTTTTGTTGCTATCCTGTTAAATGTGTGACCAGAGCCAGATTATTCCCTTTGCATTTTTAGCAGTCTTATCAGCACTGTTGTGTTCCCAGGCTACTACAAACACTGCATAAATCCTTGTTTATATGGTAAATAGGCTCTATCTGGTTACCTAGGCAAGATGCAAACATTTTATATGCACTGAATATAAAACTAAACATCTAAAAATGCAAATGTGGAAAAACCCTAATGTTTTTTGCCACACTGTATGATGCATATTTAACATCCATAATTTCCTGTCAAATTTGCAAGCAATACAAGGGAACAGTATTTCATGTAATTTAATTTTAACTCCTATGCTAATCACTAGTGACCTTTAAACTCCAAAAGTAGTCCTACTGTCCATGTGGCAAACGTAATTATGGAATTTGATTTCCTATATGTAGTAAACAATGAAACTGTTTTAATTGACACTGATATATATTTGTAATAACTTCTGTGTAAATTAAAAATCAATGCCAGTTTCAACTCCCTGGATAATTTTTTTTTTTTAAATCGAACAGCTGGTTATTTTTCAGGGTTTGAACATGTGCCCAAACAAATCTTTCGCAGAACTCACAATATATGTTTTAAATCCCACTGTAGCATATATGCATGTCATTTATGATGAAGAGTTTGTGTCGTATGACTCCCTGTCACAGTTATGCACACACACAGAGACAAATCCCATCAGATCTAGGCTGCCTTCATGATATTTTGGCCTCTAGCTGATTTTTGATTGATTCTTGGGCACTTTTTACAAATACTCTAGTGAGAGAGTATTGTACTATCTGATATCAATGTTTCAGTACACCAAGCATATTCAATGTAGTAATTCAAGAGAGAAACAAAAAGACAGGGTTCTTTATTCAATAATATTCAATTGAATATTCAATAATATTGAATTATTTTTAATTTCTACAGTGCTGTCTGGATTGAGCAAATTTACACCCTTATTTTGCTTACACAGAAATACACCACAAATGTTGTCATTTTTTCCCTGTGCTCAGATTGTAATTTCTTTGTTCTCAAACCCATTGATTTAATGTGGGAAAATATGTGACATGACTACAAATATCAAATGTAAAAGTTACAACTTCCTATAAAATGTTATTTAAAAAACCATCAAAATAACCTGCCATCTGGAGCCAGGTGTTCTTCATGAACTTCCGTACATGTAATATTATGCCTTGAATTAGGTACAATGGGCTATAGAGGAGAAAAAGGGCATTTTTGGTGTTAAGACTATTTCACACAAGCTAGCTATTTCTATATAAAATTTTCATAATTTTATACTAAAAATTAAAAGGACATGAAAGGTCATTTCCAAAGGCACTTCAGTTTCAGTGATGTTAACCATGTGAGACACTTGCTGAAAAATGGACTGGAGTACAATGAAAGGAATAAATATAATCTCTCTCTCTCTCTCTCTCTCTCTCTCTCTCTCTGTCACACACACACACACACACTCACACACACACACACCCTCATCTTGATCTTGTATCAGGTTTAAAACAGTGCAACCCTATGGATTTCATGATTATATTTATTCCTTTCATTGTACTCCAGTCCATTTTTCAGCAAGTGTCTCACATGGTTAACATCACTGAAACTGAAGTGCCTTTGGAAATAGTTTTATATCACATTCTCTGGATCTATGTGGCGTTTGCAAAGTCTGTCTGATTTAAAAAAGAAAAAATTTTCCTTTAATTTTTTTGTCTTTTTGAAAGAGATTAAATCATGAGAGCTTACTCAGAATGGAACTACTGATATACAAGGGAAAACATGCTTCTTTCTGCAAGCTGGCAAAAATCAATTATGTTTTTGAAGTGAAGCCTGTTTCTTAAGCAAGCTCCCTTTTCCCTATACCGTGTGTGCTGAAAAACATCTTAAATTATTCGGGTGCCAACAATTCTCACTGTGGAGGGAATAACATTTTTAACAGTTCGATAAACATGCTGACAGCTGACCACTGCAGTGAAAGTCCAGTCAAGAGCACCATTCTGCTGTGAAATTTTCTGTGGAGGACAAACAGTAATTTTTACAAGGCAACAGGAGTTGAGTGGGGCTAGTTCAAAGAAGAGAAAAACATTTAGTTGTTGAAAGGAAAATGACACATGATTTGGGTGTCATCATTTGATTACTCATCCCTGGTGAAAATGCTGTTTTTGTAAGGATGAATTATTCCTACGGTATTTATATTATCAAACCATTTCAGCAGTTTCACAGCTGTGATGTGGATTAGCTATCTTGCTAAGGAATATAACATGAACAAACAACAGTTTCAAACACTGGAACTGACAAAATAGCTCAAAACTTGCCAGTTTAAACATTTGCCCTCATACCTGTAGAAAACCAGTGTAACTCTTATCACTTTTTATTTAATCATAAAGATGCATACAAAGAAGCAAACTCATGAATAAACTCTCAGCATTATTCAGTGTTTGTGTCTGATGTGGCCAGAAAGCACTTTATTACATTAAAGCTTATCTATGCCTGTAAGGTCCTTTTACTTACAGGTATTTCAAATGTAGTGAAATAATGCAACGCTAATCTGTAAGACTTTTTTTCAGTAATAGATGTTTTTTCTCACTAAATCAATTCAAAGGCTAATTGGGGTGGAAGGTGACTATCTCTAGTGGTTATAAATACATTTGCATTGCTATCAATCTTTTACACGACCGATGTTTAACGAGGCTGAACAGGAAAATCTCAGTCTAGTGTTACAGCAATAAAGCTCAGTGCAAATCCATAGTCAATGCTGCCATCAAGTGGGAAAGCTTACAGTTGCAGTATTGGCAAATAAAGTTGTCTTCACTAATGGCTAGATTGTGGTTTCCCAACCCTGGAACAGCACAAATACTTTCCCACTGCTTACCTGGCCCCATGGGACTGCTACTGGTCATCTCCCATAACATGTTACTACTCCTATGCTCCAACAGCTGTGCTAGCCGGCATATTATAAGGGCAGGGGTCAAGCTTAGAGATTACTTTGTATGTCTCCGGTCAGGATATGTAGAAGTGATAAGTATTTAGCATTGACACATCCAAAGGTACAGGGAGGCCAAAAAAGGGGACTTATCCATGGAGCTATATATCACGAGCCACAATTTGAACTCAAATTCACAGCACAAAGGTGAAATCTGAAATAATGTTAAAAACACTACTGCTTTGGGGTAAGCCCCCAGTTCAGGAAGTAACCACAGAGAACTGCCTTTAAACAGACACACTCATGTATACATACTAAAAAGTAGCCAAATGGCAACTGGCACATCTATTGGGTTTGACACTCAAAGGTGTTGAATGCCCTCCTTCACTTCCCAAGGAGGTCAATGAGAGGTTAGACCACTGTGAATCTGGAAGGACAATAATGCCTCTCTTAAAGTGCATTCCAAGCAAAAAGTACTGCACAGTCATCCTGACTGGAAAATAAAACAAAACAGCTAAAATGAGAAGTTCAATTCAATTTTATTTAGCTTCTGACGAGCCTAAAAATTGTCTGAAAGAAATGACAGAGACATCATTATCAAACAACAGAGCAAATTAAATTGGAAAAAAAATAGGGTTCAATCCCCTTGCTTAAATACCTTTTTACTTCTTCTGCCTCACGAGGATGCGAGGGAGAAGAGACAGAGAGAGGGAAGTGTTTTTATCACCAGAGAGCAGTAAGAGCAGACCACAAAGTGAAAAGATAGAGCGACTGGGGTTCTTCGATAGTCTTGAGAGTTTGATGGCTGCACCCCAATTAGCAAATAGACTCTGCACTTGGCAACCACTAAAATAAATAAAATTAAAATTAATTCAGATTTATTTTCAACTTGAAATACACTCAACCCCAGTTCCAGAAGCATAAAGTCACTATAAAGCATCCCAAACCATACAGCCACCCATATGTTACAAATGACTACGAGTATGGTACCCTATGAATAGATTGGCACCAAAAGATAGATGTGTACGCCTTCCCATTTGAACTGGGAAGAACTTCTTTAGGCACATCTACTACCTCTTACTAACTCTTAAGCTACCTCAGGTCCACCTCACAGTTTCTGTGTGAACCAGGTTACCTCCTCCTGCATAGAAGAAACCCACATAAAAAAACCCACATGTGAAGGTGAGTCTTGAGGGTCTCTTCCAAATCATTCTTTCTAAGGAGATGAACTTTGGCAGGAGTAAAGCTCACAGGGGATAGGGCATCTCACTTGCCAGTGAAATCAGCCAAGACCTATGGAGTCAGGTGGTTTTCTACATGGATCACTACACTCATGTAGTCTTGCTATTTCCCCATAGTCTAACAGGCTGACTCGAAAGTCCCTGCTACATATTACATATGTTATGCAATTAACTGATTAAGTGCACAATAAATTTGGACCAGCCACACATGAAAAGCAAGACCAGCCACACATGCAAAGTAATTATCTCACAATAAAAATGACTATCCAGCTATAAAAAGAGTCAACCAGCTATATTGTTACTGAGTGAAAGTGTGCAACAATTCTATAGCTGGTTTCTATATAGCTTTAATTTGAATATGTAGTAGGTCCCTAATAGAAACCACGCTGTCATTGACCATGTTACCCTTTGACCCCAAATATTTACAGATGACACAGTGTGTTAATGCTTGACACTACCTGACCACCTTGAATCTTGCCCTAGTTACTACAGACTGGGGACATGCTGGCAAAACCATCCTGACAATGTCCTTCCAAACAGAGCTGCCCCCTAACAGAGCCCAGGTTTTTCACTTGGACAATAAGGAAGCAATTACTACTTCTCCACATATAGCACCCATGTAAGGCCTTCTCCTCCAAAAATGAGAGAAAATGATCTAAGCCAATTGTTTCTTCTATGTCTCCATCTTTTTGTATGACTAACCAGACTATTCTAAGCCCTGGCCTCTGAAGTATCGCATGCAAGGAATCAAAAGCCCACTGGTGTTTATGACTTTAAGCAATATTTACTAATGAAAGAATATGACAGGCAACACCAGAGTCTTTACCAGGCTGTAAAGTTATTGACACTCTCCAAACCTTAAAAACAAAGCCTTAAAAAGTACAGTGGTTAATTTGGCAAAGGATAACTGCTTAAATAAAAGCCAGTTATTATGAATCCAGAATTTTGTTCTGTGTACCTTGTTGTAGTAAACCATTCATCAGCTGTAGGTAGCAATATTAATGTAACAGGCAAGAAAGTTGTGTCCTATTGTATTTATTATATTATAGTTATATATAGTGTCACAGGGCAATCTATTTCCATTTTAAATATTAACACAATAATGTTACATAGCAAGTGAAGGCAGTCCTTGCCCTGGTGATGTTGTAATCTAAATTGGTAATTGAAAAAGAATGCTAAAGAAAAATAACATCATACAAGGGTCAGAAAGGAAGAAGAAACATACAAAATTAAGTTAGAACCTCAACAGTGGAACACTCCACTGAATGTTCATTAATGCTAGTTAGCTTGTTTATTAACATTATTGTTTAAAGTCAGTTAGAAGATTACTTGACAACTTATAGGATGTAGAAGGGAGTTAAGATGGTATTTTGAATATAAATTATATATAGTTCATCCTGCATTTAATATAGACCAGCATCAAACTTCATCTTGAAATTCCTGTAGATGAACAAGGAATAAATGCCTTTAAGCTAACATGTAGTTTTGTATTGGGCACTATTCAATGTATGTACAGAAGTGGTTCACCATGTTAGTCTGAAGTCAAGTAGAGTGGTACCTTAGGGTGCCTATACACGTGCAGCAAGGCTGCTCCAATGCACTGTAATTACAGAGCATCAAAGCAGACTTGATTAACCAGGTCTGCTGCAGCATGATAATTACTGCACTCCAGCAGACTCCAGTGTCACATGTATCAGTGTGATGAGCTTTAGTTAAAGCTCATTGGTTGAGCTTTAGTTAAAATGCCCTCTCTGCCACCACTTTTCAGCACAAGGACACTGATATACATGAGGCTCCGGGAGCTTTAATTAGAGTGGATCCCAGAACCACTCTAAAACACCCTCAACCCCTCCCCCCCACCTCCCCAATCCTGGAGCACATGTATAAATGCCCTTTAACACTAACTGGTTTAGAGAGGCATGAGCTTTTGTAGGCAACAGCCTACTTCATCAGAAACTAGGAATGGCATTTGACAACATAGTTTGTTGCCTACAACAGATCATACCTCTCTGAACCAGTTAGTCCCTCAAGCTAGAAACAGATGTCACCAAATGAAACAGACCAGCTGTGCCAGTATGTGTCCACTTCATTGGTACGATGGATGACACATTCCCTGCTTCCAGAGATACACCCTGGAGATTGTTAGGAGCGCATGTCTGTTAGAAAGAAACCCAAAATTTCCCCCCTTCCAGAAGGACACCCCAAAGATCCCGAGATCACATCTCTGGTAGCAGGGAAAGCTAGGCAGGCATTCGTGAGGTTTGAGGGACTCAATCCTGCACAAGAATTCCAGGGGCATGCAGGACTGAACCACTCAAGCCCTAAGAGTATCTTTCCAGGGCAGCTGGAGAGTACAGGCAGCTCTGGGCTGCCTTCACTCTGACCATAAAGCAAATAGAAGCCTGGCACAATAAAGCAACACAAATTAGTACTATGTTTTGTTGCAAACATACAGTGGCACAAAAATGGGTATTTTATTTGCTTTCACTTTGTACTGCCATAAAAAATGTTATGGTGGCATAAAGACAACAGAAAATGATATCTGTTATACCTTAAGATACCACCTTATCCTCCCATTTAGATGTATGTATGTATTAAATACTGTAGTATGCATCAATTTCTCACCCTGAGTGCTCCAAGATCACAACTGAGACCAGTTGGTAGTATATTGACCTTTTTTACTTCTTCCTCAAGAACTTCTAAACAGAGATGTAGATAATTAGGGGAAATAAATAAAGCAGCCTACATGTTATCATCATTTATTAGTTACTCAGAAATAGAGACCTTCACTGCTTATTGAAAACTAATTTGATTAAGTTCCCAAATTACAGACTGCCAGTTAAAGAGAATTCTGGTTGGTGTATAAAGGGTAAATAACATGAAGCTGAGAATTAAAATAAAGATAAACATATGCCAGGCCAGTAGGTAAACTCATAAAAATGTACCATCCATGGATAAAGCAGCATTCATGTTTGTGTTAAGGTGGTTTATTTTTCTTGACACTATTAAAGGCAGTAACAAAATAATTGCTTTGGGTTTTAAAGTTTGGCAAAGTGACTTAAATATTCAGAATGTGTCACTGCAATCAAGCTTGCATCTGCACTAAACTTGTGGTACTAAACTTTCCCATTATGCTTTCCTAGATGACAGTTGTAGTGTAGTGCTACCGAAGTCAAGCCATCAGTGTTTTATCCATGCATTGCTCAGTTCAGCAAGGTTGTTAAAATGTCAGCAGCCTCCCTGCAAGCAGTTCACTCAGGAGCATTATCTGACATGGGGAATTGTGCCAGTTGTAGGCAGAGTTGGATAGTTCAAGGGAGAAAAGGTGAATCTAGAAAAGTGGTTTGGTTTTTTATGATTAGGCACACTGAACATGCCATCAGGGCCCATGAGCAGGAGATTGATTACTATTACAGTCAGGCTCTTCTCTTGAAGAATGAAGAAGAAGGGAAGAAGATAGAGGAGAAGGTGGCCAACAAGAAGGCTGGCCAAAAGGACCCACCCAGAGCTACCTGGAGGACAGTTGTCTCAGGCTCCAGGACATGCAGGGCTAGAGCTGCCCCTCCCTTGGCATTGCACAACAGGTATGCTCCCCTCACCACACCTGAGGAGGCTCTGATAGAGACATCAGAGGAGGAGGTAGGTAGTCAGTGACCTGCCACCTCCAAGAAGAGACGCAGGGCAGTTCTGGTGGGGGACTCCCTCCTGCAGGGCACTGAGGGACTCATGTGCCGTTCGGAACCCCTAGCCCATAAGGTCTGCTGCCTCCTTGGGGCCCACATCCAGAATGTTGCAAAGAGGATCTCCTAGGCTCATCCAGCCCTCCAACCACTACCCCATGCTCTTCATCCACATGGGCACAAATGACGTGGTCAGAAGTAATCCAGACCGGGTCATGAGTGAGTACAGGACTCTGAGGGCTGGGCTCAAGGGGTCAGGGGTGCAGGTACTATTTTCCTCTGTGCTCTCAGCTGCAGGCCATGGACACAGGAGAGGAGAATGCATCAAGGAAGTGAACGGATGACTCTTGCAGTGGTACTACCAAGAGGGCTTTCGTTTCTTCGACCACAGAACACACTTCAGGGAGAAAGGACTCCTGGGAAGGGACGGCATCCACCTCACATGGAGGGGTAAGTCCCTATTCTTGGCCAGAATGGCCAATCTTCTAGATAGGGCTTTAAACTAAGATCACTGGGGGACAGTGAAACACTGACTGGAGCTTGCCTGGGGACTGGTACACAAGAAGGCTCCAAAATTGTGCACACTAGGAGAGCCACTCTTGCAAGATCTGAGGGAATGCTTCTCCCTCAGTGTGACAGGAAATCGATGATCTCAATTAGAGGACTCAGGTGCCTGTACAGTAATGCCAGGAGCATGGAGAACAAGCAGGAAGAGCTAGCCTTCCTACTCTCCAGTAGACATTATGATCTAGTAGGGATTATGGAGACCTGGTAGGACTCCTCACATGATTGGAACATAGCCATTGAGGGCTATACCCTACACAGAAGTGACTGAGTAGGGAAGAAAGGTGGAGGTGTAGCTCCCTATATGAGGGAGAAGTACACCTTCTTGGAGGCTGACATTGGCTCCAAACCCTCTGGGTCAAACCATGGGGGTGCGGGGGTGAAGGCGTGGTGAGAGAGACCTAACTGTAGGTGTATACTACAGGCTACCAAACCAGGGGGATGAGCTTGATCTGAAGTTTTCTCAAGAACTGGCAGAGGCCATGGGACATGGTCATCATGGGTGACTTCAATTACCCAGACCTTTCTTGGTAGGAACACTTGGCTAAGTCAAATCAGTTGCATTGCTTCCTGACCTGTATCAAAGAGCTTTACCTGACTCAGGAAGTGCATGGGCCAACCAAAGGTAACGCTCTCCTAGACTTGGTCTTGGCTAAAGGAGATGATCTGGTGAGTGACTTGAATATAGAGGGTAGCCTAGGCAACAGCAACCACAAAACCATCACATTCATTGTCCATTGCAAGGCAAGCAAATCAGCTAGCAGTGTTGAAGTTTTGGACTTCAAAAAAGTGAATTTCAACAGACTCAGGGCAATAGTAGGGAAGGCGCTGCAAGACCAGGGACCGAAGGTGAAAGAAGTGCGTGAAGAGTGGTTGTTCCTCAAGCACATGATCCTTAAAGCACAAAAGAATTCCATCCCCATGTGGAGAAAAGGTAGCAGAAGTGCTGGTAAGCCCTCTTGGGTTAATAGGGATATCATAGTCCTCTTAAAAGAGAAGAAGAAGGCATACAAACAATTGAAGCTTGGGACAGTCCACAAGGAAGACTATACAACAACAGCCCGCACTTGTAGGGAGCAGATTAGAAAGGCTAAGATGGCGACTGAATTTAAACTGTCCCTGAAGACTGGAAGAGGGCCAATGCTGTGCCCATCTTCAAGAAGGGGAGGAGAGAGGACCCAGGCAACTATAGGCCAGTTAGCCTAACTTCTATCCCAGGGAAAATCCTGGAAAAATTCATCAAAGAGTCTATGTGCAATATGCTTGCAGAAGGTAGGATTCTGAACAACAGCCAGCATGGTTTCATCTCAGGCAGGTCTTGTCTTACCAATTTCATCTCCTTCTATGACCAGGTAACTCACCACCTCGATAAGAGAGAGGAGGTCAACATTGTATATCTAGACTTCTAAAAGGCCTTTCATCTGGTATACCATGATGTTCCCATGGAAAAATTGGAGGAGTGCAGGTTTAATTGCACAAGAGTCAGGTGGGTAGGAAGCTGGCTGCGAGTTAGGACCCAGAGTTCTAATGAATGGATCTGTGCCATCCTGGCGAGAAGTGGCCAGTGGTGTCCCTCATGGGTTCATGCTCGGTCCAGTACTTTTCAACATCTTTATCAATGATTTGGATGTGAGAGTGAATTGCTCACTAGCCAAGTTCATGGACAACACCAAGTTATGGGGGAGTGTGATCACGCTTGAAAATAAGCTGCAGATAGGGCAGACCTAGACAGGCTGGCAAGTTGGGCAAATCAGAACCAGATCAAGTTACACTGAGAAGTGTAAAGCGCTCCATCTGGGGACAAACAAACCCCAACATACTTATAGACTCAGTGGTGCCAAACTGACTGGCCATGACTGAAAGGGATCTGGGAGTAATAATAGATCATAGTATGAACATGAGCCATCAGTGCAATGCTGTAGTCAGCAGTACAAACCATACTCTGGCATGCATCAACCGATGCATCTCAAGCAAAACCAACGAAGTGATTCTTCTGCTTCACTCAGAATTGAGAGACCACAGCTGGAGTACTGCATCCAGTTCTGGGTGCTGCACTTGAACAAGGACATGGAAAAGCTTGAGAGCATCCAGAGAAGAGCCACCCATATGATCAGAGTCTTAAAAGGCAAGCCATACAAGAAAAGGCTGAGGGACTTGGGTCTCTTCAGCCTAAAGAAGAGAAGGCTGAGAGGGGACTTGGTAGCAGCTTACCACTATATCAGGGGAATACACATCAAGGGCTCTGTGAACAGCTGTTAACCAGGGCACCCTTGGGGAAAACCAGGAGTAATGGCCACAGACTCCTGAAAGACCTTTTCCGGCTTAACACTAGGAAAAACGTCATCACAGTTAGGGTGTCCAGACTGTGGAATAAACTAGAGTGTCCAGACTGTACAATCACTTACCCTGGAAATCTTCAAGAGAAGACTGGATGATCACCTCACTGGATCACCTGACCCCAGTTGTCTTTCCTGCTTAATGCAGAGGAGCTGGTCCTGATGATCTTGTGAGGTCTCTTTCAGCCCCTTACAATCTATGAACATCGAGGTCTTGAAGTTCTAGCACTAATGTGAAGAACCAGAATTTTTCTGCCTTTAGAATAACTATCATTTGTTTTTTAAACAGCATCTAAGACCCATGTTTCTAAAGGTATTAGGTATTGCACTGCTCCACACCACACACAAAAGGGCCATATATTTTCTAACATAGATAGGCGTCTAACTCTCACTGAAATATCAATTAAAACACTCCACAGGAATGTGTTGATCTCAGTGAAATTTCATTTAGGAAAAAAAACCCTACACAAAGCATTTTAGAATAGGATGTTTCCTTTTTCATGTTAAACAATAATTATACTTCCAAATATATATTTTATTATAATAGTTATTTTTATAAAATCAAGATCTAAATGAAACATTTCAACCCTCTACAATGGTTTTGACTAGTCTCTTTTAAATTCATTTTATGGGGCTTTTCGCACTTCTGCCTTTTCATTTTAGTTAATCTCAGTTTTGAGAGTCCATGTAAAACATGTGTACTCCACCCCACCTGGCTTTCCTTCCTCAAAAACCGTTGAGCTACAAAATGATTGCTTATATTCCAGAAGTGCCTGTTAGGCTTCAATATTGTATTGTTTTATTTTCAAATGTATGCAAAACAACATGTTGAATACACCCATTGCTTATAAAGTAATGCTTATCAAGGTGAAAACAAATAACTTCTATGGTGATCTTTAACCAATAGGCTAATTATGCAAAAATTCAAGATATGGATTGCTCGATTTTAAACCACGTAAAATCTCCCATTTCCATCAAGTTACTTCATACAATGAAAAATTTCTAAATACAATCTAGCCAGCCATATGCCATATGGTTTCTTTTGCTTTGTTTGTATTGAAGGCCACCATTCAGGAGAAAAAATACTTCTGCAATATGGAACAATCATGCATCTAGAAACCAAATACCATTTTTACTAAAATCAGACCCCAATTTATGCTACACATTTCATCCCGCAGAAATGCATCACTTTAACTGTAAAATGTTACCTTTTATTAAAACAAAACTGGAATCTGTTCAATCCAACAGCTTGCCTTAAAAGTCTCTTATAGGCAGGTTTGACCTTTACATTATGAATTTCATTTCATTGTAAGCTCTTACATTTATATTACTGCTTAACATGAACTCTCATTGAAATGTGACCTGACAGTTTCTATCTGTATTTATTCATGCTGAGCTTTCTGCTCAACTACCATCAGGCTCAAACTGTACTGTAGTTACTGAAGAAATAATATTTCCTGTTATTTCAGAACCGTGAAGGTCACACTAGCTTCATGTAAAAGGAAATGAAATGCTTCATGTTTTCAATAGTGTTCTATAATTTAAATACCTTTTTAATAGCTTACAGTATAGTGTCTGCCACTTAATTTCTTTTCTTGTCTTTTTTCTTATGTTAGGCACTTGGTTTATCATCATCATTAGCACTGCACCACCTACAGGATGCAGATACCACATACAGACATTTAAAATATACAAGGTAAATACATCTATGGAACTGTTTTGTGGGTTTGCTGCCTGAGTTTTAATCATATGTACTTATTCCCTTGACAAAATAATTTTTCCCTTTCTCAGTCTTGCACACAAATGAAAGGATCCCAAAGAGATCTATAAACTGCTAGCTCAGTGTTCTTATTAAGGCAGATCAATATGAAAAACTGCACAAGTCTAGTTCTGTGATGAAAGGCCCATGGTCGATTTCCAATTCAGTTTTATCTGGACACCAAAGCTTTTCAGTTTCTGAGTAGTCATCATTATACAGTAACTATAACTACTGTGGTAGAGATTTAAAAACATAGGAAATGTAAATGGGTATGGGGGAGAAGTAGAGCATTATCCACTATTCCCATAATTGATATCTGCAACTATTTTGACCTCGTTTACATGCTATAAGGCCAATTAGAATAACTTTTACTTTATTTATATGCAAACATATGCACATGTAATTATATACGTTATAGTGATGTTTTCATTGTAGACAGCAGCATAAAGTGAAGAAAATATTTGATCTATTGTGTTCTATAATATAATATGGTCATAAGGTCATAATTAAAATAATTTGTGCAAAATATTTTGTTGCATGTCAATTTTTATTATGGAAATGTATAACTTCTTGGATTGCAGCAATCTGGTTCACACAGAGTATTTTCATAATGCATTTGCAAATATTTATTGAGCTATTTAATAGAAAATGCATTTGCAATATTTTGTGCGCTAGCTGCATATTATAAGGTACCTATTTGAATGCACATAAGGATGTCAGCACTTAAGAGTTTGAATTAAATTAGAACAGTTACATGAACACAAGAACAAAAAGAAACTGTCTTTTAGCTACAAAAAAGAGCATTTTATTAATTATTATTTATTTCATTAAGCAGCAAACTAAATATTTTGATACTTTATTTTTAGAATCAAAATTAATAAGCATGCATCTTAATCACAGTTACTAAGTGTCTATACATATAGGCAATGTGTGGCAGGGCATGGAGGGGGCATGTGCCCCCCTTGCCCTTCCCCCAAGATTTCTGTGCTGATGGTAGGGCATGGTGCTCCAGCTTGGCCAGAGCCAGGGCCCAGCAGGGGCAGTGCTACAGAGTTGTGCCCCACCTCCCACACTGTCAACACTTATGCATCGTCTATATTTACTAAATAGTAGTACTGCAGTGTAGCATTATAAGAGAAAGCAATCATATGCTACAAGAATTAAGGTCTACCTAGGGTGTCTACAGTCATGATAATCGCAAGTGTAAAGCACAGATACCCCCAAAAAAATTAATTCGCTACATAATAGTGGATCTTATTTGCATAAATGATAAAAGGATACCGTTTTCCAACTTGGTTGTCTAAAGTTAGGTTTCTAACTAATGGCACCTCTGAAAAATCAAGTAAAAAACTTTTATTTAGAAAAGTAAATATGATTTTAGGAGTACAATTTTAAGCACCCATGTTTAAAGATGTTGGCCAGAATGAACTAAAATGCACAATGCAGTCAACAACATGCATTATATTAGTATCGCTGTGAGTTTTTTTGGAATGCAAAATCAGAAATTGTATAAAAAACAATTAACTATTTCCCTGTTAAATGAAACATTGTCAGCATATTTAGTTTGGTTTATTGAGTAACAGTATGAATTTTAAAAAAGGTATCATATCCTCAGTTTCCAAACTGCTATTTAAGAAATATCACAGCATTTGAATGCCCAATTCTACTGTATTAAATTTTATTTCAAATAAGCAGAATGCACACATCTTTGTCTTTACCAAAAGTAAATTTTTATATTTGTCTGTGCTGATAGCTAGCTGTAACACTAGACCTTCTAATGCAAAGCTATATTTATACATTAGATACCTTTTTCTTAAGCCCATACCATGTGTTCGATCAATATTGAGTTATATCACCATATTTGGGGTCAGGAAGTAATTTTACCCTATGGTCAGATTAGTATGGACTTTGCCTTCCTCTGTCGTTGGGGGCACAGCCCTCTATCTGGGATCTCTTAACCATGTATTAACAACCTTTTACAGAAGAAGGATGTTGGCTGCCATGGACCCCCTGCTTTACCTGTGGTGAGTGAAGGTATTATGTATAAGTTAGATAATTCTTCTTCAGGCAGGGTGTTGGACCAAGATGATGTATGGACATCCCTTCTGGCCCTTTTTTCCTATGATTCTATGATATTACCTGATAAAGATAACATTAACATTAATCTCACCATTACTGACACACAACAGTTTTAGCTTACAAAAATCCAGGAGTATTGATTTTATAGTAGTGACGCACAAAAAATATATATATATATATATTTAGTCCGGTATTTCTTTTTTAACAAATTAAAGAAAGAAAGATAAGAGAATTTCAGATAGTGGCAGGACAGTAAGCCCCTAACTTGCAGTCAAACTCAAGTTACAGTTACCATAATTCAAAAATAAAGGGGTTTTTATATGTGCTCTGGAGGTGTGGTAGCGCTTTAAATGCTTAGATGCAGGAATTGAGGTGGATGTAATCTACTTGGATTTTAAGAAAGCCTTTGATATGGTATCTCATTATATTCTTATAAACGAAGTAACTGTAACGTAGATGATTACACGGTCAGGTGGGTGGCAAATTGGCTTAGGGGTCACACCCAGAGAGTGGTGGTGAATGGGTCGGTATCGACCTGGAAAGATGTCCCACAAGGCTCAGTCCTTGGACTGATGCTGTTCAACATCTTCATCAGTGACTTGGATGAGGGTGTGGAAAGCACTCTGTCCAAATTCGCAGATGATACCAAATTATGAGGTAAAGTTAACAAACCAGAGGGTAGGGAACAAATCCAGGCAAATCTGGACAGATTGGAAAAGTGGACGGAACAGAATAGGATGCAGTTCAATAAGGACAAGTGCAAGGTGCTGCACCTAGGGAGAAGGAATCACCAGCATGCTTACTGGCTGGGGAGGACCTTCTCAGCAGCACAGCAGTAGAAAGGGAACTTGGAGTCACTGTTGACTCCAAGATGAACATGAGTCGTCAATGTGACGAAATGATCAATAAAGCTAACTGCATTTTATCATGCATTAGCAGGTGCATGACAAACAGGTCCAAGGAGGTGATACTTCCCCTTTATGTGCCACTCATATGGTTAGGGGTCTGCAGGCAAAGCCCTACGAGAGGAGATTGACAACCCTGGATCTCTTCAGCCTCCACAAGAGAAGGCTGAGAGGTGATCCTATGGCTGCCTACAAATTCATCAGGGGGGATAGCAAGGAATAGAAGATGCTTTGTTTACCAGGGCACCCCTTGGGGTAACTAGGAACAATGGTCACAAACTGACAGAGAGCAGATTTAAGTTAGACATCAGGAAGAACTTCTTTACAGTAAGGATTGCCAAAATCTGGAATGGACTTCCAAGGGAGGTGGTGCTCTCCCCTACCTTGGGGGTCTTTAAGGAGGCTAAGCATACACCTGGCTGGGGTCATCTGACCCCAGCGCTGTTTTCTGTCCAAGGCAGGGGGTCAAACTTGATGATCTGCTAAGGTCCTTTCCAACCCAAGGATTTATTAATCTATGAAATTAGAGTGGCTCTGAGAGTTGCTCTAATTAAAGCACCTGCAGCATCTGGTGTATCAGCATCCTTGCACTTCAAAATGGTGGTGGGGTGCTTTAATTAACTAAAGCTTTCTTGATGAGCTTTAGTTAAAACACTCCCACTGGTATTTTGAAGTGCAGAATGTTGATACACGAGATGTGGAGGCCAGAGGAGCTTGGTAATTAGCATACTCCAGGAGACTCGATTAATTGAGTCTGCTACAATGCACTGTTCTTCCAGCACATTGGAGCAGCCTCCCCACATGTGTACAGGAACCCTTAGAGTCTGCAGCAACTGCATACATCATTTTTAAAATACAAATCATGATTTGGTAGTTCAACCAAAGTATCAAATTCTTTGGAGTTATTTCTATATTATCTATCACCAAGTATAGGACCAGTTGCCAATTCCTGTTTCTTATACTTTAAAAGCAAAGACGTATACTACTGCTGCATGTGGCACCCATCCCAGACCAACACTATACACTGGCTCCAAGGCTGGTCCAGATTATGCCATGCTGGAGCCACTACACAGGTCTGGTCCAGCAGAGTGCTGTATGCATGCATCGCGTGCCCTGTGCTAGACCCGTGCTGTGTGAAGTGCCTGTGGCATGGGGTCCAGTGTGTGCAATGCCTGCAACACAAGCCTCAGAGTCACTGGCAACACTTAGGGGGTGCATGCGGGTGCACATGCACCCTCTGCAAAAAACGCTGCTAACACTGCCAGCAATGCCTGCAGGCAGTCATCGCTTGCTATCCCACTTCCCCCATCACCAACACTACCAGCGGCTTCTGTGGGTGGTCCGATTGCTGCTTGCTGTCACCACCACTGCTGGCAGTGTCTGCAGGTGGTCTCCAACTGCTGTTCCGTGCTTGCCATCCCCCCCCCCCCCCAATATTGCCACTGCCAATAATGCCACTGCTACGTGCAGAAGCTCTCCCTGCTCCCCCAGCCTCCAGGGGCATGTGGCATTCATGCCCAGAGCTGGGACAGTGGGCACAGGGGACCAACACAGAGATTAGCCCAAACACCTCATCCAGCCTGTGAAACAGAATGAGTTTGACACCCCTGGACTGACTGAATTGATAACAGTAATAGCTTAGAGACACTCCCTGTTAATGAGTGGCCAGTTAGAGAGATTGATGGACTGCAGAGATTTATCTACTGCTCCACAAAAAGCATGTTTAGTTTTTTCCACGAGGATTTAAAAAAGCATGGTGCCTTCTGGAAACAGTCTTCTCATTGCAAGTGCAGCCTTTAACAAGCTTGGCAACTTCCGAGGGAAACCCAAAAGTAAGCTACTTTCACTAATGGGAGTTTCACAAATCTAAAGCAAAGTCACTCACTCTGTTTCAGCTTTCCTTCTTTACATGTGACCCTCAAAGAAAACAAAGAAAGTGAACAATCTATCCTGAATGGTTTTTGTTGTTGCTGTTGTTTGTTTTTCATTTAAACTCAAGGGATAGGAAATCTTAAACATAGGAAATTATATACAAAATGCTTGATAATTAAACATAATACAAAGAAACCAGCAATATAAAACCTCAGCAGTCTAAAAACAAAAGAACCTTCCTCTCAGAGCCCCATTCATCAAATGGATCCAATGCATGCAAATGCTAGCTTATGTTTGGGGACACACTTAGTTAATGAAAAAGAAATGCCAGAGAAAGAGAAATGAACCAAAAACACGGATAACGGCTACCATCAATTTTCAGTGAAACTACTTTAATTACCTTTATTGCCATCATGGAAAGTACTTCAGCTTGGATTTTTATTAGTAGCAAACTTTTTATTAACAGTAAACTAAACCTCATATTCCTGTATAGCAGATATTTTAAGGAAAAGGAAGATTACATTCTTTCATAGTCAAAATATTACTGGCAAGCTGAACTGGTCTGTAAACATGCTAACTCTGCATTTTTGCACTTACATTTTCCAAACACATTTTGAAGTACTTTAACAGACAAAATAATTCTAAACAAACAAAAAACCATCATAATGATTTAATTACACTGACACTAGATGACCCTAAATGTCAATATAAATTGATAATCTTCATGGGGTACAATTTACTTACACAGTACAGTCCCATCATAAAATTGGCTACCATACAATGGCAAAAGCCAACTTGAAAGAAGCTTCTGAAAAAGTTTGTTTGTGTAATAATCTTTGTGGTAGACTAGCTGGTTGATGTGGCATGGTACACTATGAAGGAGATGGCCACTGATTTCTTTCTTTTTACTTTCCAAGTTCTTAAATGATTTTAGCTGTCATATATCAGATTTTTTAAAAAAGCAACAAAAATCAACCGTCACCCAGGAATACTATGTGGTTGTTCCTTAGTATATTACTCAGGTTTAAAATCAGTGATAACCAACCCCAGCACATTTGTGATAACTACTAGAATCCTGGATGCTTTGCATGTAGGTCTCAGAATGAGGCATCACATTGAAACAGCCCTTGTAGCATTAAGGACAAACTCCCCAAACTCAGTGTTCAAATCTCCCACATTTCCACATCTTTTAATATAGTTACACATCTTTTAATATAGTTAATCACAATCTGCTTTTCAGTTACTTATTATGTTCATGGAATAGACAGTGCAACCACGCAGTGACTCCTCCACCCAACCACAGAAAACCTTAGTTTTAACAACTTGGAGAGGTAGTTAGTGTCCCAGGTGCCATCAACTCTGAGATTTGTATCATGTTTTCCATACAAGCAGGATAAGAACCAGCAGAGACACTATCCCTATTAGGTGTATTGGGCACCTATTTCATGTGAAAATTTGGAAAGTCAAAATACCGAAGATTAATAGAATGTTAATGTTAATGTGAGGAAAAAACATGTCATAACACATTAGGTGCAGAAAACAAAATACATGTAGTATATGGCATTTAAAATAGTTCTGTTTATTTGTTTTATTGTTCTCATACAATGTGTATCAGTTAATATAAAAACCACCACCAGAACAAGGTTGGCCTGTTAATTTGTCATTCACTCTCAATTAAAAAAAAAGTAGGCAAATAAGGTCACTTTTTTATTTATTGCTTCTGAGTTATGAAAAACAATAAATAATTCTTCCACTTAGCACTTCTGAAACTAACTAATGATTAATTTAGTATGTTATTTTCTGAGCTACATTAAAGGTGCTTGGTAAAGGCTGGAAATTAATGCCAAGACAGCACAGAAATACAGAATGATGAGCCATTCTGATACTGGGAAAGAAGATATTGGGGGAAAATAGATTGCCTATGGCTAAATATCTTACCCATTTGACAGTTCAGTGGAAATTAGGTATGCAGAAAGCAATCACACAATCTAAAATTTAATTAAGACAGTAGGTTTGCAATATTTGCAAATGACATCATTTTTACTGACATTTTTAGTGACAAGACAGCCTTAGTTTTGTGACTCATGAAAGATGGCATTGCTAGCAGCAAAATTTCCCTTATGAGCACCATCACTGTGTTGACTTAGCCAAGAGGACAAGCTACTGAATATCAAGTCATTGTTACTTGCCACTCCAGGCTTTCCATGGAGATATACCAGCTGAATCTTGACCCAGACAAATCAATTGTAACAGATTGTAAAGTTGAATGTCAGGTACTGTATGTTGTACTATGAACTACAGCTCCCAGAAGCCTGAAGGGGACTAGAGGAAGGAACTGCAGCATGAACTTCAACTCCCAGAAGCATGTAGGGAACTAGAGAAATTAATTGTAACATGTACTACAATTCCCAAAAGGTTGCAGGGGATGAGAAAAAGTGGCAGAGCACAGGACTCTTGTCTTTTATTGTAGCATTCCATAATATTAGCCCTAAAACTATGTCACAAAAAAATAGCAAGGTGGGGAAAGGATCCGCTCACCTTTTATGTTAACAGTTTTTCATTGATTTGAGCAGGGAGAAAATAGCATTACATTTATTAGTCAAAGTCCAATTAGGCACTTAATAGATAAAGTAGGATCTGGCCCTGAGAGCATGTACTAGATATACAATATATGTATTATCACATGTAAATACACAAAGGGAATGTAGGTCAGATAGTCTAGATAGCAATGACAAGCTGGGGCATCTGCTTTCTCCATTCACCCAAAAACAAATATTCAGTGTTAGGGTACAGAAACTAGTCACATCCTAGCCCAGTGGTTCTCAGTCTAAAATGTTTAGATTCAAGACACCCAACATTAGACTCAAGGCCCTCAGAAAATGCCAGTTTTTAGTTTTCACTCTTTTTTTTTTTCCCCCCACTATGGAAACATAATAGAACAAATCTTCTGCTGTGCAGGACCAGAAAGACCAGAGCAGGTCAGAGTATTTTTGACACTATAAATTCATACTTGAAATAGTTGCGTTTATTGTGTGAATCGTGTAGGTGTTTGCACACCAGGTATATTAACATTGTATGGCATTCCATGACGTCCTTGAAAGTATTAAAACACCATAGGGTGCTAGAGTACCCTGATTGAGAATCACCGTCCTAGACGTTCTTCACTTCCTTCCTTCAGAATCCATACTGGAAACTATGGAGAAATAAGATATTTGGTGTGAAGCATGAATTTGTCCTTAAAATGACCTGAAGTTATTGTGAAAGTCTGGGAAAGCTGCCTACACAATTTCTGGGTTTCCACCCCTCCTGAATTCTGTATGATTTTATGAAATAATGGGCGCATCCAGATGAGAGTGCACACGCCTCTTGTGGCGTCTCAAACCAGTTTGAGATGCCACAAGAGAGACGCTGAGAATGAAAAAATGTTCCCCACACTGCAGCACGGGCTCAAAATTTGATACATGGATTTCCAGATATCAAATAAAAACACTGTGGAGAAAAGCAAAGCAGGGTACAGTTCCCCACTGTGCCTTGAGGCAAGCTGGAGCTCAGACCTCCAGGGACGCACTGCCATCTGGTCAGAGCATCTGTATGGTGCCCCCTGCTGCTCTAGCACACTGTGTTCGCATGCTGGGGAAAGTAGGAGTGGTGCAAGGCTGTGACCTGGGCACTGTCCCCAGTAACTAGGGAATGGAAGGGGCGGGGGGCTGGTTGCAGGGTGTGGGTCCCCTGCAGCAGTAGCGGCTGTGGGATGCTCAGGGCCTGCTGCGGCCAAAGCCCCCAACGGCATGGTGTGGCGCCAGTCACCTCAGAGATGGCACTGCTCATGCTGCCCGTCACAGGACTGGCCTATCTTGGCACGGCTGTGTGTGGGGCTGTGCAGCTTTAGGCAGCACCAGGGCTGCTTGCACTGTCACCCAGGGGCCAGCACTGCTCACGGGGACTGCGTGTCATGCCAAGCCGGGTCCTGCCTCCATGGGCCTCACATGCTGTCAGGCCAGGCCAGGCTTGGACAGAACCCAGCCCAGTATGACACGTGGTCCCTGTGAGTGGCCCCGGTGCTGCCTGAAGGGAGACTGTGGGCCCTGTGGGGTTGTATGTGGGCCCTGCCAGGGGCATGTGTGTGCCATGCAGGGGAAGCAGTGGCTCTTCAGGGGGGCAGTCTGTGTGCTGTGCGGGGACCCTCTGGGGAGGCAGGGGGCCCACCTCTCCTGAGCAGCCCCACCCATAGAGCCACCCCATACCCCCAGTCCCCCCACAATATCCACATCCCCAAGCAACTCCACAAACCCCTCACCCACATACCCAGCCACAAACTCCAAATCCCTGCACAAGACTCATACCCTGCAAACCTCACCCCCATAAATCCTGCACCCACTCACAAACTCCCCCAACCTCCCTCTCCAAATTGCTTTACACTTGTAAATATATCAATAAAACATTGCCCTCTCTATATATATAATGGTGCTTCATATTAATACCAGAAGAACACTACGTTGGGTATTTTAATGAGAGAATTTGGGTTTCTTATCAGAGAACGTGTAATACATAAACAGGGAACACTAGGATCTCTGCTGGCGAGACAAGTGGCAAGACCTGTGCAGAGGAGCTGGTCCAGGGCCTGCACTGGGAACCCAACTGGAGGGCAGACAAGGTGGCTGACCTCTTGGCCATTTGGGGCCAAGAGAACACACTTTGACAGTTCAAAGCAGACCACCACAAGGAGCATATCTTCTGGGCGATAGCTGCCCAGATGGCAAACTGAGGGCACCTCATCCAGATCTGGCAGGGATGCAGCCTTGGGGCTGCAGGTCCAAGAGGCAGACGCTGTCACAGGTGGCAGCAGGTCACAGTCAGGCAGCAGACTGCTGCAGTGGGTAGAGGGTGCAGGGGCCACTCCAGGTTAGGGCTGCTTCAGCAGTCCAGCTGGCACAAGGGGTAGTGTCCCCAGATACCAAGTGGCTGGGCCTCAAAAGCTCCTGAGGGCAAGTAGCCCTGAGCTGCTCACCAGGGTAGGTTTTCATATTGCTGGGGCCAGCATGGGGCAGATTTTTATACTGCCGAGGCCAGCACAGGTGCTGCCCCCCTGGCTCTAGCTCCCCCTAGTGGCAGATCTGGGAGGAGTTGGGCAGGGTTATTTTGCCCCAAGTGGCACAACATGCCCCACACCCAAGGGCATGTCCAGGCACGTGTGCTGAGGCAAAAATTCATGGCTCAAATTTGTGCCACTCCTATTTGAGCTGCTATGTGGATGTGCCCTATAGATTTGTTTCAGACTGCAAACTCCATTTGGATGAGAAGGCAGGTCTTTGCCGTCCAATTCCTACATTCTCCATGTTTAACCAAAATTTCTAAGGGTAAGTCTGCCAGGTCAACAAGAAACAGGTATAGCAATAAAATGTACTAATGATAGGCAACACCAGCTCCTAATAGGAAAACTGGCTTGTCATGGGAGAGAAAGGGGAGAAAGTCAGTTGGCAGGGGTGCATCATTACTTGATGGCAGCTGGCCAAACAGTCACCTGACTGAAGGATTGCAAAAAAAGAGGAGAGACAGGCAGAGGCTGACCCATTTACTTCCTTTTAGGCCATACTCTATAGCTCAAGCTGAAGGATCTGTGTGTTGCCCCATAAGGCAGCCAACCTCTTTTCTGAATGCAAATGAACCTAGGGAAGAGTCCAGGGCACTGGAAACGCTGTGTTTAATATGTGGGTATGTTACTGATGCAAGCGGAAGCTGTGTGAAGCCTTTTTGTATCTGTATGCCTTTGCTTACATCTCATCTGTGCCTCCTGGAGAGTTAAACTATAAACAAGAAGGTTCTGAGGGGCAAATATTTTTCTGGGTGGTTGACTGGATCCACTGCATGGTTGGGATAGACTTAGATGAGCTTTCAAATGCAGTGCATTCTTCTTTAGGGCTGCAGAAATTGCTTCTTCCTCACACCTGAAGAAGAATGCACTGCATTTGAAAACTTAGATAAGTCTATCCCAACCATGCAGTGGATCCATAAAAAGATATAACCCAGAAAAATCCTTGTTTTTCACATATAGTTTCTAGACCACCACAGCTACAAACACCACTCCAACACTATCAAAGCACAATAGTTATATTTATGGTACAATCCCTGAAGAGGGTGCATTTAAACAGGATTTGACCTGCAGACAGGCAGCTGGACTGTTTCACAGTAGAGAGAACCAGGTAAAGAGGCCAGTACCCCAGGAAGAACCCCGGAACCCTCAAGAATGAAAGACAACACCTAGATCAGGAGTGGGCAAAATGCGGCCCGTGGGCCGCATGCAGCCTGTCAGGCCATTCTATCCAG
Organism: Alligator mississippiensis; assembly: GCF_030867095.1. Classification (NCBI taxonomy): domain Eukaryota; kingdom Metazoa; phylum Chordata; order Crocodylia; family Alligatoridae; genus Alligator; species Alligator mississippiensis. The sequence goes on from NC_081826.1 coordinate 218,822,028, forward strand.
CCTGCGGGGACCCTAAAAAATTTAGAAAATTAATATTTATCTGCCCCTGGCTGCCTGTAATGCAGCCCTCAATGGCTTGCCAAAACTCAGTAAGTGGCCCTCTGCCCAAAATAATTGCCCGCCCCTGACCTAGATTCTATTGAGGTTGTAGTGGATGAAAATATCAAAGGATGTTATCAGGGGACCCAGCTGTTACAATCTGGGGAGTATCCAACAGGGACTTTGGTTACATGCTGCCATAGTAAGTTATTCCTAGCAATCATTTTCACCCTAACTTCCAGCTTAGCACCTATCCATCTTCTAAGTTTACCAACCCTTCTGTGTCCAGAAAAGAGCTCTGAAATTACCTGAAAACTAGCTACGGAAATCTTTTTTTCCTTCTGGCGATTGACTGGCAGTTATTTTGCCAGGCTCTGATCATATTTTTCTTCTTGCACTGTGACAAACCCCTTCTAGCAAGCTCACAAGCAGGACATGTAGGGTACTATTAATTCATTTTCCTATTTAAATGAAGTTAATTTCTAGTTACCAGCACCAAGGAAAGACATAGAAGCAGCTGATAAATGTAGTAAGTGCATTTGTGGTTTCAAAAAGGTATTGGCAATGTATAGAATAATGGAACGTGAGGTAATCTGAGGAAAGAGGTACAGGTGAATTATTATCTTAATTTGTGGCACAGAATTAACAACAGTTCACTTTTTATTCATTTTTAAATGGTATGCCAGCAATGATCCATTATTTCAGGGACAGGTAATTATTTTGGGCAGAAGGCTGCTTACTGAGATTTGGCAAGCCATTGAGGGCTGCAAGCATAGCCCCACCCCTTGATAGGTGCCCCGCCCCCTGGTTGCCATCTTGGGGCCAGAGTCCCACCCCCTAACCCCTGACCTTTGCCACCAGAAGTCCCTCCCCTTTCCCCCCCAGAATTACTCCTTTCAGCATGGGGTTTTGCCATCTCTGAACCAGAAAAATACCAAATTCAGTGAATGAACAAAATACCAAATCAAACATGTACTACAACATTCATTAATTTAATTAAAAAAATATTTTTGTTCTGATTTACATGCATTTGTGTAGTGTACATAGAGGTGATAGTATAATAGCTTAAAATGAAGTCTTACTCTTGTATACTGGGGAGGGGTGTGTGTGTGTGCATATATGCATGTGTGTGATGTGAGGGGTGGACAGAGTTTTGTGGGGGGCTGTGTGTGGGGGGGAGGATGGCTGGGGAGGGTTATGGTTTGTGTGGAGGGGAAGGGTTTGCCCACAGCCTGCCCTCCCCCCCCATCACACCCCACAGCAGGCAGAGCCCCCACCAGCATTCCTGCAAGCCTGGGCTTTGCACTCTTGTCACTCTTGGCCCTGGGGCACTGGCATGGGCCCCACGGTCCTGCTCACTGCCACTTGCCCCACTTGTCACTGCTGCGCTTCTCCTGCCACTTCCCCATACGCCACCCCATCCTGGTCCACTCTGGCACCACATCCCAACTGCTGCTGCGGTCCCAGTGCTGCATCTGGGAACCACGTGATGCCAGACAACGGCAGGCGGGGGAGAGTGGGGAAATGGCTGCAACAGGCAGGGGGAAGGGGCATCAAACGGACATGGAGAGCACAGCAACAGCTGGGCAGGAGCGCAGGGCCCATGCTGGTGCACTGGGGTCAGCACTGGCAGGGCCCAGAGTGGGGTGGGAGGAGCGTGAGGCATGGACTGGCAGAGGCTCTATGGAGCCAGGCTGTGCTGCTCAAGCAGGGAGAGAAGGGAGCCAGCTCAGCTCCACAGAGCCTCTGCCAGCCTGGACCCATGCTCCTGCCACTCTGCTCTGGGTCACACCAGTACTGGCTCTATGCTCCCGCCTGGCTGTCACTGCACTCCGTGCGCCTGCTCACTGCCCCTTCCTCCTGCCTGCTGCAGCCATCTAACCACTCCCACCCACCTGCTGGCCAGCACCACATTGTTCCCAGCTGCAGCACTGGGACCACAGGAGCAAGCCCCAGCTGGCCCTGAGGACTAGAGCAGTCATCCATGGTCCCCTGCCTCCCTCCCCGCCTCCTTCTTATCTGTATTTCCCTCAGCACAGAGGTGCGGCAACAGTCCCGGGCCAGAAGACTTCAGAAGCCCCTGCTCGGCAGTCTTCCAGCTGGGGCTTGGGATCAGGGGATGGGACTGGGCCGGACTTGCTGCTACAGCGGTTTAGTTCTGCCGCTGGCTCCCCTTGGACCTACTGCCCCCGGCTCCTGTCATCTTTGACAGGCATCCAAGGATAAATAAATATTAATTTTCTAAATTTTTAGGGGCTCCACAGGCCAGATAGAATGGCCTGGTGGGGCAGATCTGGCCCGCAGGCCATATTTTGCCTACCCCTGCACTACTTGGTACTTGTTAGGGGTCACTGGAGGTTTTCTCTCTGATACTTAAAGAATTAAGATGGGGACAAAGTTTAACATTCAAATCCAAACAAAACTGGATGAGGATAAATAATAAAAGAAATTGAGTGAACAGCAATAATGTATCCTGGACATTTGACCAAAGTAGCCTATACTTTAATGATAATATCTATGCAAACTACTTCTGCACATACTTTGACATTACAAAAGAAATTAAAAATAATGACTTAAAGCCAGCTAGAAGTATGTAATGCTTCTGCTCACGTTCCAAGCATACACAATCTCTTAACAAATTTGATCTGTAAAAAATATTTTACTTGTGGGCTCAGGTTTAAGAAGCAGTAGTCATACATACAGTGCTAGCACACCCACCTGATCAATTTGCATGTGTTATAATTTTGTTATTCATTTAAATGCTATAACATATGCCTTTAATTAATTGCTGGTGGTTTTGCACTTGCAAAAAAGACCAGCTTCAAAATGGCTTATCAGTAACCAATGTAAGGGAAGGGATGCTTTAATTCAGTGAAAGCAAAAAAAATACTATTACATAATTTCTAGTGTTTTCACAACTTAAAATATCTTTCTTCATTAAGAAATAAAATTCTATTAAATATTTAATTCTATTAAATCCATTAAATAAAACTATTCTTGCTACTCTCTTGCTATAAACATGCAAGATGGGAAAATAGCATATATAAAACTAACTGGGCGCTTTGGCAGGAGATACTACGTCACTGTAGCAACACACTACAGCGATGTAGCATCATCAAGCACAGGCTGTGACGCTGCCATTATGTCGCCAGAGACACACTCCCTCACTATAATGTATTGCTAGGGCAACATATGGCTAAAAATAACCATGAGCCGCTGGCATAGCGCACTATGTTCTGTTACTGCATACCAGGGCTGTCAGTCCTTGATTTGATTCAGCAGAGATTTGGCCTGATTCGGTGGCCAAATCTCTGACTCCAAATCGAATCAGAGGACCCTTTAATCTCTCTGAATCGATACAGAAACCTGCAAATCTATTGAGAGAGACTTGGACATAGATACAGCTTTAAATTATTTTTCTACATACCTCTAGGTAGCAGGGGCTCTGAATGCTGCAGTGCTGGGGCAGATGCAGTGTCCCATAGAAGCACAGGGGAATCCCGAGCACACTGGGCAGCAGACCTGGAAGTGGACCAGAAGCCCTTCCATTCCACTTCCTGGTCCACTGGGGAACGCGCGGGGGGGGCCCTTGCATCCCCCTGGCTTGGCTACTGGTGCAGCCTGGGTCGGGGGGGGGGGCACCCGAGGTCCCCCTGTGGCTGATTGCTGAGCTGGGGAGTGGGGGGCATGGGGAAGCCACCCAGTGCACTGCCCAGCAGACCCAGAAGTGGGCTGGAAGTACTTCCGGTCCACTTCCAGGTTCGCTGCTGAGCATGCTGGAGAGCCCCACCGCACTGCTGCGGGATGCTCCATCTGTTCCAGCACCGCAGTGATCACAAGCCGTGCTGTTACCTCAAGGTATGTAGAAAAAAAACATTTAAGCTGTGCCTGTGTCTGAATCCCTAATTCGCTGAACGAGCATTGAATCTTCAGATTTGAATTTGGCTGAATCGAATCAGTGACAGTGATCTGAATCAACAGATCAAATCACTGTTCCCGATTCAGACCAAATCCAAATCGAATAGGGCCTGTTTCACACAGCCCTACTGCATACTCATTTAGTACTTGATGTTGGAAATACTAAATGATGGCACAGTAAACAATAGCACCATAGGGCACTAATGAATAATTAAATTAAAGGGTAAAAAGTAACTGAAAACATCTATTGACTACTCTGATCATGTTATCCATAATTGAGTTTTTGTACTCTACAGCCATGGCTTCCTATTCCTTCATGAATCTCAGAACTAGTGCTCAGCTGAAAAAAGAAGCTGCTTATCTACTTTCAGTCAGTGTTCTTGAGGATTTAGAACCACAACTAGAAATAAGACAGAAGGAAAGCAGGTTGCTATTTTGATAAAGTAAATTTGGAGCAACGAGAGCACGATGTTCATATATTAAATCATGTCATAACAAATGACGAATGTATTATGAAATGAAATATGCCAGTGTCAAGTGTCATATAACAGATGCCAGTGCAGTGAATTCCGCATTCTCAATTTCATTAATTTTGTATTTTTCTATAAACAAATGTATGAATGCATTAATACATCATACAAGTTACTCGGTGGGGGGGTCCCCCAAGCTGTAGACTCTTCAGTGCAGCAGGTTTTGTGTTTCAGGGCTGGTTTCCCCCTAAAAAAAACTTTTAGGAGTATAATTATATCAACCATAGGTTGTAACATTTTACTGACAATCATGCCAGTAAAAACCCAAATGTGGAGATGAAATTATACAAACATAAAGATGCCATATACTGGTATTGCATCTCTACTAGGGGAATTTTGCATCTGCAAAACCAGAGTAAGCTATGACAAACACACTTTTATACTGGTATGACTGCATCTACTAGGGAAATGTTGTCCCTTTAAAAATCCCAGCATTATTAAAATGTGTAGAAATATCCAATGTGTACAACCCCTTCCTACAGGACACCAATCACACTGTTGGACTTAACATACAACAAGCAGATTGCAATAAATTTCTGGGCTTAATCCTGTAAATGCCATTACATCAGGTACAAACCTACAGGGAGCAAGAAGCCAAGAAAACTTCATCATCAACTTTATGTAAACAGTAATACAATCTTCCTCCTCTGCCTCAGCCCTTCCAAAGCAGTATGCATTTCATATGAATCCTGGAAGGAAGAAGGGGAGGTAGGATGGGAAACAAGTCAAACACAATTATAAGTTAATATTTTTTTGCTATATCTCTTCCTCGTTAATTGGGGAAACAAATGAATAAGCTACAGTAGCATGCTGATATGGCAAGCTGTGCAAGTAAAGGTCTTACTTTACCCAAGGTTTTGAAATGCAAACATTTACCCCTGGAGGCAAATCATGTTCAGCAGGGGCTTCTGAAGTATAGCACCCTGCCTAGTAGTACATTTTTTTAAAATACATTCTGAACTGTTATAAGGGGTTCCCAAAGTATGGCCCATGGGCTAAATGTGGGCTGAAAGCCCCTTTGATACACCCAGGACTGTTCCTTTGAAGTGGCCCTTCATGGGAAAAACTTTGGGAACTTGCTTTATGCAGTATGGCTTCAACTTTCAATCAAAAACACAGACAGGCTTTTTATTGGATAGGTTTAAGTTGCTCAAACAAACTTTATCTTCCTTTAGGCTTTTTTTAAAAAATGCTAATGATTCAAATCACAGCACTTGACATTTTCTTTTTAGTTTCTATTACAGCATCTGAGATAACAAACAATGAAATATCAGAGGAAAAAGAAATCTGTTTACAGATTTTCTTTGTCCTCTTGTTAATACTTTGCATAACATGAGTTTTCCTGTTTAAGTGGATGTTACACATGGCAGAAGATGAGAGAAGAACTGCTAAAACTCAGAAAAGATTATTCAAGGCCCATAAAATTGACAATGGCGCCTCAAAGACAGTTTGTTTGGATTTAAAAGTTGACATTCCATTAAATTAACAAACGGAGAAGTATAGCATAGCCTTTGCAAATGGCTTTCAAATTAATAACTCTTCTGGAAAATGGTTTCTGCTGTTCTGAGAAATTATTGAAGAAGTGGAGGTTCTGGAAAATATGCGTCTCATGCAAGAAGGTGAATGAATTAATCTTCTTTTCAAGACTGAAATCTTGACCTTGAAGTCATGTCTGCACAAAGGGCAATATCTTTTTTTATGGGTGCAATTTGAGCCAAGAAAATATGCTATTGTTTGAATGTGCAAATCTTAAGGCTTCTATAGTTGCATGCAGATGGTAAAGTAATAGGATATGCAATTGCAAGAATGGATGTCAAATTGGAAATTGTGTCCTTTGGCTCCAGCTTGGCAGCCATTGCTCATAGTGTTTCCAGGAGACATCTACCAACTGTAAACTCATTGCAAGTGTAGATTGTACACTCACTGCTCCAGCTGGGAATGTTCTTCATTTGCCAGTGGGCAGACACAAGCTATTGTGCTTGCACTCCACCTACCAAACAGTCTTAAAAATCAAAGCCAATGGTGGCAAACAGGTTGCCAACAAACCTCTAAAAGACTTCACTGATTTCTGCTCTTGTTCCTGCATGCCAACACTCCATTTCTGGCTCCTGACCTTGGCTTGTCTCTTGGCTTTCAACCTCCAGCTCATGACCCTGGCTTCTCTCTAGGCTCCCAGCCTGTACCTCATGATTCTGGCTTCATCTCTGACTCCAATTTATAGCCTTGACTAGCAATGTCCCAGATGTTTCTACCTGCAGGATCAGGTCCCTCATAAAACACAAGTTGAGATGGTCTCTTAACCATCCCTCCCCTTACCCCACACACACCATACAGAGATTGGGTACTGCTGCCACCATCCTTATTATGTAATAGGCCCATATTTAGAACAGTTAACAAGAAAGTAGAAAACATGAGGCTTAGGCTCTTCTCAGTCTGAGGTTCAAATGCACATTTCCCATCCAAGAGAGTGCCCAAAACAGAAGGTGTATGACTAGGCCTCCTGTTAAAGCAGTGCAGAAAGGAATGCAAGATTCATGGGAACAAGACAATAGTATACAAGAGAGCATGACTTTCCTGGTAGGGAGAAATCCTGGTTTCTAATCCCTGTTCTCAGAACGTTTTTTTTTAATCCAGTGATCTTCCAGCATAAAATATGAATGAGCAGACCTAGAAGTGCTACAAATGTTCAGCTATTGTGTAAAAACTTGGGTAGGACTCCCCCACATCCTAAAAAGAAAACTGTAAGGCTAATCAGCTCTTTCAAAGCAGGGAGGTTGTTGCATTTACAGCATGTCAGAGTAGACTAGATTAATCAAGTCTACTGGACCATGGTAATTACCACATTCCAGTGGACTCCAGCATCACATGCATCAGCATCCTGCGCTGAAAAATGGCGATGGGTGCTATAACTAAAGCTCATTCAATGAGCTTAGTTAAAGCACCCCCACAACCATTTTTCAGTGTGGGGATGCTGATACACATGACACTCCAGGCACCTTAATTACAGCAACTCTATGAGCTGGTCTAATTAAAGCGACCCTCCTCCCCTACCCGTCAGAGCAATGTATAAACGCACCTTGATTCTAAGTAGATGAAAGTGCCTCTATTCTGGAGAGGAGTTGGAGTTCAAATACACTTTATATCCATCATTTGTTACCAACTAACTATAAGTGCTTCCCTAGTCAGGATCCAGGAATTTTGAATCAGCCTCCTAAGGTGCTGTGACATTCCTTTAAAAAGAGATATGGAGTACACATCCTGGGAGCCAAGAGATGCAAACCAGCCACCTGCAGAGACAGCAATTACCATATTGAACTTGAACTGGCAAAAGAAAGCACTGAGCATTCTTAGCTGTAAGACAGGACACCCTTCTTCTTTTGAACCACAAAGTTACCATAGTAGAACCTTTTACTGTTAACATGGTAGGGGACAATTTTCTACTGTCCCTATGTTTAACAATGACAGTACCTCTCCCTGCCCAAAATATGGTGCAAAGTAGCAACCAATGAATGTTTGTGCTTCTGAAACTACTGATCCTTTCTCAGCTTCAGTATCCCAACAGATGAGAGTGAATGCAATATAGCTGATACTTCAGTTCTCTCATAGAAGGTGGTGAATAAATTCCAAGAGATTTTAAGGTGACCATGGTAGTTCTTTAGCAAGTGAAGTGTTCTCACACCTAACAGCTCCAAAACCTCTAATGGAAGGACTTCAACAGTGTTTTGGGCTCCCATAGTGAAACCCACTCATTCCAACAAGGAAAAAACACAAACACTCTCATAACTGCCATAGCAAAGAATAGCAAGGCACTATCAGTAGCATCTATGGCCACTTGCCTATGGTATCACTTGAGCCTCTGTCGTAAGTGCCAATATGACTTTTTTCTGCTCCAAGGGTAGGGAGTCCACATTAGCAAAACACTCAGATGCAGAAATCCTACCTGATAACTGCCAGTTCTGAACTAGAGACTGGCGGAAGAAACCTACTCTCAAACAAGTCCAAATATTCCAGAAACCTCTTTTGTGATAAACCAGAACTGCTTTGCCTTCTCATTGACAAGATCTACAACCAGTGAAAGGCATGGAAAAATACTGCGTGTAAAAAATATTGACCCTGTAGGAGGAACTTTTAGTTGCTGAGGGACTTAACAGGCTTGTGTCCTACTGGCCTTTACCAGACTGTTTGATTATGGCCTGCAAGGCAGGCCACCCTGGCTGGGCCAGAGTACTGTAGAATATCTACATCCATCTTTCAAACATCCTTAGAGGAAGTCTGTGAGTCTTCTCACACTTCTGCTTGACATTCGACAGTACTGATAGTGCCTACTGAAAGATGGGGAAAAGTGCTGCTGTCCTTCAGTAAAGTGGTGTTTTAGTAGAGTTATGAATCTTTAGGGGGGGGAGGGGTTTAGAGGGTCTCTGGGTTTTTTTGGCCATTTGAGAAGAGCTCCAACAACTGACCTAAGGCAGCAATTTATCTAAGATGGTGAAACACATCCCTGAAGAACTGAATTCTGCCTCTGGGTCTTCTCTGTGCATTGCTTTTTTACACAAGGCCATGAGGGAGAAGACTCAGAGCAACTGCTGCGGGAGTAACCAAGCAGCCAAGACAAGGACTGCAAGCCCAAGATCAGGCACTCGGGATGGAGGGGTAGCAGGTCAACTCCAAACAGGAAAGACTAACACCTAGGGGGCCTGTGAGTCACCAGATGCAGGTGATAATCAAAGGGGCTAGGGTAAGGGCATGCACAGGAGTGTAAGGGCCACCAGGGAGGAGAGTGCTTTGAAAAGAACAGTAACCGGAGGCAGCTTTGCCAGGAGCCAAACCCCTTACAGAGAAGGAGTAACTGCCAGGGAATTCAGGCAATAAAGGCAACCCTTGGAAGCAGGTGATAGACCTGGGTTGGGTAGTGTCCAAGGGAGATTCATTCACTCCAAGCAATAAATGTTTTGTGTTAACTTGACAGCTCGCTTTTTCTGTTCATGCACCTGCTCAAGTGGGGTTGCCTCTGTTTAGTGACCACGTACTATTTTTTTGTTTTAGCGTTAGCTTCCCCAGTGCAGGGTGTGTTAAGGTGTGAGCCTGCTGTTCTGGTCTGTTCTCTAACCAGTGGGTTGGTTGGGACTAGAGGGGAAGAGGAGGAGGTCCCATAGTTGTCCAGAGCAGAGCAGAGCATAGCCAGAGCTCAGAGCAGGGCAGAGTTGGAGCCCAAAAGAGGATAGAGACTAGGCACTAGGCAAAAGGTTCCCCAAGGTTCCTGGACAGTCTCCCAACATTTATTCCTCCAAAACATAACATCAGAGGTATGGCCAGACAGGAAAAGCCCCTGGGGCCAGGTAAACAGGACTTTGATGGATGGAGGTGCTACTACAGTTTTTGCCCTCATCGTGCCACAGGACAGTAACCTCATTTTCTGAATACCCATCTTGAGATCCTAGGGTTACACACACATACAACACTAAGCAACTGAAGCCACTGGGAACTAGGGCTGTGCAAAGCTTTGGTAGCCGATTCAATTCGGAGGAGATTCAGCCTGATTCGGCAGCAGAATATCTGAATCGAATTGGGAAACCCATTAAAAGGTCCAAATCAAATCAGAAGCCTCTGAATCTATTCAGAGAGATTTGGAAGGCTTGCAGCAAACAGAAACTGAGAAGAGGGAAGGGGATGAAGTGATTTTCCATATATGAAGAAGACTGAGAGGCGGGGAAAGACTGCTCTGGTAGTGACATCTGTAGATGGCCAGTGACTGTGATTTCCCCCCTCCAGGTGATACGAGTTTTGCTTTCAACAGTTTGAGGTGTATTTTCACAGAAACCCCTCCACCTCTCTCCTTGAAACTTGGCAGGCATCATACCCTCAGAAGGGGCCACCATCCCTGTTGTTTTGATCTGAATCTGCAAAAACATGACAGAGTTATAGGTATTTTAGTGATTCCCCATTATAGTCTATGGCCAAATTTCCAAATTGAACTGGGACAGTGATTCGAATCACCAAATCGAATCACTGTCCCTCCGGATCAGCCAAATCCAAATCCGAAGCGAATGCTTGCTGCTTCGCACAGGCCTACTGGGAACTATATATACACACAATGCTGAATTCTCTTCAAGGTACATCAAATTAAACATCAGAAGTTAGTGGACACTTGACATTAACCTCTCTGTAATTCAACTCCCTTTATACAAGATGGGTTTAGTAACACCATCTCATTATGGTGTTATGAAAAAAAGTCACTAGTAAGTTTGGAGCATTCAGAAATTGCGGCACTAGGCATAATAAAACATGAGACATTGGAAGTTATGTAGTCAGAGCAGGGTCCGAATCATTTACAATTAAAAAAACAAACACATGGGCTACATGTTAAATGAGGAGAAAAAATGCTGAATATTGGTTCATTAATCCTGTGCACTGAAGGCAGCAAGAGTCCTGAGTAAAAAAACAGAAGGAGACAGAACTAATGACTAGCATAATACTTTTACCCAATTGTAAATGAAGCCTTAATTCTGACGTTTCTTAAGCTTGGAATGCCCGACCTTGTAACCTTGTGGTTTAACATAGTTGTTTGTATGAAATTTCCTGAGTTTAAAAGCAAATTGAAATTCTGTCAGATGGAACCATATTGATCCCTGTATCAGTCTGCCACCAGGATTAAATCTTTAGAAATTTCTGCTGTGGTATTACCGCCTAAACTAATTAGCTGATGGGAGGCCATTTGGCACAAGTAACTGGAAGGAAAAAAAAAAGATTTGCCTGCAGATTTATAGTTATTTGCTAAATGGCAGAGAAATATTAGGACTCGGGAGTCTTTTGTTCAGCTCCAAGTTCTGGAGTGTATTTCAGTGGTTACAGACCCTTCTGTCTTGCCTTTCCTTCAGTAACTTGGGTCACCCATAACTGTATTATGTGAAAATCTCACAACCCTTATTATGTTAATCCCTGTGATATCATTGTATGGCCATGTGTAGATGAAACTAGGTGCATGTGTGCATGACACTTTAAAGAGGGCTAAATGCTTTCTGCACCACTTTAATTGTGTCGGTGTTTGCACGCCTTGGTGGCATATTGTGCATTAATTCCAGCTGCTGTAAGAAATTCGGCAGCATAATGCGTCTTAAGTAACTTGGGATACAGCAAACTAGAACTCCTTCAAGGAGTTTTAGTTTGCTGCACCTACAGCCGCGAAGCAAAGCACTGGGCTCCATGCAGCTCTACAAACAGCCCTGCAAGCAGCTTGGCAGCAGCCCAGGAAGACCAGCTCTGCCCAAGAAAAGCGACAAGCCTGATTTCTCCCCCCTCCCCCACAAGCCTGCCTACCTGAGCTGTGCGGGGGCCTGGTGCTTCCCTCTGTGGCTGCAGTCCCCCTGGGACCGCCCGAGCTGGGTGCCTGTGGGCAGGTGCCGCTTGTGGGGGGCCTGCCACTGCCTGAGGGAAGCACCAGCCCCCCTGCTCCGCCCACCAACAGCTCGCCTTCCACTCCCTGCCGCTGGAGAGGCAGGTAAGTCAGCAGGTGTGTGGACAACATGGAAGTTTAAATCAGCCCTAAATTTAAGCAGTGTTTTTAAAAATCCACGGTTTCAATTTAGGGCCCGCTCTTCTTCTACACATGCCGTATCCTTGCAATCCTACCCTCATTTTACAGATCAAGAATTTAGGCATGAAAATTCTAAGTAACTTGCCCAAAGTTACCAGAAAATTTGTGGTAGAGCAGACAGAATTAAACAGGTCTCCTATATCTTAGACTAGTCCTCTTAACCACTGGACCACCTATCTAAACCCTCTCCCTTCCTCTGCATTTAACTAAAACAGCTTCTTCTACCTCAATGCCTGGATTCAAAAGCAGGAGCATTCAAACACAGAAAGTGTTTCCTTCCTTTTTTTTTTTTGTCCAGTACCCAGCTTGAAACAGTAATCAGCAGCTAGAGTACTTTTTTTGCTCAACTGTTCTATAGGCTAGCACTACGGAAGAAAGAGACTTGGGGGTCATCATTGACCACAAGATGAACATGAGCCTTCAATGCAATGCTGCGGCTAGTAAAGTGACCAAAACGCTGGCTTGCATCCATAGATGCTTCTCAAGCAAATCCCGGGACGTCATTCTCCCCTTGCACTCAGCCTTGGTGAGGCCACCTGGAGTACTGCATCCAGTTTTGGGCTCCACAATTCAAAAAGGATGTGGAGAAGCTTGAGAGAGTCCAGAGGAGAGCCATGCACATGATCGGAGATCAGGAAAACAGACCTTACGACGACAGGCTGGGCACCATGGGACTCTTTAGCCTGGAAGAGTGCAGGCTCAGGGGTGATCCGATGGCCACGTATAAGTTTATCAGGGGTGACCATCAGTATCTGGGGGAACGTTTGTTCACCAGAGCGCCCCAAAGGGATGACTAGGTTGAACGTTTATAAACTACTGCAAGACCATTTCAGGCTGGACATAAGGAGGAATTTCTTTACTGTCCAAGCCCCCAAGGCCTGGAATAGCCTGCCATCGGAGGTGGTCCAAGCACCTACATTGAACACCTTCAAGAAAAAACTGGATGCTTATCTTGCTGATCCTGTGACCCCAGCTGACTTCCTGCCCCTTGGGCAGGGGGCTGGACTCGATGATCTTCCAAGGTCCCTTCCAGCCCCAATATCTATGAAATCTATGAAACAGTGGACAGTCAGCCCACTTGCCATTCAGAACTGAATACTGCTTGCTGCAAATGGAAACATCAGAAAACAATGCTGCCAGCAACCTATTTTGAGTATGTATAAATAATGAAATTCAGAGCCCTGTAACAGCCTAATCTGGGCTGATTTTTAAGACTTATACCCCTGCCAAAAGATGACCCACATACTAGCTTTCAAGACCCTGCTCAGAAAAATTAGAGCATTAAAGCTTCCCAAAGAAGTGGTTGCAAGATTGGTTGTGTTTTGTTTCTTAAAGTGGGCAAACCAACATACCTCATTCTAAAAACTGAACACTTTAAGTTGAAATATTTACAACAAACAAAAAACAAACAGACCAAAAAAGACCTGCCCAAGCCAGACACCTGCCATAGAAAAACTCAGCCCAAACAGCTGAAGTCTGGCAAAGTTACAATCAAATAAAACACTTCTAGGCAGGGAAGTGTTTGGCATTCTTTACCAGACACTTTGCTACCAACTCTATAATACTGGTCTCAAATGGACATGTAGCAAATATCCTACTGCAAACAGGAACAGTATAATCCAAAGAGCAAGTACTATATTCATTGAATGAATTCTAATTAGGCCTATATACCTTTGATATTTTGTCAGTGTCTGCAGTGTAAAATGGAAGTGGCTTGAGCTTGGAGTACCTGGACTAGCATAATCAGCATAAAGAATATTGGCAGGAGCCAGGAGTTTAGTTCTTGCTAGCAGTCAAAGTACAAGACCTCCAGGAGCACTGGGACCATACTTTGGTGGCTATCTTGTTCTTCTGCATTCTTCACTGCCATCATGCTCACCGCTTCTACTATAGCCTGCTACCACAGGCTACAAATCACACCTTTATTTTGCCATGCAGATGCACATTAAATGCAAAAGTAATCTGTCATTTTCAATGACTCTTCCTTAAGAATAATGTCTGGCAATCTAAGTAAATTAAAATTGCCTGGTAGTTCTCAAACTACTGGCTTCTACTTTTTTATCCAAGACTTCAGGAAAGGGGGAAAAAGGCAAATTAAAAAAAACTACCTTTATTTTTTTCTTCTTCAATTACACACTTTTAAACAGGGATGTATTTCATTATTCTGACATTCAGGCAATGTTGACTTCATAGTTTAGACAGGGAAAAGTAAATCATTGTCAGCTTAACCTGAACATACCTGCATTACTTTTTATTGACCAGTTATGTTGTCAGAAGAAAATCCTCCTCAGCATCAAAATGGAGCACTTAAAAATAATGCAAGAAAGCAAATGTCTACATACTGGTCTCTGCAGCAAATAAAGAGATTTTATAACTTTTAAAATATTTAAGTCCATAATTGGATTAATATACACACCTTATGTGTAAGGAGTTCAGATCATATAAACACTGTACAGGCCAAAAACCCTTGATAATTATGGTAAACAGGTGCATAAGAAATACAGATACTGCACGTATATACAAATATTATGGAGCAACAAATTTGGTCAAATAATGCAAAGAATGGATTTCACATTAGAATGGTCAAGTTAATCTTCTACCTTTTCAGCTCAAATCAAAATAAAAAAAATATATAACTCTGAGATTAAGACAGTCATTAATACAAACAGGTAGAGTAGAAACTCTTGACCAAATTACAGTATGTGTTTTTGTAGGTCAAGTTCAGATTTTAAAAACAAAAATTTAACAAAATCATTAACAGCAACAGTGACAAAACAAAGAACAGAGTACACGTGTGTGTTCATATGAGCACATAATCCATCAAAACAATACACTGCACTTTTGCCTGTTAAGAAAAAATAAATTACAAAATACAATTAAAATCCCTGTAAATGCAATAATGAATTCAAAGGTGTGCATTTATCTATTTTAATACACATTTTGAATGCTACTATAAAACAGATTAAAAATAAATAACTTTGCCAAGAGGCATATGTTGATAGAAAAAAAATTACTACAAGTTTAATTACTTGTAATTAATTAATTACTACAAGTTAGGAGGATTTAAAAAACTATGATAATTAATCTGAGGTTTGGTCAACAAATCTGTCTTGTCATTTCCTTCCTTTTATTCCATCTCTCCAAGCTACTGGCAGCTACATATGACAAAAGCACACCTCTGTCATTATGGCTTTAAATGAAGCCGACTTGAAAAAAAAAATGGAATGGGCTGCCTTTTCTACAGAACAGCTGGTTTGTTCAGATTGCAGGCACTTCAAAAAGATTGTGCTGGGGGAGGGGGAGGGAGGGGAAGTACCTGACCCATCCTTTCCATAGTATCTTACAACAGTCGCAATATTATACTGAAAGGTAAGAAAGTTCCATAAAACCACAGCAGTTTTGCACACTACAGGCTAGTATGCAGAGAAGACAGTACAAGTCTGACCCCCTTCCATTGTTTGATTTTAAAATCAAAGAGTAAAATATTTTACAATCAGATCTTTCATCATTATATGGCACATCCAAATTTTTAGTTTAGAGGATGTTGTTGTCATTCAGCAGTAAACTCATTGGGAACCCTAGACTTTAATTCCTATCCCACTTTAACCAAATTCACATTTAGTTTTTAGTGTATTTTATAACTCAATATCTTTTGTCTTTAGACGGTACTGTCTAATAAAACCAGAAGCACAACTTACATCATACAAGCATTTGTATTTTTGTACAAGCACTGTTGCCATTTCTACTATACTGCAACTCCATTAGAGGCACAACAAAAACAGATTTTCAGACCCAGAGTCTACTGGTGATATTATATCATTTAGACCAGTGTTATCAGTTGAATCCATCTAGCTGCTTCTTCCATTTCTCTGTGCAGTAAATGTACCATGATATCATGGAGAGGATTTAATACTAATACAATACAATTTGTGACTGCAGTACCATCAGTAATACTGAATAAAAGAACTCAAAACAAAACAATGCAGATGTCACAGACAAAATAAAATATCTTAAGGTAAGACTTTTTATTATTTTTAAATGCTTGGGCAACTATATTTTTCTTCTGTATCATCCACTTGAATAAAAGATTCTTTCAACATGCTGTTACAGAATTCATTAAATACCAGATTTAAGAGACATCTGGTCTTCACTTAAGACACTGTTAATGCTTTCTAGGACAGGAAAAATGCTTTTGAAGTTTAGTTTTGCTAAAAATAGAGCAGTGTTCATTTGTACCATTTCATTGGTCCATTTATTGATGGTCAAAGAAGCGCTCGTGTTTGACAAAACTTTAAAGCTTCCAGAAGAGATGAATTAAAGAAAATATGAATGTAGGACAACCAAACCAAAGTCTGGAGGCATGACATTTTTAAGAGGGAGTCCTTGAAAAACATGTGGTCACTACAGAGGTGATTCTGTTTAATCACAAGACAGCAGATGAACAAGCAAGTAATTCCCCATGTTCTGCCTGCTTCCAGAGTCATTTGTGGCGTTGAATAGTTTTCCTTTTCCTTCTCTTGAAAAAACAGCAGCACCTACAATTATGACAGGAAATATATTTAACAAAAATGAATCCACAAAAAAATGGCTATATATATTAATATATTATATTAATATATTAAGACCGAAAAGTTCTAAACTATTACAAGATGCATATTAATTTCTATAGTGAATGACTGACATGTGAAGCTAAAACTAAAGTAGACTTACTGCTAATACATTTCACTGTCTTTTGGGGGCAGTAAAATAAGTCGCATAATAAAAGAAACCATTTTTTAAAACTACTACAATTTGATGCCAAGGAACAATAGGTGTAAAAGTGAAAAAGAAAAATGGAGCAAGGGGGGAAGAATAATGAAGCATTACATGAAGAATTAAAGATGTACTTTCAAAACAGTGTCTTGTTCTCCTGTGTACTTTTTTTATTAGATGCTAACATGCCAGACATGAATTTAAATGTATTTTAAGTACTCGCAAACTGAACACCAATTCTCTTATATGGTTAATACAACCCAGTGTTATTTTAGAGGCACTTAGCACATAGAGAAAGGGTCCTAGTTTTTTTTTTTAATCTCAGAACAATATTTAACAATAATTTTAAACTTCATGTTCTGATTTACTGCTGTAATAAAAACTCAAGGAAGCTATAATCAGACTTCAAAAGATGATTGGTACCACATAATAGCATTCTCGTCTCTGCTGTATTATAAATATGAACAAAAAAGTCCAAATTGACAATAATAATTTGTCATTTTCATTCAGTGGACTGTCTGGGAAACATGTAATAGCAAACAAGAGACATACCAGAAAGGCAAAGAAATAAATAAAAGAAAAATGTGAAATAAATGCTCCAAAAGGGGAAAAAGAAAATGCAAAAAGAAAAAAGGATTTATTGAAAAATAAAATCGAACACTAAAAAGTAGAAATACTAGGTGGAGGAGGAAAAGGGGGGAGATAAAGAGACTGAGAAGCAAACACAACTGTATTTTTTTCTATGTTACATTAGTCTGAACAAATTTAAGCCTCTCTCAAATTCTGAGTTAAACCCTATTTTGACTTCCTGGTCATATGCTTTAAAGTTAAAATGTACAATATGGGAAATGTCCACAATATTTATTACAAATCTAAGAAGTGAATGTGTGATTTATTTTAGGGTCCTTTGCTCCAGAAAACCCGGATAAAGACTGCTACTCTTCCTATTTCCTCCTCCCAGCAGAGTGCAAGTGGCAGATTCTAAAACCCTACAGATACAAGATTGGTGCAATTTCAATAAATCAGTTACACTCCAAAAGAAATTCTGCCTCCTCATCTCAGGAGATAGGGACAGAGGATGTGGATTTGGAAAAGAAGCATTTACTTTCCAGTAACTAAAGTTTGGGAAGTGCTATCCTTGTGCACTTCAAGGAACAGACATTTCAAGCAGTTGAGCCTGCTCCCAGCAGCCCATATATAGCACACATCTGCTCTGCCTCTCTCTCTGCTCTATGGCACAAGTGTAAAGAGAGTTCTTGTTTCCTGTACCAGAGTATTAAGAATTCAGAGAAAAAATGGTAAGCAAAATGTACAGACATCTTAAATGGCACTTACAGGTAACATTTCAAGAACTCTTTTGGGCAGATACCATCTTGGAGCCAAAACTTTTTTCAGTGTCAATGATGGGAATAGTCTCATCAAAAAAGATTTCCACATACTTTAAAGCCTTTCCACACAGCCAAATCTAGCAATCCAGAGACTGAGGCCAGTCCCCAAGATTTACTCAGGCATTTGGCGCTGTAGTCCTTCCAAGACCAGGAAATGAATGAAATATTTTAAAAGGGTACACCTCTCAAATATACAAGACTTCCCCTAAACAATAAAGCCACTTAACATACTATCCAGGACAGACATAGCCCTGTCACAGGGGGACAAAACTCAAAACTAGGAAACCCAGAGAAAGTCAGGCCAACAGTTAATTTCATGCCCTAACCTTTACATCCTCTGCGTAGAGCACAAGGTTAGGCAGGGTATATATGAACTACTCAAACACTGCTAGTGGTAAAAAAGGGGGAAAAAAAGAAAACCCTTTGTAGTGGAATGCTTGGCCACACCTGAATTCACAGAAGAATTGGCATATAGACAAGCATGCAGAGGAGGAAAAATAAGGGTCACTGGGTGTCTCTACATAGGATGCTTTTAGTGCAGTAGGCTAGTTCTACTGTGCAATAACGTGGTGGGCAAAACCCGTATTAATGTGATAACAGACAGTAGAATTAGTCTACAGTGCATAACGGTCACCAAAAAAAACATGTGCCAGCGCTAATGTGCAGTAGCACCAATTACAGTGCATTAAGATAGTACCTGTAATTGCAGATACTTAACTTAATGCACCATAATTATGGTGCATTAATGAACACGTAGACACCACCTCTGATATTCAAACAGAGATGAATCAAAAATACACGATAAGACAAGGGGGAAGTGTACTTCCCCAATAATAGTTAAAGGCATACCACAGCTTAGTCACTAAAGAACTAAACAGTGGCAAACTACAACTAGTCTGAGAGTTAAGGGACTTTAAATAGGAAAACGCTGAATTTAATTATAGTGAGAAAATACAGTTAAAAATCCAGAGAGGAATCTACAAAATTTAAACACTTCTTTTCAAGATACAGCTACAGGTTTCCCTTGATTTATGCGGGTTCTGTATATACGAATCTGCTCTTATGCAAGGAGCATTTTTAGACCCCTAGTTTGTTATATGCAAGATAAATTTGCTCTTACGCAATCAGCACAGGTACTTGCTTGGGGGAGGAGAGGCAAGTCTGGGGGGGGGACAAGGGCCATGGGACTGGGGACCCACTCACCCCAGCCCCTGCTGCAGCAGCCCCAGGAGTGGCCGGTGCCAGCTGCATGCAGCTCCTGGGTTGCACCATGCTCTGCTTGTCCCCACTGACTCCAGCTCCTGAGCTGCACCGTGCTGTGATACAGGCAGATGATGTTGGCTGCTCCCAGAGCTGCTACAGCAGGGGCTGGGGTGAATGCAGACAAGCTGCGCCACACCCTGTGCCCCCTGGGGCTCTACTTGTTTCCACTCACCCCAGCCCTGGCTGCAGCAAGAGCCGTACCCTCCCACCCACAGACAGTTCCCTTTGCTTTGCTCCCTTGTGCAGCCCTGGGAGCGGCACCCCTTCTCCCACCTCTTCCCTTGTCCCAGCCTCACTTCCTCACCGCCATAGGAACCTATCCCTATTTGCTACATTATAAAGTGGGTTTGCTTTATGCAAATTTGATTTATGCGCCATTCTCTGGGAATGCATGTACAGCATAAATCGAGGGAAACCTGTACCAGCAACATTATCATTTTTTTTTTACAGAACTAAAAGACAAAGTGTAGTGATTTTTAAGAATCAGAGCTGATAAGCTTTCGTGACCAGGTTCAATTAGTATAGAGGTGTCAAATATGTGGCCCCCCAGGATGGATACAATCCACAGAGATGGGTCATCTGGTTTGTGGGGCTTCTGTCTTTGGCTGGACGTATCACCTCTGGATCCAGCCTGAAGGCTTCTCACCATGTCTCCCAGAGCTGTTATGGTGGCTCAGTCACCACCCAGGGAACTACCAAATTTATGGGTTTTGAATTACACTTTTAGCATATAAACTGATGGCAGGGCAGCAAACAGTATTAACCCCTGCACGCTGATCACACGAACAGCAGCTCTGGCAGCCATGGTAAAATGCTTATAGTCCGGAGCAGGTCTACCAACTCATTTGTATTTGATATCTCTGAGCTAAACTAAGGAGCAACTTTCCCCTGCCTTCCGTCTGCCTTCGAACTAACATGGCTAACTACCTCTCTCTAATTTTTAAGCTATAGCTAGCAACTCTACTAAAATCTACCTATAAATGCTACAATTGTTTTGATATTACACTCATTAGTAAGTAAGCTATGACCATCGCTGCTTAAATTAGGTTCTGAATGAACAGATCTATAGAAACTGGCTCACTGCCAGCCTTTCACTAATGGAACCGCTTTGCACTATTTCCTACTACTTATCATAAAACTTGATGCATGCCATGAAAACCCAAAATATTTTTAAAATGGGGAAGTTCTTAAATTTCATAGGTTCTGGTGGCAGATCACATGGGTGGATTTTTATGTCATTTTCCAAGTAAGCTCTTGGAAAGATTTGGCATTGGTTCTCTTAATTAGTTTTATTATATAAAACATTTCTGTGCAATTAACTCTACACTATGAGGAGGCTTGGGAGAACAGAGTAGGAGGAGAACAGTAAAGAGACAGAACTGATGTTAATATTGAAGTGATCACCTACAATTCCCTCCTATGTGTTAATTTTATACTACAGCACACTTGATATAAATGAAGTATGTCCTGGGAAAGTAGCCTGAGCTACTAAATAAGTTCACATCTAATGATTCCTCACTTTTTTGTTTTACATCTTCTATGACTCTGTGATTCAACTAGTTCTGGGTCTCTCTGATTTCCTACCTAGTACACTTCTCCACCTTTTCTGTGACTTACATGTGCTGCATAGTTTCCCCATTTTCTTTTCCACCCATCTAGTCCTGGCATTTCATGGATATTGCATAGTTATCAAAGCAAAGGGTACTGAAGTGGTAGAAAAGTCCTATCCGTAACCATTGTAAGGCAATGTCTCCTCGCTGCAGGTAGTCTGTAGGCTTGGCAGTCTTATTATTAAAGATTTCTTCCATTAACTGTGATGAAAGACTATTCAAAAAGGTATCCTAGTTAAAAGTATTTGATTGTATGAAACTGAAATAGTAACGCTATTTGATACAGGGAAATAAAGTATATGTTTAAAAAGTTACATTAAATGAATTTTAATATTCCTTCCAAAAGGTGCAATAAATCTTTAAAGTAAAGATCTGATACTAAAAATAAGTATTTAAATCTGTAAGTCCTGGAACCCTTAAAATGTTTTAAATTTTAACAAATATATCATTTAAATATACCTGTATTTCATAAAATAATGTTAACAACCTATTTTAAAATAATCTTCTGATATAAGAGCTTTCGTAACATTTTAAAATTTGGGTTACATTTATACCAGTTTATAAACCTACAAAGAAAATAGCTCCACAAATGCTGACATGTTCTTAAATATAATCTCACTAGAGGGCCTCGTTAGAATATATACTAACTATGAGTTAAACATTAAGCTTAAGGCTGTACTAAAGGCACTTAAAATGTGAGCGTCTGCAAATTAAAGCTCACTAACTTGTGTTAAGTGCCTTCTGAGCATCTTAAAGTTACACCACTCATGTACAGATAATTTTGGTCTGCTCCACAGAAATGAAATTAGCAATTTGCAGCCCTTCACGCATTCCAGGATACACTGCTTCCAGTGCCCTTCCCCACCGCACCCAACCCACAGCAGGGACAGAACCCAGGTGTCCCGAGTCTTCCCACATCCCTGCTCACCAGTCCTCTAGTAACAAGTCAGAACTGTGCAGACAAGAAATGGTAGTTTAAGTGTGGTGTGGTAACTCCACCCTGGCTTGGGTTTTCCTTAATTATTTTATGCAACATAAAAAGCTTGATCACATGAACATATTTGCTTGTTTTCCAATCTAAAATATTTGTGGATGTAATTTTTATTTATATGTAGCATAAACAGGGAATTCTTTTTTTCCCTAATGGAAAGCAACAGCTTTTTCTCCATTCTATGCAAGCTAAATTAAACTTTCAACACTTAAGCCTGCAACCTGTGCTATGTTAAACAGTCAGTCTCCTCCTTCCCACATCAGGACTGTTACTACATTTGTTTTTCTATTCAATAGTTCCAAAACATGCTGCCCTTTGCCTTAGACAGCTTCTTACCACCAATATGCCAAGCAATTTCACACCACCAGGCTGCTTTTACGATGCTGAAATATTACACACACTTCTCAAAACTCACTTCCTTCACTTTTACCTGACCTCAATAACTTCCAATCAAGTACCTCATCACCACTTTCTTCCCCAAGACAGAACAATCTTTCAAAAGAAACCAAGATGACAGATAAAAATCTGTCCCAAGACATTCATCCTTTGTTTTAACCTGATTTCTGACCTCTCTAATCTCATTCCTGTGTTGATGTTTTACTTGGTACATCTAAATTACTTTATGTCCATATTACCCTACTATCCCCAACTGGGGTTGTTGTTCCACTATGTTAGGTACTACACAAGCATATGTAGAAACAGTTCTTAAAATCTAAAAAATATTATTAGATCTGACCGAAAATCAGAATGTGTATTATGTGGAAAGTTTTCATGTTCTGAATTAGTTAAAAAAAAAAGGCAGTCAAAATGTCAGTATTTCTCATACAGCAAATTGTTACCAAAAATTCTCTTTGAAAAAGTGGAAACATTTTGATCTAAATGGAACAGTGACATTCCAGAACCAAGCAAAACTCAGTTTTGAGTTAAAGCAACTTTGTCCTCGTGAACTGCTGGACTGGAACTGTACTTCAAGGATTTCACGCTCTCACATTTCCTTTAGGTTAGATTTCCTGATTGAACTATATTTTCTATAATATCTCCTACTGGTTCAGCCAGATGGTAGACTGCTCTGCATTTTGGGAGATCTAATCAGAGGGTCCAACCTACAGTAGTGAATAGGGGGCATAAGACATTGGAAAGATAACTTCAAGTCACTGTGACAGCTCAGGCAGATGCAGTTCAAAGCCTAAATTGATATAAAATGAAGTGATCTGGTATTGTTTAAACTAGCAATTCTCAACTGGGGAGCCAAGGCACACTGGGGTGCCACAAGATCCTTTGAAGGGTGCTCATGGGGAGTGAAAGGAAATAAGTGAGGTGTGATGAGATAAGCAGATAAAGGCAGGCTCTGGCTTCAGGTATGAGGAAATAAATATATAAATGGTTTGAACACAGGCTCTCCCTGTCTAGCTGCTTCCCCATCCCCATTGCTTGCCCCCTTTGCAAGGAGGTAAGCCCTGTAATAAATACATTTAAAAAATGGGGTGGCTCTATTCACAAGCTATGGATGGGTGCCTTGAACCTAAAAAAGGTTGAGAACCACTGTTTTAAACCAATGGGTTTTGAGTCATAGAACCTGACCCAAAATATTTTTGGGAAAACTGACATCTTCCCCCAACTTAAGATTCCAAACTGGCAGAATTTACATTTTCCATCAAAAAGGAGACAAGAACTGGCTGTAGAGCTATGCAACATCCTAACACACCTATAGGTCAGTATAAAAATTAAATGACCACTTTTCTAATAGAAAAACCCATGAATTTAGAATGGAACAAATCATGTTTTTAATTTATGCTACATGCAAACATAAATATGCAACTTTTACAGGTATACCCATGACAACATGAGTATGCTTTGTGAGAACGAGGTGATTCTAATTGGAATACTCTATGTATTTGGTTTACATATATATTTATTCATCTAAATACAGATACAGATATGTAAATACACAGAGTAAGCACAGTAAAAATACCCTCAGTGTTGGCTGTTACGGAGTACCCCATTGCCAGTGATAGGATGTTTATTGGGAAACGTAAGCTTTCTGATATACACAGTAAACACTGAAACAGAAGTGGGAGATCTATATCTGGCTAAACTATGCTTGTGTCCATAGTTAAATCACTAGCAGCTGTGATAACAAATCTTACAAACACTGTTACAAAAGGTCACCAATTTTTACTGCCACAGAAATTAATGTTTATTTTTATGCAGAAGATGATGCTGGTTTATACTTATGCCATTTGGAAAAAAAAAGAAAAGCAAAAAAAAAAAAGACTTGACAGCAACTATAAAACTCAGAATGTTTGGGGAAAATACTAAATGTGTTCTTCTAAAATATGAAAAAAAATTATGAATGAAATACTTCTGTAACAGCTTTGACTTTCTTCATATTTTCAGAAGGAACAAATGTTAAGCAAAGGAACAAATGGAACAATTTCTTTATAACTGATTCCTACAAGCCCTATCATGCTATAGATATGAAAACTTGAGCTTAATCCTTACGTATCTGTATCAATTAAGTAAATTAACCTCACAGCACCTTATGAGATACAAATGTTATTTTTGTGGTTGATCAAGATTCCCTGCAATACATGGTTAAATGAAACAAAACAAAAAACCCCAATCAAGAGCACTTTAACATATTCAAAATAATAATGTATGCTACTACTACATCCCTGTTTGCAGCACCTATTTAGACCTTAAATCACCAACAAAATTTAAAAATAATTCTAAAGGAACAGTGAACCAGAAAATTGCAAGTTAGATTTCTTCCACAGGCAGTAAAGTAATTCTTTGGGAAAGTGAGATTCTGATATTTCACAACAGTTAACAGGAATAAGCTACACAAAGGGAGTTTAAGATTTATTAGTTTAACATATAGGATGCAAAAGCCACAAATCAAGCCTAAAGCTCTAAGATGGACATAGCAGTAATTATTTTGTTCAGAAATGCAGAACAAAGATAAATCCTATATAAACTGAAAGAAGCAACTGCTGCTTTTCAGTACTTCTCAGCACTGTTTGGGCTTTACTTTCATGGGTTTAAGTACAGTTTTCTACATTTGAAAATTTTACACTTTGGTGTTTTTCAGAAATGACTCCCCCAGCCTCTCTCTTTAGGATAAAATCAAGCCAAATCTATAAATCATCCAGCACACTAAATTATGGATACTAATGCTATTTTGTAATATAGGTAAAACAATTTAAGTATCTGATTTGACTATAACTTCAGGAAAATACTTAATGACTGTACTTGATCAGAAAGTATTTCTAACATGAGGTCACTGCAGTGATTAAACCAGACTGTGAACAGTTGAGAACAATGCTCCCTAGGTAGATCTGTCTGTAAAAGAATTAATTTCAACACATACTGCAGCATTTCGAAGAGAGATCTGCCCACCATAGGTATAAGGCAATACACATGTTTTTACATGCGATTAAGACTTCAAAAGAAGGCTGCTTCTGGTCTATTGTAATCTCATCATAACACTGAATGAATTGTTAGCAGGGATCTGGGTTTTCCATTTGCTGTGGAAAAACATGTATTTTCTCCTTTACAGGAGAAAAAAAGTGAATTTTCTCCTTTAAAAGAGAAAAACATGGGAAACCTATGTTTCCCTTTGCAGACTGAAAGCCCCAGCTTGCAAGGGGCTTCTTGGGGCTGGCAGGAGTGGGAGAAGGGTGATCAGGTAGGGGGTGCCACATGTGTGTGTTTGTGCCCATATGTACATGGCAGCCAGGTAGCACAGTATAGAGCAGCTCCCAACAAGTAAATCTATACGGGAGCATAGAGGAGATGTGGAGGGGTTGTGGGGGAGGGGCGTAGGCAAGGCATGAGGAGAGTGGGCGGGGGGGCATTTGCCCCCCAAATGTGTGCGCCCACAGTGGGAATGGGGCTGCAGCGTGGCCGGACCAACATGGACAGGAGCCTCCTCCATGGCCCAGCAGGCAGGACCTGGTACAAGAGGGCAAAGCAGGGTGGTGAGACACATTGATGCTGTCAGGACCACCAGCCTATTAGACAAGGACAGGGTGGGGGGCGGGAGAGAGACGGAACGGGGGTGACAGCTGACTCAGTATTACCACCACCAGGACCTCTGTATCTCCCTGCCCCACTGCGCCCTCCCATGCTGGGTCCTGCCTGCTGGGCCATGGAGGTAGCTCCTGCCCATGACAATCTGGCCAGGCTGCAGCTCCGTGCCCACTGTGGGGGGCACATGCCTCCCATACCACCCCACCGAAGCAAAGCCTGTGGTCAGGGCACTCCCTCTGCCCTACACACTCACGCCCTTCCTTAGACACTGGGAGGCTGGGGCCTGGGGGCTGCAAGCCAGGAATGAGAGGTACCAGCGAGGAGGGAGGGGGGCTGTGGGTCAGGAGTGAGGGACACTGGCAGGGATGGGAAACTGGGCCAGGAGTAAGGGGCACAGGCAGGGTTAGGGGGTGGGGGGCTGTGGTTTGAGCAAGGTGAGCTGCCGGGCTCAGGGGGCTGCAGATTGGGAGTGAGGGGCACCAGCAGGACTGAGGGGGGAGGGGCACCAGCAAATCAGGGCTGCTCAGTGCTACAAAGCAGCAGGGGAGGACAGCTACAGCTGGACCCATGTCCTGATTAGTGAAAGGGCAGGGGGAACTCTAATTTTCTATGATAAAACCAAAATCAAATGTCAAAATATATAGGTATTTAGAATTTATTTTAACTATTGAAGCACTGGGGGCTTCCAAATTGCTTTAAAAATGTAAATATATCAGTAAAATATTGTGTTCAACTAGTACCTATATATAGTGGTGTTTCATTTTAAATTGTGGGAAAATGTGGATTTTGGGTGTTTTAATCAGCAAATTTTGGATTTTAAACAGAGAAAATCAGGATCCCAGATTATTTGGGTAAACCTAACACTAAAGAAATACTTTTTACTCTGTAGCAACCAACCCTTACAGATTCATCTCAGTACAAAAGCAACCTGTGCGCCAAAGATCAGAATCTCTAACAGTGGTGGCCACCCACTGGGGACATGCCAGTACCCAGCCAATCTTCTCACATCCTGTAGCAGCAGAGGTGACAACGGGCAGGAGGCCACAACCTGTACTCTGTTCTTTTGTTGATAAGAATCTGCTGGAAGAAAGACTACTGTCGACATGGACAGAGGACATGTTGTAGTACGTTTGTAGATAACTCATCTCAAAGAACCAGTTACTAGATTTTGCTCTTGGCTATTAGCAGCCAGGTCCCTCTAAACTGAACTAAAATTAAGATCATTTTATAAGAAAGTAGATAGCAGGGGCTATTATTGAAAGCTGATGTTGAATTGTACATACAGAATCTCTCTTCTATTTGGCTTTGTATGTTAAACTAGGTTGCTATGAAATGCCTTCTACAACTGCAGTAGCAGTCATCCAGCCCCTACCTAGACAGATAGGTTCAAAGGTACTGGCTTCTTTGCTTCCCAAGAACACCTGAAAGACTTCAAGATAGAAGAACAGAATACTAGGACTTGGTCTCCTCCCAGGCATAGAAAGCTGTGGACAGGCCTGTCACTGAGACATGACTACAAGATGAGCAGATCTTGGAAACATGGCAACTTAGCTTCCATCATTCTGAATTATATACGGGAAGCAGGTCCTATATCTCTATTAAGGGCTTGGTGTCTTTAAAAACCCGGAAGAAATTTAACATGCTACTAGATTCTGCCAGATGAAGAACACAGTAACGTTTCACAACCACAGATGGTAAAAAGGAAGAGAACACATAGTATGGCTCAACACTTCATGTCCTCTCCTATAGAAAGTAAGGCAGCACAGGTGCAGTCGCAATAGACCCTACACAAGAAGGATAATCTGGCATGCATGGGGCCTTTACAGTACCTGGAAGTGGTGTCCTATGCTGCAAATGAACTGCCTCCCAAAGCAGAAGCACTAGCAATGAGTGGACTATTTGGCTTAGGAGCAGGCCAGATGGCTCTTGTTACTCCTCAATAAAAACTAGCCCCCTTGAAGCACCCCGTAGACAGGGCTAGACTGCTTGTAGTTTAGGTGGCACGCTGGGTAGCACCATATGCTTGAAGGCACTGACAACTGGCTTAGTGATTTTATCTATGTAGATGTGGTCCAACATGGACAATTTCTCTAAAAAGAAATACACAACTATAACTTCTTCGGGGAACACATCCTTTCTAAAGCCTAACAAAACAGGCCCTGATATAAATGTGGTTGGCATCTGGGTTGCTACTATGTTACTGCTATCATTTATGTTACTAATGAAACACTGCCATGAATGAGTGCATCCATTTGCTGATCAACTGCCCCCCACTGTGAAATCATGTTCTCAACAGCTTTAAAAATGGTATTTCTTTTTTTATATGTATATCACCAAGTAAAATCTCTTGTACTTCATTACAGGGGGCATTCTCCAAAAGTGTGCATTTAACATCCACATATCATGCATCTACATTATCCTCCTTTCACTGTAATGTACTGTGATTTTATGTACCCTACAGTTAAGTTTTTGTGATTAGTTAGCAAGCTGTCACCAGTTACTAATAATTTAGTAAGTGCTATACTTAAAAATATCATGTGCAAAGTTCAAACATCTGCTAGCATTTAGTGCCAGTTCAGATAAATTAGTTTTCTAGATGTTTTCAGATGTTAAGATATTACTTGAGTGTGTTGAAACATGAGTATTTTCTCTCTAAAAGAGCATAACAAATAATATATATAATTAATATAGTGCTATCCATTTAAGAGTATTAGAAAAAAATACACCACAAACTCCACCACTTGAACAAACAAGAGTTAAAGCAGGCAAAACAGCTCCTTCACATGCTGGTGTTTCAGTCTGTTTGTAGACAGACTATCTTATTGTATGATGAACCTCAAATCCTTTTGCAATCAGTGTTCCAATTGTAAATTGGTATGTTAAGAATCTTTAAATTAAAGTTTTAAATGCAGCAATGAGAAAGCCAATGGAGCTATTTCTGCTTGCCTACACTTTAGAACTCACCACATGTTCAACACTTTCTGGCAGCTAGGCACAAAAAAAAATATAAGGAAGAAAAGAGAATCAGAACACCATACAGTAGAAAGTCTACATTTTCATATATGAGACTTGTATTCAGAACAGTTATTTTAAAAAAGAGAAAAAAAACTAAAGCAAATATTCTTACCAAATCTAATTAAATAAATAGGAAAAGGAAATACATATTTCACTAAAGGTAAAGCAGGCACATTTTATCAGCTTAATATAAGTGTAAACTAATATTATTAACAGTCATTATGAGTAATGCACATTCTAGCATTTAACTAACTAAAGCTAAAATTAAGTTTAAAAGTAAATATCAAAGTATTTAGCCACTCACCAGCTGTAATTAGATTTAAAATAGATTTCAGTGAAAGCATTTGAGAGCAAAAGGATTTTGAAATAAATATGAAGTCAGTGAAATTCTGACAAGTTGAACACATAGGATCAAAATGCTGGCTGGTAAAATTTAATAGAAAAGAAAAATACATACTTTGTCTCATCCATTACTTCTACTTCTGTGGGGGCGGTGATAGGAGCATTTGAACGACCTGCAGTTGGGTCATCTGTGTTCAATTCTCCATTTGTTGAGCTCACCACCTGCAATAACCAGAAATATTTTAATAAGTTATACAAGTGCACATTCACATGTGTAAGATTCTTGAAGTTAGTAATAGAGTGAGAAATCTCAATTAGTGCTATTAATATATTAATCTTATGTACTGTTATGAGTATGTGAACTTTGCTTCATTCTTCTACCTTCCTGACTTTTCCTTCAGGCTGTTCAGGCTGCAGCCAACAACCAGCTGATTGTCAGCCGGACTGCCCTGGGTGAACCTGCCCTGAGACTATCCAGGTTTTGGGCCTGTCAGGAGCCCTAACAGGCAGACCTCCTGCCTGCGGGCTTTGATTGGCAGCTCTTAGCCCAGCTAATGAACCAGATGGCCACTGCCAGGGCCTCCTGATTGGCTGCTGGGAAGAGCAGCCTCTCCAGTTTAGTTCCACCTGTGGCACCAGGCTGCATGCTGGCCAACAGTTCTCCTGAAGGTATGTTCTGGTAAGCCTCTCTGCTATCCTCTCTGGCTTCCTGATTTTCTGTCTCTGCTCAGCTGTGTTTCTGGACTCCGACTTCTTGGATTTCCCCTTGAATTTGGTAACTCAGCCTCTGACTCCTGAACCTTGACTTGTCCTATGACTCAGACTCTAAGATTTTCCCCTGGATCTGGTAGCTTGGTGTCTGACTTCTGAATCTTGACTTGGCCCATGTTTTGGACTCTGCTTCTGGGTTCCCCTCTTGGATCTGGTAACTTGGTCCCTGATTACTGACAGCTGGCTCAGCTTGCAATCTGGACTTTACTCCCTGTTCCTGCTCTCCTCCAGGACAATCCTTTGATTGTTCACCCTGGCCCCAGGACAGTCCCAGGTCACACTGAGCTGCAGACACCCAGCTTCCAGCTTGCCAGTGCAGGGAGAAACCTAGGATCAGGATCCCTGGCTCACTGTGTACTGGCAAGTAGAAAGGGCATGACTGGCATTTGACCCCTGATTCCACAATCATGCCTCCTGCTATGAATGCGTAGCATGGTAGGAGATGCAAGTGTTACGATCAGATCCCAGAGAAACTTTTAATTGAACACGTACCAGGGGCTTAAGAAAAGGAACAAGTGTCAGGCCTTCCCCCTCCCCCACTCTTTGCATGATACTGACAGAAGCCAATAAAATTAAGGCACCTCTAACTTATCTCTGTCTTGCATGGCACCTCCAAATTTGTAAGCAGAGTGCCCTTTCCCCAGCAGAACCAGGTGGGTCATTAACAAAGGAACACTCATCAAGGAAGGAAAGACTGCTGGCTGCAGGATGCTGCAGGAGCCCTTACTGTTACCTAACAAATGGGCTCTTTAGCCTGGAAAAGCGCAGGCTCAGGGGTGATCTGATGGCCACCTACAAGTTTATCAGGGGTGACCACCAGTATCTAGGGGAACATTTGTTCACCAGAGCGCCCCAAGGGATGACGAGGACGAATGGTCACAAACTACTACAAGATCATTTCAGGCTGGACATAAGGAAGAATTTCTTTACTGTCCGAGCCCCCAAGGTCTGGAACAGCCTGCCTCCGGAGGTTGTTCAAGCGCCTTCATTGAACACCTTCAAGATGAAACTGGATGCTTATCTTGCTGGGATCCTATGACCCCGGCTGACGTCCTGCCCTTTGGGCGGGGGGCTGGACTCGAACTTCCGAGGTCCCTTCCAGCCCTAATGTCTATGAATCTATGAATCTATAAATAGAAGTATTTCTACCTTTAACACTCTAACACCTCTCCTTTTAAATTCCTTTAACTCCCAAAACATCTTGGTTCTCTCAGGATTTTTAACAAGTAAGCCTTCTCAATTCAGTGATGGGGTTATTCTGATAATGCAAAGGACAGTGGTATTAGGAGAAGTCAAAGCTGTGTCTAGGTTTAGGAAGGCTGCATCAGCAAAAGGATGCAATTCTGTTTAGGTAACACAGCAACATAGGTCTGCAGGATATATATGTAACACTTAACATGGAGCCAGTGCCAGAACAGCAGATAGGATGTGATACTAGAAGAGGTACATCAGGCATGTCAGCATAATAGGCAAGGAAGATGGTCCAAGAGCTTCTGCTTCAGGAGATTCTTTTAATTTAGTGATTGAGGTATATGGGGTAGATGCAGTAGACCTCTGGGGGCTGTGGAACCATCAACATGCTATTCATCTCCCCTGTCTTAGAAGTTCTCAAAATATAGCCCCTTAGAAGATGTAAACAGAGCTGGTAACACTTCCTAATATGAAACCCTGTTTTCAGGTGCTTATTAACTTTGCCAAACTTGAAATACTTGAAGTGGGTGAGATAGGGAGATCCTGTCACTAATCACTGAGTGCAGCCAGCCACTGCTGTTGCATGGGACTGCAGCAGAGGGCCCTTGAATAAAATGGGTGCCTGGCCCAGATGCGGCCAGCGATTGACAAGCCTGGGGCAGAAGCAGTGGATCAGGTGACCCAGAGAGAGACATATAAGCCCAGGGCCTGAAGCAAGGGGTTCAGGTTGGCCCTGTAGGCTGCAGGAAGCAAAGCTCCAGGGAGGAGCCCAGGGCCTGACCAGACAAGGAGGAAGGACTCCAGGCTGCAGGAAGCCCTTGCACCACCAGGCTGCCAAAGATAAGTATTTTGGGGCTTTGTGGTAGTTTTGCCATGGTTTGGCATTAACCCAGGATGAAAACCCTGTTAGTTTGAAAGCAGATGCTATCTTTTTATTTGCGTTTAAATATTGGAGGACCGGATTGTGGCAAAGGAGGCCACCAAGAAAGATGCCAATGGCACCTCCAGGTCCTAGACCCTTTAAAGGATCTAGCACTACTCTTAGCAGAAAGACTGTGGGGTTAAACAACAAAGACTGGAGGCACAAGCCCAGAGCCCGTAAGGGTGAGACCACAGGCCAAGGGACCCACAGCCAGGCCCAGGAGCCTATGATTTTGAAACAATGGACCTCAGGTAGACAGACCCAGCCAGAGCAAAGTGGGCCAAGGCCAGGGGGTCTCAACCCAGACATGGGTCTAAGATCCAAAACCCACCTGCCGTATAGGGGCAGCCTCCCTGTTCAATCATAACATCAAGGTACGGCAGGAAAGACAACAGGGTGGGACCCTAAGACACCAGAGGGGGCAAGCAAGTGGGGGGGGGGCAGGTAGCCTCTAGGGGGTGACTTTGCTGCCCAGTGCCATATCTGCTACAGGGGGAAGAGGTACTGATGAACAGTAGGGTAGGCCAGGACTAGGGAGGACCTGCACTAACAGACAAGAAGCCAAAGAATCATTACTAGAATTGTGGCGGCGAAGCGCCCCCACAGGCTAGTGAGGGAGAGAAGAGGGGACCCACAGACCCCAGACCCCGAGAGCAAGCCCCCAGAAGGGCATGCGTACCGGTTGAGGAGCAGCGGGAGGAAGAGCCACATCCACGGCTGCAGCCGCGCGAGCCGCCATTACGCCGGCTCTGGCAACAGCTGTTCCCCGCGCGGCGAACAGCTGAGCCAATCCCAGCGGCCGGAGAGGCCGCTGCGGAAGGTTTAAAAATGCCAGCAGGACAGGGAGGGGAGGAGAGCCAGGGAGAGAGAGTACGGGTGTGCTACCCGTGCTGCAGGCTCTCGCACGGAGCGGAGAGGACCCCGCCTGCGGGTCTCAAGCAGGCAGCTTAGGCAAGAGCTGGAAGCCTTTCGCAAACAGCAAAGCGAAAGGCAGTCAGAGAGTGCAAGCCGAGGCACTCTCCCTGCATCCTGAAGCGGCAGACGCCCAGGAGACAGGGGAGCGCTCTGCGGACGGGAGGAAAGGGGAGACAGCGGAGGCCCCAGGAGGGGGCTGGAACCAGGGGGAGCACCCACCAGCTCCCCCTGATTCGGAGGAGTATTATCTGTAAGAGAGGAGAAAGGAGAAACCCCTCCCAGCAGGAGGGAGGACGACCGGGAACCGGGGAACCGGTCAGAAGCCATCATACTGGGCCTGGCAACATCTGGAATACATCGCCCAGCGGTTGGCGTGTGGACGGGGTGTAGGGGAGGGGAAGCCCCGTGGATCACCGCGTCCGATAACCATGAGTAACACCGTCTATCGGGAGGCCCCACCCAGGATAAAGATCTCCACTGGAGACCCCTCTGAAGGTAATTGAGTACATCCAAGTCGTGGCAGGCGAGTTGAGGGGAGGGGCAACACCCCGACAGGCCAGGCGGAGTGAGGTGCAGGCTCCACAAGAATGAAACAGGAAGAAACAAAGATCTCTAAACACAACACATCTTTAGGCTAGTCCCATAATCTTTCTTTTCTGCATTCTATACTTTTTCTTCCCGACTCAAATTCACAATAAAGAACTATAAATGATTGGGAAATAATCCTTTTTTTTGCTGCAGAACTAAAACATGCTGTATGTGCTTGAAAGCCGAGATACGTGAGGAATTTGTTAGCACACCTGTGCTATCTCATTTTCAATACATAATCATTCAAAATTAACCTTGGTTCTTTGTAAAACACGATAATAATTTATGCAGGAGCTTTTTTGGCCATCTATAAAGGTATGAAGATGCTAATATGCTGTTTTACATGCTGCTTCTTGAAACAAACGTCTCTTGCAACTCAAAGCACACCTATTCTCATTATGCCAGAAACTCACATTTTCAAAGGTATTTGTACTATAAAAACACATTCCCAAGTTTCCGTAGTTCAGTGAGAAGCATTAATTTTACTTCATATCCCCCACCATCTTTCTGCGGATATGCTGTGATGGAAATGGAGAACCATATAGGAAGAGTCTGTACTACATTCTGTTCTCTTCTGAACTATCCTTTGAAAGGTGGTGCCTGTACAAAATACTAGGGCAAACTAGTAGTATTTTTCATCGTTTCAAAAACGTAATCTTGTGAAAACAATATTGGAAGTGCTTCCTAAAAATCTGATTACTATGTGGAATGAACTTCCTACATTTAGTGGGTTTCTTGGCTAGCTGAATAAAATAGCAAATGATGAAAAAAAACCCCAAACAACAAACAGCTTAGTAAGGTCTTTGCATACAAGCACTTTAGGCAGTTGTAAACAGTGAAGGAGACA
Source organism: Alligator mississippiensis (assembly GCF_030867095.1). Taxonomy (NCBI): domain Eukaryota; kingdom Metazoa; phylum Chordata; order Crocodylia; family Alligatoridae; genus Alligator; species Alligator mississippiensis. The sequence continues at coordinate 218,856,733 of NC_081826.1, forward strand.
ATTAATCACTGTTATTCAGCTGACATTTTTGGGAACCAAGACAAACTTTTGTGAAGCAAGAACCTGGGAGGTTGATTAATGAAATACTGTAATGTACAGTAGGATGCTTTCATTAATAAAGTTAAGAAAACCCTTGGGAAAATAGACGGTTGAAGACTCAACATTTTCAATATATTGCTACAAATATAGGTAAGTGGAAGAATGGGTGTGGGTATTTTCAGAAGAGCTAAAGACTTTCCTCCACAGCTCACATTGTAAGCTATCACATTAAAATTAGAACTAAATAACAAAATGCATTCATTTCCATAGACAGCTTGCTCAAAACATTTCTGGGTCCTTCAGAAACAGAATACAATTACCATAACCAATAAGACAATTTGTCCAACTTCTCTAGCAATTTCCAAAATTCATTTCCTACTTTGAAAAAAAAGTGTTTATATTCTAAATACTAGTCTAAAAACATATGCATTTCCATAAATACTTTTTTATATAAACAAGTAAAAAACCCAACAAAATAAAGCTTTTAGATAGTAATTTAGAGCAATTAAACCAGTGCTTTCCAACCTTTTCCTCAGCATAAGGCAATTTATGACCCCATTTCCTCAGCATGGCCCCCTCACTCCCCACCTGCAGCCCCCTGACTATTTTGATTCTTACTGCCTCAAATCTCCTAAGAATTGCTTCATCTATGTACATGCACTCAGTGAAATATATTTGAAGGAGGAGGGGAAAAAAAGAAAGTTGAAAATAGACTAAAATACAGTATCATTGAAGAATTAAGAAAAACAACGATACTAAAGATAAAAGAAGAAAATTCAATGATTGGCTGTAACTGGATTATACTGGGGGGTGGAATATCAATGCAGATATAATAGAACACCATTTGTTTTAGATAAAATCCAGACTGGCCAGTCTCTAAATTTAGGTACCAGTAATTTAATCCCATCATACTAGTGTTTATAAATAAGAAATATGCTGGATGGTGTTGATAAACAGATTGAGTGGTTTGGTGGCTGCCAAAAAATCATGGAGCTCTTATTTCTCAGAACATACATGCAAAATATAAATTAGTAAATGTAAAAGCTGCTGTGATGGGTAGGATTATTTATTTAACAGAACTGGGTTATTTTACTCACAAATAGAGGCACAAACACAAATTGGATTTCTGAACATTCTTCATTCACTATATTTAGCAATATTCTTCCTAGATCTCAAGAGGCCATACATCCCACTGATATCTGAATATTTTTGTCTGTCCTTGTTACAAGTCAAAAGCTTCTATCAAAAAAAAGTCAGAGAAAAACCTTTATCTACAATTTTCTACTTTGCGATTTTGATATCATCTGGTATACAGTTAAAATTCACTATTTCTGGCAAGATAGTTTTTGCCCTCACAATGGGCCTCCTTATCTAGTGAGTCAAAAAATATATTGAATTTGTAGAGGCCAAGGTTCCCTCTAAGTCGCACATGCGTACAGCTGTGCACAAGAAAAAATCCTGCCGCGCAGTAACTTTTTCATGCCACACACCCACCGCAACCCAGCCACAGGCTGCTGCAGGAGTGGGAAGGGGTGAACACACCGAGATACCCACACACTCCTAGCCAGGATCGCAGCCGCAGGTAAGTTTCACTGGGCCGGGGGGGGGTGGTTCTGATCAAGAACCCCACAGTGCAGGATGGGGTGCAGTAGGGGCAGGGTGCTGCCCCGCTCCCTCCTGCACTGTGGGGATTGTCGTATGACCTGGCCTGGCTGGGATCCCGTTCACCATGAATGACGCCCCAGCCAGGCTAGGGCAATTGAAGCCCAGCAGTTTGTCCAGGGGTGTGGGTGGGCAGCTGAGTATCCCATTGCTACGTGCACGGTGGAAGAGGAGGAGCACATCCCCCTCTACCCCCCGGTGTCCCCTTGTCATGCCCCTGGACGAGCCGCTGGGCTCCTGATTGCCCAACGACCCGGCCCGGAGTCTGGCAGCCCCTCCAGACGTGCAGCGCAGGCAGCCAAGTGAGGACATGTGGCCCACCCCAGCCCCCAATCTTCACATGGGGCAAGGGCAAGCAGGATCAAGATGCAGTCAACCTGATGCTACTATCAGGCCGTTTCTGCACAGGCAGTCCAATGCTGACTGCCCCCCAGTAGCTCCTTTGTGTAACAACCATGCAGGTTCTCTGTAGGTTGGAACACCAGTTGCAGGGCATGATTTGGAGGGTGACAGCAGGAAACACCAGGTGCTTGGGAAATTTTGCAACAACTCTGAGCACTTGAGAAGAGCAGCACTGAGTCCACAGCACTTAAAATAAAGATCCAAGTTGCTGCAGCCCAAACAGAGGCTTTCTTATCATAGGGCTCTGTGGGGGGCAGTGGCTGAAACCACAGTGAAGAGCATGTGATTTAAAAGAGGGCAGCATGAAGGGACTTAGATTTCCAGTCCAAGGACCTGACAGCAGCTGGGAAACAGTGGCAGAAAGAATTGACCATGGACACACAGTGAATAATGGCAGGCACAAATGGGAAAATGAAAGTAAAATGTTTCCCATTACCACTGAGATAAAGGGAGTGCAAACACTTTCTTCTCCAAGAGGCTCAAAACATTAGAACAACTGATGTTTGGACCGAAGCGGCACACGATGAAAGGGAGGCAGGACCAATTTGGGAATGGACTCAAGTGGCATGCTCACGGCACGCTCAGGGACTGAAACAGTGCGCTCACAGACCACTACATCTTAGAGAAAACATTGGTAGGGGTATCATACCAAAAATTTCTCTCATATATTTTTTTAAATGACATAAAATTACATCACTTTAAAAGTTCCTCAAACTAAAAACCACTGCTATTAGTTACTTTCCACATTTTTTCTTTTTACCTGGGTAAAAGTGTAAAGCACTGCATTGGCACAAGTCATTCAAATGAGCTAGTATTAAATAAGCTTGTATAAAAATGAAATCATTATAATTAAGTTACATTCAACCAAAAACACAACAAGACAGAATCTTGACTATTTATTGGTTTAAACTGTCTAATTAAATTAATACTGTGTTAGTTGCAAATGTAATAAAAAAAATTAAAACTGTCTGGTTTACTACAAGGGTGCTCAACACCTGCCCCACAGGCCAGATCTAGCCCATGGGGCTCTCTATGGGCTCAGAAATATGGTAACACGGGAACTGTGCCAATTAACAGTGCCAGAGCTCTGCCACCAATTTTTCCAAGCCCTGTGTGGCTGGATTGGGCCCCAGCTGGGCCAGCACTGTGCTGGATTCAGTCCATAGACCAACCTGGCACTGCTCATCAGCTGTAGGCAAAAAGGTTGAGAACCACTGGTTTACTAGAGCAAAGTATTTTTAGAAAGCTAGATTACTTGCCTACTACAGGCATTTGTAGGAATAGTTTAAGCAGAAATTCAACTAACAAAAGGAGCCAAACTTTGTGCATAATGTATTTCTATTTGGAAACTATAAAACAAGAAAGAAGAAAATGCATGTAAATGACTATTAGGAAAACTTTTCAGCTGAAAAGTGGATTCATGCCATGAATAGAGGGGAGCATGGTCACAAAATGTGGAAGTAATCAGTCATGCAAAGAAACAGAAAATACCTGTACCGAGCCACCATGTCTGTCAGCTGCTAGGTGAGCTCTCAAGTGATGGGGGTTGGCCTGCTGGGAGTCCCACGCTGCCCTGTGGTCTGTTGTCTGCCAATAACATAATGCATTAAGCATACATAGATAAGGAAAAAATCCGAACTATTGTATTACAAACAAGCAATGTACATAATATGTGAAATAAAAATCATATGGGAGAACAGCATATATAGACTGAATCCATCTATGTATATACATATCCAAGTATAAATACTTGGTATAATAGTGACACTTAAGTCTCACTATTATACCAAGTACAGAGGGGCTGAAAACCAGAAGTTTCAAACATGAAATACTATGGAAAAGTGTTACAGCTGTTGCACTAAATGTGCCCTTGTAGAGCTACAAAAAGCAAGTGTATAGTTGTTCAAGCTGTTTGAAGTACTACAATGACACAGAGTGCTACAAGAGTGGCATTTCAAAAAGAAATTTCTTAATTTGGTAGCACTACCTATAATGCCTATACAGGTACAAACAAGCCCTTGCTGCACATTACATATATGCCATGCAGCTATAAAAAAAAGAGCCAACCAGTTATAAAGTCACTGCTTAAAAAGTGTAACAACTCTATCTCTGGTTACTATCCAGCTTTAATTTGGACACGTACTGGGTCACAGCATTACAAGGGTCTCTAGGACTTCCAGCATCCCACAGTCCTCTGTTCTCCCTCCCCTCTCCAAGGAGAAGGGAGGGAGACCAGCTGGCCTCTTGATAGCCTGCCAGTGCCAACCTGTCAGGGAGCCCTGCTAGGACCCTGCTACCACCACACCCATGGTTTGATGCTACCTAGTACTGTATTCACTAGATTCTAAAGAGAAGCCCCCACCATTTAACATGTGGGAGAAAGCCCCTTCTCTTTAATTGAGTACAAAGTGGGGTGGGAGGGTGACGGTGGCTGCCTACCCCCTGTTGCCTCTGCACCCAGTGGTAGATTAAGATTTACTGGGGCCCCCCCAGTAAATACAGAGAACTGAAGGCCCCCTACACTATAAGTATGAATGTCTCAAAGCATTAATAAATAGACCTGTTAAATGTTTACATGGTGCATGAATAAATAAAGCACAACATGCAATGACTACTTAATTTTGGCACACGCAAAACTGAATAAAACAACTGCCTAAGGAAAATGACTCAGATGCATGGGATAGCCATAAATGTGTAATAACGCGAATTGAATGATATTTTTGATTCAGTGGTCATGTAGACTCTTGTTTGCCTTTTTTTAAAATACACATTTTACATTGTACCTACACTACAGTAAACAGCAGTGCGGGTCAGCAGGGATTGCCTCCCCCCTTTTGTCTGGGAGCTGGGGTGAGTCCAGCAGTCACCCAGAGCCCCGCAGCACTCAGCCCATATGGCCCCAGCTCCCAGACAGTGAGCAGTACCCTGCCAAATCACACTGCACCTGCGCCATGGGGCAGCTGCCATGCAGGCACCAGGTGGGGGGGGGGAGGCGGAGCAATCCACACTGCCCCCACTGCGTGGGGAGGCTCTGCCATAAGCCCCCAGAGGCCCTGATTGCCACTGCTGCAGCCAGTGAGTGTGATGCTTTTTTATTTTAAGTGCTGGGAGGCTGGGGCGAGGCAGGGCAGCCATGGGGGCTTCTCCTGTGGTTCCCTCCACCTGAGGAGAGGCAGGCACAGCCAGAGGAGCCAAGGGAGAACCTGCAGCCACCTGGTTGTGCCTGCCTCTCCCTGGTCGAATTGAAACTCTGAATCTATTCGGAAGCTTCAGAATCAATTCAGATCTTTTAATGGGTCTCCCGATTTGTTTCGGATTCAGAGATTCGGCTGCTGAATTGGGCCAAATCTCCTCCGAATCGAATCGGCAACCGAAGCTTCACGTAGTCCTCTTCCCCACTCTGCATATCGCTCTACCCAACTATGCGTATAGCACTGGGAAGCCCAGCTCCCCCACTCTCCCAGCCATATATAATTTCAAAAATATTGTGACCTGAAATAAGTAACCTAAAAAATACACTGCCTTCAAAACATTCTCCAACCATACAGTTTTTGTCCATTATCATCCATAAAAGTCCTTGCCTCTTTCATATTTCCTGGACCATCATAGCTACAATATCACTCTAGCAATACTTCAAAAGTAAAGTGTCCTAAAAAGTCACTGTAACAAAGAAGATTCATGCATTTAACAAGCAATATTCAGGCAAAAGACAGATGTGCATTTGAAGTGCTCTGAATCTTGGAGTGCTTCAAATTCAGCATGTTTCAGCACAGTGCATACACACTCCATCACTGGGGCTAGAGAGGAGGAAGCTCCACTACCCAGCACCACAACCCCTTCTTCCCAAAGAGATGAGAGATGGGGCACTGTGGGATGCTAGAGAACTATAGGATCATAGAGATATTTCACGATGCGTTTCAAAATGAAGAACATCACTTTAATTTTTCCTGAGGGTCATTCTGCAGCACTATTTTGGCCCTGCACGTCTGTACCTTATTTGAAATATTTCAAACAATACTTCTGCCCATGGCTTCAGAAATCAAAGCTAGAGGGACAGCAAAAACTGATACCAGTTTTATTTTGGAATCCAATGACAAACAATAACTGCTATTTCAATACAAAGAACGGCAATTTATAAGAGAAAATAAAATGTTGATAAGAATCTTTGAGCAACGTACCTGATTTTTAGATTGCTGGATCTTATCTCTATGCTGATGTGCTTCTCTGTTTGATGATAACGCAGGGTCTGAATGAATTGAACCCACTGGAGTAGGCTACAAATATAAACATTATGTAGCAAACTGGTAAAAAAAATAAATTTTCTCTAAGTCTTACCAATAATTATTGAACTGTAATCCAAAATAAAAGTGTTTCTAAGTCTGCCTTAAATTTGAGAAGTGAGCATATAAAACACAACACCTAATGAAATGGAATCCCTCTCTTCTCTCATCACTAATACTACAACTTAAAGTCTCGATTTCACTCTGGCCCATCTAAAAATGTAATGGCAGCTTCCTGTAACACAATTACTTTAATATTTCAATAACTTTGAATTATAATGAATTTACAATCGTGCTTAGAAGATACTCTAGATTGGTACGAAAAAAGCAATGGAGTACATTTCATGATTAATTTCTATCAGCTTATTTTTTAATTTACCAATACTCTAGCCAGAAGTGATGTTCCCAATCTAGTTAAAGAATACTATATTCCATTTAAATTGACTTTAGTTACCGAGAACTTCTAAACATTTTTGTGCAACTTTCTTTCAAGTTGAAATCTCCTATAATTAGTCTCTGTACTTTCGGATAAATTTTTGGAAAGTTTGGGTGGGTGGGAGAAGCCATTTTAACACGAACAAAAAAATATGTATTTCCATTATATTAATCGTGCAACATCCATTGAAACATGAATGGCAGAGGAATTCCAGTGATGCATATGAATAGTTCCAGATGGTGGAATTTACACAAACACCTCAAAATCTGGAAAACCCAACAGAACTTCTAAATCCTGAAGAATGAAGCTGAAATATTTATTTATTTATTTAATTTTTAAAGATGGAAGAAAAGCTACAAATCAATTAGGTTAGCTGAAATTGACTAGCAGCTGAGTAATCAAAGGCAGGATGTGTCAAAAGATTTCACAAGTAACCTTATCTCCCTCTCCCTGTAAATGTACTACAATAAATTATTTACAATCTGCTATCATCCCAAGCGCCCCAGTACACTTTCACTATAATGTGTGTTGCATTTTGTAATACTACATGTACACCATAATCCATTAAAATGATGTAATCTGAAGCGCAGTCATTTTCCAGTTGACACATTTTACTAAAATTAAACATCTTGAACAGGTGTCCCTCAAGCTACCTTTTATTACCATCTCTTCCCTGCCTATATTAACTTTATGCAAGCAAAGAAGGTTTGATGGTAAAAATATATTTCCTTTTGTCCTTTGTTTCACATCTGAACATTTCCCAAGATGTGAAACAGGACAAAAAGACAGTCACATTGCCTAGCTAGTATATGAGGGACCTGATCCATGAACTGCTCCCTGGCAACTACTGCAATATAAATTAACGTAATTTTTGCACACAATCAGTATTAAACAAAAGACTAATTATGCTACAAAAGGCAAGCACTCTAAAGCTCATCAGTACCAGATTTATGTTTGCCCAGGTTGCCCTTAATTCAATTATAAATATAAAGTGCTGGCATGCTAAAAATGTGAAAGTTATTAGAAATGTAAAAGTAAACAAAGATCTAATTAGTAGGGCAATATAATTAGTAAGACTAATAAAGAAGAGTTTATAAGATGGTATTAACACTTTCAGAACAAATCCATATTTGGCTTATATAACTGTAAAAAATGAAAGCTTAGAATTTGTAAGATATTGCAGAACGAAGCAAAACTTGTATTGAGACTTGGGCTGGCTGAAAATGTTTATGGGTTTTCAACTACAATTTTTGTGGAAAGTGTTTGGGTTTCTTCAAAATGTTTTGGTGCTTGGCCCCAAACAAAGCTTTTCTTCAGTTTTTTTCAAATCAGTTATTTTCTTTAACAAGCTAAATTATGTAGAACCATGACTTTGTCCAATGTCTTCCATTGTTTCAGTAGTCTGAGAGAATTTTTAAAAGAAAAAAAATGTTGGTGTATAGCTGTCTCTCTCAGACCCTCAGAAGCTCTTTTGATCAAACTGCTCCAAAAAGCTTGAAAGCATCAGCCCATACCCCTGTCAAACTGACCAGGAAGGATGAATATTTTGATGCCAAAATGGTAAAGACTTTTTGTATAGTCTCTGTCATAAGAAGTGCTGTGCTAGGTCAGACCTATTGTCCATCTAGCCCAGTATCCCATCTTTCACAGTGGCAAAAGTAGATGCTAGAGGGAGATCATTGAACTGAACAGATCTAAAGCAGTGCTTTTCAACCTTTTTTTATTTGTGGACCCCTAAAAATTTTGAATGAAGGTGTGGACCTTTTTGACTGTAAGTGTGGGTATTCACATAATTCTGATTGATCATAGTAATCTTTTGTGAACCCCTTAGACTTAGTCTGAAGACTCCCAAGCATCTGCAGACCACAGGGTGAAAACTATTGATTTTTCCCCTATTAATTAGGCTCCCTGGCATTCACCATTATTAGTTTAGAGATGCCAGAGAAAACAAATCTCCAACCATTCTGTTCAACAACTATTAATAGATCTATTAATCAACAGCTACTAATAGAGTTATAATAGCTCTATTATCAACACAAAGCATGCAGTGTGTTATCTATTATCAACAGCTATTAATAGAGCTATTTATATACTATAATGTGCAGATGCTCAGAAGTGATTTTTAAATAGCTTAAAAGCAGAAAAAAAATCCCCAAACCAAAAGTAACACATTATTGCAGAAGATTCTATCCATTCAAAAGTTAAATTACTATAATTCCTCTACAATTCCTCTATTCAAAAAGTTGCTAGAATTCTACAACCTCCTATTATAAAATCAAGTGGAATTTTGCTTTCTTTTAAATAAAATTGTCCCACACTGGGAAAAGGCTCAATATGAAAAACTTAAGGCTAAAAGGTTACCTTTCACAAAGTTAAGAACTTGTGGAAGTGGTATTATAATAGAAAATGTTTGTAATCTTAATAGTTTGACTTGAGATTCTTTATGCATCATATTTTTTGTGTCCTGGAAAAGTCAAGACTAATTACTATAGCTAAAAAAAAATAAAAAATGGTAAGACTAAGAATACAGCATCTTATTAACAGCTTAACTGTACTCACCAGCTGTTTGCCAATCCAGTCATATTCATAATCAAACATATAGCCCTTCCGATCAAATAAGTCTGTAAAGAGCTTTCTTAAGTAGTCATAGTCCGGTTTTTCAAAAAAATCTAGCCTTCTTACATAACGTAGGTATGTAGCCATTTCCTCTATACAAATAAAAAATGTTCACAATTGCCATTTGTGTTTAAAGACTAAACAATTCCATTTATTATTCCATTTTAAAGCAACTTAAATAACTTAGGTTCACTTAAGTTAATATATAAGACCAAGAAGAGATTTGTATCATGGTACTTCAGCGATTTCCCAGAAGTTTAATTTTGATAATCTACAGAACCCAATTCATTTAATCTAAAAAAACTCAATCCTGGATAATGTCATATACTCAATTAATTTTGTGTTCATAAATAGTTCATTGAACCCATGGAACCATTCATATATTGAAGTGTTTTCATGATAAAGGCTATGTAGGCTGAACAAATTCCCAGCCTATGAATGGGAAGCATATGAAAAATAATGTTTTTAATCCAAGATTATTAAATACAAGAGGTATATATGCATAGAAAATATTTTTCTATTTTTTTCAGTTTTATTTACTGTGTCTATTTGTTAGCAATGTGTGATTTGTCTTATTCACCTGTTTTGTTGTGTAGTACATCAATTTCCCCTGTTTATGTCTTTTACACAGAAGTGAAGGGATTTTTGAAAAAACATATACCAAAATAAAACTATGATGTCACAAAAGTGGCTAAAGGCAACTCAGAGGCAACACCAATTTTTGATACTATTTTAAAATTAATTTTGAGGAAATAATTTTCAACTTGTTGACAGGTCTCCTCTCTCTCAAAATAATAATTCAAAAATGCTTTAATCAATGTTCTTATAGTTAAGATTACAATGCATTTTTCAAATCTAGGAGACAGAGGACACAAATGACACTGCAAACAACTAATGCACACTATGACAAATATGTATGCTCTCTCTCTGATAACCACCAGTGAAAGAAAACCACTATTTCCAGAGGATATTTCTTATATCTGATACCACACTATACTTTACATGCATTTGAAAGCTATGCCACTTAATAAATTAGGACTATATTTCTTATAGTCCTAATGTATTAAAAACAAAAATCCACACCAGCTTTACCTTTCATATGTATGCACAAGTTATTAACTGGCATTACCTGGAAAGTTCTCACACAATACTTCTATAGGTGTTGCTCGTTTTGTATCTCCAATTTTCTGATAGCGTTCTTTTAGGGTGTCAGCCTAAGATAGAAGAGAAACACAGAACTTCAGAAAATGTTTTAGTGGACAATTTTATAAAGGAATCAAGATCCAGTTGTTAATTTGAAAGGAGAGAGAAAGGCTATGAACAACATTACCTTTAAACCTTGCCATGGGAGGCTTCCTCTGAGAAAATACATAAACATATGACCCAAAGCTTCCAAATCATCTCTTCTACTTTGCTCTGAAACATAAAATAAAAAAATTCGTAGAACACCAAGTCTACATGATACGCTTCAATTTTAATTTTATTTAGAATTTTCACTATATTTAGAAGCTTACGGATGTAGAAAAATTTAATGAACAGCATACATTTGCCTACTGTGAACTAAAAGATTTAACCAAAAATGTCAATACAAAATAGGCTGATGCATTAATCTCAACAATGCAGCAAACAAGTCATTTTTCACATAGAAATTAATAGTATGATAAGTAAAAATAGTCTTCCATTGAAGGGAATTATTTCCTTCAGTCACTCACATTTTTCAACTGTGTGTTTGCTGTGGGGGTGACACCACAAAACTAAAAGAATCTATAAACGGCTACCTATTTTTTTTTTTTTGAAGAAGCCAAGGTGGGGAGAAGCAGGGGGAAGAGGGGAAGAAGTCTGACACTAAGGTGACTTTTCAAATTGAAAATTGTCAAAGCTACCAGCTGCACCTTGCTCACCTATCTAATTGACCTTAAAATTGAACTGTGGATGAAATCATTCTGCAGTAACAACATTTTCTGTCTATGCTGGTTTACACTAGTCAGTCAACCAAAAAAAGAGAAATTACTTACCGTCAACTGTTGCCATTCAGAATATGTTGGCACATCCTCACTGTGGGCATGCATGCATGTTAAGCATTCAGACTTTTTGCATTAGCAGTATTCCTGGGGTACACTGTAGCCCCACACCACCTCATGCCTTGTACTGAAGGCAAAGTGTGTACTTCCTGGTCCTGAGCTCCCTCGCAATGCCAATTATACACTGAGTGTGGCTGAGAAAGGGGAAGGAGGGCTGCATCAAAGTGTGCAGATGGAAGAGCTGCAATTTCTGACAAGAAACTTCTTTTTCTTCTGTAAGTGACCCTCCATATACATGTCTTCATCATGGCAACTCGAAAGAAGTTTCCATATACCTGAGGATAGGCCTTGGAGTCCTGCAGGTAAAGAACTACTTTCCCAAATGCAACATCTAATCAGGAGCTTCAAGGAACTAAACTTCATATATCCATTAAGAAAACATAGTGCAAGGATGTTATGAAGACTGCATGGGCCCTAAGAGAATGTATTCTGACAATGGACAGCAGTTCCACTTTTGCAATTTCACACCACAGCTTAAACGCAGTATGATATCCAGATAGTGTGCTAATATTACTGTGCCTTGAAGTCTCGCACATTGTCATGCAAGTACAGGTAAGAATCAAGACACGTGTCCTTGCTATCATCCTGAAGCAGCAGAATGAGTTCTCATAATTCAGTGGGAGATGCACCCTTTATGTCATGGGAAATGCCAGTGGCTTCAGTGAACTCAAGATTCTTCACTGTAACCATATTTTTGAGTTAGAGTTTGGTTTATTCACCAACTAACCTAGAGTACAAAAGACTAAAGTCATGCCTCCTGCTGTTCCCAAGGCTAGCAGGGAGAGTACCTCCTGCTATAGCAAAATTTTGTGGGAAGGTATATTAAAGGGAGCTGGGGGCCAAGTAGTGACCTGAACTGTATGGTATAGGTAGTTGTCACAATGTCTTGAACCAACAAGTCTGACACAATTTGGGGCCATACAGACTGGAGACAGGGCTGATGGAGGAGGAAACAAAGGGCGGCACTAAAGGTAATTGAAGACATCTACTGATCACACCAAAAGACCTTTTCCGCTACCTGAAACATGCTGCAGAATACTTTGTGCAGCTGAGGAATGTTTGCATTTCATAAAGCATGGATACTTTCTTGGCAATTCACAGGATGGATGTGCCAGCAAAGAAGGAGAAGAGGAAGAATGCTCAATATACCCATCGGTGATGGAATATATTTGGTATTTGAGTTCTCTCTTTGGAGCTAGTGCATAAATTCCATGACATGCAAGTTGGCCCCGGAGTCTGTAAACATTCAGTCCTTCAATTCATGCTCTGAAGAACTTCAAACCCTTACATGGAAGATCTTCAATAGTATTTTGGATCTCTTTCAAATAACTTCTCTCTCAGATAGGAAGAAAGTCTCATAACTGCCACAGTCATGGATCAAAAGGCAGCACCTAGAGTTTCTAGAGGCATCTTCTTGCAAGTCTTTATTACCACTAGTCCCTCTGCAATAACAGCTATAAGGGCTTTCTTCTAGGCCAGGGTGGTCATATACACAGCCTGTGGGCTAGATCTGGCCTGAGGAGCCATTGTATCTGGTCCACTCGGCTAAAGTTGGGCAGCATGGCCAGGGGCATGACAGCAAGTGCGCGCTAACAAAGCCCTGGTTGCCTTTCAGCTGCTTCACCCACTGCCACCACCATGGCCCCAGTGCATTGACCACCAGACCCATCACCACATGCTTAGTGCTAGAGTCAGCAACATGTGCCTCACATTACCACTGATGCTCAGGGCTCCGTGCCAGTGCCACTGTTTGCCCTGTGCCAGAGCCTGAGCTAGAACCAGTGGTTTGTGTCCCTGTATGCCATACCACCTTTGCATGTCCCATCCTTGAGCTAGAGTTCAAGCCAGGGCCCTAGGCCCCATACTCCACATCACCACTGCATATCATAAAATTGTAGTAGAAAAGCCCCCTTTCTACATTTCTCTTCTGGACACTGATATAACAGAAACCCCTTCTTGCTTGCAACTCATCTCCCCCCCATTTTGTACATTTCTTTTTCCTTCTAAGTACTGGCAAAGACCTAGCACATTCATTGCATGGGTGTGGCAAGGCTCAGAGCAAGCCAGAAAGCTGAAGTGGCTTTCTGTAGGAGAAACCTTGAAACTACATCTACATATCAATTAAGCTCAGTGTCACTAAGGAAAATAAAAGAACTAAAATATCCACTGCAAAGACTGTAAGTATATCCTGGTGCTAATAACTCACTGTCCCCAGGAACCTTTGATCTTCACTACCTCACATTGCATTTTTATATATTTCTCGCAGTGCATTTTTACATTTCATCAAATATTTATATTTTCATGATATATTTTTTATATTTCAACCAGCATGGTTTCATTAGGGGCAGGTCCTGTCAGACCAACCTGACTGACTTCTACAATCAGGTCACAAAATCATTGGACACAGGTGTCGCAGTGGATGTAGTCTTTCTGAACTTCAGGAAGGTCTTTGACACTGTCTCCAGCCCCGTTCCCATTAAAAAGCTAAGTGACTGTGGCATTGATGCCTATACAGTCAGATGGATTACAAATTGGCTGAGGGGTCATACTCTGAGAGTGGTGGTGGATGGATAATTTTTTACCTGGAGGGAAGTGGGCAGTGGGGTCCCTCAGGGCTCAGTCCTTGGGCCCACACTGTTCAATTTCTTTATTAGCGACTTGGACAATGGGGCGAAGAACAGCCTGTTTAAATTCGCAAACAACACCAAGATTTGGGGTGAGGTGGGCACGCTAGAAGGGAAGGACAGATTACAGCAAGACCTGGACAGGTTACAGGGGTGGGCAAATGAAAACAGGATGGGATTCAATACTGACAAGTGCAGAGTGCTGCACTTGGGCAGTAGGAACCAGCAGCATACCTATAGGCTGGGGAACTCCCTTCTCAAAAGCATGGTGGCAGAAAGAGATCTTGGAGTCATTATTGACTCCAAGATGAACATGGGCCGATAATGTGAGAACACGGTCAGTAGCGCTAACTGTACCTTGTCGTGCATCCACAGATGCATCACAAGTAGGGCCAAGGAGGTGATCCTCCCCCTCTATGTGACACTGGTCAGGCCGCAGCTGGAGTACTGCATCCAGTTCTGGACACTGCACTTCAGGAGGGATGTGGACAGCATTGAGAGGGTCCAAAGGAAGGCCACTTGCATGATCCGGGGACAGTAGGGGAGACCCTACGAGGAGAGGCTATGGGACCTTAACTTGTTCAGCCTTTGCAAGAGAAGGCTGAGGGGGGGACCTGGTGGCTGTCTATAAACTTACTAGGAGGGACCAGCAGGGTTTGGAAGAGACCTTGTTCCCCCGAGCACCTCCCAGAGTAACAAGGAATAATGGCCATAAGTTGTTAGAGTGTAGGTTTAGACTAGACATTAGAGGGGCACTACTTCACAGTCAGGGCAGCTAGGATCTGGAACCAACTTCCAAGGGAAGTGGTGATGGCTCCTACCCTGGGGGTCTTTAAGAGGAGGCTCGACATTTACCTGGCTGGGGTAATTTGAGCCCAGTTTTCTCTCCTGCCCAGGCAGGGGGTCGGACTAGAAGATCTACAAGGTCCCTTCCAACCCTACCTCTATGAATCTATGAATCTGTCTCAGCTTTACCATGGCATTTTGTATTTTATACTTTTAAACCCTTAAGGAACGTACTCCCTGTAGAATGAAGTTATACCCTGGACCGCTGTTAAAATCTGCATTGAAACTAATTGTAAAGTGATAAAATCTGTTATATTGGGCAGTCCCTTGAATGCATGAGAGTATGAATGACAAACCAAGTACCTCTGGCTGTTAACTGACAATAGCCTAGCCAGAGGAATTTACCATTACAAAATTACTCTACAAGCCATTTTAAGCTAATCAAGCGAAAGAATTGATTCCTGGAACTAAGCACCCACTCTACTGACTATTCCTGTAACCCATGACAATACAGCCATTAAGTCAACAAGTCAAGGGTGGACTCCTGAAACTTCAGGTACCAGTAGGCAGAGATCCCTGTGACTAACAGCTGTCATGGACTACTCAAAATCCATGTGGATCAGCGACCTCTGGATTGGGCAGCCAAGATGATGCTGGGGGATCACAAGTCTGCCTGAAAGGGATAAAAGGCAGTGAGCGTGACCCTCGGTTATTCTACACTATACTACATGGGCTTGAATGAGCACACGTGCGTGCATGCTAAGGTGACCAGTACCACTGATAATTCAAAGTTTGCATTTATGATTTTATTGGTAACTTTACATGTTCAATAAATGAGAATTTATGATGATCCCGAGAGTCGGTCCATTGTAGCCAACAAAATCACAGAACTATAGAAAATCAGGTTTGGAAGGGACCTCAGGAGGTCATCTAGTCCACCCCCTGGTCAAAGCAGGACCATCCCCAACTATATCACCCCAGCTAAGGGTTTGTCTAGTCAGGTCTTAAAAACCTCCAAAGATGGAAATTCCACTACCTCTCTGGGTAGCCAGTTCCAGTGCCTTACTACCCTCTGTATTAGTTTTTCTTAATATCTAACCTGAATTTCCCTTGCTGCAACTTGAGACTCCTACTGTTCCCTTGCTGCGACTGCTCCTGGTCCTGCCATCTGCCACCATTGAGAACACTAGCTCCATCCTCTTTGGAACCACCCTTCAGGTAGCTGACACTCCTGTTCTATAGTTAAAGGTGAATATCTACCCTACTTCATGCCAAGAATAGGAAGTCCAATGTCAGCAACAGGCTTGTATATATGGAAGCCTTACAGGGCAAAAAAAAAATCTTATAATTTGCTATTCTAAACTACACATTAGCAAAGAGCATAATGGCTTTCTCTTGGGAACATCAAAATGCTTCGTTCTCTTTTGGGGGCAGCTGTAACAGCTTTACCTTCACTTTAGCAAAGGAACAATTGTTGGAGAGCTTGGGGTGATGGCAAAAATTCTCTTCACCTTGGAAAGAACTTGGTATTTCTTGTCCAGCCTTCTAGTAGCTGAGAGAAAAAAAGTAGCTAGCCTCTGACAGACTGCTTTGATACAGTCCATAATTGGGCCTCATCAATGGGCAGAACCACTTCTGCTGGGCCAAAGTGCTACATTAAAGCTATTTAAAAAGCTTGGATCACATAATACATCAGGTCCTGAAGTCCCTAAAATGTTCCTTGTGATGAAACAAAGGTAACACAAATGATTTCATCCAGGGAGTAGCAATCTGCGGATCATCCAGTCTCGTTGGAGGGCTGTTTAACAAGTTTTGGTGAGGCATCAAGGGTCGCAAGTGTAACCCCACCCCTTGGCAGGTGCCCCACCCCCTGGTCTCCATCCCACTCCCTAACCCCTGACCTTTGCCACTGCAAGTCTCTCTGTTTGGATGGGAAGTACTCCTTTTAGGGGTGAGGGTTTACTTGTATATTGTGTGTGGAAGGGTGGGGGGGAGTGGTTGGGGAAGTATGTTTGGGAGGGGTCTGGGTATGGTGCAAGGGCAGTGTGTGAGGGTGCATAAGGGGTGCATGTGTAGGTGTGGTTGAGGTGTGTAGGACTGTTGTGTGGAGGGTATGGTGTGGGTGGGATGTGTTTGGGGTGTATATGTGGATGTGTGTGGGGTGTGGGATGTGTGGGACTGTTGGATGTGTGTGTGGGTTTGATGAGGGTATTGGGTATGTGAGGGGGTATGTGTGCATGTGTGGGGAGCTGTAGGTGTATGTGGGGTGTGGACTTGGGATGTGTATGGGTTTGGGATGCGTGTAAGGGGTGTAGGTATGGCGGCGGTCAGTGTGGGTATATGTGTGTGTGGGATGTATATGATAGGGTGTGTGGTTGGGATGTGTGGGACAGTGTTGGGTGTGTGTGTGGGTATGGTGGGGGGTGTGGTGTGTGAGGGGGTGTGGGGGCTCTCCCCCTGCCTGCTCTTTGCTATGTGGCTGAGCCTAGCCCCTCTGCAGATGGGAGGAAGGGAAGAGGATCAGCATCACCTGCCTGGCTTGCAGCATGCTGCGAAGGGCAGGAAAGCAGCTGCTGCTGGCAGACAGCAACAGAAACCCCTCTGAGGGGGTGGGGGGGGAGGGGACACAAGGAGCCAAGCCCAGCATCACCAACTCTCTTAGTCTGTGTCCCACACCTGCCCGGCAGAGCTGCAGCTGAGCCTGCACTGACTCCTGCTGCTGTTACTTCACTCTCACCTGCCTGCCCGGCAGAGCTACACCAAGTGCACGCTAGCTCCTGCTGCTGCTCCCCGCTCCTGTCTGTCTTTGCAAGTAGCAGAGCTCCTTTACACCCCTCCCTCCTCCCCCATCCATCCACACATGCTCCCCCACCTGGCATGAGCAGGACCACAGCAAGCTTCAGGCAGGGCTCACCCCACTCCCAACACTGCAGCTTCCCCTCCCTACCTGATACCTGAAGCACTGCAGCAAGGACAGGAGGAGGAGTTGCTGGAGGCTGGGGGAGCCCAACAGTTACCTGGGCAGTAGCAGTAGCAGGACCCCTGCTCAGCTTTGCCTGCTGGTGGAAGAGGCTGGGAGTGCAGCACACTGCCCTGGGCAGGACTCAGCCCCATACAGAGCGCAGCAGGGGCAGCCACAGCAGGGCCGGATACAATTAATTGGTGGGTGCCTGCCTGTAGGCTGGATCCAATCAGCTGGCCGGCCAAATCCGGCCCGCAGGCCGCATTTTGCCCATCCCCAATCTAGAGAGTCTTCTTGGTCTGAGGACCTGACGCTAGATACCATGGTGGCGGTACAAAAAGAACATAAGTGCATGGTCAAGAGTAGTCATAAGAGTTGAACTGAATTGGCTGGAGTAGCCCATTCATATCTTGCCCAAGTATAGCTAGCACTGAGAACTTCAGCACTAGAATGAATATTGGAAACACAAAGCTGTTTTGATGAAATAGACCTGGCATTCCATTAATCTGTTCATCTCTTAACAGCATCCTGAAAGGCACCAACAGACAGAGTACTAATGCAGGAACCTCTGAAGTTTTACCTGTATCCTTCTGGAACAGTAAAATCTCAGAGTTTGGTAGGCAAAGCAATGAGTCTTTGAGCTGTCCCAGATAAGGGACCTCCTACAGGAGACCTACTGCTAGTCTCTCCTGAGCTGAATGCTCATTTGCACTGATCTCCAAGAAGGTGATGGAGGCCACAGCATTCACGCGAGTCTCCGATGCCTGGGTCAAAGTGGACTCCATGAGATATATCTGGAACTATATTTCAGCATTTTCACATGTTCTGGGTGGCACTGTTGCAATATGGGCACAGTTTAAATCTCACAGAGAAGGAGGAAAAGCCCAGCAGTTGCCAGTTTCAAAAAGGAACAAAAAGAAATAGAGGCAACTGATTTCTCAACCCTGAGAGAGAGAGGGAGAGAAACAGAAGATAACCAGTAAGGGGAAGACTGCCTCCAAGTTGTCAGCATCCTGCAACAAAGCAAAAATTAAAGTGCTAGAAGAAAGATTTTAAAAAGTTGCTAAGGAAATACACCCTCTCACTTTTGCCTAAAGAAAGAGCAAATAAACAATGAAAATGGAAAAGCAAAATGGAAAAGCAATATATTACATTGAAGCATCTTTTATGATGGAAGGCTTTAAAGTGGTTTGCAGGCTGCTAGCAGGAACTATTAAGTGCTCAGTCTTTAGCCAAGGCAGTTGAGAAGAAGCAAGTGAACATCATCTTGATACCCCCTTTGGCATAGGGCACCAAAACAGGAAGGAATACTGTGCTCCCTCCTTTTTCTGCCAGTAACATGAAGTCTCAGCTAAACTGCTTGAGGTGCATGCATGCCTGGAGTAAGGATGCCCATATGCCTATGTGCACATTTGAAATGAGATTCTGGGATTCACACCATGATTTATCCATTAAGTTTACAAGAGAATAAAAAACAGTAAGGACATGCATAACATTCTGTTGGTTCAAGTTTGTGAAGTTTAAAAGCAAAATATTTTCTGGGTTCTGAAAGTGTAAATACTTTAAAATGGAAATTATTATGGACAGTCCTATACATATTTGATAAGGAGACAAATATATTTAAAGATCTCCTAATACCAGGATTATATGATACTACGTAGAGCTTTTAGGAGGAAGAAAGATTGATATTTTTCCCCAGGTTCAGTATTGTGTACTGCTGGACAGCAGCTGTTGTACTATGGTTTTACATGGGCACAAGCACTATTACTTTCCCTCTGAACTCATTAGTATTTGGAAGAACTACAAAACCAGAAGTTAGGCTTCCTCCCGTGTTCTTTTATCTTTGAAAAATGACTTCTCTTATGCATTGAGAGGTGTAATTAAGAGAACGAAGCAGAAAAGCAGAGTAGAAAAAAGGTTAACCCTTTAAATTTTATGCATATTTAACAGAAAATGTTCCATCTAAACAATGTATTAAACATGCGCGCACACATCACCACCAGCGACTTCAGTAAATCTTACTGCTACTTATATTTGAGAAACAAATCCTTTAAACTATAACTCTTCCAGTTCTGAATGGATACAATACAATGGATTTTATATATCATTTACTTAGTTTTTAGCCCAAATATGGTTTTAGTTTGAACACTCTCTAAACAAACACCTGCACATGAATAAAGGAAATTTCAATACTGTGTACATCATTAATCACTTTAAGAGAATCACTTTCAATAAAAGCTTCATAAAATTACAAACTAAACATTCCCCACTACAATCATGAAAAATATGAAAAAAAAAAAATATGGGGAGGGTGGGGAGGGCCAATACTATGCAATCCTTCATGGACAGAATATGTAAAGAAGGCTGAATAACGATGTTCAAGCAAAAGAAAGCTCTATTCCCTGAAGAGACAATATGTGTTCCACTTCCGAAAGAGGTGGGAAAGTAGAAGACCAGTTGTCAAGTGTAGCCAGGTATGAAACTATCTTCACACACAGCAGACAGAAAATATTTATGTTCTGCCCAGCTTGGCAACAGCAAGAATTTGTAGGTATTTGAACGGTACCAGAACTAGTCAGGAATGGAGAAAAGACAGCACCAACAAGTTAGGGCAAAAGAATATGAAAAATATTGGGAAAAATACTTTTCATGCTGCTGCATGGGGTTGCACCATGTTGTACAACTCAGGAATGATGCGCTTCAAAGAAGCATGGCCTCAGCAGAAACTGAAACATTTATAAGGAAGATAGCTACTGCAAATATACCTGGAGAAAATGAATTAGTAGGAGTAATGGGAAACAGACCATACAAGCTATTACAGAATTTTAAACTGCTTAAGTAGCAAAAAATGCTCATCTGCACTGATCTCATGCTTATTGCTATACCTGAACAAGAGCAAGAAAGCAGAGTATGTGAACTAAACTATATCAGTTCTTCATACTAATAAGGCAAATTCTGTTACTGCTGGTCAGCCTGATTTCCCTTTTACTAACAAAAGAAATTGCTTACTGTTACTTCACAGGCTACTAGTTAGCTACTAATTACTAGTTGCTAAGATAAGTCAATTCATGGAGGTTGTTATAGTACAATAATACTATTGTTTTTTCTGACAGTCAGCTACAACATTCTCTTTCAAATGAGGGAACTGGGAGGATTACTGATGCTAATGTGCATGACTGATACTTGGGATGGACACAGGGTTCAGGGTACCATTGGTGGATCATTGTACTAAAACAAACATCTTAATGAGCAAGTACCCCATCAGTCTTTTTACTAAAATCTTTTTTGATCACCTAGTTTAGGCTGTCAGTAATTTTTGTAAAAGTAAGCAAATTATCTTAAAAAGATGTGGTTAATAGCGAGATGTACAAGTCTAATTTCAAAAATGGATTGCTGGTTTGTTAAACGCATAGCATTTTGATGCTAATTTAATTCAGATTTATCACTAAGAATACATGAAAGAAGAGTAGGTGCTTCTGTGTGCTGGTGTACTTTTCCCGATAACAGTCTTGGTGATATATTAACCAAGTACTGCCACTGTGCGACATTATAAACAGGATTAGGACCACAGATAGAAACACAGGACCAATTTTAATAAACATTTCTGCTTCACAAATGCATTTAGATCTAATCTACATTAAAGTTTTGCTGGCACGGCTATGCTGACTATGGATTTTCTTGGGTTTAGCAAATGGCAAAAGAACAGTTGGAAATAAATCTCTACAGGGTCTTTGCTCAAATACAATACATTGCAAAATCAAAGTGGATAGTTTAAAAAAAGACAACTACAAAAACTGTGGAAGTCACCATAAATTTTAGTAGCCCTTGGATAAACAAGAAAAAAATGGCCATTAGCTGCAAAAGAAAAGAAAAGATACAATTCAGCATACAAGATACAATTATGCAGCAATACCCACTTAACATGCTCTCAAAACCAACCACGTTTGCAAAAAACAAGGTAGATTTAAAGAGCTTGTAAATGTGTTATCACAATATTTTAAGGGAGTGAACTTAAAAATACAAACATATTTAGCATGATAAATTAAAAATTTGTTCTACTTCAAAAGGCAAACAGGAAGCAGCTCTATCGGCAGTTTAGATTACTTTAATAAATACTAATTGTGAAACAGGCAAAAGTTCTATATATGGGGAACAGCAAGAAAAACTTTATTTCCGTTAGAAGAGTGTGGAGTCCTTGTAAAAGGGTTACACCCCAGGGTGGAGCCCCCCCCTTAGTCCTCATCACCTTTACTTTCTTGAAGCAATCTCCCCTTCAACTCACCTGCCATGCCTTGATATAATTATGGTTTTAGAAAAAAGGGGGACTACCACAGGGCTCCACAAGCAAGATCTCATGCTCATGAATACAGGTGTCACTTCACATCACTTTAAGGGCTAATTATGTGGTATCTTCATCTCCCCTTTTAGCCATGTTCAAGCATCACAGATAATCACCAATCATTGGGCATCAAGCCTCACTGGTCCAGTTCAGTCAAATTTCTCATCCACAGGCCTTCAGCCCCAGTGTCAACTCCAGTCAATGTGGGCCTCTAAACCTGGAACAGTCCCTGCCACTGTTGGGGTTTCCAGTCCCAGTGCCCTTGAACCATCCTGGCCCCAGGCCTTTGTACCTCAAACAAATCTCAACTCTTGTCAGGTTTCCACTAAATTCTTGGTCCCTCCTGGGCTTAGGCCCCCTAGCTTTGCTTATTCTCTGCTTATTTTTAACCTTTGCCCCTCCCAGGTTGTGAGGCCCCTAGCTCTGCTTATTTTTAACCCCTCCTGGGCTATAGGTCCCTGGCCCTGGTTCTCAGCTGTAATGGGGCAGGGGTCCCTGACCCTGCCTGCTCTGTCACTATGGTGGCAGCCCTGCTCTTCAGCCTTGGCTCATATTTTACAGGCCACCTGAGACCTCCACTGCCCCTACAGTCTCAATCTGTAAACCACCAGTCTTGCCTACCTTAGCTCAGGGGTTAGTCAGGAACCTTGCTGCAGCCCTTCTGAGAGAGACGCTCCTCTCTTCGTAGCTTCCAGGGACAGATTGCCTGTTTTGCTCAGGCTCTGGGCTTCTATCCTACAAGCCCAGCCCCTTTTGGGTCATGTGCCCCCCCCCCCCCCCCCCAGCTGTCCTTTGCCTCATTTTCAGCCTGCTTCTCTTGCAGCCTGCCTTCCCTTAAAGTAGCAGGAGCACCAAGCACTCTCCTATACTCCCCTTCAGATGCATCTAGTCTGCTCTGCAAGTTAGCACAGAAAGGAACATAAATCTACCTCCTCACAGTAGAAATTTTAAAAAGTGTTTACAAAGATGTCATAACCTTGTCCTAGCTCAGCAGTTCACCAGAAAATTTGAATTCAATTTCACAACATTTTGTTTACTTGATCATCCACTATACACTTAATTTTAAATGAGTATTTATTCAATTGCATAAATATTTCATACTATACTAATAAGACTGGTGGTTGAGAATAAGCTATACAGGATTCAGAATTCAGAGATGAAGAAACTCCTAAAACTCTGGTCTGTCATGTGTAAGTCATTATGACCACAATGAACAATGTAACACTATTTACACAATAGGAATCTTACTTTTAGCTCTATTCTCATAAAAATCCACTAGAGAATTTCTGGTTGGCAGGTACTAGAAACAAGTCTCTCTACACACAGAGAATCAAAGCACAGTGCCTTCCCAGAAAGAAGCTTCAAAAGATACAACTGTAAAAAATTTAAATTACTAGCTATCCTCCTGGCTGATACAACAGCATTCTGGATGTCCTCCAGAAATTCATTTTTCACAAACAGAAAAACACACAGACATTTCTAATAAGGCTTCAAAAAGATTGTTACATTAATACTAAAACAGACATCCATTTAACTTAAACTTTCTTCAGCAATGAAAATGTTTAATTTGCAGAAAATAATCAAACTATAATATGCACTAGAGGTAGATTATTTCTCAATTAAAAGTTGGGAGGGACAACTAAATGTCAAATTCAAAATTCACTGTCCTCAAGATACAATGTACAAGCAGTTCTTCCTTCCATTTAGATGCTAGAGTAAATTTAAGGTCCCCATCATAATAGATCCAAGAAATACTAATATTTCCTCCCTCTTTGAAGTGGGAGAATGACAGCCTTAACAAGGGAGGAGATACAGGCTGTTATAAACTAGAATTTTGCTTCTCCAACCAGTGAAAGATGTTGATACATTTGAGGAAGAGTAAAAAAGAGTCACAAAAGTGATCTGAGAGTTGGAGGATTATGAAAGTTCCTCCTAAATCTGGTCTCCTAGGCCCATAATCATTTTTGACAAAAAAAAAAAAAATTTGACAAAGTACTCCCAGTAAGGCCTCACCAGTACTAAAGGGAGGGGAAGAATCACTTTCCTTCATTTGCAAGAGACACTACGTTAAAAAGCCTAGTGAGCTGATAACATTTTTGCAACAAGAGCACATTATGAGCTCACATTCAACTTATGATCCACTGAAATCGCCAGGTCCTTCCTTGCAGTACTGTAGCCTAGCCAGACATTCCCCAGTCTGTATTTGTGCGTGCAATTATCCTGCCCCAAGGGCAGGACTTTACACTTTTCCTTACTGAATTTCATTTGATAGACTACAGACCATTTCTCCAGTCTATCCAGGTCTTGTGTAGATGTGCCCAGAATAACACTATATTGCTGTAGCTCATTGCTATGTAGCATCGGCAATCACAAACCATGGTACTGACATTACTGCACATTAGCATGGGTAAAATCCTGCACGATGTCAGGACTGTGCAGTAAGACTGGCTGCTGCGTAGTCATTTAGTACTTGCTTAAGCAGCCTGTAACAACTACACAGTCTGGTGCACATGTAGACGCACCCCCTGGGTACGTCCATGTGGGCTCTTCCTGATCACCTTGTCCTCTAAGTGCTTCACAACATATTTTTTGAGGACCTGATATATGATCTTCCCAGGTCTTGAGGTCAAGCTGACTGGTCTATAATTCCCCCCAGATCCTCTTCTTTCCTTTTCTTTGAAGATGGGTACTATGTCTGCCCTTTTCCAATCATCCAGGACCTAGCCTGACCTATAAAAGTACTCATAAGAGGATAGCTAACAGCTCTTATCTCAGACGATTTCTTCAGTACTTTAGGGTGCAACCCATCTGGCCCTGCTGATATGAAAGCACCTAGCTTCTCTAAGTAATCTCGAATAATCTTCTTGTAAACCTATAAATACTTAAGATACATCACCTTGAATCACAACTTTCTCAAAGAATTCTGGAGCAGGAGAGGTTTGATCATCCTTGGGTGTTTCACTTTATGGGGTTTCTTTAGGGGCAGGCTGTTCAACTGGCAGCCTATAAGCAGTTAATCTGTGAGTATCCCCATACTCCCCCAGTTCCCCTTCCCAGCCATCACTCCCCTCTTGCTTCCTGCTACTGCAGTGGCTGCCGTCTTTGGAGCAGGGCAACACAGCTGCCAGAGGGCCTCTGGCAGAATTTGGATTGCTACAGGGGATTCTGAATAGTTGTACTACAGAGTTCTTTACTGAACATTTTGGAGAGGAGTTCAACTAAAATTAAAAATCTAACAATCTTTAACTAGAGTGAAGTTCTGAGAGATGTTCAAATAAAAGGATTACTTATTAATTTGCTACTGTTTAAGAGTTTATCTTCTTGCCAGAAAAGCTTCAGTAAAAAAGTTGAATCACGATTTATTGGTAGACAAAAGGGTTTGTAACTATTGTTGGAGAGTGCGCTGAAGATGCATGCTGCCAGTCTAGTGAGTTGAAAGGATTTCTTAGGTCAGAAGGCACCGACAGGAACTCCCTCCCACAACAGTCACTATTGCACCAGCTCCATTAACTGGAAGATGCCCATTATTTAGGTCAAATAGATTTGGTGGGCTGGACATGGGTATTGGTGGGTAGTCTGCACAGTAGGGCTCAACTAAGACTGGAGGGAAGCACCCTGAGCCACAGAGCTTACGCTCTAAAATGAGACACACAAAACAAGTTATGTTATTAAGTAACTGCAAAAATACAACTGATTTCAAAAGCATTTGTTTCATTTCAATACTACATTGCATGGTCAGAATATGTTTTTTTCCCCAAATTATGAACTAACTTTAAAGTTCAGATATTTAATTTCGAACAAAAATTAATTTAAAAAAAATCCCAAAACCAAATGAACTACTTGCCTATCATGAATCTTTAAAATAATGCAAAAGGTGTTTTCCTGGAATGGAGAACAGTTAAGAAAAGCATTTAGGCTTTCAAAAAAAACCAAAAAAAACTTATTTCAGAACAAAAGAAACATGAAGAAGTTCAACCAAACTATTCAAAAACCACCATTTTTAATCATAGTCCATTCTCTTTAAGAGGGGAATATTTGTTAAACATACATTGGTGGCATGTACCCTTTAACTGGCATTATACAACAGCTATGCTTCACTCCTGAAAGACAGCTTTTAGTATTCCCTATAACACCACTAACCACTGCATGGTTTTGACAGAAGACTAGGATACCCTGAATAGCACTCTCAGTGTTCCTAATAGGGATTAACAAAATAATACACATAAAACCATACATACCTTATAGCAGTTATGACTGTATGACTAAACTTCCCTGAACCAGAGTTAAGAAATTGGAATAAAATCCAGTATAGTTTTCTGAAATTAGGGTAATAACAAGAACCAGTAAAGTTCCAAACCAAGCACTGTTTAATTAGGATATCAGCAAATGTAGAGAATCCTCAGCCATCTAGGTATTTAGCAGAAGACAGATTTTATCTTCCTTAGGCTTCTGGCCAGGATCTAAGCTCTGAGTCCTCTCTCTTCCTGAAAAGGAAGGAGAGAGAGAAAGGTGGAAGCATACTTGTGCCTACAGAAGCAAGAAGACTTGTGTGCAGAAGAGAACCAGGCACATGTTCATAGGAGTTGCACAATGTGTCTTTATTTCCTTCAAATAAACAGAATTACCTGTTTTTAAAGTCTAAGGTAATCTTTTTATAAACTAGGGAATAAAGCCACATTATTTTTCACACATGGGAATTCATACCACTAGTATTCAAGATCTGAAGCTACCAAATTCCCCATATCCAATGATTTTCACTACTCTTTGATCAAGCATGTGTCTCTAGAACAACAGGTTTGAGATCACATCAGCAATCTCCAATGCTCTTTTACCTACAGGAAAGTTTATCCCCTTACGTAAAAGTGGGTCTGAATATTTCCTCGGTGGGATCCGATTCAAGACTTAGACGTTCAGTTGTGCCAGTTTACACAGACTAGCAACTGTCAAAGATTCTAAACTAAAACCTCCTTTCTTTGGACTCTTCAATATGCTCCTAGGCAGAAAAAAATAAGCATTCAAACGTATTAGGGGGTGCACCGATATATCAGTTTGCTACTGAATCGGCACTGATAAAAGGAGAAATGACATTGTCAGCTATCAGCTTTTTTTTGGTTGTTGTAGCCAATAATTACAGCCACATGCCTGGAGCACCCTGGTGAGTGTAATCTGATTCCCACGCCCTGCTTCTGGCCCAAGCCTGCAGCAGACTACAGGTCCTGGCAAGCAGTGGGAGAGGAAGAAGGTGCCAGGGAGCAGTCACAGAGTGTTACGCTCAGCAACAAAGGGACTATTACTGGCTCCTGCCACTGCTGCCACTGCCACGGCAATGGCACGTGCTCAACTGAGGGCTGCCACAGAGACGTTAGGCTGTGCATGGATGGGGCAAGGTGCCGCACAAGGGACATTCCACTCTGCTGGGCACCAGCGGCTTTGCAAAAGTGGCTTCTCCCCAGTGACCGTGGGAGCTTGGCTGCACAGGGTCTGCTGGTGCTGAGGCAGCAGCATAATCTGGGACTCCAAACATGCCCAGCGCTACTGTCCACACGAGGATCTGCCCCGCCTGCTTGGGGTGGCAGGAAGGGTTGCATGGGGAGTGGGGCTGCAGGTAGGAGCCATGGGGAAGGGGCAATGTGCAGGGGAATAAGGCAGTCACTGCTTTCCTCATTGAAGGCCAGAGCAGGTAGGAGGCATGCACGCATGCGTGTATGTGTAATAAATGCAAAACAAAAAAAAAAGGTTTATGTCAGTAGTTTAAAATGCCTTGCACTATTACTAAATATCAGTTACCAGATTGGCATTGGGCAATATGGTTGGTTAATCGTTAATTATCATATCAGCCAAAAAAATCTTTATTGGCGCACCCCCTAATACTTATCTGTAATAATGTAGCTCAATCTGCATTATAAATCAATCTGAATTTAGGATCAGCCTGACAAAGAATTTGAACGCTACATTTTTTTCCCTTCCACCAAAGGAATGAATGATCAACACACACCAAGTTGTGCAAGTAGACTATTCAAGAATTGTGTAGTGTCTTAAGTAACTTAGTAAAATGCAGACACGAAAGGAACCCTTTGTAGGTAGTATTATTTTTGAATATTCAAGTATTCTATATTTCATAATTCTAGAGGTACTTGGGAATACCAAGGCAAGGGCACACAACTTCACAGCTGCCATACATTTTCTAATGTGTTGTTATGATTAGACAAATATTACGATTTTATAAAAGGAACTTCTTTGTTATACCAAAGAAACTTAAAACTAAGTCCATATAAAATATATAACTATGTTGATTTTTGTCTATACTGGTATTAGTCTAAAACTTTATTTCTCAAAATCAGTCTTACAAAAGGATAAGCAGAATGAACCATTTACTGCAGGGTTTTCTAATGGGACCTATAAATGAAAAGCATCTCTGGAAAATCTGCACTGATTAAGAACTTTTTGACAAGCCCCAAAATCCATTTCAATGTGCAAAGATGATTTCTTCTAGATTCATAGATGTTAGGGTCGGAAGGGACCTCAATAGATCATCAAGTCCGACCCCCTGCATAAGCAGGAAAGAGTGCTGGGTCTAGATGACCCCAGCTAGATACTCGTCTAACCTCCTCTTGAAGACCCCCAGGGTAGGGGAGAGCACCACCTCCCTTGGGAGCCCGTTCCAGACCTTGGCCACTCGAACTGTGAAGAAGTTCTTCCTAATGTCCAGTCTATATCTGCTCTCTGCTAGCTTGTGGCCATTGTTTCTTGTAACCCCCGGGGGCGCCTTGGTGAATAAATCCTCGCCAATTCCCTTCTGTGCCCCCGTGATGAACTTATAGGCAGCCACAAGGTCGCCTCTCAACCTTCTCTTGCGGAGGCTGAAAAGGTCCAGTTTCTCTAGTCTCTCCTCATAGGGCTTGGTCTGCAGGCCCTTGACCATACGAGTTGCCCTTCTCTGGACCCTCTCCAGGTTATCCGCATCCTTCTTGAAGTGTGGCGCCCAGAATTGCACGCAGTACTCCAACTGCGGTCTGACCAACGCCCTATAGAGGGGAAGTATCACCTCCCTGGACCTATTCGTCATGCATCTGCTGATGCACGATAAAGTGCCATTGGCTTTTCTGATGGCTTCGTCACACTGCCAGCTCATGTTCATCTTGGAGTCCACTAGGACTCCAAGATCCCTTTCCACCTCCGTGCCACCCAGCAGGTCATTCCCTAGGCTGTAGGTGTGCTGGACATTTTTCCTCCCTAGGTGCAGCACTTTGCATTTCTCCTTGTTGAACTGCATCCTGTTGTTTTCTGCCCACTTGTGCAACCTATCCAGGTCTGCCTGCAGCTGTTCCCTGCCCTCCGGCGTGTCCACTTCTCCCCATAGCTTTGTGTCATCTGCAAACTTGGACAGAGTACATTTCACTCCCTCGTCCAAGTCGCTGATGAAGACATTAAAGAGTATCGGTCCAAGGACCGAACCCTGCGGGACCCCACTGCCCACATCCTTCCAGGTCGAGACCGACCCATCTAGTTTCCCTCTGACATGTTTGAAGGATATCTGAAGAAGGTACAGCTAAAAGAGGAGGGCAAACAAGTTCAACAGCCACAGGTTTACAATGAGTTGGCAACAACAGAGGTTTAGTAACTGTGAAAGTGGGAGCTCTAAGTATATTGCTTGGTGTCATCTCCTAGGGCTGCCAGAGAAGGCTTTGAGCATTATCTTTCTCTCCTGCCCAAGAGCTATCTCCAAGTTCAGTTTTAAAAAAGAAATCCCTTACCTCTAAGTTTGAATTCAAGAGCAGTTCTAGACACTGTGACACTTCTGATAGACAGTGAATGGCTCAGTCACTTGCAAACAAAGTATGAGCTTTCCCAAACTTTTCGGAAGCAAGCAAGGAAAAAGCTAAGTATTTCTGGGTGGCTCCAGAAGGGAAATGAAGCTAAAGCTTGCAACTTCTACTTTAAATGTGGCTTTAAAGTAGTATTAGACAGGAGGCAGTAAAATTATATAGTTACCAAGTAGTAATCACTGAGAGATCCTGAAAATCTATTAATCCTGACCGTACTGGTATGCATACATTTTTCACACTTCTATATTCCATTGAGACATAACTTCTCCAAAAGTCATTCCTTTCTAGCAAGATTTTCATGCAATCCACTTGGGTACCATCAGATAAAAGTACATCTTCTCTAGCCATCACAACTATATAACTAATCTAATGCAAGAGCTTTTTTGTTTTGGGGGGTTTTCGGAGATATTTTTTTTCCCCCATATATGTCATGACCATCACAGCTACAACAATATTCCAAACCTAATACTTGCCATTGGAATGCATTTCAGTACTCTTCACAAAGAAGAGAATCCACTCAGCTGGACTCCTCATATTGACTCCCATTCACCAAAATTATGTTTTAACTTCAAACACTCCGCCTTTCTCAAGAGATGTTTCTGAGACTATTATAATTTTTGCTGAACCTCTCTCTGGACCAAACCCTGGTATTCTAACTTGGTATCAATAACCTTTCCACTGGAGCCCATTCCCAACTCATCAAGAACAAAGATTTCTTCTTGGATTATCATATATCAACACTGAGCTTTTTTCTTACAGTGCTTTAAGACAGAAATGCTACAAGTATCTAGAAGGGGATTAAACATGAAACCTAGTAATTTTCTTTAATATTATTTTAAAAATCCACATACAAACTAATAAATATTGTCCTTAGCCTGCAAAGCATGTTAAATGAGGCAATTTCCACCGTACCCTCCTCCTGCTACAAATTTCTTAAAAGGCAGTGGGGCTGCCACCAGCATCCCATAAAGCACAGGTCATATGAGAAAAGCTGTTAAAAGTGCGTGATCAGATTCCTAGAGAAATGAAAGCAGTTTGACTCCAAAACACTGAATGCTTTCAGAGTATGTCACCAGAATTATCTTCCAATTAAACCAACTGAACTGGCAGGAGACTAAGATCCAGATCCAAAAAAGTAACACTTAAAGCCCATAATGCACCTTATGCAGAAGTTAGCTGCTTGGGTGCAAGAGAACGACCCACTAAAACAGGAGGGCAAAATCCAGACCGCCAGGCCATTCTATTCAGCCTGCAGGCCCCCTAAAATTTTTAGAAAATTAATTTTTATCTGCCCCGGTTGCCTGTTAAAGATGACAGGCAGCCAGCAGCAGCAGGACCCAGGGGGAGCCAATGTCAGAACCCAGCAGCTGAGCATCAAGGGCCACCGGGCTGCATCCCACCCCCATCCCGCCACCCTCTTTCCCACCCCAGCCCCCAACTGGAAGCCTCTGCAGCTTCTGGCCTTGCACCCCTGGGGTTGTTCCCTGCCTACCTTTGTCCATGTGCAAGGCAAGATAACATCGGAATGGGGGGGGGAGGGCACGGAACTAGCAGCTGGGAGCTGCATGGTGCTGGCCAAGGCAGGCTGAAGCCAGAGATGGAAGTGGCCGGGGGGGGGGGGAGGAGATGAGCGTAGTGGGGGGCTGTGGGAAGTGGCAGGGCCATGGGAAGCAACAGCAGCATGAAGAATGGCAGTGGGAGCAGCCAGGGGACCATGGAAAGTGGCAGCAGTGGGGGAAGTAGTGGTGGGGGGCACAGCGGAAAGCAGCAGCAGAATGGGGAGTGGTGGGGGCCACAGGAAGTGGTGGCAGCAGGAGGAGTGGTGGTGGTGGCAGCTGGGAAGCAACGGCAGCAGTGGCAGGCAGGCATGCGGGAGGGAAAATAGGGAAATGGCAGGGAAGTGGTGGCGGCAGGTGAGAGCATGGAGTCCATGCTGGTGCCCTGGGGTGGGGTGGCAGGAGTGAGAAGCCTGGGCACGGGGTCTGCACTGCATGAGGAACAGATGCAGGTCTCTCTCTCTCCCTCCCCCCACCAACCACATACCATACCCAAACCCTACCACACACACGTCCACTTCCAAACCACACCCCTCCACATACACCCCCTTACTGTCCACACACGTTATACAACAGGACTGTATTTTGAGCTTTTATACAGTCATCTCTAGATGCACTTTGCAAACACAAATCGTACAAAAATATTTTTAAATAAAATTAAAGTAAGTTATAGTAGATGTTTTATTTTTTTGTACATCATTTGGGGTTTTTTCTGGTTTCAAGATTGTAGCACCCTCCCTTCCAAAAGGAGTGCTTTGGTGAAAGGGGAGGGACTTCCTGTGGCAAAGGTCAGGAGTTGGGGGGGTATGGCAGTATGGCACCTGAGGGCAGAGCAACTGTAAAGGGGAGGGGGTACCCATGCAGCCCTCAACAGCTTGCTAAAACTCTGTAAGCAGCCCTCCAGCTGAAATAATTGCCCGCCCCTGCACTAAAACTTTACCTACTTACCTGTCTGCCCGAAAGGCCACTAGAGGACAGGTTTTCACGGTTAAAGTAATTTAGGTGTCTAAAGTTCTAATACTGCATATGCCATCAATCTTAGTTGAAAAGTGAACATCTTAGCACCTCTCTGACATCTAAGTTCACTTGGAATTCACAAACTATGTGCGTATAATTTCCTCTACTGAGTCCATATAACTAAACTTAAGTTCTAAACTCATGCCCTGTCCCCCAGCCTAAAGATGTAAAACCTCCCTTCTCAGTATCCTAAGGCTAGGGCTGTGGATTTTTCTGTGCCCAGATTCTGCCACCACAGGGAGGAAGAGAAGGAAGGAGGGAGGTGCTGGCCCCCCCTACAGGAGGCAGGCAGAACCTTCCCACTGAAGCAAGACTCCCAGCCCCAGTGGGTCTGCCCAGACCCCCTGCAGAAGCAGGGCCCAGACAGAGCAACAGGTTCCCAAACCTCTTGTTGGCCCTGTGGCCTGGACCTGGAAGGCTCCTCCACGCTGCTGGGCCAGGACCTCCCCAATTTGTTCTGGGGAAAGTGGGGCCTGATTCAGTCCTAGCAGTGTTGCCTCTGTGGGGCCTACTGTGTTCTTTCCTCTCCCACCAATGGCACTGGGACCGCAAGGGGCCTGGACCACCATTGAGGCTGGGCTGAGCTTGTGGCTGGTTCAGCCCAAGGAGGCACCAAAGCAGCTGGAGCAGGCAGCATTGGGTCTGAGGGATCACCACAAGCAGTGAGCACAGCCCCAGGGCATTATTGAGGAGTGGCAGTGCAACAGGGTGGCACAGCAGGGAACCCAGAAGCAGCAATACTTTGGGAGAAGTAACTATTTAATCTATATCTATCAATACAAAGATGGGACACTAATACATCTGCAACAGAATTAGAGAAGCAGTAAAAGTTACTCTGGCCTTTCATTCCTCAGCTGTCCTAAGCTATATTTCACCTGGGAGAAAGTATTTTTCCCCAAGATTCTACAGTCTTACAAGAGCATTGTCCCACATTATGTATCTATGCGCTAACACTTCTTCCCCCAAGGATAGCAATTTGTATGTCCAAGTTAACTGCAGGTCATTCTAGTGGCAAGACTGTCAGGCTGTGATTTTTCCCTGGTCGTCTACTACCAGAGAGGCAGCAATGCAGCTTGGAAGAGATATGTGTGTAAATGGTTGTGCTGCTCCTGTTTTGATCTGGGTTAAAACCTGGAACAATCAGGACTGCCCCAAATTAGACTTTTTTGTTTTTTGGGGTTTTTTGTTTGTTTGGGGGGTTTTTTGCTTTTTTTTGTTTGTTTTTTTTACAGGCCAAAAACTCAGTCCTTTTGTAAATAATGCAGATGCCTACTTCTCCTTGTAGGAAGAACTGAGTCATATTCTTACACTTTTTAAAATTTGCATTGTGCAGGATATTTCCAATTATGCAAATACTTGTACAGCTGCATTGGACAGAGGGTACATATCCCGTAAGAGAAGAAAAACTATAACTAGGGTCTTGGACAGATGTACATTTGAAGCACTCCAAATTCTATGCAAGGTTGAGCACCATTGCTCTATACCCACAGAAGCCAATTAACAAGATCTTACCCTAGCTGTCAAGATTCCCCAAACACTTTCTTTATGTAGAAAAGAACCAAGTGAAACATCAAGCTATACCATACATAGATGTTCACATCACAGGAGGTGAAGACCCAATATCTTCTGACTTGTCCATTTTTTGGACCCCAAAATTAGCCCTCACTCAACAGGGTAAAATAAGGGTAATCGAATGTCACATTTTGAAGTATCAGCTGAAAAAAGGAGGCTTCCCCCGAGCCAACACAAACTGACCAGGTATACAAAGCAGCACGAGTTAGTTATCTGTTTTTTCCCTGAAGTCTCAGGAACCAACTGTCGCCTTGGGCAGAATGCTAGTTTAGAAGGACTACTGTAGCAATCTTTTAGGACAAACTATACTGTATGCTGTTGTATTAAATTGTAAATTTGCTTTTACTACTTCAGAAATAGAAGTTATATAAAACTGTTTTCAATTCAAAATATATTCGTTATTGTGCTTTTCTCAACACAAACCCTTCTGGCATCATATGCAGTATACCTATTTACAAGTGGGTGATCACAAATAAAATGGCATTGTTGAAGAATACAAATATCAACTTCAGAGTATTAGTTAATTTGAATTTCCATTACATGCTTAGATTACTGTGGCTTTTACACCCCAAATATATATAGAATTTTACACCAGAACTACTTGTGTGGCTTTTAAAACAGCACATAGTATTTGTACTTTTCATATAAAAAAATCCAAAAAACCCCTGACATTGAAACTGTTTGTAAAACAGTTTGTTTTACAAACACAAAGCTAGAGTACAAAAGCATATATATTGAAGCCTTTTTGAGAGAGGTTTGACTTTGGAGAGCAGTGCTATGCTGAGAATTGGTGGGGAGGGGAGGTTGAGTATGGTCTAAGTTGCGTATTACACAACATTGCCCAACAAGCAAGATTGGTTGTTAATCCTTCTAGCCCATCTCAGTCTGCAGGTACTGTATTATAAGCATCTCTGAAACTGACTTAGGTCTTATCAGTTTCACCACTGCCATAAGAAGCTAATGTAGTCTGAGTAACAGTGTAATGATCCTTAATGAAGTGTCAACAGCTGAGCAAAAGCTGAGTACATGTTCTGGAAGCAACCCAGCATTAATGAGGTACAAAAAATGGAAAGCAGGCTATTTCCATACAAATTAGCAATATATATGCTAGAGTACAAAATACTCAATCTCTGAGTACAAGCAAAGTAGAAGTTAAGTTGGTGTATTATGTCTTTAATATAGGCAGCTCTGCTCATCTCTAAAAATAAACCTATATTAAAAGCAGATATAGTAGTAAGTGTTGACAGACTGAACAGCTTGGAAGGCCTCTAGTGCTGAGGCCTGACCACACATATCACTTTCTAGGATATACTGTGTGCTGTCTGAATCATCCCACAAGAAGCTTAAGTTACTCACCATAATAAACTATAGTTCACTGAGATGATTCTCCACATAAAATTTATTTTTCAAGCAAGTCATCCATGTCCCCT
The DNA here is from genome assembly GCF_030867095.1 of Alligator mississippiensis. Taxonomy (NCBI): domain Eukaryota; kingdom Metazoa; phylum Chordata; order Crocodylia; family Alligatoridae; genus Alligator; species Alligator mississippiensis. The sequence continues at coordinate 218,892,361 of NC_081826.1, forward strand.
CAACCCTGGCATGTGAAAACCAAATGTCAACCCTTCCTTTTTATACCTTAAAAACACTTCTAAAGGCCAGTGAAAAGTTGCCCCCCATGGTCTTTTAATTACTTTGATTCAATTAACTACTTTTCTAGAAGCAGTTCCAAAAAACTAGAAAGATGGCATAAAGTATGGAACCATGAGACCAATATTCAAACATAAATCTTTAAAAGTAGCAACAATTTTCCATTTAGAACTACTCCTAAAGACACTTACCAGGAAAAAAGAGTAAAGATTATATCAGAAGGTGGTTCTGAGCAGAACTGAATAAGTTGAAGACCACTCTCCCAAGTAGCTCCACAGTTCACATTTATGAATGCAAAGATACTGCAATACTTTTATCGCATGCAAATTACTTTGTCCTTCCACTCAGATGTCTTTTAAGAATGATCCATCTAACTTGTTTCTTAAGACTAATCAGTTCCTCAAAGCAGAAGGAAAGAGTACAGCTAGGAAGACTCCTGAGCTATCTGAATACAGGAAAAGCTTTATCTCCAAAACTGATGGGGATTCTTTTACTCAAGCTCTTAGGCTGAACTAGAAAAGATAACATCTCATCACATGAAAGATTTTCATATTTTGCCAGCATCATTTGAGAATTTGCAATTATCAAGAGTACAGGTAAATTTATGTAGGATCTCAAACATGATGAGATTTCTCATTGGCCACTGCCATTACCAGAGAAGCTGCAGTTGTGATTTAAAAAACAACCCAGTATAAGTCATATAAGTGACCTTCAGGTAAGGTAAACAGTCATTACATTGTTTGACCAGCACTAGCCATTTCCAAATACTAATGATTTCAGTATTAGAAGGCACTAAGGTAATTAAAGCATGCTAATTAATTTGTATGGAAATAGCCTGCTTTCCATTTTTTGTACCTCATTAATGCTGGGTTGCTTCCAGAACATGTACTCAGCTTTTGCTCAGCTGTTGACACTTCATTAAGGATCATTACACTGTTACTCAGACTACATTAGCTTCTTATGGCAGTGGTGAAACTGATAAGACCTAAGTCAGTTTCAGAGATGCTTATAATACAGTACCTGTAGACTGAGATGGGCTAGAAGGATTAACAACCAATCTTGCTTGTTGGGCAATGTTGTGTAATACGCAACTTAGACCATACTCAACCTCCCCTCCCCACCAATTCTCAGCATAGCACTGCTCTCCAAAGTCAAACCTCTCTCAAAAAGGCTTCAATATATATGCTAGAGAGAATTAACTCTGAAAAGAGCTCTGCTAAGGTCAGCTTCAGTGAAGACAAATATATTATCAGCAATGATAATCCTAGTAAGCATCAAACAATAATTAACAAACATGAATCTTCAGCTTTAAGTAAACCTCCCATAACATCAATCTCTAAGAAAACCACCTATGATCTCAAGATGACACTAAATCCATTAACATCACGGCTCCTCCTCTACTACTTATCCATCAAGAAATGAATGGTGTCCTAGATGCTGAAAAGCTGAACCAGACTTGGCACCTCAAGTGTATTTTGTTTGGTAAGCCATTAAGGACCTCTAGACACATTTCACACTTAATTTCATATCCTTTTACTCAACTGAAGAAACAAAAAAAAGTCTCAATGCTACTTATGCTCAATATAAAGCCAATTTAGCCAAGGGTCCCGCAGATGCCTCAGACATGAGGGCTGGATACTTGGTGACTGACTAAATTGACAAGAGCTTCAAGAATTTTCAATGTCACTGGGAGGCAGCCCTCCCAACTTTTGCTCAGAAGAAAGCAGCAAAGAGCAGTGCTGGGTTTCGACCTTTTCTCAGATACTGGAAATGCATTATCTGCTAACATTTACACAAAACATGAAGAAGTGACGCATTCTCCAAACTATCTGAATGGATGCCTGTCTGATATGTTTTATACAAAATACAAGCTATGCTTTGGTCAAACATCAGTTATTGTGGTCATTAAGGGTAACTAGGTGAAATGTAATGGCCTACAATACTCAGGAGGTCAAAGCAGATCATCAAGTAGTCCTTCCTGGCCTGAAAAATCAATGAACCTATAAGAGACACTGAACCTGAAGTTGGCTTTTCTTAGTTTGCCAGCTGAGTCAGAGGATCTAGACAAAAAGAAAACCCAAAAGGAAGAACAGGCCTACTGATATAGACATTAAGCAGAAGTCCATTACAGCTTCGTGTCAAGTGACACCTGCCATGGCAAAAAGTATTCAAAGCCTTCCTATTTCAGTAAAAAAACAGCTGGCTAGTTACCTATATAAAAACTTAACTGGCTGAAGAATAAATCGGCAGAAGAACAAATCAGTGTTACTGAGGTTACTGCATGAGAAATGAACTGCAGTTGCTGTCGTTCCCATTTATATAGCTTTAGAGTTCAAGAATTATAGGCAGTGAAAGATGGTGGGGTATGGTTCTAGTAGATAGGTAGCAGGGACATGGCTCAACTAAGAGTGGGGATCCAGATAAATCAGGCTTGGTTTAAATCACATTTTTTGTGAAAACCATGAAATTAAGTGATTGTCATGAAAAACGTGATTTGCAATGAAATGCCACGATACAGCAGCACATCAATGGGTGGGGCTAGGCAAGCAGTCAGAAGAAAGTACTGGGAGCTGCCCCAGTCGAGCTCCTGTGTGTGGAACAGACCTGGGTGCAGGGCTAGGTGAGGCTGAAGGGGTACCAGTGGCAGGTGAGGCAGAGGGGTAGCAGCCCCTATGTGCAAGTGATGCCACCCATGCTCCAGCCTCTCCCCTACCTCAAATCTTTCTCCCCCCCTCTGAATACTCCTGATACCTTCCCCCAGCCTGGCACTAGAAGCTGGGCTCAGCCAGCCAGATGGCCCTAAAATGCTCCCTCAGGCAATCAGGGGATTGGGGGGGGGAGGGGGGCACGCGCAGGGGAGCACATCACAAAAATGGCGGCCCCCTGCCAAGATGGGGCCACAACATGCATGAGCTGGGCTCACAATTTAAACCAGACCTTATGGATAAGCATTTCCTTGAAGCTTTCTCTAGGTCCTTCTCTGCAACTTCCCTATGGTACTTTTACACTGTTAATGTAAAAGCTTGCAGCTTACTGAAAACTGGAGACGAGTACAATATATTGAACTTAAAAATATTATAAGAGGAAAACATATTAACTTAAATATTTCCTTTTAAGTTTAAGTCAAGAAAAACCTCTGTTCCTTTACTTACCTGAAGATGCTACAGAATTTCCACTAAAGTGCTGCAGAAACCAATGGGCCTTCTGCATATTTGGGTTCTGTTTGTTATGAGCAATGACCATATATATTTATGCTTTATTTTGGGATTCAAGTGTTTTGTGTGTCTGCCATCTTTTACAATATCTCCCTAACCCCTGGTTTTTACTTGTTCCTAAAACCCAAGTGCAGATTCAGAACTACAGAGAAAAAGGGAAAATCTAGTCTTTGGACCATCCCTGAAACAGACACAGAATCATTAGTACAAATGAGAGGCATAAGGTTGAACCTATGGAGAGAGTAGGATAACTCTTTTTGCTTAAAAAAAGAAGTTAGGATAAAGACTAAATGTATGGATACAACAAATTACACAGCATTTAAGAATGTAGTCTAGAAAGACAGGTTAAGATACAATGGTTGAATACCTTAGCAGTTGAATGAATGCTGTGCTATGAAGTACTTCTAAAATGTTTTGCTGTCAAGTTCACTACAAGCAAAACAATAAAGCATAACAATAAAATTAATTCATATGTTTAAAATCATGTGTTTAGTTTAATTCTATTGTGAAAAAATATAAAAGCTCTATTGAATACAGTATATAGTTAGTCAAAATATATTTGAAATACTGTATCATATAACGTTCTGCATCATTGATATGAATCATGTAAATTTATTTCATGTCATGACTTTTTAGTGACCTACATAAATTCAATCAATGAATCAATGAATCTTAGTTCAATATTTAATAGGAAATGTCTGTCACAATCACAAACCTCACTGATAGTAGTCTAACCAAAAAGGCCAAGGACTGAATCAGTATTCAAAGGAAAAAAAACTATTTTTTCACTCCACTAGATGGTTCATCTCCTAGTGAGTGATCAGGCACATTGGCAAAGTAGTGTGAAACACCCTAACAGACCTCAGCTATGTGCATCTAGTTGACTAAGCTGCAGAACTGATACCTTTTAAAAGCATATTAACGTTTTAATAATTTTTAAAGACAGTGTGATTCAGTACTACTACATAATAATAAGATCCCATGGGACCAGGAAAAAACATCATTAGAAGGGTTTACATTAGAATGGGTTTAGTCAATCTAAAGCATTATAATTGGGGGGGGGGGGGGGGCATGGAAGGAGGGGAATCCAGTCTTGCTGTTGGGACTGTTTAAAGCAGGGGTTTATCATAAATAGGTTTCCTTATAATAAGGTTGTCCTGCATTTCTAAACAAACACATTTAGAAAACAAAATTAACAACATATATTTCAACCTCGTTATATACAAATTCCATAAAATAAAACATATTTTTATTTAAAGAGATAAGAGACAGAGGTATGAAAATTTAGCCCCTTAGGAAACCGTAATTTAGTTTCATAAACAGCATTTAAAAAATGAGGGTGGACTATGATTTGATGCCATACCTTTACGTTTTAATGACTGCATATTGTTAAAAAGAAATAAATCATAATCTGTAAACACGATGGTTTACGCTTACATACCACAATTAATATGAATATTTGAATGCTAGTTTCTGCACTTAAAACACACACATACCTTTTCCTAAATGTGTATTTATACTCATGTATCTAGCTGTTCCTGTAAGGCTCTTGTGTTCTCGATATGGTATGTGCTTCTTTGTTTCTGGATCTATATATTCCTTTGCCAAACCAAAATCTATAATATGAATAATTTGCTGGTTTTTGTTTCCAGGACGTCCTATTAAGAAGTTCTCGGGTTTTACATCTCTGTATATCAAGTTCTTTGAATGGACATATTCCATACGAGAAATCTTTATTAAAGAAAAGAAAGGACAGAAAGTTTAGTTTAAGTTTCGTTTACCACAAGGAAGTGTGGCAGAAGCAAAAGTATTGTTACATCAGCTTTTATATTTTGAAGAAACCAGAACTTTTAAATCCAACCAGAGTACTCTTTCAAAATATACTTGTTCACATTCCGTGTGCATTTCAACTCCCACTTAAGGAAATAGCAAATATGCATAAAGTGAATATGCTCTATCATGGGCACAGACAGAAGAGCAGCTCCCCATTGCAACTCATAGCAATTTTCAGGAAGCACTATGAGTTGTGACAATACCCCAGACCAATAGAAGTTTGTTGCTGGGTCTGGGAGTTGGGGATTGCAGCTGCTTGCTGCAAGGCTGAAGCCCAGTCTCCACTGCACGCCACTCCCCGCTCCCAGCCTGTCACCATTTTCAGAATGGGAGGGGAAAAGGGAGCAGAGGGAGCTCCTTCTTGGGGTTCCCCATCTGGCCTGGAGGGTGGGGTGGGTGGATTGGAGCGTCACCACCACCTCCAGGTGCAGGGCTCCAATATACCTGCCCCAACCTCTGGAGCTAACTGAAAAAAAACCCAAACCAAACTCTGTTTGCTCCCTTTGTCCCCTCCCATTTGGAAAACAGCCACAGGCTAGGAGGTCCACAGACAAATTACAGAATGTGCTCTGTTTTGGAGTGTGTTCTTCTGAACCCTCATGCAATGAGGGTTCAGATTTTCATGGGGTTGGGCCCTTTTAAAGCAGTCTGAAGCCATGCACTTTATTTGGTCACGGCTGTAGCCTGCTTTCTGGGGCCAGATCAGGCAAAAATTGTCACTTCTGCCTGAGCCCCATTTGTACACAATCTATACTTACAGCCTCATATAAATCAAAGCATAACAAAGTTACAAAGAAATAACAAAGTCAATTGTGAACAATTAATCACAGAACACTTTATTTGTGGAGATGCAGCTGCATATGGAAACTAAATCTTTGAATTATGCTATTATGTTGCTGCCCATATTAAGGAACCACACAGGTATATGATATGTTATATAAACTTTAGCCAGTACATCACCAGTGTTTGTGTAACCTCTCCTAGGTAAACAAGTTCAGGTTCAGTTAACACAGTTTTTTAATATTTGGAAAAGGAATACACTCGTTAAATAAAGATGACTTTGGACTTGTGGTGTTAAAGCATTCATTAAATTAAAAGGCTTATACCATTGTTTCTATACATAAACTAGATTTATTCCCTGTCCCCACCCTTGATGTTTAAGGAACACACATACTGATTACATCATATGTCCTTTGTTATCTAGTTAGAATAGCTTTTATAAATACAGAACATTTTTACTCCTTGTAAAAAGGTGCCACTACCACTCAATTATCCAAAAACCTAATGCTCTAGCTTTTAAATCAGTAACATTTTAAGAGCAATAGTTATTAAAGACAAAACTGAATTATGGACAAGCCAGCACTGTTTGGCTTTTACTCTGATCTGACAGAAGGCAAAGCCAAAAGATGGTTTTAAAATACTCTATTGTTAAGACTGTGTTTTATTTTTGCTATTTCCCTTTGCTGAGTTCATTGCTAAGAATGTGCAAGGAAGCAAGTGCCTACATTGTTTACCATTCCACCTGCCTATCGCTTACCCTGAACAAAAATGGTTTTCTTATGACCAGGGATCCAGGTTTTCCGTTTCCCATGGAAAAACGGAGAAAACACAGATTTCTCTTTTTAGCATGTAAATCCGCGAATTCTCTGCTTTTGCAAAGAGCTCCTGAAGGCTGGCTCAGCTCCAACTTGCAAGAGCCAATTGCAAAAAGGGCGGGAGACCCCCTGGCTGGAGGGGGGGGGGGGGAAGGGTAGGTCTGAGCCTCTGAGGCAGCCAAGCCTAGGCTCAGGCTCAGACTTGCCCTTTGCCCCTGGAGCATAGAGGTAAGTGGGGCTGTGGGGCAGGGCTGGGGAAGATGGTTGGGGGCTGAGGGAGTGGGGGGTGCTGATGGCCCCAGGCAGCACATCGCAGCTGGGAGCAGGGCCAGGGGGTGAGGGCAGGGGTGCCCCTCTGCGGGGGCGGGCTTTGCAGGCAAGCAATGAGGGGTGCAGTGTGGTGGTGCCCGCCATATGCTGGCCGCACACATGCTGCCCAGCCAGCTGCCCAGGGGAGGGGGAAAAGGAGGCTTACACGCCGCTGGAGCACAGCTCTGTGGTGGGCGCTGCAGCCACGGTGAGGGATGGGGGTCACCGCTGGCACAGGTAGCCTCACAGGTAAGCGGCAGTGGCTGCCCATGCCAGCAGTGACTGCCGCTGCCTACAAAACCTCCCACTGCCGCCGAGGAGCCATGTCCAGAACTGTGTGGCCGGTGGCAGCAGCACAATGTGGGGTGGTGTTAGGGATGGCTGCGTGCCACCCAGCCACCACCATGCTGCCGCTTGGCTGGGCGGCACGTATGTGGCCCGCACACGGTGGTTGCCACTGCACTGCCGCTGCTGCACCCTGCACCACTTGCCCACAAAGCCGTGCAGGTGGCCACAGGATGGTAGCTCATGGTGCAGTGGCAGAGTTGTGGTGACAACCTCCATGTGTGAACCTCCTGTCTGGCCGGCCGGCATGTGTGTGGTCCACAGACTGGCACCCCTGCCCTCACCCCCTGGCCCTGCTCCTAGGAGTGGGCACAGGGGCACACTCCCCACCTTCTTGATCTACCCCACCCAGCACCTTCCCTTTCCCCCACCCTGCCCCACCCCTTCCCCCCACACACACTTACCTGCTGGGGTGGGTGTGTCTGTGTCTGCATGTGTGGGTCTGGGGGGCTGTTGCTAGGACATCAGGAGGGCTGTTGAGACTATGGGGGGGAATGCAGGGCACCAGCAGTGCTGGGGGTGGGCTCTGGGGGGCCTTTAATTTTTATCACGGATTTGGGGTTTTTAAATCAGAGAATCTGTAATTTTTAAATCAGAGAAAACCAAGATCCCTACTTATGACACCACAAGTGGTTTTCTGGAAATGAGCCGTGTCAAACTATGATTTCTAAGTTCAGGTTATGATTAAACACGAGCTCTTCAGAACATGATAATGTTGCCTTTGTGCAATTGTTCTTAATGACTATGGCAACAACATAAGGCAAAGAAAACCAACAGATGTAAACGAAACTATTTAGAAGCAGGAAGACCCCATATATTTTCTTTAGGGACATATAAAATACAAAGCTTTTTACCAGTTGAATAGTCACTTAAGTGAGCTACGAAGAGTGACCATGTACTGGTCTCACAAACTCAATTTAAATACATACATAAAGATACACATATTTTACACTTACTTACCAACTGTATGGCTATCATAAGAACGGTTTTAAGAGAAAATGTCCTATCACACAGGTCAAATAAATCTTCCAAACTAGGTCCCAGTAGTTCTAGCACCATGGCATTGTATTTGCCACAAGGGCCAAAATAGTAAACCTGAGGTATACCATCTGGAAAAGAAAAAAAATACAGTTAGTTATAGAATGCTTATCTAAATTTAACATATATTCATTTTTCACATAACAAAATTAATTTTAACATAACCAGGTAGAGATGCAATTAAAAAATGATCAAGTCTTACAAAACAAGGAAGGATTATATAGTCCCATGAAAATTATAAAAATTAAAGACACTACCTTCATTGCTCCTATTGTAACAAGTTATAACTGTAAAAGGCTCAGAGCTTTTTTCCTTTAAATGAAAATCCACCTGCTATGCATTAAACGTAAGGGCAAGAGTCATTTCTTGAAAAAAACTGTACTTCAATTACTACACAGAAAATATAAAAAATGAAGTTTTGCAAGATAAAAATGATGCCTAAATTAAATACTTAAATCTAATACATTTATTTTTAAAACAAACTTATTCTAAATTAATTGTAAAATACATTTATTTAAATTTACTATAAGCTATTAAAATAATTTTAATAAAACATGTTGCTGCATCAAAAAGCCTTCCTCCAAACAGTAATGCATTAAATGTTTTTGGTTTAATTATATACGGAACGGAGGGGGAAACAAAAAACTTAACCCCAAGTTAATATGAATATTTGATGTTCCTTTGCTGCATTATGTATATTTTCAGCCTTTAGCAAAAGAATGCTGATATGTGCTTTCCGCCCCACAAGTATAACTACAATTATAACAGCATTTATACTAGTCTTTTCTTTTAATTTAATGATATAGCTGTTATCAATCAGGGATTTCCCCCATACCCGTTTCAAAGGTCCTACCTCATTCACTGCATGGAATAAACAGTGTTAATTTAATAAAGTTATTTAATATGTGCCCCATTGTTTGGGGACACTATCTAAACCCACCCTAAAGATAAAACTGGTCTTGTTTCGTCATTGGTTTCCTTATGAGCTAGTTCTAAGGTATATCCAAGTGTTTTACATATATTAATAAATATATTCTCATAGCATTCCTTGGATAAGCATAATTCTCTGTTTTTGAAGGGTGGTTTGGAAATAGAAGTTGTAGCCAAAGGACCACTCAACTTAAATGTTCATTTTCAGGTCTCTCTCTCTCCTTTTTTTTTTTTTTTAACAGTACTTTTGTTTACATAGCGCTTGTGTCCAGGCTACGTACAGACAATCAAAAACCCAGAGGCTGAATCAATTCAGTCTCTGCAGGTTAGTGTGAACTGCAGAGATTAAATTGAGAAACAACTGGACACACATTCACTTTTGATTCAGGAAATACAGTCACATGCCTGTAGTGGCCCAGGCCAGAAGCTGGGGGGCACTAGAGCAAGGCTCACTGGCACACAGCTAGCATGGGCTATGGGTTCGCTTCCTCTTCCTGCTGCCCCTGAGGTTTCTAGGATTTGCCGTCCAGAATCACAGGAGCAGGATTATGCAGGATTGCTCATCATCACTTCCTCTTTGTGCTTCCAGTTACCCCTGGGATTTGTAGTCCACAGTCACAGCCAGCAATAACTTTCAGTAAGTTTAGTAGGGCTGAGCTTCCCTGTACTTGGGGGGAAGTGTACCCCCACCCCAGACCCAGACCCCGACCCCAGCCAGGGTTTGCCTGGGGGGAGGGAGGGAGGGAGTGGCATCCCTGCCTCCTCCCCACCCCCAACCCTTCTCTGCTGGAGCAGACAGTACAGCCCAGCCCAGGGCTGGAAAGCATGCTGGGGGAACTCTGATTTAACTTGAACCAGGAAAGGGTCTGGGACAGAAGTTAATTAAACTAGTTTGACCCAAATCAGTTAAATCTCATACTATATTCAACTAGGTTCATCTTAAACCAGTTTCAGCCATTTTGAAACCAGTGTATGTGCACCGAGCTTCTGTTCTGCTGCAGGTTTGAACCAGTTTCTAATTACTTAAACTGGTTTACATGCAACTTCTGTCTCTAGCCCAAAGAACAGCAATCACTGCTTTCAGTTTCAGCTGTGGAAACTCAACACTTCTATAAATCAGGCTCCAGTCCACAACCTTTATACACTCAAGGCACCCTTTGACAGATTCAAGATACCCCCTCAGAGAATGCAAGTTCTTAGTTTTCATTCATTTTTTACTACAGAAAAATAATAAAGCAATTCTTCTGTAGCAAAGAACTTAGATCACAACAAGTCAGAACATTTTTGACACTATCGATTTCTTTTTGAAATCTCTGGGTTTCTCTCATGAGTATGGATTCTGGTTTTCTCCATTTGAAAATCCAAAATTCTGCTAAAACCCCAAAAAGTTGCATTTTCCCATAATTAAAACAAAACACTGCTATATTTATAGGATCAGCTGAACACAAGTGTTTTATTTAGAATACACACACACACACACACACACACACACACACAGAGAGAGAGAGAGAGAAATAGTATATTTAGAATTTTAAAGCAATTCGGAAGCCTACCAGTACCTCAATCATTACAATCAAATAAATTCTAAATACCTATAAAGGTTAGTGTTTGAAATTTATTTTTTTTATCATGCAAAATCAGAGCTCCCCCTGCCCTCTTCACTTACCCTTCGTTCACCAGGAAGCAAAAGGAATTACATACTTATCCCAAATCAAATATCATAAATCCAGGACACTCAGAGGTAAGGTTAACTTTAGAAGCAAGTGAAATATCTTACAGATATAGAAATGCAAAGTTAAGGCACCCAAACAACTGTAAACCTTCCTTGTAATAAGGATAGGGAGGGGCTATGGCAGGCAGGAGCTGTGGCGCTGACTGAGGTCCAGAGCCTAGGGAAAGGGGGAAGTGACACAGGCTGTAGGGACTGCAGATCAGAAGCAGAGGTGAGGAAGGGGCAGAGGCGGTGAGGGGGCAGGCAACAGGGGAACCACTTGCCCCCCACCCTGAGATGCCTGACCTCTTCCCACTGTTCTCCCTATTGTAGCAGTGGAAGGGGACAAATGTAAGACAACCCTCTGATAATGAGATTCTATATACCTGGAAAATTATAACACATTTTAAGATCTTCCATATACAGAATCCAATTATCAGCAAGCTGTCTTAAATTCAGGGCTCAACTTGGATTTGGGTAAATATGGTAATATTATGGAGGCATCAGCATTAAGTCTCCTAAAGAACATTCGTTTTTCATATACAAGATGGATTTTAAATCCTCCTTAGATGTAAAGGTAAATACTGTCTCTTACTAACACTGGTTAACCTAAAGGTTAACTTCTGACTTTTCCCAAAATACAAATCTTAGACAATTTAACAGTCTTATCAACCCAAGAAGTGACTCATTTTTTAAATGTAGTGCTGGGGTCTTCAATTTTAGGTTCCTTTTACTTATAAATTGCTTCATTTAAAACCGTTCAAAACATTTACATAAGCTTAGATAGAAATATCAGCTATAGGGTGGTTTTTAAAACAAATAAGTTCCTCACACTATTCCTCAATATTTTCTGATGAAAAGGAATATTTTTTTACACCATAAAATACTATATAGAATATTTTATATGGAACTCCGAAAGAGACAGAGTAGAGGTGAGAAACAGTGCATGCCCTGTGAAGCTCCAAGTTCCCCAAGAGCAAATGCCAGGTGTCATTATAACACTGGCATCCTACAGAGTAGGCAATCACTTCAGAAAAACTTCATTTCTGAAGTTAAAAGACCTTTGCGGAAAAAATAGCATGGTGATTACACAAGAAAACAGATTCATCTACTACAGTGTATATGAAAAGACATAAACAAAGACGGTTGTGGAAGGGAGGCATATTCTTCCAATGCTTAACTGATCACTGCTGAGTACTGAATACTAAAGTAAGGCTGAATGTGCAGTAAATATTTAACTCTCATGGAACAAAACAAGTTACTCAACTTCATTGTTTTTCTTGCACACTCTCCATTTTTTCCAACATCTTTTTAAAATTAGGATCACAAGAATTAATAGCAATATTCCACTCTCTCTTTCACCAACACCATATACAGAGGTATAATCATCTTCCTATTCCCCTGTTCATGAAGGATCACTTTGCCTTTTTTGCCATATCATCATACTCAGAGCTCAAATTATGTTGCTTTTCTATTAGACCTTAATTACTCTTCTCCAGGATCATGGTTGGAGATACAGTCCTCCTTTCTGCAGGTTTGGCTTGTTTTGTGCGGGGGGGGGGAGCGGGGGGAGGAGGGGGCAGGTCTATTCAAATAAATATCTATAGATATCTCATATTTATTTAAGTAGACCTAGCTTAGCAAATCAATTTCATTTTATGTAACTGAAATAGATTCTATTCCACAATCTATCCCTGGGGTGAAAAACCTGCACCACAGGTGCAAAAGTGGCATGGAGCAGTTTGTCTGAGGCACATGGCAAACTGGGGAGGGGAAAGGCAGATCAGGCATGGAAAAAGTATCTGAGCATCACTTGGGAAGGGTGTAAGCCAGAGGTAGGCAAAATACAGCCCACAGGCCAGATCTGGCCCACCAGACACTTTCCTTCAGCCTGAGAAGCCCCTTCGAAAATCAAAACCTAGGTAATGGCAGCTGCCTGCTTAAAACCTTCTAGCGGCAGCCAGCGGCAGGAGCAACCGGCTGCAGACACCCCAGGCTGTTTACTTTGGTTCTGGTTGGGAGGCAACCAACCCTGACCTCAGCCTGACCCTGCTGGCCTCACCCCACCCCTGGCTCAGGCCATATCTGCAGCTAGAGGGGCAGAGGGGGCTGGGCCAGGTCCTGTGGTGCCAAGGGGAAGGAATGCCTGGGCTAGCTTCTGCTTTGCTGCACGGGACTGGAAAGGATCCTGCCCTGCAGGTAAGCCCAGAAAAGTGGCTGCTGGGCAGGCTTTCCCTAGGTCATGCCACTTGGGGCCAGGCTGGGCCAGCACCGGGGAGGAGAAGCAGCAGCTGGGCCAGCTTTGCCTCGTGCAGCTGGGGCTGGGTCAGCAATAGGGAAAGTGTTCCTGAGCTGGTCCCGAGCAGCACACGGCTCAGCCACTGCTTCTGCTAGCCAGTACCGACCCAGCCAGGATCATCCCCTCACCAGAAGCACACGAGTAATCTGGATTCTGTCACATGCCACTTGCACAGTCACGGCTGGCTTCAGCCAGCCTGGACCAGGAAAAGTGGCAGCAGAGCCTCCTACTGCTTGGGACCGGCCAGCACAAGTAGGGGAAAGGTGCAGCTGAGCAGCAAGCCACTCCAGCTGGGCTCATCCCGTCCCAAACAGCACGTGGCTCAGCCGCCAGGCTCATCCCATACCCAGCAGCATGCAGGGAAGCCGTGGCTGGGCTGGCATCAGCCCCATGCCACTGGGGACTGGCCAGGCCTGGCCAGGTGGGCATCAGCCTGGAAAGGCGGCGGCAGAGCCTCCTGACGCTTGGGACCAGCTGGGACCAGCCAGCGCAAGTAAGAGAAAGTACAGCTGAGCCACGTGCCACTCTGGCCGGGCTCGCTCCGTCCCCAGCAGCATGCTGCTCAGCTGTCGCTTCTGGCTAGCCGCCACTTCTGGTGGCCGGTGCTGACCCAGCTGGGCTCATCCCATCCAGGGTGGCATGTGGGGAAGTCAGCTTCGGCAATATGCCACTTGGCACAGGACATGCTTGGCCAGCTCAGCACCAACAAGGAAAAACGTCAGCAGAGCCTCTTGCTGCTTGGGACTGGCTGGCACAAGTAGGAGGAAGGTGCAGCTGAGCCACGTGCCACTCCAGGCAAGTTTGTCCTGTCCCCAACAGCATGCGGGGAAGCCGTGGTTGAGCCAGCGGTGGCCCCATGCTGCTTGGGACAGGACAGGACAGGACGGGATGGGCACGGCCGGGCCAGCACCAGGTAGGGAAAGCCATGACTGAGCTGCCTGCAGCTCAGGACCGGACGCATCCTGCAGCACTGGAGGAGGCCAAGCCAGCACCAGTGATGGGAACCTGGGCCTGAGCTAGCTTCTGCTGTGCCATGGGGAAGATGGTGGTGGGCTGGGATGGGCCAGGTCATGCTGACACCAGTGAGGGTAAGGGCAGGGAGGCGGGGTTGGCCAACTTTTGTTGTGTGGGGCCTGATGGGGTGGACTGGGTCCTGTCTTGTGGGACAGGTCTGGTAACCAGTGCTGTTGAGGGAAAGGGAGGCTAGACTAGCTTCCGCTGGCCTGCAGGTAGGGAGGGGCTGAGCCGGGTACTGCCATGCAGGTGAGGGGAAGAACAGGCTGGGCTGGCTTCTGCTGCACTGTGGGATGCCAGCCCCTGCCTTGCAGCTAGGAACTCTTGCTGGGAGGGGATGGGCCTGGCCATGAGGTCCCAACCTTGTAGCTGGGATCCAGGTGCTGCCAGGCTGGCCCTGGCTGGCTCCTTGCCCCACATGTAGGTCCAGGCTTGCAGCTGGCAAGCACCTGCTGCATCCAGAACAGGACAGGTGGGGCTGGCTCCTTGCTGTGCTCTGCATGTCCAGGCCTTTTAGTCAGGAACTGCTTGCCATTGAAGCCAGGGGCAACCTGGGGTGGGCTGGGCCCTGGTAGGTACATAGGCCCATTGCGCCTACTGCAGTTACTGGCACACCTACCAAATTGGACAGCTGTTAAAACAAGGATATCTACGTGACTGGTAAGGGCAGAGGCCAGGGCAAGGGCAGTGCCCCGAGACATGTTATAGTTAAGTGACAAACTTAGGAAAATGTAAATGGATTTTTAAAAATGATATCCCTAATCTCACCACTCCACAGAAGAATAATTTGGATATGAGCACAAAGAAGAGGAAGGTAGATGCTGAATGATGAATATTCAACAAGGAATGGACCTCTAAATATTTTTTTACCGAAGTAGGTGGAAAAGATATGTGCTTAATTTGCAAAGAAAGTGTGACTGTATTCAAAGAAAACAATTTGAATCAGCATTTTGAGACCAAGCAGGCGTCCAAATACGAAAAAATTGTAAGCTCAAGAAAAAGCAAATAAAGCAGAGGAGATGGTTGCTGCAATGCAGAAAGAGTGAAGTTTTTTTCACAAAGGCATTGGCAGCACAGAATGGAATTTTGAGAACGAGTTATGAGGTTGCACACAATCGCCAAGAGGAGCAAACCATTCTCTGATGGAGAGTTTGCAAAGGAATGTGTACTCAAGTTTGCTGCAAATTTGTGCCCAAATAAGAAAAGCAGTTTGAGAATGTTAGCTTGTCAAGGCACACTGTTGTGAGATGTATTGAAGGTATCTCTGAGAACCTGCACCAGCAGTTGAAAAGTAAGATAAATCATTTCTCATACTTTGCATTGGCACTCGATGACAGTTCTGATGTAAAAGACACAGCCCAGTTGTTGATTGTCATTTGAGGAATCACTGAAAATGTTGAGCTCTCAGAAGAATTGGCATCAACACAGTCAATGAAAGACGCAACAATTGGAAAAGATTTATTGGACGCAGTAAATCAATGCGTATCAAAATTGGGAATGGATTGGAAAAAATTGGTGAGTGTGACCACTGATGGAAGCCCAAACTTGACAGGCAAACATTTTGGATAGCTCAAAGACCAAGTCAAAGAAACAAATCCAGAACAGAAAATTATTTTTTTTATACTGTATTATTCATCAAGAGACCCTCTGTAAAAATGTAAAACTAAGCACTGTCAAGGACACAGTTACAAAAGTGGTCATCTAAGGTTGGGGAATGCACCACCTCCTTGGGAAGTCCATGCCACATTCTGGTCACCCCTACCTAAAGAAGTTCTTTCTTGCATCCCAACCTGAAACCATCATTTAACAGTTTATGACCACTGCTCCTTGTCCTCCCCTGGGGTGCCCTAGTGACCAATTTTTCTCCCAGCTCCCAATATTCACCCCTCACATACTTATAAACGGCCACCAAGTCCCCCCTCTTCTCTTCCCCAGACCGAGCAGTCCCAGATTCCTTAGTCTTTCCTCATAAGGTTTGTCCTCCAGGCCCATAATCATTCTCTCAGCCTTTCTCTGGATCCTTTCAAGATACTCCATGTCTTTTTTGAAGTGCAGCACCCAGAACTGGACACAGTACTCCAGCTGGGTGGGGAGGGGGGGGGGTCTCACCAGTGTCAAGTACAGAGGAAGTATCACTTCCTTAGCCCTGCTCATGATGCATCAGCTAATGCATCCCAGTATGCTATTAGCTCTGTTGACTACAACATTGCACTGGCGGCTCACGTTCATCCTGTAATCAACCATAATGCCTAGGTCCTTTTCAGCCATCATGCTGGCCAGGACATCTACTCCTAATCTATATTCATGTTGCTGGTTACTTCTCCCCAACTGAAGCACTCTGCATTTATCCTTATTGAACTGCATACGGTTCTGCTCCGCCCGCCTTTCCAGCTTGTCCGAGTCCGCTTGGATCTGCATCCTATCCCCTAGAGTGATCACTTTTCCCCATAACTTAGCATTGTCCACAAACTTTCCACATCCTCATCTAAATAGTTGATAAAGATGTTGAACAACACAGGGCCAAAAACTGAACCCTGGAGGACACCACTGGTCACCTTCCGCCAATACAACACAGACCCATCCTCTAACACTCTCTGGGTTCAAACCCTTAGCCACTTCCCAACCCACCTGTCCATGGACTCTGCCAGCCCACAATCTGTTTGTTTGGTTGTTTTTTTTCAAGAGCATCATGGGAGATCATATCAAAGGCCTTTTTAAAATCCAACCATATGACATCAACTGCGCCTGCCACATCTAAGTGGCTTGTTACTTGATCAAAGGAGACAAGGTTGGTCAGACGTGACCTGCCAACAACAAAACCATGTTGTCTATCTTCAGCATCATGCCTTCTGCCAGTCTCTCACAAATGGACTACTTGATAATTTTTTCCAAAATTTTACCTGGTATCAAGGTCACACTGACCAGCCTACAGTTTCCTGGATCCTCTCTCCTCTACTTCTTAAAGACTGGCACCACACTGGTCCTTTTCCAGTCTTGTGGGACCCGAGCACCAGAAGTCTTCAAATACCTTTACCAATGATCCTGTAATGACTCCAGTCAATTCCCTTAGCACTCTAGGGTGTAGTGTATTCAGCCCTGCCAACTTGAAGACATTCATCTGCTCTTAAGTGCTCCATCACCTGTTCAACACTAATTACTGGGTAGCGATTGCCCCCCTCCACATCCGTCCAGTATCCAACCAGGCAAGTGGTCACCATTTGTATGCAGGAACACTAGTGCAAAGTATTTGTTAAAGAGTTCAGCTTTCTTCTGACTGTCTGTTATCAGTTGTCTTGTCCCATTCTGCAAGGGCCTCACATTTCCCTTGGTCTTCCTCCTGCTCCCCATATACCTAAAGAAGGACTTCTTATTGTCCTTGATCTTGATTGCTACCCTTGCCTTCCTTATCCTCTCCCTACATATACAAGCTAAACTTGTATATCCCTCCTTGGTGACTACCCCTTGTTTCCACTATCCGTAAGCCTCCTTTTCAAGCATTCCTTGACTACACTGGTAAGCCAAGAGGGCTTCCTGGCACCTTTACCACCTTTCCTGCATACAGGAATGGACCTTTTTCTGCACTCTGAGGATCACTCCTTTGAGGAACGACCACCCTTCCTGAAGTCCCTCCCCCTCCAGTCCTTTTTCCCCATAGGGTCTCTCCCACTATTTTCCCAAGATCATTGAAGTCACCCACTCTGAAGACAAGCACCTCTACCCTACTGGCTGACTTCCCTGCCCTACGATGGATAGTGAATTCTATCGTCTCCCAGATTACCCTCAATCTTCAGATCTCTCCCACCAGGTCGTCCCTTTGACTAGAACCAAATCCAACAAAGCCTTCCTCCTGGTCAGCCCATTCACATCCTGTACTAAATAAAGTTCTTCTCTTTTGACACAGGTCAAAAACCTACGTGACTGGTCAGAACTGGCCAAGTGCTCCTCCCAGCAGATGTCAGGGTAATTGAGATCACCCATGACAACCATGTCTCTTGAACATGCAGCCTCCATCAGTTCTCTGGAAAAAAAATCAAGATCCAGCTCCTCCTCCTGGTGTGGCAGTCTGTAGTAGATGTCTACCATCAAGTCCCCTTCTCCTCACTCCCCCCGCCTCCCTGTATCTTGACTCACAGGGTTTCAAGTCAGCCTTCTCTTAAACCAATTTGGGTCTCCCAGAAGGCATACCACTCCTTTACATAGAGAGCTACACCTCCTTCCTTCTTACCTAGCTGTTCCCTTCTGTGCAGCCTGTAGCCCTCTATGCATACATGCCAGGCATGCATGGCATCCCACCAGGTCTCTATTATTCTTCTGTTCTATACTTCCATGCTTAACCTACTCTGTATTTATATTGGGATTCTCAGGTAAACCCATCTTAAAATTCATAAAACTCTCACCATTTACTAACTAACAGCATTTAGTGATAAAATGTGAAGTGTTCTCATTTTTTATTGTTTGATCATCAGGCTTTTATATCAAACCAGGCTCTATATGTCTACAGGGTTTAAGTCACTAATTCTCAACCAGGATGCCAGGGTACCAGTCTGCTCCCTGCCTGGCTGATGCCCAGCACCTATTGTGCAGTGGTAAGCACTGCAGTAAATTAGTTTTTTAAATGGGGCGCTGCTCAATTCACAGAAGTCAGAGGGATGTCTCATATCAAATGAGGGGTGCCTTGAGTCTAAAGAGGTTGAGAAGCCTTGGCTGGAGAACCAAAATGTTGGTTTTAAGTAATCAGGCCCAGATTACAGCCCATATTATAAATCATTACTAGGGACACGCTTAAGTCACGGTGAGACACAGGGTTTTGTGCAGACCACTCAAAGCACACAGAGCCGATTTTGCAGGCATTTCACTGCAGTCCCACACCTCAGCACTGATTGGCGGGGGGGGGGGCTCAGAGGGATGAGGGGGAGGCTGCCATCTTGATTGCTGCTGCCCTTTGTGTCACCTTGCCTCTCAACACCAACTAACAGAGGTCCCAGAAGGAGAGAATAGAGACGAGGAATAGAAATAGGACTGCCATCTTGCCTGCTACCCTTTGTGCCCCACTGCCAGCCAGCACTTTCCCCTCCAGGACGCAAGGACCACTGCTTTCATTGGGGAGCCTGCCTTTTTTTTTTAAGGGTTTTGTTGTTGTTGTTGTTCATCACAGACAATCCCAGATTTTACAATTTCCACAAATTCACAAATTAAGTAGGTCCCTAGTCATTAATTCCCATAACAAGTTGAAAACAAGGTAGCAGGATTATTACCTATTAAAACTTAAAACTGGACAATGACAAAGGATGGAAGGCCTCTTCTAAAAAGTATAAATTACAGCAAATTTACTTGTCAAAATGCTGCAGCCTTTTATAAGGATAATGTACTATGAGAGTTCAGATAAAAAAGGAAGAACTCAAGAATTCAGATCAGTTCCCTTTACAAGAGCCTAATGCTATGCATTTGTAAAGTAAAACAAAACAAAAACAACACTACTGTCTATTTTAAAGAAGACAATCTACACAAACAGCTAGTCTAGTCAGCCAAATTTCCCATAATAGCTTTTTTGTACAAGGACTACTGAATTAACTGTACTGTTTTTCAATGTTACTTCTATTTTGAAAAGAGTCAAAATTTTGCTACAACCACCTCTATACCTTACAAGAGAAATATTAATGCTGCAACTGAAGGGCAAAACAAGGAACAGACTTATGCCCACAAAGAGTACTGTATCACTTAGCCTTGACTCTAGTAAAATAGCTTTCTTCTGAATGTAAGAGGCTGGTGAGGGATTTCTTCTAAAAACAAAAACAGACTAGAAAATATTGACAGCAAGTAGGAGAATATAGTGCCAGTAACATTTAATCTATTTATAGTACTTATTGGATTTAGTCTACAACAGAAGCAACCAACAAAAACAGTATTTGTGACTGCGTTCGTGAAGATCTCTAATGTACCTACCGTACCCAATTCAAAACATTTCTATGGACTGTAGATAAAAAATGGGTAGTACACAAGTTTCATTAGCAACTTACATAATATCAAACAGCTCAGCATCCTGTTAACACTTTGTACAGATAATGAGAGTTTTGTATGCTTACTGTAAGAATGGTATGGTTCAAGTAATTCTGAAATATCTTGCAAATACAACTATAATCAGTACAGTGGATTACTCTGAGCCCACACTTCTTTAAGCAGAATCATAAAATTGACATGATAAAAAACAAACATACAAATTATACTACCAAATTCACTTGAATGTAAAAGATGAGCCCCTCCCACCCCCAGGTGCCAATCAACATGAGGGGGGAAGCCACTCGTCTTACATTCTCAGACAAGGAAACCTCACTAAATACACTGTTTATCATTAAACTGCTGCCAAAAGTAATGGAAACCAACTATGAATCTGATTAAATACAGCCAACACTGAGCATAACTATAAAACACATTTTATTTTATTTTTTAATTAATATATTTTGGGTTCCAGGTCAAATCAACCAAATTGGTTCCAAATCATAACAATTGACCAGAACTCAGTAGTTTCAAAAGCTATACTGACCAAGTAGGAAGAACTCAAATCATTCTAAACAACATGTATGGCACTACAATTGGCAAGCATCTTCCATCCCAGGCTCTCACCCTGGGACTTCAGATACTCCCAAATCCATTAGCAGGCATCCTACATGCAGGCCCAAGCCCAGAGATCTTGGGATTCAGATGCCCCAGCGTGATCTTAGCCCATAAGAGACTGAGAACTTGATCTGAGCCAAAACACACAACCCTTATGGGGCAAACATACTGATAGTAACCTACCACAAAGATGGGTTAATGTACCCGAGCTGAATAAGTCCCTGAATTATCCCTGACTCTTTCAAGTCATGGTGAGCCACTACACTGAATACATTTCAATATCTTCACTGCCACAGCTGAGCTGTGCCTTTCCCTTCCATTTCCAATGATTCCCATTTGTTCACCAGCCTTAAATGTTTGGCAAACATCACCAAATGGAGCCCCAAACAGCTTACCCAGAATCCCTCTGATGCGCCCTCATTCAGCTTGTCACATATGATTAGTGTGGCTCCAAATTCCATGAAATGGAGCCAAACTAGGTTGCCCTGTGCCTCATCTGCATATAATTTTTTTTAGATGATCTCAGGACTTGTGACAAGACTGCCTCTCCAGTCATGAGTGGGGGTTAATTAGCACATGTATCCTTTTGGAGGAAAAAGGGGAGAGGGTATATCGGGAGTACACACACATATTGACCACTCCTTACCTGTGAGGTGACCATGGCTTGAAACACTATGGTCTCTGGTGGGATCCATCCCAATGAACTATATGGTAAATCATGGGCTTTTTGTCTTTGTACTACTGTCATGCTTAGTTTGTACTATATAGAAGTAGGTACTGAAGTGCTGCTTAAAAGTGTGTTAATGGAATACCCAAGCTAAAACTTGAAGCAGTTTCAAAATATGTGAACTGCATCAATTCTGGATGAACTAAGTCTGTATACCTGGAGCAATGTCCCTATATGCAAGTTACTGTAGGTATATTTTTTTCTAAGTCTGTGTTTTCAAATTTGATTCTCACTTCCACATGCTCAGGGTGTGACAGTAAGGAAGGGGCTACAGGGGAAAGAAGCTGGGGTGGGGGCAGAAGTCAAGGGGGTTACCTAACCCCTAAGTTTTATTTTCCCTGTTCTATCAGTGGGAGGGGGACAAATTCAAAAAGGCAAACCTCCAATAATTGGATTCTCTACCTGGAAAATTATATCAAATTTATAATTTCCCATATATAGAATCTAATTATTGGAGGGTCATCTTATAATCAGAGTCATCTTACATTTGAGTAAAGATGGTATTTGTGTGTGCCATCATGCTCATTTATCCCCGTAAATAATGTTCCAAATGAGGAGAGAGCTATCAGGCAAGTGAAGGAGTAAGAGTGAGAAAAATGTCTTTGTACAGAGATCCAGTTTCTTCTGGGAGAGTCACTGCTCTCGCAGGAAAAACCAAAAGTGTACAGCTCTTCAGGCTTCTTCCTACCAGGGGAAAAATGGCCTGGGAACCATTATATTTATATCACTCCCAGGAGAGTTTCTCTTTGGATAGCCAATGTATGTATATGCCATGGCTTCTCTCAGAGAGAGCATAATCCTCCAACATCCTCCCTTTCCCCCTGGGAGACAGTGTTGCTCACTGATCTCTGCTGATCCAGCAGGTAGCAGAACACATCCCCTTCACATTCCCCACATTGTGCTGCAGGGAAACACAAGCTGACGATGAGCAGTCTGGGTCATTCAATCAGGTCTGCTCCATGCACTGTTGCCATTGGTTGCCAAGCAGACTGAGGAAGCCTACAGAGTATGCCAAGACGTGTGCACAGGGACACCCCCTGGCTGCACAGTGGCACACTACAAGCTCTCCACTTTTCTAGGCCTCAGCATTTGACTGTCTGTATACATGGTTCTGGGTATGTTTCTCTACCAGGAAAGCAAACATGACAGAATTCTCCCAGATTATTTGAATGCATGCACACATCAATACCTTTAAAATTATCATTTGCTAGCCTGTTGCCAATGGCAGATTCTTAGTATTTGTAATACAGCTCAACTTAGCATCAAGGGGAAGTTCCTACAGCAGAGACATTTGCTCACTTCAAGTATATACACAACCACAGTTGTGAGAAGCACATCTGACTGGATTGTTTCAAGAGGAGCTTGTGTGAGTATTACGGAGAGACACAAAGAAGCTGAGATAGACACAAGTCTCTCATCCAGGAAAAGGTTACCTGGCTTGACATTTAATAGCTCTAAATTTAATTTCTACAGGTTGTGTCACTGAATAAAAAAAAAAAAAGTAGTAATTTATTTAGTATCTGGATTAAAATAACAGCTGGAAACAATCAGTTGAAATTGTGCCTTTTTAACATGACTATGGCCTTTTCAACTAGGTATTAATAACAAACTACTAAGACTCATCCAACTACCACAATTTGAAATACTGCACTGGAATAGTCTTTGTAAAACATCTCTGTGAACAAAGTAGGACATGGGCATCTTCATGAAGGATCGTTTACCAAATGCATGTTACTGCCCCTTTTCCTTGCAAAGTTATCCTTAGAAAAGAAGCTGCCACAGACTTTTGCTTCAGATTAAAGAAAATTTCTAGCTGGGTTACAATCTGACAAAAAGCTAAGGAGAATTCTTTCCTCTTGCACATTCTATATAAAAATGAAACACAATCTTACTATCTTTCCCCAAGTATGAACTCTTTAGTCCAGGGGTGCTTGCTCAACCACAGGCCCACAGGCCAGATCTGGTCTCCACTGCCTTCTTGTCTGGCCCATGAGTCCGAGCCCTGAGGGCTGTGGCCCCACTCATTAGATCCAAAGCACAGGGTAGCACAGGGCCTGATCCCAGTGCACAGGGCTGGGCAGATGCAGTTCAGGGCCCCAATCCTGGCACAGGGGGCTAGATGGAGGCAGCACAATCTAGATTCAGGTATGCAGGATCTGATCTGGCCTGCTGCCAGCCCACTGATTAGAAGCTGGAGAAAACAGACAGCTCCAAGCAGCCTAGACTCTTCCACCATAAAGCAAACAGAAATCCACCACAAAAAAGTGGCACAAATTTATACCACGTATCATTATAGCCACATTTCTGGGCTTTTGTCATGTGACAAGGACATCTGTTTGATTGGGCTTTGTGCCGCTATAAACATTTTGATTCAGGAACAAGGGCAGCATCTGTTTTCCAGCAACCCATGTATGCACAACAGACAAGTCCAAAATAATATAGAAAATCTAAGAGCCAAGAATATAATTCAGCTCATATGAGTCCTACCCTCCTTTCCTACTAAAAATATCAATCTCTCTTGACCTGAACACTGATGTGACAAAAGTCAAATAAAATAATACCATGATCAAATTATGTTAAGTCTTCTGCTGTGACGTGCATGTCCCAGCAGATCCAAAGCTAAAACTGCATGAGCAAACTGATGCAATTTTCCATATTTTTCATGTATAAACATATATTTACAATTCTAGTAAGAGCTTCAGTTACGGGAATACTATTTTCAATGTTTGCATTGATACAAATGATGGAAAAACTACCACAGCATGCACTCATGTGGATGCACAAACACGCGCACATCCCTTCTGAAGCAAAACCACACCAGTCATGTAACACTCATTCATCAGGAATCAGAGAGAACTTTTTTCCACTGTTACACTCAAGATGGCATGACTTTGTGCTATGGCTGCCTAAGTGTTTTAAAGTGTTAAAATATATATTCTTTAGCTATGTAGTCGCTGAAGGAGCATGGCCACATGTTCTAGCACTCAATATCTGAAAAAGTTCATAGAGGAACTGTGCAATAGCCAACACTTTTGTATCTTTTCAATAGCCAGTTGTACCCTTTTGATATAACATTGCTTTTCATAACACACAATTGATTGCATTATGCAAGTATAGTCTTTGTTATACTTTGTTACATAACAGTTATGCTGCAACATTCTAAATTTGGAAATGGAAACATTCAGTGATACCAGCAGTTAAATGGACAGACAGCTATGGTTCAGAAAAATAAAATGCTATTAATAATGCACAAAATATACCTATGAAGTGTCAGTACAGCAGTTCCATATTTAGGGCAATGCACAGTTTAACAGGTCTTTTTTTTGACAAACAACTTTAAATGAAAATTAAGACCAAGAACAGTACCAGTTGCTATAGACGACTGCCATGGTAACGATCTGTTCCAGTAAATCAGCAACATTATAGATCTAACAGGATCATCAGCACAGGCAGTCATCCTTTTGTTCTGTTTGTATTGTGTGTAGCACAAAGGGTTCTGATCTATTGTTAGGGGCTTCTAGCCATTATGAAAACAGAAATAAAACAATAATCTAATAAAAATGCAGTACAAAATGATTAACCAGAGCAAATTTTAGAAAAAAAAAAAAAACCAACCATGAAATTTCATTAATCCTCATTTCCTTAACACCAAACATGATATTCCAACTAACATAAAATTTAGAAGCATTTAACACAAAACAAAATAAAAAGCTTTAAAACAGAAATGTTAATGAACTATATGAAACTAAAATGCACTTATCAAAGCAGAAGAAAACATGTTTGAGCTACATGCTTTTGTTTTTTGTCATTTATGCACTTATTTGCATAATTTTCTAATCCATAACGTAATCTTCCATCTGTTATAAAAATTCTCACCATCTAACATTTGAAATCAGATAGTAACAATTATGTTCTTAATTCCTATTGGGAAGGCCTACCAAATGCAGGTTTTGAAAAAAAAAAAATCAAGATGCATGAAACAATTGGTAAGTCAGTACATACCAAAGATGACAATTTTGTTTCTATAATCTTTGATTACCCCTATAACAGAGATTTGAAGTACATAAGAGTTATTTAAAAAATAAAAATTCTGACTAAAATGGTGTGAAAGATTAAGATTTACTCATTCTAAAGTCTTTAAGGGCACAGTAATCTTCCAAACTATATTCACTATTTCCCTAGGAATTCCATAAATGGTGTCTCATCTACAAGAGAGCTAGCCTGTATATAGACCACCTATTTTGTTTGTGAGACAAGACAATGGAAAAGCTCATCAGAGACGGTATTCGCAGAGACCTAGATGCAAGTCTGGCAGAATCACAGCTAGTCCAAGTTACTGTATCCCCTGAGCAAAATAATGTTTTCCTATTCTTTCCCTCACATTAACATAAACAGTAATAATTAAATCAGCTCCAAAAACAGTGCTTCACCAATTCTCCTGCCTCGTACAAGTATTCAAGTTGCCCATCAGACAAACCAAGTCTATGAGGAATGTGTAGGTTATGAACATACTAACAATGGATGCTCTACATTTCTCTTTGGATAGGGTGTAAAGTCTTCCAGCCCAAAATGGTAATGTTAAAATGTTTGCTGCTAAATTTGGCAAACTAAATTTAAAAAATGGTTTAGTCACAAATGAAGAAAATAAGTGGTTGCAAATGACTGTTGTAGTCAACTGAATCATGCAGGTAAAAGGCCACAATGCAACAAAAAAAGGTTTGCTACAGTCCAACCCAAGGTTATGTTTAAAAACTAAGAACACAATTTCTCTTCACAAGATTTAGACAGTCTCGGAAAGCAGTGAGAAAAGCATTTGGGCACTGTTATATGGATAGCCAACAGCACAGAGGCTCTTATGGCACAATGTTGTGACAAAAAGAGATAATGTGATTATCACAGATAGCACCAGCTTGAAGGGAAGCTCTGCCTTGGGAATCACCAAAAAGAATCCTTTATTCACTCTTGGCATAGCTTCACATGGGGCAAGCCTCTGGCTTTGAGATCATGGTGCTTTGTCCCAGACTTCCCCAGCGATATGTAGCACCCCACCTTGGAGAGCTCCTTTTGATGAATTCCCTGGAAGGGAAGGTGTTTTCTTCTTCAAAGGGGCAGGATGGTGGGGGGGGGGCTCCAAATGCCAATGTCCCAAATAGCACAGCAGACTGCTCAGTTCCAGTCTTTATCATGTTGCTGCAATTTAAGCCTATTCATGCTCATCATTGTGCTTCATAGGTCTATTCTTCCTCTCCGAGCTTGCTTGCAGCCTTGCTCTTTCTCCTCGGGCAGTCAGCAACATTCACAAGAAAACTGTTACAAAACTATAGTACTATAAACCCCAGGGACTAACACTCACCCAAATGAATTAACGAGTGTAATGGAGAACCAAAGAAGGAGCAGTCTTTGCAGCCTACTGCCAGGCCCAGCCTGCCATCTCCCCTTAGGGTGAAAAGAGCATCTTCTAGATGTCCTACTTACAGAACTATTTACAGCAAAACATGCTCACACTGAGTCCCTCCAAAGTGTTCCCCACAGGAACTGCAGGCTAGATCTCAGCCCACTTAGCCTCTTTAGTCACAGTGATTTTTTGATGAATAAACAGGGAACTATCAAGAAGACAGACTGATTTTTCTCACTACTGTTACCCAGAATACAAGTAGCCTTGTGAGTAGGCTGCTAATAGAAGAGGCAGAAGCAAGTCTACGACAGGCTGAACTTTTATGTGCTTGACCTTCAAAACACAAAACCAAACTTTTATTCCAAAGTCTATCTGGCTATCCGTGATAGCACAATAGAGTTTTACCTATACCAGCTGGAGAGACTCGTGAGGTGGGAGGAGGGCAGCACATAGATTGGCAGCAGCTCTTGAATTTGCTGAGTTCTCTAAATTTCCCTCTAGCCTATACCCCAAAATGTATAGATAGCTGGTTTTAATAGTCTAATAAACTATCTTTGATTGGTTCTATTTAAATTTTTTTTGTTTCACTGAAACTTTTGGAACTGGACTGAACTAGTCTGTTCTGGACTTGGAAAGTGTCAATTAGATGGAATGTATATTCTTGGGAAAGTAATTGAGACTTTTTTTAATCTTCTTTCCTTCCTTATTGTGGAATGCTGTTCAACACCAGCCTGTTTGTTCTTTACCTTAGTTTATGGTCTTTGCCGACAAGGCTGTTTTGTTTTTACAAATTAAGCATCTTTACAAAAATATATCAATTATAGCAAAACAACATCTAATGCATTTGGTTACATCAATCACAACTACTATTTTAAAGACAAGCTATGGTCTGGTCTATTTGAGTTCTTTAATGTATGGTCTTCCCCTTATGTCTTCTTTCAGCCCTTGTACTTCATTTAATTGCATTTCATTACTGCTTTAATTTAGACTTCCTTTACTTTGTTGACCATGCTAACTGTCATATTTGCAAAAGATCATGCAATAGTCACATAAACAGGCTTTGCAGTCTTGTGCTTGGCCACACTTCTGCAGCTGAAAATGGTCAAGGCTTGTAACAATACACAGCCACAGGCAGGAGGGGGAAGGATGCAGCATGCCTGGCAGAAGTTGTCTACTGGGCCTGGATCCCCCTACTTCCCTCAGGGTGAGCTGGGGAGGGCCTGGCCTGGCAGCACGGAGAAGCCCTCCATGTCCAGGCCGCAGTGGCACAAGCATGGGAGGAGGCACAGGGAGCCTGTTGCCCTACCCAGGCCCGACCACTGCAGGGTGGTCGGGCAGACCCATCAAGGGGCCAGGTCTCACTGCTGCAGCGGGAGGGCCCTGCCTGCCCCTGTGGACCCAGCAGTTCCCTCCCTCGCTGTGGGTTAGGGGAACTGGAAACAGGAGATGTCCGCAGCCCCAGCCCCTTCCTGCGAGGGTGAGGGAAAGGCACAGCTCTACAGCTGGGCAGCACCTCCTAGTGGCTCAGCCATACCTGCCGCCTCCTGACCGCAGCTCCCTGTCATCAACCCAGGGCCCACTCAGCCCCAGAAGCATGGTGAAGAGATAAGGGGCCAGGGCTATTCCTGCCAGAGGTCACTAAATAATAAATGGTAAGCAGTAAACAGCATAACATGTAATCATCATTTAACCGTTTAACTGTTTACACACCCCTACTGTGTTCAGTGTTATAGATTCATAGATGTTAGGGTCGGAAGGGACCTCAATAGATCATCGAGTCCGACCCCCCGCATAAGCAGGAAAGAGTGCTGGGTCTAGATGACCCCAGCTAGATACTCATCTAACCTCCTCTTGAAGACCCCCAGGGTAGGGGAGAGCACCACCTCCCTTGGGAGCCCGTTCCAGACCTTGGCCACTCGAACTGTGAAGAAGTTCTTCCTAATGTCCAGTCCAAATCTGCTCTCTGCTAGCTTGTGGCCATTATTTCTTGTAACCCCCGGGGGCGCCTTGGTGAATAAATCCTCACCAATTCCCTTCTGTGCCCCCGTGATGAACTTATAGGCAGCCACAAGGTCGCCTCTCAACCTTCTCTTGCAGAGGCTGAAAAGGTCCAGTTTCTCTAGTCTCTCCTCGTAGGGAAAGGAGGAGAAGTGAGCCCACTTCAAGAAAGATGTGGAAATATCGGTCAGTGTTCAAAGTAAGGCCATAAAAATAGTTCAGGAGCTGGAAAACAAAGCCTTATGATAGCAGGTTCAAGGGGCTCAATTCACTTCAGCTAAGAAAAGAGAGCTCATCTTATAACCTTAGAAACATAGAATCATAGGAAGTTAGGGCTGGAAGGGACCTCAGGAGGTCATCTAGTCCAACTCCCTGCTCAAAGCAGGACCAGCCCCAACTAGATCATCCCAGCCAACGCTTTGTCTAGCCAGGTTTTGAAAGCCTCCAAGGATGGAGCTTCCACCACCTCTCTGGGCAACCTCCTCTACTGTTTTACTACTGTCCTAGTGAGAAAATTCTTCCTAATATTTGACCTAAACTTCCCTTGCTGAAACTTGAGACACTTTCTCCTTGTTCTGTCATCTGCCACCACTGAGATCAGTCTAGCTCCATCGTCTTTCACTTTTGAACTGGCTGTTATTAAGTCTCTTCTCAGTCTTCTCTTGTGCAGACTAAATAAGCCCAGTTACCCTAATCTTCCCTCATAAATCATGTGTCCCAGCCCCCTCACCATTTTTCTTGTCCTCCTCTAGACTCTCTCCAATTTGTCCATGTCCCTTCTGTAGTGGGGTGTCCAAAACTAAACACAGTACTCCAGATGTGGCCTCACCAGTGCTGAATAGAGGAGAATAAATCACTTCCCTTGATCTTCTGGCAACAAACCTACCAATGCAGCCCAGTATGCTGTTAGCCTTCTCGGCAACAAGGGCACATCTCTGGCTCATATTCAGCTTATTGTCCACTGTAACCCCCAGGTCATCTTCTGCAGAGCTGCTGCCCAGCCAGTCAGCCCCCAGCCTGTACCAGCACATGAGACTGCCCTGTCCTAAGTGCAGGACTTTGCACTTGTCCTTGTTGAACCTCACAAGATTCCTTTTGGCTGAATCCTCCAATTTGTCTAGGTCACTCTAAATCCTAGCCCTACCCTCCAGCATATCTACTACTCCCCTCAACTTGGTGTCATCTGCAAACTTCCTGAGGGTGCACTTTATGCCATCTTCCAGGTCATTAATGAAGACATTGAACAAAACCGGTCCCAGACCTGACCCCTGAGGTGCTCCACTTGATACTGGCTGCCAACACGACATCGAGCTACTAATTACTACCTACTGAGCCTGATGCTCAGCCAGTTTTCTATCTACCTTATAGTCCATTCATTCAGCCCAGACTTCCCTAGCTTGCCTGGGAGAATGTTGTGGGAGACCATATCAAAAGTCCTGCTAAAATCAAGGTACACCACATCCACCAGTCTCCCTGGATCCACAGAGCTGTCATCTCATCCTAGAAGGCAATCAGGTTGGTCTGGCATTACTTGCCCCTGGTGAATCCATGCTGACTGTTCCTAATCACCTTTTTCTCCTCTAAGTGCTTAGAAATGGATTCCTTGAGGATCTGCTCCATAATTTTTTCCAGGGACTGAGGTGAGGCTGACTTGTCTGTAGTTCCCTGGATCCTCCTTTTTCCCTTGCTTAAATATGGGCACCTTGCATGAACACTTTTCACATGGAAAAGATGTGTGATAGTTCAGGACTTGTTTGTTGCATCACTATAACACTGACAAGATACAATGACTAGAAATTGAAAAAAACAAGTTGGTTAGTGAAATTAAGTGCAATATGCTAGCAGTGAGAATACACAAACACTGGAACGTCCAAAGAAGTGGCAGGCTCATCATCATCTGGAGGCTAAACTGAGAATAAAGTGTTCATCAAAATGATCACTTAAATTCAGCTTCTAGACAAAACTCTAGGCAGACAAGGATCTTTGGGTAAATCTGATATATTTCATTACATAACTCAAAATTCTACACAGTCAGGAAGCCAAGGTAAATGGTCTTAGTGATGTCTAACAGGACTCTATATGAATCTCAGGCCCCCTTGTTCATTATCTCCCTTCATAGGCCATGGAGAAAACAGGAATCTCAGTCTCTCAAGCCCCTGACAAATCCTTGCAGCTCCAGCAGAGAAAATGTCCCCAGCTTATGGGATATGCACCCCTTGGTTTGCAAAACCTTATAGATCCTTGTTTACATGGAAATAAAGTGCTTACTGTTGTCAATTCCTGGAAAAAAACCCCAAAAAAACCCCAACATGCTTCCCACAGACAATCAATAAGATATATAAAATAGAAAAAAGATTTTATACAAGAAGTCTAGGTCATACAAGAAATAGTAGCTATTAGAGCTGAACACAGAATTTAGGCAAGTGAAATTAAAAAAAAAATCTCACCTTCCTTTTCTAATTTAGAATCAGGACTAAGATTTCTTCAACTGGTTTCCCCAACCAGCAGTCCTGTTAGCCATCATCAAATCATCTTAGCTTTCCCGAACTTCGTTAACTTCTCTACAAAAATACCGAGTCTTGCCACTTTCCTGGCTAATAAATAGGCATACTAACACTAGGTGTGTACTGTAGCTTGGCAGACCTGACTTCAGTGGTGCAAGCAGTGGCAGGTAGGCAGGCAGCAGGAGAATCAAGTGGCCTGGCCCTTGCCACCTTGTCCCAACACCACCACTTGCCTCTCAACTGCCTCCCCCCACCCAATACCTGTACCCCCTGATGCCTACCCCCCTGCCATTTGACCCCTGCTCCTCCACTCGCATCTTGTCCTCATTACCTTGCACCCCTCCAATCTGTCCCATCCCCCCCCCCCCAGTTGGCCCTCCTTATCACTTGTCCCTCTCCTACCTGCCCTCCCACGCCTACCCTTCACCTGGTGACCTATATTGTTCAAAACGAGAAATCTGTCTATGCAGATTATCCCCAACAACAAAATTAAGAGGACCATTCAGTACTTAATTTTAAAACCAGCCCTAAAAGTCAGCCAAGCCAGTCACTCCAGCGAGACAATATACCTGTCCCCAGTACACTATGATGCCAAACCTAAAAGACCACTGAGTCTTGCAGGAATAAACACAGCCTACATTAAATCAGGGAAGTGAAACTGCATTATTCGGTACAGTTTTGAAGAAACCTTGTATTTACAGGGATATGAAATAAGTTTCTAAGAAAGAACTAAGGAGTGACTATGTAGGTCTTGGTTTTCAAACCATTTTTGATACAGGACATTAAGGAGCTGAAATGATTTGTATTATGTTCTAAACACCTTAAAGTGTATAAATGAAGACAAATGTAAGGATGTTGAGCCATTAATGGCTAAGTAACTAAGATGTGGACCCTGAATTTATTACAGTGTTTCAAAAAAATAGACTGTATTTTCTTTTTGAGACCCAGTCTTGAACGCAATTACACAAAAGTCCACAATTAGGAACTGCTATTTCTATCATACCACACCATTTTTATCGCACCTTTTTAAAACCAGCTCTAACAAAAGGTAAACAAGGAGGTTGACGTTTTTAGACTACATATGAGAAAGGCCCCCCTGGAAACCAAATCCAACAAAGATCCACTTATGCTATCTTTCTGCAGGGCCACACTCCTTGCTTTGTTTGTCAAACATTTATGAAGGTGAACAGAGATCTGAGTAAACTGTAATCCGAGAAACCATCTGTTTTCTGGTCTCCCTCGATTTTCTGCTCTGCCTTAAGTACAATCAGAACTACCCTGTTCACAGCTGGGATAACAGAACAAAATCTAGGTAGGATTTAGAATCATAGAAAATTAGGGTTGAAAAGGACCTCAGGAGGTCATCTAGTTCAACTTCCTGCTCAAGGCAGACCATCCCCAACTAGATCATCCCAGCCAAAGTTTTGTCTAGCCAGGCTTTAAAAACCTCCAAGGATGAAGATTCTACCACCTCTCTGGGTAACCTGTTCAGTGCTTTACTACTCTCCTAGTAAGAAAATTCTTTGTAACATCTAACCTAAACTTCTCTTGCTGCAACTTAAGACCATTACTCCTTGTTCTGTCATTTGCCACCACTAAGAACAGTCTAGCTCCAACAGGTATTCAGGAACCAAGTCAAATCCTTTCTTGCCAGGGACTGGCATGTCTGGTCTTACCGCTAACACCTCAAGTCTGTCACAATATTTCTTCAGCTCGTAAAAGATATAGCAAAAAGGTGCCTTCATTTGACATTAAGATGTGTGCAAGACTGATACCAACTTTCCACAAGTCTGAATTTGAGCCACTGAACCCAGACAAGGGTTTTCTCAAGCTACAATTGTTGAAATACACTTATCTACACTTTAATGATCAGCCCTTTTTGGCCATAACTTACAAAAGGAGATTCTCTTGGAATTGTAACCTACTGATCTTCACTGCACATGTAAGGGAAGGGAAGGGAAGGGAAGGGAAGGGAAGGGAAGGGAAGGTCTGCTACCCTAGGATCTCGCTTACATAAAGTTTCCACTAAAAGCACAGCAAGACTCATGAAAACAAGGAATATTTGCCTTGAAAAGAAAACATAAGAGGGGGCTTGGTTATAAAGGGTTATAATAATGTAGACTGATCAAGCAGTCAGTGCCATTAGGAGCAAGTTAATTGAGAACCAACAATTAAAAAGTACTAATTTCATAAATGTATGGTCAATGTTCAAAATCCACAGATCAAATAATTAAGTCTGACCAAAGCATGAACTCAAATACTGGAACTGAATGTAGGAGTTGGATAATTTTATCAGAATAATCATTGTAGCTGGACAATTTTTAAGGTTAACCAGCATTTCATGCTTCATGACAGAATCACTTGCAGTGCAAAGGAAAGGATTCTTAATGCCATTTCCATGCATACTGGACTGAATTAAACAGATTGGTGATATATATTTTAGACGAGCCTAAGTAAGTCACTTTTCATTTAAGCATGAGATAGCAGACACTATTTTGTTAGGCTTAACAGACCAGTAGGCCGATCCATTTTATGGCAAGTTTATGGGGAATGGGGCCTTTTTGACTGAGTCATATTTAAAATCATAAACGGAACCTTTACTTTTTCAATGCAATTAAAACAGCATTTTGGTAAGGAAACAAATTAGAGTACATTTACTCTTAGCTTGACAGGGTAACATCCACAAATGGAATCATATAGTATGTTTATACAGCCACATGATGCTGTAGTACACAGGCATCTGCATGAAGAGTTAGCAATAGTGAAGACATGGTGGTATGGCCTAACAATTAAAATGCAGGTCCTCTGGTGACCCCGAGTATACATGTTGTTTGCTAATTATTGCCAAAGCCCATGTCATTGATTCTTGATTGCTGTTACCCCTCTATCTAAATTAAAAGGTACCATGGGAATGTATGCTTCCCATGCTACAGACCACCAAGGTAGCATGCTTCAGACCACATCTTCATTTGACTCCAAAGAAATATCCTGAGCCAGTGATAATCAGCCAGAGTGCTGCAACATGTTTGGGTAACCACAAGATCTTTATAAAAGTGTGCCCCATGGTAATATACATTATTAGTAGTGTTAAGTGTACAAATACTTACATATGATTCACTAGATAAACCCAAAGATTTTAAGTAGGAATCTAGAGTGTCAAAAATATTCTGACTTCTTGTAGTCTCAGTTCTTTAAAACAGAAGAAGTGCTCTTTTATTTTTCTACGGTCAAGAAACAAGAGAAAGAAGAGCTGCCATTTTCAAAGGGGTGCCTCAGGTCAACAAGGGTGCCTTATAGCTAATGAAGTCAAGAACCACTGCCCTACAAGGTACTGCATAAATCTGAAATCCACACATGCCTTTTTGCTATTATGTAATGATGTCATGTGAGATTAAGTTAGTCACCTTTTGTGCACTTGGTTCTGAATTTGGTGTATGATTGTGTCAGGACAGAGTAAGGTCGTCACATTTTAAACAAAAATGTTGAAAAAGATTTAGACATTGACATCACAAAGTGGAAATGCATAAACATACCGTATCTATGAACTGCTTATTATGTACATTACAAAAGGCATAAAGATTCTCAAGAGAGATCATTCTACATAGAATGTTTGAACTTATAAACTATATTGTCAATACAGAACAATTCAACTTTTCAGGATTACTGAGAAAGCCATTTAATGGGTCTCATCTGTCAGTTACAAACTAAAACCGCAGAAACAAAGTAAGCATCTACTTCTGCAGAGCAATCTAGTTATTACTGACACTATGAAAAGAATATTTGCTGTTGAGTGGCACAATACAGCACTTTATTAAAATCCTAAAATAAACAGGTGTCAATTAAAATGAAATCACTAGGCAAAAAAAACAAACATACAACCTTTATAATCTTTGGCAAGTAATAGTAAGAAAAGTTACTCTGATGAGACAGGAAGAAGAAGAGAGGGGAAGGGAGGAGGAAGGGGGAGAGGAAGAGACCTACAAACAGCATCTCAAATTGATCATGTAAAAATCAGACACAATTTTGATTAAGTTTCTCTGTGGCTTAGCCTCCATTTGTAAATTCTGCTTTCAGTACAAGTTTTGATAACATTAAGTAAAAACAAGCAAACAAACAACATGCAAAGTCACTAAATAAATGTGAACCAAAAATACAGAACCACTAAATTAGCAAACAACATGCTATGATGAATACAGAGCTCTATAGAAAAAAATGCACGTAACTAAACATTATTATACAACATATGCATAAAGGAACCATTCTACAAGTACAAGGGCAAACTAAATTCTGGCATTTCCTGACTTTCGAGTGACTGGCTCTGCAACTTAAGCTATACTAAAATATTAAAGCATAAATCTCATAAAAGCACATTTAAAGCTTACTAAACAACATTACTATGGAATTTAGAGCCTTTTGATGAAAGTGAAATTCATTACACTGAAATTGTGCAAAAGAATATTATTAATCTAAATAACAGCTATAACTTCTAACACCTGATTATTTGAAAATTATATTTCAATAGACACAAAATTACCACTTGGAGTAAATGTGTTAGGAATGCATATGCCCATAATTCTTGATATGCATATACAATATATAAACCTGAGTGAGTCTTCTCTAAAACAATAGTTATGAACCAGCAAATTAAAATAGGTAGGCTAACAGCCTTAAATCTACTCACTTTCAAGGAATGCCTAAAATGTACACATTACCTGTGTTGTTGCTAATTTTTTTTTGAGGTTCTGTAATTTTTCCAATTTTTTAATGCTTCATCAATTGTTAACTTCATATAACATGCACAAATACTGCATAAGTACAAAATTAAACAAAATGAAAACTGGAAAACTTCTCTTCCTGGTCTTAGGCAATAGTATTAAGAATAGAAAATCCATGTACTTGACCAAAGGTTGTGTGCACACCCAAAAGATCAATTATAAAAAATCTATTTCTGAGTAAAAAGATCTAGATGAGAACACACAAAGCTTGGGTGTTAGAACCAGATGAGCTAGAGTGTTAGATTTGAGTGTTCCCGTCTATCTTAAACAAACTCCTTACAAAATATTTAGAAACTCAGTGAACATTCATTTTAAATATACGACAGGTAGGTAAACTG
Organism: Alligator mississippiensis; assembly: GCF_030867095.1. NCBI lineage: Eukaryota > Metazoa > Chordata > Crocodylia > Alligatoridae > Alligator > Alligator mississippiensis. The sequence goes on from NC_081826.1 coordinate 218,929,057, forward strand.
ATTAGGTTTTATGTTAGCTTCTGTATCTATTTGGAATAGAAGCATCTGAACTACTACACTAAGTGTTTGAAGTACACCCATCAGATTTACTTTCTGTAAACACTTCCTGTGCGTCCTGATGAAATACCTATTTCAAGGGCATGTTCTATTAAAATGGCAGGACTGATGCAACATTCTAGTAATAACAACTACATGCAACTCCAAATCTAACTTTTGTTTTGCACCTGCGCCTACCTACTGATTTTTAGAAGTGTTCTTAAGATAAATGACAACTTGAGATGAGTCAGCTAGTGCTGAGAATAATGTGAAATATGATACTGGATCACAGTCTAATACATTATATACATGTTTACCTCCAGATCCTAACTGCTTGTAGAACCTGTATTCCAGGTGTAGCTGTGGTGCTCTAGACTTCATTGGCTCCTGATTTAAAAGAAACAGATAGGGGTTAACATTTAAAAGTAGATCAAGTTATCTTTGTTTCAATTTCTTAACTTTACTATCTCTCATTCTAATGCTCTCTAGCTCTCTCTCTCTCCTTTGCCAACAGCGGTATATTTTGAGGACAATAAGAAAAAAAATGGCAATGGCAATGATTTAACAGCCTACTGGATATTAGATAGTAGTCTGCATTAGAGAATGTTATGTCAGTTTAAAAAACAACAGCTGACACAAACTTAAAGCAAATAAATTAGGCAGCAAGAAGTTAGAGGTGCTGAAGGTCAGAAATGACAGATCTAAGGTTGCCCACCCAACCTTAATTCAGTCCATTGTGCATTAATGATCCTAGTGTTGGGGAGGATTGGGAATCATGTCATCATGAAACTAGACACACAAAAACATGGCACTATTAGATTTGATAGAATTAAGAATGCCTTTGCATGTTCCAACTTTTGAGTACTTGACTTTGCAATGTAAATAATATTTCATTTTAAGGATCTTTAAAATATGTTTTACTAAAACTTCTCTTAAAGAGAGAGAAAGTGTGTGTGTGTGTGTGTTATGTACAACTATTTTCCCACATTATGCATCAGGTTTGATTTCAACCCTAAGCCATCACTAAATTAACCCATACTTAGCTAACAACCAAAATTACCTGCAACAGTCATCTCTGAAGAGTTATAGGAGTTGTGGGGCCTTCAGAGGGAGAATAACCTAAATAAACTGCATCCTTTGCTTCTCCTAGTGTCCTCATATGGAGGAAATATAATAACTCAAAGCCCCAAGGTATGATTCCAGGGGGCATTTCCAGGACATAAGGAGCAATGATTTGGTTCTTGTGGGGTGACAAGCACAAGACCCTTAATTCATCCTTCTCCTGCCTGCAGCTGCTCTGGCAGCTCTCAGGTCTTACCAGTACAGTACGGATGGCTGCTACTACTGCAACAGCTTAACTGCATGAATTCAGTTATGTTGGAAGACTGCCAAAGTTTTCCTGGGGAAGACAAGTGAGAGAAGGGAAATGGCCTTTTACTGGCCTGTGCCTCAGCAAAAGCTGAATGGCATTTCATGACAAAGAAAATACACTTCCCTAGCTCCAGGGCATTCCCCCTACCGAACATCTAAACACTTCTGCAAAGGGAAGAGCAAGAGCTTCTGGAAGGAAAGGTCACAAGAATAATTTATAACTGAAGTGTTAAACAACCAATTCTCTTTGGGCTGCCATAAGCTTCCCCCTTTGATTTACTTGTTCTGGAATAGTATCAAGTAGTTACCACCTCAAGCTTTTTTCTTTTTCTATATTATTCAAGGTAAAAGACAAGGGGCATTTTCCTTTAAGCAATTATTGTTCCTCATCTCAAAATTGAGTTTTGCTTTTTTGTACACACTACTCAAAAAACAAGCAGAAGCAAGCCAACAGTTGTGACAATCCTTCAGAATTGAAACAGAAAATCCTTTGGAACCTAAAGGTGTGAAGTTACCTTTCCTGAATTCTTCAGAAGTCATCTTTCATTTTTAGGTTAGTTTTGAGCCCATGAGAAAATACAATTTGTATAATCTTTTCTCCTATGCCTGAAAAGGGGTGTTTGTGTCCAAAAGCTTGCAAATAAAGAATTTTTTTGCAAAAATCTAGTTGGTCTAATAAAAGTTATCACCTCTACAAGTTCTGATTCCAACTTAATCTCTGTTACCCAAGAGCCTTGTTACATGGTAATTTTGGGTGGCTTCTGGAGGTCTTAACCCAGGGGTGGGCAAAATACGGCCCACAGGCCGAATCCGTCACGCAAGGCCATTCTATCCAGCCTGCAGGACCCCTAAAAAATTTAGAAAATTAATATTCATCTTCCCTTGGTTCCTGTCAAAAATGACAGGAACCAAGGGCAGTAGGACCCAGGGGAAGCCCAATGGGCTCCCACAACAGCAGGACCCACCCAGCCCCGCCTCCGCAGCCAGGGCTTCTGGCCTGGGACTACATGGCTGCTCTGCGCCAGAACTGCAGGTAAGGAAGAAGTGGGGGAGGGCAGGGGAGGAGCCGGAGGAAAAGTGGCCCAGGGAAAAGCTGAGCACAGGCAGGGGGAAAGCAGTCCCTTGCCTGCCCTGTGACCAGTGCCCTGCGCTGCAGCCACTTGCAGCCCACCTGTCTGCAGTTGGGTGACAGCATGGGTTCAGGGGTGTGCAATAACAGGGAGACTTATGTGGGTGGTGTGGAGCCAGGGACACACGTTGGCAAGGAGCCACAGGTGTGCAGCAGCACTGAGCCATCTTTGGCTAGTGGCACATCACTAGAGCCAGGGGCATGGAGCAGGGCAGACATGGACTATGAGCAGCAGCTCCACACTGCCACCTGAATACAGCTCTGTGCCACCACATGCCCTCAGCTCCACACAGCCACATGTCCCTAGCATTACGGACCAGCCACAGTTCTGCACTGCTGCCCAAACACAGCTATAAGCAGCTGCCCGCCCCCACCCCCATGATGCTGCTCAACAGCACAAAGCTATGCCCAGTCTGCACTAATGGAAGCATTTGGCAGTGCAGAGTTGAAGGCATGCACCTCCAGTAGCCCACCACACTACCAGTGGGCTTGGTGCAAGTTCTGTTGGCTGGCTGCAGCCTATGGGTTGTATTTTTACATCCCTGCCTTAAAAGAAAGGAGAAAGTACAGATGATCAGTAGGTTGTGTACAAACTGACACAGAGCCACATCTTCATGGGGAAATATTATCATGTTCTTTTACAGCATACACTAACCTATCGAACACTACACTGAAACCAATTTCTAAAGGAATAGCTATGCTCCAATTCACTAATACAATATAGGTCTGTTAAGAAACCATCAAAAGTGAATCTTTACAGTGCAAGTCATATATGCCTACTGATCTAAGAGCACCATACTAATTATTTTCTTTTTAGTGACTCATCTTCCAATGTCTGTTTCAGCTAGTTTGAGTGTTTTAAACACCCTTTTTTGGATTATTTAATCCAAAAATGTATAAAGATATTCTCTGAGGCATAGGGCTCAGTATTAGATCAGCTGTAAGTTGCTTATGAAAACTCAGCTCAAATATTAAATGCAATTATTATACTAATTAATTAAATTTGTGAGAAAATAACATAACGCTAACATTGGAAGACAATATCTTTATCCATGTATATATACACTCCATCAGTAAACTGCATCATGTATACTTTTTCTTTTTTAATGACTATCTCCTTGTCCTTTGACTTTGTTTTTAAAATATTCTAAAAAGTTCTCTTCTGATTTTAAGACCTGAATTTACAAGCTAAACTCCAACTTAATACAATTTGCATCAACATTATGGAACTGATAAAGAAAAATTTTGACTATACACAGGGATCCACAAGTCATTATTAAATGAGTTAGAGTGCAGATCACTTTTTGGAGCTTTTGAAGACATCTTGCTCCAGCACCTAGAACAGTAGTCAGAGATTTATAGCAGCATAATATTAAAGTATTAACCACTACGCTTCTAACTTTTCTTGAAATATAAATCCAGAAGGATTTAAAGTATTACATTCTCCTACAACATGAGAGATGGAATGGGCTCTCTGTATAAAGATTGGGATTGGTATTCACTATTGGCACCATGAAAAATTGTTCCACAAGTCGCTCTCATTAGCAAGGAACCCCATTTTCCATTTGCTGTGGAAAAATACGGATTTTCTACTTTAAAGAAAAAAAACACGGGAAGCCGCAGAGTTTCTCCTTGCAAGGGGGCAAAGTTCCAGCCTGCAAGGGGCTGCTTGCAGTTGGGGGGAGCAGGACGCAGGGGACGCCATGCACATGGTCAGCAAAACAACCAGGTAGCAGTGTAGAGCAGCTCGCCGAGCAGCCTAAAGGTTAGTCTATTGGGGGGGGGGGGAGGGGGGAAGAGCAACACGGAGGGGTGGGCAGGGATAGTTTCAGACAGCCACAGTTTGGGATGGAGTAAGGCAGGATTGGCAGCTGGGGCCACTGCCCAGCCAGGCCGAGAACATGCAACCATGGGACTGGCTAGGAAGCAGGACAGAGCCACAGGTGGCTCATCTGAGGGAGTTCGGGGGGGTGGGGGGGGTGCACCTCCCTGCTGCTGTGCACACTCAGGGAGGGCAACTTGGGGGAGCATGTTAAAAGTTTAAAATGTCTCATTGGGTTAAAGGGTCTCCACAATCCAGCAGGCAGAACCTGGCACGGGAGGGTAGAGCAGGAGGGGAAGGCTCTGTGCCACTGCTGACAGGACCCATATGCCAGCCATGCCGCCATGGAGAGGCGCCCCCTGCCTGCCCACCCACAGTGGAGGGGGACACAACTCTGAGATGCTACCCCCACTGCTGCCAGGCAGGCAGGGGGTGCCTCAACTTGGAGGCATGGCTCCTGCAGGGGTCCCAGCAGTGACAGCACCAAGGCTCCCTACCCCGCTCCACCCTCCCACGTCAGGTCCTACCAACTAGGCCACAGAAGCCCCCCCAAGGGAGGGCAGCATGGCAAGGAACCCCAAGCCTACATCTTCCCCTGTCCCACACAGGCAGTGCTCTGCTCCAGCTGTGTTGCCCCCTCTGGCAGGGCTTAGGAGGGGGACATGGGGGGGAAAAACAGGGGACTAGGTTTGGAGTGACGGGCACCAGTAGAGCTGTGGGGGTGGGGGCAGGGGAGTGTTGCGACTTGGGAATGAGGGGCAATGGCATGGGCAGAGGCAGGGCAGGGGCATGTCAGGGCTGCTCAGCACCACAAAGTAGCAGGGGGGATAGCTGCAGCTGGATCCATGTCCTGGTGAGCAAAGGGGGCAGGGGGGACTCTGATTTTCCATCATAAAAAACCCAAAATCAAACACCAAAATATGCAGGTATTTAGAAGTTATTTTATTATAATCACTGAGGCACTGGTAGGCTTCCAAACTGCTTTAAAATGGTAAATATATCAATAAAACATTGTGTTCAACTGATACTTTTACATATAGTGGCATTTAATTTTAATTGCAGAAAAACATGGATGGGGGGAGGGTTAATCAGAGCATTTGGGATTTTTAAACAGAGAAAACCAGGATCCTTGCTCATAAGACTTCCTCAGTCTTCCATCAGTAGTCCTCAGATACTTTACCACAAAATCCATCATAGCTTTAGATCCAGTGTTGAGGAGGTCTTTTAATTATATCCAAGTTGCCATGTAAAATTGAGATGGGATCCTTGTTTTCCTTAAATCGGAGCAGGCCTTCCTCTGAAGATTGGTTTTGAGATTAAGATTATGTTGAATTTTATTTTTTTTTGAACAAGGTAAGAGCTTAATCAAACTCAAGCTTAGTTTCTTACTTGAGAAACAGGAATAATTGCTTACTTTATCTGAGTACAGATTTTACCAGATGCTCACATATGTGCATCCTATTGTGATGAGGTAAAGGCATTAACAGAAGAAAACATCTCAGGAAAGTGTGTGTCTTTTTATTAAATGTTCTTTGCATATTCAAAATGTATCTTGTATATTTCAAGGCATCTCTTTCATCTAAAAGACTTTGGTGGAACAATTACCACAGTAGAAGCTATTTCCTTCAGAGATCCAGGACTTTCAACACTAACCTAAATTCACTATCCAAATACACAAAACTACAAATTACCTGGTTTCCACAGTTCTGAGCTGTGCTAAGGCATCTAATCACTCATTTACTTCAGAGGTGAAACATGGTACATCTTTTATTTCCTTTAAGGATGTGCCAATTATTTCAGGATGGTTTCAGGAAACTGACTTCTCTTAGAGATCAGGCTCTTCTATCAACACGGATATTGCTCCTTGTGGAAGGCTCATTCAAAGAAATGCATAAGGTTGTTAATTTTGTACTTAAGAAGCAAAAACAGTCTGGGTTCTCAGCAGAGATTCTCAGCATAAGTATTTGGGGAAGTATTAACTTGGCTTAGCTCATCTTTGAGTACTGGAATGGATTCAGGAGACAGAAAAAAAAAAAAAAAAGATTCTTCCAAGTTTCTAACTTCATAATCAAAGAACTTTAGTCTCCCTCCCCATTTCAGAAACTATATCTTGAATGGAGACTGTCCCGATTCCATTTTACTTCAAAGATGAGCACATGGGCCTATGAGAAGGAATGATATGGATGGAGTCTTTAGCAGAAATTCTCTTTGGCTAGTATTATCAAATATCTTCATGTTTTTTAAAGCAGCTAACAAATTAAACTGCAATCTAAATCAGAGAAATAGTATATCAGATTTTGTATGCCAGGCAGCCTATACAGTCAAACATCCTATTTTATATTGCTCCACTAGCACTTTACAGATCTTAAGCAGTCGCTGCCCTAGCAGCCACTTGAAGTGCAGCAGATCAAAAAATGAGAAAACTCCTTTTTAGAGTTTTAGCAAAGCTAAATCTGGGGTTAGATGATATCAACAAGAGAATGGAGAAGGAAGAGCATCCTTGGGCATCATCTGGCCAACCTAATGAGGGCTTTAAATTAGGTTTCATGAGGGATGGTGATCAGAGCATGCAGTCCAGAGAGAAAAGGACTTGAAGAAGCAACTCAACTCTGGGAAAGAGCCAGAAAGCTACAGGACTGCAAAAAGTGGCACAAAGAGGAAATGAGAGAGTCAAAATACATCCAATGCATGTGTATAAATGTGAGAAGTATGGAGAATAAATAAGATACATTGGAAGTGCAGCCTGTGAAAAGAACTGCAATCTGACTGGCATCACCAAGACCTGGTAGGACAGCTCTTATGACTGGAATATGAACACTGAGGGTTACACTCCATTCCAGAAGGACAGGGTTGGGAGGAAAGATGGTGGTGTTGCCTCTTACATTAAAATACACATACGCTTGTTCCCAGATTTAGGAGGAGGAAGACAGTAAAGCATAATGCATTTGGGTCATGACAAAAAGTAGAAGACATGGCACCAATATAATGGAGGGGAATTTATTATAGGCCACCTAATCAGGAAGAGGTGGTAGATGAGGCACTCTTCAAGCAAGGGACAAATCTATCTGAATGCTATGGGATGGTACTGATGGGAGACTTCAGTTTTCCAGGTATATTGTGGAAAAACAAAAGTAGCCAAACATAAAATGTCAAGCCAGTTCCTAATTTTTATGGAGCGTAACTTTCTCTTCTAGAAAATGAAGGATACAACTAGGGGATCATCTATCTTGGATCCTGTCCTGGCCAAAAGGAAAGAACTAGTGGAGAATAAGAAGGTGATGGGTAACTTGGGAGGAATTCCAGATCCTGAGACAGGGAAAGCATGAGGACATCAAAATTAGGATACCACATTACAAAAAGGTGGATTTCATCCAACTCCAGGAGCTAGAAGGCATGTTGTCATGGGAGGGCAGATTGAAGAATAAAGGCACACAGAGAGCTGGGAGTTTAAGGGGCACAGTATTGGAAGCCCAACAAGAACTGTCCCGACACAATGGAAGCACAAGAAGAATGGCAAGAGACCGATGTGGCTGCACAAGGAGCTTTTAAAATGCCTCAACTGCAAAAGGAAAGCATGCAGGCAAATGAAGGATGGACAAAGTCATCAAGAATGCACACCAAGAAATAGCAGGCACCTGCAAGGACTAAATCAGGACGGCAAAGATAAAGAATGAGCTGCACTTGGCAAAGGAGGTCAAAGACAACAAGAAGAGGTTCTACAAATATGTCAGCCAGAAAAGAAGGACCCAGGAAGCTGTGGGTGGGTCCTCTGTTAACAAGCCAGGGGAACCTCTTCAATGAAGATACAAAAAAGGCAGAGCTACACAACAGCTATTTTGTCTCAGTCCTCACAAAAAAGCTGCCAGACCCCTAAAAGGGATTATCTGGATAAGGAAGGGGGCAAACTGAGGGACAAAATAACACAAGAGATGGAGAGCTGTTGTTGGGTCTGAACAAATTCAAAATCAGCAGAGCCAGATAAGCTTCATCCCAGGGCCCTGAACGAACCAGCAGAGGAGATCTCAGAGGCCCTTAGCAACAATCTTCATGAAGTCATGGGAGATGGGCCAGGTACTAGACAACTGGAAAATGGCCAAACGCAGTACCCCTCATTTTAAAAAGCAAGAAGGAGGACCTGAGGAACTACTACTACTACAGACCAGTTAGCCTCAGCTCAATACCTGGGAAGTTACTGGAGCATATCTTTAGGAAGGCCATACGAAAGCAGCTGGAGGAGGAAGGCTGATCACAAGCAGCCAGCATGGATTTATGAAAAACAAATTGTGCCAAAGAAACCTGATCTCCTTTTTTGACAAAGTAACTATGTGGGTACATGAAGGGAATCCTGTGGAAATAGAGCATCTGGACTTCAGAAAGGCATTTGACAAGTTCCCACACAACCTCCTCATAAACAAATTGGAGAAATGTGAGTTGGATAAAACTACTATAAGGTAGATATCTAACTGGTTCAATAGCTACAAGCAACAGTAATTATTAATGGGTCCGTATCAGAATGGCAGAAGTTTGAGTGGAGTCCCACAGGGGTTTGTCTTGGGCCCAGTGCTGTTCAACATGTTTATTAACAATTTGGATGCTAGCATAGGAAGTTATGTGAGCACATTTGCAGACAATATGAAACTGGGAAGGATTGCAAACGCATTGGGAAATGCAAGCACAGTTCAAAAGCATGCTGACAGATTGGAGAGTCAGGAAGGGGAGTTAAACATCCCTTCCCCCGAGTACAGAGCTGCCCTGCCCTACTAAAAAAAGCTTACTGCTGGCTGTGACTGTGGACTACAAATCCCAGAGGCACCTAAAAGCAGGAAGAGGAAGTGATGAGCAACTCTGCATAGTCCTTCTGCTGCGATTGTGGACTACAAATCCCAGAGACCTTGAGAGCAGCAGGAAAAGGAAGTGAACACACAGGCCATGCTGGCTACATGCCAGAGAGGCATGATTTAGTGCCTCCTGGCCTCTGGCCTGAGTCACTGCAGGCATGTGAATGCATTTACTGAATCAAAAGTGAATGTGTGTCCAGTTGTTTCTCAGTTTAGCTTCTGCAGCTTAGACTAACTTGCAAAGACTAAATCGATTCAGCTTTGGGCTTTTTGACTGTCTGTACAGTACTTAGCCGTGGAGGTCCCTTCCAGCTCTATTTCTCTATGACTTCTATGGTGCAGGGGCTTTAGGAAGCTAGGCATTCATGTTAATATTTCTGTACTACTTAAAATGTTTGTTATGAACTAACATTACAAGTTTATGAACATTAAGATTGCTAGGGAGTGTTTGATTAAGCATGCTAGAGTGGAGGAGTTTTTAGTGCCAACAGAGGAAAACGGAAGTGTAGAAGAAAAGAAAGAAAGGGGGAGGGTATAAAGTACAACGTATAGTGCAATAATAGAAGTATATGCTGACCAAACAAAGACACCTAATAAGAAACCTGAAACAAGATACATAAATTATGACATTGCTAAAACTTCAGTCAGTGAAGTATGGGCTGGACATATTACTTATATAAAATTAATTACGTTTATATATACTGTGTGCACAGAAAAGCTTTCATTGGTTATATTAATGTACTTAAAATGGTACAATCTACATGTGGATACGTATTTTGGTCTAAGAGTCAATTTTTGGCTTGTAAGCATTCTCTCTTTCCCAAACAATGTAACCTAAATTAATAAAAGAGCTGCAAAGAGAGGCAAATGATTTTTATAAAGCCTAATCTGTTAAAATTTACACTTTGGGTTATTTAAAAACAAAACAAAGAAGCCTTTCCTGCTTAAACAAGGCCTGAATTTACAGTTAAGTAGAATTAATAAGATACCAAATTTCTCTTGCAATAAGAGAGAACTCCTACAGTTGCTACAGAAAGTAAAGAAGTCCATACATTTTTTAACAGGTAGGAAAATTGCTCCTCAGAATCTATTGTGATGTGGCCCACATCATGAAAGAAGTCCATAAATCCCTTAAATCAGTACTTCCTGCTATTGAGCACAACAGGCCACTTGCAGGAGACATGAGCCTTTGAGAAGTAGCCATTGCCTTAACCTTCTGAAAGATAAAGTAAGTGAAGTTCCCATAACCAGCTATGCAGTACTGCATGGGGTTCACAGTTATAAATACTAAACCTAAAAAACAAAGGAGGAGAGAAAGATTGGAATGTACTAGCTGATCACATGAGAACAGAAGAACAGAGATAGACATGTAAGATAGAAATTAGCAGGTTTCTAAACAACTTTGCAGCAGTGATCTTGACGGCAAAGAACTGACAAATCTGTGGGACCTGATCTGCTTATAAAAAACGTTAAATGACATTGTTACCTACAACAGTAAGTGACTAGACTATGTGCCCAGGAGGTCCATTCCACACTTGGGCTCTCTTTTTTTCCCTTTCATTTAGTATGACAATCTTCTTAACACAAGAGTTAAATTTCAAAACCTGAATATTTAGGCCCTCTTATATATTATCAATTGATTACTATAAATGTGTTTACCGTCTTAACAATTATGCGAGTTAGAGCAGGGGTCAACAAGCCTTTTGCTGTGGTAGACTGCCTGTGACCCGGGTGCCATCATGGGGCACCACTCCCCCCTGCAACACCCCCTCTACACTGTCCAAGTTGCTACTGCCACCTCCACCTCTGAGCCCAAACAGCAGTGGGAGGGCTGAATTAAGCAGCACCTAGCAAAAAAAGGGTGGAGGGGAAGGCATGCACTGCAGAGGGGAATCACCAGCACAGTGCAGGGTGAAGAAAGGAGACACACCAGGCAAGGCTGTGAGCTGCCAAACCTTTATTTTGTAGTGGACTGGATCCAAACACTTTGAAAGCTGGATCCAGTCTGCAGGCCCAGGGTTGCCAACTCCTGAATTACAGCACTGGCCTCAACCCTAAATTACCTCACTTTTGTTAGTTTCTTATATGCCAATGTGTTACTGTTTGCATGCATTATAAGGGAGCACCTTAAGTTATCAGAATTAAGATGATGATTTGTTTAACAACATAACATACACACTCTAGGGCTGTACTATCTGAAGGGCTGCTTAACTTCTAAAAATTATATTCCATAGTGGCTCATAAAGCTTTCTGTGTAGCTCTATGTGATGTTGTAGTGAGACACAGAAGAATTAGCAAATTAATATGCTAAAAGTAAACTGCCAATATATCTTGTCAGAGGCTAAAGTTAAAGTAAAATTAACTAATTTGAAATGCCAAACATTTATAAATAATTAATGAAGGGTAACAATTTGCACACTTTGCAGGAGTGGCTATTTGCACACTTCATGCATCATCCTTCAGAGGATCTCAGTTTCCTCAATTGAGAATCACTGACTTAGAAAAACCCACAAGTCAGCAGATATTGTTTAAACCAGAATTTGTTTTTTTAAAGGGGAAAATGAGATGAAAATTATAGATTTACTAGACAAAAACCTCACATTTTAGACCTTAGTATTTAAGATACAGAAATGTGTATAGTGAAAGTGTTAGACTGGCAACAATGACAGGAAAAATGAACTGAAGATGTTGGAAAGATGATACTCCAGGAACCCCCTTGCTGCCCCCTTCTGTTTGACACAGCAGTGTTTCTAAAGCAGTGGTTTCCGAATAAGGGTGTCACGGAATACTTTTAAGGCTGCCATGAAGTAAAGTGCAATATTAACAATGTTAGTCATGAGAACACCTACACATAATTGACAAGATAAACCTAAAAATTTCAAATGGAAGTCTATAACATCAAGAACATTCTGACCTGTCGTGGTCTTCCCGAGTTCTTTCTAACAGAAGAATTGCTCTATTTTTCCATACCCAAGAAACGAGTGAAAGCTAAGAGCTGGCATTTTCTGAGGGGTGCCTTAATTCTAAAATGGTCGAAAAATACTGATATAGAGTTTTCCTGTATTTGACCTCTCTGGCATAACACTTCGTATTCTTTTATGCTATTGCAAGAAAGGAATCTACCTGGTAGGACTGATGCACAAATGACTGAAAGACCAGTCAGCTTACATCTCCTTTGCAAACAGAATTATTTATGAAACCAGTGACAAAATGTGAAGCTAGTGTACCTCAGTGACAACTGACATGTAATTACAAGTCCTTTACCTCTAAATGTTTTCAAGTAGAGTTAGCTGGATATAAACAAGAACTGTATATAATGAAATCTATCAAACTTCATGATAAGAAATGTTTAATAAGTTTCTCTCTCAGAAGTATTGAAAAACATGAAACTTACCAGCTTAATTGCCACATATTCATTTGTGTACAAATTTTTTCCTTAAAGAAAGACAAAAAACAAGAAAGTCAGACTCTGTCAGTGAATGTTTCAAAGGCACAGAATTGAGAGGTATCCGTTTTCGCCAAAAACTACAACCACATAAAACATAAGTGAGACTCTGCAATGGCTATTTATTTCAGGAACCAAATAATGCTACTTGCCAAAGAGCTTATTGACATAGTAGCAATTAGGCTTGTGACCGGTCCAACTAGCAAGGAGTCCATGCTATGCTTTAATTGCACTGAAGTAACACATGCCCTTAACAATAAATGATATAACCTAACCAACTTGGTTTAATTTTATTTTAAACAGATGGATAATAAAGGTTAAAAAAATATCTCTTTCCATTTGGTACACCATTCATTTTAAAAAGAGTAATCTGTAAAAAATAAATTCACAATATCAACAACGATGATGTTTGAACTGCTTTAGGGAAAAAAAACAACTTGCTCATTAGTAGAAAGAAAAATCAGCGTTTCTCAATTTTATTTCCAAAATTCTAAACCTAATTTTATAAAAAGGCATGAGAATAAACAAATAATTCAGTTAAAAAGAGAATTTAACTCTTTCTGAACACAGTATATATACAGTTGAATAGTCATTCTATATTCTATACAATCTTCCTGGAGAATATAGGAGCCATTTAATCAGTTAGATTTTAAACAAGATTTCTTTCTTTTTTTTTTTTTTTTAGTTTTAAAGTGAGATGGTAGCCTTTTGATCAAATAAAACTGCAGATCGCAGGGTAGGGAAAATTAGAGTAGACACATTAAACAAAATAAGCATACCTCGCTTTCAGCAAAAACCTCAAACAGAAATTAACTTCAAGAAACTGGACACTGGTTTCTTTATTATTAAACACTCTTGTTTTTAGTCATAAGTCAGTGAAGAGATGGATGTTTTTGACCTAGCTTTCCACATGCTACTACTTTTAAAAGTATATTTTATTTAAGGCTGTATTAGTTCAAAAAGTGAATGTAATGGTTTTAGTACTGAATTTTAAAGAGAAGATTTTATACAGAATCCACCCCATAAACATCAGCAAAGCTTGGCAATATTGCTGTCAAGTTGTTGTGACCATGCTGTTTGGAAATCTTTTTTCAGCCAAATCTATATCTGACAAAGTTTTAAAAGATAAATAGACCCTCCTCAAGTCTGAGAAAGAAGCAGAAACAGACTACATGCAAACATTAAGTTTCTCTTGGAGAGTCATTAATCTCCCAAAAGAGACCCTGAATGTACAGATGTTCAGGATTCTTCTCCCAGAACAAAAATGGCCACTCCAGGAAAAAAATAACCTGGAATCAGCCAGGGTTAAATAACTCCCAGAAGATTCTCCCAGGACAGCACATGTCTGTAAAACTTACACTTCTGAGAAAAGATACAACACAGTCCTCCAACATCCCAGGATGCTTTGCTCCTCCCTCCCCCCTAAAGGAGACTGTCATTTGCTGGACATTGCTGCTCCTACCACTCATGGAGTAGAACACACCCAGTTCACAATCCCCCTGGAGTACTGCAGGGAACACAAACTGACTCAGTCTGGGTCAGCCATTCCAGGCCAACCTATGCACTGCTGCTACTGGTCACCAGGCAGACTGAGGAGGCCTGCCAAAATGAGTGCACAGGGCCCCACTGGCTGCACAGTATTAGCATTGCAAGCTCTCTGCTCTTCAGAGGCTCAGCGTTTAAATTGCTACCGGAGCATCTCCAGATAAGTTTTTCCACCAGGAAAAGAAACCCAGGAGAATTCTCCCAGATCATCTGAATGTGTGTACCCAGCTACAGACCAAGTGTGTATGATTCCAAGGTCAAACTGCAACCCTCAATCATCTGACTTTTACAGTTAGCATCAAGATTCTCATATCGGTGTTGCTGTAGGAAAAATGCAAATTGTAAACTAAATAGAGACAGATTAAGGGAGATGGGGTAGGTAGGAATTTGAAAAAAGGCCTAGAATAGAATGTAGTTATATTTTGATAAATGCTCATTTCATAAAGAAGTTACTTCATAGGTGAAGTAATGGTCAAGATACTGAGATTTCAAAAATCTCTAGTAAAATCAACATGGAATGCTGGGTTTGTTTTAATCAAGACTGCAGCACTTGCTAAAGGTAAACAGGTAGATCCACCACAAAAAGTTAAGTCTCACAGGACATTTAAGGAAAAGAAGGCAAAAAAGTACACAGTCTGCACTTAAAACAATTTGAATGAGTACATTTTGGAAAAAGTTTATTTGCTATTTTTAAAACCATATCAATTTGACAGTAACATTTCAATCAGGCTTTTTTTGTACTGAAATTTTATGCAACTAAACCAAGATATGACTAAATTATTAAAGATCTCTTTTTCAGTTCTATATTTAATGAAAAAAACTTTCAGATGTGCAGCTTCATTATTTTCTTAATAGTCAGTTCTAACCTTTTCAACTCCCTTAATTTCAGTCAGTTCAAAACCTTAATTTTTTTAAATAGCTACTAATAGCACTATGGTGAACTAAGAAATACTTTTATTTAAAAAATCCCATATGCCTAACAATATGTGAGAGTAATATCATCTTGGCCTGAACATACAGAGTTAGTCCAAGAGGGTTAAAGAAGCCAGGCAGGAAAGAATGCATACATAAAAGCATCCCAATAAATAAAGTAGCTAGCTATATAATCATGAATGGGCAACTTTTCTGCCCCAAAGCTAACAGCAGGACTATTTTGCCAAAGATAAGATGAGGGAGATCAAAAAAGACATTGATCTGTTAAGAGACCTGCCCAACAGAGGAACAGGAAAACTTGACCATTGGATCAGATGGAGAGTCACAGCCTGCGGGAGGCATGTTGTACTGCGGTCTCTTCCCCCACCCTCACCCCGAACCAAAAAACAGCAAGCTATGTTGTATCTCCTTGAGGGTCGAAGTGAATATCTTGAACAGATACAAGTGCCTCTATGTTCCTTAACTACATCTGAGGGCTGTACAACTTGCAGCAAAAATGTTATTTTAAAGAAGCTACTTCTGTGTCATTACACAATTATTGTCCAAAGTATTGGTTTACAGTAGCTGGCTATCAAAGGATGCAATACACAAAGACAATCAGAATGGCTGGATGATAGTCTCCTATCCCAAGGAAAGTGAAGGTACAGCTACTGAACGTAGTGCATTTTGGGGATTAAAAAAGGGCATCAAAAGGGACATCCTATTCAGGGATCCTATTAGGTTTTTTAATTCAATTAAAAAAAAAAATCAAGTCAATTTTGGCCCTTTTAAAACAGAAAGAACTTATGAAAGGCAGCAAATTTGAAACCTTTAGCAATTTAAATCCCCATTTTATATCACAGAACAGGTTGTACATAAGTAGCAAGGAAAAGCTTATGTTGCTCAAACTGTCTGCCTCAAACACAAGCTAACATCCTAAAGTTTAACAGTTCAATCTTCAAGATAATACGGCATATTGAATCCTACCCAACTGTTCCAGCTGTGCATAACAGACAATTGTTAACTAGCAAACAGCCAATTTACCGTTTCAACTACCACTGTGAAGATATGGCAACTTTTTTCTTTTTCTTCCAAAACAGACAGCTGCCAGGCTGTAGTCCAGCTCTCTTTACCAACCCACCTCCTATTTATCCTAAAGCTTACCTCTGTTACATCTTTATAGGACTGGAAGTCTTAACGAAGAGCATGTATAGGATGAGCTTTATGCGCTTACTAGCTCCACTGCATAAAACTGAACACATGCAAGTCTTTGCAGGACTTTTCAGTGCTTGCTACCATATGTCATACAATATAAAGTACCTGTCAAGGTATGTATTTATTTTAAATTAAAATAGAGTCTGGAAATTGAAATATTAGCATCAATTTGAAATCTGATAGATGTTCACATTTAAAACATTTTACCCAGTAGTGTATATTATTAATTAGAAAAGTTTTCCAGGTAATCCCTAGCTAGGATGAGAAAATCAGAGGAAGATAAAAAGCCTGACATGCACGGCTGTCTTTCATACTTGGCTTATGCAACTTTCTTATTTTATCCCATTCCCTGTTGTTCACCTGATTCTACTTCTTAGCATTATGCTAATTGGAACTTTGCCTCTCTCTAGTTATTTTGTTATATCTTACACAGGATTCTACTCAACTGTTTATTTTTAAAAAGAGAAATTGATGTTTTATAGCTATAGCAGATAATTGCTAGAGTACACCTATAATCTGATTATTCATGGCTGGCCTTGCATACTATGGACATTCATAGGTAAGTAGGCAAAAAAAAAACAAACACCACCCCCAGAAATTACTAACTGCTGGGTATTTCAACCTGCTGCCTCTCTATAAAGGATTAGCAAACGTTTCAATGCACAGTGTCTTTTCTGCTGAAAGTGGGGAAGGCAAAGAGAAAAAAAAAGTCAACATCAATTCAAACTTAAGTCCCTAAATAATCAAGATACACATAAGATACACATATGGCTAAAGTAGGAAGACGCATACTACTATACTAAAGCCTATATTCACCTGTTAGTTTAGAGGGTTCTACTTGAGGGCACATTAGATGATATTGTATTTGTTTCTTAGGCTTTTTTTCTAACTCACAAGTAGTACCCAGAGTCAATTGTTTCACAAGTATGTTCCACTATTAATGAAGCCACCCTTGCCATGAAAAAGTTAAACTGCTTCCCTACTCTATTCCTACGGTGGCTATTAATAGACAATGTATTCAGAGAAAAAGTTGGCCTGGATAGTCATTGCTAAATCGACTATAATGTGCACATTTGTGTCACCGATGAAACAAAAATATAGCTATTTTTGTGCTAATACTAGCTGTGCTGAAAACTGTGCATCCGAAAGTCATTACATACCTAAAATTACCCAAGAATGCCAAGAGGTGTTATATAAAGAAAAAGATAATTTTACCTCGAGGCCCACAGTAACATATCCAATGAAAATAAAAGACCTTTCAAATCACCGTGACCTTTGCAATGTTCAATATACAGACTTAAGTTCAGGTGGAGACGTAATCATTTTTGCTTCTGGATCAGAGGATTATAAAAATCAAGTCAAAGGAAACCAAACCAAATATAAAAAACTATTAGTATTATAATGGCATGTGGTAACACATTAATTAACCTTCAATTAATATGCTAAGCTAATTTCCCAATTTCTAATTTTAGCGTATTACCTATTTTTTCATAACCTATACCAAATAAAAAAGCTGTTATATCTTTTAGCTATACTACAAACAATGACTGAACAACAGAAGAAATGCAGACAGAACGTAAAAATACTGAATATCCAGTGCACGTACATCTTGAAGTCAATACAATGTAATAAGGAATATCACACCTTACCTAATCGTAGCTCTCCAAAATTACCACAACCAATTTTTTTGCCAACTCTGAAGTTTGGTCCAACCATTAACACTCCTGAATTTGAAGAGCCAGCGCCACGTGGATTGTGGCCTGAACGCCCACTAGGCCGTGCCATTCTATCATCTGGTTTGTCCTTGTCTTTCTTTTTACTATCCATATCAAGTTTATGGTACTCCACTTTGAATTTTTTATCAAGACAAGCAAATTCAAATGGGGTAGTGTGAGAATGGAAACATCACTAGATAAGTGCTCCAGCTGGCCAGTTAGTCAAAGAATTGGAGTTGGTAAGTAAATCAATGGCTGTGTATTCATCCCATTCGCAAAATAATTTTCCTTGGTAGTCTTTACGGCAAAATATATCCTCCACATATATCCTACCAGCAGGATTTACTGGTATTTACAGAAACTCTGTAAATGAAAAAGAAGATCAAAGTATGAATATTTGGAATATGGTATCATTCTACAGTGTTCTAAGCATGCTTCAGTAGGAACTTCTTTAAAGACACTTTGTGCACAGCATTACTGTACATACTAAACTTTACCCTCAGATTCAGATAGACAACTCCCACTAATGTCAGAGGAAACTGCAAACAAGGCTGAAGACAAAATTTTAACAAAGGAATGATTTAAAATGATTCTTTGCAAAATGCATCCAACCTTACAGTAATTATCTAATGAACAAATGTGCCACTATAATTGAAATCAGTTCCACAAATATTTGTCTTCTTTAGCCACCCTAGAAAGAGGAAGAAACTATTCTCATGTCAAACATCTAATACTGAATTCTAGGCAAACTACTAGGCATGTTCATTCTCTAAAGATAATAAATTTGTTCAAAGTTAAAAGAAGAGAAACTCAAACCTAAGTTAATGGTGTCTATTCCTTGAACTTAAATATTTCTTTAAAATATCTTCCATATGAAGTTTTAGTGCAAGGTATAATAAGGAGTGGGTAAGTAAGTATATTTCCTTTGTCTGTTATTTCTAGCATCTTTGGATCTTTGAAAATAATTAAAAAAAAACAACTTATCTCCTTAAACTGAATGCATTTGTTTAAAAAACAGGATTTTCAATATGCCCCTGGGTTTCTTTTTTCATTTTTCATCAGTGCATAACCCATGAGCCAAAGGATGCTCAACTCTTGGCCCACAAGCAAAATCCAGGTGATGGAGTCAGGGCACCCAGGCCACAGATAGGGAAGATGGGCTGCAGGGGAGCAGTGGCAATTAATACTACCACCCCACTTCCCACTGTCAAATTCCCACACCCTGCAGAGACAAGTCAGGGCTGGGCCAGACCCACTCTTGCCAAGTAAGGAGCCCATTACATCGGCTGGATCAGGACGACAGATGGACCAGGTACCACCCCATCTGACCTGCAGGGCAACAAAGGGTTAGACACTACTCTTCCTTCATTGCTTGGACATGATTTTCACCAAGAATTTCACCAAAAAAACGGCATGTTTATCTACCACTGCTATGCAGCCTGTAAAGAATCACAAGGGAACCTAGTAAGAACAGCAGCTATCGTGTGCTATTTGAATCACTTTGCAAGAGGTTTAAAAGCCTAACTTTCTACTGACATTTGCCCACCACATAATTTTTACAGAAGGTCAAATGTTGGCCCAAAAAACAATTAGACAACATTCCTTGAAAAACAATCTATTTTATGTATTCAGATGATAGGAAGTTAAAAAAAAAGAATACAAATCTCTTCCCACTGTATATTTTCATCTGATTTTTTTTAAATGCATACTTTTTCACAAGGACATCAAGTGTAACATTAAACTTCACTTTTAAACACCATTTCAGCAAAACACAGTCTAACATTTTCATTCGGTCTGACGAACACAAAGCAGACTTGTTACACCAAACCAGTGATTCTCAACCAGATAGTCCCCTCCGAGTAACCCCAGCCTGTGTGCATTGAACCGTGGCCCATGGGGCGTTGTTTTTGTGTCTCACTTCATGCAGCAGAAAGGCCACCGTATCTGCCCAGAATCTCCTGAACACTGTGGTCCAGACCGGCCCCACCAGGGGTACCAAGGTACACAGCCAACTGGTTCTGCATCAGCTCCATCAGTGCCACCATGGCAGCCAGCTCCAGGGGACCACCAAGATCTGGGTTTAGCAGGCTGTCTCCACTCCCTACAATTTCCACCAATCTATCCTGTTCCTTGCACTTATGTCCCAGGCAGATGCCACCTGGCCCATCCTCTGCCAAGCCTTTTGTGCAACTGTTGCTCAACCTCCAGACCCCCTCAACACCCCCAAAATGCCACATGTGCAGCCCAGCACCTCAGGCCTGCTGACCAGGTGGGCCCCCTACTCTAAGGTATCCCTGGGCTCTGCCAATTATGGCCCCAGCACTAAAGTGCAGGGGCAACTGCCCTGGGGTAACTAAGGGCAGAAATTAGCCTACTTGTTCCTAATCCCCAGCTATGACCTGGATCCATATGCAGAGAATTTCACATGCTACCCTGGAAGCAAATGTGCACAGGACTGGGCAGAGCCAGGGGAGCACTGCCCATCAGCAACCTGAAAGGGTGCATAAAATAATAAAACACAATAGAATACATTAAGTAATAATATATTCTGCATTTACATTAGTTTTTGTAAGGAGTACTGCTAGACTGAAAATTTTCAAGGACTCCCTTGAGTCTAAAAAGGTTGAAAACCACTGCACTAAAATAAACAATCACTCCTAACTACACTACTAGAAAAAAAATCTTAAATTGTCAGCAGAGAACAAGAATGTGAGTGAAGAACAACTTTCTCTTTGCAGACCTGCCTGCTGGACATCCGTCACTTATGGCAAGGTCTTGACTGATATGTTTCAACAACGTCCTATCAACAAGAGGCGCACTGATATATCGGCTGTGTATCGGATCAGCACTGATAAAAGGAAAACTAACATTATTGGCTATTGGCTTTTTTGGCTGATGTAGCTTATGTTTTCCAATAATTTAATTATGCTAGAGGCCCCAGACACTTGGGTTCCCGCTTGCCCACAGAGGGCCAGCGCCCCCAGATGCCCGAATCCCCTCCCACAAGCTGGTGTAACCTCAGATACACACCCAGCCCCTCACCAGTGGGCTGGAAGGGGCTAGAGTGAAGCAGCTGCTGCAGTGTCCCAAGTGCTGGGGTGGCACAGATTGTGGGCTAGGGCCAGGGCCAAGGCCAAAGCCGAGGTGGGCCCTGTAAATGGCGGCAAAAGCCGCAAACATGACTGAGGGCAGGAAGGATTGGGCAGAGCCGAGCTGCCCAGCCCAGCCCAACGTGACGTTACCCGCAGTGCCCGGGGGTCTGAGCCCCATGGGCTGGGGGCAATGCCTGGCATATAGTGGAGCTGGGGCAGCACAGCAGCCAGACTCCACTTCCCAGAAGCCCCCACAATGGCAGCTCCTTCTGGTTGCCACCACTAGTGTTGCCGACACCGCCAGCCCTGGTCCATCCACCCTGCATCCATCACCAGGCACACCGGACAGAGCAGGTGGGCAGGGTCTCCGTGGAAAGTACCCCAGGACCTGCACAGGCAGGGTGCACTTGGCTGAGCAGATGGGATGGGGGCTGTAGGATGGGGCCAGTTTCCATGAGGACCCTGGGGCCAAGATTGCCAGCTGGTGACAACGTGGGGCCAAAGCCTGAGACAGAGCTATTAAGGAGTTTTGGTAACCTGTGGGCCAGGGACAGAGGGGCTGACCCAGCAAATAACTGCCCACCCCAGGTTAGCCTAATCAGTCTCAGTCAAAGACATGCATAAAGTCTGGCGTGTTGAAAGTTTGCTGTAAAGATCTTTCTGGTGCCTTTTAAAAGAATTCCCATATATATGTCAGTGGAAAAAAACATATCAAACCACTATTTAGTCTTTGCTGTTATTCTACTTAGCAAACAAGAGCAGGCAGTGAACACCAAAGTTTTGCAAAGCAGCAGTAAAAGCCAGGAACCTCACTAAACATAATTGAAAGATCAGCATCAAAAAAAAAAAGAGTGAACTTTGAAACCTTGTAATCATTGTTCAGGTATTCCTTTACCATAGCAAACTTTGCCTGCAAGTACTAAGAACATTTTTAATCTATCACCATGAATGTCATAAGATATTATGCATTACTCTTATGATCGTCAAGTCAATTCAATATAACAGCAATATAACTGAAATCATGTAAGCATACCATAATGAAAGATTTTGCTGTGGTTTTCTGTAAGAAAAAAATAAAAATTAAAAAAAATATATATAAAAGAAAAAAGAAAATGTTGGACTCCACAAAAACCAAAATCTCTAAAGGTTCAAAGGCATCTATTTAAGTTTGCCCATAACTTCTTAACATAAAACTCCATTTTCAGTTTAACATTTTTAGGAATTTGGACTGATACTATCCACACGAGTAGCCTCGTTCTGCTTTGGTTTTGTAACTTTCAGAGAAAACAGCAACTGAGAAAAGTGAGGAGAAAATAAATTCTGCCCATGTTAAAAAGTCCTGGTAACATTTCCTTTAGGAAGCACTACAGCAGGGGCTTGAACTTTGGTAGATGGTGATATCTGTGTTAGGAGTAAGTGGTGTTTTGCCCTCCCTATAAAAAGCCACCCAGATTTATGAAAAGCCAGGGCAAGGATGATGCTGATATTGGTTAGGAATCATACAGCCAATGAAAGGAATTGGAACTACAAGCAGTTAAAATCAAGTGACTGGGAATAGGATGAAAATCCAAATCTGTGAAAAGTAACTGGGATAGGGACCAACGCTCCCTCTAAGGTCTGGTGGTCCGTGAGCATACTGCTTCAGTCCATGAGCAGCTTAGAGGCAACACTGATGCTTACTGTTTGCTGGAGGTCCCAGTGCTAGGTATGTCCAGGAAAAAAGGCTGTCTAGGAAGCTGGCTACTGGGCTTCTCCTCCTAAGGGATGGGACTTACAGCTCAGGAGCCTGGCTGCATGCACAGTTGCTGCCTTCTAGTCACATTGTGGTTGCTTTCCTGGCTCCCAGGATCAGACACAGGGAGAAGGAGGACAAAAATACGCAGCAGCCTGGGAAGCCAAGGAAACTTTTGTCTGGCTACTGCCCGTGCTCAGGCAGGTTTCTCTCTCTCCAGCACAGCATCAGAAAGAAAGTGGCTGCAAAGATCCCCCGCTCTTCCCCTCCCCTCAAGAGCCTGGAGCCTATGATGAACTTTACCGGACCTGGCAGGTCAGCCGGTGGGCTTGACGCACTTCTGAGGCAGTGCTCATGTGAGCCTTGGTAAAACACGACTCTGTCCCCAGAGAACTGCCTCCTACCTCCCCGGGACCAGCTGCACGTGGCTGTGCCTCTGCCATCATGTTCAGCTCAGCACAGGCTGCCTGGGCTCCTGTCTTGCTCCATCTGGAGCAGCTGGGAAGTCCCCCGAGCCACACCCCACCAAGAGGACTCACAGTTCCCCACCGGGACTGTCAGAAACCCATAAGCATTGCCCCTAACTCCTCCCAACCCCCCCCCCCCCAAAAAAAAAAAAGATCAGGCACCTTCAAGCTGGCAATCCTGATTGGGAGTGCACAGGTATCTCAGTGTGCCTGCCCCTCCCCACTTCTGCAGCAGCCTGTGGCTGGGTCAGGGCACGCAGCATTAAATAGTACGCGGCAAGATTTTTTCTTGTGCTTGGCTACGCATGCGCACAGCTTAAAGGGAACTTTGATAGGGACCCCAGGGCTGCAAAGATGAAACTGAGACAGAGACCATTTAGGAAGGAAAGGAACAGATGTTGTCAAACTTGGGTGACAGGAAAGCAAGCAGAAGATGCTGATATTCATTCTAGAATCCAGCTTGGAATGAAACACAGCAGATGAATGTGAGCCTGCAGTGAAACTTTGTCATATCCCTCTCTTTAGTGCTAATACACTGAGGCTGACAATCTATTGCTACCATCATTTACTCTTAACTCAGAGTAGCAGAAATCCTTGCCGTATATTTAAAGAGTTCCAAGTTTGCTGGTAAACCATGTAGGTGTCAATACGCCGACATGCATTGTTATGTTTTCTCATTTTGCTTTAAAAAAGAGGGGACGGGGGGAGATTTAAAATTACCTATAGCAGACTTGTTAAATACAACACTGAAAGTTGCCGAGCCAAGCACAAAAATTTTGGAAGCTTCAAAATTACTACAAAAAGGGAACCAAATAAGGCTGAAACAGCAGCCTTCAATTCTGGTATTTTCTCATGTTTTCATACAGACCATATTTATTCAAATCCAAGCTGAGGCTGTTTTCCCTGTTCAACATGGAAACAAGCCCCACATCTCGAATTTAAAGTACAAGTAGAGCAGGGGGTGGGAGACAGGGAAGATGCAGCAGCTGCTGCAGTGGGGGTTGCCATAGCTCCAGCATCCCAGGGCTTGAGCTGCTGCAACCAGTGCTGCATGGCTGGCCTGGAGCCAGAACAACCACTTGCTCCATGGCCAGAATGTGGCCAAAGCCACAAGTGATGGTAAGCAAGGGAGGGGTCCCAAGGCCACCTGTTCCTCGCCCCACCCTGCCCCACCCCAACCCCCGATGCTGCTTTCCCCCAATGTATCAATTGGGGGGAGGGAAGTACAAATTTAAGACAGCTCTCCAATAAATCAGATTCTATACATGGAATTTTTTTTTTTTAATTCCATGTATAGAATTGACTTATTGTTTGGATAGTCTACAATTCAAAATAGTCTTGGATTCAGATAAACGTAGTAACTTTAAACAGAGTTTGCGTACTATAACTGTTTACAAACTGATTACAGAAAGCTAGCAGAAAAATGACATTCCACAATTAAGGAACATCTAACACAGTAAGAAAATAAGAATGTTACGGTCTCAGCTCAACCAAACTGATGCATTTAAAAATTAGTAGTTTAATGAATTTGCCTAGGAGTTTGCCTAAGGAGGGAGCCCAGGCATTTTCCAGTGGGGGAAGGAGACAAAAATAGAAGCTGGGTCAGTAGTTACCTGCATGGGTTGTGCTATGTCTGTGTTCCTCCCAGAAGGCAAGTTGGTGTCCAACTTGGAGGAAAAGATTCAAGACCTGGAAGCACAGGTATCCACACACTGCAGCAGAGGGAGCAAAGATTTTTTTGGAGAGTAGTCATGACAAACTAGTTCAGGAGATGTCAATGAGTAAAGAAGAGAAGTGGTAGCATATTACTGCTAGGAGAAAGAGGGTCCCCAGAAACCACGAAGCAGAGATGGAGGTCAATAACCACTTTCAGGCACTGTGCATCAGAAGGGCTGGAGAGAAGACAGAGAAGGAACCAATGGCTGACATGCACCTCAGATAGACCCCACAGATCAGAAGGCAAGTGTATGGCCATACAGATGGGGGCTCCAACACCATCCCACTAAGGGGGAGGAGAAAAGCAGTGGTGCTCGTGGCTGGGGACTCCTTCCTGTAACGGAATGAAACACGCATTTATCGTGGGCATCTATGGTCCCATAAGGGGTGTTGTTTACCTGGAGTCTGTATTCAAATAACAGATTGCCAGAGATCAACCAGCCCACAGACGACTACCCTCTACCACTACTACTACCCTTTTCTGCTTGTCAACATAAGCACCAATGATGCTGCCATAAATGATCCTGAATAGATTACAGGAGATCATAATGTTCTAGGCAGGAGTTAAGATTAAGAGGCTTGGGGTGAAGGTACAGACCCAGATAAGGGCTGTTGCGTCACAGAGTTAAATGCTTGAAGGAGAAGGTGGTGTTGATGTGAAAGCTCTGACCTTTTTGAAAAAATAGGCAGATGTTCTTGTGAAGGACTGCTCTCAAGAGATAAGATCCATCAGACTGACTGGAAAGTAGGGATGTAAATATCACTTAAAACATAGGCAAGGCTCTTTGGGTAGATGTGATATCTTTTATTAGACCAACTGAGTAGTTGGAAGAAACTTCTTTGCAACCTTTTGTTTTTTTGTCGTTAGACCAAAACACACTACAACCAAAAACCCAGCATTTAAAAACTACTCATTTAACTTCCTCTAATTATATCAGTTAAACAATTAACTGACAACACAGTTAAACAATTAACTGATTACAGCAGCTCAGATATAGCTGCTGGGAGCCGCTCCCAAGGCCCTTAGGCCATGGCCAGCCAGACAACAGAGGCCATGTGAAGCCCTGTCCTGGGAGGGAGCCAGCACTTGTGAATGAGCAGCTAACTGTTTAACTGACGAGTCATTAGGCTGCTCCCTGTTTTCTCCTTAGACTATGGGTACCAGTCCCACCCCCGCTCCTGCCTGCCCTGATGCCTTCTGGTTCCTGCTGGGGCACTGCCAGGCTTCCCTTCCCTTCCAGACTGCCAGCTTCCAGCTAAAGGATGACCAGTAAGGTAACTGGTTATCACTGCATTTATCAGTTAAACAATTACTCATTTAATCATTTCACAGTCCTACTGGAAAGAGCATCTTTTGGCACTGTGTGGCCAGCCTAGTAAGGATGGCTTTAAACTAGGCTCTATTGAGAATGGTGAACAAACCCCTCCAATCGCAGGGCATTCATTTTAGAGGGAAGAGAACAGAACCAAGAGAAAATGCTTAGTTTCACACAAAGGACTAAAGCCACAGGAAAATAAAAAGGGATGAATGAGGAAAACGAGTAATACAAAATATTTTAGATGCATGAACGCAAATACAAGGAATATGGGGGACATATTAGTCTATCCCCCAACAATACACTCTGTTTCAGAATGAGAGTTTTCAAAAAGTGGTATCACATTACATATTGAAAATATGCACAAATCGCTCTCAGTCCAGAAGGAAGACTGTAAATCTGAATGAAGATAAAAGCACGGTGGTAATATTATGGGTTGGGGTTTGTACAGTGGAAGGTTTGTATATTATGGTTGAGAAAAAGTAGTGGTAATATGGTGTGGGTTTACTATAGGCCAAAGTCAGGAAAAAGAGGTGGATAAAGTACTCAAGATGAAAAATTATCCAAAACACCTGTCTAGATATCTTCTGGAACAGTAATGCAGCCAAACATAAAAAGTGTCAAGTAAGTCCCAACCTGAAAGAACAACTTTGTTCCAAAAAGATGAGCATAGGACTAGGAGACCATCTACCTTGGATCTTGTCCTGACCTACAGGTAAGAACTGGCTGAGGATGAGAAAGTGATAGGGAAAACGGGGAGGTGATCACACTAGGATAAAAATAATGATTTTAAGATAGGAAAAGCATGAGGCTAACAAAACAAAGACACTAGATTTCAAAATCATTGATTTCAGCTGATTCAGGGAAATTAGGCAAGGTCCCAAGGGAGGAGAAACTGAAGGAAAAAGAGGTCTAGACAGTTTCTAAAGAGTACAGCACTGGAAGCTCAAGAAGTTATTCCAACACAATATAAGTACAAGAGAATGGCAATTGCAGCTGCACAAAGAGCATACTGATTGCCCCAAAATCAAAAGGAAAACCTGGAAGCAAAAGAAAGACAGATAAAAACAATTTTTTAAAATTCAAATCAGATTAAATAAAACAAATTCTGATCAAATTTTCCTTTTTAAAAATAAGCCATCTTAAAACTAAAAAAAAAACCCACCCACCTAATTGAAAATGTTGGGTTTTATTGAAAAATAATAATTTGTATCCAACCTGCTTCTAACCCACAATTCTATGAGTAGTAAACAGTAAGGTGGCAACTAAACTAATCAGAAGTCAAAGATTACCCAGAAATTTTAGAATTGTATAGTGTAGGCATTTTGTATGATAATGAACTCCCACAAAGATACAAAAACTACAATTACACTTTAGAATAAAAATTTGAAAAAAAAAATTCATTGTAACCTAAATCCAATTTTGAAAATTGCTTAAAATGAGTTTTTCAAACTATAACCCTTGCAATATTTGCAAAATGTGGACATCAAGTATGTCTTATCTGAACATGTTTTCAGCTGGTAGGATAAATCATTTTTCTGCTCAATTAATATTTGTATTTATACAGCATTTACATAATAGTTTATAGTTTAACATTTGTACAGTGTGAATGTATTTGCAGAGATATGCACATACAGGAACTCAGATTTATTGGAACCTGTCCCTAGCCATTAACAATAGCATTCAGTTACCCAAGATGCCACATTTTAAAATAGCTCAATTTGTGTGTGCGCGCATTTTACTAAAAGAATGAGACTTTTTATAATAAGGTTTAAGTGTGAAATTCCATATGCCATTATGTTAGAATCTCATTCTACAGTTCTCCCATGATTAAATTCATATCAATACCACACAAACAATTTTATTGTGCTAAAGATCACTACAAGAGCTAACCTTATTATGAAGTAAGTTTCACAGATCTCTAGCTACCTGCTTTTAAATGTAATATATTTTACATGGTAAGGTACATTTAAAGTGTTTCATACCAAATAGTTTTGCTTACTAAAGAGCAAATAACACAAATTAGTGTAATTACACTAAGTCAGTAATTCCCAAAGGATGTACTATAGCAGAGACCAGCAGAAGCGTGCCACAAAAAACGAGCTGGATGGGTCCTGGGCCCACCTGGTGAGTAAAGTGTGCCACCAGTATTAATCCAGAACAAAAGTGTGTTCCAGGTATCAAAATGTGGAAAACACTAAAAGTTACATCAAGCAGCTGGCACAATTTGTTTCTCATCCTCTCCTTCCCCCTCAGATAGCTAAACTACAATTTTAGTTTAGCTGTTGCCATGTATAATTATAGTTTTCTACGCACTGTAATTTTTTTTTTTTTTAAGTATCAAGAATAAAGTTAAGTTTGACATATTAGTACCAGACTTATTTTGTACAAAATGTTAAATAATACTCTGTGTACAAAACAGGAAGTCAGAACAGAAGGAAAGGACTGGATGAAATATCCTGCCTCACTTTAGACCCACATAGATAACTACCTCTCAGACACAGATGTTATGCAATTATGACAAAAGTTAATAACATACCTGTAAGTTAATGACATCCCTAAAGTCACCACTAGTATTAACACCAGTGTCCAAAGAACAAAATTAAACACAAAAAAACCCCCCAAAACACAAAACAGTGCGATTTTTCTCCAAGGCTAGAAACTGTTGTTAAATCAAACCCTTCTCCTTACCCATTTCAGATTAAGTATAACTTTTTTTTTTATTAAAACAAAAAGCAAGAGAATTTTATGTCAGAAATCATTTGGACATAACCGACAAACATGCTGAAGTGTCCATCACTACATAACTTCCTACAATCTTCTATCATATGTGCAAACAAGACTGAATCCTAACACACACCAATTAAGTGCTGTCAGGACTTTTAAAACTGTCTTCTATACCAGGGATGCTCAGTCTTTAGCAGGAGCAAGAGCTTTCAGCGCATTCAGCAGTACAACAAGGTGGCTCTACTGCATCCATTTAACAGTTAGGGCTTACGAAGCTGGAAGTACTGTGGTTCACTACGGTACTCCCTGAAGTCCTCAAGTGGGACAGACATGTCCAACGATTTTCTTCCTCTAAGAAAAGTATGACTACATCTCTTACTTCAGCTCTGAAAGTGCAAACACTAATGAACATGCTTCACTTCACACACCTGAAGAGTCCTACTGAAGCTAACAGAATTACTCACATACAAAAGTTACACACCAATTTCTATTCCAGGATCAGAATTGGGGAGAACAAAAAACACATACCTAACAGGCAAGAGCCAAAAGTGTCTCTCTCCATTTCAAAAGTATCTATCATCTTTAGGTGAATAGACAAGATAGTCAGAAACTGAACCCTAAAAGTACACCAAGACTATTACAGACAAGTTTTGTTCATTCAGAATAAAGAAAAAGCTTTTCTAAGTTGGAAAGTTTTCTTTGATTACTAATTCTTGTTTTTTTATAGAAAAAGTTTGTTTACGCAATTCCAGCAGCC
Source organism: Alligator mississippiensis (assembly GCF_030867095.1). Lineage (NCBI taxonomy): Eukaryota > Metazoa > Chordata > Crocodylia > Alligatoridae > Alligator > Alligator mississippiensis. The sequence goes on from NC_081826.1 coordinate 218,958,892, forward strand.
AAGGGTTTAAACTCATCCTATCAAATAGGAAACACTATTTTTTACTTTGATAATATAACTTTTTCATTAATAATTAATGTCTTTTTAGTGACAACTCATTCTCAGATCTGCACAAGCAGTGCTTAAACAATTCAAATCTGTTCAAAAATAAGTCAAAAGTCCCATCAAAACAGTATCTCTGAAACAACAGCTGGACTCTGCAGAAAAAGCATGGGTGTACTAATGTAAGTAAAGGCATTTCTTACATCTAGATGGCGAGTCATCTGGAAAGGAACTATAGAAGCCCAAATAAGACCAAGGAATCCATGAGAAGAGAGAAATTAAGGTCAGATGGACTACTGATTCTGAATCCTTCTTGTACCATTGCTTAAACACAAATAAGGTTCTGCCATCCTTGTCTACCTTGGTAGCTCCTTGCACATTAAGTATTCCCTCTCAGTGTTATTTAGAAAGAATTTTTTTGAGTCAGCCCCTCTGGAATATTTCTTTAGCTGCCCAATTACATGTCTGCCAACAAATGCACCCTGCTTCGTTCTTAACACAGGCTGGAAATATTGCCACATTTTTTTTTCCAAATGACACAGCTAAGGAGTTGCTCCAAGCTGACAATCGCAGCAACTGTTCCAAAATTATCCCATTTGATGCTTAGCATTTTTCTGAATAATTCCCTTTTGAAGGCTCTTAGATGTTTGTCTCTACCTCTGAGACTGATATCCAGTTTTCACATCAATAAGTTAAGGTGAAAATAGCATCTGTGCTGAAAATTCAGTTTTGCCTTTAAATGGCAAATTTTGGATGACCAAATCTCGACTAAGCTGGTTAATGCAACTGCCACTCTGTCACTGACATTTTGTTCTGGAGTTCTCCACTGGCTTGCATCTTATTGGTTGGGAACCGACTCATTTCTTCTGTTCCTTTGCCTTTTAAAACAATGTCAAAATTAGTGAGAGTCTATCCAGCTCTAGCTGAACAGCAGTATGTGTTTAAACAAAAAAGCACTCACAGAACAAAAAAAATCTTATCACAGCAAGTTCAACTTTAAAGAAAGCAACACTTCTCTCATACAACACACCCTGGAATAAGATACACGCACACCTTGTTTTTGAAAGGCAGAATGAAGAAAAAAAAGGATATTTGTTTGTAGTAGTTAAGTAGTAGCAGCTAAGGAGCCAAGCCTCCTTACTGTTCTGCTCGAGTGGATCACTACAGATTTTACTTTATTTCACCCAGCAAGACACTGAAACCGCTCTTACCACATTTCTTGCATAGAATGCACACTCCAGCTTCTAGCAGCTGGTTTTTGGGAACAAGGTACGTGCGTTGCATATGAGAAAATATGGTGACAGGAACGTCTAGAACCACTTCACAATGCCATCAGATGTTATTTTACAACTAATCTGGCAGACAGATTACCAGGGAGAAGTTATTTTATATTCAAAAGTAAATCTACTGGAGAAACATTAGGCATGTTTACACAATCCAGTGTTTTGGATAATGTAATTTTTTATTTTATTTAAAGAAATAGGCTAAACAGTGTTCACAAAATTATTAAAGATTACATGCAGAAAAACAGACAGAAATAAAGGCCCATGCAACTATTTAAAAATATTTGAGGGAACAAAAATACTGAATCCCTTTCTAAAATATAATTTTTTCTAATAAGCAAATATTTCTTAATATACAGAAAACACATACAAAAGCTATATACAACAGTAACAAGAAAAATATTTGAAAACTAGATTTTACATAAACCATATGGGAATTCACAGACTTGCCCCTTATGCCATTGCACAAGCAATTCTAGCCAGCCCTTGCTACTTGCTCTTGTTATTTACAGAAACTAAAACTTGTACCTTCATAAGATTCCTGTTACAGGCTTAGACATCTATTTAACTACAGCAGTATTATCTATAACTAAGACACCAAGCACTCCTTTTAAAGTCTCTTCCTTTAGGTTATAAGCACACTACTGCAAAATTTCCTAATAAAATATGATTTGCTTCTAATTTGAAGCAAACAAAGCATTAAGAATTTGTGACTTGCAACTCCCTCAACTAGAGTCATGCCTCTTGCATGCATAATATGATGGATACTAAATTTTTTTTTTAAATTACTTACCCAAAAAAAGAGTTGCACTGTTCATGGCAGTATCTTTTCTTCACCATAATGTTCACGTTTTGGAAGGAAATGGCATGCTTTATACCAAAGAAAAGCAAAGAAATATAAATACATATTTAGTATCTGCAGTTATTTGTGCATTTAAATACCTTTGATGCTTTACTCAGATTACTATACATATGATACTGCTAGTTTTCATAAAATTTAGAATTAGTCAGTAGATTTCAATTAACATTATTTGAGGTGCGAAGGTATCCAAAGCATATTTAGGAGCTTTACAACAAGAAATCAGCACCATACTTAAATATGCACCCTATAAATCAGAAAAAAATAATAATAATAGATTATAATACTTTAATTACATTTTACTATTTAAAAAATTAGAGCCAAATACCTGTACAACACACGCTTCCTCTGTTCCCCGCCCCCACACCAATCCCCTGGCATTAGTTCCTGTTTCTTTTCCCTCTGCCTCTAATAGACACGCATTTCCTTCTTAAAAATAAAGAAAGTAAATCAGTCACCTGATCCATTTGTTTCTTTTATGAGCAAAGCACTAATACCATAAGAGACAGAGGACTAGCTCACATTGGATTTTGAAGATGAACTTAAGCTTAAGCCTGATAGTAAGGAGGAGAAGGGAAAGCATGGGGGGTGGGGGAAAGAGTCAGGATGACTTTACACCAGGGATGTAAAACATACGTCCCATGGAGCCCTGCCATCCAGCCCCAGTGCTATCCCTTAGCAGAATCGAGCCCAAACAGGGCACAGCACGTATCCACAGCACGGGGCCAGTCTGCAGACGGGATCTGGCCCACAGACCCCGTCCTCTCCCTCTAGCATACCTAATCCATCAGCCACTCCAGCAGGTCTGGGACCGGTGCCACATGCAGTGCGTATCCTGGAGCTGCTTGGGGCAGGCACTGTGTGCATTGTAGCTCAGCTGCACCACCAGCTGAGCCACACATAGTGGCCGCCCCAGCTGGACTATACCACATGCAGCCCCCACTCCAGCAAGTCTGGGATCCACAATGCACACAGCACTGCTGCAGCTTCCTTAGCCTGACGAAGGGTTTTTGAACCCGAAAGCTTGCTTAATAACTATTCTCCAACCATTTAGGTTGGTCTAATAAAAGATATCAAATTCACCCAAGGAACCTTGTCTGCCTATATCCTTAGACCAACACGGCTACAACCTAAACCCCCACAGCACTGGCAGGCACTTTGTGCACTGTGGGTCTCAGACTGGCTGAAGTGGGTGCCATGCAAGGTGCAGTCCCAAAGCTGCTGGGGCAGATACCAACTGCAGTACAGTCCAAGTAGCTGTTGGGGCAGCAGCCAATTGTGGCACGGTACAGCAAGGGCAACCATTGCATGCAGTGTGGCTGCACCTCTGGTCAGATTGTGCCACACAGTGCCCATTGTGGCACACCAGGATCCTGCATTGCATGCAGTGCCAGTCCCAGACCAGCTGGAGTGGCCATCAAATCAGGTGTGCCAGGAGAGAAGAAAGGGAGGGGAGGGAGTCCATAGGCCCACTGCCGCTCATGAGGCCTGCAAGGCCAGGTAAATGCAACACCCCTGCTTTACACAGTCAAAATCTATACACAAAAGAAACTGAACCTTAATAGTGAAAGTGTATATAGACTCAAGGAAGAAGGTGAAATGGGTCTTGTGGAGGACAGTAAGGAAGGAATTACAACAGTCTAGAGTGGCCTGGGGGAAAGGTTATTTATTTAACAAAAACGCAGCATGAAGGAAGAGTCAATCAGACAGACGTTCAACATTATTAAACTGTTTCAAAGCTGCCTCAAATGGTTAAAAAAAACCTACCTGGAAAATCATGGCACTTTTACACATGCTCCAGCAGTGGGCACTTTAATTAGAGTGGTTCTGAGAGTCGCTCTAATTAAAGCACCTGCAGCGTTTTGTGCATCACTGTCCCTGCACTTCAAAATGGTGGCAGGGGCACTATAAAGCTCGATAAACAAGCTTTAGTTAAAGCACCCCCACCACCATTTGAAAGCATGAAAATGCCAATACACGAGATGGGGAGGCTGGCTGGCGCCACCATTTTGAAGCACAGGGATGCTGATACATGAGATGCAGAGGCTGGATGAAGCGTGCCAGCCAACTTGATTGAGTCTGCTTCAATGCTCTGTAATTGCAGCACATCAGAGCAGACTCCCTGCATGTGTCCAGGTACCTTCAAGTACTATTTTGAACAAATGTACATTCATACCATGTCATATGGGGACATCAAGCATTCCATGACATGGGCCTGGTCAGTCCTCCAGACATGCCTCACTGGATCAGTCCTCACCGCCCCACCTGCATCCCACTGGTACAACTGACGAACAACAAGGTAAAGACCAGAATTTGATCCAGTATGTGTTACAACTGCGGGAGCGCCTTGAAGCTGCTCAGAGTGAGGTCGTAGGAAACCTCAGAGGCACCCAGCAACGTCAAGTGAGATATTACAACCGGGGAGCCCAGGAAAGGAAGTTTGAGGTGGGGGACCACGTGTTGGTTCTATTATCAGACCAGCGGAGTAAGTTACTTGCCCGGTGGCAGGGACCCTATGAAGTTATACGCCAAGTGGGGTTCTTGGATTATGAGGTGTATCAGACAGACAAACAAAAGAAGAAGCAGGTATACCACATCAATCTGCTGAAGAAGTGGGAAGAGCGAGAATGTATGTACCTGGCCTCCCATCCTGACGAACTAGAATTAGGACCCTCTTTGATAGAGGGAAGCGGACCGGGTAACATGGAACTGGCCGCGTGACTAACGGAAGACCGGAGGAGACAGGCAGCCAAACTAGTCAGGGAATTTGGAGACATGTTTCAGGAAACGCCTGGGGAAGCTCAGGGTGTGGTACACCAGATAAAAACTCCTCCAGGCCAGGTGATCCGGGAGAGTTGAAGACGGATTCCCCATCGACTACAGAATCCGTCCGATAAAAACAGAAATTGAGATGATGCTAGAGAAAGGCATCATACGCAGGTCCCACAGCCAGTGGCGGAGTCCCATCGTGGCGGTACCTAAGCCTGATGGAAAAATTTGTCTACATGTCAATTTCTGGAAGGTAAATGCAGCAGCGAAGTTCGATGCCTACCTGATGCCAAGGGTAGATGAACGGATAGAAAACATTGGACAAGCTCGCTACATCTCCACCTTAGACCTGACGAAAGGCTATTGGCAGGTGCCAGTAGCACCTGAAGACCAAGAGAAAACAGCATTCGCTACCCCGTGGGGTCTCTTCCACTTGCGATGCGCGCCCTTCGGACTACATGGAGCCGCAGCTGCGTTTCAGCGTCTAATGGACAGAGTTTTGGCCCCCCACATGGGTTATGCTGCAGCATACATAGATGATATTATTATATATACTGAAGACTGGGCCGAACACCTCAAAGCGCTAAGGGCAGTAGTACAAGACATCAGATGGGCTGGGCTGACAGCCAATCCAAAAAAGCGTACCATAGGGAAAAAAGAGACTCAATACCTGGGGTTCCTAGTAGGAAGTGGAAAAGTGAGGCCGTTATTAAGTAAAGTGGAGGTCTTGCGGAAGTACCAAATTCCCCAATCTGAAAAACAAGTGAGGGCTTTTTTGGGGCTAGCCAATTATTATAGAAGGTTTGTACCCCACTTTGCAGATTTAGTGGTACCATTGACAGAAATGACGAAAGCAGGGGCTCCTGCCAAAGTGAGATGGACGCCAGAGGCAGAAAAGGCATTCCAGGTGGTGAAGGAAGCACTGTGCCTGCAACCCCTGCTGTATGCCCCACACTTTAATAAACCCTTCCTGGTGCAGACTGATGCGTCAAAAGCAGCAATTGGAGCGGGGTTGATCCAGGTACAGGGGGAAGAAGAGCACCTTACAGCATATATAAGTAGGAAGTTACACCTGCCTGAGCGGAATTACACCATGATAGAAAAGGAGTGTTTGGCAATTAAGTGGACAGCTACTATCTGTTAGGACGGAGGTTCACGTTGATAACGGACCACGCGCCCCTACCCTGGTTGCAAAGCATGAAGACAGACAACGCTAGACTAATGAGATGGGCCCTTAGTCTGCAACCATATTGCTTTGAGGTAAAACATCACCCAGGAACTAAGAACATAAGCGCGGATTTTTTCTTGAGGCAATACGAGGAAGAGGAAGGGCTAGGTGGAACAGAAAGACCACGGCCAAAAGAGAAAAGTGGAGGGGTGCAGGTAATAAAGAACCGACACCCTGTTACTAAGAGACAGAGCGGTTTCCCTAGGCACAGAACCTTCCAGTTAGGGCGGCTGACACAAGAGAACCTAAATCAATCCCTACCAGCCGGTCAGGTGGCAGGAGGAGGAGGATCAAACCTTGTAGAGGATGAGCCGAGGAGGTCGGAATGACGGCCAAGAGGCAGACTCCGAACGGCTACAGTACTGTGCCCGACACCTTGGTCTGAGAAATACCCAGACCCGGAGCCATCCTTCTCAATTATTTAGAGGATGTATGGAAAAGATAGGCTTTGATTGCACCCTACCAGGGATGGCTAATGTGGGGGGACTACCTGTGGCAGGGTAATTCCCAATAAATCCCACATGGTGCACCCTTGGGTAAAAGGCGAGGAGGAGGCACCTGAAAACCTCCGCCTTCCGTATCTGAGTTACTGGGTGCCTGAAGAAAGGCCAAGAAAAACCTGAGATCGGTGCAACACCTAACAAGAATGAAGATCCATCTCGGTGAGTCGGGATCTTGAGGGGGGAGGTGTGTCACAGAGCACTGAGGTGCCCTGCTCCCAAAGAGGGGAAAACTGCTAGGGAGGAAGCCCTAGCAGGGAATAAGGAGCCCAGCTGTGGGTTACCAGGGCAACCAGAGAAGGTCAGCTGACCAGTAGGGGCAGGGCCTGGCTCCCTTTATAAACCCTAGGGGCTGGGGCCAGAGTCAGTTCCCCGCCAGAAGCTCAAGAGGAAAGAGCTCTGTCATGGAAGAGAGGGGAGGCCTGACTGCAGGAGCAGCATTTGGCACTGCTGAGGGGTGGAGTAATCCCCGGGTAGGCTTGAATGTTCTTATGGCCAAGCGGCTTCCATTTAAGTTATAGCCAGAGGGCTGGTGTTTATGTTGCTGTTTGTTATACTGGTGGTTTGAGAGAGGCTATCAGGGGGTGGAGGAGGCCTCATAGGGGACTCACAGCGGAGTGTGAGGACCCCAGCACCAGTGAGGGCGCAGCATTCGGGGTGCAAAGACCCCAGTCCCAGAGAGGGGCAGCTGAGAAGCCCCAGAGACGGGGGCATTACTGAGAAGCCCAGTGAGGGCATGGTGAGCCCGAGGGGGCGACGTGACAGAGAAGGCCCTGAGAGAGTGCATCAATATTGAGGAGCGCCCGAGAGGGGGCAAAAGCCCAGAGAGAGGGCAGCTTGACAGATAAGGCCCCAAGAGAGGGCAGAGTGCCCGGAGAGGGGGTGAAAGCCCCAGAGAAGGGAGCAGCTACTGAGAAGCCCCGGTGAGGGCGTGGTGAGCCCCAGAGGAGGCAGCAGTTGACTGGGGAGGCCCAGAGAGAACAAAAAGGGGGGCCAGTGCGTAATTAGATTGAGACATAACATCTATTCCATCGGCAAGGTGTGGACTGCGGTGTAGGGGAGGAAACAGAGCCGCAGATAGTGCCCCCTGGCAGCGGGACAGTACAAGGGAAGCCTCCCGCTAATTAACACCAATTAATCAATTAATAACAAGGTGTGGCAGGCGAGTAGGCGGACGGTTGCCTCAGGAACAGGTGTGCAGGCCCCGTTTAGGTCGGCCCAGATCGTGTACCTGTCATACAAGCCCTGGGAACTAGGGCAAAGCTTTGGTTGCTGAATCTCTGAATCCGAATCGAATCAGGAGACCCATTAATCTCTCTGAATCGAATCAGAAACCTCCAATTCAATTTGGAGAACTGAAAGTGGACCAGAAGTACCCCCTATTCTGTGACTGGTGCCTCCTGGGCCTGGAGGAGAGGCACCTGGGGTCACTCCATGGCCAAATGCCAAGCCCAGGGGGGGAGGGGGAGGGCAGTCCGCTGCCGAGCACATGGGGGACCTCGCTGTACTCCTGTGGGACATTCCATCCACCCCCCCATATCCACATTCACAAGCCACGCCTGGTACCTTAAGGTATGTGGAAAAAAAACATATAAAGTTGTGTCTGTGGCCGAACTGCTGATTCTCCGAATCAGAATAAAATCTTCAGATTCAGCTGAATCGAATTGGGGCAGTGATCCAAATCAGCAAATCGAATCACTGTCCCCGCAATTGGTCCAAATCCACATTGAATACTGCCCGCTTCGTGCGCCCCCTACAAACCTACAGGTTTGGCGGCACCAAACTAACTAGCACCACAAATGAAATGGACCTGGGGGGGTAATAATTAGGTCTGTGCAAAGCTTCGGGTGGCAATCTGATTCGGAAGAGATGTGGCCCGGTTCAGTGGCCAAATCTCTGAATCCAAATAGAGTCAGGGGACCAATTAAAAGGTCTGAATCAATTCAAAGCTCTCCAAAACTTTGGAAAAGATTCAGAGAGCTTTAATGATTCGGGCAGTCCCCAATGGCTGCAGCAGGGAGCTGCAACCAGCTCTGAGCTGATAAGTACTAGGGGCGGGGGAGCGCAGGCTGAAGGAGGGGACCATGGGGGGAACTCTGCCAGACCCCATCCCCTGCCTGCTCCCCCAGCCTCCACATGGCTGCCCCACCCATCCTAGCTCCCAGTGCTTTAAAAAAAAGCCCTGATACTCACTGGGTGCTGCCAGGCAGGGGGAGATCCCTGCTGCCCCCCTCCACCACAGCCCCACAATGCCTGGGGGGGGCTCTACACAAGTCCTCTGACCCCCCCACTCCCTCAGCACCCCCCCCCATGGCTGCTCCACCCACCGCAGCTTGGATCCTTTAAGAAAAAAAACAAAACAGAAAAGCCCTGGGACTCACCACTCCTGCAGCGGCCTTGGGGCTTCAAGAGGCTATTGCAGAGCCCCCCACATGGTATAGGGCAGTGGGGATTGCCCCCCCCCGGCAGGAACCACAAGTCCAGGGCAGGGTTCGTTTTGTTTTTCTTAAAAGGCCGGAGCCGCTATGGGCAGGGCAGCCATGGGGGGGACACTGGGGCAGTGGGGGAGGGGGGTCTGCATGAGCCCCCCCATGCAGCATACAGCAGTGAGGACTGCCCCCCATCTGGCAGCACCCACTGAGTCGGGGCTTTTTTTTTTTTTTAAACAAGTGCCAGGAGCTGTGGCAGGTGGGGCAGCTATTGCCAAGCTGGGAGGGATGGGCTTGGCCGATTCAGGGATTCGAACGAATCGATTTGGGACAGCGATTTGAATCACCAAATCAAATCACTGTCCCCCGAATCGGCCAAATCTGAAGTAAATACTAGCTGCTTCGCACATGCCTAGTAATAATAGACCACAGCATGAATATGAGCCAACAGTGAGATGCTGTAGCCAGTAGGGCAAATAATACTCTGGCATGCATCAATCGATGCATCTTCAGCAAAACCAAGGAGGCGATTCTTCTGTTCTACGCAGCACTGGTGGGTGAGACCGCAGCTGGAATACTGCGTCCAGTTCTGGGTACCACACTTTAATAAGGATGTGGATAAGCATGAGAGAGTCCAAAGAAAAGCCACCCATATGATCAGAGTCTTAAAAGGCAAGGCATACAAGGAAAGGCTGAAGGACCTGGGACTCTTCAGCCTGAGGAAAAGAAGGCTGAGAGGGGACCTGGTAGCAGCTTACCACTATACTAGGGGAGTACATCAAGGGCTCGATGAGAACTGCTCACCAGGGAACCCGAGGGGAAAACCAGGAGTAATGGCCACAAACTCCAGGAAGATCAATTCAGGCTCAACTTTAGGAAAAAGTTCTTCAGAGAAAGGGTGTCCAGACTGCACCATGTCTGGAGGGAGCTTATTCCACAATCACCTACCCTGGAAATCTTCAAGAGGAGACTAGACAGTCACCTTGCTGGGGTCACCTGACCCCCAGTTATCTTTCCTGCTTGGTGCAGGGGGCTGGACTCAATCTTCCAAGGTTCCTTCCGGCCTTACAATCTATATGAATCTATGAATACATGGTAGGCAAGTGTGCAGGCTGCTTACAGAAACACTCCAAAGTACAGTAATGTACTATTCTTTCATACTATTCTTTTCATTCAGAAGTAATCTTTCATTACAGAATAGTATAATATTTATAGCCTCTTTTTATATTGTTTTTACCTACATAAACTATTCATAGCAAAAAACAATAAGCAGTAAATCAGCCAAGACAACAAATGGCAGGATAGTTCAAGTTACATTATAGAGTAGTATTTAGTTACACCATCATCACAGCATTTTTTAAATTAATAAGGGCCATTCAACATTCTTAAAATCCAAATGGTTTAAAAGCCACAGCATTGCAAAATGACAGACAGAATATTGCACTTTCACAAAAAAAAGTTACCATCCTCCATCCCCCAAAGATGTTTTTATAATGAAATGGTGTTTGTTGAGTATTACTGAGTAGCAAGTGGTCAATTTTAAAATGTATGGGAGTTCCTTCATTGCAAGAAAACAGTACCTACTTATTTGTACTTTGCTAGGGAGCCACATCAATGTGACTAATTCAGGTGAGCACATCCACACAAGTCAATTTCTGGAGGGGAGTTTAAAACTTCCCAGAAACTAGTAGTTGGACCACCAGAAAGAGTTTACACTCTGTTACAGAGGATGACAAGATTTCAGGACCAGAAGTTTCTGGCTATGTATATACCCTAAAATAGATCACATTGTAAAAAATATTAGCCAAAATATTTTAGCTACCTCTATAGACTAGGTGAAGCCAATGGTTGGCCATGACCAGTAGCATGATGAAGCTTTTTGGGTATGTTTATTTTAAAATCATGCATCACTCCAGCAGCAAAGACCATTACAAGAAATAATGACCACAAGCTAGCAGAGAGCAGATTTAGACTGGACATTAGGAAGAACTTCTTCACAGTTACAGTGGCCAAGGTCTGGAACCGGCTCCCAAGGGAGGTGGTGCTCTCCCCTACCCTGGGTGTCTTCAAGAGGAGGTTGGATATGCACCTAGCTGGGATCATCTTAGACCCAGCACTCTTTCCTGCCTATGCAGGGGGTCGGACTCGATGATCTATTGAGGTCCCTTCCGACCCTAACATCTATGAATCTATGGAAAAAAAAAAAGCCATGCCCACCTGCTCATCTAACACTAAAGTCAGAAATGTAGCAGGTGAGAAGTCTGAGCAATGCTCCCCTGTCTTGAGATTTCATTCTCTGGCATGTTTGCTGGAAGTGATGATGGAAGACATCTTTGAAGCTTCCTCAATTTCACCTTTTCAGGTTTGGTGCATGTATAACAGGAGGAAATAGAGGCCTTCTTTTCTTTAGTAGCAGTATAAAAAGCAGAATAGAGCCCATACAGATGCATCTTTAGGACCCTATCAACCATACTGTTTGCCAGCACATTTAGACATCTTATTTCTAGGTTTATATCAATTTTCACATTATTGAGCTGGCAGGTTTGCAACAAAGACTGTGCAGGGGCCGATGGATTAAGCATTGTAATGGGTATCATCAATGTTAACTTTTTAAAGATGATCTAAAAAATTGGAAAAATACATTTCTTAATACTTGCTTTATTCCTTGTTAATGCACCAAGTCTTTTCTTAATTTAAACAGAAGTATTAAAAGAAGATCATGGCTCCAAAACAAAACATTCCAAAAATCAAGAAAAAGAAACATGCTTTCTTAACTGCTCCCTTATGTATTCAGACTTTAATTAAATGATCATAGATACTATTTCTCTAGTATACAGTACCATTTTTATAACTGTGCAAAGGGCATCTAATACTGGAGAAACCACTGCAATTAAAAATAATATTATAAATATTTAGTTTATGAATGCAGCAAGGCTCATACTCATTTCATAAACATGAATCTTCAGGTTTGCTTGCTTCCAAAATCATCTTGTCACATGCTCTCTTCCATGTGTGTTAATACTCTGGGCCTAGAAACAGAGCTTCCTCTCTATAAAGCACCTGAAGTCTACCTAAGAAACTTTTCTAGTCTATACAGACTTCCAGGAACATTTCCATGCATCTCATTGGGACTGCATGAATCTATGCATTTCCTAAGAAGTCTGTTTCAGCTCTCCTCAGTTTCTAATACAGGTTTAAATCTACTATGAGCAAAATGTGCACCTTTTCTCTCAGATTTTCACATAAGCTTACAAGAAAAATCATATTTTATACATTTTGAAAAGAACAAACTAGGTGTGTACCATAACACTGAAATCAAATAATGCACTTTATTTTTGGAAGGCAGAAATAAGAAAATATTTTACCAGGGTTGTTCACCTACTCTCCCCCTTTCTTCCTTAGCAAGGGAAACCCTAGCAGCTGCTGAGGAGTGGTCTCTATGGGCAGATATAGGATTCTGAGAAGCTAGAAGCATCTCCAAAGCTGTGAAATAGGAAAGAGACTAGAAACAGGTAGCATGCAGCACAACTGCCCTAAGAAAGGTGAGCTTGATTAGTGGAGCATCAAAAGTATTAAAAAAGAGAAACAATACTTCTGGAGCAAAGAGCAGAGAATCATTACATCAACCGATTCCCACAGCTGCCTCAATAGTAATGTAACAGGTGTTGCACACTACAGCAGGAATATCCTGGGCAGAAAAATCAGGAGCCCCACTAAATACTCGCAAGTCAATTTGGGGAGCTCATTTTGGGGAGAAAGTCAGGTGTTCCATTTGAGGAAAAAAATGGTCTACAGCAAGTGATTTAAAAACAATTCCTAAAGAGATTAGGGGGATTAAAACAAATTGGAAGCATGCGCTTTAGAAGTCAAATCCTATGAACACCAATGGACATCTTTAATCACAGTAGCACGCTTTAATCAAATCAACTGGGCAACTTACATGAGTGTCAATTACTAAAGCATTTGCACTACTGAGTCTTAAAAAAAAAAATAAAATAAAAAAATGCATATGCCCAAAACACAAAATACTCCTTCTGCCAAATCAAAACAATTACTGCTGAAAGAAATTAAAATATATCTTTTGGACTAATTGCCATGCATAGGTTAAATGTATTTTAAAACCTAATTAGCTAAAGCAATTAGTAATATACACTTTTAATCAATGTTTAAGCAACCCTGTGTGCAGAAAGGCTCATCAGTACACTCTGTAACAGAGGAGGGCTTGCCTTAAGCTTGGTATAAATGCAGTGTCTATCAACACAAAGTTGCACCTATAATTAAACAGGCTTAAAATATTTAATTGAAAACTAGGAGCATTCATGCCAATGTATTTATGAAATAATTCAAGCTAAACCAAATCAAAATCAGTATATGGTATAAACAAGGGGTGTCAAGCTCATCCAGGCCCATGTGCCACGTGAACAGCGAGCCCTAGTATGTTCTGTAGGCAGCACACAAGGCTCGGACATGATACGCGCTGCATGTGGTGTTCTACCAAACTGGCCTTGTGTGCTGGCTCTAACATGGCCCAATCTGAAGAGATCCCAGAGCCAGCATGCAGGGCCAGTCTGGCAGAATGCCACACAGTACGCACACCCCAGCTCGCCCCTGCCCTGCAACCCATGCTGTGTGCAGAACACATAGCCCCATGTCCAGCCTGCATTTGTAACAGGGACTAGTTAAGTGGGCATTAAACCAAAGCAACCTGATGGACTTTGAAAAAAAAAATATATATATAAGTGATAGCATGCAATAATTTCAGAGTGATGTGGCAGTGCAGCAGGCATATTACTTGTATTTCCCAAACTGTGAAACAAGTTCAGGCACAGATCTGCCAACAAAGTTTTTCAGAAGAGAATTTTTCACCGACAGAGTTCTACTGAAGCCAGTTTGGCGGGGGGGGGGGGGGGGGGGGGGGGGGAATGCTCCACACAGGCAGGATCAGATCTAACAGTATTGGGTTTTTTGTTTGTTTGTTTCTGAGTCTCTCCTCAAAATCTGCAGTAGGAAGGGGGCTCTACAACATAAGAAGTCTCATTTTAAAATGTATTTTCCTTCTAACAGGTGTCAAGTTGTAATTTCCCAAATAGTACAAATAATGGTAACTCCCAACTGCTGGCCAATGTTCTCACTACTCTCTCTCACCCTCCTCCTTTTCTCCTCTTTCTCAAAAGAGGTTATATGTCCAAGGCTGAGTGAAAGCTAAGGCTGAGTTAGCTAATGCTATATAATGGATGCTCCGTTCTTCTACATCAATCACTGTACTACCAGTGTTTAACTTATGACACAGCCCAGCAGTCTGAAGTACCTAGAAGATGTTAAAAAGCTATGCTAAATGATTATTAAAGATGCATTCAAACACTCAGAAGTGAAGAAATGTAAAATAAGTATAGTACTACCACTTTTCATGCAAGGTACTTACCTCATAAGTATTCATGGAAATAAAAGCATTAATGACAATGGAGCACTCTGATGCCATGAGGATAATAAGCACAGAAGACTCCATAAGGACATTAATAATTCTATATTCTGCAGAGGGTTTGAATGAAGTGCAGTAAATGAGGCAGTAGGCCACACCCTGAATTGTGAGGACAAACAATACATAAATTACCCACTTGTTGCATTGAATAAAGAACCTCAATTTATGTAACCTCTATTGTGTGAGTGCACGTGTGGATGCATACACACAGACGCGCACGCGTGCGCAGAGTGTTTCACTGTGCAACCCTGATAACCTAAAGTAAATGTGCTTGTTTCCTGAAAAGGTAATAATCTGAAAGATTTCATCATATGGAGTTGTAAACCCCTAACCCCTCCAAGGGTCATCAGTAAAGTGTCCCTTTGGAGAGACAAGCTTAAGATAAATAATACAGCAATATCCTCCACAAAGATCTCTAAAAACCAAGCGATTTCAACACCGGATTTCAGAGCTATTTTCTGACAGCAGACAAATACTAGTAGTATGCTCTAGTACCTTCTGACCCTCTCCTATCCAGTGTATCCTTGTCTGCATCTACACTCGTCATACTCACATTCGCCATCGACTCCTATTCCTTCTAAATCCTATCAAGTACAGCTAATCTAAAAAAAATCATGAAATTATAAATTATAATAGGCTTGGCAATTTTGTTTTCCAGCTGTTAACCTATAAATAGTACACTTCGGGATAATTTTAAGCTTCTCTCTGAAAACGGAGGACCAGAAGGTTTAAGAAAGCCAGAAATCTGATGTAAATAGCCTTACTAAAAAAATGGAGCTCTACTAATATTGTGACAAAACTAGCCTCCAAAAGAAATCATAGAAATTAAAGGCACTGGCTCCTCACCCCTCTGCATTCAAATTAAGCCATTTCCTCTTTTTTCTGGGGCATTGTCAGAGGTAGCATTGGAAGCATATATGATAAAAATCTCCTTATTCTCATTTTCAGGGCTCAGCACAGCATCACAATGAGCACCCACTGGCCTTAGGGATCACTTGCAGGAAGTCTTACCTAACTCTTACACCCTGAATTGGGGACATGCTCACTACAGGGGCAATCGTTAGAGAATTTAGCCGCCAAAGGAACAGGTTTCTACTAAGTATGTACCAATGACACTGTTTAAAGCAGGGGTGGGCAAAATAGCAGATTGGGCCAT
The DNA here is from genome assembly GCF_030867095.1 of Alligator mississippiensis. Taxonomy (NCBI): domain Eukaryota; kingdom Metazoa; phylum Chordata; order Crocodylia; family Alligatoridae; genus Alligator; species Alligator mississippiensis. Next base: position 218,974,637 of record NC_081826.1, read on the forward strand.
CACCTAGACTCCATTTCCAGCAGCCCCTGGCCACATGGCTGGGGCCAGTCTCCAAGGAAACCCCAGCCACAGCTGTGCTGTGATAGCGCAAGGCTGAGGTTGACACAGAGACCACCCCTAGCCACACTGGCAGGGCATGCGGCAGGGCAGGGGCTGCTCCAGAGCTGCTGGGATCTTGCAGCCAGGAGAGCCGTCAGGGCCAGGACAAAGCTGTGATCTGCAGCCTGCATGCTCTAGGCAGGGGTGTGCAGGCAGCAGATCGCGGCTCTGCCCCAGCTCGTGACCCGCTGTCACTGCTGCAAGGTGCTGGGGCAGAGCCACGATCTGCAACCTGCACGTCCCTACCCAGAGCATGCAGGCTGCAGATCACAGATTTGCCCCGGCTCCTTGCAGCAGTGACAGCCTGGTCAAGAGTTACCCCCGCCACAAGAACCCAGTAGCTCCAAGTTTTATCTTTTATTAGACCAACCAGTACGCATTTTACCAGTTACATTCTATCACCAGTTCTACATTCCTTGCCCTGCCACCTACCTGTCTCACACCTATTGTCTCCCATTCCCTCTGAACCTCACTACCATGCATTTGCACTAACCTGTATTTTGCATATTGGCTTTATTCTACCCAGGAGAGCACACAAAATATCAACAGACTCTACGCCTGAAGAAGGGTGTTTGTGCCTGAAAACTTGCAAAGCAGTTTTTACAACTACTTAGTTGGTCTAATAAGAAATATCACATCTACCCAAAGAACCTTGTCTGCCAAGTTTTATGACATTTTTCACTTTGCATATTTGTTGAGACCTATAAATGTGAACCGGAACTCCTCTACCGAGATTCAGAACAGACTTGGGAAAAACTCCGCCAGGCCTAGGGTTAGGAAGGACCGAGCTAGGGAACTTCTGGAGGGGCTGGACATGTTCAAATCAGCAGATCCAGATGCTCTCCACCCCAGAGCGTTGAGGGAATTGGCAGGGGTTATCGCAGGGCCCCTGGCATGGCTTTACGAGCACTCGTGGTGCTCTGGCCAGGTGCCAGATGACTGGAAGGCCAATGTGGTCCCCATCTTTAAAAAAGGGAAGAGGGAAGACCCAGGCAACTATAGACCCATTAGTCTTACTTCAATCCTGGGGAAGCTCTTTGAAAAGATCATCAAGGAGCACATCTGTGATGGGCCAGCAGCAGGGATGATGCTCAAGGGCAACCAGCATGGTTTCATTAGGGGCAGGTCCTGTCAGACCAACCTGATTGCCTTCTACGATCAGGTCACAAAATCATTGGATGCAGGTGTCGCAGTGGACATAGTCTTTCTGGACTTCAGGAAGGCCTTTGACACTCTCTCCCACCCCATTCTCATTAAAAAGCTAAGCGACTATGGCATTGATGCCTACACAGTCAGATGGATTGCAAATTGGCTGAGGGGTCGTACTCAGAGTGGTGGTAGACGGGTCATATTCGACCTGGAGGGAAGTAGGTAGTGGAGTCCTTGGGCCCGCACTGTTCAACTTCTTTATTAGTGACTTGGACGATGGGGTGAAAAGCACACTATTTAAATTAGCAGAGAACACCAAGATTTGGGGTGAGGTGGGCACACTAGAAGGGAAGGACAGATTATAGCAGGACCTGGACAGGTTACAGGGGTGGGAAAATGAAAATAGGATGGGATTCAATACTGCCCTTCTCAAAAGGGATGGTGGCAGAAAGAGATCTTGGAGTCATTATTGACTCCAAGATGAACACGGGCCAACAATGCGAGGACAGGGTCAGTAGGGCTAACTGTACCTTGTCGTGCATCCACAGATGCATCACAAGCAGGGCCAAGGAGATGATCCTCCCCCTCTATGCAACACTGGTCAGGCCGCAGCTGGAGTACTGCATCCAGTTCTGGGCGCCGCACTTCAGAAGGGATGTGGACAGCATTGAGAGGGTCCAAAGGAGGGCCACTTGCATGATCCAGGGACAGCAGGGGAGACCCTATGAGGAGAGGCTATGGGACCTTAACCTGTTCAGCCTTCGCAAGAGAAGGCTGAGTGGGGACCTGGCGGCCATCTATAAACTTACTGGGGGGGACCAGCAGGGATTGGGAGAGACCTTGTTCTCCCCAGCACCTCCCAGAGTAACAAGGAATAATGGCCATAAGTTGTTAGAGTGTAGGTTTAGACTAGACATTATAAGGCAATAGTTCACAGTCAGGGCGGCTAGGATCTGGAACCAACTTCCAAAGGACGTGGTGCTGGCTCCTACCTTGGGGGTCTTTAAGAGGAGGTTTGACGTTTACCTAGCTGGGGTCATTTGAGCCCAGTTCTCTCTCCTGCCCAGGCCAGGGGGTCAGACTAGAAGATCTACAAGGTCCCTTCCGACCCTACATCTATGAATCTATGAACTGTATCATCATCTATAGCAGGCTTGTCCAACTTGCAGCCCACCAAGCCATTTCATCTGATCCACAGCGGCAGCCGTGGAGACGCGGCAGTGGAGCGCAGAGCTGTGGCAGCGGCGTGGAGCCACGGGGGCAGAGTGCGGAGCCGAGGGGGCGGCGGGACAGCAGCAAGGCGGGCAGGGCCAGCCCACAGGCCTCAGCTGGCAGCAAGGGGAGGGGAACTGCTTACCCCGAGGGGCCCTGCTCATCAGTGAGCTGGCTTTTGCCGCAGCTGCCCCGAGGGCTGTACAGAGCGGGGCTGCCCCAGCCGTGCCTGATTGGATGAGCTGGGGATGGGCTCCGCCCCTTGCCCCGGCCGGGGGAGATGCAGCACAGCCCACGCCCTGCCCACATGCATGGTGGACGGAGGCACGAGGTAAGTTCCCACATGGAGCTGGGGGGCGCCTCAGGGATGGCCCAGGACGGACAGAGGCACGGAGTAAGTTCCCTTGCGGAGCTGGGGGTGCCAACGGGCCGTGGCGGACGGAGGCACAGGGTAAGTTCCTGTGCGGAGCAGACCCATTTCATTGTCACTTCCTGTAACTTCACTGGTTTCAAAGGTCACGTGACATCACTTCCTGATGTGATGTTACTTCCTGTGAGGTCTTTTATATGGCTCGCCGGCTCACTGGGTGATAAAAAGTTTGTGATCCGGCCCTACATTCAAAAAGGTTGGACACCCCGATCTATAGCTACCCAACAACTCTTTACCTACTAGAGTCTCGATGTAAGTGCTAAATGTAATTAGTTTGGGGGAATCTTTCCCTCAAATGCCACCGGCGTTTCTAACCATTGCATCATAAGCCATCAGGCCTCAACAGTGTTATTAGCCCACTGAGAAAACATTGCCAAAATTAAAATTACTAATTGCATGTGGGAATCTTTCATTTGAAAGGAAAGCTTTTCATTTTTTCAAGTTAGATTTCTTTTAAAAAAATGCAGCTGTTTGGAAAATTGCTGAAGCACATGATGTTTGCTTTGTACCTCTGACTGCCTTGCCTCCACTCTGACCATTGACATTTTTTTTTTTTTAACCTCCAACTCATGTCCCAGCAGCTGCATTTTAACAGTTCTTTTTCAGATTGCTGCAGAATTAAAAATATAGTGAATATGTTCATGCACATGTGAAAATAGGCCTGGCATGCATGGTGTACACCTATCAACATGATTATAGGTTGGTGACACTACACGAGTAGCAGTGCCATAAATGAGTTCGGAAGGTGATGTCAATAAAAGTATCCTAGAAAGTGTTCTACTTAAGTCACAATTTGGCATGCAGGACGTATATAGGTGCTTATATGAATAATCATATATTGATAGATTTTTAAAATCAGGGCTATGCAGAGATCCTAGACCTAGCTCAGGTACTCCAGTATGCCATGCAGACATACACTACCAACACTGGCACAAAACTCAAAAGGAAAAATCATAACACCTTGCAAAGGACAGCAAAGAAATCACTTACATGCATAACATGATTTTAAGAATGGTATTCTGCGATTTAAGCAGCTTAGAGGCAACTGCCTCACACTTAGGCTAGCATCACAGGGCCCACAAAAGCAAAGTCATAGTGTGCCACAGAAGCCATGTCTACTGGAGCTGTGCAACAGATTCTACATTTTCATATAAAAACAGCTCTTGTCCTTATACCTTCCAAATGCATACATGTAAACTGTTGCAAGGTTTTCTTCCTAAGCTTGCAGAGAGACTGAACTAATAGATGAGGGACATAAGTTATCCTGAGTCACCTTCCTAACATTATGAACATTTAAAAAGTTAAACCTAATGTCAACCAGTATTGAGAGAAATGATCATTCTTTGAATATTTTTACTGGATGTGGTGCAGTACATTAAAGAACAGCAAGACAGCAACATAAGAGTGATCGGACTATGAACACAGATTTTCTAGCGAAAACATCAGAGAATGAAAAACCGCAGACTTCATGTCCTATATGTTGCAAAGCAGAAAGGGACTTTGTTTATTATCATTAGAAGAGGAAGCTCTAGCCAGACCTAAACATAACAGAGAAGCTAAACATGGCTCAAAAGATATTAAGCGACATGCTCAGTGTCACAGACGGTGGCTGGATAGTATGGCTATTAGCCCAGTGCTTTAGACCACAAAGCCCATTTTTCCAATCATTTACTTTATGCTACTTTGTTCCACAAAACTACTACTCGCAGAACCATTTATTTTAAAAATCAGGAAGACTCATCTTTTTATTTAAACTATCAATCCCTCTACAGGTTTCCCTCATTTTATGCAGGTTCTCTATGTGCAGATTCTCTCTTATTCGATGACCTTGTTTATACCAAAAATTTGTTATAGGCAAGGTAAATTCACTCTTATGTGATCGGTGTGATGGAAGCCCACAGTCAGCTGCTTTGTGCAGTACATTGTGGGAGTGATGCACACCAAAATATAGTCTCCTGCATGGATCTGTGCTCCTTGCTCATTGTCTGCTACACGTGTTTCTGTAATTGCCATCCCCATTATGATGGTGCCCTGTGCTTGTGTGTACTGTCTGCTGTTGGTGAGTACCAAAATTGTCTTGTAAAAGTGGTAGAAATGGGTCTGGGGATCAGTGCACTCAAAGTCTTGGAACATATCCCTGTTTGTTACATTGTGAAGTGGGTTCTCTTTATGCGAATTCAAGTTATGCACTGTTTTCCAGGAACGCATGTACAGCATAAAGCGAGGGAAACCTGTATCTGCATGCTATAAAAATAAACCACAATTAGCTGAATATCTACCTCTTAACTTTTCACCTTGAATAGTATGGGAGAAGCCAACTGTATAAACATCAAACTGTAAACCAAAGTGTAAAAGGTGCACTGAATTAGACAATCATTAGCACCTCTCATGCTTTTGCCTGCTCTTCTAGCATATGTTTTATCTCCTTAAAAAAAATAAAGCTACCAGCATGCCAGATTCCTAGGTTCATTGCTAACTTTAGTTTCTGCATGCCATCCATGTGCTCTAATTGTGTTAAGGATATAAAGCCAATCAATAAAAATATAGTTTCTCTCCGTTTCAGCAAAGTGAAAGAGATCTTTCGTTATGCTACAATTAGTTTTTTTTAAATGTACCACCTTACTAGATGTAAATATTTAAAGTTAGATGCAGTTTTCACAGTATGCGTATCATTTTTTTAGTGTGCTATTTCTGTAATTTTGACATTCTTGGAAAATGTATATACTAAAATCACTTCCATTATACTCTTCCACTTGCGTGATTTACTACCAATATCCTTACACCCTACCAAAAATATATAAACTCTGTTTGGCTGAGCACTTGATGACACATTTCTTTACCAAAAGCAATTGTGTAAAAACACTGCCATCTCTTTTTAAAACAAATAAGAATGCCTCCATATAACAAAATATACTAAAAACCTGCCTTGAGTTACTATTATTTAAATAACCTATTTTGAAGTAAGTCAAGGAGAAGGACAATCCTGTTTTTAAATGCACATGACCCAAGGTCAATTTGAGAACTTTTTTTGTTTTGGTATTTTGTATCACCAAGATTCGAGATAAATAGCTAAACATGTTGTTCCAAACAGTTATTATGGAACAAGGTAATGAATAAGGAAATGGAGACACTGTTAAAAGTTTTAGAGAAGATACAAATAGATTGGCAAGAGAACCTTTTCAGAGATTAGGAACTGTAGTTTTGGGTGACACAGAATTGGGGAAAGGGTTGTTAAAAACATGACTTGCAGTTTTCCAGGATCAAATGGGTCGAACTTCTACTTCAGGTGAGCTCAATCTTTTCAGATTCAAGACACCTCTTTGAACACGCCAGTTTTTTTGTTTCATTTCTTGACCAGGGAAAAATAACAGAGCAATTCCTCTATTGCAAAGAACTCAGAACGACTACAACAGGGTGGAATGGTTTGGACAACATAGAACCTTATTTGAAATCTCTGGGTTTATCTTTAAAAAGATCTCACACCACTGCAGAGTGCCATGGCATCCTGGTTTGAGTTTCACCATTCTAGACTCTCCAGGACTGGCTTCCTCCTGGTTCATACATAAAAGCATGGACTTCCAAGACAGGAAGTGCACTTTTTTCTGCAGAGGCTGCTATTAAAGTATCAGGATCTCATAAATCAGGATGAAAGACCAAAGCTACGACAGCTGAGGCTAGCAATAAATTTGAAAATTACTTTTGACTGAAATTTTACAAGTATTCAATTGACACATTAAGATCTCATGCCGCTTGAACAGGCAAGTCATGAGAGAGATGTGAAAGAAGGGAGAAGGCAGAAGAAGCATTACCAGGACAACTGAGAGGCAACCCAAGCAGTGGCTATAAAAGAAAAAAAATATTTTTTCATGAAGTGTAAAATTTTGTACAAGTTTTGAAATTCAGGTATGTATTACTAACTAATGTATCCTAATTTGATAGGGGCACACTTGCAAAGTAAGAGAGAGAGAGAGAACACTCTATTTTTTAAAGCTTTCTGTAATGTACATAGCTTAGCTAAAGGATTTGTCTATTGCAAGCGTTTCAGATTTCCACAATGCAGGCAGGTTTGACTGTGATTTACATACCATCTCACTTGTTGAACCTTCCCCACTCAGAAGTTAAATGAAAAGGAAAGTCAATTTCTATGAACAAACCTCCTTAAAGTTTTACAGACTTTCCCCTTCAGCTAACAAATCTCTTCTTCTTGAAGTGTTCTCACAGTATGTGTGTGATGCAATAGTTGGAATGAGATCCAGAAGTTCCAAAAATTGAGTAGTAGCAACTTATAAGGCACAACTTTGTGAAGGTGACAAGTCTTCCATCTACAAAGTACAGCCTAGGCCGAGGGTTAGCTATGTCTTTGGGTAGAATGGCAAAATAACACCTGCAATCTTGACTTGTAAGATTATTGGTGCCAGGGTCAGAGGGCGGGGGAGTCGTGAGGAGCCCTATCCTTGTTGTGGCAATGCAGTCCCCGCCCCTTCCGAGGCACAAGTGCCAAGCAAAATGCCTTCACGTGCCACGCTCTGGCACGTGCACCGAGGGCTGCCTGGCCTAGGCAGCAATTATGTGTACTTAGTTGCATGCGTTATCCATGACCACATTTAAAAGCGCACGCAAGAAATCCAGTTACCATATTCAATCAATCCATCCATCCATCCAGGGCAAATAATATTTCTAGCATACTGAACTAAAACCTGACGGGTCACAAAGAAAACGTGGTGAAACACTCAGCATTTTATATATAAAACAGGTATGTTATAGAATGAGGCCATAAGGAATTCTTCTGATCTTATTTACTCCGGCAAGAATAGATTTGATAGGATTTATATGCTTTATAGGCCTTTATCCTATTAGGCTACAGCTGCACTGGCTTTTTAAACTTTGCATTGTTAAAAGAATACCATTAACTTGCAACTTGCATTTCCCTCCTCTGAACATTTTACACCTCCAAGTCGCAAGTCCCTTTCAGAAATATGAAATAAACTGGAGAGAGAAGAGAACATTTATTTCCTTGTAACAGACTCCTCCGCGACTTCAGGGGGTTAATCATTTTCTCAACTGTGGGAATAGCCTTGCCCAGCACAAACAAGGACCCAAACCTCTGAAGATGAAATGCAATTGTTGTTTCAGACCTTCAGGCTGCCAGAATGTTTTGCTTGCCAGATGGGTCTTTCCCCACCCGCCCCCCCCCCCTTTTTTTTTTTTTTTTTTTTTTTTTTAAGGATTAGCCAAATTAAAAAAAAAAAAAAAAAACAAGTTGCCGGCTCATGGCTGCAAATGAATGAATCTCCACAAGAGTCAGGTCCAGCAGAGCAAACCCAAGTCCCGCCTGGCCCTGACCTCCAGGACGGCAGCAACAGGAAACGCAAACCTGTGCCCACACGCAGAGGGGGGGGATCGCTGCGGGGCGGGAAGCAGTCATCAGCCCCGACCCTCAGGTTGCGGGGAAGAGTCGCAGCCGCGGCCCCCAACGCGGGGTCCGGCGGGGCAGGGAGATGCCGAGCAAAAGTGGCGCAACGCGGCGCGGCCCATCCGCCCCCTGCCCCAGCACCGCACTCACCCGCGGCGCGCGCCCGTCCCGCGCCGCCCGGCCCGGCCCCGCCGGTTCCCAAGCAGGGGCGCGCGTCACAAACCGCCCTCCGCCGCGTCAGGCGGAGCCGGCCCGGCCCGCCCGGCCCCGCCGCGGAACGGCGCAGCCCCCGGCGGGGTCGGGTTCGGCTGCCTCCCGATGGGGCCGCGGGGCGGGCGCAGCCACGGCGGGCTCCGAGGCACACGGGAAGCAGAGGCGGCGGCTGCACGCAGGGCAACCCCGCCCCTTCCCGGCCCCGCCCGCCACAGGCTGCCGGAGGACGGGGGTGGTGGGGGGGGGATGACGCTACGGGCGCCGACTGTGGACACACCGCGTGGAAGGGGCGAGGGGGGGCGGGAATGTTATAGGGACCTAAGGCGTGAGGGAAGGAAGGGGGCGGGGTCACGAGAGGCCACCCTCGGGGTGGGCGGAGCCCCCGCAACACGCGACCGGGAGGGGAAGCGGCTATTGGCTGAAGATGCGAAAGAGGCGGAGCCTTCAGCCGGACCAGTTTCGGCCGCTTTGCTAGCTCCCTTCCCTTTATTTTTTTAGACGTCAGAGACTGGCAGGACATTCAGCCACTCAGAGGGCGGGAAGCGGAAGTGGAGCCGGCTTGAAATGGGCGGGCGAGTGGTTGCCAAGGAGTGGGGTGCAGACAGCCAATAAGAGACGTGCCCGCGAGCCCCCTCACGCCAGTGGGCGGCTGGCGCCTAAGCGTTATTCGGTTAGGCTGGGGTCTTCGCCACCTCCACCAATCGCCTTTTCCCCTCCCAGTCGCGTGTGGCGGGGGCTGCGCCCACTCCAGGGCAGCGTCTAGGGTCCGCAATCGGAGTCCGCCAGGGACGCGTCCCTGCGCGACGCCAGCCCGGCTTTTCCCGTAGGAGTCGCCGCAGCTCGAAGCCTCGTCCGCCGCCGACCGCCGGGGCTCCTCGCTGAGGGAAAGGCGCTCCTCTTCCTGCAGGCAAAAAAACAAGAGAAAAGTACGAGCATTTTCCCAGCCTAGGGAGAGGCTGAAGAACAGAAGAGCCCCTGCCCTGCGGCTGCCTCAGAGCATAGGCGACTGGTGCCTCCTGAGTCTGGAAGGGAATCAGCAGCCGATGGCTGACTGCGGGGGTCCCCCAGCAGCCAATCACCGACCCCGGAAGTGCCGGCGGCAAAACCAGAAGTGCCACCAGCACCTGGGGTGATGCATGGGGGCAGGGGGAGCACGTGCCGCCCCCCAGATTTCTGCGCCCGTTTATGCCGTGGGGCTGCAGCCTGGCCAAACTAACTCTGGGCAGGAGCCACCTCCATGGCCCAGTGGGTGAGATCCAACATTGGAGGGAACAGTGCATGATCATGGCTACCATGGTGAGGTGTCCCTTGCCTGCCCTGCAGCAGCAGGGGCACAACTCTACACCATCACCATGCCTTACTTTGGCATCCATGGTGGCAAGGCACTCCCTCCCTTGCCAGGTCCTGCCTACTGGGGAACAGAGGTGGCTTCTGCCCAGACCTGGTCCAGCCAAGCTGCAGCCCTATGCCCTGCACCCTGCTGTGGGTGCAGACATCTGTCCCCATCCCCCAATGCATCGCTCCCGCCAATTCCCTGTCACCTGTGCCTCCCCTGCCCTCTCATGCATTGTCTATGCCCACACACTCACCCCATTCCCCATACACCCACCCCCTTCCTCACATACTGGGAGGGCTGGGGGCAGGGGACAATGAGTCAAGAGTGAGGGGTATCAGCAGGGCTGAGGGGGGCAGGGGACTGTGGGTTAGAAGTGAGGGGCAATGGCGTGGGCAAGTGCAGGGCACTGGCATATCAAGCCTGCTCAGTGCCACAAATCAGTGGGGAGGACAGCCACAGCTAGACCTGTGTCCTGGTGAGCAAAGTGGAAAAGGGGAGTTCTGATTTTCCATGATAAAAAAACCAAAATCATATGCCAAAATATATAGGTATTTAGAATGTATTTTATTATAATGATTGGGGTAGAAAGAGTGGGAGAGAGCATGTGTGGGAGCAGGAGAGAGCAAGAAACAGAGAAAGAGAGGCAGAGAGATACAGATATATAGGGATTGTGACAGCAGGCAGCTCTCAGGGCCAAGTCTCATGTCGGCCCACCCCCCTGTCTCTACGGGGCAATCCACCCGATCTCGCCTGCCACAACTTCTCTGTTCCTATGGAAAACTATGGGAGACTGCCCATTACATGGCCCGATGCCAGGGGTCACTATCTGCGGCTCCAAACCTTCCCTACATCATAGCCCATGCCTCACAGATGGCATCTGGGTTAATATTACTCCCTGTCTGAGACCAGAGCAAACTGAGTCCAAAGTTGGGCTCCACACACACGCTCATTCATACCACTTTCCCTCTCACAGGAGGCCTCTTTCACTCCTCCCCTCTCTCACTAGGGCCTCTGGCATACTGCCTGTTACCGGACCACATGCCACGGCTTTGCTCCTCCTTTAGCAACCCCTCTGAGTCATCAGGCTTTGCTATTCACATACTGGCCTTGCCTCGCAGTCCATTCAGTTCCCACAAGTTCCCCTACTCTGTGTGGTCCGGCCTTGTGCCATACTCTGAGCTAATTCTGCCCCACGCTTCTCACCAGGCGCGACTTCTCCTGGGGCTGGCCCTTGCACTGTCCTTCAAGCCTACTTCTCCTTCAGCCCTACTCAGCACACCCCTTGGACTGTCCTTAAGGCCGACTCTTCCTTCAGCCTTACTCAGTTCCCACCACATAGACAGCCCTTCAGGCCTAATCGCCCTACTCTTTGCGGGGCCTCCCACAGCTCTCCAAACTACCCACTCTGGGGTCCCCAGGATCTCCCATCCCTGTTGGGCTCAGGTGGCACTCAGCTGCCCATGCCTGGACACACTACTCCTTCCCCAGGGTCTTACACCCCCATCATGGGCTCAGGTGGCCACAGCCATGCCTGTCCCCCTACTATCTCCAAAACCCACCCAAAGATGGGGGCTGGGGTTAAAGCACCTCTCTTCACCTTTCATTGGGGAGGTAACTGGCCTGGCATTTCCTGGGGGCTCCCGTGCTGCCAGGAGCCCTACCAAGCCACCCTTCCCTGGCAGGGTGCAGTTTTAGTCATGCCCAGGACAAGGAGCCTCCAAACTATCCCCATAAGCTCCTGCCCATACCTCTAAGGTGTACTTGTTCAGCAGCACAACCAGGCAATGTTTCTTGCCTGCCTCCCAGTAGCAAAATGATCTTGTTTATATAGGCAACCAGAGTTCTAAAATGGCCACCACAATCAAACACCTGCTGGATGTTTGATCTCAGTCCTTAAAGTGGCAGGCACCAACAGTGCCCTGCCACAGGGATACATAGAGGTAGAGTCATAGAGAGAGAGAAAGAGAGAGATGGACATAGAGATACACAGAGATAGATATACAGATAGAGATATATAGAGATAGATAGAGACAGAGATACAGATAGATAGAGATATATAGAGATAAAGACAGACAGAAATAGATAAAGACATAGATAGAGACAGATATTGTGGGAGCATCTCCACTAGACGTGACTATTCACGTGACGTTTTATGGAGCTCCCTGAAGCAGATGTATTAAGGATGTTCCAGCCAAGATTTATGGGAGAGTTGTTTATTTGTCTAGCTTGTCCACCCAAACTCACCTGCCATGACTTGGTGTACTTAAGAAAAAAGCAGGAGGGAGGCTAGCCCCCCTACTCGGCTGCTATCCTTGTATAATATGCTTGTTATGCTGGTAGTTACAGGCTGGGTATATATATAAGCCTCTCTATGCTAAGCTTTAAGAGTCTTTGAGAGCTGCAGGGTTCAGAGCATCTGTTTGTACAAACACCCTGGTCTGCAGTACTCTCACTCATGGTTTGGATGTCTTCTTCCACCGCAGGCTTCTCATGGTGTGGAGTGCTTTTCACTGGGTCCCATCGGTCGCCTCTTCTCAAGTCTTCCCCTTCAGGTAAGTGTGGAAACTCCTCTGAGTCTCAAAAGGAGAAAGCTCCTGGCTTTCATCCCTTTACCCCTCCCGGGGTGGTCCTTGCTATTCCTCTTTTCAGTATTGTATTGTATTTCTCTTTCATGTAGCTCTGTCTGTGTCTGCCAGTCAGCCTCCAATTCACTTTCACTCTCTTCCTCTCTGCTTCCAGTTGCTGTGGGGTGCAGTTTTTGATTGTTCCCTGTCCTGTGCCCAGCCAACCAAAACCAGCAGCAGCTGATAAATTGCGGCATTCCTGCCCTCCGCACATCTTGCTCACCAGCTCCTGTCCAGTTCTTTTTAGTAAGTATCTGAGTTCGAGGAAAACACCCCGGCACTTCTTATCTTCTTCCACTCTGGCAGCGTGAACTTTGCTGCCACACATACACAGAGAAAGAAAGATAGAGATACATAGAGATGCATACAGCTATATAGAGATAGAGGTATATAGAGATCTATACGGATATATAGAGATGGAGACATATAGAGATAAGAGATATATATAGAGATCTGTATAGAGAAAGACCTGTAGAGATACATAGAGATAGAGATATATAGAGACACATACAGAGATACAGATACAGGTACAAATATGTTGATAGAGATATGTAGAGATATACACAGAAAGAGAGAGAGAGAGAGAGATCTCTAGAGATCTATGGAGATAGAGATATATTGAGAGGCAATGACATGGGCAATATAGAGATATATTGAGCTAGAGAGATATGGAGATATAGATAAAGATATATACACATAGGTATATATAGTTGTATATACAGTTAGAAATATATGGAGGTAGAGACAGAGAGAGAGAGCTATATGAAGATACAGAAATATAGAGCTATATAGAGATACAAAGAGAGATGTGCAGATACAGATATATGGAGATAGAGATATAGAGAGATGGAGATAGAGATATATGGAGATACAGATATTTGGAGATAGAGATACATAGAAATATATAGAGATATATGGAGATATATAAAAATAGAGATATATTGTTGAAAATAGAAAATATTATTGAATATAGAGTTATATAGACAGATATATAGGGATAAAGATAGAGATATATGGAGATAGAGATATATTGAGACAGATATGGAGATAGAGATATATGAACATAGAGATATATAGAGCAAGTTATATTAAGAGCTAGATATAGATCAAGCTAGAGATACATGGAGCTTGAGATAAGTAGAGATATATACAGATAAAGATATATAGAGATACATGGAGTTACAAATATATAGACATGGAGCTATATGGAGATGGAGATATATAGAGCTAGAGATAGATCTAGCTACAGATTCATCAAGCTATAGATAGATTGACTTTGGGATAAATAGAGATATATAGACAGAGATAGAGATATATGGAGATAGAGATATAGAGGTATATAGAGATATCTGGAGGTAGAGCTATACGGAGAGAGAGATGGAGCTTGAGATACATAGAGATAGAGAAAAAGAGATATATAGAGGTATATAGAGATATATGGAGGTAGAGATATATGGAGCTTGAGATAGAGATATACTTATAGAGATATGGAGATATATATACAGAGAGAGAGATGCAATTAGACATATATAGAAACAGATATATAGAGCTAGACATATATCAGCTAGAGATATATGGAGTTAGATATAGAGAGAGTTAAAGATATACAGAGATTCACGGAGATAGAGATACAAAGAGATAGAGATATACGGAGATAAATTTACATGGAGATAGAGATAGAGCCATTTACAGATATACGGAGCTGGAGAAATATGGAGCAAGACATATGGAACTAGATATATATGGAGATGGAGATATATGGAGCTGAAAATATCTAGAGATGGAGATATAAAGAGATGGATATAGAGATATATGCAGCTACAGATATATGGAGGTAGAGAAATATAGAGATAGAGATATAAAGAGATGGAGATAGAGACATATGGAGATAGACAAAGATACACATAGAGATATATGGAGCTTTAGATATATGGAGCTTGGTATATCTGGAGATGGAGATATACAGAGATGGAGATATATGGAGCTAGACATATATAGACATGGAAATATAGAGAAATATAAATATAAATGGAGCTAGAGATATATGGAGCTAGAGGTATATGGACCTGGTCATATATGGAGCTGGGGATATATAGAGATGGAGATTATATAGAGATGGAGATATCTGGAGTTGGAGATATCTGAAAGTAGAGATATATGGAAGATGGGATATCTGGACATGGAGATATATAGACAAGAAGAAATATAGAGATAGAGATATATAGAGATATATGGAGCTACAGATATATGGAGCTAAAGATACATGGAGCTACAGATAGCCTTAAGTGGGGTTCCCTGAGCAATGTACTACCCGTTGGGTGTGGAGCCCCTCCCCTCAACTCACCTGCCATGACTTGATATTATTATATAAAGAGAGAGGGTTCAGTGGAGATCATCTTCCTGAGGGGGACTCCCCGGGGGACGGTAGTACTCACGGTTCGGGGCGTGATATTCCATGGGGTCCGCCTGTCCTACACCCCGTCCACTCTCCAACTGGATGGGCATCAGCAAAATGGTGATTCGGTCATGCTGGCTTGACCACAGCTTGCCTCGAGGGGGATCCCACGTCTGGGTGGGCTCTGTTGGTACTTGGCCGGCTGCCCCTTTTTGCTTCAACAAGTAGCCTTCCCTCCCTAGCGACTGGCAAGCTATATGTGCGTAAGCTGGTGCCTACTTCAATGCCTCTGAGTAAGGCGCTTCAGTCTTACACCTCTTTTCTCTCTTTTTTTTTTATTTCAAAAGAAATAGACCCCTGGGGAGGAGAGGGGTGTGGAATTGCCTCCTTTCCCCCAGCCTCCTACAGGGGGCTCAAATGCCTCCTCTGCACTGCCTGCCGGCACTGCAACAGCTGCACTGCTCCTCTCTGCTGCAGGAGCCTCAGCATGCCTGGTGTGCTCTACACCAGTGTGCTCCCTTTTCTCCTCTCTTGCCTCCCAGGTTCTGGCAGGGCTTTTAAATCTTCCTGCAGTGACCGGCACGGCCGCTGCAATTGGCTCAGCTGTTCCCCGCCCAGGAAACAGCTGATTAAACAGCTGGCATAACGCCGGCTTGTGCACAGCCACAGCCGCAGTTCCTGCTACAGCTCTGGCTGCCCAGCGGGAGGTAAGTTTCCTCCACCGGGGCGGGGGTGCTGTTCGTGGGGTTTGGAGCCCACGGGGACTACCCTCTCCCCTTCGGGAGCCTTTTGGGGCATCTCACCACCACAGATACATAGAGATATATGGAGCTACAAATATATGGAGATAGAGATATATGGACTTGGACATATATGGAGCTGGGGATATACAGAGATGGAGATATATGGAGCTAGAGTTATCTGGAGTTGGAGATATATGGAGCTAGAGATATATGGAACTAGGGATATCTGGACATCGAAATATATAGACAAGAAGAAACACAGAGATATAGATATATAGAGATATATGGAGCTACAGATATATGGAGCTACAGGTATCTGTAGCTAAGGCTATCTGGACATGGAGATATATAGACGACAAATATAGAGATAGAGATATAAAGATATATATGCAGCTACAGATATATGGAGATATATGGATATGGAAATATATGAAAATGGAGATATATAGTGAAAGAAATATATGGACATATAAAGAGATTGTGATATATAGAGATATATAGAGATATAGGGAGATGGAGATATATAGAGATGGAGATAGAGTTATGTAGAGATATATGGAGCTAGAGATATATTAGAGGTAGAGATACATAGATAGGGATAACGGAGACCTGGTGGGACTCCACCCATGACTGGACCACGGGTATAGATGGCTATACCCTGTACAGGAGGGATCGCGTAGAGAAGAGGGGCGGGGGTGTAGCTCTCTATGTTAAGGAAAGCTACGCATCCCTGAAAGTCGATATTGGCGACCAGGGTGGACGGCTGGAGACCCTCTGGGTTAAAATCCGTGGGGAACACGGCACAGGGGACACAATGGTGGGAGTCTATTACAGACCTCCCACCCAAGGTCCTGAGCTTGACCAGGAGTTTGCCCGGGAACTGGCTGAGGCAGCTTGCTCCAGGACCATGGTTGTCATGGGTGACTTCAATTACCCGGACATCTCGTGAGAGGATCGCTCAGCAAAATCTGAGCGGTCGCAGAGCTTCTTCTCGTGCGTGGATGACCTCTACCTGACTCAAGAAGTCTATGGGCCAACGAGAGGCAAAGCGCTGCTCGACCTGGTACTGGCTACTGGGGATGACCTAGTCGGCGATCTAGTGATCGATGAAAAGCTGGGTGACAGCGACTACGAGCTGATCACCTTCACCATCCGCCGAAAAGCTGGCAAGTCAGCAACACGGAAGTCCTTGACTTCAGGAAAGCCGACTTTGACAAGCTCAGGAGGCTTGTCAATGAGGCCCTAAGGGACCAGGACCACAGGGAGAGGGGAGTTCAAGAAGAGTGGTTGCTCCTCAAGGGAGCGATTCTCAATGCCCAAACTAAGTCTATTCCATCTCAGAGGAAAGGCAGCAAGAGGGCACAGCAGCCCCCCTGGCTCTCCAGGGACCTAGCAGACCTCCTGAGGCTAAAAAGAAAGGCCTACAAAGGATGGAGGATGGGAGTCACCTCCAAGGAGGATTATTCTGCACTGGTCCGGTCCTGTAGGGAGCTGACCAGGAAAGCCAAGGCTGCAACTGAACTCCAGCTAGCTATGAGCATCAAGGACAATAAAAAGTCCTTTTTCAGGTATGTGGGGAGCTGGAGGAAAAGCAGGGGCAACGTTGAACCCCTGCTGAACCAGATGGGGCAACTGACAACTGATGCCTAGGAAAAAGCCAACCTATTAAATAGGTACTTTGCGTCAGTCTTTCATCAGCCCCATGGGACGCCCATGCCCGCTAC
Source organism: Alligator mississippiensis (assembly GCF_030867095.1). Taxonomy (NCBI): domain Eukaryota; kingdom Metazoa; phylum Chordata; order Crocodylia; family Alligatoridae; genus Alligator; species Alligator mississippiensis. The sequence goes on from NC_081826.1 coordinate 218,991,975, forward strand.
AGGGCCGGGAAGTCCAGGTGAGGGTGATCCCCTGCCCTCCATTAATGCTGACTTCGTGAAGGAACATCTTGAGAAGCTGGATACCTTCAAGTCAGCCGGCCCTGACAATCTTCACCCCAGGGTACTCAAGGAGCTGGCGAGCATCATAGCCCAGCCTCTAGCGCGGATCTTTGAAAACTCTTGGCGCTCTGGTGTAGTGCCCGAAGACTGGAAGAAGGCCAATGTGGTGCCTATCTTCAAGAAAGGGAGGAAAGTGGATCCGGCTAACTATAGGCCCATCAGCCTGACTGCTATCCCAGGGAAGATCTTAGAAAAGTTTATTAAGAAGGCCATCCTTAATGGACTGGCCGACGCCAACATCTTAAGGGATAGCCAGCATGGGTTTGTTGCGGGTAGGTCTTGCTTGACCAATCTCATTTCCTTCTACGACTATGTGACCTATTCACCTGGACAAGGGAGATGAGATTGATGTCCTATATCTTGACTTCAAAAAAGCCTTTGATCTGGTGTCCCATGATCGTCTCTTGGAGAAACTGGCCAATTGTCGCCTTGGGTCCTCCACGATCCACTGGCTGGAAAATTGGCTCCGGGGTCGGACCCAGAGGGTAGTAATTGATGGAAGTCACTCATCGTGGTGTCCTGTGACCAGTGGGGTTCCCCAGGGCTCTGTCCTTGGACCCATACTGTTCAACATCTTCATTAATGATGTGGACACTGGAGTCAGAAGCGGACTGGCCAAGTTCGCCGATGACACCAAACTTTGGGGCAAAGCATCCACACCAGAAGACAGGCGGATGATCCAGGCTGACCTGGACAGGCTCAGCAAGTGGGCGGACGAGAATCTGATGGTGTTCAACGCCGATAAATGCAAGGTTCTCCACCTTGGGAAAAAAAACCCGCAGCATCCTTATAGGCTCGGCAGTGCTATGTTGGCTAGCACTACGGAAGAAAGAGACTTGGGGGTCTTCATTGACCACAAGATGAACATGAGCCTGCAATGCGATGCTGCGGCTAGTAAAGCGACCAAAAGCTGGCTTGCATCCATAGATGCTTCTCAAGCAAATCCCGGGACGTCATTCTCCCCCTGTACTCGGCCTTAGTGAGGCCGCAGCTGGAGTACTGCGTCCAGTTTTGGGCTCCACAATTCAAAAAGGATGTGGAGAAGCTTGAGAGAGTCCAGAGAAGAGCCACGCGCATGATCAGAGGTCAGGGAAGCAGACCCTACGATGACAGGCTGAGAGCCCTGGGGCTCTTTAGCCTGGAAAAGCGCAGGCTCAGGGGTGATCTGATGGCCACCTACAAGTTTATCAGGGGTGACCACCAGTATCTGGGGGAACGTTTGTTCACCAGAGCGCCCCAAGGGATGACAAGGTCGAATGGTCACAAACTACTACAAGATCGTTTCAGGCTGGACATAAGGAAGAATTTCTTTACTGTCCGAGCCCCCAAGGTCTGGAACAGCCTGCCACCAGAGGTTGTTCAAGCGCCTTCATTGAACACCTTCAAGATGATACTGGATGCTTATCTTGCTGGGATCCTATGACCCCAGCTGACTTCCTGCCGTTTGGGCGGGGGGCTGGACTCGATGATCTTCCGAGGTCCCTTCCAGCCCTAATGTCTATGAAATCTATGAGATATGGAGATATATGGAGCTGGAGATATCAAGAGATGGAGATAGAGATATCTCGACATGGAGATATATAGACAGGGAAAACAGAGACAGAGATAGAGCTATATAGAGATATATGGAGCTAGAGATATATTAGAGGTAGAGATATATAGAGATGGAGCTATAAAGAGATGGAGATAGAGATATATACAGATATATGGAGCTAGACCTATCTGGACCTGGAGATATATAGAGTTGGGGTATACAGAGATGGAGATATAAAGAGATGGAAACTTATGGATTTATGGAGCTCCAGATATATGGAGCTCCAGATATGTGGATATGGAGATAGAGATATATAGAGATGGACATAGAATTATATAGAGATATATGGAGCTAGAGGTATACAGAGATGGAGGTATATAGAGATGGAGATATATCAAGATGGACATAAAGTTATATAGAGATATATGGAGCTAGAGATATATAAAGATGGAGATATAAAGAGATGGAGATAAATATATATACAGATATATGGAGCTAGAGATATCTGGAGCTAGAGATATCTGGTGATAGAGATATATGGACAAGGAGAAATATAGAGATAGAGATATATATATATGGGGCTACAGATATATGGAGAAGGAGATATAGAGAGCTGGAGATATAAAGAGATAGACATATATGGAGCTAGAGATATATAGGGATGGAGATATATTGAGATATATGGAGCTAGAGACATATGCAAATGGAGATATAAAGAGATGGTGATAGAGCTATATAGAGCTACAGATATATGGACCTAGAGATATATGGAGCTGGGGATATATAGAGATGGCAATATATAGAGGTGGAGCTAGAAAGAGATGGAGATAGAGATATATGGAGCTACAGATATATGGATATGGAGCAAACAGAGGCTGAGGGGAGATTTGGTGGCTGCCTACAAACTCGTTAGGGGAGATCAGCAGCAAATCGGAAGAGCCCTATTCTCCCCAGCAGCACCTGGGATGATGAGGAACAATGGCCAGAAGCTGCTAGAGAATAGGTTCAGGTTAGAGATTAGGAGGCACTATTCCACTCTCAGGGTAGCTAGGATCTGGAACCAACTTCCTAGGGAAGTGGTCCTTGCTCCTACCTTGGGTAAATTCAAAAAGAGGTTGGATGAACAGCTGTCTGGGGTCATGTGATCCCAGTGTGTGCTCCAACCAGTGGCGGGGGGGTAGACTAGATGATCTATTCAGGTCCCATCTGACCCCTAACTACTATGAAACTATGAGATATAGGGAGATGGAGATATATAGAGATGGAGATAGTGTTATATAGAGATATATGGAGCTAGAGATATATTAGAGGTAGAGATATAAAGAGATGGAGATAGAGATATATACAGATATATGGAGCTAGAGATATCTGGACATGGACCTATATGAACAAGGAGAAATAGAGATAGAGATATATAGAGCTACAGATATATGAAGCTATAGATATATGGGGAATGAGATATATAGAGATATATGGAGTTGGAGATTTATGGAGGTGCAGATATATAGAGATTACGATATATTGAGATATATACAGCTATATGGAGCTAGAGATATATTGGAGGTAGAGATATAGATATCGAGATGGAGATAGAGATATATAGAGATATATGGAGCTACAGATATATGGAGATGAAGATATATATAGATAGAGATATATGGAGTTGGAGATTTATGGAGGTGGAGATACATAGAGATAGTGATATGTAAAGATGTATAGAGATATATAGAGCTAGAGATGGAGATAGAGATATAAATTGAGATGTATGGAGCTATAGATATATTTAGCTGGATATATATAGAGAGATGATATATAGTGATGAAGATATATAGAGATATATGGAGATAGATATATAGAGAGATAGGGTTATATGGAGCTTGAGATATATGGAGCTACAGATATATGGAGATGTAGATAAATATATATAAAGATAGATATATACGGAGATGGAAATATATGGTGATGGAGATATATAGATATATGGAGATAGAGACATATGTAACTAGAGATATGGAGATGCAGATACAAAGAGCTGAAGATGTACAGAGATGGAGATAGATAGAGATGAATATAGAGACATATAGAGATATATGCAGCTACAGATATTTCTCCATGTGATACAAGGGGCATTGCGTGTTGTGCTGCCTGCCAGGTATGTAGCCCCTCCCCTCAACTTTCCTGCCATGACTTGATGTTATGCTATTAAACAGAGATATCTGGAGGTTACACCTCCAGCACTTGCCCTATGGCCTGAATAGCCTGTGTAAGTAACTCCACATGGGCTATCGCTGGCAGTTGCATCTCTGCTTTCCCCGGGTCATGATCTCTGTCCCGCTGATGCTGAAAGTTTCCCAGCCAATGCACCACTGTGATACATGGGGCCTTGTGTCTTGCGCTGCCTGCCAGGTGTGTAGCCCCTCCCCTCAACTCTCCAGCCACGACTTGATGTTATGCTATAAAGAGAGAGGGTTCAATGGAGATCTTCTTCCTGGGAGGGCTTTCCCGGGAAACAGCAGTACTCACGATTTTGGCGCGATGTTCCACGGGGCTCCACCTCCCCTACACCCCATCCACTCACCAACCGGCTGGGCATCAGCACAATGGTGGTTTGGCCTTGCAGGCTTGACCACGGCTTGCTTCGGGATTAATCCCATGTCCAAGTGGGCTCAGTTGGTACTTGTCCCTCCTGCCTCGAGGCGTAGCCTTCCCTCCCTCAAAGCTGTCAGGCTATCTAGGCGTGATGTTGCGCCTACTGCAGTGCCTCTGAGTAGGGTGCTTTGTTCTTGCACCGCTTCTCTCTCTCTCTCTTATTTTTCCTTTTTTTTTTTTTTAAAGAAATATACTTCTGGGGAGGAGAGGGATGTGGAGCTGTCTCCTTTCCCCCAGCCTCCTACAGGGGGCTCAAATGCTTCCCCTGCTCTGCCTTCTACAGGGAGCTCAAATGCCTCCCTTGGTCTGCCTGCTGGTGCTGCACTGGCTGTGCTGCTTCTCTCCCATGCAGGAGCCTCAGCATGTCTGGCGTGTTACATCTCAGCTCTGTGTTCTTGGGCAACCCTGGCACAGGATGCAGTCTGTCTGACTCACAAAGGACTCACCCCCCCCCTCCCTCCCCTCCTCTACCTAAACGAAACTGATTAAGATGCAGCGAGAGACACACCTAAGACCCTCAAGATAAGGGTTACAAGAGTGAACCAACTGCCCTAGGTCTCATTTACATCCGAGATGGAACCAGATGACCATTCATTTATGTGAGAGATGGAGAACAGAAAGCCTGAAGCAGAGACTGCAGTGAATTCTGGGACCAGAGAAGCAGGGGAGCACTGCATGATGGGGAATCTGTGCTTCAAATGTTAATCAACCCATGTTCACACAAACCCAGCTCAGCATTTATCAGACCAGTTCTAATCTGGATTTACTAAGGACTTTTCCCCCCCCAGACACACACACACAGCTCTAAGTTTAATAGGCATCTCGGGCCGTACATTCCCCGGTCCCACTATGGGAGGCCTATTTAAACTTGATTGACTAAAACTCGGTTGCCGGGTTAGGGAATGCTGAGGCAAGAGACCGAGTCAGAGTGGGTATGGGCAACATTGGAACAATGGTTAAGGGTTCATCACAGCATCCAGCCTGCTGGAACCCTAATCACAGGTGTTGTCATACCTTTCCCAAGACGACTGGTGGGAGTCCTCTCCACAAAAGGTTATGAGCACCCCAATAATTGTCTTAAGTCTGTTAAAAGACTATAGTAAGATCTGGAAAAGTCATGCTAAGCTGAGACTTGTGCACAACAAGTAAAAATCCAAAATCCTGATGCTGCAAGCTATCTATTGTTCCTGAAGAAACCATGAGATATCCCATCAGTATATCTGCCATTCATAGGAATCTCAAGCTGGCTCCCAAGTATTTGGTTACTCCCTAATCTTAAGTGTTTCCTGATTATCAATCAGTTTCCTGAGATGGTCTAAACCAGATAACCCCTTGTCAATAGAAAAGAGAATGATTTACACAATTAAGGTTGCTTCAAAGCAGCTGAACTGAGGGTATAAAAATCTGTAAAAAGTGTGTGCGCTTCAAGAAGAGAAAAAAGAAGGAGGAAAGAAGAAGAAGAGAAAAAAAGAAGAAGGAGGAGGAAAGAAGGAGAGGAAAAGGAAAGAAGAAGAAAACTCCTGTGCTGACACCATCCCCTGTTGTTCTTGGGACACTGGAAGAACAGATCGTCTCTCTCTTCAAGGATTGTGCTACAGACTGTGCCTGTCAGCTTTGCAGCCTGAGTACCTTGGACTAGGTGAGATCCCAGCGCTCGCGCTCTCTCTCTCTTCTCTCTAGGCATAAACTTCTGAACCTGAACTGTATCAGTTAAGCTTGAGCTAAGTTTCCCCAAATACTTAGTGAAACCAGGGTAGTATTGTCATTGTTTGTGTTTGTTTTTCTTTTGCATGTCTATTACTACTAGTACTATTATATATTTCATATGCTTAGCAATAAATCACTTTTATAGTCAAACTGGTAGTAATTGGGTATATTTTTCCTTCTCTGCTTCTCTTTCCTCCCGTGCTCTGCAGCAACGCTTCTTTTACCTAAGCTAAAGATCCCTGTGAAGCCCAAAAATATTGTGGGGTCTGCTTATCAAGAGGCCAAAGACTGGGACGTGCTGAGTTTGAAACACATAAGGGGATCAGTTTGTACAGGCTGACTGACCCAGTTTGACTCAGACGTGCCCTTATGAACTGAATGCTGGCCCATGAGGGTGTCAGCTGGACACCCAGCCGGATTCAGAGGGATTCTGTTTACCTGTGTGCTTGTGTCTGACTGCATTTTATTGTTGCTCTTATGAACTGATTCTTGGCGTATGAGGGTGTCAGCCTGTCCATGCTGATCAGCCCAGCCAGGTCAGGCGTGTCACGTTAATTTGTGTGTGTTTGTGTGTATGACTGATTTGGTGACTGGAGGAACCCAGTCCCATTGAGATCGAGTCCTGCAAGATAGCTCCACTGGGGGTGAGGGCTTGCAGAAGGGAGAGATACAGCTCCGTATAGTAACACAAGCAGCACATTGACAGAATCACCAAGACCCTAGAAACTATCCCTAATAAATGAGCACACCCCAAAGTAATGGGCAAATCTGGTAACAGGCGTGCTGCACACCAACTCTCTCTCTCTCTGGCTTTCTCCCTGCCCGAGTTCTGGCAGGGCTTTTAAACTTTCCCATGGTGGTCAGCACGGCTGCTGTGATTGGCTCAGCTGTTTCCCACCACGGTCCCTGCTCCTGCTCTGGCTGCCCGACAGAAGGTAAGTTTTTCCCACAGGGGGGCTGTTTCTGGGGTTTAGGGCCTACGGGGATTACCCTGCCCCCTTAAGTTGCCTTCTGGCATCTGGACCCCTAGTGCTGCGTCTTCTAAAGCCTGATGCTCCTCTTCATGAATGTGGCATGGTTCCTCCTCCAACTTGTCTGGGCTTCCCCATCAGGATAGAAAATCAGACATGAAATTATCTTTGCCCGGGCGTTGTATAACTGTAAACTTGAAGGGCCGCAATGCCAAGGCCCAGCAAGTAATCCGGGCGTTTACGCTTTGTTTCTGAGTTAACCATTGTAGTGGGGTGTGATCCGTCACTACCACAAATTCTCACCCCATTAGGTAATACTTAAAGTACTCTATTGCCCAGTGTATTGCCAGGCACTCCTTCTCAACCGTGGCATACCTGGTCTTGGTGCAGCTGAGCTTCCGGCTGGCGAAGGCGATCGGGCACTCTTCTTCCCCACATCTTTAAAGTAATACCGCCCCCAGGGCGTGGCCTGACGCATCCGTCTGTAAAATAAAAGGGGCATCAAAATTAGGGGTGTGCACTATGACATTGTGATGCGTTGCCTCCTTCAATTCTTTGAAGCTCCTTCTCATGTCTGGTGTCAATTTCAACAGTGCTGCGGGCCCTCCTGCCAGTCTGTGAGGGGTGTGGAGAGACCTGCAAAATGCGGTATAAATCATCAATAATAATTCATGAGTCCCAAGAAGGAGCATAGCTGTTTGCGGTATGAGGTTCCCGAAATCGTCGTATGGCTTCTATCTTGTTGGTCAGGGGATGTATTATTCCCCTGCCTACCCGAAACTGTAGGTATGCCATTTCTCATTCGACTAACTTGCATTTCTTGGGATCGGTGGTCAGACCCACTGCTTAGTGTTCTCCCAGGATGGTTCTCAGGGCTTCAAGGTGTTGGTGCCAACTGGGAGTAAATATAATGATATCGACGATATATGCTGCCCCATATGATGCGTGCAGTGCCAGCAAGGTGTCCATCAGCCTCTGGAAGATGGCAGCTGCCCCGTTGAGGCCAAAGGGCATCCGTATAAACTCGAATAAGCCCCAAGGGGTTCCAAAAGCAGTCTTGGCACAATCTGCAGAGCGCATTGGGATTTGCCAGTACCCTTTGACCAGGTCGAGAGTAGGTATGTACCACGCTTCGCTGATCCTCTCGATGAGGTGGGTAATGTGCGGCATAGGGAATACATCCAAGGTCATCAAGGCATTTAGCTTCCTAAAGTCTATACACAGATGCAGTGACCCGTCAGGCTTGGCCACCAGCACAATGGAGCTATGCCAAGGGCTACAGGATGGTCGTATAATTCCCTGTCCCCGCATCTTCTTTATCTCCTGACGTATTTCCTGCTGCTAGTGCTGGGGTATCGGCCTCCACCTTTCCCTAACCAGTGCGCCAGGGGGTGTTCTGATCTCATGTTCAATTTCCGTCACTTGTCCCGGGGTTTCTTGGAACACTGCCCAGAAATCCTCTATTAAGTCAAACAGCTCCTGTTGTTGCTGGATATCCAGCTCTTTGCCCATTTGCACTGATTCTTCCCCTATGGATTTGCTTAACCCAGGGCAGAGTGGTCACAGGTCTTCCCCCGTCTCCTGTTCTTGTGCCATCCAGCCCTGTGGGGTTTTCCACTCCTTAAGAAGGTTCACATGGTAAATTTGGCATTCCCGGCGGTGGCCCGGCTTGAGCAATTCATAATCCACTGGCCCCACTTGTCGAACTACTGTAAACGGGCCTTGCCACATTGCCAGCTGTTTGCTTGAGGAGGCCTGAAGCGACACCAAAACTATATCTCCTGGCCGGAAGGTCCGGGTTCTTGTTTCTTATTATAGTGGGTTTCTTGTAGCTCTTGGGTGGCCCTCAAATTTTGGCTGGCAATCCGTTGGGCCTTGTTGATCCAGTCCTGCAATTTTTGGCGGTATCTTTCCGCAGATACTCCTAACCCTATCGGCCATTCCCATTCTTCCCTGACAACCTGTAACAGCCTCCTGAGGTTGTGACCGTATACTAACTGGAATGGGGAATACTGCGTCGATTCTTGCGGGGCGTCCCTCAAGGCAGACAACAATGGCGTTAAGATGGTATCCCACCTCTGGGGGTCTTCCTGCGAGCAACGCCTGAGCAACCGCTTGACTGTCCCATTTAATCTCTCCATTAGACCATTTGTCTGGGGATGGTACACCGATGTCTTCAACTGGGTGATGCCAAGGGTTTTACACAGGGCTTTCATCATGCCAGACATGAAATTTGTTTCCTGGTCCGTGAGTATTTCACATGGTATGCCAACCCACGCTATCCATTTGAGTAATTCTTCCGCTACTTGCGTTGCTGTAATGGACCTCAGAGGGACAGCCTCCGGGAACTGGGTGGCATAATCCACCAAAACAAAAATATATTGATAACTGTTGTGTAACTTTGGGAGAGGGCCCACTATGTCCAGTGCAATTTGGGAGAACGGTGTCTCTATTATCGGCATAGGGTGCAACAGTGCCCTAGGTGGCCTCTTGAGCCCTTAGGCACTCCAGGCATGCGGCCCCCCAACTTTCCACGTCCTCTTGCAGACGTGGCCAAAAGAATTCTTGGACCAGCCTAGCCCAAGTCTTGGTGCATCCTAAATGGCCTCCCACTGGGGAGTCATGAGCCAGTCTCCACACAGAGGCGGAGTAAGGACGGGACCACTAACTGTTTCCCTTTCAAGGTGCCCTCCTCGCCCCGTTGGACCCGATGTGATAACCCCCCGATTACCTCAAAAGCGGAATGACTTCGCGATGTTCCTTCCCCGGAGTCTTCGGTCCATAGTCGCTGGAGTTCCAGGTCTTCTTGTTAGGCCCAACGGAACTGGGCTGCACTAACCATTTGCTCCAGGTTAATGCTGCCTGATGCCATTTCACTCGGGTGAGATGGGCTGTCACCAGCCCAGCCTTTTCCCCTCCAAAGCCGCTTCCTTTCTTCCTCTGTAGCTCGTACCTGTTTGAGTACTGTGGAATCATCCCCATCCTCTCCCGAGAATCATTTCACAGGCTAAGGCAGGTGCCAGTCCGACCCGCAGCTAGCCACAGAACTCCATGACCCTAAACAGCAGATAACAACTCCGAAAACGCATCTCGCCGCCCAGTATACACATCATGGTTATGGGTCCAGCGTCCTTGCCCCCCATCCGCGGGGCGAGATCTGAGCAGAGTAGGGACTGGGAACACCCTGTATCCAGAGTTGCTCTGATTGCCTTGCCCCTGATCCAGGCGGTTACTACGAGGCAGTTCCATCCTCCTTCTTGTGCGGTGAACCCAAAACTGAAATCTGTGAGCTCTCCCCTCTCCGTCTCTTTGCCTTTCTCACGGGGCAGAGTATATCCAGCTGGCTCGTGGCCCAACTCTCTTAGGCCCAAACTGCATTCACAGGAGATGTGCCCCATTCGCCCACAGTGATAGTACACCAGCCCTCTCGATGATCCTCTTCTCAAGCCAGTCCACCTCTCCACTTCACTCATCAGGCTCTTCTTCAAGGCTCGTGAGCCTCGCCCATACCCTCTCTCACTTTCTGAGTTAGCGAAGGCATCAGCCAAGTGGAGGGCCTCCTCACTGGTCCACGGTTGGTGTCTCCATACCCATCTCTGGGTGTCTTCTTCCAAGTCCCAGAGAAATTGCTCTAATAAGATCAGGTCCATCACCCCCTCCCAATCAAACTTGTCGACCGGTAACCATTTATTAAGCGAATCTCGCAAAGACTGCAACAAGCCATGGGGTCGCTTACCTTCTTTTGGTTTTCGTGCTCAAAATGCCTGCCTCTAACTTTCTGGGGAAATTTCCAGCCTATAGAGGATCGCTGCCTTGACAGCCTCATAATCTCGGGCATCCTCCCTTGACAGGGCCTGGTAGGCGGCTTGGGCCTGGTCTATCACCAAAGTGCCTAGCTGGTGGCCCCACTGACTACGATCCAGCCCCGTCTGGATAGCGGTCCTCTCAAAGGCTTCTGTGTAAGCTTCAGGATCATCTTCCCTTGTCATTCGGGGCATCTTGAATAGAGCAACATTACACTGCATCCACTCTTGCTGGTGTGCTACTTGCAACTATTACACCTCTAGCACTTGCCCTATGGCCTGAATAGCCTGTGTAAGTAACTCCACATGGGCTATCGCTGGCAGTTGCATCTCTGCTTTCCCCGGGTCATGATCTCTGTCCCACTGATGCTGAAAGTTTCCCAGCCAATGCACCACTGTGATACATGGGGCCTTGTGTCTTGTGCTGCCTGCCAGGTGTGTAGCCCCTCCCCTCAACTCTTCAGCCACGACTTGATGTTATGCTATAAAGAGAGAGGGTTCAATGGAGATCATCTTCCTGGGAGGGCTTTCCCGGGAAACAGCAGTACTCACAATTTTGGCATGATATTCCATGGGGCTCCACCTCCCCTACACCCCATCCACTCGCCAGCCGGATGGGCATCAGCCCAATGGTGGTTTAGCCTTGCGGGCTTGACCACATCTTGCTTTGGGAGGAATCCCACATCCAAGTGGGCTCAGTTGGTACTTGTCCCTCCTGCCTCGAGGCGTAGCCTTCCCTCCCTCAAAGCTGTCAGGCTATCTAGGCGTGATGTTGAGCCTACTGCAGTGCCTCTGAGTAGGTCGCTTTGTTCTTACACCGCTTCTCTCTATCACTCTTATTTTTCCTTTTTTTTAAAGAAATATACTCCTGGGGAGAAGAGGGATGTGGAGCTGTCTCCTTTCCCCCAGCCTCCTACAGGGGGCTCAAATGCCTCCCCTGCTCTGCCTCCTGGTGCTGCACTGCCTGTGCTGCTCCTCTCCCATGCATGAGCCTCAGCATGTCTGGCGTGCTGCACACCAGCTCTCTCTCTCTACGGCTCTCCCCCCGCCCGGGTTCTGGCGGGGCTTTTAAACTTTCCCACGGTGGCCGGCACAGCCGCCGTGATTGATCCAGCTGTTCCCCGCCCAGGAAACAGCTAATTAAGCAGCCGGCGTAACTCTGGCTCACGCAGCCACAGCCGTGGTCCCTGCTTCTACTCTGGCCCCCCAGTAGGAGATAAGTTTTCCCCCGGGGGGGCTGTTTCTGGGGTTTGGGGCCTACAGGGATTACCCTCTCCCCTTTGGAAGCCTACGGGGGCACCTCGCTGCCACACTCCATGTATCTCCATATATCTGCATCTCTAGAGATAGAGAGAGATAGCAATAGAGATAGCGAGATATAGCTATAGCAAGATATTGGGATGGGGATAGATAGAGATGGAGATAGATGTATATAGAGATGGAGATAGATAGATGTATATAGAGATGCAAATAAATTGATGGAGAGAGAGAGATGTAGAGATATATATGTATAGAGAGATTGATGTAGAGAGATATTGTGACAGAGATACAAAGAGATAGATAGATAGATAGATAGATAGATAGATAGATAGATAGATAGATAGATAGATAGATAGATAGATAGATAGATAGATAGATAGATAGATTCCAAACTTCTTTAAGGTTGTAAATATATCAATAAAAGATTGTTTTCTACTCATGCCTACATATAGTGCCGTTTCATTGTAATCATTATATAATGCTGATTTGGGGGGTTTTGTCAGAGAATTTGGGATTTTTTTTAATCAGACAAAATCAGGATCCCTCATCGTCATTTAAATAAATTATGAGTGTTTATTATTTCATCTAATCTCTAACCAGACATCCTGCCTCTCTCTCTCTCTCTCTCTCTCTCTCTCTATATATATATATATGCAACTTCGCCTTGGTTCAAGTGACTTCTCTGCAGCTTCCTATTTTCAGCTCCTCCCATAAACTTACATAATGAACTTCCAAAAAGGAGAGGGAAAGGGACCAGAAAATACTGTGCTCTAACTGATCCTTGCCAGAATAATGAACCATAGGGTGTTATTAAAAGCTGGGAAAATTATGTTTGTACCAGGCAGGTAAAAACATGACTTAGAACCACAGCTGTTGTGACTCCCCAGCTGTCTTGAGCTGTGCTTCAATGCAGCTGGGGAATTAACCCATTAAGTTGTATAATGAAAAAATAATAAAGTAATAAATTGCACTAAGCCATAGGAATGAAAAATACTATTGATATGAGAATGTCATACCGGGTACAGGTACACTATTTTCTGGGTGCTGCTAGATTTAGAAGATTAAAAGGTAGTAACAATATCTGTGCACAAAACCTACAATAAGGACCTAAGTTTGTATCCACTCAAACCTGTGGGACTCATTTTTCCATTTACCTGAAAAACAGTAGGATTGGCCCATAATTCTTTAAAAATTACAGACAAGGTTTTTTGGGTGAATCTGATATTTTTTATTAGACCAACTTAAATAGTTGGAAAACAATTATTAAGCAAGCTTTCGGGTTCAAAAACCCTTCGTCAGGGTAAGGAAGTTTCTGCAGCTGGTGTGTGCTCTTCCTGGATGGAATAAAAAGTAAAGAAGCCAGAGGCTGGGCTGGTATGCATACAAGATAGGTACTCAGTGAAAATGTAGATTGAGGAGTCAATGGGTGAGAGACAAGCTGGGGCAGGTGGGGAAGAAAGAAGGGGGATGAATAGTGGAGAGATACCTGGGGAGTCAGATGTCAGGCAGGTTATAATGTGTCATAAATCCAATGTCTATTATATTTAGTCCATGATTTTTAGTATCCAGGAGGCTGATGAAGTGCAGTTCATAGGCTCGTCTCTGGGAAGTGTTTTGTAAGTTTCCTTTGAGGATCAGGACTAAGAGACTGGAGAGAGAGTGGTTTTCTTGTGAGAATTGTGCCCCCACAGGTAATTGGGTATTTCTGTATTTGATAGATTTCTGGTGTGCATTCATTCTGGTGCGCAGTTGTTGTTTGGTCTCTCCTACATATTTTCCATCAGGGCATTTGGTGCATTGGATAATATATATTACATTTCTGGAGGTGCAGCTGTAAGATCCAGGAATGCTGATGGCTCTGTTGTGGGGTGTAGTAATTGTGGGGGTGGTGGAGATGTGTTGGCAAGTTTTGCATTTCTTGTCATGGCACGGTCTGGATCCTTTTGGTGTGTTCTGGGCTTGAGGAAGTTTGCTTCTGGTGATGAGGCTGGCGAGGTTCAGTGCTTGTTTGAAGGCTAGGATGGGTGGCTCTGGGAAGATCTTTTTAAGAATAGCGTCTCTTTCTAGTATGGGTTGCAATTGTTTGAGGATTTTCCATACAGGTTCGAGGGAGGGGTAATATGTCATAACCAGCGGTATGCAATTTGTGAGGGGTTTTCTTCTGTACTGCAGCAGTTCTTCACATGGTATCTGGGTGACTCTTTCAAATGTGTGATCTATCTCTCTGGAGAAGTGTCCTTGTTGGGTGAAAGCCTTCTTAAGATTGGTGAGGTGGCAATCCCTCTCTTCAGTGGGTGCTCTCTTCAGTGCAAATTCGGTGGTATCTGAGGGTATACCAAGCAAAACGTTTCCTAATAAGTATAGTGTAATGTCTCTCACACTGCACAGACTATGGTCAGAGCTCTTTGTCATCAAACTGTGGCAGCGAGAAGCCCCCACAGGCACCAAGGGGTTTGGAGGTAGCCCCAAGTGCCCCTGTGGTAAATAAACAGGCCCCCCCCACCCCAGTAGACTTACCTCTGGGGGTGGGACCTGAAACAGACACAGAGCCACAGCTGCAGCTGCACAAGCCGGCATTAGGCCAGCTCTTCAAACAGATGATCCGTGGGTGGGGCGACACCTAGCTGATTAAGGCAGTTGATGCCACCACCGCGGGAAGTTTAAAAGCCCTGCTGGAAACCAGTAGTGGCGGAAGGTGGGGAGGAAGCACAAGCCAGAGAGGAGCACAGAGGTCAGGCGACCCCAGCAGCTCCATATGCTGTAAGAGCAGCCGAGCCAACACTGCCCCCACTACTAAGGTGGGTGGGGCAGTGTCAGGCATTGGGCTGGGGACGGACTATCCCCAGCCTCACAAACTCAGAGTTTATTGGAAGCGTCCCTCTCCCGTGCAAGGGAGGGAAGGACGCCAAGAAACTAAGAAGCGCAGTCCTTTGGGATCAGGGACTGCGGCTCCAGTAACACTAATATCGAGGTGACCGGCCAGTTGTGTGAAGCAGACACCAGACCCCCATAACAAAGGGGGCTCACGGAGATTAGCGAAGCAACAAGGGACATCCAAACGGTTGGCGAGTGATTGGGTTGTAAGGGAGGCGGAGCGCCGAGGAACACCATGGCACAAATGTGAGTACCTCTGTCACTGGGTCACCTGGGAAGAGGACCACCATTGAACCCCTCCTTTATCCAGTAACAAGTCATGGCAGGCGAGTTGGGGGGCGCCCCAGTCAAGGTGGGGCGGTACGGTACTCACAGTGCCCACTGGAGACGCCACAGTAGTGCATTGGCTGGAAACGGAAATTTTTATGTTAGCGGATCAGTGATCCCAACCCAAATTGAAGCAGACATGCAGGTGCCAGCTATAGCTTATGCGAAGCTTCTGGCGTAAGCCATCCAAGCGATAGGGCAGGTGCTTGAAATACACCAACTGCAGGGGGCCCACCAGCAGGAGTGGATGCAACATAATGCCGCCCTGTTTAAGACGCCGTGGATGACACAGGATGATGACCCCGAGGCCAACATCAAGTCATTTGAGAGAACGGCCTTCCAGAAAGGGCTAGATCACACTCAGTGGGCACACCAGTTGGGTGCGCTAGTGGTAGACCAAGCCCAAGCAGCCTACTGGATCTTGTCGAGGGAGGATGGCCGAAACTATGATACGGTGAAGGCCGCAATCATGTACCAGCTCGAGATTTCCCAAGAGAGCCATAGGCAGGCCTTCCGAGCCCAAAAATCCAAAGAAGTCAGGAGGCCTCTGTGCCTGCCTCTGCTCCACTAGGCATTCTCGGGCCGCTTTTGCCCATGCAGTTGACCGGGTTTGCTCCGGGCCTGCAAGAGGACCCCCAAGGGTGCCTCGAATGGTGTCAGAAGACCCCCTAAACTCGCCTGCCACGACTTTGAATGGATCCTCAGTGGAGGGGGTCCCCTTCAAAGCAGCCTCCAGGGCGTCACGCCTTCAGCGGGCACTCACAGGGCTCCGACGCCTACACCCCGGCCAAACGCCACCTTCTGCCGCGGATCTCCTGGTCTTCTTTTCTTACTGGCCCCTCCTTGTCTCTTCCCTTGGACTTCCTGTAGTCCCAGCTCAGCGGGACCTGGCGGCCTAGGCTGGGCTCCAGTATGAGGGCTAAGAGGCCCTTGACACCTGCAGACCCTATCCTATTCCGACATCCGTGGTGCCACCATGTGTAAAAACGAAAACCCCACCACCGTGCCTGCCGGGGAGGTATAACCACCGGGCATGAAAGCCCCGAGGAAAGTAGCGAGCCCTAGCCCAAGGAGCCCTGCAACTGCCCAGTGCCTCAGAGCCCCCTAGACGGCTCCCCTCTGGGGACGTTGCTGCAGCCCCCTGAGGTCCTGTAGCCCTGGCCGGCTCCTCCGGCGGCTCCTTTGTCAGTTTCTCCCCCTGGTACCTCTGTCAGCTCCTTTGCCAGCTCCTTCACCGGCTTTTTCCCCGGCTCCTCTGCCGGTTCCTTTCCCAGCTCCTCTGCCAGTTCCTTCACTGGCTTCTCTACCGGCTCTCTCGCCGGTTTCTCTGCCGGCTCTCTCGCCAGTTCTCTGCTGGCTCTCTCGCCGGTTCCGCTGCTGGTTCCCTCATTGGCTTCTCTGCCGGCTCTCTTGCCGGTCTCACTGCCGGTTCCCTCACCGGCTTCTCTGCTGGCGTTTTTTCCGGCTTCTCCGCCAGCTCCTTTGTAGTTGCAGCTCTCGCCACTTCCGCAGCGGCCGCAACTCGCACCGCCTCGGGCAGACAGACCCCGCGGGTGCAAGCTCCTGACCTCGGGTTTTCCCACAGGCTTCCTGGTCTTCTGCCCCCTGCCTGTGCCCCCGGGGCTGCACTTTATTCCCGCCAGGTGGCGTTTCTCGCTGACGTCACCTGGCCCCAGCTGAATATGAGCGCGGCTAATGAATTGCGCGGATGGTTTTCCGGCGTGCACTCCTCTGCTACCTCTGGCTCCTGTAAGGGGTAAGTATGGGGTTTCTTCCCGTTTGGTTTTGGCCCGGGGTTTCCCCATAGCCCCGGTGTCCCTGGGACAGCCTCGCAGTTTGCTACAGTACCTGCGAGACACACTCAATAAATGACTTCCCGCAGGCCAGTTTGACCAGCATGGTATCATTGACCAAGTCCTATTGGAACAATTCCTTTGGGACCTGGAGGAAGACACCCAGGTGTGGGTAAGAAGGCACCAACCCCGGACCAGTGAAGAAGCCCTCCATCTCGCAGAGGCTTTTGCCAACTCACAGAACGAGCATGGTCGTGGGTGAGGCCTCTGTCCCCCAATTGGGAGCACAACTCAAGAAGAAGAAAGGAGGATAGGTCCGCAGAAAGGGATGTCAAGGGGTGTAATCTGCTACTGCTGTGGCCGGACCGGCCATATTGCAAGGGAGTGTGGACTGGGCTTTAGTGAACTGGGTCGCGGATTGGCAACATCCACCCTGCCTTGAGAGAGGGCGAAGGAAGCTGACCAAGGCAAGCCCATGGATTGCAGTTTTGGTTCTACCTCACAAGAGGGAGGCTGGGATCCCCTGGTCGTGACAGCCTGGATCAGGGATCGACCGGTACGAGCAACCCTGGACACGGGATGCTCATGGTCCCTGCTCCACGCTGATCTGGCCCCTAGAATGGGGGTGAGGGAAGCCAGACTGTTGGTGATGACCTGCATCTTAGGTGGCGAGATGCGCTTTGGGAGCTGCTAACTCCCCCTGAAGGTAATGGAGTTCCAAGGCGAGCTGTGGGTCGGCCTGGTTCCAGCGTTGGCCTGTGAGATGATCTTGGGCTAAGAATGGAAACTGTTTTTACACGGTACTACAATGTGTGCGAGTGACCAAGGAGGAGAGAAAGCGGTTAAGAAACGGGGAGGGCTGGGCCAGAGAAACCGCCCCCCCCCCACACACACACAGGGTGAACTTGTCCGGGACAGCATTGACATGGACCAGGTGGCAAGTGCTGCACAGTTCCATCAGGCACAACAGGAAGACTCAGAGCTGCAACAACTAGTGACAGAGGACCCAGGAGAGGGGATATCCAGGAGCCACCCTGACTTTGAGGTAATGGGGGGACTACTATACCAGGTCCAGAGGGGTCAGAAGGGGACAGCAGAAAGGTGGCAGCTAGTGCTTCTGTCCCTGCTCCACCAACAAATTTGGAGAATGGCACACAACTTACCACTAGGCAGTCGTTTAGGGTGTACCAAAACCAGGGCAAGACTAGTCCGGGACTTCTTTTGGACCCATCTGGAAGAAGACATAGAGAAATGAGGTGCAGCCTGTCCAGAGTGCCAGAGACCCCAGGAACGGAGACCTCAGAGGGCACCTTTGCAACCCATGCCCCTAATTGAAATGCCATTCTCCCGTGTAGCGCTTGACATTGTGGGTCCCCTCCCAAAAATCTCACGGAGGGTACCAATATGTGTTAGTCCTAGTGGATTACGCCACGCGGTTTCAGGATGTGGTTCCACTTAGATCTATTACGGCTACTCATGTGGCAGAAGAACTCCTAAAGTGGATTGCCTGTGTGGGAATCCCATGAGAAATACTGACCAGGGGACAAATTTTATGTTGGGCATAATGAAGGCTCTTTGTAGCACCCTGGGCACCTGAAAAAAGTTGGTTTATCACCCCCAGGCTAAAGGCTTAGTGGAGAGGCTAAATGGAACCATCAAAAGGATGCTCAGGCATTGTGCACAAGAGGACCCCCGTAGATGGGACACCATATTGACCCCACTATTGTTTGTCCTATGAGATGCACCCCAAGAGTTGACGTAGTTCTCACCCTTTCAGCTAGTATACAACCACAGTCCTACAGGACTATTACAGATTGTCTGAGAAGAATGGGAAAGAACAGTGGGACCAGAAATGGTAGCCAAAAGGTACCGATAGGAGCTACAAGATTGCATAAACAAGGCCCAGCGGATCGCTTGCCAGAATCTTCAAGTCATGCAAGAACAGCAGGAGACCCAGGATAACCGAAGAATGAAACCCAGAACATTCCAACCAGGGGACATGGTATTAGTCTCACTTCCAGCTTCAATGAGGAAGCATCTCGCAATGTGGCAAGGCCCATTTAAGGTGACCCATCAGGTTGGTCCAGTAGATTATGAGGTAACTCAAGACTGGACACCGCCTCAAGTGCCAAATTTACCATGTCAACCCCCTCAAAGAATGGAGGGCTTCACAAGGCCGGCTGGCACAACACGGGGAGACGGGGGAGGAGTTGGGCCCCGCCTGCCCGGAGTTAGGGAGATCCACACAGAAGGGGCAAGTGCAGCTGGGGGAAGATTTGAATGCCAATCAACAGCGGGAACTGGAGGGGATGATAGAAATCTTCCTTGATGTGTTCCAAGAAACCCTGGGATAAGCACAAGGAATCAAACATGAGATCAGGACACTACCAGGCACACTAGTCAGGGAACGATGGAGGCCTATACTCCAGCGATTACAAGAGGAAGTATGACATGAGATAGAAAAGATGCGGAAGCAAGGAATCATCCGGCCATCCTGAAGTCCATGGCGCAGTCCAATCATACCAGTGACCACACCTGATGGGTCACTCTGCCTGCGCATTAATTTCTGAAAATTGAATGCATTAGCGAGCTTCAATGCCTTCCCCATGCCTCATATTGCCCACCTCATCGAGAAAATCGGGAAAGCAAGGTATATATCCACCATCAACTTAGGCAAAGGGTACTGGCAACTGTAGGTTTATACAGCACTTTGTGGAACTTGCCGCACCCCTCACAGATGCACTCAGAGGACGGGTGTCAGGGTCGCTAAAGTGGACGTCCAAGATGAAAGCTTTGAGGATCTGAAAGAGGCTATGTGTCATGACGTGGTGGTTCATACTCCTGACTTCTCTGCCTCTTTTGTTTTACAGACCGACACATCTGGCAGTGTCCTAGGGGCCATCCTACTGCAAAGATGCAGGGAAGGTGAGCACCCGGTCACATTTGCAAGCTGCAAACTCAGCCAAGCTAAGACCAGGTATGCCACGATAGAGAGGGAGTGCCTAGCCATACACTGGGTGATATAATATTTTAAATATTATTTGATGGGCTGGGAGTTCCTGCTTGTGATGGATCATGCCCCACTGCAGTGGTTAACGAAAAAGCAAAGCAAAAATACCCGCATTACCCGCTGGGCACTCACCCTTCAACCTTTCAAGTTCATGGTAATGCACCCCCCAGCAAAGATAACATCGTGGCAGATTTTCACTCTAAATATATCAGTTCAGAGAAACCAGCTGAGGAGGCACACCAAGCACACATAAAAGAACACCAAGCTATTCGGGAGGCGCTACAAGATGTCAAGATATCACAAGGCAGCTTAAGCGGGGAGGTCTCTGGCAGCAAGAAGCCTCCACAGGCACCAAGGGGGCTGCGGGTAGCCCCGAGTGCCCCTGCAGGCCCCCCTCACACCAGTAGACTTACCTCCGGGGGCGGGACCTGAGACGGAGACAGAGCCACGGCCACAGCTGAGCGAGCCAGCATTACGCTGGCTCTTCAAACAGCTGATCCATGGGTGGGGCAACGCCCAGCTGATTGTGGCAGCTGATGCCGCCACCATGGGAAGTTTAAAAGCCCCGCCGGAAACTGGCAGTGGCGGAAGGTGGGGAGGAAGCCCAAGCCAGAGAAGAGCACGGAGGTCAGGCGGCCCCAGTGACTCTGTAGGCTGGTAAGAGCAGCTGAGCTGACACTGCCCCTGCTATTAAGGTGGGGGGGTCAGTGTCAGGCACTATCCCCAGCCCCACAACCTCAGAGTTTATTGGGAGCGTCCCTCTCCCATGGAAGGGAGGGAAGGATGCCAAGAAACTAAGGAGCTCAGTCCTTTGGGATCAGGGACCGTGGCTCCAGTAACGCTAATATCAACGCCGGTTCCCTGAAGCAGATGCCAGACCCCCATAACAAAGGGGGCTCATGGAGATCAGTGGAGCAACAAGGGACATCTAAACAGTTGGTGAGTGGACGGGGTGTACGGGAGGCGGAGCCCCAAGGAACACCATGGCACAAATGTGAGTACCTCCGTCACCGGGTCACCCAGGAAGGGGACCACCACTGAACCCCTCCTATATCCAGTAACAACAAGTCATGGCAGGCGAGTTGGGGGGTGCCCCAGTCAAGGGGGGCAGGGCAGTACTCACAGTGCCTACTGGAGACATCACACAAATATATAGGAGAGAATTCTAAAACAAATTGGTGTGAAGAAGTGAAAGGATATTTAGAAGAAGGAAACAATAGTAAACTGTATTGCTAAATTTACACAGAGGTTAATTTTTCTGGGCAACCAATTTGGGGTATATGGTGAAGGGATTTTCACACTTATATAATAAATAAGAGAGAAAAGAGGGTGTGGCAAGGCACTGTTGGTGCCTGCCACTTTAAGGATTCAGCCAAGCAGCCAGCAGGTGCTTGATTGCGGCAGCCATTTTAGATCTCTGGCCACCCATATTGGCAGAGCAGTTTGCTGCTGGCATAGGAGGCAGTAACATCTTCTAGCTGCAAGGCTGCTTGGAACATCTCTGGAAGTAAGGGCAGGAGCTATAGGGGATGGCTAGCAGTTTCCTGGTCCTGGACATGACCTAAAACTGTGCCCTGCCAGGAGTGGGTGGCCTGGTGGGGCTCTCAGAGGCATAGGAGCCCCCAGGAAATGCCAGGCCAGTTACCACCCTTGTGAAAGGCAGGTTGGGGTGCCTTAATAACCCTAGCTCCCACAACCAGGTGGGTTACCCCATAGAAAGGTCAGGAAGGCGGACACAAGAGAGAGAGAGGGCTATAGACTCATGAGACTGACTTGAAATCCTTCAACTGGTCAATGCTAGAGTCAGGACCGGAAGGGTCAAAGGGTCAGGGTCCCACTGCGAGGGATGCCCAGAGCTGGCTGAGGTCCTGGGGTTCCGACTGGCCTGGAGGTGATGCCAGGGCTTGTGTAGCCAAAGGTCCCGGGGGGACTACACCCATAAGGGGGAACAGATCAGGGAGCTAGGCAGCCGCAAATGAAGGCGGAGTAGGCCGCCTGAGGATAGGAATCTTGCAGGGGTCTGGAATGAAGGATTCTGGGGCCCAGAGTGGGGCCGGTGACATTAACAACTGTGGATACCATCTGCGAGGGCTGCGGTGTAGGGGAGGAATGGAGCCGCAGAATACCCCCTGGCATCGGGGCAAGAAATGGGCAGCCTCCTGCCTAATCAACAACTTAATTAATTAACAACAAGATATGGCAGGTGAGAAGGCAGGTGGTTTGCCCAGAACAGGTGTGTGGGGTGGTTGGCAGACGGGGCCCGAGAAGGCCTCTCTGTTACAGAGGGGTTTAATTTATAACATCTATGAATCTATGGATTTATGAATTTCAAATGAATTATAGAAGCAATTTAAAGCAAAAGAGGAATTAATTTATGAGTCTAAAATGGACTTGTGTCTGTGATTTGGAAGCATGCAGTATGTCACGGGACGGGGTCCTTGAGGATGGCCGTGATCTCCCCAAGGCCCCCTTACCGTGCCAAGTTGGCCCAATGGGCACCCTTGATCCTCGCCCGCCACGTCTTTGATGACAAAATATATATTTGGGAGGCTGCCTTTGACGCCGTCTTGGTCACAGTTAGCTGTACACTCTGACCCTGTGCTTTCCTGGACCCCTGGTAGGTCCAGCTCCAAGATAGATAGTACCACCATTCTCTCGGGGCACCCTAGCCTTATGGGCTATGCGTGGCTCCAGCCACCCCTTTGCCATGCCCCAAGCCTCTCAGATGGAATAGACGTTGTTCTGTCCAGGCCCTATTATAATTCGGCCCCCTTGTCCTCTCTGGCCCCTGCGTGGCCCTGTCTAGCTCTGTGCCCTCTCTGGTGCTCGGGCTCTCCATGGCCCTGGTCTCACTCGGCACTCTCTCTCGCACTTGTCTATGCCGCCCTCTCTCTGGCACTTCTCAAATGCTGCCCCCCTTCTCTGGGGCTTCTCCACAATGCTGCCCTCTCTCTGGGGCTGCTCCACAATGCTGCCCTCTCTCTGGGGCTGCTCCACTGTCCCCTTTCTGGGGCTGGGGTCAGTGCACCCCGAATGCTGCACCCTCACTGGCGCTGGGGTCCCCCCACTGCTGTGGGTCCTCTATGAGGCCTCCTCCAACCCCTACTAGCCTCACCCAAATCACCGGTATTAAACAGTAACACAACGCAAGCCCCTGGGCTATAACATAAACGGAAGCTGCCTGGCTATAACCACGTTCAAGCCTACCAGGGATACTTCACCCTGCAGCAGTGTTAGACGCCAGCTTCGAAACTCAAAACATTTCGAAACTTTTGAAACATTTTGACTGCCCTTGTTTTGTTTCAAGGCTGTTTTGAAGCTTTTCATTTCATTTCAATTTCACTGTTTCAAGCTCAAAATGAGTCGAAATAGCATCAAAACAAAACACCCAGCAAAATTTCACACAGGCCTAATAACCAGTCAACTTGGCACCTGGATGGTGACTTTGTGAGAGAAGAGACAAAAGCAGTTAAATGATGACTTAAGGAACCCAGAGAGGGCCATGGACAAGGCTCAAGGTGAGAATTCTAAAGTTAGACCAGAATGGACCTTTCACCTGAAAAGAAAGGGGCAGGGTATAGGGGAGGTAGAGCCCTGTAGAAGAGCCAACAGCCCACTCAGACCAACCTTCACCCAAGGGATCATCTAATCTTCCCAAGAAAATCAAAACTTCAAGGCATGGCAGGAAAGCAAGAGGACGGGACATAGGTCAGATATGTTCCAACATCAGGGCCATCCCTGGGAGGGGGTGAATCAGGGTGACTGCCCTGAGCCCTGTGTTTTGGGGGCCCTGCAGAGCCAGGTAGAGCAGCCGTGGCAACTCCGCGCTGCCGCTGCCACCACCACCAGCTTTGCATTCAACTGCTCGCCACCCCCTGCCACCAAATCTGCCACCGGCTGCTTCATGTCCAGGGCGCGCGGGGGCCAGACCCCACACAGGCTGATTTGCCCTTGGCCCCGCACCCTGCTCAGGTTGTCTCTGTCCAACATAGTGACTTAAGAATCTACCCATGCTCATAGTTATCTAAATATGAATTCAACTCACATTCAATGTCTTCTGAGAGATGTAGGTTTCACCAGTATTAAATAAGGACAGAGCATGGTCCTAAGAATGAGTCTTTCTGCCAACCTGTATTCAAAAGGGAGAAGAATCTGATTTTAATTATGTTAGCATTTGCCCTAGTAATTATTAGGAACTTTATTTTTAGACCTGAATATTTATAGTGATTTCAGGAAGTATGTTTCATATGTTTTACTCTGGGCTCCACACACCCTAAAACAGGGCTTTGCAGTAAAAATGGTTCCTTGGTCCACACAGTAATAAGAGCCTATCAGAATGCCAGGTAGAGCATGGAAAATGAAAAGCTAGTTGCTCTCTTCCCTTAACCCAGTAATTCTCAACCAGGGTGTCATATCACCCTGGGGTATCTTAAGATTCTCTCAAGGGTGATGCAGGATGCCACACAATGTTAGCACTCTTAGGTGTGCAAACACAATTCACAAGATAAACCCAGAGATTTGAAATAGAAGTCCATAGTATTAAAAATGTTCTGACTTGTGATCTGAGTTCTTTGCAACAGAAAAATTGCTCTAGTATGTTTCTGTGGTCAAAAAAAATGAGTGAAAGCAGAGTTAGCATTTTTCAAGGATGCCTTGAATCTAAAAAGCTTGAGAACCACTGTTCTAACCTGAAACATGTATTTTACATTTCTATGATTATTTAAATTTGTCACAAAATTTGGTGGCAGTCTGCTACAGCCAGAAAAATTTATTCTAAATTTAGATGTACTTACTTCTTTCTTCCCAATAAGCAATAAGATCTTCAATATAATAGTAAGCGCTGGAATGCTGAACATTATGACAAAGCCAAGGTCATTCTTGTAAATTGTTCCTATATGAAAAGCTTTAGGTTTGAAATCTACAATTCTGGTAGCTACTATACAACAAGATTAGGTGTGGTGGGGTGAGGAAAGATAAATCAGTGTTGTGAGTTTTTACAAAATGGCTGCTCCATATGAATTTATAGGGACACATAAAAATACACATTTTTAAAGGAATGTTGTTATAATTATTCTAATCAGCTAAGTTGCAGAGGAAATCTTTATTCAATCTAGATGTCCATAGGCAAATACCCACTTCTGTGGACTAAATTCTATCCTTGATATGTCCTGTGTTATAAGATTGAAGGGTGTAAGTGAGGACAGATTTTAGTCTTGCATAAGTGTGTGAGTTAAGCTAGACCTGCAAAATAAATCACCATCTTTTGTTTTAATATGAACTGGTTAATTTCCTTTATTTCTTGCCCACCATGACTTTGCTGGCATAAGGTACGGAAATAAATACAGTCCTGAGAGATGAAGAAGATACTGTGTCTACAGTTCAACAAAAATAACTCTTATGCACAACTATTATATCTCTCTCAGATAACTAATATCTTAGATATATTTAGTTCCTTCTCTCTTTGAGAGCTCTCAATTTCTTGATTGCTTGTCCCGTTCTCTTCTGCATGAGTCCCAAGCAAATGGCAATTCTATGCCACCTTGTATTTACTACTGATATAAAAATGTGGGGTTCTCTTCTCTTTGTTAATCTTCATACACTCTCATTCCTTTCTCTCTTTTTTTTTTTAAGCCTCTGGGATGTTACCCGATGTATTCAGGTATCAGACTCACCAACTCAGAGGTCTCCTTTGTTACTGCACTTCAAGTTCCTAGGTAAGTCTCTCTCCAGGACCCTTCTTACATTCCCTTCTCTCTGTTGTCTATTGTCTATCTCTTGTAGTCTTTCCCTATTTCTTCTGGGTTGCTTTCTTTTCTTTTCCAGAGCTAATTCTGGGTTACTTCCCCTTTAAATCCTTCCTTCTGTCTGCTGCCTCTCTCACAGCTGGCACTCTCTCCTCCCTTCCTCAGCACATGCTGCCTTTGTTTATATTTTCATCCGGGTCTCTCTCTCCTCCATCTGGGTATCCCTGCCTCTTTCTCTCCTCCGACTGGTTGCTAAGGTAAGTTTTCTGTTTTCCTTCCATCCCCCGGAGTTCTGTGATGGGGCAGACTTGGTGCCCCATCACAATAAGCAAATGAAGCATTGGAATATAAACATATAGTGGCATCTAATGTATCCCTAGAATAGGTGCCTCATATATTTCCTCATTTTTCCCTGACTGCTTTCTCAGACAAAGATATATTGCTACTTGAAGGATTCAGTTCATGCATCCTTTCTTCATCTGAAAAAAAATTGTTTTCTCTTTGCATATACTCCATGGATAAGCTCACTGCTCTGCTTAAAATATTATTTGTTAAGATTTATTATAACTGTTTGGCATTCACTGGCATCCATCTTAAGAAATACTAGCAAAAGGATATTTTGGGAATTGATTTAAAGAGGAATTGAGCAGAACCAGCTTCCATGAGAAGTCAATAGGAGCTGCAAGAACAGCATCTTTGGAAATTAAGCCCTGGTCTTTTTATGGAGCAATCATACTCAACATTCTAGAATTACTTCATTATTTAGCCAATGGATCGTTAAGCCACAGTCTCACTTTAGTCATACACAGATGCTTTATTCTGATGTTCTGTCTTCATACAATAGTATTTTAATGTATTGACAAAGATCACTAAATGAAGTAAAAACCTCAAAACAATTATTTAATGCTTCTTTAACTCCATTTAACATAGTTTTTCTTTTTTTTCCCTTTCCTCAGATCCTGCTGAGGGCAAATAGAAATGTTTTCTTCCTCCTCCCCACTTTAGAGCAGGGATGGGCAAAATACAGCCCACAAGCCAGATCTAGCCCACCAGGTGATTTCATCCAACCTATGGGTGGGCACCCACTAATCAGCCCAGCCCATGGCTGCCCCTGCTGTGCTCCACATGAGGCTGAGCGCCACCTACTCCCACAGGGGCAACACGCTGTGCTCCCACCCTTATGCGCAGGAACGACCCAACCCCAGCCTACACAAATCTTCTGGTCAGGGCTGCCACTGCCGCAGCCACCCAGGGAACTGCTTGGCTCTCCCAGCCTCCAGTGGCTTCTCCTCCTGTCCCTGCTGCAGTGCTCCTGGCAGCAGGTAGGAAAGCAGCAGCAGGTGGGGGAAAGGTGTGGCTGAGCAGAAGCATGGGACTAGGGCTGGGGCCAGTAGGAGTGTGGAGCACGGGGCCAGAGCTGGAAGGAGTGTGGGGCTGGGGCCAACAGGAGCGCGGGGCTCATGCCCAGCTGAAAGGTGGGAGCACAGAGCCCAGGTTGGCAGAAGTGTTGGGCCCATTTCCATCATGCAGGGCTCCCCACAGCTCATGTGCAGCTCCCAGGATTTGTGCAGCAATGCAGGGAAGCCCCGTGTAATGGAGCAAGTGGTCTTCCCCACTCCCTGCTACCACATGCAACTCCAAGGACCCTGCCAGGAGTGGCAGGGAGTCCTGCACAATGGAGCCAGGCTGGCTCAGCCCTGCTCCCTGCTTTCTGATGGAGTCCTGGCAGCTGCTTGTGGCAGCAAGGAGCGGGGCCAAGCCACCAGCTCCATTACACAGACATAATCACACCCTTCCCCACATACATGCACATCCCTTCACCAATCCCACTCCCCCACACACACCCCACCCCAACACACTCGCCACACACCCCTATTCACCCAGACCCCCAACACACCCCACCCCCCAACACATCCCACGCCCTCCTCCCACCCTTTCCCCATCCCACGCCTTCCACACACACCCCGTTACACTTTCAAGGCTTTCTTTGTAACCACAGAGGCCCTGGAAACATTTCCAACTAATCATGTACTGCAGAAGCTACAGTTTTAAGAAAAACACAAAAATAATTAATTTTGTCATAAAACTGAAAAAGTTAGCACACTGCCAGAGCAGTAGAGAGAACTGGATTCTAAACCTTTAGGCCTTGCTCCTGCAATTGACTCTGCTCAGACAGATCCTTGTGCCCTTGTGAAGCCCTACTGATGTCTTGGAAGCAAAGATTATCTTTTAATATGGTTTGTATGACACCCATTGGAAAGGACACTAATCCTGAGTAAAGCCTCTCAGGGCAACTATTTAACTAACAGCATACCCAAGAGAACAGACCCTGCTCTTATTTATATCTGTGAACCCGACTACATTTTTCAAGAAACAGGAAAGTAAGGTACATATTTTAACATTGTGGGTAGCTGACCATGGAAACAAGTTAAGCAGGCCATGACAATTTTTAAATAAAGATTGAACATTTTCCTAAAAGAGATGCTCCATTTCCCATAAGAATAAATTCAACAGATTCAAGGCCTAGTGTCATACAGGATGTGTCAGAATAGATCATCACAGTGTTCTCTTCTGGTTTTATAGTCCATGAAATTGAGAGAAGAATTTGGTCCTGCATGCTTGTAATTAAACTTTCCACATAGTGTGTGGATCTACTCCAAGACCCACAGGCAATACTGCAGGTTGGATGATGGGAGCAATCATGGGCCTATCTTTGATAAGCCTGCTACACTCCATTTAGGACAGAAACTGAAGGGTAACTGAAGGGTAATATGTGTAATCCATTTTTAAAAGTATCTCCATTCATAGCTGTTGAGAAAAAACAAATAGCAAAAAGATTCAATCCTGCAAACGTTCAAGCATTTCCTTAGCTTTTTTCATGTGAATTCTCTTGTTGATTTCAATGGGACTTTTCATAAGAGTCAAGTTGTTTGGAACTGGCAAGAGTCACAAGGTGGAATCCTGGTTCTGTTGAAGTCAATAGCAATACCCCCCCGCCTCGTTCAGCGACATCAGGATTGAGGCCTTAATGAGAAGAGGGACAAATTAATGCATGCAGTGCTACAGTTGATGACTCCTATAGTCTTAAGTCATAAGACTATCAAGAAAAATCATATGTGATTTTTAAACAATCAGGTGTGCTGGTAAGAAGGTGTCCATAACTGGGGGGGGGGGGTGAAAACACAGGAAAAAGCTAAGTAATCTTTTTCAAAGCTCTTAATTTTAATTGTTTATACATTCATTTAATGTTTACTATTTCTACTGATTTCCTTACTTTGTAAAAATTGTAATGGTAAAATATTTACCAGAAAAAAAATAGGAAGTAAGAAGTGTAAGAACTTGGAAGAACTCCAATAAATATTTTCTTTCAGTCACTGATATTGTATTAATTTACTACAATGAGAATTGTTTCTTTGGTATGGGAACACATATTAGAAGATATTAACTTGCAAATTAATTTAGCATATTTATTCAGTCAAGATTAGTGGAGTGATGTAGAAGTTATCTTGTTGTAACTCTGAGTATTACCAAAAATGTTCACCCAGGGAACCATGTCATCTGCTAACCACTGATATTGGTTGCATTCCAGTGCAATCCCAATTGATTAATTCAAAATTTTCAAAGTTATTTAGAGATGCCGAAAGCTAAACTACAGGCACCGCTAACATTTCTTTATCTGCTGTTGTGAGTGCTATCGATTTTTAGACAAAGCTCTAAAACCTAATAGCATCTAGATTGAAGGCAGTGAAATAACTAGAGCTACTGACATCAGCAGCTTACTAAATAGATGAAAAACATAGTAAAATATTCCACAACAAATTATGTTCTGTTTACTACTTGGAGACCATCCAATTTCAGTGAACGTTTTAAGGCTTTTTTGACATCTTCCTTTGGTAGCACCAACACAGCAGAGATAGGAAGGAAAGGAAAGAAGTCAACTCTAAAGAAAATAGAATGAGCTAAAAAGACGCAGATAGAAATAAAGTTTTTTGAATGCAAATTCTTCAGAGTGAAAACTGGTTTCCCAGTAGTCTGTGAAATACTTTGAGCCGCCAATACCAGACTGCAGCCAGCAAGGCCAGCCATACCTTGTCATGCATCCAAAGGTGCATCTCAAGCTGGTCCAGAGAGATGATACTCCCCCTCTGTGTGACTTTGGTCAGGCCGCAGTTGGAGTACTGTGTCCAGTACTGGGCGCCGCACTTCAAAAGGGATGTGGCCAGCCTGGAGAGGGTTCAGAGGAGGGCCACTCACTTGGTGAGAGGGCAGCAGGACAGGCCCTACAAGGAGAGACTGAGGGACCTGAACCTGTTCAGCCTCAGCAAGTGGAGGCTGAGGGGGGAACCTGGTGGCTGCCTACAAACTCATTGGGGGATCAACAGCTAATAGGTAGAGCCCTTTTCTCCCCAGCACCACATGTGGTGACAAGGAACAATGGTAATAGGCTGATGGAGAATAGGTTTAGATTAGAGATCAAAAGGCAATATTTTACAGTTAGGGTGGTCAAAATCTGGAACCAACTTCCCAGGGAAGTGGTCCTCGACCCTACCTTGGGCAAATTCAAGAGGAGGTTGGAGGATCACCTGTCTTGGGTCTTGTGAACCCAGCATTCATTCCTGCCTGTGGCAGGGGGTCAGGCTAGATGATCTGTTCAGGTCTCTCCTGAACCTAGCTACTATGAAACTATGAGAAACAATTAGCTGGGATGATTTGGTCAGCAATGATCCTACCTTGACCAGG
Organism: Alligator mississippiensis; assembly: GCF_030867095.1. Classification (NCBI taxonomy): domain Eukaryota; kingdom Metazoa; phylum Chordata; order Crocodylia; family Alligatoridae; genus Alligator; species Alligator mississippiensis. Next base: position 219,022,507 of record NC_081826.1, read on the forward strand.
GTGCTGGACTCAATGACTTCTTGAGGTCTTTCCCAGTACTGCTTTTCTATAACATTTTGTAAAACAATATTCCAACTATATGCATGTATGTATATCTGTATTTTTATATATAAAAACACTGTAGATTCCATAACAGTATCCAAATACATGTGCTTTGCTTACAATGGAGACATTTTGCCACTGGAATATTGTATTTGCAAACCATTTAACTAATGTGAAACTACAAGCTTTGAAGAAGAGGAAGGAGCCATCCTTTCATTTATACTTATATAGCACCTTGCACAAGAGTTCTCTGATCCTTGATTAAAGCATCTAGGAGCTGCAACAATACAAACAATTAATAACTGTAATAAAGGGAGCAGTTGCACACTTTAAAAAGGGATACGAATCTTTGTATCATTGTATGACCCTGTAGTATTGCAACAGATCATTGGAGGCTGTTCAACATGACAAATATTTATCTAGTTAAAATGCATAACTGTCATTGTTATAACCTCAAAGTAAGTTTTCTTGGGCCATATTTTGCATTCTTTTGTCTCATGTCTTCAGTTGGATTGCTCAGCTGCAAGAGAAAGGCTCTCTGCCCCACTGAATTTACAGTGAAAACAATGTCTACATAGTCCACAAAGCACAGTACAAGTTTACAGGGCTTATAGGTGTGTGTGTGTGTGTGTGTGTGTGTGTGTGTGTGTTATACTATATATATGTACAAGTTTACAGGGCTATATGTACAAGCACAGTATGAGTTTACAGGGATATATATATGTGTGTGTGTGTGTGTACACACACACAGTATATGTTTGCTTGTGTGTATGTATGTGTATATGTACACACACACACACACACACACATATAGTTATATTAAATATGCGTACAAGTTTACAGGGCTATATGTACAAGCACAGTACAAGTTTACAGGGCTACATATATACAGGGTGTTTATAAAGTCCTTGTGCACATGGGAATAAGCAGGAGGAGCTCATCCTCCTGCTCAATGCAAATGATTATGATGTCATAGGGATAACAGAGACCTGGTGGGACTCCACCCATGACTGGACCACGGGTATAGATGGCTATACCCTGTACAGGAGGGATCGTGTAGTGAAAAGGGGCGGGGGTGTAGCTCTCTATGTTAAGGAAAGCTACACATCCCTGCAAGCCGATATTGGCGACCAGGGTGGACGGCTGGAGACCCTCTGGGTTAAAATCCGTGGGGAACACGGCACAGGGGACACAATGGTGGGAGTCTACTACAGACCTCCCAACCAAAGTCCTGAGCTTGACCAGGAGTTTGCCCGGGAACTGGCTGAGGCAGCATGCTCCAGGACCATTGTTGTCATGGGTGACTTCAATTACCCAGACATCTCGTGGGAGGATCACTCAGCAAAATCTGAGCGGTCGCAAAGCTTCCTCTCGTGCGTGGATGACCTCTACCTGACTCAAGAAGTCTATGGGCCAACGAGAGGCAAAGCGCTCCTCGACCTGGTACTGGCTACTGGGGATGACCTAGTCGGTGACCTAGTGATTGATAGGAAGCTGGGTGACAGCGACCACGAGCTGATCACCTTCACCATCCGCCAAAAAGCTGGCAAGTCAGTCAGCAACACGGAAGTCCTTGACTTCAGGAAAGCCGACTTTGACAAGCTCAGGAGGCTTGTCAGTGAGGCCCTAAGGGACCAGGACCACAGGGAGAGGGGAGTTCAAGAAGAGTGGTTGCTACTCAAGGGAGCGATCCTCAATGCACAAGCTAAGTCTATTCCATCTCGGAGGAAAGGCAGCAAGAGGTCACAGCAGCCCCCCTGGCTCTCCAGGGACCTAGCAGGCCTCCTGAGCCTAAAAAGAAAGGACTACGAAGGATGGAGGATGGGAGTCACCTCCAAGGAGGATTATTCTGCACTGGTCCGGACCTGTAGGGGGCATACCAGGAAAGCCAAGGCTGCAACTGAACTCCAACTACCTTTGAGCATCAAGGACAATAAAAAGTCCTTTTTCAGATATGTGGGGAGCCGGAGGAAAAGCAGGGGCAACACTGGACCCCTGCTGAACCAGATGAGGCAACTGACAACTGACGCCCAGGAAAAAGCCAACCTATTAAGGTACTTTGCGTTGGTCTTTCATCAGTCCCATGCCCGCTACGGGACAGGGAAGTCCGGGTGAGGGTGATCCCCTGCCCTCCACTAATGCTGACTTCGTGAAGGAACATCTTAAGCTGGATACCCTTCAAGTCAGCTGGCCCTGACAATCTTCACCCCAGGGTACTCAAGGAGCTGGCAAGCATCATGGCCCAGCCTCTAGCACGGATCTTTGAAAACTCTTGGCGCTCTGGTGTAGTGCCCGAAGACTGGAAGAAGGCCAATGTGGTGCCTATCTTCAAGAAAGGGAGGAAAGTGGATCCGGCTAACTATAGGCCCATTAGCCTGACTTCTATCCCGGGGAAGATCTTAGAAAAGTTTATTAAAGAGGCCATCCTTAATGGACTGGCCGACGCCAACATCTTAAGGGATAGCCAGCACGGGTTTGTTGCGGGTAGGTCTTGCTTGACCAATCTCATTTTCTTCTACGACCAGGTGACCTATCACCTGGACAAGGGAGAAGAGATTGATGTCATATATCTTGACTTCAAAAAAGCCTTCAATCTGGTGTCCCATGATCGTTTCTTGGAGAAACTGGCCAATTGTTGCCTTGGGTCCTCCACGATCCACTGGCTGGAAAATTGGCTCCGGGGTCGGACCCAGAGGGTAGTAATTGATGCAAGTCACTCATCGTGGTGTCCTGTGACAAGTGGGGTCCCCCAAGGCTCTGTCCTTGGACCCATACTGTTCAACTTCTTCATTAATGATGTGGACACTGGAGTCAGAAGCGGACTGGCCAAGTTCGCCGATGACACCAAACTTTGGGGTAAAGCATCCACGCCAGAAGACAGGCGGGTGATCCAGGCTGACCTGGACAGGCTCAGCAAGTGGGCGGACGAGAATCTGATGGTGTTCAACGCCGATAAATGCAAGGTTCTCCACCTTGGGAAGAAAAACCCGCAGCATCCTTATAGACTCGGCAGTGCTATGTTGGCTAGCACTATGGAAGAAAGAGACTTGGGGGTCATCATTGACCACAAGATGAACATGAGCCTGCAGTGCGATGCTGCGGCTAGTAAAGCGACCAAAACGCTGGCTTGCATCCATAGATGCTTCTCAAGCAAATCCCGGGACGTCATTCTCCCCTTGTACTCGGCCTTAGTGAGGCCGCAGCTGGAGTACTGCATCCAGTTTTGGGCTCCACAATTCAAAAGGGATGTGAAGCTTGAGAGAGTCCAGAGAAGAGCCACGCGCATGATCAGAGGTCAGGGAAGCAGACCCTACGATGACAGGCTGAGAGCCCTGGGGCTCTTTAGCCTGGAAAAGCGCAGGCTCAGGGGTGATCTGATGGCCACCCATAAATTTATCAGGGGTGACCACCAGTATCTGGGGGAATGTTTGTTCACCAGAGCACCCCAAGGGATGACGACTAGGTCGAATGGTCATAAACTACTACAAGACCGTTTCAGGCTGGACATAAGGAAGAATTTCTTTACTGTCCGAGCCCCCAAGGTCTGGAACAGCCTGCCACCGGAGGTGGTTCAAGCGCCTACATTGAACACCTTCAAGAGCAAACTGGATGCTTATCTTGTTGGGATCCTATGACCCCAGCTGACTTCCTGCCCTTTGGGCAGGGGGCTGGACTCGATGATCTTCCGAGGTCCCTTCCAGCCCTAATGTCTATGAAATCTATGAAATCTATGAAACTTTAAACTTTAATAACTTTGGATGTACACACAATAGAAGAAAACTGTAAATGGCAATTGAAAGCATAATTCATTAAGTTTTAACACAATGCAGCTCTAATTTCTAGACTTCAACATAACTGCCATCTTTTGTGATACATCATTCACTCCAATTTTCCAACTCATAGAAAACATTTTCCAGTTGCTCCTGAGTGATTTCATGAACTGCATTTGTGATCATTACCCTATGCATTGCATACACAATGCTAAAAATGTAGTGAATTATGCTTTCAATCGCCTTTCACAGTTTGCTTCTATCATGTGTACATCCAAAGTTACTAAAGTTTAAAGTTGCACACGGACTTTATAAACATCCTGTATATGTTATTGTAGCAAAGCACTGGGATGTCACTACCCCTTTGACAGAGCAAGCAGCCTGATAGGCTGCTTCCAGGTGGCACAGGAGAGCTAATGAGAGACTCACCTGTCAGGAAGAGGGCTCAGGCTGGAGCTATATAAGCCCACAGCCTGCACCAGTCAGGTAGTCTCTCCCCAAAAACCAAAAAGTGAGGAGTTCCTGGCTGCAGGGCTCCAGAGGGGACCTGGATTTTGGCTGAACAACTCTGCAGGTCTAGGAATGGAGGTAAGTCCCCTGGGCTGAGAAAGAGTGGGTTTCCAGGCAAGTGACCTTCATTTATGTTAAACCCCGAAAGGGATTAAGATGTCTGCCAGAGGGCAGTGATCTTTCTTATTCATTTAAGTTAGACTCGTAGTTTAGCCTTGAGCCCTGCAGGGGCAGGCTTAAAGCCTATTTAGAGAACTGGTAACCCAGGAGCCCTCAGACTGAGGATGTGGCCAAGTGAGGAGTCCAGGAACCTAGACAAAGTCTGAGACCCAAACCATAAGGTTCAAGAGCCCAGGGAAAGGTTTCATAGATTCATAGATGTTAGGGTCGGAAGGGACCTCAATAGATCATCGAGTCTGACCCCCTGCATAGGCAGGAAAGAGTGCTGGGTCTAGATGACCCCAGCTAGAAGCTTATCTAACCTCCTCTTGAAGACCCCCAGGGTAGGGGAGAGCACCACCTCCCTTGGGAGCCCGTTCCAGACCTTGGCCACTCTAACTGTGAAGAAGTTCTTCCTAATGTCTAGTTTAAATCTGCTCTCTGCTAGCTTGTGGCCATTATTTCTTGTAACCCCCAGGGGCGCCTTGGTGAATAAAACCTCACCAATTCCCTTCTGTGCCCCCGTGATGAACTTATAGGCAGCCACAAGGTTGCCTCTCAACCTTCTCTTGCGGAGGCTGAAAAAGTCCAGGTTCTCTAGTCTCTCCTCGTACGGCTTGGTCTGCAAGCCCTCAACCATGCGAGTGCCCTTCTCTGGACTCTCTACAGGTTATCCGCATCCCTCATGAAGTGCGGCGCCCAGAATTGCACGCAGCACTCCAACTGCGGTCTGACCAGTGCCCAATAGAGGGGAAGTATCACCTCCTTGGATCTATTCGTCATGCATCTGCTGATGCACGATAAAGTGCCATTGGCTTTTCTGATGGCTTCGTCACACTGCTGACTCATGTTCATCTTGGAGTCCACTAGGACTTCAAGATCCCTTTCCACTTCCGTGCCACCCAGCAGGTCATTCCCTAGGCTGTAGGTGTGCTGGACATTTTTCCTCCCTAGGTGCAGCACTTTGCATTTCTCCTTGTTGAACTGCATTCTGTTGTTTTCTGCCCACTTGTCCAACCTGTCCAGGTCTGCTTGCAGCTGTTCCCTGCCCTCCGGCATGTCCAATTCTCCCCATAGCTTTGTGTCATCTGCTAACTTGGACAGAGTACATTTCATTCCCTCGTCCAAGTCGCTGATGAAGACATTGAAGAGTATCGGTCCAAGGACCGAGCCCTGCGGGACCCCACTGCCCACACCCTTCCAGGTCGAAACCGACACATCCACCATGACTCTCTGGGTGCGACCCTCTAGCCAATTCTCCACCCACCGGACTGTGTAGTCATCCAAGTCACAGCCTCTTAACTTGTTCACCAGTATGGGGTGGGATACCGTATCGAAGGCTTTCCTGAAGTCTAAGTATATGACATCCACCCCTCCTCCTGTGTCCAGGCGTTTTGTAACCTGGTCATAAAAAGAGACTAGATTAGTCAGGCACGATCTGCCTGCTACAAACCCGTGCTGGTTTCCCCTCAGCATAATTTGTCCTGCCGGGCTCTCGCAAATGTAAGCCTTGATAATTTTTTCAAAGATTTTGCCAAGGATGGAGGTGAGACTGACTGGCCTATAGTTGCCCGGGTCCTCCTTCCTCCCCTTCTTGAAAATGGGGACCACACTGGCCCTTTTCCAGTCCTCCGGGACTTGGCCCATGCACCACGAGCGTTCAAATATTCCCGCCAGTGGCTCTGCACTGATGTCGGCAAGTGCCTTCAGCACCCTCGGATGGAGCTCATCCGGGCCTGCCGACTTAAAGGCATCCAGTTCTTCCAAGTGACTCTGCACCATCTCAGGGTCTACGCATGGTAGTCTGGTGCCTTGCTGCTGCCTCTCTACAACCCCAGTGAGAGACTTGTCGTGCCCCTCGCTTAGGAACACTGAGGCAAAGAACTCGTTGAGGAGTTCAGCCTTGTCCCCCTGTCCATCACCAATTGTTTCTGCCCATTTAGCAGGGGTCCTATTCCTCCCTGGGCCTTCCTTTTACTCCCTATATATCTAAAAAAACAATTTCTTGTTATCCTCAACTTGGGATGCCATCCTCAGCTCCATGGTAGCTTTGGCCCGTCTAAATGCCTCCCTACAAGCATGAGCAGAGGAGGTATATTTGTCTTTGGTGATCTCTCCCTGTTTCCACTTTTTATGTGCTCCCCTTTTGGCCCTTAGGCTGCCCTGGGTTTCTCTGGTCAGCCAAGGAAGCCTCCTGGCCCCTTTCCCTCTTTTTCCCCGCATCGGGATTGTCTCGCTTTGTGCCCGAAGGATCATTTCCTTAAGGCACAGCCACCCTTCTTGGGCTCCCATCACCTCAAGACTCCTACTCTGCAGTGCGTCCTTGACTAATCGCCTGAGTTCATTGAAATCAGCTTTCCTAAAGTCTAGCACTTTCACCCTACTAGTTACCTTACCCACTCGACGTTTTATGAAGAATTCTATTATTAGGTGATCACTGTCCCTCAGATGGCTACCGATCTGTAGGTCCCTTACCATGTCATCCCCCATTGCCAATACCAGATCCAGTATGGCATTCCCTCTAGTGGGACCGTGAACCTCCTGTGTCAGGTGGAGGTCCTGTACACAGGTTAGAAACCTGCGTGAGTGGTGGGACTTTGCAGTCTGCATCTCCCAGCAGATGTCTGGGTAGTTTAGGTCCCCCATGACTACTGCCTCCTTAGCTTTTGTGGTCTCTGAGAGCTGCCTCAGGAGCCCCGAATCTATTTCTTCCCCTTGGTGTGGGGGTCTGTAGCAGACCCCTACCACCAAATCCCTTTCTCCTTGCCCATGTAGCCTAACCCACAATCCTTCTACTTCCTCATCCTTAGATTCTGTCTTGATGAGGGTTGATGTATATTGCTCATTGACATAGAGCGCAACCCCTCCCCATTTTTCCCCACCCTGTTCTTTCTGTACAATCTATAACCCTCAATATGTACTGCCCAGTCGTGGGACGAATCCCACCAGGTTTCTGTTAGCCCTACTAAGTCATAGGTGTTTTGTGCAAGCAGGAGCACTAGTTCATCCTGCTTGTTCCCCATGCTCCTAGCATTAGTATATAGGCACTTGAGCCCTGCGACTGGTACCTTTGCTGCCCCCCCGCTCCGAATCCCAAGGGGCCCCTTATTTCTTACCTTCTCGTTGGTTACCTGTGCTGTAGTGCTGGCCGCCCCATGGCTTGCAGGTTCCCAATGTTCTCCTTCTTCAGGCTGGGCTGCCCTTGTGGGTGCCATATGGTTTGGTGGTCCACAGCTTCCCCCGCCCTCATCTTCTCCTCCCCTCGATAAGCCTAGTTTAAAGCCCGCCAGAGGAGATCCACCAACCTAGAAGAAAACACACACTTACCTTTGGGGGACAGGTGAAGCCCATCCCAACTGAGCATGTCCCTCGTCGTAACGTGCGGGTCGTTGTCCAGGAAGCCGAAGCCTGCCTCGAGACACCACTGCCGAAGCCGCCAGTTGGTCTCTCTGATGCAGTTCTCATGCCGTCTTCCCTGGTTGAGTTGGGCCAGGGGGTCCGTGAGCCCAGAGCAGTCCAAGCCAGACTAGAGGGGCCCAAGAGGCTGGAGGAGGGGCTGTGTGTGGGATAGGGGGCCTGAGAGGCCAGAGGAGAGGCTACATATGGGACTGGGGGGCCTGAGAGGCCAGAAGCGGGGCTATGTATGGGACCAGGGGCCCCAAAAGGCTGGAGGAGGGGCTACATATGGGATAGAGCAGCCCGAGAGGCTGGAGGAGGGGCTGTGTATGGGACCAGGGGGCCCAAGAGGCCAGAAGAGGCAGAGTGTATAAATAATTACATCAGTGAAAGAGAACATCTGTGAGGCTTGGGGCGCAGTATAGGAGAGGTGAAGGTGCTGTGCAATTTGCCCTTAAGCTCCTTGGTGCCTGTGACAGGGGGCCATCTCAAGGTAACCCACCCACCGGCCTAGGGCAGTCTACCCTGACTCTACTGCTATGACTTGAATGTTACTCTGATATATTAAGTGGGAGGCTGCCCTTTCACTATCCCGATGCCAGGGGGCGATATCCACAGCTCCAAACTTCCCCTACATGGTGGCCCATGCCTCGCAAATGGCATCCAGATTGGTATTGCTCCCCAGTCTGAGGCCAGAGGAAACTCAGTCCTTTGTTGGCCTCTTCCATACACACTGACTCAAGCTGCCCCCCTCTCACAGGGGACTCTAACATACTGCTCATTACTATGCCACTCCCTACTGCCCTTGCTCCCCGTGACTGACCCCTTTGGGCCTTTGGCCTTCACTACTCACACTCCGGCACTACCATGCAGCAACTTTGGATCCCCCAAGTTCATCTACTCTACATGATGTCACTTTATGCTTATGCTGGACTGCTTTTGCCCCGAGCCCCCCACCAGGCAACTAGTTTCCTGCTCTCATGCTTGGGGTTAGCCCATGTACTGCTCTTCAAGCTGCCCTCTGCAGCCCTACTCAGTACACCCTGGTGCAGCCCTCTTAGCTGCCCTCTGCAGCCCTACTCTGTACCCCAGTAGCACAGTCCTTCAAGTGCCCAAGTTGCATCCTACTCTGAGCAGGCCCTCACCACAACACTACCCCCTCTGGGCCTCTGGGGTCCCACACCCCTGCTGGGCTCAGGTGCCTCTTTATTAGTGTGCCTGGCCCACACTATTCTCCACACTCTCACAATTACCCACCAGATGGTGGGGGCTGAGATTAAGGCACCCCTACCTGTCTTTCACCAGAGGGGTAACTGGTCTGGTATTTCTTGGGGGCTGTCCTGCCACAGACAGTTCTCCCAAAACCCACTTCCATGGCAGGGTGCAGTTTCAGGTCATGCCCAGGTCCAAGAGCCTCCTGCCATCCCCATAGCTCCTGCCCTTACCTCCAAGATGTTCCTCGAGCAGTAGCTCAGCCGGGTAATGTTACTCCCTCATCGGCTGACAGCAAACTGCTTACCTAGCCTATGTGAATTGAGTCCTAAAATGGCCTCCCTAATCAAGCACCTGCCAGCTGCCTACCTCCAGCCCTGAAAGTGGCAGACACCCAAAGGTGCACTGCCACAGTGCCCTACAGGGGCCTAGTCAGGCTGAGAGGGACTTACCAAGCCTGAGGGCTGGATTGAGGACAGTGGGGTCTCAAGAGAGACTGAGAGGGAATTTATTGGATTAGGGATCACTCTAACACCTGTTGGCAGTTTACCTGAATCAACTGACTATATTAAAGAACAAGGTGTGGCAAGCAAGTAATCTAGGGAAAGTGGCATTAGAGTTTGAGCCAGGCAGCAGCAGTAAGGCCACTAGGGGGGTGTCACGGACAACCTTGTGGTGACAAGCCTGTCACAGTTATAATAAATAATAACAGCAGCAATGTTTTTATACAACATAATCAAGTATAAATGCTTACTAATGAGGAAGGAACGTGAAGAAATGAGAAGCAGAACAGAAAGTTGTTGAGAAATCTTATATAGAAAATATATGTTACTTCATTAGCTTTATTTAAAACTATGTTGTTTATGTAAATAACCCTCCAGAACAGGCAAGATTTTCATTTCACCTCCTCAAATTTACTGTGTTTTCTTCTTCTCATTAAGCATATTTAATGGAAGCTGTCTATAGTTAAGTTGAGTGCCACTGTAGCTATAAAGGAATCAGAACTCACAGTAGAGCTGATATCTAGATGTTTTAAAAAAAGATACTTGCAAAACAAATTCTTTATTTGCAAGTTTTAGAAAGTGTTAACCACGTCATACTAGCTTACATATATAGCAGATTTATTAAGATTTTTTTTTTAATTAACAATATTCCCCCATTCTAATTTTGTTTGAATAATAGCATAAAGATTGACTGGGACCCTCAGCCAAATGCTCCAGGGTATTTCTAGTTCTAGTAATAATTATATGTATATGTGAACAAAGTTAATATTTTTAAAATACCTCCAGTCCTCTCAGTAGAATTAACTAAGAGAAGTATGTCATCAGAAAAATTTATCTTCTCTGGCACTTGAGAGTTATGGCTATATATTTTGAAAAAATCCTTGCCAGCAATATTATAGGCTCCCCGGTGCTTGAAATCTTTCTCCAAGCTATACACTAATGTAGATTAGCATGTTAACATGTACGTATCAGTATGATGAAGTGGTCTATATTGTAGAAATCTTTTTTTTTTGTTGCTATTTTTGCTACTATTTAGTTGGTCTAATAAAAGATATTACTTCTGAACCAAGAGCTTTGCGTGTCAGTATGATAAAAACATGTTTCTTTGAACCAGCAAGTGCAAATTCTTCAGCTAAACCACCATCAGGTACAAAATCCAAATCTAGTTAATAACAGGAACTCTAATAAAAGCTTACTTCAAACTTTATTTATTTGACTGCAAATAGAGTATTTTTGAGATCTTATTAATCTGTTGAACGAAATGCTGGTTATAAAATGGGAGCAAAAGGGATCATTTGGACCTGTACAGGTTTGTGTTTTGGTTTTAGGTAATAACTTCTTTAAGTTTCCTAGAAGACTGAGTGCATGGTGAAATACTAATAAATCATACTAGAAATAAAAGCAGAAAGAATTTAGCAGATTATATTTTAGAAAGGCAAGCCTTTCTGTGCTTTCTGGCAGGAATTGTCATCCATTGTCAGAAATCACATCCTAAGCAAAAGAGAACAGTGCTAGGCAAAACTCTAGCAAAAAAATAAAGCCAAGATTGCAAAAGATGGTAGTCTAACACTAATATGCTTCTATTATTTGACACAGTCTTCTGTGCATGGCATACTGGACACTGAGATACAATACTCATTCTGAGCAGAATTTACAGCTACTAGTTTCTGAGGGCCAGTTTTATCTTTCCCAGAAACTGCCCATTTGAAAACATCAAAGTGGACTTTCTTTGAGGCATTAGGATGAAAGTCTCTTTTCATTTTTATAGTGTCTTTTCTAGAAATGTTTAATATTATTTAAGTATGTGAAGGGCTCTGGTGTTATCTTGCTAGTGAGACTCTGAGCACAAAGGAATGAACATAAAGTTGGGATTGTGCATGCAAGCTGCATTTTAACAATACTCAGAGCACTGTGCAAATAATCAGAAAAGCTGATGGTGCAATTCAGACAAAAATGTCTATCCCTCTCTGTGTTTACCTTTCACCTATTGAATAGAATTTTAAAAGGTTATTTATTTTTTGTGAAAAAGAAGGCAGTTGTTTTATTACTCTACTTCCCAATGTGCTTACAGTCACCTTCATTTTAATATTTCTTGATATACTCAGGAGGCTGAGGGAGATGTCAAAGTGCCAAGCGTCAGCACACCTCAATACATCCTCAGAGTACCAAAGAAAAGACTGAAAGAGAAGTTTCTAAAACATAACTGATCACTGACATGAGACCAGTCTTTCATATGTTAATACCTCATCCATATTCATTCTCTCTTTCCTTGTTTATAATGGAAATGCTGACAATCTTCACAGTGACAGCACTCCTGGGTAATGCTGTAAATGAGCTGGAAGTATGGTGCTGTTCTTCCACTGGAGCTGCCGTATGGAAACCTTGGGTGCGTCCAGACGTGCATGGACATTTGGCTCCCTGGGGACAAGTAGTGGCAGCATACCTTGCGCCACCACTTCTTGTCCCCGGGGAATGCCTGTGCCACATGTGCTTTGGTGAGTGGCATGTTGCCCTGGGTGGCATAGGGGAGGCCAGGGCCAGCACTGTGCTGACCCCAGCAGCCTTACCAGGAGTCCTGGGGGCCTCCCAGAGCTGCAGTCATGGAGATCCTGCCGGGCGGAGCCTGGCCGGCAGCTGGGCCTGGCTCTACTTCTTAGCAGCGCATGCTGCCTGAGTTTGTGCTGCTTCAGGGGGGGGTTTCTGTGTGTTTTTTTTTTTACCTCTGGATATCCGGGAGTCCAAAAAAACCACGGGGAAAAAAAACCGGAGCAGGTCATGCTCAGGCAGTGTGCCCTTGCAGTGTGAAGAACTCTGGACTGTACAGTACATGGCACTGCAAACGTGTTTGCAGCGCCACATACCACACAACCACGCTCATCTGGACACAGCCCTTAAGTTTAAAATAAATCTAAGTTACCATATTTTGCAGAATGGAGGGCATTTTGAACACCTGAAGCAAAATCAATGCATGCTACTTTCAGGCAAAAATCCTGCCTCTTCCTCTGTGAATATGGAAAGCCTTCAACAGAATAAAAATATTTAATTCTTCATCACCTGTGATTCAGGATGATGGGAACCTGTGAAAAGTTCTGAATTTAGTGTCCCAGGGAGTTATAAACTGAAGATCTCTGTTAGGTACACTAAGAAATTTCAGATCCCCTTTTAACTTCTCTTGAACAGAGGGGAGACTCTAGCGTTATTGTGACTACTCTGGCCCTAAGAACAAAGTGGTACGTGGGGCAGCTTTATTTCCACTCCATAGCCTTGAGAAAGGGGTAAAGTTTCTCAGCCCATAATTCTTTTTGCTATAAGTTCTTCCAGTGCCCCAGCTAATTGCTTGGACTGGCATTTGGGCCAAAGTGCACATTTTACCATTGGCAAGGCTGCAGACAAACTCAGATGGTCATATTTACAAGCAGAACACAAAATTCAAAAAGGGAAATTAGCATCCTAATTAGAAAAGCAAAATTCTCTCTCTTATGGATTAGTTCATCCAGTTAGACAAGCTATAGTAACATGGATTAAAAAAAAGAAGAAAGAAGAAAACACAAAGAAAGAACCATGTACATATCACATATTAAATCCAGCCACTGGCAAACATTCATATTTTCTACAGAAAAAGATATACTTTACCACATGATTTTTTTAAATTGTCATATGAAATAGTACCTCTGTGTCCCACAACTGTTAAAAAAGGTCTCACATGGATTCTGCATGATATGGTATAATTGGATATAAACCAGTACTGAACCAATGCTAAAAGGCTGCTGAATTTAAAATTATTTTGGGTGGAATATAAGGGCAGGTGTAGATGAAGCGGGGGCCCTAAATTGAAGTGGTGGGTTTTAAAAAAACTGCTTCAATTTAGGACTGATTAAACCCCCATGTCGTGCACACACTCCGCTGACTTACCTGCCTCTCCAGCGGGGAGGGGAGGGTGAGCTGCCGGCAGGCAGAGCAGTCCCCAGGCTGCAGGGGAGGGGAGGTTGGTGTTCCCCTCCGTGGCAGCGGCAGCCCCTCACCAGGTGGCACCCACCCGCAGGCACCCGACTCGGGTAGTCCCAAGCCGCACCAGCTCGGGCAGTCACAGGGCACCGCAGACACAGAGGGAAGCACCAGGCCCCTGCGCAGCTCAGGCAGACAGGCAGGCAGGCTCCAGAGGGGGGAAAAAAAGATCAGGCTTACTGCTTTTCTTGGGCAGAGCCTGCTTTCCTGGGCTGCTGCCAGGCTGCCTGCAGGGCTTCCTGAAGAGACATGGAGCTGCACAGAGCCCGGTGCTTCACTTCACGGCTATAGAGCTCCTTCAAGGAGTTTTAGTTTGCTGCATCCCAAGTCATTTAAGGTGGATTACACCACCATATTTCCTACAGCAGCTGGAATAAATGCACAATACACTGCTAAGGCATGCAAACACGGAGACCATTAAAGCGGTGCAAAAGCATTTAGCCCACTTTAAAGTGTCGTGTGCACACGCCTTAAAACAAGTGAAGTTCCATGGGGTTCAGCCTGGGCATGTCTACACTGCAGCACTGGCTTACTGTGGCCAGGATGCTCCTGTCAACATGTTTCAAAACTGGAAATATGATGTTCAGGTCATTCAGTGGTCTCCCTTTGCAACCACTTGAGACCTGGGTCTTTAGCATGATTGTAGGCACTCAATAAGGACAACCCTGAAGTGGCTTCACAGGCATATTTCTAGGTTTGAAAGGGATAAGTTAATGGGGTGTACGTAGAACCATCCCAGCTAGAATAAGCTGCCACTGGTAGAGATCCGCTCTTAAAGTTCACAGTATTCTTCAAAAAAATTAGAAGAGCTGATAGAAAAAAATCCATCAAAATGACACTTTAGTAAAAATCAGAGAAAGGTTTTGTTAACAATCATAAGAAAAATATTTTCTTTTCCCAACAGCTTTCATGGTGAAGGGCCAAACTGTAGTTCTGATTTCCTACTTAAATTCCAGTTTGCTTAAGTATATCAGGCAAGCTAACATTATCTAGTAGTTTTAACTAGATAGGGTATTTGTTTCACATCCTTTGTTGTTTTATAGTGTTTGTGTACTTTGTTGAACAGCTGGCAAGCTTGCCCAGAAGTAGCTGCATTACAGTATTGGGTGAAGCATCCTGAATGTACATTGTATATTAGTTTTGTAATAGACTTATGAATCCTTTAACATAAAAAGCATAATATATAAGAATATTATAAAAAGTCATCATATATCTATGCTATGAAAAGATTATTTTAAGCTCTGCTCTGTGCTCAGGCCATTTTAAGACAGCCTGTATATTAAGGCTTTGTGCCTCCTACAGAAAATAGAGATACAAGTAGAAAACTGAAGTTATATTGTTTAAGAAATGATATTTATGGAAAACTAACTGACAGTGCTAATGGTTTTCCTTGAAATATTACTTCCTTTTCCAGAACCATTGATGCTATTAAACTTGAAGTGTTCTTCTATCATTAAATATTTAGGTGTTGCTAAAAACCTCATCCATATTCATTCTATCTTTTAATGCATTTATTAATATATTTTTACCCAACAAATATTGTAACTGTGTAGAAAAGTTATGGCTCAACTTGTTTCTATGTAGAATGGAGGTAAAGAAAAGGACTCCTGCTGACTTCAAAAGGAGTGGGATCAAGCCTTCAGGCCTTGACTATGCTTTAGAATCATCTTACAAGACAGTGGTGCTTAACTTCTAGCCTGTGGGTCAGATCCAGCCTGCAGAACCATGTCATCTGGCCTGTGGAGCTTCCCACAGGTCCAGAAATTTGCTGGCAGGGGAACAGTAGCAATTAACAGTGCTACTGCTTCTCCCTCCACCAAACTTCCTAGCTCTGTGGCCAGTTTACATGGCGCCATACACTGGATAGGGCCAGCACATGGGGCAGCAGCCATGGCTGGAGTGGTGGACCTGATCTGGCATGCAAGGGGCTAGAACCCAGTTCAGCATGCGCAGGGCTGGAGCCTGATCTAACATAAGCACAGTTGGGGACAGCAGGCCCAATCTGGCATGTGGAGCTGGGGCTGTGTGCTAGATTGCACCTGTGCATTGACCTGACACAGGATTGGACCCATGGATGGATTCTGTGCACTGGATAAGGCCAGCAGACCAACCCTGGACATCTCATCCAGCCCACAGCCATGACAGGTTAGGCACCACAGCTAAGAAGCTCTTTGGAGATAAGGGAATGACTTCAGCTTCCAGTTCTAGCCCAGACCAGTCAATCACTCTTCTACCTGGGAAGAAATCTGTTTAGTAAGATGGTGGCCACAGTAGGAAGAAGACTGACATAAGACATGTAAATCATGACAAGGATTCCCAAAGAGGACTCTTCCCTGGGGGAAAAATCTATTGTAAACCAATATGGTATAAATACTTATTCAATTTTCAAGTTGATTTACACATACTGAACAATAACATTATAGTGTTTCCTTCTTAAAAATGGTAAGACTGAGGCAGGGGCATTGAGGCAAATATGTTCAAACTAGCTCTGATTTTTGATTGTCAAGCTTAAAGTACCTTAAATTTGTTGGCAGAGCACCTATTGAACAACTTCAACCAAAGTAATTGACAGCCGTGATTGCTCACCATATAGGAAAATCAAGCATAAAGGGATAGGAAGTCAGATACTCAAAAAGCCAGGTGCAAAAAATTAGCCAATTTTGAAACTGTATCTGTAAGTGATGTAACTCGTGATCACAGAAGGAATGATCCTTGAAGCTGGAACCAGAGCACAACCACTTGCTAAGCCACTAGACTACTCCACTCCATGTCATGTTGAATGAATGAATGCATTTCTGTGACTTATTACACAGATCCTGAATTAGTGACACAGTTATGGCATAGTATTTTTATTACAAACACTACTTGAACACAGATTTCTAGGGTTTTTCTCATCAGAATATTAAATATAGTAGAAAAATCACTGGAAAAATTCCAGCTGATTTCTAATGGCAACTGGGTTTTAGACTACAGCAACTGGTCTGCTGGGTTGCTTGGTCCATTAACTAAAACCAGGGGAGGCAGGTGAGGGACTTGAACAGTTTGTTTGAATTTCCACTAGGACCAATGGAAATACTACATGGCCCCCTCTACACATTACAGACATTGTACAGTTATCTGGTTAAAAAAGGCCAGCTACACATGCAAAGTAGTTATCACATCATAAAAATCTCCAATCAGCTCTAAAGTTAGACCCTGAAAATGTGTACTAACTTTAGAGATGGTTGCTATCAAGCTTTAATTTGCACATATAGCAGGACTGTGACTGGGTGCCCACCATGCCCAGCATGAAACCTCTGGGGCCTGGGGATTGTGGCTGCCACAATCCCTAGAGCTCAGAGGTATGTGAAACCCCCAGGCAACTTGTTTCTTTTCTAACATGAGTCCTGTTACTTTCTAACACTGTCTATGCAGGAAAGCAGTGTATTCAATATCTTCCATTTTTAAAAGATAAGATCTAACAATACTATTTGCACTAGATTAAATAAATAAGGCTGGCATAGAGTAAGAATGTGTCCCACTACTATAACTGAAATGAACCTACCTTTGAAGAGTCTCCACCCCACTTTTTATTCTTACAGCTAACAGATTAGTTATCATAAATAAGGTATGACAGCAGTGGAGTTAAGTGTTCTACTCCCTGCAAATCTAATACCCATATCAAATGTGTCTGGCATATACAGTTACAATAAAATCAGCCTGGAGTCATCATAATTTTTTACCAGATAGTCTAAGCACACATGACAGGTGACTTCTACAAGGTCACCTGCATTTTAAAAACACATAAATCGCTCTTCCTGTTCATTTAAGGGTGCTAAAATAAATATTTTTAAATGTCCTAGACTAGATTAAGATACTGTGTATCATTTACAAGTGAAAAAGCCAAAAAAAGGGGAAACATCCACTCACTCAAGGACATATTGTGCCTGCAGTGTGGCTTCTTTTTTTAATTTAAATTTATTGTTACTACAGCTCTACCATGCAGATCTATGCATCCTAGTAGCCTCAAAATGATTCCCTATTATTATCTAAGCAAGAAATCAGTGAAGAGGAACAGTATAACATTAAAGGTTCTGAAGGGGAATGTAATAAGAATGACAAATATTATAGGTTACTAAAAATACTACTAATAAAAACATGCTCCCTGACTCCTGGATTGTGAAGCAATTATGAAAAAGTATTATGTAAATGTAGTTAACTGAAAACTAGTAATATATACCCACTGGAATTCTGCCAGCAATTTCAAAGGTGACAAGGGCAGACATTTTCAAAATTGGATCAGTAACTATCTCAGTTGAAAACTTGTTAAGATGCAGATTACAGGAAACATAATGCAAAAAAAAAAAAAAAAAATCAACATTAAAGTAGATGATTAGCCCACATCAGAATATACAATAGATATCAGCTATGTTTCTTAGATAGCAAGAATTATAATTTGTGGGTACAGATTTTACTAAGGAATAACACCTTAAATCAGTTCTAAACTATGCATTGACTTAAATAGGTATGGCTGAAGTCCAACATGAGAGATGGAGTTTCATGATCCAGGATATCTTTTCTGTTTGATTGTAGGAGCCCAGCTCCCAGCATCCTGAGAAATGCAGGACAGGGAAACCTCGGGGACCCATCCCAGGGCACCGGGGGAGAACTGGACGGCTCAGTAAGGGCTAATTGTGCCTCTTACCTCCTGGCAGGAACTTCAGCAGCGGTGGAGAAGCAGCAAAAGCACAGACACAGCAGCAGCCATGCTTTAGAAGCATGTGCTCGCTGTGCATAAGTAAGCATGCCACAGCTTCCAGTATAACTGGAAGCTTGGTGCCAGCTGGAGAAGGAGGCTGGTGCACAGGGAGACAGCCAGCAGCAGGAACAGGGTTGCAGGTAGACTATGAGCCCAGTGTCCTGTGGACATTCCCTGCACCAAAGGGAGAGCATACTTCAAGCCTGGGCACTCGGAGGAGTACCCAACAGAAGGTGCCCGGAGCTTTGGACAGCTGACGGGGCTTACCATGGCCAGGAGTGGCCAAAAGGCGGACAGAACTGAATGTGGAGAAAGGCACTGTGATACAGGATTGGAACTCAAACATTAGTTAAGGGACTGGAGGGTCCAAGTGCTTTATGTTTTATATTGTTCTTTCTTTATCAATCCAGGCAGACTACTTAATGATGGAGAAAGCCCTGTCCAGGCTGGACTTACTTATTGTCTAAACATGAGTTAAGGGATAGCTGGATGCCTTGGCACCATGTAGGACTCATCCAAAAGACCATATACGAATTGGTAGAAGGACTGAAGTAGAGCTGACAGAGTCAAGCCCTGAGCCTCTAAAACCTTACTGACATTTTAGTCAGACATTTCAATGACCCTGACTGGGTGTCAGGTGTATGGAAATTATTTCTTTTCCTTTCTTTTGTTTTACAATCTTTCACTTCAGGAACACCTGGTTTGCATGTGGATGGGGTGAAAGGGAAGCAGGAACCCCATGAAAGAGATCCAAGGCCCACAAGTGTAGCCCCAGGGACATTGGGAGCCTTCTGCTTATTCAATACTATCAAGACGTGGCAGGAAAGAACAGAAGGGCAGCTCACAGACATGTGTATGCGTTCAGGCCAAGCTGTCTTCACATAAGGCCAAGTACATAGACAGCTGTGGCTCTCGCATCTAGCAGTATCAGACATACCTGCAGCATCGCATACATTGATGCTATTTTCAAAATTAAAAAGAAATGCACTGTGGGATATGTGAGGTCACTCAGAACTAGCCTTGGGGAAAATGGTGCCCTGGAAGAACTTGTATTTTGGTGCCCTCCCCTGGTGCCCCTCTCCCCAAGATATAGTGGTGTTGCTGCAGGCAGAGGCAGACAAGCAGGGGCATGGGGCACAGTCCAGCAGGGAGGCAGAAACCATGGCACATCAGGCAGGCAGGCAGGCAGGCACCACTCCTGCCACCTGCACTGCCCAGCCTGACTCCTCCTGAGCAGTGGTTGGAGGCAGACGATGAGCTGGGCTGTGTTCTGCTCCTCCTGCCTGAGATGGGGATTGGCTGGGGCAGGGCAGATGGGGCAGGGGGAGAACACTGCTGTGAGCTCAGACTGCTCAAACTTGTGTGTGCATAGTGCCTCCCAGACCACAGCACCCTGGGCAGTCACCCACACTGTTTACTCGTAAGGCTGGCTCTGAAGTTACTGAAGAAGTGAAAAGAAAAGACCTACTTCTTTCTTCTTTCCCTTCCCCTTCCCTCTTTTCCCATCAATATTTAAAAATGAAGACATGTTGCAGTAAAGGATATTGTGGGGAAAATAATATTTATTGCTCTATGGCCTCTTAACTATGGCTCTGCAGTATATTTTTAATCCTACCCTCTGCCCTACATGCCACCATTTCAAAATCTGACATTGTTTTTCCATGTATTCAATTTAGCCAGCCCATTGCACCTCACTATTGACCCTGAACTTTCCCAATTCTCCTCAGTTTCTATGTCAAACTCTTCCCTTTCTATTGCTAACACAATGAAAGCCCCCCCCCCCCAATTCCTATAAAGTAGAACTGTTTTTAAAGTACTAAAATATAAAACATTAATCAAGGCCTGTATGGAGGAAAAGTGGAAATAAAATTTGTGTTTCTACCTTCAAGTTTTCTGCTTACTTCTCTAGACCAGTAAGAGTCAACTTTTTGGGTAGGCATGACACAAATTAGGCCCATAGTCTCCTAATTTGGCCCGCAGGCCCATGATCTGGGGTGGAGGGCATTTTAATTAGACCAGCACCTGGACAGCTGCTCTAATTAAAACTCCAGAGCATCACATATATTAAGCGTCCCACATTTCAAAACAGCTGTGGAGGTGCTTTAATGAAAGATAATTAGACAACTTTTAGTTAAAGTGCCCCTGCAGCCATTTTGAATGTGGGATGCTTGATACACATGATGGTGAGGCATGCTGGAGCATTTTTATTAGACTTGATTAATCAATTAATTAAGTCTGCTCCAATGCATTCTACTTAGACCATATCAGAGAATGTGTATAGGCACCCCACATGCCAATCTAATCCCCTTCCTCTGCCTAATCTGTTGCTCTTCTTTCTGCTTCCTGCCCAATCTGCTGCTGTGCTACCTGTCCCCTCCCTCATCTGTGATGTGCCACACACAGAAGTTGCCCATGATATTTGTGGCATTTACGTTGCAGTTTGGCCATCTCTGCTCTAGACAATCCACAGGGTATGCAGATTGACTTTTACATGCTTTATAAAGACTGCACTCCTAGGCTCTCTAAAGCCAAAATCTGTGCCATGTATACATCAAAGTCAGCAGCATTCCACATGCTTAAGTCCAGGTCCTGTATCTCAGTCAAAGAAGATTGCTGAAGATTTTACAGAAAGTGATCCTCATGGTCATCAAAGCCATGCAGTAAAGGCAGAGCTACTAAGCAACTGGTATTGCAGTAACTGGTCCTTAACAAATACTCTGCTAAGCATGGAAAGAGTGGATTTGGGAGAACTAAGGTCCCAAAGCACAGAAAAGCATAGGTGCCTAATATGCAACTTAGGAAGAATTTAGGTACCTAAACTCCATAGGCACCTAAGTTTTTACCTGTAAGGTTCCCAAAGTTCCTACGCTCAGCTTCTAGGCATGCAGGAATGTCCGTGCTAAGCAGCACAATGCCTAGCTCATACTTAAGCCAGATCAGGGTTCACAAATCTCATCCCTATTTATCTCTTCTGAGTGACCTGATTTGGAAGATATGCCCCAAGCATTTAGGGCTGTGAAAAATTTTGGTAGCCGATTTGACTCGGAGGAGATTCAGCCCAATTCAGCAGCTGAATCTCCAAATCTGAATCAAACTGGGAGACCCATTAAAAGGTCAGAATCGATTCAGAAGGTGCAGGAGAGATTTGGTGATGATTCAGAGATTCAGCCATAGACTAAACAGGCAGCAGTCCTCAACCATGCTGGACACAGCTGCCTCCAGCTGGTAAGTCTGTTGTGGGGGGCGGAAGGGGGAGGCAGATTAATGCCCCTACAGTAAGGGAAGGATTGGGGCTGAGGCTGGGACAAGCTGCCCAGCCAGAGCAGTAGGACACAGGACTCAGGGAGGGGGGTTCCTGGTACTGCATGCTGCTGGTCCAGGAAGGCCTGGGAATGAGCATGCGACCCCAGATCTGCACTCCAGGCAGCTAGCCCCAGCTGCAGCCCGGAGCACAGCCCTGGCTACGCCTGCCCCACAGAGCACAGTGGAGTGGAGAGAGCGGGAGGGGGGCTGCATCCACCCTAAAATTCCCCATAGCCCCTGCCACCAGCCCCTCCCCAATCCAGGTGCACATGCCCATCCCCATGCCCTGCCGCTCCTCACCCTACCGCTGCTCGCTTGTCCAGGAGGCATGAGGAGGCTGAAGCTGCTTTCACTACTGCATGCCGCTTGTCAGAGGCAGCCCAGCAACACCGTCCTGTCTCTCCCCGCCCTGGCTGGGCGAGTGGTGGGAGGGCATAGCCTTTGCTCCCAGTGCCTTCCGCCACCCATCCAGAGTGCAGACTGGCCCAGCCTGCCCTGCACAGATCTGAGGGCACATGCTTGCTTCTACGCTGTCCCAGACCAGCGGCTAGAGCCTCTGGAGGAACCACCAGAAAAGCAGCTCCCAGACCAGTAGCGCGCAGTGGCCCCACCCCAAGTCCCACGCCCTCCCACCCTGGCTGGGCAGCTTGATCTGCACCCCCCCATGCCCCTTCCCTCCACAACAGACTTACCAGCTGGAGGCAGCTGTGTCCAGCGTAGTCGAGGACTGCTGCCTGTTTAGTCTATGGCTGAATCTCCAGATCTGAATCGACTGAACTGAATTGGGACAGTGATTTGAATCACCGAATCAAATCACTGTCCCTCCAAATCAGCCAAATCTGAATCCGAAGCAAATACTTGCTGCTTTGCACAGGCCTACTGAGCATGCCTAACATACATGTATGGGATCAAGCTCCACAAAATTTATAGCAGCAGTGATCATTTGTGTTTAAAAACATGGGGGAGAGGAGTGCTGCTTTCCCCACCCCACCCTTTATTTAGTGCAGTGGGGGTCAACTTTTTTGGCAGACATGCTACAAATTAGCCCTGCGGTCTCCCCAAGTGTCACTCTCCTGCCCAGCCTGCTACTCTGCTTTCTGCCCTCTGCCCTATGTTCCCTACCTGATGTGCTGCTCTACTTGCTGCTTCCTACCCTGTGCTCCCTGCATGACTTGCTGCTTTGCTTTCTGTTTTCTGCCACTGTGCTGCTTGTCCCCTCCCAATCTGTGCATGCCACACACAGAGGCTGCTTGTGCCACTTCTGGCAACTGTGCTGCAAGTTGGCCACCCCCGTCCTAGTTATTAAAGTACTCACCCAAGAGGTTGGAAACCTAGATTGAATTTCATCTGTCACTCAAGGGATTCAAGCTCACCTCTCTCATCTCCCTAGAAGATGCTTTAAGCAGAAGATAGGCTGCTTAAAGTACAGGGGTACTCTACCCTTCCCCTTAATGTTGTTTCACTGCATAAATTAATCTAAGATGTACTGGGCCAGAGAAAAGAAGCAAGTGTGAGCATGCATCTCTAACCTAGTGTTTAGGAAACTAACCAAGGGGGAGAGGGAGAAAGCCAAAGTTCCTGTCTCCATGTATGTTTTATCCAATAACTACTTTATGTAAAAGACATAAACAGTTCTTGAAATAGGGTCTAGAGAAGAGTGATGCCTACTCCATTTTTTTAATTAATAATTTAGGTGCCTAACTTCAAAAGAGGTTTCTGGGCTGTAAATCCACAGTGGAGCAAGGCACATAAGCCCCAGAGGATATGGAATTTAAAATGAATGACAGTCTTTCATTTCTGTTAGCTAGCTTATGCTGCTCCCTGCTCAGTACTGGTACATATGAATCCAGTTCCAGGGTACTTGACTGTCTGATGCACTGCGTTGTGAATGGAGGCACCTAATGCAGGCTTATGGATTCCTGTTCTGGATGACAGGCAACCAGAAGATAAGATATGAGATACTACCATTGCAATGTTTGGACTCTTTATGAATCTAGACCTATGTAACTAGAAGTATTCCTGGCAGGTGCTACATCTACTCTTGTATAGGAGAACTATAATGGTCCCACAGCCAAGAGATTCTCTGTAGTGGCAGAGGAAAGGAGAACAGTTATCTTTACCTGCATTTAACCACTAAGTCAGGGGTCTGAATGACTGGCCCAGGGCTGGTCCACAGATCAGATCAGGTCAGACCAGACCCACAGACCTCTCCCCTCCCCCCTACCAGCCCAGTCTGCATGCCTGACCCAGCACACATAGTACTCAGACAGGCTGGTCGGGGATGCTGACCTGAGTGGGTGCCACATACAGCACGACCCAGGACCTGGCCCCAGTGAATGCCACAGATGGCAGAGTCTGGGACCCAACCTAGCAAACACCACATTTAGCACACATCCCAGGCACCACACATGAGGCCAGTCTAGTGCAGTGCATGGGTCAACAGGGAAGCACCGGGAGCCAGTTTCTGGGACTCCATGTTTGACACCCCTGAACTAAGTGATGTGCTACTCTGTCTACCAGTGGCATCACTGCTCAGTAAAGGCAACAGATAAAAAAATATTCCTCAGGAGCTGTTAAAGCAGTTCTTATGAAATAAAAAAAATAGTAAAAGAAATGTGGTGGGCTAGCTGGCAGTGACTTAGGCCAGGGGTTTTGAAAGGGCAAAAGATGATTGGAGGACTTGGCATTCCCTTTCCTCACCAATCAGGCCCCAGAGACTCACCCTCCATGTCCCCTGATTGGCCCCTTGGGTCACCTGGAGGGGGATAAAAGGGGCAGCACGGCTGACTCAGGGGAGACCAGCGAGGGACCACAAGGAAGGAGATTCAAAGAACTGGCAAAGAGCTGAGCCAACGGGGCGGGAGCAGTTGCCCCAGAAGAGCCTGAAGGAGTGGGACCTGCAGGCAGCAGTTGGACGCTCAGCAGCGTGGCATGCAGCCAGCAGGAGAGGCTCCCAACTGGGCTGCAGGATTGCCTACGAGAGGCTGCGGCCAGCAGGAGACGCTCCCCAGCTCCAGCAAGATCTGAGCAGCGACCTGAGAGGTTCCCAGCTCTGCTTCCAGCTCCTCCAATAAGAGGCCAGGCAGCTCGACGTGAGGCCGGGGCTCCTGGAAGGTCAAGACCCCTAGTAGCTTGGCACACTACCAGCACTGGTGACTGTGTGGTAGAGCTTCTGCCTACCATGTGGGAGATGGCCCAGCTGGGGTGAGTGAGCTAACAGGGAGAAATTCTTCTTGCAGTGGAAAGGGGCCATTATGTTTTCCCCCTTTCTCCCCCTCCAGGTACCTAGGCCCTATATTCCTTGTCATTTGACATTTTGTATTTTGTGCCTTTTATATTTCACCAACCAGTATTGTTTGTTTTGCTGTTTATGTTTTTAAATTTTGGTTAACCCCATCTTTTGTCAACTGGATGAATGTCTATGATGTAAGTGTCTAACCTTTGTTGAATCCTGCCCCCTCGGGGCATTGTAGTGTCCCCTATACCCCCTGGTTTATACTGGTTATGTTCCCAGTATTGTTCTCGCATTAAAAGGTATATGGTTAAGTCCCAATTGGTGGTCTGGCTCTGCTCTATAGAGGGAGGAGAGTCCCTACACCTCCCACAGCGCTTGTGCACCTGCTGTGATCCCTTCAATTGGAGACGGGGTACCTCTTGAAGTGCCGCCCGGGTTACAGAAATACATTACATTTTTCAAGAAATGTAACCACTTAATTTTAAGTATTCCTTTTGAAGAAGAAATTACCATTATCAAAAACTCTTAAATAAGAGTAGCCTGTTACTTCAGTCCTGTATAGATGGATAAGAGGATGATTTTAAAAGAGGGTAGTACGTTAGGCTTGGCTTTACTTAAGTGCTGCCCTTAACTCAACTCTTTTTTTTCTACAAAATCTGTAATTCAGATTTGGTGGAGCTTTCATCTCATTCCCTTGTGGATAGTTCAACATGAGGGAATACAGCTTGTTAACTGCTGATGCAAAGATTCTGTAGTATTCGTAGAGGCTAGATTCACTTCACCCAAGTGCTCCCACACTTCCAGTGCTTTACCACAATTGCTGCCTGTATGTCTGTCTGGAAAATACATGCTCTCCTACAAAGCTTTGCGAATGAATTCCTCATGCAACTCAGCTTTCCACAGTGCCTAGAATCAAAGGATGTACAATTGAGAGGCATGTTAGCATGGATGCAATTTAGGTGTTATTTCACACTCAGAGCTAAATGAACTAAGGCAGAATAACACAAGTGTAGATGACTTCATTTTGCAGTCAATGTATGCCTCTCATAGTGTTGCCAACTTTCATGAATGTATCACAAGAAAAACAGCTTTGGCTCCTTGTGCAGGGAGTCTCATGATGACACACAAAGTTCCTGCCTTCACGTAATGGAGAAGCAGCTTTGAGAGGCAGAGATGGAGATTCCCCTACTGTGTTCTTCAATCTACGGGAGGTATGCTAAACTGCAAAACCAAATACCATGAATTCTAATTCCAACTTTTCCACTGACTACTAATATTTCTCACACTCCATCACCCTCATTATGTTCAAGGTCTCATGCTACAACCTTAAGGGGTGATTATCACTTTCTTGAGGCAGAGCTAGAAATAGAACATATCTCCAATATAAGAGTCAAATTTAATTTACTTTGACACATACTCCTCCTGAAGGACCACTCTAAATTTGCTGTTTCTGGAACCCATACTAAAACAGGATGGCTCTCTATCACCTCCTAGTAGCTGAACACCACTTACAGAAATTTATGACTGCTACTACTTCCATGTTAAGCACTTTGGATCTTCAGCTCAAGTGATAATGGCATATGCTTTTACCTCAGGAGGTCTTGGGTCATATTCTACAGATAACCCAATCAGAGTGTTGCTGTCTACACCCCTTATACTGTTATCTGCTCCCTGAGTCAGGAATAGAAACCAAGAATCTTGATGCCTCACATTCCATTGCTGTCTCATAAATAGTGGTGTGACATACTGACAACAAGCACACTGTGTTTCCAGTATGGATTTTGGAAAATGTCTATTATCAGAATGGCATAGTTATCACACAAAACAAATAAACCCAGGAAATTCAAGGTTAAGATTAGCTTCCCCCCCCTCTCAGATTGCTAGTGGAAGTTTCCCAATCACTTGCCTTGGTTCTCATGGGGGACTTCAATCACCCTGACATCTGCTGGGAGGGCAATACAGAAATGCACAGACAATCCAGGAAGTTTTTGGAGAGTGTTGGGGACAACTTCCTGGTGAAAGTGCTTAGTGGTCAACTAGGAGCTGTGCTCTTCTTGACCTGTTGTTCACAAACAGGGAAGAATTGGTGGGGAATGTAGTAGTGGATGGCAACTTGGGCAGCAGTGACCGCAAGATGATTGAGTTCCAGATCCTGAGGAAAGGAAGGATGGAGAGCACCAGAGTAAGGACCCTGGACTTCAGAAAAGCAGACTTTGACTTGCTCAGGGACCTCATAGGCAGGATCCCCTGGGAAACCAGACTGAGGGGGAGAGGAGTCCAGGACAGCTGGCTTTACTTTCAAGAAGCCTTACTGAGAGTGCAGGAACAAACCAACCCGGTGCACAGGAAGTGTAGCAGGTATGGCTTTGAAGGGAACTAGTCAGTAAAGTAATCCACAAACAGGAAGCTTATAAGAAGTAGAAACTTGGATAAATAACTAGGGAGGAGTATAAGAGCATTTCTCAAGTATGCAGGGATGAAGTCAGGAATACCAAAGCGCAACTGGAGTTGCAGCTAGCAAGGGTTGTGAGGGGTAACAAGAAGGGTTTCTACAAATATGCTGGTAGCAAAAGGAGGATCAGGGAAAGCTTGGGGCCCTTACTGAATGGGGGAGGCAACCTTGTGACAGAGGATGCAGAAAAGGCTGATGTGCTCAATGCCTTTTTTGCCTCAGTCTTCACAGGCAAAGTCAGGTCCCAGACTATTGCACCAGACAGCACAGTTTGGGGAGGAGGTGAGCAGCCAACAGTGGTGAAAGAACAGGTTAGTGACTATTTAGAAAAGCTGGGCATATAAAAGTCTATGGGGCCAGATGGAATGCACCTGAGGGTGCTGAGGGAGTTGGCTGATGAGATTACAGAGCCACTGGTCATCATCTTTGAAAACTCATGGTGATCAGGAGAGGTCCCAGATAATTGGAAAAGGGCAAACATAGTACCCATATTTAAGAAAGGGAAAAAGGAGGATACAGGGAGCTACAGACCAGTTAGCTTCAACTCAGTCCTCAGAAAAATTATGGAGCACATCCTCAAGGAATCCATTTCTAAGCACTTGGAGAAGAATGTGAGTCATGCTTGACCGACCTAATTGCCTTCTATGATGAGATGACTGGCTCTGTGGATGCAGGGAGACTGGTGGATGTGGTGTACCTTGATTTTAGCAAGGCTTTTGATATAGTCTCCCATAATATTTTCGCGGGCAAGCTAAGGAAGTATGGGCTGGATGAACGGACTGTAAGGTGGAAAGAAAACTGGCTGGAGCATTGGGCTCAGAGGGTAATAATCAATGGCTCGATGTCTAGTTGGCAGTTAGCATCAAGTGGAGTTCCCCAGGGGTTGGTCCTGGGGCCAGTTTTGTTCAATGTCTTCATCAGTGACCTGGAAGATGGCATAGAGTGCACCCTCAACAAGTCTGCAGATGACACCAAGCTAGGGGGCGTAGTAAATACACTGGAGGGTAGGGCTAGGATTCAGAGTGAAATTGGAGGATTGAACCAAAAGGAATCTTATGAGGTTCAACAAGGACAAGTGTGAAGTCCTGGACTTAGGACAGAACAATCCCATGCACCAGTACAAGTTGGGGGCTGACTAGCTTGGCAGCAGCTCTGCAGAGCAGAAAAGGACCTGGGGGTTATAGTGGACAATAGGCTGAATATGAGCCAGCAGTGTGCCCTTGTTGCTAAGTTGGCTAATGGCATACTGGGCTGCCTTGCTAGGTGTGTTGCCAATAGGTCAAGGGAAGTGATTATTCCCCTCTATTTGGCACTGGTGATGCCACATCTGGAGCACTGTGTTCAGTTTTGGGCCCCCCACTACAGAAAGGATGTGGACAAATGGTAGAGACTCCACAGGAGGGCAACGAAAATGGTTAGGGAGCTGGGGGACATGAGTTATGAGGAAAGACTGAGGGAACAGGGCTTATTTAGTCTACAGAAGAGGAGACTGAGAAGGGATTTAAGAGTAGCCTTCAGCTACCTGAAGGTGGGGTTAGAAAAAGGGTGGAGCTAGACTGTTCTCAGTGGTGGCAGGTGACAGAACAAGGAACAACTCAAGTCTCAAGTTGCAGCAAGGGAAGTTTAGGTTAGATATTAGGAAGAATTTTCTCACTAGGAGGGCAGTAAAACACTGGAACAGGTTACCCAGGGAGGTTGTGGAATCTTCACCCTTGGAGGTTTTTAAGACCTGGCTAGACAAAGCCTTGGCTGGGATGATCTAGTTGAGGATGGTCCTGCTTTGAGCATGGGGCTGGACTAGATGACCTCCTGTGGCCCCTTCACACTCTAATTTTCTATGATTTTTAAGATCTTAACACATTAAGATTAGGACCTGCAGTGTTAGCCACACAAATAAGCTAAATTACTGATATGTATGCTCAACCTTGCCTCCACTTTCATGAAGTTTTTTACTATAAATAATAATGAAACTAGTGAGATCCTTAAGTATGGGAAGGCTAACGTTCTCCAACATGTTTTAACATGTTTCTAAGTCATCACTGATGGATCATGGGTATTCAAAAAAGAGTAATAGCAAAAACAACTATACAGTTCTCAGGATATGCATTACTTTAAGTTAGAATCAACAACTGATTCCCCTTTAGTTCCCCTTCTCTGAATGTACAGCACCTGCACATAAGTTGGGAAAGCAATTTGAGTAAAGACTTCATGCCTCAGTGAATGTTATTGAAGCAGTATAAAATGTACTGATTTACTATTATTTTAACATATTGGCTAACAGCCTGGAAAATTTAAGTCTTCAACATATTCATTGTATATAAAGTGTATTGACAAAATAATGAAACAAGCAACTTGATTTATCAGCTTCTGAGATTTTATAAGCATCTGAGATTTTTTTATTATATAAGGTACACATTGGCACCAGGCACAGCATTGTGTTTAAGACACATTTATTAATTCAGGGAAAATATCTTTTTTTTTTTAATCTACAAATCAGCTCAACTGGTCTAAATTCATTTTAACCCTATAAAATAATTTACATAAGCAGTCACCTGAAAAATGAAGTTCTCCTAACAACAGATTTCTATGAAGAAAGCAGTGGAAGCAAATGCCCCTTTATAACATCTGAAGTTACTGAAGAGTGATGTGTGCTTATCATACATTTATTATCAGAAAGCACCCATCTTTTTTGTTTCTCTGCTCCCTTGTTCAGACATATAACAAGCAATCAGCTGCTGCTTTCTCTGCTCAGCCACCACCACAACTGGAACACCCTTACTTAGTGCTGTAAGGAAGAAGTTCTCTCCTGTACAGCTAAGTAAAAGCTGGGGACGCAACCTACCCTTTCCTTTGGGACGGAATATTTTTCCATTTGGAAAATGGAGTATACAAATAGGACACTATGTACTGACCTTTTCCAGTCACAGAGTGATTTACCTGCTGTAAATACATTTGTAAATATCTTTTCTAAATACTAATCTGTCTTTAGAGTCTGCAAAATAAGCTCATTATGTAAACCAAAAGGAACCAATTCATTAAATGACTTGTTTCACAGCATTTGTACATGGGAATCAGACATCTAAGGGTGCATCTACACATGCCGATTTAAGGAGCCTTAGCCATTTTTAAGGCGCATTAAGAGCACAAGTCTACATGTGCGCACTCTTAATGTACCTTAAAAATAACAATTTTAGGCTATTAGCGCCTACATTTGATACCTGCAAAAGCAGGTATCAAGTTTAGGCATAAATAGCTAAAGTGCCTTAGCGCACACGTAGACACATTAACGCACATTAACATTGTGTATGTTGACTGACTTGGGACTAACTTTAGCATTAGGCAAATGTGCATTAAGTCTAGGTGCATGTAAAAGCGTATGTAGATGTGCCCTAAGTGTAATCCTACTGCTCCCTGATTGAGTCTTTGAAAAATGTTAATACCAAAGGTGGGCGAGTCCTTTTCCTTGGCTACTTCTGCTGAGTTATATTTAAGACTAAAATGAAGGCATGATTCTAAAGCAGTTTCTCATGGACCTGAGCAGGGAGGAACAGGACTGCTTTTGGCTACCTAACTGTCACTTAGATGTCCGCCCCCCCACCAAACTTCACAAACGCTCATCTTCATAAAGGTTTAGGACCCCAATCCTGCCAAATACCTGGGTTCAACTGTATTAGTGTCTTAAAGGTTTTAATTAGGAAGTGGAAGAAAGGAAATATGTTTAAGAACTAGGCAGCCCATAGTGTCAAATACCCAGAAGGCCTTTGAACGGTTTAATAATTATCCGCAAAAATTATGACAAGAAAAAAATTATAGAAAATGAAAAATACTACTACTAAACTAGTATGGTTATTCAGTTGATTAATAGACCTCATTGTCTATTGCATCATTGTTAAATGACCCCCTTACATGCAGTTTCTGCTATATAATTCATGTGAAATGATAAAGAAAGAAGGCTATTGTGCATGTTAAAGAAAATATTTTAACTAAAGTATTATTTCATAGCCCTCTTTAAATAATCCAGTTTTGATATCTCACTCAACCATTTATCATGAACTTGTACTTAACTCATGAACCTGAGTTCACCTCAATTGAGTCAGAATCAATAAGGCTGTAGTTCCACAGTTTACACAATCACTAGTAGTCTAAATGTTAATTTCCTGCTCTTAAATGCTGTAGTTTGAAAATACCTTTTAATTACAGAAGACTAGTCTGATTACTTTAGAATAAGGATGCAAGGGATCCAGATTCTCAATCAGTATAAACCAAAATAGCTCAGCAGAAGTCAATGGAGTCTTGTCAGTTTACACCAGCTGAACATTTAGCCTCTGTTCTGTAATGTAGTTTCTTGGTTTATGACACCATGCCAGAACCAAAATTACATTGACTATATTGTAACTTTAATGACCAAAGTAAACAATTAGAATATATCCAATCCCAACATTCTTTTGGAGAGTGATGCACTTTTACTAATGCAATCTTACTGTCTCATCTTGAGATATAAATGCAGAAAAAGTTTCTAAACACTGAAAGGATAATCTCTTAAAAGAGTCCTACACTATAACTGAAAAACTTTGACAATATAATAGAATTCCTTCTTTTCCAATGATACTGTGGAGGACATGGGGGCTCTGAAACAATGGCCATCCAAATTAGTGTGGGAAAAAGTGGACACAAACTTCAGAGGACATTAAATTAGATGCTTAATGAGCATAAAAAATAGAATTACCCTCTGCACAGTTGTTCATACTTCATTAAGACTTCTTACATGGGTATACAGAGCATTTTCCTTCCAAAAGCAGCCCTGAAATTGATAAGGTCTATGTCATTTCAGGGCTGTGAACAGTACAGCACAGATAGTGGTTCAGATGAGCTTAAAAGATTAGCCACCCACCATACATCTCAGGTAATTTTGTTGTTGTTAAATGAGCCCCTTATATGCTTACACCACATACTTTAGACAGGAGTGACATTTTTTTAGAAAAAAAAAAGTCTATGAATCTTTCAATAGTAATTACAAGTTTTATGTATTGTTTCAGTAATTTTATTTAGAAAGTCCAAAGTAGTCACCATGCAATTTGCACTTGGATTAGAAAACATTTACTCATGTTCCAAGGGCCCCTGAATAAAACAGGCACCTTCTTTTGGGAAGACAGAATGAAGTAAAAAAGAATCTTACCTGCCACAGTATGGGCCCAGCATGGTTGAGCTGGCATGGGGGAAGGGCAGAGACCACCTGTCAGCATCGCTCACCCTCTTCCTGCAGCTCCACAACTACAGATTTAACTCTCTTACAGCCACTGCTGAATTTTCACTGCTCAGCTTGAAGCTACTTCCAATTTGGCTGTGGTTTTGAGAAGGTTAAACTAGCTAAAGAGCCCCTCCTGCAAGCAACCAGAGAAGCACACCCCCAAGCAGCAATAGCAGTGACCCTGTGCCTCTATTCTGCTGCAGAACACAAGTTCCCTTGCTTAAGAGGCACACCCCCGTTATGGAGGGCTAATTTTTTGGGGAAAGGTATGTCTGATATATGAGTAAATATGCCCTGTTAGGAAATGGGGAGACCAGGTGGCAGTTGGTTCCACCGCAGAGAAGGGGGTGCAAAACGCGCACTGATGCAATAGCACCCTGTTACTCCCCTGGCTGGAAAACATGTTGTTGAATGCAGCTATGGCAATTTCGAAGTATTCCAGCTTTGGGATGTGGTAGAGGGCTGTACAGTTTTCTGCGGCTGAAGCACTCCATTTTTTAAGCATTTCCAAGATGCAGCTGCATAAAAAGTCTTCAAAAGTTACGTCTGTCCACACATTTAGTCCCATTTCTAAAAGTGACTTTCATATGTAGGAACCCAGCACTCACTGAATGTCCCAACTCACCTTTCAGGACAACAAATAAACTCTCTTGGTTTAGCAAATCATAACACCTTTGCTGGGGCTGACCATAGATCATAGAATTCATTTGCTATTTCTGTCTGCATCTGTCCTTTCCTTATCTCTTTTAAGCAACATTTCTCCATTCACAATGGAGTCCTAAGTAGTGCTAGGTAGATCTAGTCCTAAACAGTGCGCAGGATTTAGTGCAAAGGGTAAGTGCTACTGAGCTGCTTGGCAATAGTAACCACAATGCATTTAGGTTTGACATCTATGTAGGAGGGGAGACAAGAAAATTTACCACAGTAGTCTTTAACATTTCATAGATTTCATAGACATTAGGGCTGGAAGGGACCTTGGAAAATCATCAAGTCCAGCCCCATGTCCCAGGGGCAGGAAGCCACCTAAAAAGGGAGAGTACACCAAAATGAGAAAAATACTTAGATGGAAGTTAAGAGGGGCTCCTAAAAAGATGAGGAACTTGCAGACAGCATGGGAACTGCTTAAGAACATTATATTGGAGGCACAAAGCAAATGCATACCACAAATTAAAAAAACATGGAAAAAGAGAAGCCGGCATGGTTTAATGGCAGAGTTGCAGAGGCAATAAGCAGAAAAAAGGCTTATTTCAAAAAGTGGAAATCAAAACCTAAGGAAGAAAAGTAAAAAGAGAATAAACACTGGCAAAGCAAATGTAAAACTGTAATGAGGCAAGTTAAGAGATAATTTGAGGAGAAAATTGCTAGAGACACAGAAGTTACTCTCTCCTCATATGGAAGCCCATCCATACTGCTAATCATCCTTGATGCCCTTCTCTGTACCTTCTCTAGTTATCCTTCTTGAGGCATGGGCACAGTATTCACGGTATTCTGAACTGGGCACCATTTCAGATTAAACATTAAAGTTAACCATAAAAAATTCTTAAAGTACATGAGAAGCCAAAGATCTTTCAAGGAGTTAGGCCTTTGGATGATCCAGGTATAAAAGATGACAAGGCCATAGCCAAGAAACTAAATGCACTCTTTGTGTCTGTCTTCACTGTTGAAGATGTCACGGAGATTCCCTTATCAGATCCACTTCTCTCCAGTGGAGCTGATCCAAATTGAGGTTTAAATAGAAGAGGTCATAGAGGAAACAGATCAACTAAAAAGTAGCAAATCACCAGAACCTGATGACATTCATACTAGGGTCCTGAATCAGAAATTGCTCATCTCCTAGCTGCATTATACAACCTATCACTAAAAATAGCCTCTGTTCCAGAGGACTGGAGGGTTGCAAATGCAACTCCCATATTTTAAAAAGGCTCTAGAAGGGATGCAGGGAACTATAGGCCAATGACCCTAATTTGTGTTCCTGGAAAACCAATAAAAACAAAAATAAAAGAGAATTGTTCAGTGTCCATGAATGAACATGACTTGCTGGGGAGCAACCAACACAGCTTTGTCAAAGGGAAATCATGCCTCACCACCCTACTAGAATTCTTTGAAGGTGTCAATAAATAGGTGGATTAGGGTGATTTAGTTGACATAGTATATTTGGACTTCCACAAAGACTTTGACAAGGCTCCTTATCAGAGGGACCCCCTTAACTAAATGAGGTAATCCTGGGAATACAGGGAACGTCCGGACACTCACGGATTAGAAATTGGCTTAAAGACAGAAAGCAAAAAGTGAGTGTAAATGGTCAGTTTTCAGGTTGGAAAGAAGTAAACAGTGGGGTCCCCCAGGGATCTGTGCTGTGCCCAGTAATGTTTAACATATAAATGATCTGGAAAGGGAGGTGAGTATCAAGGTGGCCAAATTTGCTAATGACACAAAATTATTCAAAGTGGTAAAGACCAAGGTGGACTGTGAGGAATTACAGAAGGATCTGGCATGACTGAGTGAATGAGCAAGTAAATGGCAGATGCAATTCAATGTAGATAAGTGTAATGTGATGCACTTTGGCAAGAATAATCCCAGCTCTGTCTACTGTATGATGGACTCTACATTAGCTGTTACCACACAGGAAGAGATCTGGGAATCATTGTGGACAGTTTGCTAAAAACATTGGCTCAATGCCCAGCAGCTGTCAAATTGGCAAACAAAATGTTAGGTTTATTAACAAGGGAATTGTAAACAAAATGAAAGTATCACTATGTCCCTTTATAAATCCATGGTATCCAGTTCAGAATACCTTGAATTCAGTGCCCAGTTCTGGTCCCCTTGTCTCCAGAAAGATATAGGAGAACTAGAGAAGGTACCGAGAAAGGCAACAAGGATGATTAGCAGTATGGAGGGGCTTCCATAAGAAGAGAGACTAAAGAAGGTAGCTTTTGTCTCAGACAGCCAGAGCCGACTCGAGGTGATTTAGAAATTATTCGTTCACTGGGTGGACTGGTGAATGGAGAGGCAGACAAAGCTTAATGGTTGTAAAAACTTTACTTACGCCACTTGTAGCTGCGACGCAGACGGTCCAGTCGTTTGAACAACTATGTGAGTTGCTCCAGCTGGCAAGGCTCAGGCCAGCTCATCCGTCCACAAATCAAGCCGGCGGGGAAAGGGTACGTCGAGGATTGCGCTCGGCGACGGGGAGAAGAATTGATAGGTGATCAGTCTATCGATCAGCTCAGCCGCAAGTCAGATCTCTTTTGAAGCACTCTGCAGCGTGCTCAAAGTTCTCTGACTTGGGCGGAAGTCGCACGAAATTTTAAACGGCTAGCAAGCCAATTACTAGCCGCCACGCAGGAATAATTTAGAACTGGCCAATAGCGGAATACAAATTTGCATTCGAATGGCAGGAACTCTCTTGCACCGGGGTTTTTCTGTTGCAACAGAAAGCCTTTGCTGTGCAAGAGACTCTCATGTGGCGGGAAAATTACATCGTGCCGAGGCACCAAAATCACTGGGTTGTGACAGTTTTATTCAGCTTAGAAAAGAGAGGCGGGGGGGAGGCGGGATGGACATGATAAGGGTTTACAAAATACTAAATGGCAAAGAGATAGTAGATGGGGATTTATTATTTAGAATATTTCACAATACAAGAACTAGGGTTCACAGAATGAAACTAGTAGTTATTAAGTTAAAACCTTACAAAAGGAAGTTCTTTTTCACATAGCAGTTAATCATAGTGTGGAACTCATTGCTACCAAATGTTCTGTAAACTGCCAGTTTAGCTATATTCATAAAGAGATTGGACAAAATCCTGAAGGAAAGGGACATTAGTTGATGTTGAGCTTGGGAGTTAGAGATACAACTTCTAAATTAGAACTTCCTAGACCTCAAGTGCTGGAGGCTGCAAGTGAGAGAGGCACAGTGGGGAAAAAATGCTTTGGTCATACCCAGTTAAGTCTCCCTTTCAGCATCCACTCTCTGCCACTGTGTGACATAGGATACTGGGCAAGGTAGACCGATGATCTGACCCAGTAAATAGCAATTCTTATATTCTGTTATGTTCTTACGTTCAAAACAATTCTTAAAAAAAGGATAGCCGCTATCCCCTTCACTCTGGTCCCTTTTCAGAGCAGCAATGCTCTGGGACTCAGGAACCCAGGCTTTGCATTTTTCACTGTTTTATTATATGACCTTGCAAAACTCCTGTCACTTTTCTGTGCTTCTGTTTCCCTTTGTATAAAATTAGGATAATGATACCAACCTGTTTTGTAAATTGTTTAGAAATTTACTGATGAAAAACGAGATCTAGGTAGCATAAGTATTATTATTGATCCTTTTCATCTCCTTTTTTCTATTAGTATTTCTAATTCTAGATGGGTGTTCTGATAAAGTGCTTTTAATCTGTGCGATCTTATCCCTTATGTAAGTCTTACTGAACTGAATCAAGATACAACAGAACTTTTCAGAACAGAACTGCATTGTAACAGACAAAGCAGCAGTTAGCTTGATGCTAACCCTTCTTCAGCTTTCTAGAGAGGATGCCAAAAACATCCAGGTTTCCCAGTTCAAATGCAGATTAAATTTTCAAGTTTTTTCTACTACCATTAGAGGCGTAGTAGCATGCCAGTAAGCCACTGTACTGTACAAAACCCCACTAAAGTCCATTACAAACACATTCTGATTCATAGCTTTTGGATCAAGTCCTTAGTGTAACTTGTATTATTAATGGACTCCAGATGGAAGGCATTTCCTGGGAAATAATGTCTAGATGGGAGAAACAGAAGACTTAAAACAGGGGTGCTTAACCATCACCACCACCACCCCCAACCCCCGGCCTTTGGGCCAGATCCAGACCCTGATATCATGTCATTTGGCCCACCAGTCCAAAAAATTGGCGTCAGGGGAGTAGTGGTCAGGGTAAATGAGCTAAACAAAGCATTCAGAGTTACCATAAGTGATTCATCAGTTAATTTTGAAACAAATAATCATTCAGTCTTGGAGCTGAAAATATTGAGAACAAGATGAAAGTAAAAGCATCAGAATTCAATGTACATTTTTATACAGTAATGTTATTTATGCTATTTATTTCTGCAACAGAAATGAAGGAAACAGCATAAGCTTTTGAAGAAGCAAAGGCTGTAAAGCCAACTACAAAGAGTTGTATAAATAGAGATTAATTTAGTTCTGCTTAAATTTCTAAATGACTTGTATAATGGAAGGTAAGAATGATAATATCTATCCTGCCAAATCCTATCATTCCATACTCATTAGAAAGTTAAAACCTCTTTACTTCTGTTGTTAGTTATCTGACACACAAAACAATGCCACTACTACTTAATGCCCTACTATTCTGGGTGTACCACACACACATACGCAATCCTGGCATCAAATTTTCCTCAGTGAATAATAATAAACAAATATTCTCTTGGGGATAGAAGGAAAATAAACACATTTGTCACATTGTTTAATGCGCTAATGAAAAATGCAGATACTACACTGCAAGAATCTAGGTAGGACAGAACAGAAAGATCTAAAATGTAACTCTAGGAGGACTTGCCATGTTTCCTTACGAGTTGTAAACTTAATAAAAATGCCTAAGGTAAAAACAGTGCAAACCTATGTAGTGAGGCAACTGAAAATGTTTAACAAATGAACAAAGAAAAGATTAAGTGATGAACCTTGTAAAATAAATGTACAGATGAAAAATTAGTAGGTAAGCTATCAATAGGAAATGAAATAGGAGTGCAGGAAGAAAGAAGCCAAAGGAGTAAAGTGATTAATGATTACAGAGAGCTTAATTAAAAAAAAAAGTCTCTTGAATTGGAATGTGGACTAGTCTTTAAAAATACTGATCTGTCATAATTTACATATGTATGCCATAATTAGCTCAGCAATGGAATGTATGAAGTACATTCGGTAGCAGGCAGGAACTTAATTATTGTGTCTAATGTCTATTACAAGATTTGCCTTTTCTAATTCATTTGATAATTTGTATTTACATATTTTTAATAATTTTCTCTCCTTAGGGATCTGTGATGAGATGAGGCAAAAGTGAGGCAGGGGACTGTGGATGAGTTGTATTTACCATTTGCAAATTTGATTATAAAAAGATAGATGGATACTGAAATTGGTATAATTGTATCATGTAATTCTACTCTTGTTCAGTAAGTAAATTAGTTTTATTAATGCAGATGCATGCGCCTTAAACAGAATTAAATAAAAAGGAGAAAAATTACTGTACCTATGTTATGTGGTGACTTTATTAGATATAACTCAGCTTGATAGAAACCTGTGATTGTAACTGAAATAGAGGCTGACTATTTGATGAAGAAAACACTCGGGTTCTCTATAGTAATAATAATGATATAGATTTTCATTTAGTTTGAAATATATCTAGATTTATTTAGCATTTGAATTTTGTTTTCAAAATCACACAGGCAATTCCAAATGAATGGGCTGCTCTCAAACACTGTTAATTTAGACACTACTGCCCAATGGTTACTGCAAATTTATTTAGTCCTTGTATAAACAAAAATGAGAGAGAGCTGGCCAGCAAAAACAGAAGACCAAACATGGGACAGAAAGTAATTACCCTTTTGAACAAAACCGTGCGTGTGGTACGTTGTATTATTTGTACACACACAGAGTTCTGCCCCAAAATAAAACTAAATTTGTATTTATGGTGAGTTGTATTTAAATGTGTGCATGTACAGGTATGTATATACTAGTGAACTGCCCGTCAAGAAGGATGGGGGTGGGGCAGGCGGAGACAGAGCGCTGCCACCCACCACCTTGCACTGCCACTGCGTCTCAAGGCAGGGTGGGGAATTGCACACAGTGGCCACTGCTGCTACCCACCACCCCGCACTACCGCCACTCCACAGCCAGCTGTGCACCACCCCCTCCCTGCCACTCTGTATCTGGCCCTGCTCCATGTCCCCACCACTCCATACCACCGCCATGGCCAGATGCGCAGCAGCAGTAGTGTGGGGTGGTGGGTGGCAGCAGGGGCCACTGTATGCAAGCTTCCCCTCCCACTCCTGGCAGGTGGCAGCATGGGGTGATAGGTGGCCGCCTGCCCTGCCCATCCTTCTTGATGGGCACTCTTGACACAGCACTGGCTAGAGCCATACCCAAGAGCATTACAGACGCACAGACAGACAGACTATATATATAGATAGAAGAGACAGTGAGTTATATAAAAACGTTATATCTCACCATATATCCATACGTGCATGTGTGTGCCTGCACACGCACAGTATTTGTCTTTTTTGGTACTCTGGTTGTAGTAATCCGGCTTTTAATAATTTGTCTTTGCTGTGGTCTGAGCAGGTGGTCTTGGTCTGGACTGCAAAACAAAGACCTGCTTCCACAGCTGCTTCACTGTACATTTTCTTTTAGAATATCTATATACATAACTGTGCATTTCTTGTTCTAATTGCACGGAAACTTTAAAAAGTATGTCAGAAATCAACACATGAATTAAAAAAACAACTCTAGAAGGTAAAACTGTAGCAAATTAAAGCAAAATAAAATCAATTCCCATTTTAGTCAGTGACAGAAACTTTCCAGTTCTTGAACAAGCATCTGCCTTCCTTTTGCACTCACCGGGCCCTTCGTATATCCGCAGTACTAAAAGGAAGAAAACGGCTGAGCACTGGTGGTATTTAAATTGGGAAACCCATGATATTTGGGTTTTGTTTCTGGGAGGGGGGGAAATACTAGAATAAATGAGGCTTGAGTGAGGGTACTCTATACACAATACTACTTCACGAACAGGTGTGGACTACTATTTATGTTTTAAAAATCATAGTACTTCACTGTACTCACGAGAGGGCTGTTCCCCCCCACTGCCACGCAGCATCCCCGCCGGCCCGCACGCGGGCGCTCTTGCAACGCAGCTACACCCCGCCACACCTGCAGGGGGTGCTGCCCCCCTCATCCGTTAGATCCGGACGGAGCCGGCCCGGAAGCGACGGTCTTTCCGCCGCGGCCCGTCGTCTCTGTGTTCCTTTGTCAGCCGGGCGCGCCGGTTGCTAAGCGAAGCGCGGCGGCGGTTGGGTTTCAAACACTGGAGGCGGTAACGGGCGCGGGCCACCGGCCCCGGGGCGGCGGGGGAGGCAGGCAGCCGCGAGCCGCCATGGGGCTCCGCTCCGACCAGCTCCTCGTCGTTGTCTCTGTCCTGGAAGGTAACGCGCCGGATCCTCCCCGCTTGAAACCGGGATTTTGGTTATTGGCCGATTTCGCTGGGAAGTAGCCGCTCGCTTTTCACAAGGGGCTGGGAATATTTTTTTTTTAAACGCGTTGTGTTTGGCCAAGACTGAGGAAAGCTTCTCTCTCAACCCCGTGTTTCAGTGGCAGGGTTATCTTGCAATTAAATACAGTTAAAAAGGGGAGCTGGAAAGAGGGAGAGTATAAATAACTATTTCCCCTGTATTAGCAAGCATGAAAAGCAAAGTTCAGTGCACCGACAAGGAAAGAGCACTCTCATAACAAAGGCAACAGGGGTCTTTGGGTAGATGCGATATCTTTTATTAGACCAACTAAATAGTTGGGGAAATTGGTCTTTGCAAGCTTTAAAGTGCAAATGCCCATCCTCAGGCAGAGGGAGAGTCTGCTGTTGTTTTGTGTTTGTCACTTGAAAGCTATTACTGTATTGTGCAATCCTGGCCCTATACGCATAGGTGGAGGGAGAAAATATTATTTGGGGGAGTGGAATGCATGCGCACACACCGCCCCCCCCCCCCCCCCCCCTTGCAGGTAAGTCTGTCCTGGGGAAGGGGGCAGATTGAGGCCTCTGCGGTGAGGCAGGGTGTGGGACAGGCTGGGGTGAATGGGGTCCTGGAGCAGGTTGTGGGAGGCTCAGAGCCCAGGCGACTCATCGAGGGGGGCAGGGTCTCCTGCTGCTGTATGCACCCTGGCAGAGGCCCAGGGGGCACATGCACCCCCAGATGTGTGCATGGGGTGGAGGTGGGCTGTGCTTTCTGCTGCCCAGGAGTG
Organism: Alligator mississippiensis; assembly: GCF_030867095.1. Taxonomy (NCBI): domain Eukaryota; kingdom Metazoa; phylum Chordata; order Crocodylia; family Alligatoridae; genus Alligator; species Alligator mississippiensis. The sequence continues at coordinate 219,064,071 of NC_081826.1, forward strand.
GCGCGACGCCACGTGTCTGCCACGCGCAGGGCACAATCTAGCAGCAGGGTGCACATGGCATCACTTGGCTCTTAAGGCCGCAGCAGCGGGGCACAAAGCCCAGCCACAGTGGCAGCCCACCGCACAGATCGGGGGGTACATGCCACCCTTTGCCTTCCCTCAGATGCACGCAGTGGCGTAGCCCCGCCCACCTGGACAGGCTGCCTGGGCTCTGAGCATCCTATGACTCAGCCTTGGGCCCCGTTCACCCCAGCCCCTGTTCCTGCCTCTGCCCACTCCCTCCTGCATTGTGGGGTCTCGATCTGGCCCCTCTCATGCCCCTTCGCAGAGTACACGGACACTTGCCTGTCTGCCATGCTGGGCAGTAATCCACGCGCCAGGGCTGCAATCCTGACTGGCTGCGATCCCAACTGTGCCTGAGTGTACATGCCCCTATTCCCCCCTTGCTTCCCTTCCCTGCACCTGCTGCAGCCTGGGTTCTGCAGCCCTAACTGTTGCCCTGTGTTTGGGTGGGGCTAAGCCTCGTTAGCCCCAGCCTTCCGCCACCGATGCCTATACATATATATTATATTAACTACTACAGTGCATATAAATATAAGGACGCTAAGGCTAAATACATTGTGATGCTGCTTGTTGTTGCTAATTGTTTTTTACAAGCTTTTGGACACAAACATCCTTCTTCAGGCAGAGGGAGAGTCTGCTGGTGTTTGTGCGCTCTCGACTGGAAGCCAAGGTGCAAAATTCAGGTCTGTGAAAGTGCAAATGCACAGCAGTGAGGATCAGAGGCCATGGGAGACAATGGGTGTGAGATAGGTACGTGGGAGGGGGAATAGGGGAATGCTGACCTGGTAAGAGAATGTAGCTGGTAATATGCAGAGAGATTACATGGGTTTATCGAATGTCAGACAGGTTATGATGTGCCATAAATCCAATATCTATATTTAGTCCATGATTTTTTTGTATCTGGTAGATTAATCACATTTACCTGAAGAACTTTGTCTGCTTATGTCCTTAGACCAACATGGCTACAACCAACACCTCCTTCAGCCTCATGCATTCTGAAAGAACTATAGAGAGTATAGTTAGAATGTGTATTTTCGCTGGCATGCTGAAAATCTATCGAAGACAAAAATACCCAATTACCTGTGGGTGCGCTCCTTTCACAAGACAAACACTCTCCGATCTCTCAATTCTAACCCTCAAAAGGAATGTACAAAACTTTTTGTAGACGAGCCTATGAACTTCCCTTCATAAATCTACTAGATACAAAAAATCATGGACTAAATATAGATGTTGAATGTATACTACATTATAACTTGCCTGCCATCCAATAACCCCCAGGTAATTTGTCTGTGTTTTACTAGCTACATTCTCTCACCAGGTCAGCATTCCCTCTTTTCCCCCCTCACCCACCTGTCTCTTTCCTATTGTCTCCCACCCCCCTCTGATCCTCACTGCTACATATTTGCATTTTCACAGACTTGCATTTTACATATTGGCTTCTATTCCATCCAGGAGAACACATAACACCAGCAGACTCTCCCTATGCCTAAAGAAGGGTGTTTGTACCTGAAAGGTTGCAAAGAACAATTTTCCCAATTTTTTAGTTGGTCTAATAAAAGATACCACATTTACCCAAAGAACCTTGTCTGTCTGAGGCTGAAAGTGGGTCCTTATTCCCTGGTCCTTATTCCCACCTTCACAGCCCGATCTCTGCTCTGCAGTCAAGACTGCGTCCTCAACACAAGAGAAACACACATCACTGACCACATTCCAACTTGTTAGCACATCTCATTCATCACTAGCAGCCTCTCATGGTATAAAGATGGGCTGTGAAAAGGGATCCAGGAACTGTGAATTAGGAACCAGGCATACAGACCCAACTTCAGCTTCATGGCGAATGAATAGAGCTAAAGGGGGCTGTCTCATGCAGGGCATCTCTGGGGGCTTTCCTTCCCTCTGGAGGAGGACAAGGGAAGCCAAAGCTGGTTCCTCTGAACTACACCCAAGTGTATAGGGATGCTGCCCAGTGGGCTGTATGACCCAGAGCAGCTCCAGGCAGCAGAGAATACATGGAGAGAGGGCCTTGCTGCACCTTCCACTGTAAGCTGCACAGATGTTGATGGGTGTTAGCTCTAGCTTGGAGTCTGGGGCAGTTGCACCCTTAGCCTAGAACAGGGGTTCCCAAACTGTGGTACATGCACCCCTGGCAGTACACAAGACAGTTCTGGGGTGGTATGCAGGAGAAATTGTGTAATGATAGATTTAATTTTAGTGTAATTGTATAATGGTGGATTTAAAATTATTATTATAATTGGCAATTAAGGTGTTAAAATATAAAACATGCTGGTAGGGGTATGTGGGCAGCTGGTAAATCTGGAAGGGGGTACACTATAAGAAAAGGTTGGGGAACCTTTAGCTTAGAACAGTGGTTTTCAGTTTGTGGTCTGTGAACCTCTGGGGGTCCCAGACTGTTTAGTGGGTCCATGAAAGATGACTATGATAAGTCAAAAGTATGTGAATACCCACACTTACAATTCAAGGGGGTATGCACCATCATTTGAAATACCTGAAGGGGTCCACACTGATGTTCCCTCTAAGGTGTAGTGATCCATGAGCACGCTGCTTTGGTCTGTTCCCGAATTGGCCCCGCCTCCCCCTTTCGGCATGCGCCACTTCAGTCTGCCCCACAGTATAACACAGTATAACAACAAAAGATGATACAGCATCTGGGCCTCTGGTCACCTGGTGCTTAATTCACAACCCTGGTGTCAGTTAAACCTCACAGCCAGAACATAGAAATGGAAATAGGGGAGAGAAGTTGTTGCCAGAAATACTGAGGGTGGTAGGAAAGGCAAGTTTCAGATGGCTTCTACCAGTTTTCCCCAGATGGGAGATTGCGAGACCATGACTCTTTTCTCTGCCCTTGTTAGAGACAGTTCCCTATAACCTAGAACTTCCCATGGGCTCGTGCTGCTGCACAGGCCTGCTATTTATTTGGACTTTATCAAACATGCAGCAGTGCTATTGTGGCTGTCTGCTGCAGCATCCTTCTGTCCATCAGCAAGCAAATGCCAACTTGCAAATACCCTTGTGGTTGTGGCCTTTGGGAAGTTGGTAGAATTTTTGAGCAGGTGACAGTGAGAGCTTCAGCTGGAGCAGTACAAGAAAAAATAAGCTTAAAACTGTTGCATTTTATTTAAATGGAAACTTCCCAACTTGTGTTCTGAACCAAACATTGGAGGAATCTTTAACCAAAAATATTTACTTCTGGAAACCTAACTGACGGGCTGGGGAGTGGAGCAGTTCCCCGGAGCTGGAGGAGCCTGCAGAGCAGTTCCCCGGAGCCAGCGGAGCCCATGCCAGCCTCTACCCTGGCTCGCATCGGGGAACGAGGAGGCACTCTGCCCCGCCCTGGCTCACCTCAGGGAGGAGCTGATGCCTGCCCTGCCTGAGGAGTGAAGAGCTTACCTCCGGTAAGTGTCCCGCACCGGCCCCAGTGCCTCCACCACGCTCCACACCCAGCTCCTCTCCGGGAAGCTGCAGCCCAGCTCCTCTCCAGGTGGGTGTGTGGCATAAAAAAGTTAGTGCGTGGCAAGATTTTTAATCACAGCTTAGAGGGAACCTTGGTCCACATGTCCACTCAAAATTTTTTAGGGGTCTGCAAATGAAAAAAGGTGACAACCACTGCTCTAGAAAACATCTCTGACTGTCCCCCACCTGCACGTCTGTGACTTGCCACTAGAGGCCTAGTGAGCAGGGCAGGACAAGGAACCACTGGAAGCTTAGTGAGCCAGGACAGGCTTCTAGCCCTGCTTTACAGGTGGGGGTATGAGAGATCCTGGAATACTGGAGAACTTCAATTTGGGTGGCACATCTGTGGGGAATGACCACACCCAAATGGAATAGGAGCGGGGGGGCGGGGGGTGTACAGATCAAAGAGAATCCTGCCCTGGGATTGCATAACTTTAAACTGCGGAATGAGTGCTTAAAACCACTTTCAGATGTGTGTGTGCAGTCAGTGCAAGGGTTAAGAGCTCTAGGAGCTGCTCAGAATTTTTATGCAACAAAGCCCATGCTACTGGGATGCCAGGCCTCAGCACCCTCAGAATCTGTCCTCAGGGTTTGAAGCAATTTCCAGGTTCTCACCCTCTGCCTGTCTGCGGGGAGAGTTGTCTGCAATTTGGCTTCAGATTTCTGTCTTCCCTACCCATTCCCTGAGAGAGAGATCTCTTGGATCCAATAGGGAACAGGGAAACAGAGTCCTGCCCTATGACCATTGTTCTTTTTGAGGGTGGCCTTGTTAGTATTGGGTGTGATTGTGCATCATGGCTCCCTTGGAACTGCTCCCTCTTCTCTTGCATGCTGATCCCTGTGATTCAGACTGGACTGTTTCTGGGATCAGAATACCAGGAAGGAGGAATGTAGTTAATCACCCAGTGCAGCAAACAAAAGGGTAGGAGGGGTGTTCAGGTCTCCCCAAAAGGGCCAGAGCATGGGTGAATCTAGGATGTTGAAAAGGGGAGTGGAGATGGCAAGGTGCCTCATCCCTTGTGAAACAACACACCTGTTTTTCTCTGGTTAAAAAGAAACTTGAAGCTTTATTCATAGGCTGAGGGTCTAGGTTTATGTCGCGCAGTTTAAGAAGTGAAAACAAATAGTCCTTTTTTTAAATGAATTAGAAATAATCCACAGAGCTATGGAATAGGATCTTCATTGCCAGGAGCAAAAAAATGGCTAGATTGTTAGGTTGGACATCCAGATCATTATAAAGAAGAGGGAAGTTTGTTAATGTCTATGGAATGAAGAGAGTTTAGAAGGTAGCAGGTAGATGATAATGAGCCATGAAGTCATGTGACTCCCTCAGCACTGCCAGACTTGAAATTCAGCGGTCGCCTCCAGGGATGTAGGTTGTAGCTGTGTTGGTCTAAGGACATAGGCAGACAAGGTTCTTTGGGTAAATCTGATATCTTTTATTAGGCCAACTCACATAGTTGCACAGATTTTTCTTAGCAAGCTTTTGGGTTGCTAAAAACCTTTTGTCAGGCAATTTGCATTTGTGTGTGCTCTTCCTGGATGGAATGAATACTAAAGAAGCCAGAGGCCAGTATGCGTGCAAGAAAGCCAGTTAGTGAAGATGTAAATTGAAGAGTCAGTGGGTGAGAGACAGGCTGGGGGTGGAGATGGGGGAGGGGGGATGAATGTAGCAGGTAAATAGTGGAGAGGTGCCTGGGGAGTCAGATATGTATGTCATAAATCCACTGTCTATATTTAGTCCATGATTTTTTGTATCTGATAGGTTGAAGTTCATAGGCTCGTCTGTGAAAAGTGTTTTGTAAGTTCCCTTTGAGGATTAGAACTGAGAGATTGGAAAGAGAATGGTTTTCTTGTGAGAAATGTGCCCCCACCAGTAATTGGGTATTCTTGTCTTTAATAGATTTCTGGTGTGCGTTCATTCTGGTGCGCAGTTGTTGTTTGGTCTCACGTATTTTCCATCAGGGTGTTTGGTGCATTCAGGGAGATATTACATTTCTGGAGGTGCAGCTGTAAGATCCAGGGATGCTGATGGTTCTGTTGTGGGGTGTAGTAATTGTGGGAGTGGTGAAGATATGTTAGCATGTTTTGCATTTCTTTTCATGGCATGGCCTGCATCCATTCAGTGTGTTTTGGGCCATAGGAAGTTTGCTTCTGGTGATGAGGTTAGTGAGGTTCGGTGCTTGTTTGAAGGCTAGGATGTGGTTCTTGGAAGATCTCTTTAAGAATTGGGTCTCCTTCTAGTATGGGTTGCAATTGTTTGAAGGTTTTCTGTGTAGGTTTGAGGGAAAGGTGATATGTCATAACCAGCGGTGTGTGATTCGTGGGGGTTTTCCTTCTGTACTGCAGCAATTTTTCACATGGTGTCTGGGTGGCTCTTTCAAACGTGTGATCCATCTCTCTGGAGGGAGTGTTCTTGTTGACTGAAAGCCTTTTTAAGGTTTGTGAGGTAGCAGTCCCGGGTGTTCTCAGTGCAAATTTGGTGATATCTGAGGGCTTGGCTGTCTATCACAGCTTTCTTGGTGTGTTTAGGGTGATTGCTGGTTCTGTGCAGATATGTATGTTGGTCTGCAGGTTTCTTGCGTAGCGTGGTCTGTATTTTACCATTCTGGATACTGATCATAATCATGTCTAAAAAGGAGATGTTGGTGCTGGAGTATTTAAGAGATAGTTGGAAGGAGAGGTGATCATTGTTTCATTTCTGATGGAACTCAATCAGAGATTGCAGGTTTTCAGTCCAAATGATGAAGATATCACCGATCTATCTTAAGTATAGCAAGGGTTTGATGTGGTGCAGTCCTTGAATTCTTCCAGGTAGCTCATAAAAAGGTTGGTATACTGTGGGGCCATTTTGGTGCCCATAGCCATGCCCATGATCTGGTGGAAGTATTGGTTATTAAAAGTGAAATTATTGTTTTTGAGGAAGAAGTGTATAAGGTCAGTGATGTCTTTGGGTCTGTACTCTGAGTTGTCATCCTGCTCTTGTAGGTATGTAAGGCAGGCTTGGATGCCATCCTGGTGTGGGATGTTGGTATATAAGCTGGTAACATCCATGGTGGCTAGGAGGGTGTTACTAGGAAGGTGGTCTATGTTTTTAAGTTTTCATAGAGAGTTTCAGAGTTTTCTGTAGTGTTTTGGACAAAACTCGCTCTGGGTGACAAACAGTTTTAGGATTTATTTGATGAAACCTGATATTTCCTCCGTTAGGGTTCCAACGGATATGATAGGTCTGTCAGGGTTCCCTTGTTTGTGGATTTTAGGGAGCATGTAAAAAGTCCCTGGGTTAAGTAGTGGGGGATCAAGGTCTGTTGTTTTTCTTGTAGTTCTGATGGAAATGATTTGATGGTATTTTTGAGTTTCTGGGTGAAAAGGGGAGTGTAGAATCTTCCTGTAGTTCTTCATAGTAGGTGGTATCATAGAGTTGTCTGCTGGCTTCTTTTTATGTAGGAGTCTTCATGGCTAAGGATGACTGTAGCTCCTCCCTTATCTGCTGGTTTTATTACTATTCAGTGGTTAGATCTTAGAGATTCTATGACCTTTTTCTCTGATAGGGAGAGGTTGTTATGGTGCCGTGTGGTGTTGATTATTTCATTGTTCATTCTTTCCCTGAAGCATTCAATATAGAGGTCAAGCTTATGTGAGGTGTCCAATCTGATTTTTTGGGGGGGAGGGGTGATCTTTTCCTCTGTATTGTCAGAGGATGAGTTGTTGTTGGAAGTGGATTCATTTTGGTTGTGGAAATATTCCTTGAGGCAGAGGCATCAGAATTCTTCTGGTTTTCCACATTGAAGTATTTTATTAGAGTATTTCTCTGGACAGAACTTTAGGCTTTTAGAAAGGACATATTTTCAGTTTTGTTAAGTGTGTGCATGGAGAGATTAATGATATTTGAGGGTTGGTTGCTGCTTTTAGTTTCATCAAGTCTGAGGTTGGAATGTTGTCAGGTGTTTGGTGTTGTTTCTCTGATGGTTGTTTTGTGTCTGGGAAGGTTGTTCCTGAAGTAATTTGTTCCGTTTCTTCTTTTTATGTTGAATGGATGTTGTAGAAAAATTTTTGTAGTCTCTTTGTATCCATTGTACAATACTAGGGAGGATGTCTGGATTTTTCTCTCTCAAATTGTTGTAGCATGTAGTGATTTCCTTCCTGAGTTGGTCTCTTTTGGAGCTATCACCTCCAGGTGGTTGGTTTTAAGCTTTGGGTAAAGCAGAAATCAAAGTGGGTGCAAGTGCACCAACGCACCCTCCCCCTGCCTCTTGATCCACCCCTGGGCTGGAATATATAATTTATTATGGGGTTGATCTTCAACAGCAGGTGGCTTCTTCACAAATCATGGGTACGAGGGCTACTGGACTCACACTTCTTAAGGAGAGACTGTCCCAGGCCCTGTACACCCAAAGCGAGTGGGGGCAGGCAACACCCCCAACACCCTTCCTGCCAACAAAAGGTCCCCCCACCTGCTACAGATGAGCATTCACAGCCCCACATGGATCATTACCTGACTGGTCTGCTTGTGTGTTCAGGTTGAAGACATGGTGGAACCTCTGTTCCTGCCCTAGGATCTATTCCCTAGCATGCAGCAAACTTGGACCTAGAAGGCTGCAAGGAGTATCCCAAAGCTTAGTGTGTTTCAGGATGTGTTCAAGAGTCACAGTGACCACACGTCATTCTGCAACATTCACTGAATGGCAACATGAACTAGGACAGAGGCACCAGCCTGTCCCCAACCAGCCTGGCATTTGATGAAAAAAAGCTTCTAAATGAACACTGGGCTGGTCAGGGACATGCTGGTGCCTTTGTCCCAGGCCCTGCTGCTGCAGCTGCTGCCTGAGATTTGGCACAGAATGGACCATGCTGTTGCTGGAGCTCTTCCACACATCCAGAAGCACGCTGTGCTTCCGGATGCTCCTCACAATCTGCTGGATCCCGAAGCTGGGCAGGTTGCTCGAGCAAAGCTTGTCCAGCTGTATCTGACATGCAGACCACATGTTGCTGACCTTAGCTTTAGGTTGTCAGATATTATAAATGTTATATTCTGAGTTGCTCCATTTGTCTTGTCTTGGGGTTAAGTGGCAGGGAGAGTTTTGAAAGAAAAAACTGCAAGGCTAAACAGAAGTGCTGGATCAATTTTTGGAAGGGGGGGAAGGGGATACCAATGTTATCTGGACCAATAACTTTTCACATTCATTTTTGGCAGTTTGCAGTTTTTCAGTCCTGTCTATAATGGAATCAAAGGCTAGTAACAAGGGTGGCTCACTCCAGGTACCACCCTACCCTCACCTGCTATGCCTTTGGTTGTTGTTACATCTCTGAATGATGGTCCTGCACAGTCTCTCAGGCTCAGACAGTTGGGTTTTGGATCACTGGGTCCTCTGGCAGCCCAACTTGGTTATTCTAATCCCTCTTGTGGGACATCTTCAGTGGCCTCCTTTCCTCATCTTCAGCCACTGCCATCCTTTGTAACCTAAACGGCAAACATAGCCCAACATAAGCACAATCAAGTGCAGCTGGGGTGCCTTTCTCTAAGCTCTTCCCCAGGCTTCTACTCAGTTTTGCTTGCTTCTCCCAACTTGTTCTTTCCTGGGCCTACTCATAATTCCCTGTCTCCCATATTGCTTCCCCACTCAGCACAGGGAGAGCTCCTTCAGCTAGCACAGCCAAGGTTAGTCTGCAGTTCTCTGTACCACTTCTCTCTTTCTCCCAGCAGTAAGATCCTTCCTTTAGCGCTGCCCAGGTCAGACTACCCCTTCTGCTTCTGTTGCAGGCTATATATAGCTACAGCCTGCCTCTTCTGGCCTCTGAGGAGCTTGCCTTAAAAGCACAGTCTTCAATTTCTTGCTGTCAGTTACAGGGCAAGGTCCCTTGTTACACCATCCATAACTTTAGTAAATTTTTTTCAAGAAATTCTCCTGAACTAGAAACTTGTATATCAGATTTGGATAGTTCAGAGTGCTGGCATCAGGCCCTGGGCTCTGCACTACCCTAACCAGGCCCTACATGCAAGGATCAGGCTTCAGGGTGCTCCGTGTCAGGATTGGGCCTTGGGCCCCTATGCCAGGCCCTTGTGCCAGCCCCACGTGCTGGGATCAGGCTCAGAGGGCCCTGTGCCACTGTCACCGAGCCCTGTATGCTGGGATCAGGCCCCGTGTGCCTGATCTAGCATAGAGGGCCACAGCCTGCAGGGTTCCCCATAGACCCATGAGGAGCCCCACAGGCCAGATGATATTGTGCCAGGTGCCAAGCACCCCTGAGTTAGGGAGCATTTGTACATTATCAACTTAAGCAGTTAAGTGATTTTTGAGAAATAGAGTGGTGGGAATACCAAAGGTGTTCCTATCTAAAAGCCCAATGTCACACTTCTGGGGGGAAAATAAAGTTACTTGCATAGGGAAAGTTCTATTGAAAGGAATTGGAGTAATTAATAAAGTTATTGTTCATGTGCATATGGCAATTGCACAAATAAATAAAGAAATGTTTGTATATATGTGCAAGCTTATTTGCAATGTAAATACATTTTACTGTCTATTTTGTAACATCTAACATCTATTTTTTGTGAATGGATGGTGGGAAGGAAGGGGTTTTCATAATTAATAATAATAAAAAGTATATTAAGATATTAAAACAACTGTGGGCTAAATGACAAAGGAAACATTTTATACATTTGTCTTGAGATATAAATACATTCTCTCTCTCTCTCTCTATCTTCCCCAAGTGGAGCTATCATTTCTGTGCTTTTGTTTTTCCAGGACGGCATTTTCCTAAACGTGCCAAGCATACACTTGTCGTAGAAGCAAAATTTGATGGTGAACAGCTGTCTACTGATCCTGTAGATCACACAAACCAGCCAGAGTTTGCCACTGAATTGGCTTGGGAACTCGATAGGAAGGCACTTCATCAGCACAGGTTACGTTATGAAACTAAATCTAGAATAAGTTTAGTTTGTCATTATTGTGTCTTTTACAGTTAGTGAAAGGTATGTGTTTGAACTACTGTCCACTAAAAATGTTAGAATTGAAGCTACTCTCTTTAATGATATACTTAATTACATGCTGAAACTAATTTATCTGAGGATACTGCTACTATAGGTAAGAGTAAGGGTGAAAGAGCATAAAGTTCTTTGTTTTGCTGAACTGATTGTGGCGGGGGAGGCAGGGAGGCTTAATGTAGAAGAATTATTCTGTGAAAAAATGATGCTGTGCTGCATCTGTGGTAAAAAATCCTATGAGAACCCATTTTCACAGGCCTTATTGTGGTGGGGCCCCCATGCGTCTGGCTGAGTGGCCCCTGGTGACCTTGTCCCTGTCACTGATTGGCTGAGAAGGCTGTCCGTCATGTGGCCCCACCCCTTGCTGCTGATTGGAGAGGGGCAGGGCCATAAGACAGGCATTCCTCTTAGCCACTCAGCAATGAAAGGTAGGGGCGGAGCCATTTTCCTGCTCACCTTCATGCTGGTAGCCCCTTTCCTGTTGGGTTGCGCAGCCAGGGGTGACTGCTGGTTCCCACTGGGTAGCCAACATTTTATGTTTAGTAAGTTTTTGTTTGTTCGTTTGTTTTTCCCGCAGATTCCATAGGGATTGCCCAATTTTGCAATTTCCATGAAATCCATGCAATTACAATTTGAGTAGGTCCCTATTCATAACTAGTTCCAAACCCATGAAAAGTTGATACATTTTGTATGTATTGTGAATTATTTGTCAGGGGCACATAACTGCAGACATTATTACTACTTCATGTTGTTTTTTATTGGGGTGGTGTTTCAGGCTGCAGCGAACACCTATCAAGCTCCAGTGTTTTGCCTTGGATCCTGTATCTTCAAGAAAGGATAGCATAGGCTACATTGTATTAGATTTAAGAGCTGCCCAAGAAAAGAAACAGGTGTGTTTAGTAACTGACATTTTGACAGTATGCACATTAGATTTCTTGTTTATAAAAATATATTGTAAGCTTTTGAAGGAAACAGGGAAGTTCTCAAATCCTTTTCTGAAGAAAGTAGATTCCTTCATTAGATGATCTAGCTCAGAACTTTTTAAAAAGATGTTTTAATTGCACGTATGTGAATTTGAAGCATTTTGAATACATCATTTTTATCACATGATAAAATATTTTTAAATTGACCATTAGAGATTGCTTTGAGAGCACAAAGCTAAATGTGTGTGAGGTCGGATTTGTTTGGTTGTGGGTTTGTTTTGTTTTGTTCTTTCTGTACTTCCAAATTATAAAAAAATATTTTCAATAATTGCAAAATTTAATTTGGATAAATTTGTTTTTCATATTGTATCTCTAATTCAAACTAGAAAATATCCACAAGTTTAGTTTAGCTTAGTTTTTGTTTTGTTTTTCTTAAATGAACATAATTAACCATTAAAACTACTGGAAGAGTTTGGGAGGCAGCCTTCTTACTTTCTAGTTCTATTTGACTGTAAAGCAGAAAGGTTTGGTCCACATCGGTGTTTGTGTCTGACATTTTGAAAATAAACACACATCTAAAATTTATAATAATTTTATCAATAAATGACTTGCCTCTTAGATTATTTTACCCTATAATCATACTAAACTCTTTTTTTCTTTTCCATTTTATTTGTTATTACTTTTTGGATCATATTTTGTGTATCTTTTTATTTTGCAGGCACCAAAATGGTACCCCTTGCTCAGTAACAAATATACTAAATTTAAATCTGAGATACAGATAAGCTTGACATTGGAAACTGATACAAAAGCACCTGTGGATGTTTTTAGAGCAAAGGAGGCACCTCCTAGAGAAGGGAAAGGTATAAAGCATAATAAAAACCTCTCTAAGTTTATTTAGAAAAAATGTTTAATGTGTGAAGAACATAGTTTGTTGCACGTGGTATATTTGTCTGATAAATGCATTTTTACTTTGTGAATATTTTGTGTGAAAATGTTATAACAAAATATTACAGTACCCGCATGCACTATGAGTTCAAATTACTTGCAGACGGTAGCTTGTTTTGCAAGCTGTGAGGCTCAAAGTTGAGTTGGATGCAAACCACAAGAGAGTTGTGAAGTTGTGGAATTGTTTTTAAAATGGCTCTCCAGTTTTATTAGGTTTTGGTAATGCAGGGGTTTCTGAAGTTAAAGAAATAGGTTTCTTTTCTTCATGACAAGGAGTAATTTAAATAGCTAAAACTCATGAAGTAACAAATCTGAATTGTAAACTGTAAGATGTGGATAAGAGTTGATCAGGATACAAGAAATGAAAACAGATCCAATTCTGCCCTCACATACCATCCAATTCAGTACTAAATGACATCTTTCTAAATAACCAGTACTCAGGGTTGCTTTCCTCAAAGTTAACCATTAACATTTGGCCCACCAGTGAATTCTCTTCCCACTCCTCTGAAATAAAATGACAATGTAAGTCAAAGTAAGCTGCAGAAATAATTTTTCTTAATTTCCAATACATTAGCCTCTAGTTCTGTTTCTTTTTACTCTTTTACCTTCAGGATATCTCATACAGCTTTGACAAATTATAAACTCTGTCTTTAATTTTTTTAATCCTGTTCTAAGTTATTGTATTTAAACCAAGCCTCCATGATCAAGGAAAATGAGAGGGTAAAAAAATCCATCAGACAGATAATCAATCTTGCCCTAAAGGATAAAAGCTTTTCTGGCTCCCCAGACCAATAGTTTCCCCACAGCCTCTTTGAAATCTTGTTCAAGCTATACCTCCATTATCGAACTGGGAAGGTAGACTGCAATCTCAGAACAGTAGTTGCTGTATATCTTGATGTATCCAGGATAAGTTGGAGACCTCTAAGAGGCAGTTTTTCTTTGTCAGTTATTTTTCCCTTCTCAAAGCCAAATTAACAGTAGGAAGAAACTAAGAAATCCCTCTTACTTCTGTGCTCTTCTCCCCATCTAAGAATGACCTCCAGTTGTATTCTTAATGGAGGGATAGAGGAGGCCCCTAGAACACTTAAGCTATATTTTCCTATCATCGTGTCCTTAGGGTTGCACCTGTCGTTCCTCAGAATATTTGTAGCTGATTCTTTTTTTCTGAATTTTAAAGATTGTATTTCATGTTTGTATCTACCTAGGTGAAAATACACTTGTAAATTTTGGAGGGGTTAGTCTAGTAGTGTTTAGGTCAGGTTTAGTACAATAAAACATCAGGTTTAAAATAACAGACTTGCTGGCTTGAGTGCTAACCCTGCTGAGATATCCCCTCCCTCTTACAATAAATAAATTAATTGTGTTTGGTGCAGCTCCTTGTGTGTGGATGAGGCCTTAAACCAAATTTCTTCCTATTCTGATTTTAAAGATCCTATGACATTTTTGATAAGGTAAGTCCTTACCTCAGGGATTGCCCCTTACCCCAGCTTTATCCCCGTGATTCTTAACCAGGGTGCTGTGGCACACTGAGGTGCCTTTCAAGCGTGATTCATGCAATGTTAGCATTGTTAGGTGTGCAAATATTTTTCATGAGGTAACCCCAGAGATTTTTATCTAGGAATCCATTGTGTTAGAAACATTCTAACCTGTTGTCATCTTTCTAAGTTATTTGCAACAGAAGAATCACTATTTTTCCATAGTATCTTAAGTCTAAAAAGATGGTCCAGGGGTGCTCCAACTCCTTCCCACAGACCATGTCATCTAGCCTGTAGGACTCCCCATGAGTCTAGAAATTTGGCAGCAGGGGCATGGTTTCAATTAACACTGCCACCTCTCCCTCACCACCAAATTTCCAAGCAGAGCATAGCTAAATTGGGCCTCTCTGCAGGCAGAAATGGCACTGCTCATCTGTCCCATGGGATGAAAAGGTTTGGCTCTACTGCTTTAACTTATTGTTCTGAGACCCTTTTTTGTGTGATCTTCAACTGTCTAGTGTTCTGTGGACCTGTTGGTTACCATTTCCACACCAGAAGTAGCTCTGACAGTGGTAAGATTTATTTATAGTTGGAGAAGCTCTCTACAATCTACTGAATTCGGTCTAGTGATTTTTCTTTTTTAAGAATAATCATAGAATCATAGAGTTGGAAGGAACTTCAGGTGTCATCGGTTCAAATCCCATGAGCTAGCATGCCTGAATACAAACATTATTTGGTATTTCAGCATTCATCTCTCACCCGCTTTCTCTTCTGAAAAGCTTATGCATTTCATTTACAGCATTTATTCTAGTGCCATTCTTAATAGAGTTTGCTTGCTTGCTTTCTTCCCTGTCATGGGGAAAAATTAGATGTTGATTTTATTTATTAACAAGAGCACTGCATGCCATTTATTTTTATACAGTATAGTAAATCACATGTAATATAAGCATGGGAAGACAGGGCTAGCCAACTGTGATAGTCTGTAGTTTGGCAGAAGGCAAAACATTGTGGCATCTTATTGACTACAGGTACTCCTCACTTAACGACCTACGTGTTTAACGACCGCGCGGACTTACGACCAGCTCTCTGAGCAGTCGGTATTGTACGAAACGTATTGTGGAAACGGCAGCGCGGCGTCTCAAGCCAAGGCACGCAGTATCGAGGGGCGGCTCCTCGCTTATTGACCAATTCGCTTAACGACCTAGTCGCAGGAACGGAACTCGGTCGTTAAGTGAGGAGTGCCTGTAATTTATTCAGAGTGGAATGAGCTTTCATAGGTTATAGCCTACTATGTCAGATGTTACAAGCTCTTTTTTTATTTCTCTTGAACTCTAATTTTCTCTCATCCTTATGCTTCACTCTACTATCTTAAAGCATGCATAAATACTTTTGTCAAGATTAGTAAAGTACATCCTCAATGGAGTTTAAAAAATGGTAAGTTTTTCTCTTAATTCATTCATTCCTGACTCCAATAATTTCCTCCTCATTTTAAATTATAGAGACCAGATTCAGTGTTATCTTAGTTTCAGGTATGTTTGGATTTAATATACTTGCAGCCACTATATGCATCTTCCAGGGATGTACAGCAGGTTATAGACAGTCCTAGGATTTAAGCTAGAGAGCAAAGAGTGAAACATTAATCTGTTTAAAACTTCAGACTCTTATTAGTGAAAACTGTACCAGTTGTTCACACTTTCTCCCCCAGATACTGAAAGTTTTAAGGGTGCCAGGTGCCACATTGCTTTACGTGGAAAATTTTGAGTTGTACACCGGTAGCAACTGATGTCCACTTTGCCTTATGATTTCCTTGTTTTGTATTTGCACTGTTGTCAGAAAATATATGAGAAATCTAACTTCAAAATTATTATGTTTATGTATGTTAAGGTTTCTATGACTTTCTTCCTAAGATTTGCAAAATAGGACTTTTTAAGCTGCTTCAGTTGGAAAGAAGAGGTGAAGGAAGAAAAATTCCAAAAGGCTACTGAATGAACTTTCATGTCTTCCATCAATTAAATATTTGTGCTGGCACTGTCTTACACTTTTTTTGTACTCATGTCAGAAAAGAAAACCTCTCAAAATTAATATGAGCATTCATTGAAGTGGATTCTAATTAGAGGGAAATAATATGTATCTGTATTCAGAAGCAAATTCCATTTTTTTAATATTAGGATTCTGTGACGCATTAGCATTCGGAGTCTTGAACTTCTCTACTTTTATAAACTATGTAGAAGCACCTTGCCATGGTGATCTAGAAAATAGCTGTATTAATTATTCTCTTTTTTTCTTTTTAAGTACCTGCTCTTCTTTCTGAGCTAGACCCTAAAACTATTGTACCAGTCCTAAATGAAGAAGAGGGCTATCATCAAATTGGACCAGCAGAATATTGCAGAGACTACTTTGTTTTGTCTGTAACTATTGCATTTGCTACACAACTGGAACAGGTAATAATAACAATACACCTTTAAGCCCAAAGTCATTTTGAGGACAGTATTCTATCCATTTCTTGTCTTGCTCCTGGTACAGGACTTTCATTACATAGTAAATTTAATCTATGAATAGTCTTAGTGTACATGTTCTTTTTAATGATACACTATTTACATTTGAGCATAAATAAGTTTATAGTGTTAGATTTTCTTTGTGAAAGAATAGAATTCGTCTGAGCCAGATAAAAGATCTTACAGAAATACTCTTGTGTGCTTTCTAAGATTTAAGTAATAAAGAGCAGTATGTTACTTTGCACACTGTGCTTGCTCAGTTTGGTTTTTCCAGGGGACTGAAATCAACAGGTAGACGCTCCTGTATCTTTGCTAGAAAGCAACAGGACTCAAAAATACCTGAAATAATTAATCACTTCAATTGCCTGTTTCTTCAAATATAGCCAGTGATGTGTCTGAGACTTAACAATGTAGAGAGTTATTAATAAACTGTTTTTGAAGTAGAGGAACATAAAGTTATGGTACATGAGTCATAATTCCAGATCAAGGTAACACTTAAATGATCTGTAATTCAAGTCATTTGAACTTTCTGCAAACCTTATTGAAATACAGCCTTTTTACTATGACAGGTTTTTAAGGGGAGACAAAAATATGGCTCTGTTAAAAGGACAATGATTGGAGCCAGTCAGGTCCAGATTTTGTCACATTGATTACTTCGCTCTTATTGGTGGAATAATTTCATGGCTTGAACATTTCTGTGGGAATTGGGGGACGTGGAATCTCTTTCCATCTTTGTTGCTGGCCTGTTTGATCATAGGCAAGTCACTATACATCTTTGCCTTCTGAGCTTGTTCGTTGAGATCTTACACAGTCGGGAAGTGCCTGTTTCTCACTGTTTGACTATACAGAGCCTAATGCACTGAGAGAAGTCTTGATCTCGGATCTCAGTTGAGGCCTCTAATCCTAATGTAAAACAAACTATTGTTACTTCACAAGTGGCCCTATTGAAAGTCATCAGGACTGTGGAGTGAAGCGCTCCTTAAAGTCGTAGAAAAGTACGGCTGGAGGGGATCTCCAGAGGTCATTTAGTCCAACTGCTGCCTGAGGCAGAATCACCCCAATCCAAACCATCCTATACAAAACATAATCTAAATAATACATAAGACTGTCATCAACCCTGACATAACACAAACCTAACACCCTAACCCACAACAGATTAAGCAGGGGAACCACAGCGGTCAGTGTCCTGCATCTGTAAAATGTTGACAATATATGCTCAAGAGATCCTGGGTAGAGGATCATGGCCCCTGCTACAGAGGAAAGCAAAACCCCCTACAGTCCTTACCAATCTGACCATGGGATAAAATGCCTTCCCAACCCCAAATATGGTGATCAATCTGACACTGAGGGGAGGGGCAAGACCCTCTAGCCAGGAACCTCTGACTTTGCTCCCAGAAGGAACATTGGCACACCATAGTCAAAGTTCCCAACCTTGGCTGTAGCCAATATCCAATGCCTCTGGGAAAGCTTAAAAACACCCTGACACATGTAGCAGAAAAGAGGGGGTGGGACCAATCCATAAAGCCCCAAAGCAGTAGAATATCAGCATAGCTACACCCCAGATCATTCCTGACCAGTGGCTGTTCAACCTCTTCTTGAACACATCCAGTGATGGAGTGTCCACAGCTTCCCTAGGCAGTCTATTCTGCTGCCTCACCATTCTAACAGTGAAGAAGTTTCTTTCTGGATATCCAATCTAAACTTACTTTTCTGCAACTTCCAGCCATTCGTCTGCGTCCTCCTCTCTGTAGCAAGAGAGAAAAGGTTCTTTTCCTATTCTTTATGGCAGTCCTTCAGATATTTAAAGACTACTAGCTACTATCACGTCCCCTCTTAAGTACCTTTTTCCGCAAGCTGAATATGCCTAGCTCCTTCAACCTCTCCTTTTAAGACTTGCTTTCCAAGCCCTTGATCATCGTCCCACCTCTGGACCCTCTCTAACTGCTCCATTTCCTTTTTAAAATATGGAGCCCAGAGCTGCACATAGTATTCCAGATGAGGCTCAGCCAGTGCTTAATAGAGATGAATTATCACCTCCCATGTCTTGCACCTAATGGTTCTATTGATGCATCCCAAAACCCCATTCACCTTTTGAGCACCTGCATCATGCTGCATTGAGTCTGTGACCTTTCAAGACTCCCAAGGTCTTTTCCATAGTACTGCCATCCAGTCAGGTGTCAACCATTTTAAATTTTTATTTTTGATTATTCCTCCTGAGGTGTAATACTTTGCATTTATCCTCATTGAACTTCAGTCTGTTAGCTGTTGCCCAGCTTTCCTGTCTGTCAAGATCTTTCTGAATTGCTCTCACATCCTCCAGTGTGTTTGTGATCATTCCCAGTTTCATGTCGTCTGCAAACTTGCTCAAGAAACTTCCTACGCCAGCATCCAAATAATTAATAAACATATTGAACAGCACCGTCCAGTGCAGAACAGACCCCTGTGGGACTCCACTTGAAGCTGCCTGCCATTCTGACGTGGACCCAGGGTGGGGCGGGATAGAGCCACGAGTGGCTTGTCTGGGGAAGGGGGGGCACGCACCCTGGGAAGGTACGGGGTGCATGTGCCCCCAGATCTGCACGTGGGGTGGGGTGGTCTGTAACTGCGGGCTGAGGCCGGGCTCTTCCCAGCCGGGGTCCTGGCCTGCACTGAGCTTGGGCCGGGCGACAGCAGTGCTGGGAGCGGGGCTGCAGCCAGCGGAAAATTTGCTGTAGTCCCCCAACCCCCATTCCCAGCGCCACCACCGTCTGCCCTGAACTCAGCATGGCCGCAGCTGCAGCCCATCCTGCCCTGCCCTGCCCTGCATGCAGATCTGGGGGCGCGTGTCCCCTGTGTCTGCCCAGGGTGAATGCCTCCCCCTCCCCATGCCCCACAGATATGCCGCTCACGGCTCTGTCCTGCCCTGTTCTGTCTGCAGGGCTTGCCCCTGCTCCAGCCCCACTCCCTTGCTCACTGCTGCTGCAGCCGTCCATGCTGCCCTGCGTTTGGGGGGGGGGGGGGGCACGTACCCGCCTGATCTGTGCATGGCAGAGGCAGCTACCGTTGCAGGCTGGGCTTCACACCCCGAGCCCCACTGCAACTGGCCTTGGAGCAGGTGGACACCACATGCCTCCTGCTGCTGTTCTGAGCTGCGCCTGCACATGGCCAACTGCAGTGAGACTTGAGGCGCAGCAGCAGCTGCCTCCACCACACATAGAGATGGGGGGGAGGGGGAAGGGGGCACGTGCCCCCATGACCTCTGCCAGGGTGCAACCAGCAGCAGGAGCACCCCCCTCCCCCAGGCTCCAATCCTGCCACCACCCAGCTGAGCTGGGGCCCCTTTTACCCTTCCCCTGCTCCTGGTTGGGCCACACCATCCATCCCTTACTGCAGGGGCCTCAATCTGACTCCCACTCCTTCCCTTCCCCAAACTGACCTGCTGGGCTGGGGGGGTGGGGATACACGCGCATATGCATGCAGAGACAACCAAGCAGTGTGTGGGGCCCGGGGCAAATCAGCCTGTGTGGGGCCCTGCCCAAGGAAGCCAGCAGAGGATTCAGCAGCGGGGGAGAGGGGCATGGGAAGCGGCTGGACGTTCTATTGACTGCCCTTTCTGTGATCTGCCATGTGCCACACATAGGGCACATCCAGACCAACATGGTTGTGGGGTATGTGGCACTGCAAACATGTTTGCAACGCCACATACCATACAGTCTGGTGTTCTCCGTGCTACAAGGGCATGCTGCCCAAGCATATGCTGTGCCATTTTTTTTCCCCCTGAGTTTTTTGACCCCTGGATACCCAGGGGTCAAAAAACCCACAGAAAAAAAACCTGACACAGCAAATGCTCAGGCAGTGCACGCTGCTCAAAAGCAGAGCTAGGATGCCTGGAGCTGTGCTGCAGCACCCGGCCAGGGTCTGCATGGTAGAATTGCTGCTGCTGTGGCCCCAGGAGGTCCCCAGGACTCCAGGTGAGGTTGCTGTGCGCCAAAGTGCTCATGGCATGATCATTCCCCAGGGACAAGTAGCTGCAACGCAAGCTGCCAAACTTCCATGCACATCTAGACACAACCACAGAGGCTACCCATGCCATTTGTGGCACTTGTGTTACAGGTTGGCCATTCCTGACTTAAAATGCAGTTTGCCACCTGGGATTTCAATCAGTTTCTGCCTCAGACTGCGGAAGATGTCTAACTGATTACAACTTCTTAGAAAATACTAGAAGATTACTGTATTTGTCATGTTAATAATACTTTTTTTCCTTTCCATATTTTTAGTTGATTCCCACTACAATGAAACTTCCAGAACGACAGCCTGATTTTTTCTTCTACTATTCACTTCTGGGAAATGATGTCACAAATGAACCTTTCACTGATTTGATCAATCCAAATTTTGAACCAGAGAGAGCATCAGTTCGAATACGTAGTAGCATTGAAGTCCTTCGAGTTTACCTTTCTGTTCAGCAAAAAATACCGGTAAACAGTTTATTTTTTTACCTGTGGTGACTTAGAAGAGGTAGAATCCTATGTGCAGGCTTTAACTGGAATAAAATCCTGACCTAAAAACCAAGAATATTTTATATATTGCTTATCATTCACCTGGTCTTTAAATAGTATGCAGTAAGTTTAAAAAGATCTGGCTCATCAGACGAATTTTGCTGTTGAAGTCAGTGGAAAAATTGTCAATAACTGGACACAAGTTGGATCTTTAATTCTAGAACCTACTTAAGTCATGATATTCTACCTTAGTTGCAGTACCACAACCCATCCCACCCCAAAACACTCTTTCTGCTAGGATTTGCGAGAGTGTTCTCAGTTCTCTAGTCCAGTGCTTCTCAAACTATTTGATGTGGTGGACTGGCAATTTTTTTTCCAGTGGGCCATGGACCAGTGCCTGGTTCAGCCGGTGGCAGCAACTGCATGTAACAGTGCTACACAAATGCCCAACCGGCTGTTTCTTTCTCTTTCCTCGCCTTGCACAACATGACATCACCTGGAGTGTTGGAATGTACGAACTGTGGCTCTATGACATATCAATGTTATGCTTCTGAAAATATATTTCTTTCTTTCCTGGCAACTCGCTGCAGACCGGCGACCAGTGGCTCGCAGACCGGCAGCGGTCCACGGACCACCACTTTGAGAAGCACTGCTCTAGTCTGCATTTATGTGTCACAATGGCTACTTTAGGGCAATTTTCACCCAGCTGATCTGGAGGATCTGGATCCCCTAGATGCCACTCCAGTCTTTTGTATTAAACTTAACGGGAATGAGAATTTTTTATCTTTACCGATTTGCTGGAAAGAGGTTCAGTCTCAGACAATGCAATATGAGAAGTATGTACATACATCTCACCTATTTCTGCATACCCCCTTTTTTCATTTCGTTTTTTAAATAGATCCATCTTTGCTGTGGGGACCAGTCTCTTGGAAGCACTGAAATACCACTAGCTGGTTTGTTGAAGAAAGACATTGTAGAGTTTGAACATCCTCTGGCAGTTGAAGAGGCATTCATCCTTGTTCCACCAAATCGAGCCAAGCAAAAACTGCCACCATTGCCTTCTGATCTGGCTCCTACTGTTGGGGTATCTGTAACCTTACAAAAAGAAAACATGCACTCACAGGTATGAATTACTCATTTTTAATTTTGATTTCAATATGGTTTTAAGAATTATAATGAACTTAACTCTTATTTTTAAAAATTGTGTATTACATTTTAAAGCATAAAAGGAAAACCAAGAGAAAAATCTACAATATTTTAAAACAGTAATAAATAACTTCTCTTTGCTTACCTATAACATTAAAATATCAAATTACATAGCTATTTTAAAGAGTATATATACGTGTTTAAAACCATTTGATTTTTATTTAGCCTTTGCTTCAGTTTGACACTCAGACTGAGCCAGAACACTCGCAGAGAAGAGTAGGTTCCCCTACAAGGGAAAAAAGCAGCAGCCCAGAGCACAGATCCCAGAATGCACCAAATAGCCAGTTCCCTCCCACAAAGGATGAAGCAACAGAAAGTGAAGCAGAAAGTCTTCAGTATGACAAGGGCACAAAACTAAATAAAAAAGGTATGTATTGTTATAACGAGGAATGTTCCTGGAACCATTCTGTCTCCTCGATCATATGGATCCCTTTGTTGTGGGGATATTTAATACTAAAAGTTAATGCATATTTAAAAAAAAAAAAAAGACAGTAACAGCAGAAAATAAGTGGAAGAGCCAGTGGTCGGTAATCAATGCTCTGTTGGTCATTGGTAATTTATTAACAATAATTTGAAATACACTGCTACAAATCAGGAGTTGGAACCTATTGCCAGTGGGCCAGATCAGGCCTGTGAAGTGATTTGGCTCTGGCCTGTGGCAGCTAGAGGCTCATAGAGTATCCACAACCCCCCATTTCTATCTCACACTTCTTCCAGCCCCGTACTACGCACACTGCCTTTCTCACTGCTCTTGAAAACTTCAAAGGATAGAGGTTCCACAAGCTGTGTAGGTAGCTTATTCCAAATGCTTAACCACCCTCATAGTAAGAAAGTTGTTTTTTAATACACAACTTGAAATTTCACTTTTTTGAATTTAAGTTACTTCTTTAACCAGCTTCCTTTGTATTTGACGATTGTAATCAAATTCTCCTTCAGTCTTTCCTTCTCCAGGCTAAGAAATCCCAATGCTTCTAACCTTCTCTCATAAGTCATACCTTTAATGTTTTGTTGCTCTCCTTTGGAATCTTTCTAATTTTGTTCTTCTCTCTTTTGAATTGTGGTGCCACTATTGATTTGCATATTCCAGGTGAGGCCTTCACCAGTACCGAATAGTGGAAAAATCATTTTACTTGACTTGCAAGAGTCAAGTACGGTTAAAACAACCCAGTATGTTATTGGCTTAAGGCAGGATAAGGTGGCACCTTTAGACACTAACTCGATTCAGAAATTAATTAGCTTTCATGGGCAATGGCCCACTTCATCAGTGACTCTTATGACAGTGATTCTTAACCAGGGTTCTGCAAGATCTTTTTAAGGGTGGTATGGAGTACCATGCAATGTTAACGCTTTTAGGAGTACAAACACGATTCACAAGATTAAACCCAGAAATTTTGAATAGGAATCCCTAGTGTACTGTAAGAATATTCTGACCTGTTGTGCCCTTCCTGGGTTCTTTGTAACAGAAGAATTGTTTTGTTGTTTTTCTATACTCAAAAATGAATGAGAACTCACATTTTATGGGGTGCCTTGAGTCTAATGAAACTGAGAACTATTGTACTACAAATATTGGCTTGTTTTGCAACAAAAGTATCCTGTTGATTCCTTTTCAGTTTACAGTCTACTATAAATCTCAAGTCCTTTTCTGCAGTATTGCAGCCTAGCTAATCATTCCCCAATTAGTAGTGTTTTGGATGGAACAGAAGATAAAGCTGTGTTTAAAACTCCCTTGTATTATTATTTCAGCTTTGATTTCTCCAACACCTGTTTCTCAGTCCAACCCTCAGCCTGCATCCAGTGCTTCTGAGTCTACTTCAGCACAAAAAATCATAGTACCCGCAGCATCGCATCATTTTTGCTTTTCAGTAGATTTACAGAGTATTCATAATCTAGATGTCGGATTTCCAGTCAACTGCATGTTAAGGTATGTTATATTTTATTTGCTGATTGTGCTGTTAGTAATGGTACTGGTTCTCTTTTCCCAGATAAAAGGAAAGAAATACACCACTTGGAAGTATTGGTAATAGAGGTTGCCATACCTTTTCACTTCAAGTAGCTGCATATCTATGATGGGTGGGTGAAGCACTAAAATATCAGGCCTTTTCATAACAAAAAAAATTCTGAGAATAGCAGGGTGTATAATGTAATATTTTACTTGTATTGGATTTTCTTCTTATACCTATCACTAAGATCTCAGCCCAAATGAGATCAATCATTACTCAGCTCTTAGATAAGAGAAGATGGTTACCTTGTTTTGCACCTACTTTTTCAGAATGAGTGTTAGTAGCCTTGTCCATTTATTCTTCATCCAATAGTGGTTCCCTGTGGAGTTTATTGTAGTTCTTTTGCTGCTAAGGCACAGATTACCACAACCTGATTTTTATGGCTGCGTGGGATCCTTTGGATTCTCACATTTTCAAGAACGTGTTTTGGCAGTCCGTTCCTATCAGAAAAGAAAAAAATTACATAACAGTTCATTTTTACAAAGATTTCTTCTAGAACAGCTCTCCAAAAGGTTGTTATCCTATATCACACGTAGCATTTTCATTAAAAATAAAAAGTAACTTTTTCTATTTCGGATGCTTCAAAATGTGTGGCTGCACCTGTTGATTTCCCCAGAAGCTAAAGACTAAAATATTCTAACTAGCAGGCTATACGTATTCATTTCATTTCCCATTTGCTTTGGAGTCTAGCTTCATTTGAAGTCAGAACAATTTAAACAATAGTATATACATGCACTACTGGGGAATGATAGTCTTGTCAGCAGCAGTATCTGAGACAGATTTTCTGTTATGTTGGTCAGCTGGCTGATAGCATTAGTAAAATAGTAATTGGCCTTCCATTTGATCATTAATATAATGTCACTGGGTGCTGGTTCAGGATAATGTTGTGTGGTATTCCGTAGGAATCAAAAAATATTTCAAAGGCTTAGCTCTGACTTTAAAATATGCATTTAAAATGGGTTAGAAATCTATCTTCTTGTAATTTTAAACATTAAATATTAGCCATAACTGAGATTATATCTTTTTTTTTTTTTTAATGCTTGTTTCATGCAGTCTAAATAAGATAATAAGATTTAGTCTCACACAGTGCTTTCAGAAGGCTTATGTGTGAAAATCTAAAAGTTTTTAAACAATAGTAATATTTAACATTTTACTCGCGGGTCTGAATATTAGCAGTGCCTGTTAAGACCATGTCTGTGTTCAAACAACAATGAATTCTGGGCTCTTATCCTGTATTATTAAAACCAGTTGGAGCCTGGAGTGTCAGTGTCTGATCTGGCCCTTTGGATGTTGATTTTTTTTTTTTTTGTAATTTTAGTTGTGTATACACAGTCTACAGGGGGAGTATTGATTTATCAGTTGATGACACCAGTAACTTCAGTTTTTCTTTAATACTCTTACATCAGTTACACAAACTGGATGAGCAGGTTTGTCTTAGTCAGGAAACCCATTTCAATTGTGCTTTTTTTATCTCTTCTCATTAGGTACTCATATCCCTTTTTTGGTAGTGCAGCTCCGATTATGACAAATCCTCCTGTAGAAGTGAGGAAAAACACGGAAGTCTTTCTTCCTCAGTCTTATTGTGCATTTGACTTTGCAACTACACCTCATCAGCTTCAAGAAACTTTCCTCAGGTAGAACTTGCTTGTTTTTTGTTTCCCTTTAATTAGAGGGAGTATTACTTAACTGTGTTTTCAGTATAGAAAAACAGTAACAAATATCTTAATGTATCATAAGTTTGTATAATTGAGATGCTTTTCTTGTCTTCTAAGGTGTACATGCTACAATTCCATAGTATTTGCTTACATTGGTAGGGATTTTTAATTCAATGATCATTACCAATAGAGGCATCTATTTGTGTAAATTCTTATCAAAGTGAAAGTTATATAATCTAGCCTTCAAAAGCAGATTCAGTTTTGCAGTTCTATAGTAAGATTTCTGTGTGCATAACCTACTTTGGCAGTCACCAGAAGTTTGCAAAATACTATGGTTTTCAGGAGGATTAGCAAAACTACATGGATTAGAGCAGCGATATTTCAACCTACTGTATGATGGGGGAATTGGAGAGAACCATGGCTGGAAGTGATATCAAGAGATAATCTAGTCCAGTCCTCTTGTACCATATGCAGAGGGAGAAAATATTATTTGGAGGGGAGGGGGCGCTAAGTGTGTGTGTGTGTACACGCGCGCGCGCACACACACACACACACACACACACACACACACACACACACGTAAATCTGTGGAGAGGGAAGGGATGTGGGGGGCCAGGTTAAGGCTCCCACAGTGAGGGAGGGAGTGGGGCAGGGGCTGGGGTGAATGGAGCCCCAGGGAGGGCTATGGGATGGTTGGAGCCCGAGCAGCTCATTCAGGGACACTGGGGGGCTCACTACTACACACACCCCTGTGGAGGAACAGGTGGCATGTGCCCCCTGGATTTGTGCATGGGGCGGGGACAGGCTGCTGCTGTGTACTGGGGGCCTGTGCCCTGCTGCCATTGCCCAAAGAGCTGTGCAACACCATGTCTGCCACTGCTAGACAGGCAGGGGACGCAGCACAGCATGGCAGCGGGAGACACGTGGCGTCGTATGGCTCCTGAGGCAGTGACAGTAGGAAGCAGAACCCCATCCCACAGCGGCAGCCCATCTCCACCCTGCACGCATCTCTGGGGGCGGGGGCATGTGCCCTCTGTCCCTCCCCCATGGTGTACACAGCTGCAGAAGTACCCCCATGTCCCTGGATGAGCTGCCCGGGTTCCAACTATCCCATGACCCACCCCAGGGCTCCATTCACCCCTGTCCACTCCCTCCGTCACTGTGGGCGCCTCAATCTGCCCTCCTTACCCCACTCCCCTTCACAGACTTGCCTGCTGTGGTGGGCAGCGCTCCACACGCAGCTGGGCTGTAATCCTGGCCTCGTTCAGGCTGTGGCTCTGTGTCTGTGATCATCCCGTGCTGCAGCTGCCTGGAGCCTGCAGCCAATCTGTACTGTGGCCCTCTGCACTGCCATTGCTGCCCCACATTTTGGGGGAGGGTTAAGCCTTGTTAGCCCCAGCCTTCTGCCGCCTGTGGGAGGGCAGGATCATCCTTTTTTTAAAACCATTCCAGCCCAGTGTGAATTGAATGGAGAGTAAATGAAAATGCAATCTTTACACTTATTAGGAACACTTTTTGAAGTAAAGCAGCAGAGAGGAAGTTAATAAATCTAATTCTTCTTTAGGAATGGAAAAGATTTCTAAAATTGACTCCATCATGATTTGATGAAAAATTCTGTATATTGTAGCAACATAAAACAATCATGATGATCTAGCTAAAACATTTAAATCAGGGTTGTCAAATTCACCTGGGGCCCCAGGCTGGATCTGGACTGTAGGGCTCCTTATGGGCGTGATCCAACCTAGGGCATGAGGGCTGCTGCACCGACCACTGGTGTGGTGGGGGTGCTGCAGGATTTGTTGACAGCAAGCCAAACCTACCACCAATGGCCATGTCCAGTGGGGCATGGTCAAAGAGCCCAATCTCTAATGCCTTATGGCAGCGTTTCTCAACCCATGGGTTGCAACAGTGTCAAAAGATCACAAGCTGTGGCAGGGCACAGGGGCAGCAGGAAGGTGCCTGTCCCTTCCAGGAGGGGAGAGCTGTGTGGCTGGGCTGGCGGCACTGGGACCTGTGCCCATGCTCACAGGGGCGGAGCGGCTGGGAGATGCTTCTTGGAGGTTGGGAGGGGTCCTGGCCAGGCTGCTTGGCATAGCGCAGCGTGGCAGCCCCAGCCCAGGGCAGCGGAGGTGCCACAGGCCTCTCCTTCTCCCCACTCCAGCCCATGCTGGGGCCAAACTCACTCAACTGCTGCCCGCATGAGCTGTAGCTGCCACAGGCCCCATGCTTCAACCTGAGTGGGACTGGGCAGCTGAGGGCCCCTCTGGCAGGGCTGGGTGGGTCAGGGGGCTGCAGGTCAGGAGTGAGGGACACCAGCATGGCCTGGGGAGGCAGGGAACTGGGAGTCAGGCACTGGCAGGGCCAGGGGGTGTAGGTTGGGACAGGCCATGGATCTTTGCAAATGGGTCCTGGTAGGAAAAAGACTGAACCACTGCCCTGTGGCAGCCCAGTTGGCTATGCAGGATGAGAGGGGGCTGCCACTGAGGGCTGGGGCTTCTCCAGGCTCTTCCCAGAGGGGGTTGGGCCAGGCTACACTTGGGGCAGGTGGGCAGCGGTGCTGGGAGGGGCATTGGGGAGGACTACAGTGAATTTGGGGGGGGGCTACAGCCCCCCCTCCCAGTGCTGCTGCCGCCCACCCCCAGAACAGCCCGGCCCAGCCCCCGCTGGAAAGCCCAACACGGTCCTGGCCACAGCCTGTAGCTGCAGCCTGCCCTGCCCGATGCACAGATCCAGGGGCACATGTCCCCCATACCCTCCCGGGGTGTGTCCAATAGTGAGAGCTGCCCCTTCACCTTCCTGTGTCCCCGGACAAGCCGCTTGTAGCTCCATCCTGTGCCCTGCCCTGGCTGAGCAGTGCCTACACCAGCCCTAGCCCCACTTCCTCCCTCACTGCAGGGGCCTTGATTTGTCCCCCCACCATGCCCCTTTCCTCCCCCCACCCCTTCCACTACAACATACTTACCAGCTGGACACTGCTCTTCAAGATACCAGGCTACCCATCAGAAATCGGATTGGTATCAGCTGATATGCCTCCTTAAAAATCAGCTATCAGTATCGGCACAAAAAAATCTCTATCTGTGCACTCCTAGTCCCCTCCTTCTCCCCTCCCCCCGAGTCTAAAAGAAATGGTATGTTTTTGCTGTGGGTGATAACAACGTCCTGCCTCCAGACTGGTTTGGGAACTAACTTTTAGAAAAGGGGATCTTGTCGCTCCAAAGATTAATGTTTTTGAGTGGTTGAGTACTAATGCACTTTTCTGTTTTAGATTACCACTGTTGGTTGAATTGTGGCACAAGGATAAAATAGCTAAGGACTTACTTCTAGGAGTGGCAATGTTGCAGCTTTCAAATGTTTTGGCCTTGGAAAAAACTCGGTTCTTAGGTACTAATGGCGAACAGTGTTGGCGTCAAACTTGCAGTGAAAGAATCGGTGTTACAGCAGCCCAAGGGTAAAACAAATTTTTAAAGTCATTTGCATTATAGCAAGTCTTCTTTATAAGACTGTTTAAATGTTTATTTTCTGCAAAATAACTTGTTTCTTCCTTTTTCCATTTATGCTACTTTGAAAAGTTCTGTTTTCTTAGCTTTTATTTAGAAACACTTGGTCAGATTCTTTAAGGAGGTAGGTGCTATTTCTCCACAAAAATGTTATTCATAGATGAAGTGTATATTGTGATAACATGATAGTTGATATGAATATTTATTATTACAATCTTTTTTCACATTTTAAACTCTCCTCTTTGCGGAATTTAAAATTTATTTCCAAAGTGCTATAGAAATGTAAGTTATAGCTAGAATTACTTGGAAAAATTTCAGACAGCCCCAAAATGGGATTTAGTAAAAGCTTGTTTTTTATAAAACTTAAGAAGAATCGATATATTTTTAACTTTTGTACACGTAAACATTCCCCTCTGAAAATGAAACTGATCAGTCCTTCCAAGTTAAGAATATAAAAGTAAACAGAATAAATATTGATAAGTTTATGATGTTTTTCCAAATATTTTAATAGGAAAGTCTAAAAGAGCTCAAATTCCCATTAATAACATATTTTGAGGCGCATTTAACTTAAACTTGTTTTTTATATCCTTTAGTATATACATCTGCAAGTAGTTTCTGAGCCACAAATTAGTTCACTTTCAGGCTACAAATAGACATTGTTTTTGTTGTGGAATCAGTTGTGCTGGGATGTGTCCCAGCACATCTGACCCAAATGGCTGACAGATATAGATGTCCCTTGGGGCTGTTGTCCTGCAGGATTGGGCTCCTGGCACTCCCAGGACTTCAGGGGCCCCCCTCCTGCGAGACAGTGACTTTGGCTGCCTGGCTTTGGCCTTGACCTTGAGCGGGTGACTGCAGGTTTGGAGTAGGGAACCACATGGACTTCAGCATAAAATGTGTGCCCTACAGCATAAAATGTGTGTGTTCCAGAATTGCCTGTCTGGGGTAGCTGAAAAGCATGGCAAGTCTCGGGCTGTAGGGATCAACATTGCCATAATGAGGCACCTATCATGATCAAGCAGCACAGTCTATCAATAGGAATAGTTATGTTCACATTTTTGGACATTTGGGGCATAAGGGGCCAGGATATCTGCTCGCTTGCATTTTGTACTGCCATAAAAACTTCTCTGGCATGATGGGGGAGATGTTTGTGGCCTTAGTGCTCCTTGTCATGAACCAATAATTTGTCATCTGTGCTTAGCTAATAAAACTTAGCTTGTTAGTTTGGGGGCTTTTTTGTGTGTGCGCGTGCACATCTCCCCTCCCCCTTTTTCCTTTTTTTTCTCAGTAACTTTAAATAGCACTTTTCATTCCAGAACTTTTTTTACTTTAAAAACTCCTGAATTAGAGGATTGTGTGGTCACACATTTTCCTGAACAAGAATTTAGGAATGTAAGAAATCACATATAGAGCACTATAATTTTAGCTTGCCAGTTGTTTTTTGTTCTACCCCTTGCTTTTGAAGATCCAATAATTTGTTTGCCTCTAGAAGGTGTTCTTTTTCTGCCTGACCATAGAATGAAGCAATTTTTTTAAAAGCTAGTTTGCTAAAACAATTAAAGGAGAAAATGTTGAAACCCTTAATTGTTACATACATGCTGAACCTTGTGTGTTTTAAGTTGCCCTGTTGATTTCAGTGGGACTTTGCAGAAAGTGTATTTCTTCCTCTTGTGAAGTTCACATGAGTTTTTTTCATGGATTTTAGTAGAGCCAGGATTTCACCTCTAGTTCGTAAAGGGTAAGCATGTGTGTAATTATAGTTTTGACATATGTTATGGTTTCAGTATAGATTCAAGTAGATGCCTTCTCTTTCCCCACCCTGAGTGAAAATACTTGTTTGAAATGAACAAGCGAAGTATGTATGTATTACACAAAAGTTACTAACCACTAGATGGCATTCTCAAACACGATTAGTCTTGGGCTTTTTACTGTAACAGTGAATGTCAGTTTGGATTAAAGCAGAGGTTCTCAACCAGAGTTCTGTGAAATAGCTTTTGCTGTCTTTGCCTACAGTAAAAGTAAGAGCTGGCATTTTCTGAGGGGTTCTTGAGTCTAAAAGGAGGCATCAAGGCTAAGATCCCAATTAAAATATTCACTGTCTTAAGTATTTTCAAAGCCAAGGCGAAATGATGTAGGGTTAGCACACATCTCCTATTGTAGCTCTAGGGTCTGGTGAAAGGACAGTGGAACTGAGACTTGCAGGGATAGAGTTATCCCAGGGAAACCTTATCTGTCCCTTGGGAGACAAAGGGAGAAACATGGGGTTCCAGGATACCTCAAAAATAGTTCTGTGACAAGGACCTAATTAATTCTTAATGCAGTTACCTATTTTCAGAATCTCTTTTTTTATATATATCCAGAATAATAAATCTGCTTTTGAAGATGTTTTACTAATGTAGTGAAACTCCTATTTTCAATAATAGGACCCCTAGATAGGGTTTAATTTTCTTTAAAAGCCCTGGGAATAAAGGATTGCCAGCTCTACAGTGGAACCTTTGGGCATCTCACCTGTTTGTGGGGGAGTGGAGAACGACACATTTTGTGTAAAGGGCACTTTGAAAGAAGCAGTTGTCCTATTCTATAGGAGGTTACTGCTCTGTTTAAATGAGAATAGAGTAGGTGAGAAAGTTGTTAAGTTAAAATGTCAAAAGAGCTTAAAGTGGAAAGGTAAAGAATTTCAGCAAAAAGGAGTATTGATTGAAAGAATACTATTCAAACATTGCTTGGTATAACAAGTATGCCATCTAGAAGGTTAAACGTAATTATTTTAAAAGTAAATCCCAAAGTAAATTTAGTTTCAGAAATCTTTGAACAAGTAAATTTTTTTTCATTTCATAAATTCAAGATTGTAATAAAAAATGAAGCATTGGGTCTTGTAGGAATGTAATAAAGTAACGTACTAATTTTTTATGGGTTTGCTTGGTAGCAGCAAACTAATCTTGATTGTTTTTTAACCTGTGATAAGTTCAATATTTACCTACTGTGGAGCTATAAAATGGTTCTTATATTATGATTATTTCGGAAGTGTTAATGAAACAATCAGATTATTCTGTAAGATGTTTTGCCTTGCTATTCTACACTAATTTCTTATAACTTTAAAGTATGTAAGCTATACAATATCCAACAAAAATGTTTCTGATGTAATTTATAGGGCAAGCAACAGGATAGCAGAACTTTCTTACACTGTAACTCTGGAGGACTATGGACTTGTGAAAATGCATGAAGTTCTGGTGTCAGATTCTTCTCAAGTAAATAATACATTAATATAACCCCACCTCCATACCCCTCCCCTTTTTTCTCTCTAAGGCTTCAATTGTAGTTATAATAATAGGAAATTAGGGTTGGAAGGGACTTCAGGAGCTCATCTAGTTCAATCCCCTGCTCAGAGTAGCACCATCCCCAGCTAGAACATCCCAGCCAAGGCTTTATCTAGCCAAGTCTTAAAAAGCTCCAAGGATGGAGAGTCCACAATCTCTCTGGGTAACCTGTTCCAGTGCTTTACTACCCTCCTAGTGAGAGAAGTTTTCCTTATATCTAAACTAAACTTCCCTTGCTGCAACTTGAGACCATTGCTCCTTGTTCTGTCATCTGCCACCACTGAGAACAGTCTAGTTCCATCCTCTTTCAACCCCCACCCTCCCCTCCCATCCCCCCAGGTAGTTGAAGGCTGCTATTAAATCTCCTTTCAGTCTTCTCTTCTGCAGACTAAATAAGCATAGTTCCCTTAGCCTCTCCTCTTAAGTTATGTGCCCCAGCCTCCTCACCATTTTCATTGCCCTCTGCTGGACTCTCCAATTTGTCCACATCTTTTCTGTAGTGGGGGGCCCACAACTGAACACAGTACTCCAGATGTGGCCTCACCAATACTGAATACAGAGAAATAATCACTTCTTTTGATCTGCTGGCAACATACCTACCAATGCAGCCCAGTATGCCATTAGCCTTCTTGGCAATAAGGGCACACAGCTGGCACATATTCAGCAGGGCTGTGTGAAACAGCACTGTTTTGTTTCAACATCCGTTTCACTATTTTTAAGGGACAGTGTTTCATTTTGTCGTTTCGTTTCAAAGCGCTGTCCCATTTCATTTTGTCGAAATTCGCTGTTTCAATGCGTTTTGACCACAGGCTATGACAGAGAATCATGAAAATGCCTAAAACTTTGTCATTTCTTGCCTGAAAATTGCAGGGATGGTAGCCCCTTCTGAGGGCATGAAGCCTGCCAAGTTTCAAGGAGATGGATGCAGAGGTTTCTGGGAAACTGCACCTCAAACTGTTCAAAGCACAACGGAAATTGCCAGCAGTGCCAGCCTCCTCTCATCTGGCATGCAGATCTGAGGGCCTGCACCCCCGGGAGGGCTGCAGGGCTGTGCCGGACTCTGCCCTGGGTGTGCGGGCCCCCTGATCCCTCAGGAGGAGTCCAGCACAGCCCCGCAGCCCTCCTGGGGGTGCGGGACCCCGGATCTGCACACTGGATGACTGGAGGCAGCTGCTGCCTCCTGGGACCGGTGCCGAAGCCAAGTAAGCCCGGCTTCGAAACTCAAAATATTTTGAAACTTTCAAAATGTTTCAAGTGCCCTCGTTTTGTTTTGAAGCTGCTTCGAAGCCTTTTGTTTTGTTTTGATTTTGCAGTTTTGAGCTCAATACACATTGGAACAGCTTTGAAACAAAACACCCGGCAAAATTTTGCACAGCCATAATATTCCGGTTATTGTTTGCAGTAACCCCTAGGTCCTTTTCTGCAGTGCTGCTGCCTAGCCAGTCATTCCCCAGCCTGTACCTGTTGCATGGGATTGTTCCATCTTAAGTGCAGGCCTTTGCACTTGTCCGTATTGAACCTCATGAGATTCTTTTCGGTCCAGTCCTCCAATTTGTTGAGGTCTTCTTTAAGAATTAAAATTACTCTTTATCTTTGTGATCAGTGTTTAGGTAAGCAGCAGCTGATCCATCTACCTCAGCCTCCTCATGTCCCAGAAGCCCAGACAGAGCCACGAGAAACTCTTGAATACAAAGCAGCACTTGAATTAGAAATGTGGAAGGAAATGCAGGAGGACATGTTTGAGAACCAGGTTTCTATACTGTTTTATTTTAAGCAAAATCAAATGGCATGTCTGCTTTAGAGAGGTTATACCAAAGCAGAGGAAAATACTAGCTACTGATATTTGATTTACCTTTTTAACAAAAGGGGAAAATGGCTGATATAGACTCATGTGACTAAAAATGCTGTGTATACATGCTTTCTTTTATTGGCCAGATAATGGTAACCGGACCATCTTGCCATAGACTAAAACAGATGCTATAAGATTTACTATTTTGAAAATGTTATATAACAAAATTTTTATAAAATGCAGTGCGTGCTAGAGTTCAAAATGTGACTGCTATTGGATATTAAATCTGAATACTTAGACTGTTTTCTCCATCAGTATCCATTGTTAGATTTTCTTTTTTGGTGTTCTCCCTCAGTTCTTGAAGACATTCTGTTGATATCAAAGAAGTTTAGTTAAAATGATGATAGTAATT
Source organism: Alligator mississippiensis (assembly GCF_030867095.1). Classification (NCBI taxonomy): domain Eukaryota; kingdom Metazoa; phylum Chordata; order Crocodylia; family Alligatoridae; genus Alligator; species Alligator mississippiensis. The sequence goes on from NC_081826.1 coordinate 219,098,776, forward strand.
TTTTTCTGAAGTATCTGTATGCTGCTTTTAAAAGTGAAAAAAAAAATTAACCTGTTAAAAATAGGGATATTTCTAATTTTATGTTGTGCAGTACTAAGTACACGATTTAGTAATGTTAGCATGTTTTACTATTAGAGTACAAAGGTGTTATAGTAACACAGATCATAATATGATGTAGTATGTTATTAAATAGGGTACAAAGCAGTTTGCTAAATAGCTTTATTAGCTTAATTGTTTGTGGCCTCACTCTGTAAAAATCCTTGCCTGGCACATATTCTGAATGTCATATGGATATAGAACCTCTGCATGTGGAAAAGCAATGTCTGAAATTGGCTATGTGATTCTGAGAAATAATTTTTATGTTTATCTTTTTGTTAGTTTGTAGCACCTTTCAAAAAGTGTCTGTGTCCTCGTTGATTACATTTTCATTCTTCTATAATCTCTTTTCTTGTTCCTTTTTGATAGCTAAAAAAGAAGGAGCTGGCTCACATGCAAGCACTTGCAGATGAGTGGAAAAAAAGGGATAGAGAGAGAGAAGCATTAGTAAAGAAAAAGGTAACGAGACTGACACTCCATGTATTCTGTAGACTTAACAGTATGCTGATGCATTCAATAGTCACCAACAAAAAACAGCAGGGGACATGGGGTTTAGTGTAAAGACTGAGTCCTAACGTTATTACAAGCAAAGACAAAGTAGGCTTTGCTAATTAATACAGAGCACTTTGGCTACCAGTCTTGGTGCCAAACAGAAAGAAGGGGGAAAAATAGATCCTTACAACGTGAAATAACTTTTTCTATAACAATTAGCCTTAATATTTGAAGATCTCACTTGCTGTATATGCACAATTAAATTTCTGATATTTGACACTAATACTTCATAATTTATTTCATACTATTTTATTACATGGTATTAATTGAAAACTGTGGAATCTTCATCCCTGGAAAATTTTCAAGAGCAGGTTAGATAGGTACTTGACTCGTGTGGTTTAGTCGGGGAGGCTCCTGCCTTGAGCAGGGGACTGGACTAAACCATGAACTCATGGTCCTTTCCAGTACTACTTTCCTGTGATCCTATGAAAACTGGAGCTCCGGGCTTATGTACAGTTACGATTTAGTTGCAAGCAAAAAAATAAAAACAGTAGTGCTTGTGTCTGAGTATTTTTGTTTTGTTTTGGGGGCGTTTTTAGGTTGCAGAATATACAGTTCTGGAAGAAAAACTTCAGAAAACTTTGAGGGACTTAGAAAAGCGTGAACAACAGCTTGTCGGTGCAGAAGCAGAGGTAACATACTTTAATTGATAGTTTAAGACAAGTAATCAAAATGTAAAAATACTCTCTCTCTCTCTCTCTCTCTCTCTCTCTCTCTCTCTCTCTCTCTCTCTCTCTCTCTCTCTCTCTCTCTCTCTCTCTCTCTCTCTCTCTCTCTCTCTCTCTCTCTCTCTCTCTATATATATATATACATACATACATACATACATACGGTAAAAGCTATGTTAACCAGCACTTTATTAGCCAGAAAACTCTATTAACTGGCATCCGAGCAATGCGGCAAAAGCAAAACCAGAAGTACCACTTCTGGAGGACTTCCTGTTTCACCGTTGCAAACTGAGTATTTCTTTGCCACTTTTTCGGCCTACAGCCCAGGGCAAAGCAGCCTGTGCGGGGCCTAACTTCCTGTCCCCCCGCACACTGACACCAGGGAGTGCACCAGACGGTGTGTGTTTGATTAACCAACTTCCCTCATTCCCAGGGGATGCCGATAACAGAGCTTTTACTGTACATACTCTTGAGTTTCCCATGGAGACAGTTGTATTGTTATGAGGACTCTCAAATTTATCTCTCCATTCACTGCAATGCAAAACCTGAATTCTGACCTCAGCATTAGTAGTATGTAAACAGAGCTATCTGGGTCAGGTTAATAAATGACGTTAGAAATCTGTACAGTCTGTATCCTTCTGTCAGCCTCAGGAGAGCAGATGCAGCAGTTAGCACCTACTATATCTGAATGCTCTGCATGGGAGAGGAAAGTGCACAGGGCTAATCATGGATATGGGATATTTCCAAATCGTGATATTTCAGCAGTACCAGAAATGTTATGTTAGTTAATATGGGACATCAGCATGACCGTTATTCTAATTCCATGGCTGAAGCTCATCTTATTGTATCTGCCTATTTTGACACTTAAACAGAGTTGAAGTTCCCAATGTGCGACCATCTGACTCCTGCTTAAGATTGTCTGACTCCTAACTCCCAACTTAGTTCAGACCCTCCAAGATTTAATTTGCATTGTAAATCATCATATGTCAGTTACTTCATGCTTCCTTTCATAATTCTTGTGGGTGGCTAGAGTTTGTCTGCATTTGCTTCAATGAAAGTATTACATTTTTTAGTTACGTCCATATTTGCCTCAAAAATGACCAAAAATTAAATGGAACAATGAAAGCTTACAGACAGTTTTAAAGTAGTGTGTTCAGAAGTTATTTAAAGAAAAGGTGATTCACTGCATACACAATTTCAGACATACATAATGTTCTTATTCAGCAAGCACTAACTCAGTGCTTCTCATGTGTTTCTCGAAAATTCAAGTGTGTAACAAAGGTCATATTTCATATTTAGTTTAGTAGGAAGTAATAACGATAACAGTGTGAAAGTTCAAATCTGCTGAACCTTCCCTATAATCCCTATGTTGCACTCTAACAGGATGGAAAGGATAGACACATTTTTTCAGTTCAGAATGGAAGGGTAGAAGAAGGAAGGTCTCATTTCCAGACCCTATTTGGGCAGTGAGACATAAGATGCTGGAATCTTTAGATGCATAGAAGCAGGTAAATTGGAGGAGAGGTTTTTGGCTGCTATTATTATAGTAACTTATCAGTCACTGGTTAATTTGGGAAGGGATAGTGGAAGACTGGCTACATGTCCATCTGTAAATACTGAAAATATAGCAGTGAAGACATTAAAAGAAGCCCTCCATAGATAGAAACCAGGGAAGTTTCCATTAATCTTTCATGGGAAGATTATTACAAATGTAAGGAAGACTTTCAAATGAATTGTACTTATAGATACTGCATTTAAAATGTTTCAATTTTAAGCTTCAAAGAGTAAAGAAAGAGTTGCAAGCAGAACATGAACGAAACGTTCAGGAACTTCAGGATTCAGTGCGGCGAGCCAAAGAAGAATGCGCTCATCAAGTAGAACTAGAGAGGTCAAAGATCAAACAGCTGGAAGAGGACAAGATCCGCTTACAACAGCTTGTAAGTAAAGTTTTAAATTTCCTTTTCAGGCTGGGATACTTGCAAATAGGACATTTCAGAAGCTGTATGTTATTGAAGCAAGCACATGTTTGGGGAGCTCTTGCCGTGAACATGTTGGTCCCAGTTATGCAGTGAGATTCATACTACAGTTGAGGTCCACCGGCTTCCTTTTGCATTTGGTGTGTTAGCAGAATTTTGCTTTTTAAGGCTGATTATATTTGGGAATGAAAAAACATATGCTTTGAACATTATGCAAACAAGGTTCCTTGGGTGAATCTGATATCTTTTATTAGACCAACCCAAATAGTTGGAAAATAATTATTAAGCAAGCTTTCGGGTTCAAAAACCCTTTGTCAGGCTAAGGAAGTTTCAGCAGTTGGTGCGTGCTGTTCCTGAATGGAATGAAAAGTAAAGAAGCCAGCGGCTGGGCTGGTATGCATACAAGACAGGTAGTCAGTGAAAATGTAGATTGAGGAGTCAATGGGTGAGAGACCGGTGGGCGGCGGGGGGACGAAAGTGGAGAGATACCTGGGGAGTCGGATGTCAGGCAGGTTATAATGTCATAAATGCAATGTCTATATTTAGTCCACAATTTTTAGTATCCAGGAGGTTGATGAAGTGCAGTTCATAGGCTCATCTCTGGGAAGTGTTGTGTAAGTTCCCTTTGAGGATCAGGACTGAGAGATTGGAGAGAGAGTCGTTTTCTTGTGAGAAATGTGCCCCCACAGGTAATTGGGTATTTCTGTCTTTGTTAGATATCCGGTGTGCATTCATTCTGGTGCGCAGTTGTTGTTTGGTGTCTCCTACGTATTTTCCATCAAGGCATTTGGTGCATTGGATGAGATATATTACATTTCTGGAGCTGCAGCTGTAAGATCCTGGGATGCTGATGGCTCTGTTGTGGGGTGTAGTAATTGTGGGGGTGGTGGAGATGTGTTGGCAGGTTTTGCATTTCTTGTCCTGGCATGGTCTGGATCCTTTTGGTGTGTTCTGGGCTTGAGGAAGTTTGCTTCTGGTGATGAGGCTGGCGAGGTTCAGTGCTTGTTTGAAGGCTAGGATGGGTGGCTCTGGGAAGATCTTTTTAAGAATAGCGTCTCTTTCTAGTATGGGTTGCAGTTGTTTGAGGATTTTCTGTACAGGTTCAAGGGAGGGGGTGATATGTCATAACCAGCGGTGTGCGATTTGTGGGGGGTTTTCTTCTGTACTGCAGCAGTTCTTCATGTGGTATCCAGGTGGCTCTTTGTGCTATCTATCTCTCTGGAGGAGTGTCCTTGTTGGGTGAAAGCCTTTTTAAGATTGGTGAGGTGGTGATCCCGGGTGTTCTCTTCAGTGCAAATTTGGTGGTATCTAAGGGCTTGGCTGTGTATCACAGTTTTTTTGGTGTGTTTAGGGTGATTGCTGGTTCTGTGCAGATATGTATGTTGGTCTGTGGGTTTCTTGTATAATGTGATCTGTATTTTATCATTCTGGATATGATCATCGTGTCTAAAAAGGAGATGTTGGTGCTGGAGTATTCTAGAGAAAGTTGGATGGAGGGATGGTGATTGTTGAATTTCTGATGGAACTCAATTAGAGGTGGTAGGTTTTCAGTCCAAATGATGAAGATGTCATCGATCTATCTTAAGTATAGCAAGGGTTTGATGGTGCAGTTCTTGAGGAAGTCTTCTTCCAGGTGGCTCGTAAAAAGGTTGGCATACTGTGGGGCCATTTTGGTGCCCATAGCTGTTCCCATCATCTGGAAGAAGTGTTGATTATTGAAAGTGAAATTGTTGTGTGTGAGGATGAAGTGTATAAGGTCAGTAATATCTTTGGGTCTGTATTCTAAGTTGTAATCTTGTTCCTGTAGATATGTAAGGCAGGCTTGGATGCCATGCTGGTATGGGATGTTAGTATATAGGCTGGTTACGTCCATGGTGGCCAGGAGTGTGTTGCTGGGAAGGTGGTCTGTTTTTAAGTTTCCGTAGAAAGTCTGTAGTGTCTTGTACAAAACTTGCTCTGTGGGTGATGAGCGGTTTTAGGATTGATTCAACGAAACCTGATATTTCCTCAGTTAGGGTCCCGTGGTTGGATATGATAGGTCTGCCAGGGTTCCCTTGTTTGTGGATTTTAGGGAGCATGTAAAAAGTCCCTGGGTTAGGTAGTGGGGGGATCAAGGTCTGTAGTTTTTCTTGTTTAGTTTTAGTCTTGATGGAAATGATTTGATGGTATTGTTGAGTTTTTTGGTGAAAAGGGGAGTAGGATCTTCTTGTAGTTCTTTGTAGTAGGTGGTGTCAGAGAGCTGTCTGTTGGCTTCCCCCCGCCCCAGCCTCTCTCTCACCCATTGACTCCTCAGTCTACATTTTCACTGACTACCTGTCTTGTATGCATACCAGCCCAGCCGCTGGCTTCTTTACTTTTCATTCCATCCAGGAAGAGCACACACCAACTGCTGAAACTTCCTTAACCTGACAAAGGGTTTTTGAACCCGAAAGCTTGCTTAATAAATATTTTCCAACTATTTGGGTTGGTCTAATAAAAGATATCAGATTCGCCCAAGGAACCTTGTCTGCCTATGTCCTTAGACCAACACGGCTACAACCTACACCCCAGGAACATTATGCAAGACATTCGTCATCAGTTCTGAAGAGTGAAAACCAGCACAGCACAACATAGCTGGAGGGAGAGGGGAGAAGGGAAATTCCCAGGGTAGCAGATATCATTATCTGAAGAAAAGAACCTGTGATTTCAAGGCCAAGGAGGAGGAAAAGGGTAATTCTCATTTTCATGTGTGGGAAGAATTCAGTAAGTAGGCAGGGTAGATTTGCATCTTATAGATTAACCAAAGTAATACATAATACAGTACAAACTATATACAGGTACTCCTCACTTAACGACTTACCTGTTTAACGACCGTGCGGACTTACGACCAGCTCTCCGAGCAGTCGGTATTGTGTGTTCAGCACGGCAGGGCGGACAGCTCCCGTGCTTGCGGCCCGGGCGGGGCGGGGCGCACAGAGCGGGCTTTCCTCGCCGGGGCTGGGGCAGCTCCGCCGGCTCCCACCTGCCTGCAGGCACGAGGGCGGCAGGGCAGAGGTCCTGGAGCGGGGCCGGGAGCGCTGGGGCCGCGGGGCAGGGACGCGTGCACGCCCACCCTCTGGAAGGCGCCGGCCCGGAACGCGAGGGCAATGCGGGCTCTTGCTCCGCCGATGCCGTTAGGACCCGCCCACCCCAGCCCAGGGCCTCGCGGGGGCCACGGCAGCAGCAGCACCGGGTGCCCCGCTCCAGAGGAGGCAGCCCCCTCCCCGGCCGTGCCAGTGTGGCCACGGGGTAAAATGCCTTCGTGCCCCAACTATGGCATGGGTCTGACCCCGAGCCAGAGGTGCCAGAGCCTCCAGCTGGGCTGCTTCCTGCCGGAGCACTGGCACAGCCCAGCCCAGCCAGTACCCAGTTCCCCCTCGGAAGGCTTGACACCCCCAGCCCAGGTCACAGCAGCCGGGGGAGCAATGCCCCCGGCCCCACGCGACAACAGCCAGCAGGGCACAGAGCAGCCCCGCGCGCAGGTCTGGAGGGTGGGTTTAAGGGCGGTGGTTAGTTCTGCCTGCCAGGGCCGAGCTTGCCTCCTGCTCCCTGTTGCCAGCTCCTTCCCTTTCTCAGCATCCTCTTCCCACCAGCCCTGGCTTCAGGGGAGCACTTTGCTGCTCAGAGCCAGACCGTTTCCACAATACGTACGAAACGTATTGTGGAAACGGCAGCGCGGCAGTGCGGCGTCTCAAGCCAAGGCACGCAGTATCAAGGGGCGGCTCCTCGCTTATCGACCAATTTGCTTAACGACCTAGTTGCAGGAACGGAACTCGGTCGTTAAGTGAGGAGTGCCTGTAGTTCTTAAACCTATGGTGGAAATCAGATTTCTAGAAATTCTTCTGCAAGTGGTTTATGAAGAAGTTGGCATGTTGAAGGGCCATCTTTGTGCCTTAGCTATGCCCATAGTTTGGTGGAAGTGTTGATCATTGAAAATGAAGTTGTCGCAGGTGAGAATCAAGTGATTGATTTGTCCAACATATAGCAAATCTAAGTATTCCGTGTTCTTTTAGTTATTTCAATTCGATTTATTATTAAGGATCCTGGCTAAAAGTCATGCTCCCGAAAACAACTTAACAGGCATAGAACCATAATATAAATTTAAGCAAAAATAACAAAAGTATAAATATAACAACAGAATAGGGACAACCATTATAAAAGGATTGTTCCTACTCCTAAAATTAACATAAATATGGTAATAAGTCAGATCATAAACCTATAAAAATGTTTATGCACAGGTCCACAATTGACACAGTAAAAAACAAATATAGTGATAAAGTTTATCGGTTATACCAACAATAAAAGATATTTTGCTCTGATTGCTTCAGCGTTATAAGCAGAAGTTGCAAGATGGTTTACTAAATATGAATCTGTTTGCTGGAGGATCCATATTAATTTCTCTCTATTTGAGAAATATGTTGATTTCTGCAAGAGTGGTGATAAATACTTTCTCCTTATGTCATTAGGGAGAAAAATAAAGGACATTCTAAGACATTAGGAGTTTTGGAAGATACTATTCATTGACAGGCTGGGCAACATCTTTTAGCCCTTGGAATGGAAAGCCTAGATATTTCATGAAGGCAGCTGTGTCTTCATGGTGTGCAGTGTTAGTGAACAAGTCGGTGACACACATCCATGGTTGCAAGTGTGTTCTTCTCAGGGAAGCGGTTGATTTATTCTGGATTCTTTTGAGGAAATCCGAGTGCCTTGTCACTCAAAGAACAAACTTTCTACAAGTGGTTTCAGCATAATTACTGTGAATCCTGATAGCTCTTCAGTGAGCCCCAGCTGTTTTCATGCCCCAAGCTCTGGAAAGGCAGCAGGTGCCAGCACTGTGCCTGTTGGGGATGAACTGGGCCAGGGCAGGGAGGCAGCAGCTGTTTGTAGACTCCTGGCTACAGCCAGCCCCTGCTCTGGGGTAGTTGCTGCCAGCCATGGTGTCCGGGCGGCTCCCAGCAGGGCTTGCAGCCTCCCAGCCACCTGCTGGGAGCAGCCCCAGCTCCCAGCTGGCAGCAGCTACCCAGGGCCAGCTGCAATCGGGAGGCTGCAAACAGCTGCTGCCTCCCCGGCCCTGGCCTCAACGTACGCTGAGGAAAATGGCCTCACGTGCCATGCTCGGCACACATACTGGGGGTTGCTGACTCCTCATGTAGACAGTTCCTGTTCAGAATGGGATGAGGGCTTGTTGTGATAAGATAATGATATTCGTGTTCTGGGTGCTACTGTCTTGATTTCTGTCCTGTGGTGGTGGTGCGCTATTATGTACTTTTCAAGAATTTGTTAAATTGCTGGCATTTATAGCTCATTAATGATATCTCTTGCCAGCCAGACCAATTCATTTTACATTAAAGTCATATTGTCTTTTGGAACTAGCAGGGGGGCAATAACACACGCGCTACTTTTAACTTTTATGTTATTGCAGTTTTCCCTATGCCCAAGAAACGTTTATTTATGTTTTGTCCTTTAAAAAAAAATGTCTTAATAAATTAACCATTTTATTGATGTTGCAAATATGTATATATTTGCTAATGCCAGCAATTTAACAGTCTTTAAAAGTACATAAGAGTGCACCAGCAACACAGGAGGAAAATCAGGAAGCAAGAACCCTTTCTAGAGGCAAATGAATTATTGTCCTCTCTCAAGAACACTTTCTAGAGGCAAAGGAATTATTAGAATGTGTATCTTCAAAAGCAAGGGATAAAACAAAAAAAACTAGCAAGCTAAAATTATAGTTATCTAAATGTGATTTCTTACATTCCTAGATTCTCGTTCAGGAAAATGTGTGATTACACACTCCTCAAATTCAGGAGTTTTCAAAGTAAAAAAAAAAAGTTCTGGAATGAAAAATGCTACTTAAAGTTACTGAAAAAAAGGAGAAAGGGGGAGGGAGGCGCACAAAAAAACAAAAGCCCCCAAAACTTTCAGCTAAGCTTTATTGGCTAAGCACTGATAACAAATTATTTCAGTAGTAACATTCCTGAACAATCCATGTTTAGACATGTTATAGCTATGTCTCTTAATGAAGTTAGAAATATGCTCCTGAATATTGTTTAAATACTTTTGAGAATATTTATCTCCTTTTGTATAGCATATGTTTTGTTTTCACGTGTTTTGCTTTCATAGATTCATAGATGTTAGGGTCGGAAGGGACCTCAGTAGATCATCGAGTCCGACCCCCTGCATAAGCAGGAAAGAGTGCTGGGTCTAGATGACCCCAGCTAGATACTCATCTAACCTCCTCTTGAAGACCCCCAGGGTAGGGGAGAGCACCACCTCCCTTGAGAGCCCGTTCCAGACCTTGGCCACTCGAACTGTGAAGAAGTTCTTCCTAATGTCTAATCTAAATCTGCTCTCTGCTAGCTTGTGGCCATTGTTTCTTGTAACCCCCGGGGGCGCCTTGGTGAATAAATACTCACCAATTCCCTTCTGTGCCCCCGTGATGAACTTATAGGCAGCCACAAGGTCGCCTCTCAACCTTCTCTTGCGGAGGCTGAAAGGGTCCAGTTTCTCTAGTCTCTCCTCGTAGGGCTTGGTCTGCAGGCCCTTGACCATACGAGTTGCCCTTCTCTGGACCCTCTCCAGATTATCTGCATCCTTCTTGAAGTGCGGCGCCCAGAATTGCACGCAGTACTCCAACTGCGGTCTGACCAGTGCCCTATAGAGGGGAAGTATCACCTCCCTGGACCTATTCGTCATGCATCTGCTGATGCACGATAAAGTGCCATTGGCTTTTCTGATGGCTTCGTCACACTGCCGGCTCATGTTCATCTTGGAGTCCACTAGGACTCCGAGATCCCTTTCCACCTCTGTGCCACCCAGCAGGTCATTCCCTAGGCTGTAGGTGTGCTGGACATTTTTCCTCCCTAGGTGCAGCACTTCGCATTTCTCCTTGTTGAACTGCATCCTGTTGTTTTCTGCCCACTTGTGCAACCTATCCAGGTCTGCCTGCAGCTGTTCCCTGCCCTCCGGCGTGTCCACTTCTCCCCATAGCTTTGTGTCATCTGCAAACTTGGACAGAGTACATTTCACTCCCTCGTCCAAGTCGCTGATGAAGACATTAAAGAGTATCGGTCCAAGGACCGAGCCCTGCGGGACCCCACTGCCCACACCCTTCCAGGTCGAGACCGACCCATCCACCACGACTCTTTGGGTGCGGCCCTCTAGCCAATTCGCCACCCACCGGACTGTGCAGTCATCCACTTCACAGCCTCTTAGCTTGTTCACCAGTATGGGGTGGGATACCGTATCGAAGGCCTTCCTGAAGTCTAAGTATACGACATCCACCCCTCCTCCTGTGTCCAGGCGTTTCGTAACCTGGTCATAGAAAGAGACTAGATTGGTCAGGCACGATCTGCCCGCCACAAACCCATGCTGGTTTCCCCTCAGCATAATTTGCCCTGCCGGGCTCTCACAAATGTGAGCCTTGATAATTTTTTCAAAGACTTTACCAAGGATGGAGGTGAGACTGACCGGCCTATAGTTGCCCGGGTCCTCCTTCCTCCCCTTTTTGAAAATGGGGACCACATTAGCCCTTTTCCAGTCCTCTGGGACTTGGCCCGTGTGCCACGAGTGTTCAAATATTCCTGCCAGTGGCTCTGCAATGATGTCGGCCAGTGCCTTCAGCACCCTCGGATGGAGCCCATCCGGGCCTGCCGATTTAAAGGCATCCAGTTCTTCCAAATGATTCTGCACCACCTCAGGATCTACGTATGGAAGTCTGGCGCCTTGCTGCTGCCTCTCTACAACCCCAGTGAGAGACCTGTCGTGCCCCTCACTTAGGAACACTGAGGCAAAGAACTCGTTGAGGAGTTCAGCCTTGTCCCCCCTATCTGTCACCAATTGTTTCTGCCCATTTAGCAGGGGTCCTATTCCTCCCTGGGCCTTCCTTTTACTCCCAATATATCTATAAAACAATTTCTTGTTGTCTTTTACTTGGGTTGCCATCCTCAGCTCCATGGTAGCTTTGGCCCGCCTAACTGCCTCCCTACAAGCACGAGCAGAGGAGATATATTCATCTTTAGTGATCTCACCCTGTTTCCACTTTTTATGTGCTCCCCTTTTGGCCCTTAGGCTGCCCTGGATTTCTGTGGTCAGCCAGGGAAGCCTCCTGGCCCCTTTCCCTTTTTTGCCTCGCTCGGGGATCGTCATGCTTTGTGCCCGAAGGATCGTTTCCTTTAGGCACAGCCACCCTTCTTGGGCTCCCATCCCTTCAAAACTCCTACTCTGCAGTGCGTCCTTGACTAATCGCCTGAGTGCATTGAGATCAGCTTTCCTAAAGTCTAGCACTTTCACCCTACTAGTTACCTTACCCACTCGCTGTCTTATGTTGAATTCTATTATTAGGTGAATATATATTATTTCTAATATAAGAGTTTATGTATTGTATTGTATTGTAGCATTGAGTAATTGAATTGTACTATATTACAAAAATAATTAGCTGGATTTCATTTTAATTTTTCCTTTTTTAGTATGTCTTTAATTTCAAATTAGCAGCAATTTGGGTTTAAGCTTCATTTCATATTGAATGAATGTAAAAATATTGTTTTATATACCCTGGCTTTTTCCAATATTAAACATCCATGTGTTGGTTGAGACATTTGACAATTCAGAAAAAGCCTAGCTGTTAAAGCAAAAATAATTGATTTTCCATAAAAAAAGTGTAACCTCTATCGTATCCATCTTGATCTTTTAAAAAATTGAACCAACCTTCAAAACCCATTCTAATGACCACAGGCAACGTTTTCAAATTGTGTATGTATTTCACCCAATGCCTATATCAATGGTAATGATTTCTGATCAATTGTTAAAATGACCTAAATTAAAATAGTTAACTAATTTTGCAATACTCTAGCATAAAATAAGGCTGTAGAACTGTAGAAAAAGGGTGTGATCTGGTTATGTCTCATCTTTGTTTGTATTCAAAGTAAATACAGTTATCGCCAAAAAGGCCCAGTCAGTTAACATCTTTGGACATCATGGGCTGGATTCAGATTTGGGCCGTGTACAGACATTCAGTTTCTCCTGGGAGAGTTGCTGCTTTCCCAGGAGAAATCATGAGGGTACAGATGTTCAGGATTTTTCTCCCAGAGCAAGAATAACCCAGGAACAACCAAGTTTAAATCACTTCTGGCAGAGTTTCTGCTTGGAGAGCTAATGTCTGTACATGTTCTCATCTGTAAAAAGCCACAGTCTTGCAGCATCCCAGGGTGCTTTAGTCCAGCCTTTCCCTACCCCCATTCTGTTTCCAGGCAGACTGAGGGAGCATCCTGAAATGTGTGAACAGGGACACTGGCTGAACAGTCAGCACTGCAGGCGTTCCCCTCTTCAGGGACTCAACATTTGAATATCTGTTCAAGTGTCTCCTTGTAATTTTTCTGCCAAGAGAACAAACCCAGGAAAATTCTACCAGAAGATTTGAACAAGTGTACACAGCCTTGATATGAGCATTTTTTTTTCTACAGTGGAATTAGATTTGCTTTTATACAAATTCTGAATGTGACACACACTGTAAAAATCTAAGCTTGGATATTATTTATATCACCAAAATTCATTTTAATATGAGATAACATAGTGAAGAATTTAAGTAAAGGGAAGTACCAATTGCCATTCAATATTGACTGGCTGATTAAACTCCAGTTGGCCTTTGGAATGCATATGTTACTCGTATTGTTCCCTGCCCAGCCCCCACTCTTTTTTTTCCCTCCACAAAACTCTCAGTAGGCACGCTTATGGCTTTCTGCTGGTGTCTCCCAAGACAACATTTACATCCAAACAGAGTTCCCTGACTCCATTTCTGGACCTTGGTAATTTTGATTTTATCACAGTAATGCAGAGGTTGTCAACCAGGGGTATGCATACCCCTGGGGGTACTTGAGAAGGCCCTAGTGGGTGTGCATATACGGGCGGGGATGGAGTGCCACCACACGCCATTCTGTGCTACTGTGCAGGTGCCACCTGCCCAGCCAGATGCAGGGGAAGCTCGCATGCAATGGCTGCTGCCACTCCACATTCAGCCATGCCCACCCCCACCACTCTACGTTAAGCCACGCCCTCCCCCCCGGTCCGTGTCTGGCTGCCCAGGGGCACACTGATCCAAAAAGGTTGAAAACCCCTTCAGTAATATATCTCCAGTTTTCCTAAGACACGTATCAGTGACTTCAGTAGTTAATGACACACCAAGGAGGGTTTTATAGCTTTTGAGACAAATGTAGATATTTTTATGCTTCTTCTGATGCATATTAAGTTTGTCACATCCTGAAATGAAAAAGAGTGCTTTTTTCATTTCCTTCCATATTGTTACAGTAAAGCTGAATGATGGTTCTGGCCCATTAGTTCCTAGTTCTGAGAGAAGATATGATACCTGGTAACTGAATCATCACAAATTAGCCTCACTCCGGTGTTGTTTACAGATACGATGCTTAGGCTGGTTTAAATGCAGTTTTAAAACTCAAACATCCAGACATACAAGCCAGTTAAGGCTGGTTTAAACCTGAACTGTTTCAGAAGTATACCTAGATAACTGACTCTTATTTATCCCACAATGCACTGCTCCCTCCCCCAACCCCTGCATGGCAACTGGCTGCTCTGGTACACAGCTAACACTCTACTTCCCAACCTCTATTGCCTGTGCTTGACTTGAGCATCCCTGGCTGGAGTTCTAGGAGAAAGTCTCAGCCACTTCTAAAGATCTGGTCAGTTCCCTTCTGTGGGTGCCAGTTGGCCAGGGTTCTATACATCCCAGGGTTTATTTAGGGTGGGAAGTAGACATGGAGGGCTATCTAGTCTCCTTTTTCTATGTTCCTGATGGATTCAAGTTCCAGGGGGCTGCCCAGGGACTCTACTGCCACCAGTGGAAGGAAGTTTACCAGCTTTTAAAAGCAGCAGAGAGCAACTACCCCCTGAGCTCCCAGCCGTGTGTGTACAGACACCTCTTGGCTTGACTTTGGGGCATGTAGGGGTTTTTCAGGTCTTCTAGAACAATCAAGGTTAGACATTCATTTTGAGTCTTACTGCTGCTGGCATTGTTTTCAAGTTCAAGCATATTAGTTGTTCTGTTCATGGTCAACAGCCTATTAATTCCTTTATAAATAAAGCCATAAGAATAAAAAAAAGGCATATCTATCTGTCTTGTCATTACAAATAGTTATTTCTTATTAAATGACATAGATGAAAAATAGTTATTCTTGTAGCTTATTTTAAAGTGCTGTTTTTTTCAGACTATGTATCTGTACCAAGTGACCTGAACAAATACTGGTAGGTCAAAATAAATAAAACATCAACAAAAGTTTCATGCATCTAACTAAAATGATTTTTTTCTATTATCTGACTTTTCCCTATATCTAGTAAATAATTTTTAATGTCTTATCAAGCATTTATGTAACTGTTCAAAATGGGTATGTTGAAATTACTGGTTACTGTGAGAGTTAGTTTATAATGGAGTTAATATGGTCATGTTTTGGTAAGGTAGTGTCTTTTAAGTTATCTGTTTATTTTAGCAAAATCTTCCTTTCTATTTTTATCTTCCTGCAACACTGCAAGAAACTGTGAGGTCAGAAGTACATGGGATTTAAGACGTTAATCACTGAAGCCTTCTTTTCAGGCTTTTAAATCATTATTTGGCTGAACAAAGTATTGTTTCCTCTTCCAGACATTCCTGAACAAATTATGTTGGTGAAGTTGAGTCAATAATAAAAACTTTTTACAGTAGTTAAACTGTTTTTTTCTGAAATTGTCCATTTGTTTATATACTTGAGTAATTTTGCCTGTAATCGTTTGCAAGTTGCAATTCAGAAATTGGGTGAATAATTATTTTCACATTTTAAGTTGTACTTATAGCAAGGGAAATTTGGATTTTTCTTTAAAGTGTTAACCAAAGCTTTCCGTAAAATTCTGTGTGCGCATCATAATTAAGAAATCATAACTTATGAATATGAAGCTTTCAGTGTCTGTTTTATATAAACTAATAAACTGAAATAAAATCTTTTTGATCCAGGGATTAATTTTAAGTACTGTGACATTCCTTTTTCTGTGCATGCTTTCCATTGTTAAGTTACCGTAATAATTGCTATATGTGGGTATTTTCTTTTAATGTAGCTTTATGAAGCAGAAAATAAGTATAAGATACTGGAGAAGGAGTTCCAGCAGTACAAGGAGCAGCAAAGTAGCAAACCAGAGATCCGGCTACAGTCAGAAATAAATCTTCTTACTTTAGAAAAGGTACTCATGGATTTCACTTTTTTTTTTTTTTTAAACAGTATATATCCATAAGTAATGAAGAAGAAGTAGTACCCTGTTTCTTAGATGAAACTGATTAATTTTCTTTCAGCCATTAAATATCTAAACCCAGTTGTGGGTGAAAAGTAATCTTGTCAAATTCAGTTTGAGGCCTCTGGCAGACATTACACTTAAGATGTGATGAACTATAGTGCCCTGAATGCTGAGAGTAATTTTTAGTGCTTCCAGACTCTGGGGCAGAGCAGAGAATTTGATTCCGATTAGAAATGCCGATACATCGGTCCGATATTGGATTGGTACTGATATAAAGAAGATTGGCTGTATCGGAAATTGGCCCAATGGGGCCAATAATTTGGCCAGTAAATGCCCGTGCTGCATGCAGCTGCATTGCAGCGCACAGGCATTGAGGAACGGAGCTGGCAGTGTGGAGAGCTGCTCTCAGCTGGTAAGTCTGTGTGTTGGAAGGGAAGGGGCATGAGGGGGGCAGATCAATGCCCCCTGAAGTGAGGGAGGGGGCGCACAGGCAGGTGCTGTCTGGGCAGGACAGGTGCAGGACAGAGCTGTGGCTTGTTGGGGGGGGGGGGGGCGAATCCCACCACTGCTTGCACCCCAGGATCTACCAGGGTAGGGCAGGCAGGCTGGAGCCAGAGCTGCACAGGGCTCTTCTTGCTGGGATTTGTCTCAGTGTGGGCATTGGGAGGGGGCTGCAGCCACCCCAGATTTCACCGCAGCTTCACTCCCAGTGCTGCCGCATGCCTGCCTGGCACCGCCCTGTCTCTTCCTGGCACATGGGTGGAGGCAGGGCATTGAGCCGGGGCTGTGTTGGGCAGTGGCGCTGGCAGCGGAGCTGTGACAAAATTTGGGGTGGCTGCAGCCCCCTCCTGCCAAATCTCAGTTGGCTGACAGGAGCAGGTGGGCTGCCAGCTTTTGCAGGCTTGGCTAGTGCACTCAGGTTACCCTGGTAGCACCAGGGAGAACTAACCAAGCTCTCAAAGCCCATGGGATACTGGCGGAATTGCCAGAAATTTTGACCAGTGTACAGAAGTTATTTAAAGTGCTGTAGTTTGCTAAAATTTAATACCTTATTTAACAAGGATTAATTTAAAGCGCCCTTTTTTAAAGTGCTGTAAAGCCATGCACTTCTGTTTCAGTAATGGCAATAAAGCACTTTAAATGCAGAAAAAAGCAACTTATGTACACACCCTTGGAATTTAAGAATGACATTCCTTTTTTATTTCTTCTGTATTAGCCAGTAGCAACCCTAACCAGGGTGGGGACTGACAGGACACTTCAGTCTGTCTGTTCACTTCATACTTTTGGTTAGCTACCAGCAAGGAAATGAGTGACACTGTTTTTGCCATTTGAATGCTTATTTACAAAGGTTTTAACACAGGTAAAATGATTTGATGGCATATGAGCAGCCTACAGTATACTTGAACTGGATTCTAAAAAGTACTGGGTGACTGAAGAAGTAAAAGGTCCATATTGCTAATCCTCAAGGACATCCTACATGTTGTCAAGTAAAGCCATTGATTTATTGTTATAAGCATCATCCTGGAGTGTGTTGTCTCACTTTTTAAAAAGTGATTCTGAAGAGCAATGTACAAGGTTGCATGTTGATTTGGAAGCCTTGCCTAATATCTAATTATTATACATATACTTAATATATTTTTCTCCGTATTTAGAATGCAAGCATCCTTCAAAAAATTGTTGGTACGTCTTCTGATCTTGTATTTCCTTTTAATATCCCTACAGATGAAATGGTAAACAGTTTGTGTAATTAAAAAAACTAATCAAACTTCTGCTTAAGGTTTTGAACTGCTTGACTGGACTGTGTACCCCTTTGTGGAACAGTCATAACCACTGCTTTTAAAATAAAGTTTCATAAGAAAATAAATTCTGAAAATCGTTTTTATAAATAGTTAATTTGAAGCTGACACAATTTTTTTAGCAAATGGTTTAGTAAATTTCAAGGAAGATTAGATCAGTGGTTCTCAACCTTTTTAGACTGAAGATACTCCTCACTGCACTCAGGGCACCCCACAACCCTTCCATAACTTTAGTGAATGGAGAAACACCATTTCAAAATTTCTGATTTCTTTACATCATACGGCACACTTCAGAGGATCCCAAGGCACCTGAAGGGGCTCCAGGACCCTGGTTGAGAATCATTGGATTAGATGATCATATGGAACTATTAGAATTAAAAAAAAAAAAAAAGAGAGAGAGAGTGCTGCAGCTGACTGATGTCAAGAATTTCGTAACAATTTTTGGACCATCATAGATACCCATCACTCTTATACAGCAGCAGGGGCAGGCAATTATTTTGGCTGGAGGGCCACTTATTGAGCTTAGCAAGCTGTCGAGGGCCGCATGAGTAGTCCCACCCTTTGACAGTTGCCCTGCCCTCGCTCGCCATACTGGGACGGCATCCTGCCCTGCCAACACCTGACCTTTGCCACCAAAAGTCCCGCCCCCTACCCCAAAGCATGCCGTTTGCAAGGGAGGGTGCTGCAATCTTGAAACCAGGAAAAAAAACCCAAATCTTATACAAAAAAAATTATACATCTGCTATAACTTACTTTAATTTATTTAAAATATTTTTGTACTGTGTTTGTGCAGTGTATCTAGAGGTGATTGTATAATAGCTCAAAATACAGTCCTACTGTATATTGTGTGTGGATGGTGGAGGGGTGTATTTTGGGGGTGGGTGGATGTGGGTGTGTGTGGTGGGGTGTGGGTATGGCGGGTGGGTGTGGAGGGGTGTGCGCATGTGGTTGGGGGGGAGCTGTGGGAGAGGTGTAGGAGAGAGAGAGACGGGGCCAGGCTTTTAGCCCCATTGTGTGTGGCTTTTGCAGACTGCATGGGAGCCCCATGCGATGCAGACCCCGCACCCAGGCTTTGTGCTCCTGCCACCCCACCCTGGGTCCGCACTGGCATGGGCTCCACACTCCCACCTGCTGTCACCACTCTCCTGCCATTTCCCTACTTTCCCTCCCCCACGCCTGCCTGCCACTGCTGCTTTTGCTTCCCTGCTGCCACTGCCACCACTCCCTCCGCTGCTGCCACTTCCTGTAACCCCTGCTGCTCCCCCTACCACTCCCCGTGCTGTCACTGCTTTCCTCAGCCCCCCCATTGCTTCCCCTGCCACTTGCCACAGCCCCCGCCACTTCCCATGCCCCTTGGCTACTCCCCGTGCTGCTGCCACTTCCTGCGGCCCTGCTGCTGCTCCCCCCATTGCTGCGCATGCTCCTGTCGTTTCCCACAGCCACCCCCCGCCACTCCTCCTTTGCTCTGGCCCCTCCCCCACTGCTTCCCCATTGCCCTCTGTCCCCCCACCCACTGCTTCCAGCTCTGGCTCCAGCCTGCCCTGGCCAGCACCACGCAGCTCCTGGCTGCTGGGCTGACTGCAGCGGTTTCTCCCCTCTCCCTCCATCCAATCTTACCTTACTTTCCACGTGGACAGAGGAAGGGAAGGAACAGCCCCAGGGTTCGGAGGCCAGAAGTCGCAGAGGCTTCCAGTTGGGGGGCTGGGGTGGGAGGGGGGTGTGGGGCTGGGGGGGGTAGAGCGGGGGGGGGGCTTGCTGCTCAGCAGTTGGGTCTTGCTGCCAGCTCCCCCTGGGTCCTGCTGCCGCTGGCTGCCTGTTATCTTTGACAGGCAACCAGGGGCAGATAAAAATTAATTTTTTAAAAATTTTAGGGGGCCCACAGGCCGGATAGAATGGCCTGGCTGTATTTTGTTCACCCCTATACTACAGCATAATAAAACGCACACATTTTCTGGAGGTGGTTTATTATAACTCCCTTTGCATCTAATAGTGGCTACTTTTGATGACAGATTTGATGTCTTATGTTAAATTTCCAGTATAGCAAATCTTATCTTTTTAGCAACCTTTCTAATTATTGTGATTATTTTCAACTCAATTGCAATATATGTGAATATTTCATAATTCTAAAGCATTGGTATTTTTACAGTTTCCTTTTGTCTTTGCATTTGAATTGTCTAAAGTAATGGCAGTAATTGAGCAAACAATTGAACTTGACTCTTTTTGGACTTTGGCTTGGTAGATGAGTTCAAAAGAACAAATTTATGACTTAGACTTGGACAGATTTATCACTTAAATTTAGCAACACCCCAACCTAGACTAGCCACGTTCAAACTATGAACCAAGTCAGACTTTAAGAGAGTACATTCCTAAAACATAGCCAAGTTGGCTTTTATTCATGTATAACAGATTGCCTAGTGCTTTTAAAATGAGTATTTTGATTAGACTATTTTTGCCTTGTTGCTTTGTATATCTTAGATATACATTATAGAAGTATTTACTCAGAATTCAAATTACCTTTTTAGCGCATTACATTAAATGGATAAAATATTGTTTTAAACTAGTCCTGTATCTTCTATTTGTTAAGTTAAGCAATAAAATATTTTTTAAGGTTCTAGGATAGATCTGGCTGAATACAGGGCATAATTAACACTACTTGGAATACAGGCCAATTTTTCTTATTTCCCCCACTCCAATCCAAGGGCCACATTTAATTTGAAACCCGTTTCTCCCAGTGGCTTCAGTAGGAGCCACCCCACATCTCTAAGGGCACTGTTTGGCACTAAGAGGTCAGTGCTAATTAATTTGGAATGCTAAATTACAACTTATAGAAATATGAATGTGGTTTTTCAAGGATTTGAGGACTCAAAAAAAAAGTTTATATCTGCTGTCTTGGGACTAAGACTTATCTAGTTCCTTTTCATATAGACTGCTATATATAATAAAAATAAAGCTATATTTTAAACAAGAAAATGTTCATGTGCCATAATATTTATATTAACCTATATAACAGCTTTAGATGATGTTGTAGGTTACATTACATAAACACTTCTTAAGCCAGAACCTTTGTATATATAGTCTTTCAATGATTGTAACCACTAGTATAAAGTTTCCGCTGATATGATTTTAATTGCTCTTAGGTTGAACTTGAAAGAAAATTGGAATCGGCTACCAAGTCAAAGCTTCACTACAAGCAACAGTGGGCAAGGGCTTTGAAAGAACTTGCAAGACTAAAACAGGTTTGTAGAAAATGCACAATAAATATGTAGTTTTTCTTTTCTGAGGCCAATATAGAACAATATCATTCCATGGGGCATTGTTGCAAACTGATTTCCATTCTAACTACCATTTTCTATTAAAATGCTGGCATCATTCCTAAATCATCAGCTTTGGACTAGAATTTTTCATAACAGAACCCTGCCTGAAAGTGAATTTTTGGCAATCTACCTTCTATCTTTTGAGTTTTGGGAAAATGAAAAAATACATATTTTCCAAAGCTTAAAAAAACATTTCTGACTGCACATTTTAAAGGAACACTTATACAACATAATTGGCTAAAGCTTGTATCTTAAAAATGGGTAAGGGCATAATCTTCCTGGTTGATCAGGGCCTTAGTTTGACATGGAACTATAATGGTTTTAAAAAATATCCAAGTAATTAAAAAAGGTCACTTGTGATGATGCTCAATCAGTGTCTGGTGAGAAGACAAAATAAAATGTATAGTGGTTTATCTTGGCTATGTCTCGCATCTGTTTTGTTTTTACCCCAGAAACAGTTTTTATTTTCCTGCTTAAATATTAAATGAAAAATATTGTGTGAGCAACTATGATGAGGGCACAAAATAATAGAAGTTTCAAGTTCATCCCTCTAGACACTGTTAGTAAAAATAATTTTTTACACCATACCAACTTAGTACATATTTTATTTCATCCAATTCCTGGGGGAGAGCCGTTATCTAAATTGGACCTGTTTGCATTATTCTCAGGTTTCTGCAGTTTTTAACTTCCTGTATTTTCAAAGAGGAGGGTGTCTAAACTTTAGAAATTGTCTATGTTCCTGTTTACCTTATAGGCTTTTAAGTTTTTGTATCTACTTGTGGAATATTTGATATGGGGAAGATACAAGTGCTTATCTTTGCTGCTATTCTTTAGGAGGAGACACGTCAGCTTCCCCACCCCCCTGCCCTGCAAGATTTAATTTTGAAACGGTAACAGTAAATTGTTTAACATGCATATTAACAATAATTAAAATAATAATTAAAAAATTACTTTTAAAAACAACTTTTGAAATAAATGACAAAATATGATTTGCAGAATACAGCAAACTTGCAGGAACCCTTAAAATCACAAAATTGTCTATCTTTCTGCCTTTGCAATTTCATGTCTCTGATGCTCAGGCAGGAGTGTTTTGCTTTTGTCTTTGTGAGTTCGTCTGTGTTTTATTTTAGTGTTTCTAAGCAGTAGCAGCTCCATCATTATCAATAATGCATGTACCTGTTTGTGTATTTTTCTCAATTACCTATTATCTTCTTGAAATATATGGGGTAGTTCTGTCTTGTTGATATAATTTTAAGATTCTGCAAGTTGTTGCTTCAGCTTTAGGGTCTCCTCTTCATTGGATACATGGACTTTGAGTCCCCATTTTCGAAATCTTATTCAGCAGGATGCAATAATTCTTTTTATGTTATGTTCCATAGGTTTTCAAAATTTGCTTAAAACTTAAGAATGGAACACTGTAAAATAGCATGCCCCAAACTACACAATAAAGTCAGCCTTCCCTGTATTTTGCCAAGATTTGCAACAGACTGAAAGGAGTTGTTTTTCCCTTCATTTCTTTGAGAGCCTTGGATCTCAGAAGAATGTATTGGAAGTAACATCTGATTTTTTTTAAAGAAATGCACAAGAGAGAGGGTGCTTTTTTATTCTTGTAGGGCAGAAAGTTGTTGTCCCTTACTATAAAGGGATAGTTTGAGATCTGGTGTAGACATAATAGAGGAATAGGCCAGGCACTGTTCCTAGAGGATTACACTAGACTGGGGGAGAAGAGCAACTGGATTTCTGAGTACCCTTTCTAATGGATAGTTGCCTTGAACAAGAGCCCTCAAAGATAGGAATGTGAAAGGTTAAACAATTAATCGTTTAATGGACAAGTGCAGTTATAACCAGTTAGCTTACTCTTTATCCTTTAGCTCTAGTGAGCACAGTCTGGCAGGGATGTGGGGAAGGGAAGCCCCACAGTGCCCCAGCAGGAATCAGAAAGCAGGAGGGAGGAGCTGGGGGGGGGGGGGGGGGGGGCAAGAGGGACTAATACCCATAATTTAAGAGGAAAACAGCCAACTGCCTAATGACTTGTGAATTAAGCAATTAGCTGCTTGGTCACAGGTGCTCCCTGCCTTTCAGCCTAGGGCTTCAGGTGCGCTGCATTGTCTGACTGGGCTTGCCTCCTTTCCCTCTTCCTCCAGTCAAAGGACTTGAGGAGCTGAGAAGTTGCTCTGTTCTGGGTTAATCATTTAACCAATATAATTCGAGGAGGTTGAATGAATATTTTTTTAAAACAATATTTACATCCCTACTCAGAGGACCTTGCTAGTCTCTTGGAAGGAATGGTGCTAATAATGAAGGGAGGGACAGAAATGCTTTAGCAGTGTCACTGTTCAAAGCTGTAGATAAATATAATATTCAAGTTTAGGTTTGGAAATTAATCTTTTCCTTTACAACTTAAAGAGTAAAAAAAGGAAACATCTCTAGGTAATAAAAGTTATAAAACTGAGCTTTTATTTTTCTATGCTGTCCTCATTTTTCCTCTTTGTCTTTGGTCTTTTTTGTTAGTAATTGTCAGGGGTCAAAAATAACCTATAATATTTCTTAAATATTTGTGCACAACAGGATGATCTAATGAAGAACTCGCCAGGCTTGCATCAAAAGCTAAAACTTCCCAAAGGAGACCTCAAAATGTCCAGTATAATGTGTGTTTTTTTTCCTTAATGAATTAGTTGTTTAAAAAAAAAAACCCAACTTGTAGAATAAAGCAGGGTATCCATACCTTGCTATTTACTATTAAATACGTCTCACCTTCTATATTACTAGGTCAAATACATGCCAGATCAGTACTGGTGAAACAGGCATCCAAGGTAATTTGATTGGTCCCAGTTCAGGGCAGGCTGACCCCCTTAGTAAACATCTGAACTAATAAATAAGTTGATATGAAGACTGAATTATGCTCCCTACCACTTTACCCTTAAAAACAGTCCCTTTTAAACCTAGGTTGAGACTTCTGTGTGCTCGCACTGTTATGAAGTCATATATTTCAGTTGAATAGATAGAGGGATGAACAAGGTAGCATTTCAACCTCATTTAAAATATAAAAAAGGAAAATGATCAGGAACCCATTTACTATGTTTTGAATGTAAATTTGGAACCTTAGTTGCCTCCAGGAATTCTAGATCAGCTTTAGTTCAGATGATTTGTGCAATTGCACAGTTTGTCCAATTTCTTGTTTAAATTGGATTAGTACAATGTTAATTTTGTATTGCCTCTGGTGAATAGCCACAGGGTTGTAATCTATGCCAGTAATTTGTCACACCAAAGCCCTCTGGAGGACTATACAAAACATTTGTGTAGTGAGGATTAGACGTTGAAAGCCGTATCTTAAATTGTTAATAAATGTTAATGACGAAACCCAGCTGGTAAGTCTTGGAAATGAGATCTAATGCTTTGTGCCCATTGCCAAAAAAATGTTTAAATAGAGATTTCCATTACTCAAAGGTGACCTAGTACAGTTAATTTGTGAATTAAAGAAGCATAATCTACAAGCTAAGCATTTAGCAAAATGCGCTTTTTCTTCTGATTTGTAACCATAAAAGTCAATGTTTCCTTAATTATAAAGTTCCCTTTTACTTGGGAACTAGCTATGTTGGAACAGATCTGTGATAGTTTGGTATTCTATAAAAATGCAGTGCATACATTGCAGCTTTTGAAAGTAAGTTGTGTGGACTTTAGAAGAGAAGTTACTAATTTTTCTCTGTCTGGAATTTTTAGATACTAAAATGAAGTATCAGCTATAACCAGGTAAAGGCATGAATACATCCTGACGTTTGCCACTCAAGCTTATTGGTAGTTACAATAAATGCAGTGTTTTGTGGAATTCAACCATGGTTTGTAAAGCTGAGTTTTAAAATTAGTTTGAAGATTCATGAGCTTTGTCATCAAGCCTGAGAACAGGTGACTTCCCTATTCTCAGTGCCCCCTTTTTGAAGGTATCTACTGTAATTTCTTTGCATATATATACACTTGCATGTTTTTTTTTTCTTTTATATTTAAACTTTTTTAAAAGTCGGTCTTTGAACTTAGACCTAAATCCTGCAGAGATCAAGCACGTACATACTTTATTATGGCTCACGTGCAAAGAAATCCTCACTGTTTAGGCAAAATTATACATATTTTGGGAGAAGAGATTTTATAGTAGGTTTATAGTAGATTTTAAGTCTTTTACCATATTTATATCCTATGGATTTGTTCAAAGCATAACTGATGCATTTGTTTAAAGTAACACAGGCCTTATTGGCCGACATTGGCTCTATCTTGTCCAGCCTCCTGCTTATCCACTCAGTAATTAATGTGATTAATTTATAAGTAATTTAGCCAAGGATGGGACGTAAATCTTTGTTTAAAAAAACAGTTGGAGGTCCAAGTCTTGGTTAAAAACTGTGTCTTGAAACCATCCAGGCCCTCCTACTGACTTGTCAGCTCTGGGTTATTTTCAGAAAACTTTACTTGAGTTCCTTAGCTTCAATCGTAAGTTTTTCCCACAGACTTGTATGGTATGTGTGAGTGGGAGAGTGAATAGTGGCCGCTATTTAGCCATTGTTTAGTCTAGTGTATGTATGTTTACATCTCCCCTTTGGATTTATAGGCAGCTATGGCAAAATAAAGACTGTGTTTTCTTGATTTAAGGAGCTTCTTAACTGAAGCACCAGCACCTGGTGGTATGGAGGGATTCTTTCATAATCTTAATAATACTTTTCAATTCTTGTGTAATTAATGTTAATATTGCTGTAGAATATCAATACCAAAATCCCCATATGCCGGAGCAGATTGCACAGGAGCCACAAAGAAGCTGATCCTTGTTGTGGCAATACCACCATCTGCCCTGAGGCACACATGCCAAGCAAAATGCTTTCATGTGCCATGCTCTGGCATGCATGCGGGGGGGGGGTTGACTACCCCTGCTATAGCATAACAATGGGATCCCTCAGTCCCCCAGCATCCCACAGTGCTCTGCTTTTCCTTTCCTCCACTCCTACCTTAGGTAAGTGAAGTATGGTAGGGTGCACAGTCACTGAGCGTTCCTGTCTCCCAGCCCCTATTTGGGGATGTAGTAGAGAAGGAGCAGGTGGCACTTCAAAGGAGCAGGGCTAGGGATTTGGAGATGGGTGGCATCATACTGCTGATGGTCTCCCCCTTACGGTAGTAAAACCAGCACTGTTGCATATCTGTGTGGTGACTTTTTTTGTGGTGCTCCAGCCTGTGGTCTTAGCACATGAGCATCATAATCTCTTCATGTCTGCAATAATGCATTTTTGTAGAGCTTCAAAATGTAGCACTTGTGCTACTGGGAAATGTGTGCTCATCTGACTAAATTTAATTGAGAAATTTTTGACATTTTTTTTCCCAGGCATTTAGTGAAACCAGTTAAGATGCTTACAGGTTCAATAAGAATAGTTGAATTTAAAATATCAAAACTTGATTTAAGTAATATAAAAATTACCCTACCAAGTAAGACATCTGATACATGCAGCTGTATGTGGGGAGAGAGAGGTAGTGTGTGTGTGTGTGTGTGTGTGTGTGTGTGTGTGTGTGTGTGTGTGTGTGTGTGTGTGTTAGCCAATTGCCCGTCAAGAATGATGGGGGGGGAGAGAGCGGGTGGGGGCGGAGCCTTGGACCTGCTCCCCCTTCCCTCTGGCTGCTTGGGGTCTGGGCCCGATGCAGGGGAGAAGCTGGGCTGCCGCAGCAGCGGGGGAACAGCAGGCCCGGGCTGACCCAGCAAGGGCAGGAGGAGCGGGCTTGGGGCCAACGCGGGGGTTGGGGAGGAGTGGGCCCAGGCCCAATGCGGGGAGGAAGCTAGCTCGCAGCTGCCGTGTTGGGTTGGGCTGAACCGGGCCGGGCGGGGCCTGCTGTCCTCCGTCCCCTCCACTGCCGTGGCAGGCCAGCTCTTCCCCCGGCTCAGGCTCACTCCCTCCCCCCACCCCCACATCAGGCCCGGGCCCAGTCCTCCCCTGGCCCCACCATCACTGCCAATGCCACTGCATGCCCACTCTTTCCCCCCAGTGTCAGGCCTGCTCAGGGACAGGAAGGCTCAGAGGAAGAGGGCGGGGGAGGAGTGGGCCTGGGCCCGAGGTGGGGAGGAGGCCCACTCCTTCCTTCCCCCATTGCTGTCTCTCCACATACAGCTACATGCATCAGATGCTTTATTTGGTAAGGTAATTTTGTGTGTCTGCATTTTCTACCTGAAAATACTCTAATTTATTTTATACATAGTATGGTGGGTGGAGTCAAGGAAGGAGAGAAAATCAAAGTCTTTCAAAACATATTAAACATCATTTTGTGTTGGATGTGTCAATAGAGAGTACTACAAACTAGATTCATCTTTAGGTTAATATTTTATTGAGGTGAAATACCAGTCACCATGTAAATGTCCGCAATAGATTGCTATTGTTCAAAGCTAACTAATGCATTTGTTTAAAACAACACAAGCTTTATTAACTGACCTTGGCTCTATCTTGTCTACCCTCCTGAGCCATGATTTCAGCAACACATTTAAGACTTATTTTTTCCCCCCTCCTAGTCTATAAAAATACATAATAGATTTTCATTGGAAAATTTAACAATATCAAGTATCCTGATTGTAGCCGTATTGGTCTAGAGGAAAAGGCAATAAGGACTCATAGTAAAGATGATATCTTTTATTGGACCAACAAGATTTTTGCAAAAAATTGTCTTTAATTAAAGAAATTAATTTTTTTTTTTTTTGCAAAAATCTTGTTGATCTAAAAAAAGGTATCTCTACTACGAGTCCTGATTGCCTTAACAATATCAAAATATTCAGAAATGTTAACTCTTGTTTTTTAGTAACTTGTGTGAAATAAATATTTGCAAAAGACAGTTAAGCATTTTAGCATTTTGTCTTTATATGTTTCAAGCAATTTGAAAGGTGTTTCTTAATAAGTTGTGTTAATTGATAGTAGTCCTATGCAGTGGAGTCCACTTTCAGTGCTAATAGAAAGGGAGCCTGTGTCACATTTGTAGTGTTGAAACAGTGATAAAAAAAAGTGTTTTTGGTATCTGCAAAGCTTTCTGATAAATTGGCACCAGTTTCATCACCAAACATGGATAAAGAATCCTTCCTTCTCCTTCTGCCTTGTCCCTCCCATCTCCTAAAATTTGAGTTTTATAAAGGAACTATTATTTTCATGGCCTCTGATCTAACCATAACAATTCTGAATTTTGAATCCCCTCATATTTGGAGTAAACTGTGTCAAAAATCGCATTTAAATCTCCCATTTGTATCAAGTAATGTACATTCCTTGACTTATTTTGGGGTCTTTGAAGGATTATTGGACAACTGACTAGCTATTAAAATCTATTCAGGAGAATAAATATCCCCTTTGTTTTGAAGTGTGTTCACCATGCAGATTGTTGTGATGACACTGTTTAGAATTCAAAAATGGTTATGTTGTATAAAGAGTATTATGTAAATCTGCATTTTTATCTGCACTCATGATGCACTGAGAGTGATCACTGTGGATTCTGGGGTCACATCTCTTTATGCTTTCATAACTTTTTTAAGGATCATCTTCAATATTTGTATTCATTTGACATAAAAAACAAAAATAGATGGTGCTGTCTCCCACTACAGTGTCTATTGTGTTTCACTATTTTGCTTGCTCCATTTACTAAAATGTTATAAAATGCTTATTTTTTATATTTATGCTAAGTATTTAATTCACAAAAGTATGGGAATTGCCAAGTAAATTTGCACTACATGTGGCAGGCACATCTTTTACTATGCTAGTGGTCTATTGAAGTCAAGGCAGCTGCTGGCCTGGCTGATTTCATAGGGAGACCATGGGGCTGGCAGCCATTTTCTTGGGCACTGTGTGGCAGGCCTCCCCACACTTCTGGCCGAGGGGCCCTGGTGGCCCCAGCCACACTGCTGATTGGCCATGCAGGCCATCTGTCATATGGCCCTGCCCCTCACTGCTGATTGGCTACAGGACAGTCCATCATGCAGCCCTGCCCCTCCCCGCTGATTGGGTGGGGGGGGGCAGGGCTGTGTGGCAAACGGTCCTCGCAGCCAATCAGCAGTGAGGGACAGGGGCAACAGCCATCTTGCCATGCTGGCAGCCCCCCTCCTCCCTTCCCTCCCCGGCAAGCTGTGCAGCCAGAGGGAGCCAGCATTTTATTTTCAGTAAGTTTGTTTCAGGGAGCCTGCCAAAAGCATGGACCCCATGCTTTTTCGCGGAGCTTGTGCTTTTTTGCGAGGCCTGCCCAAAATTGCAGTTTCCGCAAAAATCATGGAATTGCAATTTCAGTAGGTCCAAACCCATAAGGCAAGAATGGGATGCCTTAAGATATTTTCAAGAGTGTTGCAGGGTGCTGCACAATGTTAACAGTCTTCAGTGTGCAAACATGATTCACAAGATGAATGAAGATTTGATATAGGAGTGAAGAGTGTCAAAAATATTGACCTGTTGTGGTCTGAGTTCTGTGCAGCATAAAAATTATTCTGTTATTTTTCTATAATAAAATAAATGTAAAAAATAAGAGCTGGCATTTTACAAGGGGTGCCTTGAGTCCAACAAGGTTGAAAACCACTGACTTAAGCTTTGCTCATCTGCTAAGAAAATAATTGTACAAAAATTCTCATGCTACGCCCAGTTTACCAGTGCTAACATTGCTGGGAAAACATGTCTCTAAATATTGGATAAAAGCTGCTTATAGACCATTCCTGGCCTGTATGGGTGGGGGGAGGGGACCAGTAACACACTCCAGGAAAATTACCTCCAAAGGCGTATTGCAGCAGCTCACTTTCAGTTCTCTACCAGACCAATAAATATCAGTTTAATTGCTTGGGTGGTCTTGTTAGTTTCTTTTCTTCCAAGGTGCTTCACAGTGGTCCTCTTCTCTTGAACTGTAGCATGATGCTTTAATAAGAGCTTTCTTGTCTATTAAGGAGGACCTCATAAGGGGCTAATACATATTCTGCCTTAGTCAGCTGTTCCAGGGCAATACATCTCCAAACTGGCAGACAGTTGTAATGATTCTATTCAGTCTCAACCACATGGCAATTTCTACACTTGCCAGGCAGAATACCATGAGATCTGGACACTAAACATGGTTATCCTTTACTCTGGGCTTCTCCATGTGTTTCTTCTCCTGTAATGGGACTAGGAAAAAGATGCCTAACCTTTCCAGGCAAGTTTCTTTGGGTACATGGTGGTATATTTTATTATACCTCCTAAATATGAAACCAACTAAAAATTAGACCAACTTTTATTACACCAATTAAATGTTAGACCAACATGGCTACAACCAATAACCTTTCCAGAACTTTTATTTCAAATTCTGAGCTTCTTCTAAGAAGCTGAAGATGGGTTCTTAGGAGTCAAAAACTTTCTCTCCAGAAATCATTGTAGTTAAGTTCTGGGTAAAAACAAGTTTGAGGAGCTGGGATACCTACCTGGGCTTGTTTCATGACAGAGACAGTGACCCAAAATTAGCTATTTCAACTGTCAATTAGTTTAGGGCCAACTAATATCTTAAAGATATTAACCCCTTCTCCAGAATCCATAACAGTCTTTTGGAGTCAGGTTATTCTGATCCATTTGTCAATATTGTCAGGCAAGTTATAGAAGAGGAAATAAGGCACTTCTTCCTGTCTTACAGAAGCAGTCAGAATTTTGATCTTTGCTTTGAGAGAGAATATTTTTCACTCTCACATTTCTTTCACACTAAGTACCTCTCTTCATGGCATTTGCCATATCTGGCAAGTTAAGTGAACTATGAACATGAGCAGTTAAGAAACTGTGGTCAGTTGTGGAAATTTATATTCAATGTGCACTTAGTTTTTCACATTATTTACAATACTCACATTATTTAGAATATTTCTCATTTTAGACTACTTGGTTCTACTGAAGTTTCATCCAGACACTTGTGCATTTTATAAGCCAGAAGAGGCTGGTGATCATCATGTAATCTGACCTGTGTAACACAGGCTGTAGGATTTAAAATTTATAGCAGTGCTTGACTTACAGTATGTCTCTTTTGGAGAAAAAATGTTGTTAAAAGAATTCCATGTGATTGATAATCTGATACAAATTCTGGTGCTAAATAGTTCAGTTTTGGTTACCTTTGCTATTTTAGAAACTTCATTTTATTTCTAAACTGAATTTGTCTTGCTTCAGATTCCAGCTGTTGGATGATACTGTATCTTTATCTGAGATTCGGAAGCTATTTATTATCACATTTCTGTTTTGCAATGAAGGTACTTACTGATTGTGAAATCTCCCCCTCCCCCCACACCATTTCTGATAAGTTAGATGTAGGTTGAGAAAGTGGAATCTTTCAGTATTTTCAGTTCTTTGATTAGGCATGTGAATCTTTTCTGAATCCTCCCCACCCTTCTTTAATGTCATTCTAGACTCTCAAACACCAGTCACACCAGTGCCAAAGACGGAAATAATATCAATTCTGTATTCATTATTCAGGGTTTTGCTATGGATAAATTCAATGATATCCTGTTTTTGGCTGTAGTATGATCCTTAAGTGCTCATATTCAACAGATCAAGCACCTCTCCCCCCCCCCAAGGTTTTTTTTAGCTACTGTTTTCCAGGATGGAATACTTTCCTGGCTTGTAATCATGGTTTATATTCTTTTGACTCTAGATCTTATATTTGGCCATATTGAAGTACTTATTGTTTTCTTGTGCCTAATTTGTCAGCACTCCAGATGACACTGTCAATGACCCATTCTTTTCTTATTAATCACTTTCCTAATCTTTCTATCATCTCAAGTTTTATTAGTGATGATTTTGAATTCTTCTCTTCCTCCATCCCTTCCCAAAATATCCTTAATATGTCAGACCAACATCCAATTCCCTTTAGCTTCCCACTAGAAACATACATGCTTGATGATTTCCTATTTAGAATACATTTTTAGATTCACCACTTAACTACTTTATAGATTGGTTGATGTCTTATGTTGTTTTTATATAATTCCAGTTTAGTAATCAAGTCAACAAAGTCAAACGTAACACAATCAAATGCCTTGCATGAAACTAAGTATATTTCATCAACACAAGTTACTTTTTTCCAACCAAACTGCTCTTCTGCTGATGACTTTGCTCTGTTTCCTTTATCATTATATTTTTAAAATGGCCATAGACTGGTATCCTGGCAATGGCAAAGTCAATAACATACCTCTCAGTGACTTCAGTAGGGTAAGGACTTTTAGTGTCCAAAGCCACATAGAAACATGACCCTGCACTACAGATTGTCGATATATGATCATAGGCAAATAAAGCACAATAAATTTGGGGTGTTTTTTATCCTGAAAAGGCTTTTTTGCTCAAGTTCACAAGTTGGCAGGGAAAGTTACCTCTGGTTTTACATGTTCACATTCATCTACTGTAGATCAATTGCTTGTTCATGAACATAAAATAATAGCTATATCATGAGGAGATTTTCAAGGTTGCAACCTGATAGTTGCTTTCTTTGTTTCCTAATCATTACAAAAATCTGTGTTCTGTTTTTGTTGGACTCTTCAGTTGCAAGTTCCTATGAGTAACTATCCTTCTCTTCCTTTTTGGCTCACTAGTTCCCACTAGTGCCAAGATGGCTGGCTTAGTTAGTATGAAAATGCAAAATATCGTTCTTTGCCTATAAACTGATGTCTTCATGTGTAACCAGTCCAGTATTCCTTCCTTAAAGTTATAATCTTGGGTGGGAAGAGGGTAGTTTGTTTATGATATGTTAAGAGGCTGAGATGTTTTCTACTTATTGGGCACATCTCCACATGCATTTACTCAAGCCTGGATTTACTGTGCATTAAGGTACTGCATAGTAAAGGTTTTTGGGTAGGTGTCTACATATGCAGGGATTAGGGAGCAGATTTGCTCCCAGGTCCCTGCAGCCCTGTAATGCGTGCTTGTGGCCACAGCAGGGAGCTCCAGGCTCACCCTGAGTGCTAGCCCAGAGGCTGGCAGGGAGCACTAGGCCATGAGGCAGCTGTCTCTAAGCCCTGTGCCTCAATCGTCCAATCAGAGCATGGGGCTAGGACCTGTCCTTGACTGCAACCGTTCCTGGCCAGCCCTAGGCTGTGCAGGGAAGTCTGCATGTGTTATAAAGCTATTTGCCTTTGCAGGCATCAAATTTACTCAAGATTAGGGAAATTTACTGTGAAGTAAGCATGTGCATGTGTAGAGCCACATGCTCACATCACAGTAAACTATACTAATTTGCTGTTAATCTTCTCGTGTAGACGCACCAATTGAGAGCATCAACTAAGGAGTATTTGAGACTTTCTTCTAAATTCCAGGGGTAGGAATTGTGATCAAGGTTGTTTTTCTGGGGTTTTTTTAAAACTGATTTACCTTGGCATAAGATGTTACTATCTGTTCTACAGTTGATAGGTTGAATATGTAATGAATTGGTTTGCTTACAGAAACAGAATGAAGTAATTTTATAAATCTAGTTTATATCTGTAATAATAAAAATAAAGTCAGACAATACAAAGTAAACATTCTTAACAGGGATGTTAATGGACCATTGTTACGTGCTTTATGATTATCAGCTTTGCCAAGTTTGATGTGTCCCATGAAGTGTGATATGTAATTAATTACACATCCAAATGCTCTTCCCCTCCAACCCCCACTAGACTCTTGCCTCACGCAAGATATACCGGGGTCAGCTAACGAACTGGGCTGTGTAAAGAACAAATCAGAAGTAAGCAGGATATTTTTTTTAGGTTAAAATAGATTAATGTCACCAAGAACTAGATTATGTCACTTGTACTGTTTTATGAAAGTCCTCTTTATAGTTGACAGGCTGTTGCTACTTAGCTTATGGGACTGTGAAAAACAATTAGGACATTACCACCCCCCCCCCAACCCAGCCCCCTTTTTCTGATTATTTTTACTCTGTTATTTTTATCTCAGGTATTATTCCCTGTTTGAAAACAGAAGAAATCTAAATTTTAGTTTTATATTTTCAGTGCTGGTTGACAGGAAGCCACTTAGAAAGTAGTTCTTCAAATCTTAGACTAAAACTGCTTCTGCTGAACAAGCTTTCTGGTGCTGTACACTGCAGAACCAATAGGATGAGTGTCCTCTGTAATCACTGAGAATCTAACACCCACCTACTTCCATCCTTCCTATGTTTGTAGGAGAGAATTTTAAGTGCTTGTAGTGATCTAGCAAAATCAGTTGCTAATAGTATCTTAAGCCATGTTCATGAGTGTAATCTTTGTTTATCAGTTTCATTAAGTGTCTGAAAAACCAGACCCATCAGCTGTTAAATACACATCCTTTTTGCCACTGATGGTTAAAGCTGTTAATTTAGGGTCCAGATTTGATTGCATTCTGGTTTAGGTATGTGTTTGCAGCGATCGTAATTGAGCCATTAGTTTTATTTCATTTGTTACCTCAAACCTATACACAACATTTATTACAATGAGTCCCTGGGCCTGCTTAGTTACTGACTAGTAATATTGTGGAGTTCTTACTAGCTCTGTTTTTAATTCCCATCTGAAACAATGGAGGCATCACTGGAGTTAGCATTTTTGTGTGTAAGAGTTTGTCAAATGATTTCTCCCTTTAGCGTGAGCAGGAGAATGCTATGGCCCGTCTCAAAAAGCAGCAGCAAGAGCTGGAGCACATGAGACTCCGCTACTTGGCAGCAGAGGAGAAAGAACTGGGGAAAACAGAACGACAAGAGTTGGAGGATATCAGGAATGAACTTAACAGGTATTAAAGCATTGTAGGATTTTTTCCCTCTGCCTCAAAGTAGGGGAAGGTTCAGTTAAATCAAAATTTTAATTGACTGTCAATCCAGGGTAGGAACACAGTTTAGTGTCCCTTAGGTAAAAATTGCCCATTTATAAAATGTAACAGTGTTGTATTATAGAAAATCTATGCTAAAGGCCACCATACCCAGTTTTTTGTCAAGATTGTTCTTATACTGCACCAAGTCTTTTTTTTACCCTCACTTCTAAGCAGAACTGCTATATAAAATAACTGCTATATATATTTAAAAAAACCATAAAACATGATCTATTTCAACTTGCTTTTCATCCACTTGCTGATATTTTAAGTCTGTCTAATGGTGTCCTCTACTTAAAATTAATCCAGTAATTTATAATCTGGGCTGTGCCACTTGTGTGGATTTTTAAACAGTTTTATTAGCATGTAACCCTTGACGTAATCATTGTAATAAACACATATATGATCGGATTCTGGATATGTGTCTGCTGTATAAGACTTCCTTTAAATTTAATATAGCAAGGGTGATTTTGTTACCTTTTTTTGGATGTGGGGTAAGTTTCCTGTAAGAGTCAGTTTGGAAAAAAATATAACAAGAGAAGCTCATTTTGTCTTGTACAGATTTTATTTATTTATTTTATTTATTTATCATCAGGCTAAAGCAACAAGAAGACAAAAAACAATTGCAGGATTCTGGGGATGCTTCATTTGGGAGAATGGGTGGTCTTCATGCTAGACAGTTAAATGAGAGTATGGACAATTATCTCGCGCGCCTGATAGAAGAGAGAGATACCTTATTGAGAACAGGCGTGTATAATCATGAAGACCATATAGTAAGTGAACTGGATCGTCAAATCGGAGAGGCTCTTGCAAAAAGAAGCAGCAGTAAATAGTGTCTTAGGAACATGCTTTAAGTAAGTTTTACCATAATAAAACAATCAGTTCTGCAGACTAGATCAATGATCCTGCAGAGACTTAAGCAAATGCTTAATTTTCATACTACTAGTAATTTTTATTGAAGTCAGTGTAAATACTTGCAGCAGGGTTGTGTTTTTCCTTTTGTATTAATATTTTTGTACTGAGGTAATTTATATATAGATAAATATATATTTTTTGTATTTTCTGTTTAAACATTTTCTACCTCTCTTCCTACCACCCAAGCTGGATTTATCAGTAATACCGTTTTAAAATATCCAATCTAGACCTTTGTTTGGTATTTTTCATAATTTATTGTTTAATGGATTTCTTTTGAAATAGCTTTTCAATAAAATTGTGCTAAGAAAAAGTGACTGCAATAATTTACAGTGATATAACTTTTTAAAATGATGAACTAAAAATATAATGTGCTTTGATAAATGTCATATCCTCTTACATTTGCAAATGATTTTAGTTTTAGTTCCTGGGACCACAACTAAACTATTACTTGCCTGAATATTTTATTTTAGCATGAAGGCTTTTGAAAAATTGATGCTTGCAAATGACAGAGTTTGAAATGAAAACAAAAATGCTTAAATTTAGCAAGCAGAAACTCCATGAAATATTTAGTAACTGATCATTCTTGGACTGCAAAAGGATTTCTACTCTAAGGGTTTTACATGAGAGGGATTGCAAAGATGAATTGCTGATAAAAAAGATTAAGGATTTTAATGAGGGGAATATTTATGCATGTGCTTATTTTAGGAAAATGTGGGAAATATTGATTCAGTGATTGTAACCACATGTTTAAATACCAATTCATGTTTAATGCAAATAATCAGGGCTTTTTCTACATAGGAATATTTCCTAAATAATGACTTAATCAGCTGCAATGACTATAAAGCTTTATTTTCCCCTTCAAGTTGTATATTTCTCAGTAAAAGCACCTACTAGTGTTTTTCAGCCTTCTATATCTTTTTTGAAATTAAGATACAAAAATACTAAAAATACGAAATGTTATATGTTGGTTAATTGACTAAGGGGGGCAGAGTATGGAACACAAACAGTTATATGGGTTTTTGTGATATCCAGAGTTGAAATAGTTACAATTCCAAGTTACAAGTCCTAGACTTGTACAGCAGAGTGGAATTTTGCAGTGTGGATGGTGTGTGGTTTTTATGTACATTTCACTAGCACATGTTTGTTGCCTAGATAGATTTTACATATGTCTGTATCAAAAATGGAAACGTTTAACATGTTTTATTTCAGTTTTATTTCATACATGAATGAAGTTAGTTAATTCTGAGAGATCTTTTTTATTTTATTTTATTTTATTTATTTATTTATTTTAAGAGTCATTGGACTTGTGGCATTGGGGTCATGTAAGTACCACTTTTTTTCTTTTAGGAACTTCGTGTTTTGAAATGCAGAATTCTACCACAGAACTCTTATTTAGCATAATGTTTTTTTTAAGGTCATTTAAAGAAAATCCTAACAAGTTGCATTAAAAAAATACAGTAACAAAAAGACTTTCCATTGGGAACCATCATCTACTAATGATGTCATAACATGCTTTTATAACACTAAATAAACTTGCCATACATTGTAAATGTTTATTTTTAATATTAAGTGGTTTAAAGATGTTAAGAGCAAAAAATAAAAGTTACTACTTGCAATGAAAATAAATGTGTGGTCAAAAAATAACCATTATAAATGCACAAAGAATAATGTGGAGATATGAAACATAACCATGTGCTATGTATTGCTAATATGTGTTCGTAGGAAATAAAGTACAATAACTTTGGGATGTTCTTTTATTCTGAAAGGAAGATATATTAAAAGTTCTCTGAATTGCTCGTCTCTGAAAGGTTTCTTCATTTGCTGGGATTATAATTTTTTCAAACACTAGAGGGGGTATTAGATTTAAAAAAGGCAACTACCTTGAAACTAAAATTAAATTTACCTTGGTTTGGGTGAATGTAAGGGTTCTCATCCTTAAATTGGTTGTATTTTATTTTTTATGTGATTTTTTTTTTTCAATTTGTTTAACAAATACAAAATCTTAAGTAACTCTGTATTTTAGAGAGCTTGTGTATGTGGTTTTTATACTTCTTTAAAAATACATAATAGGGAAACACTCTTTCAGTTTACTGTTACAAAAACCTGCCTTCAGAGTTCTAGGTACTTGCACAAGTTAAAATATTCAGTCCTTGGACTAATGACAAACCTCCGTTTATTTTCACTAAGATTTTTACATTTCCAGTAGATTGGCTGCTTTTACATAACCTGACAAGGTGGGTGGTGATATTAAGCTATATTTTTTTTTTTTAAGTATTTGTCACCTTGAAAAAGTTTATTATTCACGAATCTCTTAGCAACATACCATGAGGCATTTATTAATGCTACTTTACATAATTTAAAAACAGCAAAACCATGCTACAAAAATGGGAAACATACCCAGTTAAAAGTTTGCTTTTATATTTTTTTTTTTAGTAGCTGCTGACCAGATGATTATACCTGCTTCTAAAGGATAATTTGAAAAGAGGTAGAAGAAATCCTTAGGTCATTTATTCAAACATTTTCCAAAGATACCTTGTCCATAAGCACTTTGATCTAAAATAACTGATTAGAACAATATAATTTTTCTATTTGTAATAAATGTATGTGGTAATATTATTGTGTTGTACCTGTGCTCTAGTGCCTCAGGAAAATCGTTTATGGTATTGAATTAATTCACAATCTGGTGTTCTGAAGTGTATGTCAGGACACTTGACAGTTCAGTAAAAAGACCAACTCTCACTTCCTTTTAGTCATAATCTCTCTTTAAGGCAGAAAAAAATTAAAAATAGTCTGTGCAAGATATCTGGGCTTACTGGATAAACAAAAATAAGGAAAGGAGTCATTTTTTAGGGAATTAATGCCTACCATTCTTAGTCCTGCTCCTGCAAACAAGGATGAAATCTTGGTTCCATTGTAGTCAATGGCAAAACAGATTAATTTTAAAAAGGCAAAGTTTAATTTTAGTGGTGCTGACTGACTCTTGCAAATGAGATTACTTATGTCTATAAGTACTTGTGTTTGTCTCAACTCAAATATCTAAAGATTTATAATAGTGTAGTAGATTGGTTTATTTTTTACCAGATAACTATGACACTATACTTGCAATTGGGTTTGTGGGTAGACTCCAGCATGGAGTCAGTTCCAGGTTCTTAGTTGATATATGTCCAGATTTTTTTTCCCCAACTGAATAGGTCACTGCCAAACATGAGGCCATCTGAAGACTCGTGACCTGTATGTGATAACCTTACTTGTTTGATAGCCATTTTCTTCCCCCACCTTTACAAGGGTAATTTTTTAATATTGGCAATGCTGAATTGCTGCCACTGAAAAGCTCCATGATTGCAGATGTCCATGAAATAATTCAGCATGTCAAATTTAAAAGTACATAATATCAATGATTTTTATATCCTAACATCTGACAATAGAATTATGGTAAAGATATTAAAACATACATTTGTATTTCTGTTAATTATAAGAACATGTACCAGAAAAAATCTTGGCCTTAAATAAATTCTTAACTATAGAGTAATGGAATT
Organism: Alligator mississippiensis; assembly: GCF_030867095.1. Lineage (NCBI taxonomy): Eukaryota > Metazoa > Chordata > Crocodylia > Alligatoridae > Alligator > Alligator mississippiensis. Next base: position 219,137,692 of record NC_081826.1, read on the forward strand.
TAGTATATAACAAATTCTTCCAGATAAATAAATCATATAAAAAGAAAATACCCAGTATTTGTTATTTAAATCCAGATTTTTAAAATACACAGATCTGTATAATTTATTTTCCACTATATTTCATACAGAATTCTGGTAATTGTACTTTCTTTCCTGGAATAGTTTAAAAGTTATTCAACAATGTTTAATTCACCTTCAGGAACTGTATCTTTTCTATAATGGTAATATGTCTGGCACTGAACTTTTAATACACAGCGTTCCTGTGTTGCAGTTTAGATGCTTCTGACTCCCATCCACAGAGATAAACCCAAACCTGTGACACAGTGATCAAGGATGGAGGTCTTTTATCATATCCACTGAATGCTACTGAAATATGCCTATACCAGTGATTACATATTTACTTAATTATCTGTTTTGCTGCTACTGTGCCTAAATGATCGTGACCTATGTCAAATCTTGGATATGAAGCACCAAGCCCTGCTATTGGTAAAAACAGAACTGTAGAAAGGCGGCTGTATACTTAGATCTCATTTCATTTGCTTCTCCAGGGGGTTGTATTAGTAGTGTTTTCATTAGAAATGTTTTTACAGATGTCGGCTATCCAGATACGAAGTCTCTGTGGTAGAGAAGCAGTCAGGAATTTGGCATCCAGAACAGAAAGAAAAAAAGTCAGCTCTGAAAGACTAATTTATAGAAAAATAATTTACTGACTTTCTGATGTATAAATGTACAGTAACCCCATGGTGGCTTTAATATAGAGTAATTGAATTCTTGCAAGTATAGAAATTGTTTTCTATTTTTAACTCAAAAATCCCCCCTCGCAAGCCTGTCATTCCTCATCGTAGAAGACTAAAATAGTGCCCGTTTAATAATGCTTTTGAAAAACTTACACCCACTAATTTGTAGACCTACACTTTTTTTCTTCTGAAGTAGAATACTTTTGGTGATCTATTAGTATTTTGATCAATTTGTGTTTTTTATCATGAAACATTTTGCCTCACATAGGTACAGACAGTACCTGAGTGTGAAAGTACAGTAGTTTATTGAATATTTGATCAAACTTGTTGTAGTAGGTATGTGGATGCATTGACCCAAGCACACTTTGCATTGACAAAACAATCTATATAATCATAATTCAAAGCACATATGGAAACTTTAGCTTTGTTTCAGGGTTCCTACAGAGCATCATTTGACACAAGGGTACATGCTATTTCTAAGCAATATATAACTTGTTTTTTACTGTAAAAGGAAACAAATGTATTTATTTTTCAGGGCAGAATGGTGATTTGTAGTCACTAAAAATCATTCTTTAATGTGATGGTTGGAATCCTGAATAAAGTACAATTGCTTTGCAGCTGAACTAAAGTATTTAGCTTGTTAAACAGTTCAACTGGGTTCTCCTAAAGTAGTAGTTATGATCTTTGCCATTTCAGGCAATGATAAAATTATGTCATTGGGCTTTTCATTTGAAGCAAGTTAGTATCATTGATTAGTGCCACTAGCCTTTTATTTCAGGAAATGATGATTCAAGTTCCTCTGTAACTCACCAGTGGGGAAAGCTTGGTTTTCCCTTTGCTTCTTTTGAAGCATAGTCAGTACACTAAACAATTAGTATGTTGTACCCCAGTGACTGTGTTTTGCAAAAAGAGTGGTCTAGGACTTGTAATGTAACATGTTAGAAATAAGGATTGAGATGCATCGGCAGGGCTATGTCTGGAAATGGACATATGACTAGCATCTGTCAAAGATAAGAGTTCTATTCTGCCAGGCACTGTACCCACACAACACTAACAGGCTTCATCCTAGAAGCTTAGTGTATTATTCAGATTAGTGCCTTTTTATGTTGTAGTATTTATACTATACTATAAAAATTGATGCCTTTAATGCCACATTTTCATGAATGCTACTGAATGTCCACAATTGTAGAGGTGGATTTGGGCTGTTTTTCTGAAAAATCTTTTAAGCCTTGTGGAGAAGGGTGTAAAAACAAAGTTCCTGTGTATACAATCCTTGCCCTAATTTTTGAGAGAGAGAATATCATTGTGGGGCTGGACCCGATGATCTGTGAGGTCCCTTCCAGCCCCTAACAATCTATGAATCTATAAGAATGTATGTTGTATATGGACTTTATCGTTAGTTTTCTTAAATTGGTATGCATATGAGGATGCTTGAAGTATCCCTTTTTGTTAACTCAGTTTCACAAAAGAGATATTTATCATCCAGAATAACCTAGAGTAAACTCCACAAGATACCACAGGCAACAGTATATGACGACTTACCATGTACTTACTATAACATGTATATAGCATCATGCTACCCAAGAGGAGAAGCTGCCACTTGCAAAACCTTGTATACCTGTAGCATGGTAGACACTGCCTCTATAAAGAGTAACGGTTTAATTTAATTTTTCCCCTCCTGAGTGGTTTCCCTTTCTATTTCCTACCAACCAAAACTTAACACACCTATACTTCAAGGACAAGTGCAAAATACTGCACTTGGGATGAAATAATTGCATGCACAAATACAGACTGGGGGATAATTGTCTAGGCTATATTACTCCAAAGAAGGACTTGCAGCTTACAGTGGACCAGAAGCTGAATATAAGCCAATTCTGTATTGTTCCAGGGCAGGGAGGAAGGAAGCCAACAGCATATTGGGTTGTATTAATGGAAGTATCATGTGCAAAGCAAGGGAAGTGATTTTTTTTTCCTGCTTTATTCAGTGTTGATGAGTCTTCACCTGCAGTTTTGGGTCCTACCCTTCAAGAAAGATGTGAACAAATTAGGGAAAATCCAGCAGAGTGACAAAAATAATTAGAGGCCTAAAAAATTTGATATATGAGGAAAGGCTAAAAAGAACTAGGATTATTTAGTCTGAAAAAGAAGAAACTGAGGTGTGGAAGGGGGGATTTGATAACAGTCTTCAAATATCTGAAGGTTGATTATAGAGAAGACGGAGATAGGCTTTTCTCTGGCTGTAGGGAACAGGACTAGGAGCAATAGCCTCAGGTTGCAGCAGAGGAAATCTAGGCTGGAGATTCAAAAGCATCTCATAGTGAGAAAGTTGAGCATTAGAACAGGTTGCCTAGAAAGGTTGTGGAATCTTCATCCCTAAAAGTTTTTTCTAGAGCAGACCAAATGGACACTTGGCTGGAATTAATGCAGGGTAGAGATGCACCATAGCCCAGGGGTTGGCAACCTGCGGCCCACAAGCCAAATCCTGCCCACAGAGCCATTTGATCTAACGTGGATGTAGGGGTTTCAGCAACTGGACTGATCCAGTTGGGTCAGTGGCAGGTGGGCATGCAGTGGGTGGGCACGGGGACCCAGCCCCACTGCTTTTTTCACGGTGTCCAGTGCCACCACTTTTCCCTGTGGACAGCTGGTACTTTTCCCAGCAGCTGCAGGGGGCATCAGTAGCAGTCACTTTCCCCTGCCCCCATGGAGACGAGCACTGGCTGCAAATGTTCTCTGGGCCACTTCCTCTCTGGGGGAAGGAAGGGGGCAGTATTGGTGCCAGGCACTTTCCCATGCAGCCACTGGGAAAAGTAGCAATAGCTGCCTTCTATGCACTGGCCCACCTCTGACCTGAACTGGGTCAATTCAGCCCCACAGCCTGAAAAGGTTGCTGTACCGTGCCTTAGACTAATTGTATCAGAGATGCATAAGCTTTCAAGAGTGCAAGCTTGCTTCATCAGATGCTGTCATATGCATATGTTTCAGTTAGTATATAAGATACATGTCTACCCTGCCTTTTGTCTGACTTCAACCTAAAATGACTAACTGCCTCTCTTGACTGGGATGGTTTACTCCAGGGTGATCTTGCCTTGAACAGGGGGGCTAGACTAGAAAACCTCATGCAATCTCTTCCAGGGCTATTTTTTCTATGATCCTTTCCTACAGGGCAAATGTTTTGGGACCCTATCATATTCTAATTCCAGGTAGCTGAATTCAGGACAATTTTAGACATCCCCTCTTCCCCCAAATAATATATCTGCACTGTAGGGCTAAAATTATCTACCTATGTAAGTGATTGAGATAAAAGAAGCAATCAGGTTGATTTAAGGTAGGAATACAAGTGCTATTCATTGCCTTCCTGTAACTTCCTTTATTTACATAGAAAAGTGGTACACAGATGGGCCAGAAGCAGCATGCTTTTCTCTTTAGAAGCCTACAGAAACTGCTCTTCAGGTCCTGGGGGTGAATGAGGTGTGATTGACACAGGTTAGCAAGCGGCTATTGCCCAAGTTGTGCCACTTCCTGAATCCAGAAGGATCCGCAAGTAGGAATTCATGCTGATTAGGTCCCAGTGGCAGCTCTTATCCTCTTCAGAAAAGAGATAACAGGCATGTCCAGACGAGCGCAGTCATTTGTTTCCCTGGGGACAAGTAGCTCTCTGGGTAACCTGTTCCCGTGTTTGACTACCCTTCTAGTGAGTTTTCCCTAATATCTAACCTAAACTTCCCTTGCTGCAATGTGAGACGATTGCTCCTTGTTCTGTCCTCTGTCACCACTGAGAACAGTCTAGCTCCATCCTCTTTGGAACCACCCAGCAGGCCTCTATTAAATCCCCTCTCAGTCTTTTATTTCTCTAGACTAAATAAGCCCAGTTCCCTCAGCCTCTTCTCGAAAGTCATGTCCCCTAGGGCTGCGTGAAATGACTGTTTTGTTTCTATTTCTGTTTTGCCACTTCGACGGGATAGTGTTTCGTTTCGAAGCACTGTTCTGTTTTGTTTCATCGAAACTTTTGCTGTTTTGACGTTTCGCCTATAGGCTATAATGGGGAATCACAAAACTGCCTATAACTTGGTCATTTCATGACTGATTCGAATGAAAACAGCAAGGAGGGTAGCCCCTGCTGAGGCTACAAGGCCTGTCAGGTTTCAAGGAGATAGGTGCAGGCATTTCTGGGAAACTGCACCTCAGGCTGCTGACAAGCAAAACTCGTGTCACGTGTGTGTGTTAATGCACAGCGGGGTGAAAACAGCAGTCATGGTAGCCCCTTCTGAGGCCATGAAGCCTGCCAGGTTTCCAGGAGGTAGGTGCAGGGGTTTCTGGGAAACTGCACCTCAAACCGTTCAGAGCGAGACTTTGTGACGTGTGACTGTGTGCTTGCTAAGGTGCAGCTGTTTTTCTATCCCTCCCCCAGAGCACTGGGATTGGAAGGGACCTCAGGGAAGGATCACAGTCACTGGCCAGCTACACAGTCAATATCAGTGCAGTCCTTCCCCCCTCTCCCCCCTCCCTCTCTTTACTTCCTGTTTCCCTGCAAGCAAGGCCAGCTTCAAAACTGTGCCCTCATTTTGTTTCGAGGCTGTTTTGAAGACTTTTGTTTCATTTCGATTTTGCTGTTTTGAGCTCAAAATGAGTCAAACCAGCATTGAAACAAAATACCAAGTGAAATTTCGCACAGCCATAATGTCCTCCAGCCCCGGACCATTTTTGTTGCCCTCTGCTGGACTCTCCAAATTGTCCACATCCTTTCTGTAGTGGGGGGCCCAAAACTGGACACAGTACTCCAGATGGAGCCTCACCAGTGCTGAATAGAGGGGAATAACCACTTCCCTTGATTTGCTGGCAACACACCTACCAATATAGCCCACTAGAGTGCTAACCTTGGCAACAAAGGCATGCTCTTGGCTCATATTTAGCTTATTGGTCACTGTAACCCTCTAAGTCCTTTTCTGCAGGGCTGCTGCCAAGCCAGTCAGTCCCCAGCCTGTACCAGCGAGTGGGATTGTTCCTCCTAAGTGCAGGACTTTGTACTTGTCCTTATTGAACCTCATGAGATTTCTTTTGGTCCAGTCCTCCAATTTCTCTAGGTCTCTCTGAATCCTAACCTGGAACCACCCTAAATCTAAAGAAAGAGGGTTGTAATCTTTTTCAAGTAACTGCCTCATTTTAATACCTAAAGCTGAGAGCTTCCTACGAGAATCTTGGTTAGTCCACTGTTATCTTAAAGAAACAGCTGTATAACACGGGGAGTTGGTGCAGGCTAGCGGAGTTCTAAACCTAACTTTGTCACTGGCTTGTGATGAGGTCTTGTCTGCCTCAGTTTCCAAATCTGTATGATCAAAACAACTCTGCTGTACAGAGTGTTGTAAGGATTAAGTAGTTAATGTTCATAAACCCCTTAAAAATAATGTTGAAGTAGTGTTTATAATATCCTTTATATTGAGTAAATAACTAATTGTGTTTTCATTCCATCCAGGAAGAGCACACACCAACTGCCGAAACTTCCTTAGCCTGACGAAGGGTTTTTGAACCCGAAAGCTTGCTTAATAAATATTCTCCAACTATTTGGGTTGGTCTAATAAAAGATATCAAATTCACCCAAGGAACCTTGTCTAACTAATTGTGAGGGCTTTAGTGAATACTTTTATAGGAAAAATCATTTCCTGACTTATTAGTATTTCAATACTAATAAAATGAATCCTCCTTATCCTAACAAATGTGATAGATAATGTTCAAAGTGAAACTTAAAGGGGTTGGGGTGAGGTATTAGTAAAATAACCATAAGCTTCTATGAAGTCAAAGGTCTCTGTCACAGAAAAACAGACAAAAAGGGAGACATGCACCTCATCATTGAGTTCAATTTTAGTGATAAGACTGTAAATTTTCTAAACTGGCCTGGAGTTTAGCATAAACACTCCAAGGAGCTGCTGGACCACAGAGAGAGAAAGAGGAAAGCAATGGCTAGCTCTGGCTGCTTTTCCATTGTAGGGCATGCTTGCTATCAGCTCTGAATCACACAACTTTAAAAATCTCCCTATATATCTACCAGTTACCAGCATTCTCGCAATGGTGAAAAATATCTGATCTCTGGGGAGAGAGCAGATGCATTGCATTTAGGCCATGACTAACAGCTGCTACAAAGTCTATTTGGCAGTCAGGTCTCTCTTTTGCCACTTACTCCTTGGCTAGTGCTGTAGAGCTTATATTAGAGTGAAGAGTCCATCCATTCTAAGCTAGTGATAAAATTCTGATAAATTGTGCTCGAAAGGAAACTTATTTGCACTCTTCTTATGGTGCACAAACAGGAGAGGGGTAAGCAGGCTTCTCTTACACACAAATGAATTTTAGTGAAATTTATTGATGATGTGAAAAATACGGTGGTCACATGCACAGAGAAGCTACATTTAAATCTACGTATTTATATTGAAATGAGTCGCACATAGCATCAAGTCTAAGTGTTTGTTGCACAACTTTCTTAATAATACATTCTTCTCAAATTTACATAGTCATTATAGGTGCTCTTATAACAAATAACTAAGTTTCCCTCCCTCCCTCCCTCAAGCCTCTGAATAAATTATTCACAACATTTTTCTGTCATTGTCCACTAGCTCCAGTGGAGCTATCCCACCACTATAAAAGGAAATAAAGTACCTTAGCCTGAACAAACACGTCTAGAATTAAAAAATAAATGGCTATCCATGTCTTCATTTTGCTGACTGCTTATTTTACCGCTCAAGTTTCAGATAAAAACACATTTCATGCTGTAAGGAATGCAATCTGTTACAGAGCATGAACAACATACCAACTTGTGTACCACAAAATAACAAGTTTGTGTGAGTACAGGCAGGACTGCTGTTTATACTGCCAGATTCAAACTTTTAGTTAGATAATTTTTGGCAGTGAAAGAACTAGCCTGTTACTTATATACCAGTTAATACTTTTAAAACAAAACAAAAAAAAAACCCTTCCCTCTCCCAAAAGAAAAATTCCTTTTTATGGCCCCATAAGTCCTACTTTAACTGTATTTTTTATGTTGTAATAGATATTTTGGGAAAAGTTATAGTAATTTCCATCTTTCTCCAGCAAGTCAAAATAAAAACTGCTGTAATATTTTAATTATGTTATAACACAAAGTTTTAAGAGTAGTAAATTAAGATTGAGGCAAATGAAACACATTGACTTTTATGTTAACAGGTTTAAGGTAGAATTTGTTCCTTTTGAATTAGCTATAGAAGAGGCTGTAGCCATTTCCAGTCATTTGCTTTTGATAGACAAAATTCACTTACATGAAAGGACAGAAGTACATAATAAACCATATAAAATGCTATGCAAGGTTTTTTAATTAGCATGTTGAATGACAGAAGGGAAAGTAAACAGGACTTACAGTTAAAGATTTTCTGTAAGACATAAAATGTTCTTTCTCTGTTTTCTAGGGCAGTGCCTCAGTGGTAGGGCATCAGCCTAAAAGTGCGTAATTTTCACCTGAAGAAATTAAATGTAATATCAGTCTTCAAGAAGAACGTTCTGAGGGTGGGTAAGAAGCAACAGCAAGTGTAAAACTTTCATCGGCTGCAATTTCTGGCTCACGCTGATACTAACTTTTGTTCTTGTCTCCACCTTTTTAAAAAGAGACTTTTTAGGTTTCTTAATGGAAGATTTAAAACCTTACTTTTATTCATGCATCCTCATAAATACATGTTTTTAAAATATCACAATCTAAACTGCTTTTTCTAGGTCCATTTTTGTTATCATAGGATCTATTTTAATGGCTATTAAGCTACAGTGTCCGTACCTTATCTTTGTCAGTTAATGTATCTAATTCCACCATTCCCGGAGGGAATAAACCTGAAACTAAAGCCTGCAATATATTAAAGAATCAAGAACGCTTATGCAGAACAAACAGAGGATTTAGCTTGGATAAACAGCAGAGATCTCAGTGTCTTTTATGTCCAGGGCTCAGAACTGGAAGAAGAAAATGACTATAAATCAACCCCATGAAACAACATAACATAAATGTTGTATGTTTATTTAAAACTTTATACAATCATTTATCTGGGCTATAGCTCAGTTTCAAAAAGTGCTCTGCTGTAATGAGGCACTGAAGCTAGCAGTGATCAAGACTAAAAAGATAGATAGTCTTCAACCAGAACTTGCTTATGGGAAAAATGAAAAGCACTTAAGCAGACACAAAGTACCTACAGCCAGTAGATCAAGTGAGAGGATAACACAGTAATAACAAAAACTTTGATAAATTTTTTCCTGTTTCTCTTCAAAATATCACATTTCTTGTAATGTGACATTGTTTTGAGAACTAGGAGGCAGCAATTTATGCCTTAATTTTCACACTTGAATAAAGGCTGATTTGTTGTCACTATATGAAGTATGACATGTTCTTCCACAAGAATTAAAATTTTAAAAAAGCAGACTGCAACTTCATCTGAACTTGCATACCAGAGGGAGGGCCTCTTTAAATGTGCTGCTGTGTACTCTCCCATCTGTAACAATGCAGGGTTTAGAGAGATCATCATAATGGTAAGAATTGTTTGCTGTTTGTGGGAGAATAAAAAAGCCAAAATATGTGTTTACTCTCTAAAGAGGCATGGCCAACATCAGACATACTATAGTAAATGTAATGCAGATTTTATTGCAAGCAAATGAATGCAACTTTCTTCTGTACCCATGGCCAGATTCTACCATTTTACACTGGATGCGTCTACACGTACATTAAAGCACTTTTCCTAATGTACATTAAATTGAGTACCTCCAATATGAGGTGCTAAATAAATTTACATTAGGCTGTGCTAATGCATAGTAGCGCAAGCACAAGTTTTTTAGGTGATGCTTAACGCACAATAGTTGATTCTACTGCACATTAGCATATTAGCACTGTTGTTTTTACACACTGCTTTAATGCACAGTAGAATCAGCTACTGCATGTTAAAGTGCACGTGTAGATGCACCCACTGCATAGCTTCTTATTTCTTGAATAGTCCCAAGTGGAACTTGGCACTTCTACTAAAGAAGTGAAGTACCATTTAACATTGTATGGCAAAACCTGGCTCAGAGGTATCCTGATCTCCCGAATTTGTAGTCTTTCACTCCCATGTAATAGATGAAAAGTGATGGGTTTCCTGCAGTACCAGGCCTAATGTCCTGCTAAGAAGCTCCATATCTGCATGGCAGAATAGTGGTGTCTGTTTTGTGAATTGGGCCTGCAGTATTAATTTATCTTCTTATTAAAGATGTGCTGGTTTTATATTTTTAGATAGATCCCCAGCACCAAAGAGGGCACAAATATTCTTTTCCCATGTGCAGAAGTACGAACTTGTATACAATGCTTCCTCCCCCAGCACCCTTCTTTACTTTCCCCAGACAGTAAAGTGAAATTCTGGTAAATCCTTCTTTGTATAAATGCAAGATTTGCTAGCTGGGATCATACCATATGTGTATGGCACAAGCAACTCTTAAAGTTTCAGAGGAAGCCCATCCTGTTGTTGTATATAGCCATTGTGCAATGTTGTTATGTGTATGGTGAAGTCATGGTAAATCTAGGCTTTGACAACAGGGTTAGACTCTGGTGGGTAAGTCCTTTATGATCTGCATAGCACATCAGCTGAAGGCTTAAAGCAGAAAGTGTTCTACACAATCACGATCCTCATTATTTTAGCTTGCAGAGCTGCAGATGTTATTAATAGTCATAAAATTAGTCACTTTTAAAGTCCAGTCACATCATTTATCTCTTGATTTGGATTTCATTTTACTGCCAGCAAATAGCAGAGTAGGAAAAAAACCCATTATATCAGCAATCAAAAACACGATAGGAAAATAATTTTTTCTGGATTAACACTTTTTGAAAATGGTCTTTTAAAAACAGTGCTGTGGAGTGCTAATGCATCTTCTGCATCTATACAACTACAGATTTTTTTAGGCAAATATACTCACTATGTCAATAATTAAATATAATTTATTCAATACTTCATAAGGTTTCAGATCTGTTGTGGACTACCATGTGAATACATATTTACTTTAGATAACTTAAAATGTAGATTATTCCCTTGATGGACTGAAATGACTGCCTAGCAAATATTTATTCGAGCTTTAATTGTATTTTTTTTTTACTCCATATATATGCTAAATATATACATGCATACATGCAAATGTCCATACCATACATTAAGATACAAATGCTACAAATCATTCATGTACAGAACTCCCACAGCTATATGATAACAGTTCTTATGTAGTAAATTGATGTGGATTCAATTTTTAAAATGTTTGAGCTGTTAAAAATCACCATGTGCTCTGAACTAAATAACTCATTTTATTTTTTTTAGTTGAAATCATTTTGGTGGTGTAGACCTTTAATTTGTTATAATTTTTTGTATTTTCTTCTTTAAAATGAGCAAATACCTTCGGATTTCTGTTACTTCAACTTTGTTATATTACAAAGACTATGGAATAGAGTAAATTGTGCTGTTTGAATATGGCATCTTTTATAGAAATTAACAGGGGCCCTTGCATGTGACCAGACTGCTTTAATTATTTTCCTGTTGGGCTTAGAGACAAGAATAACAGTTTAAAATAGCAATGAGACATATTAGAATATAAGAGGTAGCATGTGCTTGTGAAAGACAGGGTTAGTAGGCACACTTATATTACTTACAATGGGGTCTGGATGTTTACATGAATGCTAACACAGGGTCAGTAGGAAGGTTCCCCACTGAGGCTTAAAATTTGTGCATGTTACTCCACTCGGTTTTGAATTTAACAACATTTAAGAGATTTTTTTTTAAATTTTAGTAATATTATTGTGTTATCGCAACCGTCATATTTTGGTATACATTCATTTATTTTCATTACATGATTCTTGTCTTATGCCTGAATTAATCATAATTTAAAACATAAAAGTTGTTTAGATCCTTGAAAATAATTCAAATTGACTTTCAGTTTCAAGCGAAGTATAGCAGGAGCCTATTTTAGAAAATAAAATTATAAACCACAGGGCCAGATTCTGGAGACCCCCTCATCCACAAGTTTTCCTAATACCTTTGACATCATTAGCATTTTTTTTGACTCAGTAAACTTTGATGTAAAAAAAAGATATTTTAAAGAATGACTTCATTTTTTTAATGAAAAAGACAATATATTTGTTCTTTGCTTGCTTTTCTAAAGTGCAAAAAAAAATCTCAAGTGCCCAAGCATTTTCACAATAAAACTGCAGAATTTGAATTAACTTTATAAACCAAAGAATGTTGGAGTTAAAATATATTTTCTATGTAACTGCAAATGCTCATTGCACAAGGCTACTTTATTTCATTTTTAAGTTTAATTTTGAAATTTCATATATCTGAAAATGGAGCTGTATGACTCCATAACTATAGGCCTCGTTAGAGATAAATCTTACTCTAAAACAAACCAAAAAAAAGAATATCAACAAAAGTTTCAAAAATTAGAACTCTGTACAAATATTGGAGAAAAACATGGCAAGTCTGGCTGGACAATCATAATAAAACAATGAGTCTAGTGCAAGAGGTGCGGAGGGGATTTTGAGTGTTCCTTGCTTTTGTAACCTCCTTTATAGAAAGTTCAGCACTGCTAAGGGTTGCTTATATGGTCTCCAGGAAGCACAGCTTTGTTGGAAGTTTCCTAAACTCTTCAGTATCAGGATGCCTTTTATGCCCAGGCTCCATCCTCCATGATCCGTGTGTTGTGGTAAGTAGTTTCTCTTTTGCTGCATTTGTATCACAGCTCGAAATTACTGGGCTGAAAGTACTTCTATGCACATGTGAACAGCACTGCCATGCTGCTTGTAATTATGTGTCGTGGGGTTTCCCTCACTGCATTCAGTGTGGTTACAAATGGAAAACATGCTCGTGTTTTAATTGCTTAAGAAGTTACTTATGATATGCAACTAAATGTTTAGTTATCCGGAGGACAGCTTGTCACAGACAGCTTTGTTGCTAATGTATACAAATGTTGGTATGGCGCTGGCTTCCTCCCTCCACACACACATGCATACGCATACGCGCTGACCACAGCCTAAATAAGCTGATTTATTTGTTTCAGTTATTTGATAAGTGCATCATACCTCAAACCCTAAGGAACCACTTTAGGGGGATTATAAGTTTTATGATGTGAAAAGATTGCCCTGAGTATACAGAAGAAAGTTTATATTGAGAGACTATGCAGGAACTGAGTCATTTGCAGAGTTTGGGGTGGCAAGGAGAGATGTGCAGAAGAGAGATTTTCTCTGGTGTGTTTTTAAAGATTCTTATTGTTTTTCACTGAAAGAATGGCTGCTTCCCCACTAATTCCCCCAAAATACTTCCACCCACCCCAAACCGTTTCCCCCTCACAGATTCTCTCCTTTTCTTTATAAAAACCAACGAGCGCAACAGCAAAATAATTTAAGAATAGCTGTGCTATTTTAGGTGTTCTACAAAAAAGAATTGTGCACATGTGCTGTGTTGTAGGAGAGCAGGTTATGAGCTCTACTGAGGGGGTAGAATATGCAAGCCTCCTGTGACTGAGGATCACTTTATGGTTTTAGTGGATTCTGAGCATTTGTGTTAAAATACAATAAATGTCCTTCCCACTGGACTACAGCTTTCAGTCTTGACCATCCATAGAATAGACAGGCAAGCATCCCATATGTCTATGCCACTGCCCCTTAATCTTGCAGTTCTGGTCTAGGACTCAAGCAGACACTGACTGTTGTGCTGAATGACATGGCAGCAATGAGATTTTCAACCCATATTTTAAAAATGACTAGGATTTTGAGAACCTCCATTTTTGTGTAGTGCTCGGCACTTCCTAAAAATTGGGCTGTCTTATAGGTGTCAAAATCAAGGCATAAGAGATTTCTGAACAATTAAGCCAAGGTTGTACTCAGTTTTTCAACTCTAAACACCAATGCACTGGTGTTTTCAGTTGAGCAAGTTCTAGTGTATCCCAAACACCAGTATTTTATCAGCATGCCATCTAAACTTGCTCAGATATTTAGTATCTACTCTACACAGACACCACACCAATAGCACCATTCCTAAAAACAAATTAAATAAAAATCTAATTTAAAATTAATTTTCTGGTGACATGTGGCGTGGTGCCAAAGCAGTTAGGGTGATTTGCTGTGGACATAAATGCAGACATTTAAGCCTACATTTTGGCTAATGCTAAAGGCTGCCCCAAGAAACCCAAGTGTAAATGGGTATGTGTATATTTAGGCTGTGAAGTCAAAGGCAAGCCACATTGCTCCTCTTGTTAGGCTACAGAAACCAGTAGGCCTAAACCACACTAGCCTGATGGGCCACCTGGGCTCCAATAGACCCTTACTTTTTTTTTTTTTTTTAATTCCATCAATAGATTAACATTGCCCTAAATTATTGTGCAGTGTTGCTGAATGTTTCATTTGCCTTGTCACTCCAGAGAGGAATGTATTTCAGCAGTGAATGATGGACTGTCTATATACTTTTATTTGGGGGCTTATATCTTTGTAAGCAAAACTGTTATTTAAATATTCAATTATATTTTTAACGTTCTGGGTTTATTGAGATATGTAAGGTGTAAGTTGAATCATAAGTCCTCTTATTCATGTTTATTTCCCCCAAAAGTGGGCAGTAGTACTCTATTATACAGAACTTTTTTTTAAAAGGAAAGACCTTATAGAGCTTAGATTACAGGCTTTATACTAAAACAAAAGTACTGGAGATAATTGAAGAAAGAAACTTAGGAATACAGTTAAAACAAAAACACACAGTGAGGCAGCTCTATGGCCCATGAGAGTTTTCCTATTGACTACAAGGGGCTTTGGATCAGGTCCTAATCTTACTTGCTACTCAGAATGAGCACACGGACGATTTATTTTCCTCTGAAGTGCACCAGGACCTGATTGACTTCACCCCAATGTAACAGCTGCACTTTTCTGAAAGCTTACGGTATTAGAGACAACTCTATACTACCATATTGTCTGCCTTCCCCCAGACATGCACATATACACTTCTAACCTTGTTTAAGTCCATTAATTAATGCACTAATGTCTGGCTATATGTACTCTGTAATACCACTGTTACTAGAATGGCATTTATATTATACTCTGTCTCCTGTATCTTTCATAAGGGAGTTTTTATCTGTCACCAGAAAATACTGGATAACACTCTTTATTAGCCTCGTGATACTATAGTCCATCAATACTTGTCTAGGCCTGATGAGATCATGCTATGATTGTTAATCAGAGTGAGAGAAGCGGGTGGGGGGGGAGAGAGAAGTACCTTAAAAAAAATCAATTTAAAACTGGTAGTTACAGGTAAATATGCAAAATTGTTTTTGGTGTAAAACGGAGGACATTGGCATGTTGGTTAAGCTCAAGTGTAATATCAAATGTCCTTTGAAATGTTGCATGGAAAGAATCTTGTTGGGGTATTCTCAGGGATCTTTTCCCTGACTACTTGATTAAATACAGTCCTCTATAGGCATGTCACACTACTTCTGTGGCAAGCCCAGGAACACTGCCAGGAAATATGTCCCAAGCACACTTGTTCCTGCTGAGCACAACCCAAAGCTTGGAAATGATGGAATGTAGCCAGTTAAATGCAGCCCTGAGTGTGCACCAAGAGCACTCCTTAGACAGAGACCTCAAGAGTGGCTCTGGGTGCTTGCTCTGAGACATTTTAAAGCAGCTCTGTGCCCTAATTTTCAGGCTTTGTCACATGTTCTGCAGGAAGTGTTGGGTAGGGCATGCTTTTCGGTGCTAGTCCTGGGTTTCCTGCAGAGGCAGCATATTTAGAGGTACATGGAGTGTTACAGGGGATATCCCATTTTAACTCATTTATCTGAAAGGATTTAGGCTGCTATAGGTTGTCTGATAATGAGTGGTGCTGATTATTTATCTGAAACTTTCCTGTGGTTTTGTTTGGCTCCTCTCTGGCAAGAAACAGTTTGTGGGGATAGGATGGTAGTGGTAAGAAATAATGTATTGACTGCTTTTTGTCTTTTTCTTAATAAAACTCAAGCATCTCATAGCTGGAGAGGGAGCTCACCCTATTACTGCACTAATGCATAGCAGTATACAAAAAGGAAAGCTAATGACATGGATTAGCAATGACAACATTTCACTGGTGTGGGCAATGTGATCAGTGGTACAGAGGTGCCATTTTACAAAATAAATGCACCTAATCTTTGATTCCCATAATGTGCTGTTAGAGTTCAGCATTAACTACTTTTCATCTTTGTTATATTTTCATAATATTGCTCTGAGGCAAGGATATCTCTCTCTCATTGTGGGGAAATGGAGGTAAAAGGGCTCTCTTGTCCAAGGCCCCAGAGGGAATCTGTGGCAGAACTAGGAGTGGAACTATGAGGTTGCATCTACACAGTAAACTTACTGCCCCTGGTGGCAGGCTGCTTTAGGAAAGCTGTCCTCCTAAACTGGAAGCAGTATAGTTAAATCCAAGGATATGGGCTAGTTAGTTTGTGTGCAAGTTAACTGGCGCTGTTACTTGGCAATACCACTCAGTCCACCCCCAACACCATGAGAAAGAAACTACACTGCTTCTGGTTTAGGAAGCAGTGCAATGGGCTTGAGCACATGACTGCTAGGGATGATAAGGTTATTGTATAAAAATAGTCTGACACACCTGGTTTCCAATATCATGAAAGGACTGCTAGAACATACCTAGCACATACACATAAGTGTGGAAAAGTAATGAGTAGGAGAGGTGCAGGATACCTGTGTGTGCTGCAACACACTCTAGCTCTCAGTGAAGTCCACATTAGGCATGCACTCTATGTCAGCACCCTCTATCTCTCAGTGAAGTCCACTTCTCAGAAAACTGGACAGGGAATACAGTATTCAGAGTTTCTGTTTCAGAGATTACCCAGTCCAACCCAACCCAGGATGATAATGGTTAATCCTATGCCAAGTGTGCAGTGGTCTATGTGTAATGATTTGATTGTCTTAGTCAAGCTCCCAGTGGACAAATACCTGTATCCCGTTGGACAAATAATGCTCCCAATAAGCAAATAATGTCCCTTCCCCATTTTGCTGCCAGGTTGACAACCTTAGGAAAGAGGCTTGGGCTGTTTAAACATGGAAACTAACATCTTACCCTATGAGATATTTTGTTTTGAGGTTGTTGGGTCTCACTGGCACAGTGGTATGGCTTACCTTGCACCACCTCTTCCTATTCCAGGGGTAAATGAAGGAACACAATTTCCAGTGCTGACCATCTGGCACCTTTCACCAGTATTAAATCAGGTTTTAAGACAGGAAAACTTAGACATCCTATCATGCTGTAGTTGGCACTGAAAAGTCCCCTGATATTAATCCTGGCCAGGAATTGTTGCCTAGGACCTCAAAGCACGGGAGAAACATATGTAATTTTTAGAAAGTGATGAGTAGGGATAACAAAATGAAAAATAGAGAAAAACAGCAAGTTATATGTAATAATTCTTGCCATTTGTTCCTTCATGACCATCTGTTATGAGAGTATACCTAACCAGCGTGTTCCGGAGTTAGTTACAATTCAAAAGACCCATGATCAGGCCTTCAGTGAGTGTAAATTAGTATAGCTCCATTGACTGCAACTGAGCTAGGACAGTTTACACCAGATGAAGATATGCTTCTGATTCTCTAATTTTCTCAAGGTTCCCCAGTTTCCTTCAGCTACCAGTGCCTGCTGCTGCTCCTGGGGGTGGGGCAGGGTGGCCCACAAGGCTGAAGGAGCCCAAGGCTGGAAGGTTCAGAGGACCCAATATGGTGCCGCTTCAGGGGCACACAGTGCAGGGGGAGGGTACATAATATGCCCTGGTGCAGTGTAAGGGGGCACACAGCACGACATGGGACGTGTGTAGACAAAATGGGGCCTAAATTGAAGCGGTGGGTTTTAAAAAACACCACTTCAATTTAGGGCTGATTAAATTGCTTCAGGAGCTTGGTGAACAACTGTTCACTAGGGCACCCCTGGGGAAGACCAGAACCAATGGATATAAACTCCTGGAAGACCGCTTCAGGATTAATACCAGGAAAAACTCCTTCACAGCCAGGGTGACCAGACTGTGCAATAAACTCCCTCTAGAAGTGGTGCAGTCACCTACCCTGGAGGTTTTCAAGAGGCAACTGGACAGTCACCTCACTGGGGTCACTTGACCCTGGTTGTCTTCCTGCCTAGAGCCAGGGGGCTGGACCTGATGATCTGCAAGGTCCTTTCCAGCCCCTTACAATCTATGAATCTATGAAAACCTCCGTGTTGTGCACACACCCCGCTAACTTACCTGCCTCTGCGGTGCGGGTGGGAGGGTGAGCTGCCAGTGGGCGGAGTGGCCCCTGGGCTGTGGGAGGGGGCTGGTGCTTCCCTCTCTGGCAGCATCGATCCCTCCCCAAGCAGCACCCACCCACCAGGACCTGGCTTGGGCAGTCCCAGGGGGCACCACAGCTGTGGAGGGAAGCACCAGGCCCTCACACAGCGCAGGCAGGCAGGCAGGCAGGCTTGAGTAGGGGGGAGATCAGACTCACTGCTTTTCTTGGGCAGAGCCTGCTTTCCTGGGCTGCTGCTAGAGCCGTGGAGCTGCACAGAGCCTGGTGCTTTGCTCCATGGCTGTAGGGGCAGCAAATTAAAACTCCTCAAAGGAGTTTGCTTGCTGCGCCCCAAGTCATTTAAGGCGCATTACACCATTCAATTTCCTACAGCAGCTGGAAGTAATACACAATACGCCACTGAGGCGTGCAGACACCAACACCATTAAAGCAGTGCAAAAGCATTTAGCCCACTTCAAAGTGTCATGCACACACACCTCTTTCTTCATTTACATATGGCCATGAGGCCAGGGGGTGTGCAGCTTATGCAATGTGTGGCTGGGGTCTTGAAGCCCTGGCCACTCATAATCTCAGGACTCGCACTGAGGGAGCATTAGGTAATGGGTACGATTCCCCTGTTTTAAAATAAACAGGGGTCCCCCCCCACAAAAAAATAGCCCTGAGTTTAATGATTGTAGAAGCAGATAACAAAAACAGAAGAGGAAAGAGGAAAATGATTCCACTTTTGACTTGACAAGACAAAAAGCCACAGTCACTGAAGGTTAGACACTAACAATGAGCCAAACAGGAGTAATACAGCTGAAGAGAAGTTGAGTGAGCTTTTTAATAAAGGGAAATGTATCTCAACATTTAGCCAAAACCTCTCTGCACTGCTCTGATTTATCATCTTTACTCTTATTCTGCTCTGAAGCCAACAGGGACCATTGATTCAACAGTAACCTCCCATTTTTTTCAGAGCTCTCCTGAAACAAATGCACTGCCATAACCACCACTGTTGTATTCCTTTGTGAGTTCTGACATAAACAATGCTTCCACTGGGTAGAAGGACAACAGGGCTCTTTAAAATCATAAATTTATTGTCTATTGATTAGCACAATTCCTTTAGGCCCTGTGAAATCCTTTTAAATGATTCTCAGACATAGGAACAAGGCTGTGAGCAAAACTCAGTACTCTTTCTATTGTAGAAACAACTTTACTCATATTTTACTATAGGAACTGTTTAATACCAGTGGTGCTCAAGTTTCTAGCCCTTCAGGCCGGATGAGTGGTATGGGGTCAGTTCACAGGCCTGATCCAATGTAAGGTCAGTGTCTGGGGTTGGTCCACAGGTGCAACCCATAGCATTGGTGTGGCCCTGCACACCAGATCTGGACATGGAGTGACTCCATGCACTGGTCCAATCCAGTGTGCAGGGCTTCATCATCTAGTTCTCAGTGGTGGCAGATGACAGAATGAAGAGCAACAGTCTCAAGTTGCAGCCAGGGAAGTTTAGGTTAGATATTGGAATAATTTTTTCACTAGGAGGGTAGTAAAACACTGGAACAGGTTATCCACAGAGGTTGTGGACTCTCCACCCTTTAAGCTAAACAAAGCTTTGCCTGGGATGATCTAGTTGAGGATGGTCCTGCCTTGAGTAGGGGGTTGGACTAGATGATCTCCTAAAGTCCCTTCCAACCCTAATTTTCTATGATTCTATGATCTGATCTGCCAAATTTTTAGACCTGTGGGCTGCCTCACAAGCCAGATCTGGCTCGCAGGCTGGAAGGTGAACAGCACTGTGCTATAGTATACCAGGCTTAAAAAAATCTGGTAGTCAGGCCATAAAAAGTTAAATATATTTTTATTGACGGATTCTTAAAATTTATGGCCAGAGGGAAAATTAGAAAGTCTCATCTGTACATCATAGGGTGTTAAATTTCATCCTGTTTGAGCCCAGTTTGAGCAACTTGTTTGGCAAAAATCTGATTTGGTTTTGGGTAAAACATATCTTCCACAAAGCATACAATATTTACTTGAAATTATCCAGTCTTGACATCAAGTATCCTGTCTATGAGTGTTCAGACCCTCCAGTGCAATGTCAGAATCAGTGCCCTGCTTGGATCTTAACACAAATTCAGATTTTGAACAAGCCAAGGAAAAGAATAAAATTATTTCAATATAATTTCTAACCACTGGTTTTCATCTGAACTTTTAAAAGGATATAATTCAACACTGGATTCAGTGGAGGTTCGTCTGTTTACATGTGAGGGTATAGGGTTGTTTCAGACTCTTGAGAAATCCAGATTAACAAAGAAAGAAGAGTATAAGTTCTGAAAGCTAAATGAGTTAGCTAAATATGCTGATCCATTAGACCTACAAGCAGAGCAAATGTTTTCACATCCATTGGCTATTTTATCAGTCTTTTTTCTCGCTGCTTGATATTCAGAATCCATCAGTTTTCCTGGTCATCCTCTGAAAACCTGGAGAATAGTGCAAACACTGCTTCTACCCATAGTATGTGGATAATTATACTGATTTACAATATAAAATTGTGTTTCAGATGTTCCATGTGAATCTTATCTTTTCCACTGAAAAGGAAATGGAGCCACTTTTGAAACTGTTTCTTTTTTATTAAGTTCATAAGTTCCTTTGAACACAGGGAAGTCTGACTATCAGCAGTTCTTTCAAGGATCTGGTAAATGAAACTTTTCTAAGGTATAATTTTTTTCACTAGACTTGGGTCACAATGCATCACCATTGCTATGGCACCATGCATTAGTACTTTCTTTTGGAAGTACTAAAGCACAGCGCAGTATGGGCAGTTACTGCACTGTGTGCATGGTGCACAGTTAGATTTTGCCTATGTGTTGCCATAGTGGCGTGCTATACTGGGGAAGTGCACCGCTATGGTAATGTAGCTGCCATTACATGTAGTCCCATGTGATTGCTATGTTACCTTAGCATACTGTATGGCAACGTAGTTCATCACTATGTCGCCATAGGGCAACCTGTAAACGCATTCACAAAGGTGTAGAGATATTGCATGCAGTTCATATGAGTGAAAGACAATAGACTAGTATGTTATCAGTATACTATGCTCCTAAAGGTATAAGAACATATAACATAAAAGATGAGTATGCTGCTTTTGGACTCCTGTAATTCATACAGTTGAATGTTTAGAAGATGTAAGTATCAGAGCCCCTCTGCCCGTGCAGGTAAAGGTGCAAGGGGATAATGCATGATCCACACAATTGTGCCTCCTGCCATGCCACACATGCATGGCAGGAAGCATGATTGTGGAACCACATATAAGATCCCATCACACCTTATTGCTGGTGCAGAGGAAGCCTGATCCCAGGCCCCCCCTACACTGGCAAGAAACAAGCTCCTGCAGCTGGGAGACCCCTCATGGGAGCACCCCACACACCCTCAAGGCTGGGAGACCATAGCAGCAGAAATCTCAGCCCTGGGGGCTCCATGCACACCAGAGCTGGGAGATTACAGCTACTACTCACAGCTGCTGGGATCAAGTGTAAGCATCTGTGGGACACTTGGTCCCAGCAGCTGTGTGACACTGCTGGGGCTGAGTCCCCTGAGTTGCTGGACTCCCAGCCCTGGCTAGGCATGTTGTACCCCTGCAGCTGGGAGAGGGGTCAGTTGACACGGCTCCAGTCGCAGGGAAGACACTGCTACCTGTGCAAATTAAGGCTGGATACCAACCAGCTATTAAGTTAATACATATATTTGAGATCTAACTTCATAGCTGGTTGGACCCACTGAAATAAAAAACTTTCTCCCACCCTGGAGACTGCTGAATGCAGTGACTGTAAATTCAGCAAGCAGAAATTCAAGTGCAAGGGCAATGCAATGTGCACAGTGTCCAAATGTGCAGAGAATCAACTAGAGGCTAAAACTTGCTAAATCAAAAATACATATATAAAATAAATTCTGTTTATAGTTCTGTCTTTTGAATGTGACTTGTAGTGCCTATTAGTGTACAACAGCATATTAGTGTACAGCTAATCTAGGAAACTATGTAGTGCCAGGGATTCATAATTTTTCATGCTTCTGGGAACTTTCAGGGGTACTGTACAGCTCAAAGATGGTTCCCACCATAGGGTTGATAACATGTCTGCTACACACCCATATAGCAGCTTCAAGATGCCTGCCATCCATCACATAGATTTTTCAAATTTTCTAACATTTCAAGGAACCTCGTGGGAAAACTGCTGCACTTTGGAAACATTTCTGAGGGTGGAATGAGATTATTTGATTTGGAAAGCAGAAATGTTACATTTGAACCACTTTCCTCACACCAAGTACTAAGGAGGTCATTACATGGTTCTCCTCAGTCAATCAGACAGGTACTACGATCATCAGTCAGACAGGTACTACTCTGTTTTCACTCGTTTAACAGGATGTGTTTGCATTTCTCATTAATTTGTCAGCTTTCATTTGGAAAACATTCTTGTGCAATCAATGAGAGCCATCAGGTAAACCTAAATACATCACAGACTATACCTAATGAAATCATTTAGTCAGCTCTAGATAGTATATGTCAGTAGAACCAAAATATATCATAAGAATACACAGATACTAAGGAAATATATTCAGACATTCTCTGTAAGTAATTGTGTATACATATAATATACCTAAATAAGTTAAATAATACTAAAGAGAGATTTTAAAAATGTTCTCCACATAAAGGTAAACAATTATAATATTTAAATACAATAAAATCATAAAGAGTTATATTGCCAAGTTTTGCAAGGTCTCATTGCAATGTGTTAGCTATAAACATTTCTAAGGTGCCTGCTGTTTTGTATAATGGCAGTTACACTATCTGAGTCCGTTACATGTTTTTGCAAATCAAACTTTAGTCAAAAAGTAGTTCCTTTGTATCTATATGCAATTCACTACTTTGAATATACTAAAGTGCAGAGGTGGATCCAGGGGGGTGCACTTGCAACCCTTTTTGCTTCCTGGTCCGCCAAAAATTTAAGAGCAGCTGCCTGGCAATAGCAGCAGCATGTCTATTCAGGCAGCAGTAAATGTCAATTGAATTCATGGATCATTAAAATCTACCTAATTCCTTCTGAACTCTTCATTCCACAGGTGTTAATGACTCTCTCTCCTTTTTAATGTCTTGATGTTCCACTAATCAAACTATTCTTTCTTCTGCAATTCTGCTGTCTGTTAGCTGCTTGTGGCAATGTAGCTCCTATTTCACAGCCCTGCAGACTGTTTTTAACCCATTCCAATAAAGTTATATTTGTTTTACGTCAATCTTAAAATTAATAATATAGCCCTAGGCCCCTGGCATATTAGTAAAGTTTCTAGTTTCTTTTTACCTGGAGAAAAATATGTTCTGTGTTATGAACCACACCATTTGCAACCTCCACCTTTTCAAAATCCTAGATCTGTCCATGCTAAGGTGAAAGACTTCCTATGTACTCACATAAATAGGTCCATTTAAATCCAAAACTAGTATACCTTACACTGTATAAATACCTGGCACAAATGGACATTTACATGAGTAAGGACAGCAGGATTTGCCCCTCTGTCTACATACATATTCACAATATCATACCCACAATAACAGCATTGTGGGTATATGAAGATACTAAATACTACAGAGAACTAGCACCCAAAACTAATGTTATTGCTTTTCGCAAAACACTGGTATACAAGATTCATGATGCTTCACACAAGTGAAAATCCTCTGAATGTTATATAATTATTATTAGGGTGAGGTGATGGCTGAAACACCAGAGGCATTGTACAGTATGCACTACTACTATTGTCTCCTGACCCCTGGGCAAAAAATGTGTCTTGTTAACTGGAGCAGTGCCCAGCCGCACACTATAAGTTAGTGTCGTCAAATCCCCCTGGCTGGACCCAGACCATGAGGTTCCTTGCAGGCTAGATCTGGATGCAGCACAGAACAAGTCCTGGGATGAGCGATGATGGTGGCTGCAGGGCTCCATGCCCCAGATTTAGGTGGTAGTCCCTCCCCTGCTTGCCCTACTCCTGAATTCCTGGCCAAATGATATCACTGTATGGGCCAAATCCTGCCAACAAGCCAGAAGTTTGACACCCCTGCTATAAGTGAAGATCTGTTGCTTTGTATATTATTAATAATTTCCATTTGAGACTCTTTTTTTCATCCATTTTGTCCCTGTTATGCTGAATCATAAAGAGCTGAGATTTACCTTTTTTTTTAAATTGCATAAATCAATTAAGCTGCTTCTACTCAGCATATTGTAGGTGCTGTTTAAAATGTGCATGTGAGATAATTCCTAAAGTACAAGGTGTACCACTCACGTAAGTAAGTAACTGCCCTTTAGTGGACAGTTGGGAGTGTCCATGAAATGTAGCAGTGTATAGTAAAATCAACCCCCCCAGAACTGGAAATATTTGAACTTGTATGCTATGCTGTGCCCTGCAGCTGGATTTAGAGGAAGATCATATCTTAATCTGGATCTTGATGATTGGTTTTGCCTCTCATCAGCATTTTTGGCCAAAGTACTGGGATGTTTAGTAACTTGTATCTGTTTTGGTAAACTCTTTTAGAACAATTTCTTGGTTATGTTCAAAAGGTATTACTCATGTGAGACTGCATTATAAAAGCTAACCACCATGTTCACTTTCTAAGATATATTCACATGTTAATTTTTTTCTGGGAAAAAAATCATTTTTAATGCGATCATTTGTTGGGCCTTGGGGTAAAATTACATTTCACAGCTCCCTTGTTCCCATGCTATGGTAAAAAAGAGATTGATGTCTGAAGTTTCAACTGTATTTGTCTTACAAATTTGTTTGACTCCCTTGAGAATAATTGTCTCATATCATTTGAAAGCTGGTAATTCCTTTGGAATGACCTCTGTGTTATAATTACAGCAAGAGTACTAGCATGTAGCTAGGCAAAGTGAAAGTTAATGTTCTTGGTTTCTAACTGTTGTTTTTATTAAACTGCCCCCCACCCCCGTTTAAAAGGGTGATACCTAGAGATATGAAGTCTGCTTGAGAGTGCTTTTTGTAGATAAGTGCTTAGCAGAAAAGGGCATTTTGTATTATAAGCATTAAACATTATCTACAGATTGCAAAATCTTTGTAAAGTCATTTTGCATATCTGGAATATATTAACAAAAATGGAGTTTTTGAGAGGATTTTAAAGACACTCACCTTAGTGGCATTTGTTTTCCGCCTTCCGCAGAATTTCTCTTCAGAATAGCCTAAACTATTTTGCAGTTTTGTGCGGTTCAGAAGTGGTTTACATGTTGATATAAAACTGAACTGTGGATAAACTGAAACTTCCATGCTCAATAAGAATGGGAAATCATAGGAAGTTGGTAAGACCTTTGGGAATGACAGTGAACAGGTGAATGAATATGCAAAATTAGACATCAGTTTTGGTGTGTCATGACTGCAAAAAAGACAATGCAATTTTGGGCCAGAATATGGTTCAGTTTTCTCCCCTTCTGTACTGGCCTCCAAGAATCACTAGAGAGTTCTTCAGAGATGAAAGTTTGAGAATCGGTGGGGACCATTCATGAGGGGGTGTGAAGTGACAGAGATTTCCAAGCAAAAGAATCTGTACACTTATTGGTATGCAAAAACTGAAGTGCATAAATACTATCAACTCTAGGAGGATTTACACACCCAAATCCTTTCTGCTTCAGTAAAATAATAAACATCACACAAAATATCATGTTTGAGAGTGTATGTAATACTCTATCAGTATTCTAGGATCTACCCTCCTTGATTTACAAGGAAAATTACCTGCAGTAGCCCCTGTTAAGTTAGTGAAAAGTTTTAGCATATAATCCTTCAGGGCACCTAAAAATGACATTGGGGTTAATTTGTCATGAGTCTTCCATTTAAATAAATTCTGTAATGAACTCCAAGGGGTTTACTTTCATAGGTATAATTTTATATACATTCTTCAGCTAAACTTAAAGTTGAAATGCGGCTTGGAGTATCTGCAAAGACTACCTGCTTTATTTAAAAGGTACATATGTTCAGGTTATGATTCATTCATTATTGTAGACACTATTTTAAAAAGTCAGCATTTGCCAACTGTTACCATGGTATCTGAAATACCATCATTATTTCCTATTTTACTAGGCAGAAACTGCTGTGACTTGGCTACCTTGCTATGGAAATTGTTAATAAGTATTAAGGACCTGATTCGCAAATACATTAAAGCAGTGGTCCCCAACCCATTGCACAAGGGAAACATATTCCCTGCAAGACCCTCCAACACTGTTCAGGGCAACAGGAAATTAACAAGTTATAATGAAGGGTGACAAGGAGAGCAAAGTATTATGTTGGCCACTGCACATTAATTCCTCAGTATTTTTGCTTATTGGCTAGTGAAGTTTGGGGACCACTGCATGAAGGTTTATAATACTAAGACAGCATGAAGAGGCAGTTTTAGTGTTAAATAAGGATTGTGTCCTAACACTTAAATTGCAACCATCTTGTGACATGACAAAAAAAATCTAACATTCCAGGTAACTACATTTTTGCTTGATACGTGCTTAATTGTATACACAATAAACTTTCCATCAGGATGCAAAGCAAGAATGACTGCATCTTTCCAAGTTTCACCATCTGAATTCTTACCCCTATTTTTTTTCTGCCTGCTTTCAGATGGTCTTTTGGGTGGTGGGAGGGAGGGGAGGGGAGGGGAGGGGAGGGGAGGGGAGGAGCCCTTACAAGCTCATAATAAAATATTCATTTGAATTTGTGTATTTTTGCATTACCTTAGGACCTTAATTGTTCAAATTTGTGTCAGAAATGCCTGCCACAAAAATAGAGTTTCCTAAAGTACTTTCAGCTAAATGGTTTGATAGATGTGTAATGCGAGCCTGCATAGAGGCTGTCTAGTGACAGAATTAAAGGAAAATGAGAAACTTTGTTGAAGACTAATGAGAATGAATGTTTTGGCCATCACATTTGATGAATATGCTGGAAAAATAGTTAAAGTGCTTGCTGTGTTAATATCAGCTGACATAACAATTGTTTCCAGAGCACCAGACTTCTGAATTCTCACATAAAACACTAGGGAACTTGAACAAGGCAAAAGAATTTAAGGTTTGGAAGAGGGGCGGGGGGAGAAGGAAAGGAAAATATTGTGTGTGATCGGCTAAGTCAATCTCTTTTTTTCTTATTGAAATAGAGATGATATAGGAAGTTTTGGTCCTGGCCTGAGCCAAGTTTAAACAGAGCTTTAGTATTGCTATCTAAAGGGAACAATATGGCTCTCGCCCTTATCAGCTCATGCCCTGAAGAGTCAGTTCATTTATTCTGGAATCAAAATGAAAACTGGTTTATAGAGTGAGAAGTAATAAAAAAGCTTTTTGAAAATGTTGGATCCATTGCCTAGTTACAGATCCTTCTTTTTCATTACATTTCCAAACATGCCAGATTGGAGCTGGCCTTTGTGCAGGTGTGCAGTGTTGGGAAGATATGATCTTTTCACTGTGCATGTATGAAGTCAGGCAAAACTGCAGCCTCTGCATGCATGGGAGTGTCAGGACTGCTCTATTTATATTCCTGTAGGATCATGTATCACCCCAGACAAGGCCAAAGGAGACAGTACATGTTGTGTCTTATAGTGAGTAATAGCAGTAATGGTGCTTCCTCTGTATACGAGGAACTCTGGCCAGTCCTGTAGCAAGGATGGGGGGCGAGCAGGGTAACCACCCTGGGCACTAAAGTGAAGGGGCGCCAATAGGTGCTGCCCAGCTGGGGTGGGTTGTGGGATGGAGCCATAAGTGGCTCATTCAGGTTGGTGCGGGGATGGGGGTAGGGCAGTTCCTGACTCTGCATGCACTCCTGGACAAATGGGGGGGGGGGTGTGCCCCCCGGATCTGTGCGCAGGCTGAGGGAGGCTGTCACTGCAGGCTTTGCCCTGGGTGCCAAACTTCATTGCTACAGCACTGACTCTGGTACAATTGTTTCTTGTACTCCCCCTGAGATGAAAGCTATGCCTTAAAGGCAAAAGTATGCCCTAAATTGGTAAAAAAAAAAATGTCTCTGCTAGATGAATTTTTGTTATACTTTTTGTAAACTCATTTTAGTAAAGAAATGTGTTTTTAAAAACATTAAAAGCATTTTTAAAGCATTCAAGATGCTACAGATCAGCTTTATTTGAGCTGGACTAGCTTGTGTTTTGGCTGGCAAGTCCTCACCAAGGTCTTCTGCCCTTGTACTCGTGTTACATATGCTCATTAAAACACTTCTCTTTAAAGAGTTATGCATGGTACAGCAGGTTTGCCCAAGTATAAAGCTTACTTAGCTAAAGATTACAACACTGGAGTAAATTTGGAGAAGTATTTAGGCATTACCCTGCCAGTATTGGATGCAGTTACTTCATTATATTTGGAAAGACATACTCATTTTTCCACCATGTATACAGAACAATCAGCTTTAGCCCTGTATGCTTATTTAGGTAAAAGTTCAGAAACATGCATCATCTCTATCTTTTATTGCTACCTTTTATGAATTTTGCTGAAAATATGCAGTAGGTTGCTGTATTTTCCTTGAGATTGTACATGCATCTAGACCTGTGTATGAAGTACAGAACATACAACATTCAAATTGTGTAGCCCTTGGACCTGATCTTCAGCATCCAACTTTTGTGGTCTGTTATAATTTAGGACAACTACAAAGATTGATCTAAATTGCCTTTGCTCCCCACTATAATGAGACTTGCCATGTACTGAGCTGGTCCTCAAGTTTAAAATATACCATTAAGGCAACTCCACAGTACACTGGCCCCAAACAACAGATATAGGTCAGTAGGATATAAGAAATATTCTTATTTGCATACCCTCTAAGAGTTGACCCAACATCTATGGAGGTCAGTGAAAAAGGCATTTGGATCAGGACCTAAATCAGGCTTAAAGCCACACCTGTCCTCAAACATGGATTGAACCATGCAGAGTTGGCCATCCCCACACAATCCTTCCTCCTTAGCCTACCAATTTTAATGGGACTGATCAAGTCCTTGAAGTTATATGCATATTGTTAAGTACCTTGCTAGGCCTTAGCAGCTGAGGTTGGAAACTGAATTTTTTTCCCCTAGAGGTGAAAAGTTTTGCATATGATACAGTGTACAAACCCAAGACAGATAATCAGCAATGTAGCAACAATTGCACTTACCAAGTGGTATTAACTTAAGCATTTTGCTTCTTGCTATTTGGCAAGAGCTCTTGTAAACATGCCAGTACTTTTTCCTTCTATGTATTTGTCTTAAGCTAAATGAGCAAGATGTAATTGTGCTCATAAATGCAATTCTCACTTGCTGTTGTTATAGGGACTAGGATGTTGTTTCACATGAGGTTGCAAGTTTCTCTGGCTATTGTGAGCAACATTCCTTAGGGACAAATTCCAGAATTATTTAAAAATTATAGAGCAGATCCTAGAGCTATCATAAAACTTTCGTCAGTCAATAAAAAGGGCTTTTCTTTTCATAAAAAACAGCTTAAACATTTTTGCCTTAAAAAAGGAATATTGATGTTGGAAATGTGAAAACTTTGCCTGAACTTTTATTCTCTCTGCTTCTTTTTTCATTTCCTGGTTTGTTTGTTTTTTGTACGTGTTGAACCCTTTCATGAATACCTTAGTGCCTTTTTGATTCACTTATGGATGGGGTCCGTCGAGTAACGCCTCCATGTTGCCTACGTCTGATTCTCACCACTGGGATGTAAAGCAGCCACAACCTCTTAAGAATTTAAGAGAGAGAGGTGTTAGCCTGCTCTGAATTTCTTTTGAACAATGGAAGAATCATTTTGGGTTCTAAATTGTCTTAGAAACTCTCTCAATATACAAAGAGTTCTAGGAGCAGTGTGAAATATTTCAGAACATTTTTGCTTGCGTTCAGGGGGCAGTAAAGTCATTTCTATGATACATTTCAGCAGCTGTCAGTATACCATTCAACATTTCTGCTTGACTTCTAGGCAGTGGAAAGTGCAGTTTCCGTTATTATTACTGGTTAATTTGCTCACCTATGGGTCAGAACTGGTTCTTTCTTTTCAATTAACTGATTTTTACCTCATTTAAGCCAACAGGCCAACTACTACTGGAGCCATAAGTTTTAACCCTGTCCCTGTTAACACATGTGCCTGAGCTAACCACAGAGCCTCCTGTCAGAAAAGAAAGGCTGCATTCTCTCCATCCAGACTGAGATCCAAAGTAGCGAACAGATTAACAAAGAGAGAGCGCTGACTTGCCTGTCTCTTCAGTCAACCCAATGAAAGCCATGCCTCCTACCATAAAGTACAAATATAAGAATGAAAAATGTTGCAATATATGTTCTGTAGTTTGAAAACTCTAATATATTGCTGGACTTCTCTATGTGGGCAGTGATTGTCTTCTTTTGTGAATAAGGTTTTAGAATAGATACCTAAATATACTTCCTGATCCTATGTACACCAGCTCAGTTTTTTTAAATTTCAACCATTTTTTATTCCTAATATAGTGCTACTCACAGTGGTTATATTTGTCTGTGTTATGGCTGGTTCTGAATTTGTTATTAATTATTCACATACATTGCATTTTGTTATTCTTCTAAAAAGTTTCTGTCCATTGATTGAGGATAAAAAAATACAGTACAACTTAGTTCTTTGGGTAAATCTGATATCTTTTATTAGACCAACTCAAATAGTTGGAAAAATTCTTTTTTGGAAGCTTTTGGGTACAAATACCCTTCATCAGGCTGAGGATGCTGAGTTGGCTGAGGATGCTGAAAGATATCAGATTTACCCAAAGAACCTTTGTCTGCCTATGTCCTTAGACCATCATGGCTACAACCTACACCCCAGTATAACTTAGTGACACTTTATGTATAACTTTATCAGTCAAAGAGACGGTCAAAATGAATGGTTCGTGAATAATATGTAGCCTGGAATCAGTTCATAGAAACTATTTCTCAATAACTTGTCAATATAAATATAGCTGGAAAAATCTGCATTGGTCCTGGGGAAAAAAGCCTAAATTTATCAGATAACTTATTTGCTATGAATAATTCAACTAGTTCTATCTGTATCTTCATACAGGAATGTATTGTACAGCATTTGACAGCACTGGGAATGACAGCCAGAAGATCAACACTCTAAAGCATTGTCCTCTTCCCATGACTCAAACTTTTACAACTTAATGGAAAGGGGACTTAAATTATTGCTAGGCAGCTGATTGGAAGTTGCTGTACCTGTTTTCAAAATGTTGTAAGTAAAAATTGATGTGATTTTGAAAATGGAAAACTATTGTATAAAACTCTTTAGCACCAGGAGAGCTAGCTGGACTATGGCCATAAACTGCATTTATTCAAGTCAATTTTGCATTAATCAGTGTGGCTTGAAGATTATGTTCTATGTTTTTTATTTAGTGGTTCATATATTATAAAAAGTGCCTTTAAGTGTTTTGAAGAAACACATTAAAAATCCACTGTAATGCCGAGGTGGCTGACAGTGTTAATATATAGCAGGTACACTTGCCTTTGCAGTTTAAATAATCTGGAGGAGACAGTTTATTTTATTTTATTTTATGTTTTATCACTGAGGATCCATAATATCAGAGGGCTAAATTTATGTGCTTCTTTTCAATACTTCTAAAATATTAATGAATATTTTTCAGTCACTCAGCTGGAAAATAGGACTTTTCACAAGTTTTCCAACTAGAAGTTATAGAAATGATTTGCTGCCTTTTTGATCCAACAGCAAGGTATGGGAATTAGCTGATTTGTTTTCTGTTAAATATATATATGCCCTAACAGACTAATAACATTTATAAGGCCAAATGCAAATGTCTGTTTTCTCCAATCAGCCTCTGTTATTATAAATGAGACTTTCATCTCAGGAGGTTTATTTCAGCTAAACTTCTACAAATCTGGATGCTTTATCCATAATTTATCAGAACTGTGGTCATAAAATATGACTGGACATCTCATAGCAACAAGATTTCTTCTGATTTCTCCCATCCTTCATAGTTGGTTCCTACCCACCTTATATTTATGAATAACAGTGTTGTAACCAGAGGTGGGCCACACGGGCACCAGCCCCAGGTGCTGACTTAAGAGGGACATCAAAATCATCCCCCAAGCCCTGTAGATGCTCTTGCAGCAGCAGCTGATGCACAAACACTGCACTGCTTCTGCTTTCAGAGCAAGAGTTGGGGTGGGCAAAGCACATGGTGGCAGCAGCAGCCTTGTGCTCCTGCACTGCCCTGCCCTTCCTCTTCCCTCCAGTTCTCCCCCAGGGTTTTCCCATGGTGTAAACCCGGCTTGCAGCCCTGTCATTGGTGAATAATCCTTCCTTATGTATGTATGCATATTGTAGCCCTGGGGAGAGTAAGGATTACACGTGTGAGTAAAACTCTAGGATTCGGACCTCATTTGGGTGCAGTATGTGCTGAGTTTGGCTAAAAATGGCAAAGACCTTCTCCTTCCTCACCCCGTATAGGATTGGTAGTGTTCTCTAGAAACTCCTATTTCTCTTTGGCTGGTATCAGGATTGCTTCCCTTCCTCCTTACATCTGCTTTGGGGTACAAAGTGTTGTGACAATAGCTTTCCAAGCTAGAAGTCCCAAGTAGTTCTCTGTTTTTGGACTTGAACCTTATGATACTGTGACCACAGACACGTGTTACTTTTATGCAGGGAGAAAAGCCTTTCTCCCAGCATAAAAAGAGAGTGCACAGTCATTCAAGGGACTCCTTGTGGGAGAGAACTGGCCCTTCCACAAAAGTTAGATCCAATACTGGTGAGCATGACCTTCCTCCTGATCTAACCTGAATGGAGAGGGAGGGACAGAAAGGAGAGGGAGGGAAAGCATTGGCTCTCTCATAGCCTACCCCATGGGAAGCTGTCAGGGAGCTCTGTGGGGACCCTGCCTTACATAATGTTCCCCCCACCCCCTCTCTCCTCCCTGCTATCAGGGAGAATGCCCCCCCTACTCCACCCCTGTTCTCCTCCAGTTGGAACTGGAGGAGTGCCATGGGGCACAGGAGGCAGCTGTGCTGCAGTGGCAAGGCTCCCAGAACTGGGCCTCTGGCAGCTGGGTGACACAAGTAGTGATGTGAAGCTGGGGACTTTGGGAACCAGACTCAGGGATAGCTGCCTTGAGCCTGTTTCTCACCTCTTCTGGCTTTTAAATTGCTGTGTGCACAGCCCAGATGAGCTGTATGCAAGGTAACATAAAGCCAGAGGCAAGGGGAAGCAGGGCTGAAGAGACCATCCCCAACCCCAGTTCCTGGCTCCCTGGTTTTTGAATTGCCATGCGCACTGCCCACAGCCTGATTGAAAGCTGGGGTGTGGGAAATTGGGGTTAAGGGAGGCCTTTCTCACTTTGCTTCCCGACATTGCCAGGCTCACATCACCATCTGCACTGTCCAACTGAGCAGCATCGGTAATGATTTAAAAGCTGGCAGGGCTGGGAGCCAGGCTTGGGGTGACACTCTCCAGCCCTGCTCTCCTGGGCCTCTGGCTTTGTGTAGAAATGCAGCAGTTAAAAGTCAGGGAGTCTCTCCCTAGCCCCATTTCCTTGTGCCTCCAGCTGTAAAACTACCTGTTTACTGCCTGCCCCTTCCTAGGCAGGCTGTCAATGGGTGGGAGTGGTCCAGGGAGCCATCCTTTAGTGCCCTGTGCCAGAGGGCTCTCCTCTGTAGCTTTTCAGCCAGGAGACTGAAACGCATGTATGCTCCATCCCCCAGGCTAACAGGGAGGATTTCAGCTAATTCTTACCTTTAGAAATGAACACCTGTCCAAGGCTTCTGTCACTCTTTCCAATGCTGTAACAGAACCAAGAGAGCTCTGTGCAAGCTGAATGGAGTTAATCTATGGAAATAAATTACACATAAACCAATGTAAGCGATCAGAAACCAGTTCAAATCTGTAACACAAGAAAAGTTCAGTGCACATAAACTATTTTCAAAATAACCAAAGCTGATTTAAGATAAACCTGGATGGATATAGTATCAGATCTAACTGATGTAGGTTAAATCAGTTTATTGAAGTTCTGTCCCAGGTTCCCTCCAGTTTCAAGTTAACTCACAGTCCTTCCGCATCCTAGGAAAATTTGCACCTTCCCAGCAAACCCCGCCTCTCAAGGTGGGTGGACTAGCATTGGCCCAATCTGTCTGCTCCAGCCTAGCAGGGAAGCATGCTCTAGTGCCCCCTGGCTTCTAGCTTGGGTCACCGCAGGCATGTGTCGACATTTCTGGAATCAAAAGTGAATGTCTGTTCACTTGCTTATTGATTCAATCTACACAGTTTAGACTAACCTGCAAAGATTGAATTGATTCAGCATCAGGCTTTTGGCTGTCTATACTTAGCTCTATGGAGTAGGATACTTGTGATTGTACCATGCTGCTGTGCTGTGATAGAAGCACTAGGTACCATTAGTGTAATAAAAGAGGGCTCTGTAGAGGTTTGCCCAACAACTTACAATGCCAGTCTTGTGAAGGGATGGAGGGCTATGAATATTGTTAGTCTCATATCTAAGCCACCAGCAAAAGACTAACAGTTTGATGTCAGTTTAGTTTGGGTTCTGAGCAGTTTGGGTTTCGTTTCCTTTTCTATTTTATCCAAACTAATTTGTCCATCTCTAGTAATTATGCCCAGTGGGCCATATCCTGCAGTCTTTAGTCTTTATTCAGGCTAATTTCCCATTGACTTCAGTAAGAAGTGTGCCAGGATAAAGACTGAACAAGGACTGCAGGCTTTAGGTGGGATATTTTGAATACTATTTAGATATGTCTTTCTGTGTCAGTATCTCCATTTTTTTCTTCAAATAATACCATTTAAAGTAGATGTAAGCTAATTTAAGTGACATGATTCAAAATAACTGCCTCTCGCGTTTATTCATGAGGCAAAGGCTAGGAAATTAACCTTTTGAAAAGAAATGTAGTATACAGGATATATTGGGGAGAGGGCAATAGGTAAACAAGATCTGGCTGGGAATGAAGTTATGTGAATACACAGGAATTATTTAGTGCTTTCCCCAGACTGTTAAGAGGACCACACAAATACATGCCTGTCACAAATATAAAATGTGATATATATGATGATGACTCAAATTCATTACATTCTATAGGATTACATGTGTTTTGCTGGGCTGCCAACCCACTGCAACAATATCAAAATGTACTGGAGTATATTTTTTCACTGCAGAAGAAATATAAGAAGAGTCTCAGGAAAGTTATGCATTCAAGGCCAAATATATCCTTAGTGTAATTCTAGTTGAGTGGAGTTTCACAAAGGATTAATTCAACCTTTGGAGCTTTGAGTAGAAACTAGCTTTGAAGGAACTACCACTGGAAACCATGGTAGCTCTACAGACTCCAGGACTGTCATTCTGACAGCTATTCTCTAGTCACACCTCCTTGAATTATTATAATGCAGTCTCATGCTACTGTTCCTTCCCAGGAGAAACATAAACATCAATCAGGCCAGTCACCATGTTTTAAAACTGGGGAATGACTTTGTATTTTCTGTAACAGATGGACATAGACAGGGATTCAGGAGCATCTGAATGTGAGAACTAGGGATCAAACTTACTGGAGTTCTCTTCTCTTGGCCAGGTCACCAGTTCAGTCTCATGGAGTTTTCTTGGCCTTGTGTCTCTAGCCGACCTATCCATGGAGAGTATGTGGATATTTTTGGCTCTTTAGAATATAAGGAACAGATCAGAAAAATTATAGCTGGCAAAGTCTTAGTTCATTTAGTCTGTCTGTCCGGCTGAGAAGGATTGTTCCCTAGAGTAGTTTTTCTAGTGTTTGCAATTTGACCTAGATCTGGTTATAAAAATGGAAATATTGGAAAAAATTGCCACTTTTTAGTTTAAAAATGCTAGAGTTCAAAGTACCCCCTTTTAATCTGTATAGTCATGCACTTTTACAGTGGGGTGTCTGGAATAAGAGATCTGATATATCCAGTATCATAAATTGTGGCACCTTAATGGTAGTGAATTTTCCCACTTAGCTGCAATGACATAATATAAAAAGCATGATGTGGTGATACAATGGAATGACACTTTAGCAATAATATTTGTATTACAGTAGTATCCAGAGATCCCGGTCAATATGTACAAACATATATGCAGACAGAGCTCCTCTTCCAAAGAGTTTATTGGTTCTAATTATAGAGTGGTACTTCATGCACCTCTAGAGAGCAAGTGACCCTTGAACAATTTACAGTGGCTTCTAGGTGTGTCCAGCTGCCCATATTTCCACTGGGCTCTTGAAGCAGCATGAGGGACCACAGAGCAGAATATCAGTCTTATCATGTCCTGTGTGGTGGTATCCAGTACAGAGAGTGGTACAGAGCAGCCTTCAAAACTCTTTGCGTCTCCTTCTCCCCCTCAAGAAAAGCCCACAAATAGCTAATTAAAATGGCTTTCTATCTGCTTTATACCCATCAATGCAAAGCTGTTGGATCAAAGTGGAACATTCAGATTGTCCTATCCTGATTAGCAAATGGATATGATACAAAACCCATTTCCACATAGAAATAATAAGTGGTCTCATTCAACAGCTGTGATGCCCTCAGAGACTGAATTAGATTTCCACCTCACTAAGTGAAAGACTGAAAAAAATGTAAAAAAACCGATCGGTACACTTTTACGCAACTCACTCAAAAGATACTAAAGTTCTCTCCAAACTACATGAACCATGTGGGGTTTTGTTTCTTTGTTTGTTTTTCTTTTCTTATCAAAGTTTTAACTGGGATAACATTCTGGAATTTTTGAGCATCACACTTTACCTGCTCATAGCTGC
Organism: Alligator mississippiensis; assembly: GCF_030867095.1. Classification (NCBI taxonomy): domain Eukaryota; kingdom Metazoa; phylum Chordata; order Crocodylia; family Alligatoridae; genus Alligator; species Alligator mississippiensis. The sequence continues at coordinate 219,174,494 of NC_081826.1, forward strand.
CTAGAAAGAAAGTGTGGATCTAAAAATTATGAGTAGCAGCTAGTGGTATTTTTTGTAACACATCTGGTATTGTTTAAGGTTGTGCATAGTCTGTTAGCAGAGGCATTTTCCTTTCTACTGTACCAAATGAAATATATCAATTATAAATTTTTTCCACTCACTTTTATCTTTTTTGGTCTCTTTATTTTTACATAAAATTTGGAGGAAAACAATCTGAAGATTTTTTTTGTCCATCTCTTCTTCCTCAGTTTAATATGAATTCATAATAATTCTGATTTATATGAAAACTAATCTTGCAAAGGCAGTGGGATCTGATTTGTCATGATTTTGCCAAAACCATGTTTTTGCTTATAAAAATCCGGTAATAATCACCAAATATTGATATAGATCTTATAACTAGGACACAACAGATATCCCTGAAGGTTCTGACAACAATGAAAGTCTCCAACTTTGTTTTGTGGTTATCATCAGATAATTCCTTAAGGCATGTGTATAGCCTTTAATCATATGGACTAATGGCCTTGATTCAGAAAACATCCCTGTTTGGTAAGGAAACTAAGCACATGCTTATCTGTAAGCGCATTTTGTTCCCTGTGAAGTGGATGGGATTTCACTTAAGCATGTGCTTGAGTGCTTTCTTTAAGAGGGTTGGATTGCCCATGTAAAGCAAGGCCTGAAAAAGGAATCTGACTATTAGACACAAGTATTCTCTGTTCTGCTCTAGATATTTTCTACTTTTTATTTGATTTAAATTACAAAAGAGTTTTGGACTTACCCAGTCCTAGTGCAGCTGGCAGTCAGCAGATTAAATTTACCTAATGGAAGTCTAGGTTCTTAAAATTCTAGGTTACCTGCTGCTTATCCCACTTCCTAAAATATTGATAGTCCACTGATCTAGGTACCCAGATGAATGCCAACAGGGAGTGGGAAAGGCTTAAACAGTGGGTTGCAGTATTATGAATTTAATAGCAGAAGGGGAGCCTAGTCTACCTCAGGGCTCTGATACAAGATGTTTATATGGTCCAGTGCTGAGAGGTACTAGAAGGTTCCTGCCATACGCCCAGTTATTGGGGATAGACTAACTCTACAGTTCAGCTCAGTGTCCTGAATCTGCTTATTTTTTCCCCTTTTGGAGGAGAGGAGGAGAGAGGGAGGGGAAAGAAGGCACCAAAAAGAGACCTCTATCTGCAGACACTTCAGGTCCTCACTACAAAATGAGTAATATTAATTTCTCACTCGTTCCTATTTAATCAAGCTTTGCCTCTATAACACTTCAAATAATTCTTTCTTGGCCCTAAAATATGTGACATGTCAGACCCAAAGGACACTTAAAAAGGCTCATCTTCTAAATCACAGTTACAGGTGCATAAGGCATAGCCACTAAAAAAGCTCCAAAAGACATGGCCATTAACAGGGAAGGGTGGGAGCAAGAGGCCAGTCAGTTCCCATCTCATTCTGTCTGGCTAATGGGAGGCAGAGAATCTCTGGGGAAAGAGAGGCCTACTTTCACGTTGCCAGGCCTATGCCTCCTTCCCCCCTGCCCGACTACTCCCACAAACGTGGAGTTAACTTTTATGCTGTGGCAGTGCACTTGTAGTGCCTACCACTTTAAGGGCTGAGTCAGGCAGCCAGCAGGTGCCTGACTGCAGTGGCCATTTTAAAACACAGCAGTTTGCTGCTGGCAGCCAGGCAGAGACTTTGTTAGGCTGAACTGCTGTATGAAACATCTGGCAGGTAAGACCAAGGGGGCTCCTGGTCCTGGGCATGAACCAAAACTGCACCCTGCCAGGATAGGGAGGCCTGGTGGGACTGCTGGTGATGTGGCAGCTAGGGTGGCCATCATGGAGGACATTCTGGTTTTCTGCTACTCTTCAAGAGAAAAATAGAGGGCATAAAGATGTCTGGTTTCATATCAATAAAGAACAGAGAACAACCAGACTCTCCTCTGTGATGGCCACCCTAGTGGCAGCCCCACTTAAATACCAGGACTGCTCACCTCCCCAGTGAAAGGCAGGTCAGGGTGCCTCAATAACCTGTAGCCCCCACAAAACTGTGGGTATAAGGGGGCCAGGCACAACTACAGTTACCTGAGCCCAGGGGGTGTAAGACCCCAGGTAGGGACAGGCATGGCTGTGGCACCTGAGGTCCTACTGGGGAATGAGATCCCGGAGGCCCCGGGGGGTCGGGGATAGATGTGTAGGCCCTGAGAGAGGGTGATAGGGCCCTGATGAGGGTTGAGTAGGGCTGAGGGTCAGTCTGAAGGGCAGCCCTAGGTGGTGTGCTGAGTAGGGCTGTGGGACAGCCTGAAGGGCAGCACATGGGCCACCCCCCTGAGAAACAAGTTACTGGTTATGAGAAGCCAGATGAGGGGCTAGGGCAGAGTTAGCCCTCTGTGTGGTGAATCGGTTGGCCACTAACCAGGTGAGGGTCATGGGAGAGGCCCAACAGACTGCATGTCACCACCCAAGGCATGATCCAGATAAAGCCCCAAGGCCTATGGGAGCCGCTTCAAGAGGGAGCAGGGCAGAACAAGTTGTTGATGTGAGAGAGAGACCCTGTGAGAGGGGGTGGAGTGTGAAAGGCCCTAGTGAGAGGAGGACAGTGTGAATGTGAGTGTGAAAGAGGCCTGATAAAGGACTAAGTTGGCCTAGTTTTAGGCCGGGAGCATAATGTCAACCAGGATACTATCTGTGAGACATGGGCTACTGTGTAGGGGAGGTTCAGAGCAGTGGATAGTGCCTCCTGGCATCAGGGCATGTAATAGATAGTCTCCCTCATTTTTCTACCAGTTATGGGAACAGCAAAGTCATGGCAGGAGAGACTGGGCAGACTGCCCCATAGAGATAGGTGGGCGAGCCAACTCGAGACTTGGCCCAAGGTTGTCCCTTCTCTCACGTGATTTGGATCTGATCAAATTTCCTACCTGGTGTGATAGATATTGGGCAGTGTTCTGTCTCAGGCAGCTAAGTCAAGTCATTTAAAAGGTGTAAAACCCTTCAAATGGAGTATTGTAATATGATACACTAGGACCGTGTCTACACAAGACACTGACTGCGCAGTCATTACTGCCTAGTCATTTATTACTTCTATAAGCAAGTACTAAATGACTGCACACTAATTAGAATTGCTGTGTAGTAGCATCGCTGAACTGCTTTTTTGTGACACTGACTGCACGGTAGCTGAAGACTACCACACAGTAGCATCATGTGACAGAAAGTGTGATGCGATGCTACTGTGCAGTAGTCATGGGCTACTGTGCAGTCAGTGTCTTGTGTAGACATGGCTTAGAGGGATGTTTTCTGATCTGAAGACAAATATCTCCAAGTACTTGTTACAGGTTTACATCTCTGGTGGTTCTAGCCCAGCTAATGTAATCACAGATCTTACTGCTATTCATAATTGTCTAATAATTTTTCGATTCATATTAGCTATCTGACTCCATAGTGTGGGCCACGATTCCCAGATAGTGCTTGGGAAACGGCTGCAGTTGCGTGTCAAGTGGAGCACTGGGTGGTGACACCAACCCAGACACGCTCGGGGATGCCAGGTTTGAGAGAGAGGGAGAAAGGGCGCGATACTGAGACAACTGGTAGGTGAGAAAATTTATAAGTTTACTTACAAGCCAACCAGATGATTAACGAGTTGAAGAAACTTGATGAATACAGGAACTAATTACAAGGACTATTTACAGTAGCAGGTAGACACAGATGACGTGGTGCAGGTAGGAAAAACGAACAAATGATGGGTAGCGGCAAGTGACAAGTAAGGTGTAGTCGTGAAGGTTGACTGCAGCTGAAAATACTAACAATACAAGTATGATGCCTAGTTGGGCAACACACAGGGCGTTCCAGATTGAGTGTGGTCTAACTATAAGCTGTAGCAGCCTATGCTAGTAATCTAGCTAGAAGCCTAGGGGTCTGTCCAGATGGCAAGACAGGTGATCAGGCTGTCTTTTTGTTCTGATCCCAAGGACCGGAGTCTGGGAGCATCTGGGGAACCCCACGCCGAGGCGCGCAGTCCCCTTTATAGACTCCCTAGCCAATCAGGGTCCCCCTTTGATGGAACACTCTAGAGGCCTCAGCCTGCTGGTCCGGCCAGTCACGCTCTAGGGGTAACTCCTGACTGGTTAGGCTATATGCGATCACGCTCTGTCCGCATGATGGTGCATATTAAGGTCACATTCCTCCGCCACTGCGTCACCGAATGCCACTCGCAGGTAGCCATGTCACTTAATGTCTCAAACAACAATCTGGTGGAGTCACATCACCTCCTGACACATAGCATGAAAATAAATTCTTCAGCTAAGTGTGATCTTGTGTCTGATTTGAATGTGTTCTCAATATGATTATGTTCTTAATGTAATTCCTCAAATGAGGGTTAATTAAGAGAATGATCCAAAACCCCTTTAAATCAATGTAAGAATGGCAGGGACTTCAATAAGCTTTGGATCTGGTTTGAAATGATTTATATCTGTCGCATTGTTTTTAAAGGTTTTCTCCTGTTTCAGCTAATAATCTTTTTGCTCTCTTCACGTATGGAAGAACTTCCCCCTTCCTTTTCCTTATACTTAAGTTATCGCTGTTCTCTGAACATATTTGTCCTATATCTTAATTCTTCTTCAATAAAATAGTCTCTTTTCTCTATACTCTATGTGCATATAGGCCAGATCATCAGCTGGTGTGAGCAGAAATTGTTCCAATGTGAATTTTTAGGTTATAAAAACAGGATAAGCTTTTCATGTTGTGTTTATGACCCCCCCCACCCCCCCCGCCAAAAAAAAAACCAAAAAAACCCAACCCAAAAAACAGTACTGTTGTTTAACCGTGTTCTCTGCAATATGGGAAGCAAATGAAAGTATGTGAAAGCAAAATGTACCCACAACACAAATAGGAGCTTTATCTCACCAATTAATTATTTTTGTTCTTGCCTGCCTTCAGTGAATGTTAGAAATAAAGTTAAAATAACCCTATTAGGGAGTGGGCTTATGCAAGAGCAATTTTCCTGGCAAAGATGAACTACACTGCTGGGACACAGATATACCACTTCTTGGTATCACGGTAAAGTGATTTGCCATTTGTAACAAAATGGGCATTTATACATGAACTCGGGGGGGGGGGGGGGGGGGAAGGTGCTTTAATTAGAGCAGCTCTGAGAGCCACTCCAATTAAAGCTCCTGGAGTGTCATATGTATCAGCATCCCTGTGCTGAAAAATGGCAGCAGGAGTCCTTTAAAGTTTGTTTAGTGAGCTTTAGTTAAAGCACCCCCGCAGCCATTTTTCATCATGGAGATGCTGATGCACGTGACGCTGCAGTCTGCTGCAGCACAGTAATTACCACACTCCAATGGACTCGATTAATTGAGTCTACTCCACCGCACTGTAATTGCAGCACGTTGGAGCAGCCTCAATGCACATGTATAGGTGCCTAAATCTAAGACTTGGTTATTTTGATTTCCTCTGCTGGAAAAGAGAATTTTAATACAGAAACATCGAATAATTCTACACTGTGATTCTTATTCTGATTCACTTGTTTACATGGAAAATATCAGTTACAAAGAGAAAATGAAAAGTATCCACATTTCTTCGCTAAAAAGCCTCATTGAACAGCCTCCATATATTCTTTTCCTCTGTGAAATTCTCTTAGTATTTTTTTTTTGGTTCACAGCATATATCCCTAAACTCAGCATTCAAGGCCATAACAAATTTAGGAACTATCAGTGCAGTCCTTGCAATCTATGCATTCTGCTGCATCCTGGGATATCTTCAGTGGATCAGGAAGTACTAATAGGATTTCACAGAGGAAAAAAGCATTATTTAAAAGAGTAGCTGAAATGTATTTCAATATGGAATGTCCCCCAGAGCCTAGCTAGAGGGGAAATTCAGCCCATAAATATGGGCTAACCTCTATTTTCATAATTGATTTGCAGTTCATCTTTAAGTGCTAAGAGCCCAGGTGGTTCAGAAGAGACTGCAGCTTGATGCTTGTACAATGAATAGTCTGTGTGTGTTCAGCACACATGTGGGTTATTCCATGGGTGGTCAAAGCAGGTATGAATCCATGTAGCAATCCCTACCAAATTGCTTTCAAACATACAGTCCCTGATTCTAGTTCCAAATTTGTCAGATACACAGATCTTGTGGTATACCTTACTTTTATTGCAGTAAATTACTGATTTAATAAATGTTGAATCATGAAGCCGAGGCTGAAGTCAACACAACTAGTGCTAGAAGAAATTAACTGTTGGGAATTCCTTGCATAGTTTCACATTCTGTCATTTAAATCTTTCCCTATACTTGAGCATCAACACTTGGGTACAATCACAGGTAATATTCTGGATTATAATCCCATTACACATTGATAGATAAAACATTGAATATGGGAGGGAGGGATTCAGAGTCACATCATCTGTTTATTGTTACAAATTTGAAAGTTTTCCTTAGAAAACTAGGTAGTGGTAGCCCAGCACTTGCAACACTGTACTCATTATAAGGAATACCCTAGGTATTGTCATGCAAGGCAATAGTAAGGTTTTCAGTAGTGTACACTGGATATACACTATCATTTCTATATAAAAAGAAAGTGGAATGATGGTAACAGTTGTCTATAATGCTATGGAAAGACTACTAATACTACAACTGACTCCCCAGCCCAGCCCAGCCCCTGGCTTGTTTACTTTTCATTCCATCCAGGAAGAGCACGCAGCAACTGCTGCAGCATCCTTAGCCTGACGAAGGGTTTTTGAACCCGAAAGCTTGCTTAATAACTATTCTCCAACCATTTGGGTTGGTCTAATAAAAGATATCAAATTCACCCAAGGAACCTTGTCTGCCTATATCCTTAGACCAACACGGCTACAACCTAAACCCCTGCAACATGGAAGATATCGAATTCAGCCATCTGAAATGGAAACTGTACAACATGAAAAAGAAAGAAGCCAGACTCAACAGCGACATATATTTTCTAAGCCTTTGCAAGAAACACAACTTCATTCCCCGAGGACTAAACATCTACAATCCCCTGACTACTACACACAACTCCAAATATGCTGCACAGCTATGCAGAAGAACTTCAGAGAAAATTAGAAATCATCTACTTCACCTACTCTACTCCAAAAGAGACCAACTCAGGAAGGAAATCGTCATACACTACAACAACTTAAAAGATAGAAATCCATGCATGTTCTCTGACAATATACAGCAGATACAAAGAGACTACGAAAAACTTTCTACAGCATTCATCCTACATAAAAAGAAGAAATGGGACAAATTACTCCAAGAACAAGCTCCCCAGCCACAAAACAACCATCAGAGGAACAACACCAACACCTTACGACCTTCCAACCTCAGACTTGATGAAACTGCAAGCAGCAACCAACCCACAAATATTATCAATCTCTCCACACACACACTTACCAAAACTGAAAAATCTGTCCTTTCTAAAGGCCTAAATTTCTGTCCAGAAAAATACCCTAATAAAATACTTCAATGTGAAGAACTAGAAGAATTCTTCTGACGCCTGCGCCTCAAAGAATATTTCCACGACCACACTGAACCCACTCCCAACGACAACTCATCCTCTGACAACATTCAAGAAAAGATCAATGCCAAAAAACCCCAAAAAACATCAGATTGGACACCTCGCAGTGGACGAAACCCTAACCTTGACCGCTACATTGACTACTTCAGGGAAAGAATGAACAATGAAATAATCAGCAACACGCGCCACCACAACAACCTCTCTCTACCAGAGAAAAAGGCCATAGAATCTCTAAGATCTAACCACCAAATAGTAATAAAACCAGCAGATAAAGGAGAAGCCACAGTCATCCTAAACCGTGAGGATTACATAAAGGAAGCCAACAGACAGCTCTCTGACACCACCTACTACAAAGAACTACAAGAAGATCCTACTCCCCTTTTCACCAAAAAACTCAACAATACCATCAAATCATTTCCACCGAGATTACAAGAAAAACTACAGACCTTGATCCCCCCGCTACATAACCCTGGGACTTTTTACATGCTCCCTAAAATCCACAAACAAGGGAACCCTGGCAGACCTATCATATCCAACCATGGGACCCTAACTGAGGAAATATCAGGTTTTGTTGAATCCATCCTAAAACCGCTTGTCACCCACAGAGCAAGTTTTGTCCAAGACACCACAGACTTGCTACGGAAACTTAAAAACATAGACCACCTTCCCAGCAACACACTCCTAGCCACCATGGACATTACCAGCCTATACACCAACATCCCACACCAGGATGGCATCCAAGCCTGCCTTACATATCTACAGGAACAAGATTACAACCCAGAATACAGACCCAAATATATTACTGACCTTATACACTTCACCCTCACACACAACAATTTCACTTTTAATAATCAACACTTCCTCCAGACGATGGTAACAGCTATGGGCACTAAAACGGCCCCACAGTATGCCAACCTTTTTATGAGCCACCTGGAAGAAGACTTCCTCAAGAACTGCACCATCAAACCCTTGCTATACTTAAGATATATCGATGACATCTTCATCATTTGGACTGAAAACCTGCAATCTCTGATTGAGTTCCATCAGAAATTCAACAATCACCATCCCTCCATCCAACTTTCTTTAGAATACTCCAGCACCAACATCTCCTTTTTAGACACAGTGATCAGTATCCAGAAGGGTAAAATACAGACCACAATATACAAGAAACCCACAGACCAACATACATATCTGCACAGAACCAGCAATCACCCGAAATACACCAAAAAGCCTGTGATATACAGCCAAACCCTCAGATACCACCGCATCTGTACTGAAGAGAACACCCGGGATCGCCACCTCACCAATCTTAAAAAGGCTTTCACCCAGCAAGGACACTCCTCCAGAGAGGTAGATCGCACATTTGAAAGAGCCACCTGGATACCACGTGAAGAACTGCTGCAGTACAGAAGAAAAACACCCACAAATCGCACACCGCTGGTTATGACCTATCACCCATCCCTTGAACCTATACGGAAAATCCTCAAAAAATTGCAACCCATATTAGAAAAAGACCCTATTCTTAAAAAAATCTTCCCAGAGCCACCCATCCTAGCCTTCAGACAAGCACCGAACCTCGCCAACCTCATCACAAGAAGCAAACTTCCTCAGCCCCAGAACACACCAAAAGGATCCAGACCGTGCCATGACAAGAAATGCAAAACCTGCCCCCACATCTCCACCACCCCCACTATTACTACACCCCACAACAGAGCCATCAGCATCCCAGGATCTTACAGCTGCACCTCCAGGAATGTAGTATACCTCATCCAATGCACCAAATGCCCTGATGGAAGATATGTAGGAGAGACCAGACAACAACTGCACACTGGAATGAACGCACACCGGAAATCCATCAAAGACAGAAACACCCAATTACCGGTGGGGGCACATTTCTCACAGGAGGGCCACTCTCTCTCCAATCTCTCAGTCCTGATCCTCAAGGGAAATTTACACAACACATCCCAGAGACGAGCTTATGAGCTCCATTTCATCAACCTGCTGGATACTAGAGATCATGGACTAAACACAGACATTGGATTTTTGATACATTACAATCTGCCTGGCAACTGACTCCCCAGCCCAGCCCCTGGCTTCTTTACTTTTCATTCCATCCAGGAAGAGCACGCAGCAACTGCTGCAGCGTCCTTAGCCTGACGAAGGGTTTTTGAACCCGAAAGCTTGCTTAATAACTATTCTCCAACCATTTGGGTTGGTCTAATAAAAGATATCAAATTCACCCAAGGAACCTTGTCTACATTAATACTTAGGCATTATCTTTTCTTGGGATAAATCATTCACTGCAAACAATAGCGGATCCTCTGAGAAATACTTTCCAGACTGCACAAAATGCAGCTTGGGGAAAAATGCTTCACTAACTTCAATCCACAGTATTTTCAAGGAAGAAAACATAATCCAATGGGGGTTGGGGGTAGGGGTGAAGAAGCCTGCACGGAGTTCCTATAATAAAGGGCTCTTTGATGGAGCTAAACTAGTGTTATTTGTTGGCCATCCCAAGGCTGCCTGTTACCACAGACACTGCAGAACAACATCATTAGTAACATGATGTGCAGCAATACAGATCACATTGATTTGCAGTGAAAGGACTGTGAGGGAACAGGAAATGTTTGGATGGCTGTGCTTTCCAATGTCGCACATGTAACAGTAACTGCTGGAGTCGGCATGCCAACACCAAAGTGATGAGGGAATAACCTTTTGTAACCCTGACTCATGTCAGGTGACTGTTGTCAGAAATGAAAGCCAGTCTCTTTTGTGTATCATAATATTCCTATTATAATTATTGTATGGTTATATGTATGGTTTTTAGAAGCAGAAGTGTGTAAGAGCCTGGCATAGCCCACAGGTGAATATAGTTCCAGATACCAGGAACTGTAACAATTAAACAAGAGAGCTATTTCTGTTCTGAGTAGGAACATCTGAAAAAGCACAAAAAAAAACCAAAGGCTGCTTCCAGCATTGTGAAGTTGTCACTAGTGCAGTGGTCAGTGCTGAAAGAGCATCTGGCTGGGAAAGTGCTGGGTCTCACTGTGACCCATTGACCAAATACAATACAAAGCCCAGTGCTTGGCATTTCCAAAGTTTATAATCCATGTAGAAGAAACATTGTTGTATAAATCTTTCCAAGTCTATAGGGCCTTTTAAATTCTCAAATAAGAAGCCTAAAAATTTATGGCAGTGTTGCTAGATGTGGAGGCCAAGTAAACTCACAATGTTGATCTTAGTTGTGTTTAAATTTCTCCTGCCTTCTGGCTTTTTGAGCAGTAATGGAAAGAAATCATTTACTCATAGCAGCATTAAGCATTAAGAAACACAGGGGTCCCATGGAAGAGCATTAAGAATATAATTTATGTTGTGCCATGTGGTCTCAAAACTGGTGGTGGGTACATCTGAAACACTGTATGTCTGTAGTGACATGGGTGGCATGAAAACCGAGCAGCACCCTAATGGAACAGATGACATGGAATGAAGTGCTACTTTTTCCCACTTATCAAATGTTGATATCAGACTATGTCATTTGAAAACCATGTTGCAAATAAACAAAAGGTCTCATCTCCTGAAGATTATATTTCTACTGTGAACACACAATTGTCTTTGTTTCAAGACTGGCACTTCAAGACTTTCTTTGTTTATCTTTATATATGTCTATTTTTATGTGGCTCGGTTTGGTATGGAAAGCAGTATGTGGGCTGTCTCTTCCTGTATTTTTAATTCCTCTGCAAGTTTCAGGTTTAAGAAAAGAATCCAGTTAGTTTAGTATCCAATCAGGGATTGTAGTTTAATGGGTTTAAATGGAACCCCAAATATGAGAGCCAGAGCAAAACACAGTGCAATAAGCCTCTCAAATGCAGTGTATGTTGGACTGAATCTTTAAAAACAAAACAAAAGCTACCCACCTCACACAGAATGGTTTTGGTTATAAGAAGCTTATTTTTATTCCTTCATGGAGCATTTCATTTCAAATGTACAGTGAAGATTGTTAAAAAGTCCCCAAGTACTATCGTGTGTAGGAACAGCAGCCAGCTGATCTGTCATGTGGAAGATTACCTTGGTTTAATGCAAGATGAAGTGCAGTACTTTGAAAGTAGAGACAAATGAAAGATTTACCTGAATAATAATTTTAATGAAAAAATTGTGTGTGATTCATATTTCCTCTTCCTATAAGGCCTATTAGTGTTAGACTCTTAATATTCTTTGGTATAAGGTTTTTTATTATTATTATTCTGAATACCTACCTTTTATCGTTCTCCTCCATCCAATTTCCATTTTTTCTAACTTATGCATGATTTAGGTACCCGAAGAAGGAAAGTTTAATAGAAACGTTTAAGAAAGGAAAAAATAGTTTACATTTCTAACACATGAATTGCACGACAAAATAAGACTATATGCTATATTGGAACAATGCTTGTTAAGAAAATATATAAGGTCTTGGTATGATGGTCACAGGACTCCACACAAATGGATTCATCAGGCACCTGACTAGATCATTTACACGTACACCATAATCCAGAGGATTGACAGTTACCTACTACAATTCAAAATTAATATTCGTTTAAAACGAATATAGTTTGTTTGCTTAAATTTTGCCAAGATGTTTATTCAAATAAGATTACTTTTCTTATGCATTTAAACTGTTAGAATCAGTATGTCACAATCAGTTTCTAAAAATGTGATTATTTGAAATAATTAGTTTTTATGTATCCATGTATCTTTCATTTTTTTCACTCTTTTTTCACTCTTGTCTTCTCTTTTCCTCTTATAACTTTTGGGCTTTTTTTTATTTCATTACCTTTTTGTAAGTTGGTGTTGCTTCAGAGAGAGGCGCTCAAATACTTTCTCCATGTTGCAGATTGCTGGCATGATATGAATACCTGGAAACAAAGCTGTTCAAAGGAAAACAACTGATCCTCGCCATCTTTCTAAATATGTTTACATCATGCCTTTCACTAAAAAGACCTTCATTTGCTGGATATGTAGTTTTACTGTTAGTTTTAGCTGAAGAAAGTTTTTGCAAATCAAGTTCTAATGTTTTTTATTACAATATGTCATAAATCTTTTGTAGGATGAAACATAATTTTTAGCATTATCTCATTTGCTTCAAAGTCTACTGTAGTTATTCAAACACAATAATTTATTGAAACATATGATTAGTGTTAAAAATAATAACAGCTGCATTGTGTTTCACGTATGCCATTAAGTGTTCTTACAGAAAGTTCACTACACATCCTTTGAAGGCGAGTACCATGTCTGCAAAAATAGGCCAGTGAAACCAAAAAAAAAAAAAAGGGTTTGGAAAGGCTATGTTTATTGATCAATAAATCACAGTCACTATAAGTGACCTGCTGACTTCAAGTTCTTTAGGTCAAGGAACCCTTTGCTATTCTGCAACTTCACCTTTTTGCTGAGCCTCTTAATCAAAACTGTAAAGCCAGAAAGAACATCGAACAATCAAGACTTGGATGATTGGATTGGTTATTTTAAATGACTTAGGCTCTGCTTGTGACAAGGTTTGCAGATAGATTTTGTCTTTTCAGCCATTACTAAGGGGGCTCAGTATTCTGTGAAATACAAACAAACAGTAGCAGACATTCAAAGGCAAATATCAAGGTTTACACAGGCAGACACATAATTTAATGTATGTACAAAACTGCAGGAGATAATAAGGATTCTGCTATGCTGTGACTTCTCCCTTAGCCAAATATCACTAGAAAATACATTTGAATGGCACTACAATTATCAGCACAGATAACACAAGGCATAGCTTCTATGCCTTATTTCTCCCAATTCATTCTGAAACCTGTGCAAGTATGAATCAAGCAGAATCACAAGCGTTTATGTGTTTTCCTTTTAATATTACTATCCAAAGGTGTACAGAAGACAGGATACAAAACATGAGTTATTAAAATATATCTGCTGGGAAGATATCATTAAAATAAGCAAACAGCATGTGAGATTCTGATCTCCATTATCGTTTTGAGAATGTATTTTAAGCTACAGTATATTGAAGCAGCTGCACATCAGGATGGTGCCTGTTTCACTAGTATAACAGATTAGATGTGAATTTAAGGTGCAATAAGGTTTAGCACCTAGTGTGCTGGTGGGCTGTAGCAGCATTATGCTATCAAAAAGGGAAGTAAAAGCCCACATCTATATTGGGCAGAGCAGAATTATTCAATACAGGAAACTTCTGTACTGGGAAGGCACTGACAGAAGGGAAAACGGAAAAGCTATGCATCAATTCAGGTGCTGTTATGATCTTTTAATTAGACACTAATACATGTGAAAGCTACCAACTGTCTTGCCTTCACTAAAAGATTTTACTTGGAGACAGATACATGCGGTTAACATACCTTTCTTTATTTTGCTGGTAAAGACAAGGCTGTAGGGAGTTAAGTCTAAACATTTTTACCAGACAGAAAGTTTGAGAGGGAATGCCATTGAAGCCATGTCAAAAACACAACTATTTGGAAGTCACAGATTTCAATATGTAAGGAAACAGGCAGACGGGTTCTTTGGGTAAATCCGATATCTTTCATTAGACCAACTAAAATAGTTAAGGAATAATTGAGGAAACAAACACATGGAAGGACATAATTAAGATTACCCAAGTAACTGTGATTTACACTTGTAAGTAGAGCTGGTAAAAAAATCTGTTAAAGTGTTTTTCTGATGAAGAATGGGTTACTTAACAAAATGGAAATCTTCACAAAAATGTCTTCTCTTCTAGAAATTTTTCAGGTTTTCAGTTTCAAGATGTCAGCAACCTAAAACCAAAACACATGAATTGGCTTTTGTTTTAAAAGAAAATAAAAAGGGAAATAAAATTTTTATTGAAATTTTTCACATAAGAAAAAGCAGTTCTTCAACAGTCCTCCTCTTAGCACTGTTTAGAGTATCTAAAAGCCAAAAGTTGCACATTCCTACCTTCAAACAATGCACATCTTTACAGCAGGAACTTAAAAACATTGAGATAGTCTCTATATTGTGTATTCTACAGCGGTTGTTAAACCGATTAGCTGCTACTGCAGCATGCAGATAGAAATGTCTAAATTGCCTGAAGGAAAATAGAATTCCCTTCTTTAAGCACTACACTTGCCACCAAAGGCAAGGAGGCTTTTTATATCTATTCATCCCAGAGTGACAACATTTGAAAAAGGTACATGGACATTTCAAATGTCAAAGCATCTTGCCAAGTAGCACAGAGCTAGTTACTTAAAGGGACTTAGTCTTGTGGGGCTCTGCCATCCAGTGGCATTCCTCTATTATGCGTCTGAGCTGTCCAAACACTGCATGGGCACTTACGAATGTGACTGCACCAAGACGAGGGAGTATAAAAGGCTTGGGAGAGGGGCATATCCTCCAAGAAAATTAGCAGGAAGCCTGGTTTTCTCTGTTTAAAAATCCAAAATTATCTAATTTTAAAAAAATCCTCAGTTCTCTGATTAAAACCCCCCAAATCCACGTTTTCCTACAATTAAAATTAAATGCCACCCTATATACACACATATCTACATTTGGGGACCAAATCTCCAAATTGAATTGGGAGACCAATTAAAAGCTCTGAACTGAGTCGAAGCATCTGAATTGATTCAGGAAAAGATTTGGCAATTAGCCCATAAACTAAGTCTGTTGGGGTTGGGGAGGGGGGAAGGGACATGGGGGAGGTGGGGATTGGGGCTGGGACAAGCTGCCCTGCCAAGCTCTGTCCTGCTACTGCTTGCCCAGCCAGGGCATGGGGGGCAAGGCAGGATGGGAGTGTGGCCTGCTCCGGGCAGAAGGGAGCAAGCAGCAGCAGGGCATAACCTCCACTCCCAGTACTGCTGTGCCCTCCTCAGTGCTGGGACCAGGGACTCTGCGACTCTTGCCAGCCAGCACAGGATACAGGCTACGGGTGTGGCAGCGCTGGGAGCAGGGGCTATGCAATATTGCACCCCCCCCCCTCCCCTGGGCTGGGTGGGTAAGCGGCAACAGGGCATAGCCCCTGCTCCCAGTGCTGCCACACCCACAACAGTGCTGGGAGTGGGGACTCTTCACTGCTGCCACTTGCCAGCTGGCACAGGATATAAGTGCGGCTGTGCTGGGAGCAGGGGCTCTGCCTTGCTGCCACTTACCCGCTTCCACCCAGTGCAAGCCGTGCCCACATCCCATCCCCACCCACCCCAGCTGGGCTAGCAACAGCAGGGCATAGCCTCTGCTCAAAGTGCTGCCATGCCCTCATCCTACACCCCCTGCCCCCTCCCCAAGTAATGCATCCCACCCTGCCCTGGCTGGGTAGTTCACCCTAGGCCCAGCCCCAGCCCCAATCCCTCCCTCAATCCCAACAGATTTATCAGCTGGAATGTCCGAATCACTGTCCTCTGAATCGGCTGAATCCAAAATGAATACTTGCCACTTCTCACAGGCCTGCTAGCCATGCTGCTCCTCTTGTCTCCTCCCCTCCCCATGCCCCACTGTGCAGCATGGCCCTAGCCACTGCTTCCTGTGCTAGCCCCAGCAGAGCTGCCAGCAGCTGCTGCAGCTGCAGGCCAGTGGGATATGGCACAGTGGGGCAGCAGCCATTAGTGCAAAGGATGAGCAAGGCTCACCCCCAGTGTCCTGGCCCCAGCCCTGGGCACTGCCCCAGCTACCTTCCCTGTGCCAACAGTGTCCAGCCTGGCAGGCGGGGGCACAGCATGCAATTCTTCCCTCCTGCACTGATCAGCTGCCACTGCTGCTTCAGCTGGGTAGCACCCCCAGCCTGATCCCAGCTGGGATGAGCCATGGTGGGATAAGGCAGCCCACACCCACCCCGGCCTTGGCCCATGGTATGGGACACGGTGATTGCCATGCATGCACCCCTGCCCCACCCTCAGCTCACCCTGCTGGCTCTCCCTGCAGGCCCCAACCTCCTGGCACCATGACCTTTTGCAAGTAGGTCTTGCAGGCTGGAGCTCTGCAAGCCTGCAGAGAGCTGTTTGCAAAAGGGGAAACCTCTGTTTTCCCATTTCAAAGGGGAAAATCTGAATTTTTCTCCTTTAAAAGCGAAAATCCGTGATTTTCTCCATTAGAGGGGAAAATCCACGTTTTTCTGCAGGAAATGGAAAACCCAGATCCCTGGTAATTAGGTACCAAACTCTGCTCTTGGTCCTTTCTGGGAGTTAAGTGTCTAAGCCAGATCAGCCTTTTCTCACAAGAACTGGAGGGGAGAGGAATGAAAAAGGACTACCCTCTGCCCAATTATAACCAATGGTCCCATGGTTAAGGCATGTTTCTGAGAGAAGGGAGACCTGTTTTCAAATCCATTTTTTCTAATTTGGAGCATGAATTTGAACCCTGGTCAAAGCGGCCATGTCATAGCCACCCAGGTATTGGATATTCTGGGAGAAGAAGCTTTCATGTTCCATCTTGCATAAATAATCAAATATTTATTAGGGAAGCAAGAGACTAAGGTACTTACCTAGGATATAGTTTGGGTCTATATCCCAGTGAATATTTATTTATGCAAACTGAAAACAGTTCAACAGGAAAGAATGAGAGAGAATAGCCAATATTCTGGTGATTAGGGTACTTCCCTGGGACATGGGAGTCCTGAAAAACAATAACATGGGGTATACACATGCATACATGTCTACCCTGTGGCTGACTGTTGCAAGGTAGAACCTGGGACTAGATCTCAAAGAACACTTACTAAATTGGGCCCAGCAGGATGGAGGGGCATGGGAATATTTGAGCTGAAAATCACGTCATGCTACTCAGCCAGCTCAGTATGTCAGGATCAGGTGGTTGTTGGGCTGGCCACTTCCAGAAGTTTGGACCCCTTTGTGGATATTGCCTCTTGTCCCTGAATTAATATATATGGTGGCATTTCATTTTAATTGTGGAAAAACGTGGATTTGGGGGGTTTTAATCAGAGAATTTAGGATTTTTTTTTTTTAAATCAGAGAATTTGGGATTTTTAAACAAAGAACACCAGGACATAAATGAGGCTAGGAAATGCTAAGAGCAGTACAAGTTTGCACTTTAGCAAGATACCCTAAGCCAGCTCACACTGCATCATGCAGAGTACTTGCACTAGGCATGCTAGGTCCTGAACAGATACTGTATGGTCACAACAGTATGGCACTCCGCCTAGGTTAACATGCCCTACTCTATCGACCTGGAAGGGTGTGGGCAGCGGAGTCCTGCAGGGCTCGGTCCTAGGACCGATACTCTTCAATGTCTTCATCAGCGACTTGGACGAGGGAGTGAAGTGTACTCTGTCCAAGTTTGCGGACAACACAAAACTGTGGGGAGAAGTGGACACACCGGAGGTCAGGGAACAACTACAAGCAGACCTGGACAGGTTGGACATATGGGCAGAAAACAACAGAATGCAATTCAACAAGGAGAAATGCAAAGTGATGCACCTAGGGAGGAAAAATGTCCAGCATACCTACTGCCTAGGAATTTACCTGCTGGGTGGCACGGAAGCAGAAAGGAATCTTGGAGTCCTAATGGACTAGACATTAGGAAGAACTTCACAGTTCGAGTGGCCAAAGTCTGGAATGGGTTCCCAAGGGAGGTGGTGCTCTCCCCTACCCTGGGGGTCTTCAAGAGGAGGTTAGCTAGGCATCTGACTGGGGTCATCTAGACCCAGCACTCTTTGCTGCCTATGCAGGGGGTCGGACTCGATGATTTATTGAGGTCCCTTCCGACCCTAGAATCTATGAATCTGTGAATCACTGCTCATATTAGCCAATTAGTATATATAGCATTGCATTAATGTGGTTATATTGCTTCTGGTCTGGAACTAACTTGGATATTTCTGCATGCTACTACTGTATAAAGATATTCTGAAGGTACAGAGATTTTCTCAAAGTCCTTATAGTGAGGTAGATGGCTGCATAGCTGTTATAAATCAGCAAAACTCCATGGACTTCAAATACTCCTGTATTATAGCTGAGGATCTGGCATCATGCTCATTATCGCTTTCTTACCTACATGTCATGAATGCACAGCAAAAAGAATAGACAAGGTAGGACACTGTAGTTAAGACTATTTATACACACATTTGTATGCACAACTGCACATTTT
The DNA here is from genome assembly GCF_030867095.1 of Alligator mississippiensis. NCBI lineage: Eukaryota > Metazoa > Chordata > Crocodylia > Alligatoridae > Alligator > Alligator mississippiensis. The sequence continues at coordinate 219,193,100 of NC_081826.1, forward strand.
TGTATCTTCTGAAATATTTTCTAAGGGAATCCTCTCATGTATTGGCTTTCTAATGATTTTTCATACCACAGGATAACAAGAGAGCAACTGCCACCACCTATACAATAAATAAATTTTGCCAGACAGAATTAGAAGAGAAGCTTTGTTCTCCAGAGGTGCAATCTCCTCAAGCCAACCTCCTCTTGGCTCCTTGAAAAAAATCCAGGTCCAAGGCTCTGCCTAACCATTATAACTTGAGTCATGTTCATGGAGACTTAGATTATGGAAAAGCAAAATGCTTTAAGACCCACTATGCCAATATAAACAAAGGCAAGTTCTTTTCTCAGGCGCATGCACACTCATTTTAAGAAATGCAGGGGAAAGGGAGACTGTTTGAATGTAGTAGTATGCAAAAGGGTTAAGATAGTTGAAGAAAAAATAAATACAAATTGGATGGCACTGAGAGACTGGAGGGGCATGAAAAGTATAAAAGAAGGCTATGTCCCTTTCACTGCTGCCAAAGGAGAGGCATCTGAGAGAAAGCTGTTCCAGTACAGATCTGTCCAGAAAGGATTGCTTACTGCAGACTGATTTGGCTTACAAAAAGTTAAGTGGGGGAGTCTCCAAAATTAAAACAGGTACCACACAACAAAAGACTTGGATTTGACCAGATGCCTTTCAGAAGTGAGGCTTCAGGGCTGAAGTGCAAATATCTTGATCCTACCAAATAAAACTCCATTCCTAATATTCAGGCTTTCCTCATTTTGACTCCTGCCCTTAATTTGGATTCAGTTGTGTTTTTCAGATCTGATTCTTCTGTTGTGTGACTTTATGATTGGCTCTGCTTTAGTGAATGGAGAAAGCAAGAAAGCTGCATCCACAGCTACTGAAGGCCAATTGTGTGTAAAATGTGGTTTCTGCTCTTAGCTGGTTGTATAAAAATGACCCACAGTCAGGAATATATCAGTTACTTGGAAGTCAAACCCACAAAATCCACTGGACATTGTATTGGTCAGGGGAAGTCTTATCTCTGAGTTAGGCAACCAGATTCCCTTTATACTGTTTGGGGAGAGATTAGGTGCCTAAGCATGGGATCTTCAGAAGCCAGCTGAAGAGAGGGGCTGCTGCAGGCTAGGCAGCTTTCTGCTAGCATGTTCCCTTTGTGGAACACATTCTCAACTACCTTACTCTCCCATGCCATGGCTGGAGAGTCTAGATGCTTCATTCAAGGCTGTGGATTCCTGTAGACAGTAAGGCCAGACATTACACATAAACCAGCTGTTTTAGTGATCAGAAACTGGTTTAAACCTGGAACAGAACCTTTAGTGAACATAAACCAGTTTCAAAATGGCCAAAACCAGTTTGAGATTCACCTGGTTGAATGTAGTATCAGACTTAACTGATTTGGCTCAAACCAGTTTATGCAATGTCTGTCCCAGACCCCTTGCTGGTTTAAGCTAAACCAGACTCCCTCAGCATCCCAGAATGCTCTCTGGGCAGGGCAGGGCTCTCTGCTCCAGCTGCTGGGCTGACCCCTCCCCTTTGCTCTCTAGCCAGAGCAGGGAATGGCCCTAGCAGAGACACCGGCAGGCATAGCCCCGTTAATGCAAAGTGGGCAGGGACGGGGTTAATTCTTCCTGTCTGCTGGGTAGCAAAGGGGAGGGGGCTGCAGCGGTAGCCGCTGGAGCTGTCAGACCTCAACTGCAGGGAAGGGACAGAGGGAGGAATTAACCCTTCTCCCTGCCCCCTTCACCTTTAATGGGGCTGTGCTGGTTGGTTGTCCCCCAGGGTGGGGAGGGGGGCTCTGTTCTGCTGGGGGGCACTCTTCCCTCTCCTCCTCCCAGGCTGGGGAGGCAACCTCTGTGAGGTGCTGGATGGGTACTCTTCCTCCTCCTCCCCTTCCCCCACCTCCACTGCCACGGAGTGGGGGAGCTCCATACAATGCTGCCCAGCCCCAGAGTGGAATAGAAATGGCTGGGCAGGCTTAACGGGGCTGCTCTTCTTGCCCCTAGCACAGAACCAGCTGTCTCTATTGCAGGGGCTCCGTGCCATGCACCTGCTGCTCTGCACTCGCAGAGGGGAAGCCCCATGCTGGATTCTGCATGGAAGCAGAGGTCAGGGCTCCCTCCACTCAGGCAGTACGGGAACCTGCACAGCAGGGAGCAGGGGAGGCTCCAGCATGGGGATTCCCCCACTGCAAGTGCTGGAGCTGCAGGCCTGGGGAACAGAGCCCCAGCAATGGGGCAGTCTTCGCACCCTCTCCCAACGCAGTGCAGTGCCAGGCACCAGCGCCCTGGCCTCCCTGCCTGCTGCTGCTGCTAGGCAGCAGGGGCTGCATGCCATGGGGGGAGTGCGTGGCGGGGTCCCAACACCCTTCACCCTCACCCCTACACCCTGCCCAGCTGAGCTCCGGGCCCCTGCTGCCCCTCTAGGGGGTGACAGTGGAGGGGGAAGAGTTCATTCCCAGCATGGAACAGAGCTTCCTCCTGCCCTGCGGGGGGTGGGGAAGCAGGGGGAAGAGTCCCTCTCTGGGGCCAGGCAGCTGCACAGAGCCCCCCCCCCCCCCCCCTCCACTGCAGGGTAGGGAGGATGAGGGAAAAAAGCCTTCCCAGCACCAAACAGGGCCCTCCTCCCAGCCCCACGGTGGTGGGGAAGGAGGAGGAGGGGGGGAGAGTTCCCATCTGGGGCTGGGCAGGCCTGTGTGCAGGGTTTACTCTCCCTGTCAGGGAGCTGCTGGGGCGGGCCTGCTGGGGCCTGGCAATGCCCCCGTCCTCTCTTGTGGAAAGGAGGGCTGCTCTAGTACCCCCAGGCTTCTGGCTTGAGTCACTGCAGGCATGTGCTGAACACCTATCCACTTGTAAACTGGTTCACTCTCTGCGCGTTAGACTAACCTGCAAAAACTGAATTAATTCAGGCATGGGCTTTTTGAATGTCTGTCCCTAGCATAAGGCAGACAAGGTTCTTTGGATGAATCCGCTATCTTTTATTAGACCAACCAAGTTGACCAACCAAGTTAGACCAACATGGCTACAACCTACACCCCTGTCCTTAGCCTAAGACACCTAAAAGTTCCTGAACCTAAGTCCTCTTTACAAACATAGCTCCAAATGCCTAATCATCATCATGTAACTTCTGTCTAAAAAAAGATGTCTATATTTTGGGGATGGACCATGGTTAATCTGAAACCTGTAGTACAGTTCCTTAATCAACCAGGGAAAAAGGGGAGGGGGAGGATAGGAAAATGGATACTGCAGAGATTGATGTCAAAAAACAGCATCATTTACCTGAAAGTTGCCAATTCAAATCTAGCCTAGGTTTGTGATGACTGAAAGGTGGTTTCTTTTAACCGTCTGGTAGTGATTAAGTAGTTTGCACCAAATGAGCTATTTTTTAGCTGTGACTATGCTACTTTGCAAGCTTGGTGTAGTGTAGTCTTTGTTCATTTTGTGAGCAAGTGGCCATGTTGTTAAAGCAACTAGCACGCAGGCTGGGAAATCAAAGACTGATTGGGTCACTTCCTTACTAGTGTAAGATCTGGCATAGAATCAAATGTTGTGAGTATCCAAGCTATTCTTGGTCAAACTTAAGTCTCCATAACTCTCAGACCAGCTAAGTAAATTCACTAAAAAAAAGAAAAATAGGGACTCACTAGCAAGAGACCTGAGACTCACCCCTACTAAATCACTCACAAGAAAGGGAGTGAGAAGGTGGACCCAAGAATCTATTTGAGCTATCTTAGGTTAGGCCACCAGCCAAAAGGACTATTCTCCCCCCTTTTAAACATTTGTGTCTCATTAGCTCATGACAGATTACACAGGTTAGGGGATATAATCTCATGCAGCATGACTCAATGCAATTTCTTGTTTTAAAGAACTTTCCTTGCATATATAGACATTTGCCTTGGATGATTGACTATCCAAGCTACTTGCAAACCAGCAGGCAGCCTGCTGGCCAATTACCTGCGTATTTTTTCAAGTACAGTAGTTTCACACAATTATTCTACCGTGGTGGTTCTGGTGCTTATATAAAAGGTCATATAACATGAAAAACAACAAAAACTGACATATTTTTCTCATACTCAAGTGGTATTTTTTCAAGTGGAACAAGGGGTGACTTAGTGAACTAATCATGGCTCTTTGACATATATGGCTGCAGTGAAATCATGTTACAAAAGGCACAGAAGGTTCCTCACAGTGGAACATGATTAGTGCTTTCAGCTTTGGTATTAGATTTACTTAAAAAGAAAGAGAATATGTCAATAAACTTGGAAAATTGAAATTCTGTTTTAGCCCACTAGATGGTGATCCTTAGAAGTCAGGGCTCAAGTAAATAAAAACAGTCAAGGTTAAAGCTCTTAAAAGTAAATAAAATTGTACAATCATGCTCAGAGTAAGTAACCCCAGTTAAATTATTTGTGTCATAAAACAAGCTACAGAATCTCATAGAGAAGTAGTTCTTCCCCTTTTTCATATTGTGACCTTTGGTTACACCGTATTAAAAAAACCCCAAAACTTGGGGTTCTCTCCCATCTTCCCATACAGCTGCAAGGAAAGACAAAATGGTGATCATGCTGCAAACTTCTTTGCAACATCCAGACTAAGAAATCATGTTGTGGGGCATTCAGAAAATATATGGCACACACAATATTGCAACACACTCAGATTATTTTGACACTGCCTTTTGCCCAATGGCATTTAAACATATCTGTATTTCCCACCTGTACACATTTTCAAAATTTTAAATATGAACAAAGAGGAGCAAGCTCATACAACATAATAATAAAATGTTTTATTAATCAAATATATTTACATTTCTTTGTCTTTTTTTTTCTTTAAATGTGTGCCTGTTTTTTCATTTAAACACAACGGTATCTTTACATTTTATATCACAAGAGTACAGCTACATGCATGACATAATTTGTCCTTGGCAGTAAAAAAAGATGCAATTTTATGAAGTTTAAAAAATGCAAGCAAGCTGTTTACCATTCTAATTACAGTGTCATTATTAGTCTTATTACAACAAAGGACCCTTCCAGAATATTCTACATCTACTGCGTGGGGATTTGCCCTTTTTCAGTTTGGCTTAATCATGTCTAAACTTTCAAAAATTGAGTGTGGATAAAAGAATGCACGCTGTTCAACATATTTTAATTTATGAGAACTCATACACAGCAAGGATTTGGATGCAACAAAAAAGTGCACTAATGATAAATTGGAAATAAGTCATAGCAATATATAACTTTCAGAAACAGATGACTTGCTACGTTTTTGATTTTCAAATATTTATCATTTAGAAACCATGTTTGGCACTTATAAGACAGCACCACATACTCTAACAGCACCATACAAATGATAAATAGCTATTAAAAAGAGAGATAAGGATACCAAAAAATGTGGCCAACCCACACATCAGAGCCTTTAAGGATTTTACTGTAATCGTTACATTATTCAAAATTCTGTTCTTCAAAGAAAGACAGTCATTTTTGTATCCAAAAGTGTCATGTTATTTGGGATTGTGCTTGCGTTTTCACAGAGGACCTGAAGCTTTTCTGAGAAGGGCATCCGTAGGCATATATGATATTTCATTCTGTGTGCTGCACAAAATTAGAAACATACACATTTACTTGTTGAGGAAAAGGCTTTAGATGCCTCAAGGTTGGAAAGTGTGACTTTTGCACATATTTACCAAACTTCAAAGCCAATCATAAGAGCTTCAGAAAAAGTAGGCACATAATGACTACATTTTGAGGTAATCATACTTCACTTACTGCTTTCATTCACTCTGTTCAAGCACATAAAATCACGTCCTTAATGGATCCAAATGCCTAATTATTCCATCCATACCTGAACAAAGCTTGCTCGTCATTCAGCAAGAGCAGAAAGCAACTGGATGTTGTTTAATCCAATTCAGGATGTGTTTCAGCTTGTTGATTTTTAGTAGGATATACAGTATTGCATCGTGTTGCTGAAGAGTGACACCAGCTATAAAATCTTGAGTGGGAATGTTTCCCACTGAATTGTATTTATGCGCCACCACCTATTTTATAAAAGTGTCTTAGAGAAAGCAGTACAGTAATTAAAACTGTATTGCTTGTCTGGCACAACATAGTGATTTAAGATGAACAAATATAATAAAATGTTATCTGGAAGAACAAGATGATTTCTGCAGAAATTATACTTTGGTGTGCTTAAAATGATGCAGGCCCCTATTAGGAAATCATTTTAGCACATAATTATAAGGTCAGGAATAAGCCATCCAAGTTCAGCAATAGCCTTATGCTCATCTGTAATTTTATGCATATGTTTCAGTGTTAGCTGGATCAGGGCCTTTAAAAAGAATTACAAAATATAGGTCTTACCTGCTGAGATGCTGATGGCTCTAAACTACCACTGATTTCACCTCACAGAAATAGGAGAGAATGGTTCAATAATACAGCAATAGAGATTGCTAACATAACTTGCTTGCCAGACTTTAACATAATCTCATTTCCCACCTATATTTGATGCAAAATCTGCTCATCTCTGTAGTTTTCTCTGAAATGACTGCATGTTTTACAGAAATCATGTAAATCTTGCTCTGTTCAAGTGCTAAATATGAGTGCTTCATTCTAGTAAGATTATTTTATACTGTGCTATTAACGTAACATGCAAGCATCATAATACCACTAGAGATGTACTGAAAGGTTTAGAAATGGTTTCTGTAAAATAGCTATGGCTGCTCAAGTCAATCTGTGCTCTGAACACAATGAGGCCTGAGTGCTGATCTTTAAATTACAATGTTGATACCCAACTTCTTTGATCTCCTCCTACAGAAATACCAGTTTGTAGCAGATTAGAACCTCCGGTAGTTCAAATAATAAATTCAGATAAGCATCCATAAATATGGACATTTACCCAACATTCAAATAGTGGAAACTCAAAAGAGATGTGCATTTTTTCTAGATAAGCTATTTGCTAATTTGTAGAAGTTGGAACATTAACAGAAGCAACTTTTCTCAAAGTAGTTTGCATCTTTGAGGCCCACACAGCAAAACACGGTAGTCGCACTAAAAGTTACTTTTTGGCAAAATTGTAAACTGTAACGCAGAATATAAAAATGTAACAAAAGGGACACAGTTAAGATAGCAATGCCCAAGATTTCTACTGGGTTTTTTTAAATTTATATTTTACTATGTTATTTTTTCCCTTTTCTTTCTTTGCAAAATTCATGCAGGGACTATGTAAATTAATTGAGAGTTAATGCTGCTCAGCCTTTTATAGGACTGGGTATTTAATTTCTTATATTTGTTGGAAAACAAACCCCTCCCCATAAATTCCTTTAAAATGATCAAATAATCAATTGAGCATTTATAAAAACAACCCTACAATTAGAACTAGGTAAAAATAATGCAGCTATTTTTCTTCACAGCAGTTCACAAAATAAAATTACAATTTTGCAGTATGACATATCAAGATTTAAAACCTGTCTTTTTTACATTTTTATAAAATTGCATTTTTAGCTCTGAAACACCGAAAGCTTAAATATGCTGGGTGTTTAAAGCAAAAGTGATCTTTGGTTAAATGAAGTTATAAAGTCTAAAATATACCATGGTTTTTTAATACTGAAAGATAACCATTTTGACTGAAAACGAGTGAAGAAAATTTAGCAGTTTTTTGGTGAAACGAAACAATTTAATGAAAAGTTGAGCTTAATGCTGTGAACATTTCCAACAGACCTCTCTGTAAGATCATACCAGTATGGGTACAACAGGGAAAAACAACGTAGAAGTTGACAAATAAGTACCTTGCTTTCATACAGTTAGTGTTCAGCGATGCTAGAGATAAGATACAAAGGACATATGGCTCCAAATGACCAGCAATCTCTTGTAATACCATGATAAACTGGGAGAGTTAACAAACCCAAGATGTTGTCACCAAAAAAATAGGTTAGCCCTGGGAATGGGTTATATATCATACTCTCATTGACCTTCATTTGCCAATGCCAGCTCCCACTTTTCCAAAAATCCCTTTCTTCATCACTGAATTTCCTTATTCCAGTGAGTTCAGCCTTGGAGGTAGGCAGCACAGTCATTTTCCAAATGGCATCCTATCGTGCATGTAGCTACTGAAAATGTTTGTTTACTACATATGTTGTGTGAATTCCTAGTTTAATTGAAGCTAATAGGATTATTGCCATTGTCTTAACTGGTGCCAGGATCTGTGTCCTGGATTGCCTTGCACTCACATTTTGTTTTACCATTTTAGAATAACACGAAGTATCATCAACTGATAGGTATGAAAAAAGACTAGTAGTGCTGTTTGATGGTATTGATTAAGAAAGGCACTGCTTTTAGCTATATTGTACAACCAGTTTTGAACAGAAGTCCTCACTGAAATCAGTGGGGGAGTACTGTCAAATATGTGATGAGATGATACAACAGCAGTGTCTATAATCCATAAGGACTAGGCACTTTTATAAGATTGTGTAAAACATGACAAATACTCCACCCTCCACAAAAGACTTTACTCGCATGCAAACATTTATTATTTTTTTCTTTTATTAAATATGAATTTGGTTCAAAGGGGCATCTTTTTAACCTCTAGCACCATACAAATTAAGAGTAAAATCATGGTCCTTTTGAAATAAATGGCAAAACTCCCAGAGACTTTAATGTGGCAGAATTTCATCCAAAGTGTGCAATTCCCAATAAAAATGTATCATGTTAGCTGCACCTTGTTCATAAAGAACACTACTTCAGTGTTTAGCCTCTCCCATGTGTGCACGTTCAATACTCTGTTATACTGTGTTAGAATCTTTATGCAGACACTTATTCCCTTGCTAAGTATACATAACTTCTTTTACATTAATTAGAATTAGACTCATGCCTTGAAAGAAGATTAAATACATCTCCCTGAAGTGACTGCAATGAAGCCTGAAGCCATTCATGAGTCACCTGGATTCAGATTTCCTTTACAATACTGAAGCTCAGCCCAAGTTTGTTGAAACTGATCTGGGACTACTTTCAAGTGAACCTGAGCCAATATGATAGAAATAGCTGGGCACTGTAAACTGGGTTTTTGATTAATTTTGCTGGAATTGATAAACTATTAAAGCAACCATCCAACTGAAAACTTGAACCTAGTTTTTTTGTCTTGCTGCTTACAACAGGATATTCAGATATACAGGGGTTTTTTTTAACATTAAACTACAATTTTGCTGAAAACACTTTTCATCATTGCCACTTTCAAAGTGATGCTATCCTATTTAAAATGTGCCTTTGTTTAAACTGTCTTTCTTTCTGACATCCTTGCACAACTGTGTATGTATAGGTTGCTTATTCGGTTTTCGCAGAGCTTCGGTGCCAATGCATTATCTGATAAAGACATTTACATGAAAAAGTGCACACAATGTGAGGTGTGGAACCATGGAACTGAAATGTCCTTTGGTGTGAGGAGGCCAACTCAGATGTGGTGCTTGATCACTTTCCATCTCACTATTCAGACAACAATTTCTATTATAGCCATGTCAAAACCAACTTAACCCAACCCAACCCAGCCAAATATAAGGATTACATCTGGGTCCTTAGAGTCATGCTACAAAAAAGGTGCAACAATAAACAAGTCCATGTGCATTCTCAGTCATAACTATGGGCAGAAGAACCCTTGAGATTCCTCGCTTTGGTATTAAATAACAATAATAAAGGCTTTTAGAAATAAAGCAATACATGGTGGGACTTGAACTGTTAGCAGTCCCAGGTAACTTGTCCATTGAAATAAGTCTCATCCCTAGTCATAAATAAATAATCTCTTTCCTGGCCTCACTTCCATGCCAGGATCAATATCTCTTAACATCTTACTTATTTTATTACTGCTTTTGGTTTTCTGGGGCTGATTGAAAGTTGCTCAGAGGAAATCTTTGGTTTTGCTTAAGTGTCCGTGACATTTAATCATGACTTCCCTTGCAGTTTAATTCCAACCAGTCAATCAGTTAATCCACTTCAATTGATTCTGTGCTCTCTGTTATTGGCTTGCACTCATTGGGCATCCTCTGGTGTCGACTCAGCTGGGTGGCTTGTGTGAAGCTCCTCTCACACCTCTCGCACCTGGTGAAGGCAAGAGAGAAAATTGAGACTGGGGAGCTGCTTCTGGGGGGTGATGGGCTTTGTCTCATCCTGCCTAATCAGAACAGACACTCAAAAGTGGCTTCAGATTTTACCGGCTCAAGAGGTTTAATTGGTGGCTACTTCCAAGGCCTTGATGCCTATGATGGGACAAGGCCTGTCTGATTCAGAACAGAAGAATCTGTCAATAGACAGGGGGAAGGTGATTTCTCCAGAGAGGCCTGTCCTGCTGTTGCTCTGATCACTGTCAGTTCAAATAGATAAAGAACAAAAAGAGCTTTTTAGGAGTGAGCCATCAAAGAAGCAGCTTGTCTGCAGTTTTCTGCTCTGTAACCCCTAGGAGAAATTGATGACAAATAGAATTTCACCCTCTGCTCATTTAAAATCTGGCATTCACCTATTGGAGAAGAAGCTGTAGGGCAGTAATTGCTATGTATTATAACAAGAGAAGGCTTTTTATTTATCTGATATGACGATGCAGTTTGGTTTATGTTAAACAAGCTTGTAGGATTAGTGATTGCTTAATCAATTGCCTGAAAACATTCACAGCATTTGACATATGTGTGGGGTGAGAAGGAACTCATAAAGGTCAGCAATGTGTGCTTCATTGTCTTTTAAGTCTTCACACTACTTGCTCTCTTTCCCTCTCCAGTGGACTACAATCTATAACAAATTAATGAATGAATTAATTATGTTGCAGAGTCTCTGAGGGGATAGGACAGGGGTATCCCTAGTTCAGAAGGAATCATCTGCCCTGTTCTAAAAGACAATCTACTATATCAAATCTTAACTTTTTAAAATGTGTTTTTCTTTTTAATTAGTATTGTGAATACTAGATGCAATTCCATGATGGAATACAATGAGGGATACAGTAGACTTTCTTTGAAAGGCCCTCACGCAAACATCCACCTTTGATTTAATGGTGCTGCGTGATGTTTATCTTCAAAGATTTCAATAAAAGTATCACTATGATGAATTAACTCCCCATCTTCAAAGAAGCAGCGAAGAAAACAATGGTTGCCATTGCCTTCTATCCATCTTTATTTCTTCATAGGAAAAGGTGAATCTCCACAGAATTAGCCGTTTACAAAAATGATAAAATATGTATATGCATACATAATTGGAATGTGTAAAAAACGTATGGTTTAGGAACTCAGTCCTCAAATATTACACATTCATTCATCTAAACTACTGTACCAGCCTAAAATGTCAACATGCCTAAGCTGTGTTTCTTTGATTGTCTTTCTGGGAATATTTTTGCAGCCTGTTCCAGTGTTAAAAACTGCACTGTGATCTTGACAAATGTAAAATGTCAGCTTTAATGTATCAGACCTATCAGCTCAATGAAAATAACTCAGAAATATTGATCACCTAATGATTTTTGGTGTATTCATTAACGTCTATGTGCAGATCATCCTCTCTCCAGAGCTCCTGAAGTGCTGATGACACATTAGTGTATTGCTGATTGTTTATTAGAAAACTGATTAGTTACTGGATTAGTGTGTCAAAATATACTACCTTTCATTGCTTGACAAACTTACAAATTATTATATTCTTTATATATGTATATCTTGAAGGAACTAGAATCAATTTTAGTGCTAGGATTAGCTTGGGTTATGGGAGGCACGACTATCTACTTGAACTTGAAATTTTGTTATTTTATTAATATGTGTATCCTTATAAACAGTGTATATGTACAGTATACTACAAATATACATATGTATAAATACACATAAATGTACATATGAGTTTACCTATATAATGTATATACAACAGATATAAGTTAAGTTTTAGGGTTTTTTTTAAAACATATGTGCCTGCCATTAGAATCCTAAATCCATGTTTGGGCATCTGAGATTTTTCAGACGTGCCAAACAGGTAGAAATCTCACAGATGTCACTGGTAGCTGTGGGTACTTGCCACTTCTGAAAATTATGGCATGTATTTAGGTGCCTAAATGTGCATATAGTAGCTAAATTCAGGGCACCCACTTTTGAAAATCTCAACTGTAACATAGAATACCAAAATACTTCCTGTCTTGGGTATTATATGACACGTGCACACATCCATCCATCATACAGTGTAGTTCATAAACAGGAGAGCAGTTCATCAAATAAAAAGGAATCTGAAGAATTATATAAAATAGAGGGAAAGGAAATCACTTCAATATCAGATTATTTAGTGAAGCATCTCTTTTTAAAAATGTTAGGCAAAGATTCAATACAGTGCTAGTATTCCATTATAGGATAGGGAGATGTCTACACATCTCCAGAGGTCAATCCTATTCCTATAAGGGGTTAAAGGCAGGGCGCTTACATGTGCACAGCAGATAATGGACTTATTCCTGCACAAAGAGCTGGGTAACTCAGAGTTAGTTTCAAGCTACACTTTGGTTATCCACTAGTTGAAATAGAATTCTTCCTGTAGGTGTCTACAAATTAGTTGCTGCAATCCCTGACTTCTAGGTATCTGGCCCCAGAATAATATCCAGAACTCAGAGCTCCCTATGCAGTGCCTGGGAAGCATTGGTTCAGAACAGTGGTCCAAAACCCCCCACACGCTGTGCCAAGAGTTAATCATTAGGAAAACACTGAGCATGGGATGTGTCTGCCCTCTCTGAGATTAGGTCTCTGACTTGGTGTGACAGAAAGATTCTATTTTCCTCCTGGGATACAAATCCCAAAGTCCTCTCATGTTGGTGGGTTCCTACAACTGTTCTGTGGCTTGCTCTGTTCCTTTTGTATTCTGGCATGACCACCTCTTCTAATCTTAAAAGGAAAGCAGCTGCAACTGCCCAAGTCTGTTGGTGAATGTCATGCACATCCAGGCTACTCCTATCAGATCAGACCTTCAGGGGAATTAGGGACCACCTAGTTTCTAGATACCAAAGTGATTTAGGTGGGAGCTAGGTCAAGTCAGGCCAGTTCTGGGCATACAGATCACTGCTACTATTTTGTACTTAAATGGTTTAAGTTCCTCTACGGGCTCTTGTACACGTGATGGTAGGGCCATGTACATGTGACAAAAAGTGATGGGAAATCGTCATTTGTCTATCATAATAGCATTACTGTGTATACATGCACGGGTTTTTTCACATTTAAATTTTTTGAGCATGGCAACTTAGACCACCTCAGATATATTTTAGTTTGAGCAGAGAAGATAGTGGAGATGGTGCACAGGGTGCTGGAAGCCTGGGTGGATGCGCAGAAATTTGGCCTTGGTGGGCTTCCAGTGTCCTGTGCACTGTCCCAGCCACCTTCTCTGGCCACCAGCACACCCACCCACCCTCCTGCTGTCTTCCTGCACTGCCCCAGGGGCAAGCCAGCCCATTTCTGGGTGGTCCCAGGCAGTTGGAAAGTGGTGGGGACAGTGCACAGGGCACTGGAAACTCACCGAGCCCAAGCTTCCCTGAGCATGCCTAGGCTTCCAGTGCCCCGTGCACTGTTGGATCAGACTGGGTGCTGCCTGCAAGCTGAGGCAGCACCTGCCCAGCTACCACCCACCCAGGCAACCCCAGGGGCCACCACTGCCATGGAGGAAAGCACCAGGCCCCCCATACCTCAGGGGCTGACTGATCCAGTGGCAGCTTGCGTGGGCAGGCTCTGCCAGGAAAAAAAAAAAAAGTGGTGAAGCCAATCCTTTGTTTTTTCCCCGCTCGCAGAGCCTGCTCAACTCTCCTGCAGCCAGGGGGGCCCTGGCCCTTTCCTCCACATGGGTGGCTGCACCTGGGCTGGGGCAACCCAGGTGTGCTGCTAGTGGGCAGGTGCAACCCAGGGGGGTGCTGCCACTGCAGAGGGAAGGACTGAGGTTCCCTGCAATTCAGGGCCCATCAGCAGCATGCCTGCTGGCTACATGAGAGGCAGGCAGGCTCCATAAGGGAAAAAAAAAAAAGAATCAGGCTCCTTACCACTTTCTGCTCCCCCCTGCCCAACACGGAGCCTGCCCATGGCAGTGGGTGGGTGGAGAATGAGTTGATGGCGGGCTGTTACTATTCTGTCACAGTGATGGTAGCCCCTAAATTGAAATGGTGGGTTTTTATTTTGTAGGTTTTTAATTGTGATGCACCATTTCAAATTAGGGGAACTAACCCCCCCTATGTGTACAAGCACCCTATGCACCTTGGGCTAGGGACAGAAGTTATATGTAAACCTGTAAAAGTGATTGGAAACCAATTCAAATTGGTAATAGAACAGAAGTCCAGTGCACATAAACCACTTTCAAAATGGCCCAAACCAATTTAAGATAAACTTGGATGGATGTAGTATCAAACTTAACTGATTTAGGTTAAATCAGTTTATTGAACTGCTGTCCCTGATCCCCTTCATAGTCAAATGAATGCACAGTCTCCCAGCATCTCAGCATGCTTTGCACCTCCCCCACAAACCCTCCTTCACAGGGTGGGTGGGCTGGCCTTTGCCCAAGCTATCTGCTCCAGTTGAATATCTGTTCATTTGCTTATCAATTCAATCTGTGCATTTTAGACTAATCTGTGACGATTTAATCGATTCAGCCTCAGTCTTTCTGACTGTCTGTGTTTAGCCCTAAAGTCTACCTAATATTATTGTAGAATGGGAGAAAATAGTTCAGCTCAGCAGTGAACCCTCTAAGATAGATATCTAGGACAGGGTTTGGCAATCTTTTGCCACTGTGGGTTACAAATCTCCACACATGCCTTTGAACACCCTCCCTAGCCCACAACCCCATTCCATCCCTGAGACCTCAAGCTGCCTGTGCTTAGCCTCATGGCAGATACCAGGCCCCTCTGCAATGTGGGTATGCGCAGGCATGGGAGAACAGTAGGAAAGGCTGCAAAGGAGGGTGCTGTGGAGAAGGCAGATGGCTTGATGCAGCTCCACGCTGCCCAGTCCCCCATGCCACCTTGGGATAGGTTTGACCTTCCCAGATTAGCTCCAACATCTTTGTGGGCCAGATTTGGCCCAGGGGCTATAGACTGCCAATCCCTGATTTAGTATACAACAAAACTTGATTTTTCTATTAGATTTCAGGTCAGATATTCAGATAAGCTTCAACCTAAACTTTATTTTTGAAGGTTTTTTGTGTTATTGCACAGCTGTGGCTATACATAGTAGTAGTTATGCTTCATACTACCTTTCATGAGGATACAATCAAGTACAGTCAGCATTCAAGGTAACCACTAGAATTTACTCAGGTGCAATTCAGGTTTCTTTCATTAATAATAAGGGCTGCATACTGCTAAGGTCTACTCTGAGGGATTTAATTCGTACCTAGGCTCAATGTTTCAGCTCTGCAAAGAATCAGTTTAAGACTGCATAAAACTATGCCCAGAAACTTAAAGACCATCACCAAAAATCAGATCCTTGTTATTTTCATAAACTGAATGCATAGGCACTTTGGTTGAAATTAAAAAGGTATGATCCTATTGTATTCAATGCAGCCCTATGTTAAGGCCCGTAGCAAGTTCTTTTTATATTTCCACAATAAGCCTTTCTCTTTTACTACTCTTATTAATAAAGGGGAAAGCATGTTCTTTTGTTTTTCTTGTTTCTCTGACTGGTTGTTTCAGATTCTCAAGTACCATTACAATTTTTTTTTCCAGGAATTATTTTTTTGGCTAAGTGGTACTTAATGTTGGCGTTCTGCTAGTTGACTGCTCAGTACTGACATAATGCTGTAAGTATTAGTAGTGCTAATAACTTGGTCTAGACGAATTTTTTACAGTAAATAGTTTGTTTTGTCAAGAAAACAGCTTTGTGTTGACTGAAAGTATTAAGTCATTTCTATCAAATTCAGGCAATTGTTTTGACCAAAATACTGGGAAAAATATTAAAAAGTAAAAATATTTCATTTTGATATTTTAATGAAACATTTTGAGTTTCCATGATATGTGCCATGTGTAGCTAAATTTATTTTTAGAAAGTAAAAAAGCACCCTGAAAACAAACAGAATGTTATGCCTTTCCAAATAAAATATTTTATCCAACATAAATGACTTTTTTGTTTCAGTTTTCCATTTCAGCAAGAAAAACTGAAAATTTTCCTTTTCAAATCAACCCAAGCTGAAAGTATTTATTTCAGATGTTTTGGTTGGCTCAATCACTTGTACTCAATTATTTGTACATCCGTAGGTGTGACAGCAGCAGCATTGTGCTTCTTTGACCCAGCTTTTGTTATCACTGAACTGAAAGAGATGGAGGGGCTGGCTAATAATTTTGATTTGGCCTACTTTTGAGAGCTATCCTTATTTAAGAGCTTTGTTCCAGACTGGGAGCCATAGTGGAGACTTCAGTGAGATAAGAATGCACAAAACATTGCAATGGTTAGGTTGAAATGATTGCTTGTGATGACATGAAAAGAAATCCCTTCTAACTGGACCTGCTGCCCAGATGATGTAGCTAAGGCTTTGACTACAGATAACCTCACTTAGCATTTTTATCTACAGGGAAATGCAAATAGAAAAGTCTGCTACCATAGACAGCAAAGTTAGCTAGACTTTGCAGAAAGAGAGCCTTCTCCCACATAGCACTCTCTGTCCAATCAAAGACCCCTTTTAATAACAATATACCATATTTTAAAATTCCTTCACAATTTTTGTCCCTTTCAAAACTGTCTTTTTCAAAGTGCCTTGTGCACAAATGTCCCTGCCAAAAATTTGGATGATACTATCTGTCTACGAATTCATATGTACAATCATGATTGCATAAATATTAGGTCAGATTTTTGCACAGGTATTAGTTAATAGCATAACTGGCCTTTTGTGTGGGCAATTAACTAGTTTTTATACATAATCTATGATCCATGCACTTCCAGCATATTTTCAGCTCTGAATTTGTACTTTGCATTTGTTGAAACAATGTGGTTAGTTGTTAATTAAAAAAATATTGTAATTCAGTACTAAAAATGAAATACTGAGGTAACTGCAGCTTTCCAAATACAGTTATCTTGTTTGTTAATGATAACAGTACTCATGATTGCGTGTCCAGCAGGAATATATAAAACTATTTTCTGCAGCAGGAATATATAAAACTCTTTTCTGTGTTGCCATGATTGCTTGTTCTTTAGTGGTAAGGAGAGTTTATACCAATGGACTTTTTAGGTTTGCACATTTTGAGTAAGCATACCCTCAAATCCCATATGTAAATATATATATTTAAAAGTAAATTGTGCAGTAAAACCACAAAAAATATTAATTGCACCATTGCTTGTTCCTTTTTTTGTCTGTTGGGCTTTTTTTTTTAACTTGAGAAGCATCAGTTCCTCACTTTCTTTTTTTGTGGAGGAACTCTGGAGGGTATACATAGAAATGATACCTAAAGATCAGCTGCAGCTCTCTTTCCAGTAAAGGTAAGGAAAGAGACCTGATGTATCCCTTTGCCCAGTGCAAGCTACCCAATCTTGTGGAAAAGCTTGTAGGGTCAAGGCATAAGCATATGCATTCTCTCTTCTGACATCTGGGGACTGGGAGAATTGCAGTTCCATGTCACATCCCTACCCAGGTTACTCTAAAATTTTGAAGTCCTTCAGCCCCCAAAAAAGATAAATTAGGACTGATGTTTCATTGCTTCTGAAAAAAAGGAAAAAAAGATTAAAAGAAAAAAAAAGCCCTTCCTAAAAAAAAGACATCCACAGCTGTTCTTATACAGCATAAAAACGTGCAAGTTGAGCACACATTTATATTAGTTTGTTTATCTGCAGTTCACCTTTAAGAAAAAGCAAAAAAGTTTACTGTAAAGTACATAAATATCTTAACAATAAGGGAAAGAATTGAACATTATAAAATGTACAGCATTTAACTAAATCCTTTTGTTCGAGGATGAGACTGCTGCGGTCACAAAGAACATTCAGGAGCAGGGGAAAAAAAACACAAACCAAAGGGGAGAAAATAATAACTGTAAATGGGGCAAAATAGTAGCTGTATTGGAAACATGACAAAAACAGGAAGTTAAGAAAAAAATTAAGTGGAGTCAACAGGGTTACACATAAGTAACACCTTAACATTAAAAGAAATCTATTTTCCATTTTGACCCAGAAACCTCTTCCATTAACTACTGAAATCTATTTACACAGCAACTAGATAAAATCAATCTAATTGCCCACACTATTTTTGGCTCCCTTTCAGTGTTTGGCTCTCTGGGTGTCATGGCTGAGACTCTGGGCTGCCACAATTTGCTACCCACACAGTTGCCTAATTGTGATTCCAGGTCTGCAAAATCTACTGTGCAGGACTTGGATTGTGGCGCACTCCTCCTGCCCCCAACACACACATGTACGGAGGCCATGCTTTTCTCCAACCATATATGGAGGTGAGGCAACTCTAATGGTATCTCAACTGAGCTTGTTATGAGGAGATCTGACAGGCTTAGTGGCAGAAGCTCTCTTACATTAACCAGGCATAAAATACAGGAAAAGACAAATCATGTTGAATGAGCACACACAGTCCTTGAGTGAACTGAGAAAGGCACACATCCCCTTCAACTCCTTATTCTCCTTCCATTCATGGCAGAAGACAAGGTATTTTACAGAAAATAATGATATTTTGCAGAAAATTATTTTTTCCACAGGGTTGTATTGTTTGTTCTAAGCTAAGAATTGTATGAATCTGTGCCTGTTAGATGGGCACACTTTATGCTATCAGAGCTTTTTCAATTAAGTAGGCAACATAGCAGAGCCATTTACCTTAAGCAAAATCTACATTTATGATCTGTGTCATCGTCTCTCATACTGAAAAAGTGTCTGAGGCTTTGAGAGGCATATATTTTCATTTTAAATGAAGAAGTAAGTTGGGGCGAAAGCTATTTTTGTGACCATTTTTATACAATCTTAAAAGTATACAAGTCTGCAAAATGTGTTAAATTCTTTCCTTTCCTTGAACTTATTCAAGGTCTTCCATGCAATACAGATAAACAAGGTCTCACCAAATATATTTACAATTAAACCTGCATTAAGAATCACCTGCAACAGGCAATCCCCTTGCCCAGAGTGCACCTGACAGTAAAGATGCAACATTTGAACTTCCAACCTGACCAAGCTTGGGGTATTCTGACTCCAAGTCATGGCATGGCCCACTACAGAGAGTGGGGCCCTCAAAAAGTCTGGAGCAAAATTTGATTCAAAATTCCCTAAAATGTTTTGAGTTCATATTGCTTGGATCAAAAATTTCACGCAGACCTTTATCCACTGTGGTGGTCTCTATGAATGTTTTCAGCACAGTCTTAGTTTGGATAAAAGTTGAAAACAACCTTGACTAGGCAACTGGTTTTTTCCAGTCACCTGAATGGCTCTTACATTTGCAGTTGTTCTTTATGAACTTACTAGAGTCATGCCACAGGATACAACCAATGTTTTTGTCTGTGCAATGGCTTAGAGTCTGAAAAATATATTTTTTTCCTTTGCACATGGTTAACCAGTTCCAAATTAACTGGAGATTCCAGCTACTTCGATGTATTGACAAGACAATGACATTTCATTTAAACAAACTAGTCCTGATTGGATGACAGGAAATTGCTTTGGGCCATACATATATTAGATTTTTGCCTGATTTGTCACACTGTTACTGAATCTGTGTGCAGTCTTGGCCCTGATTTTCAAAAGACCCTCTGGTGATGGTACGGAGTGGCTGGTGCTGGTAAGTAGCAGCTAGGCCTTTCTCCCTCTATTCACTGTTGATAAACATTGATGGCTTCAGGTACTTACTTGAAAGGCTTCTCTCCTGTGTGCGTCCGGATGTGATTGTTGAGTGTTGTAGCACCAGCAAAGGCCCGGCCACAGTAACCACATTTGAAAGGTCTGTCGCTGGAATGAGTGACCACGTGGTTCCTTAGTTCTGAAGGCTGGGAGAAGGATTGGGAGCAATGACCACATTGATAGGGTCTGCAAAAAAAACAAACAGAAGCAGCATGTGATCACCATTTCCTGTACCAACAAATGACAAACAACTTGATTGGTGAAAATTAATCTTTTCACACTGATTTTCAAAGAGGAAAGTAAATGCAACTCCCTGGAACTAGTGTGGAAGACAAACACTCAAACCCTGGAACTCTGCAAATTTAGAGATCAGAATTCATGTGCAGAAACTAGGTTTTGAGTAGCCACACAGCCTAGTTTGTTCCTTATTTTCCCCAGCTAAGGGGCAACAATACATTCTCTATGGAATGAAAAAAATCTTGCTGCTTGAGATTTAGATTTTAGAGACCTGTTTTAACAGGTTTGAGAAGTCCTATTTCTTCCCTACACGTTACCTGTAATTATCGAAGGGGAGCCCAGTCTAATTTCTGAAACTATTTAGAAGCAAAGTGTTGGTAATCCATTACATTCTCCATCTTTTTTAAAGACTAATGTTTTCAATATATTTGGAAAAATAACATGAAACTTTTACTATCACTTTTCAATATTCTTACAGCTATTCAAAATATTTTAATACAATTGATAGATTTCTCCCTCCCAGCCTGGCAATTCCTTTCATGTGATTCTGAAATGAAACCATAATTCTGTTTCTGTGATATCACAGTTTATTGCCAAAACAATATCGTAAAGTTCTAACTTCATATGTATAACACTAGCACTGCACAATTAAGCAGAAAAAAAAGTATGGGAGACAGAAGGACAAGATCAGGCTATGAATGGAGAAGAGAGAGAATAACTAACAAATAAAAGTAGTACAGCATGTGTATTAGAAATATATATAAAGATATATATATATATAGATATAGATATGTCTTTATGTATATGTATAAAGACCTTAAGAAAAGTGCATTGCATTCAAAATCTTGTCTAAATCTATGCCAGCCACGGAGTTGGTTCAGTGAAAGAGATCACCCACCAAAATCCTTGCTTCTTGTATATAAAGAAAATCAATTTCTGTTTTGGTAAAATACTTTTACTTCCCCTCACCCACCATATTTAGATCTCCAAAATGGTTTGGTAAATACTACAATGCTTTGAATATTTTTTCTTCTTCCATTGTATTTAACATAACTCAGTGGCAGACTCCTGTTACATATATCATTTTTTTAAAGAAAATTAAGAGTTTGTCTTGAAGGATATTAATGATTTTTACACTGTGCAGCAACTTCTTAACTGTGCAGCACAAATCTTAATGTCTGCATTTTTAGAGCCATTGGCCAACACAGACTTAATTGCTCTCTCTCTAACAAATGTGTGTGCTTAAATGGCTAGAAACCAAAACTGGAGGGAAGGAGACAATGGTGACCAAGCATGTACAACAATTCAATTAAGTGCAAAATAAAGTGAACCGTCTCATTTGTCAAGTGAACTGCTTAATTGTGGCTACTTGCATCACCGATCACAAATACCATTATTTTACAGTGCTTCAGAGCACTGAACACTGATTGTAGAATTTTTTAGCTTGATTAATAGCTTGGGATTGGTCAATAACTCAATACTACATAATTTTAATTACTTACATTTGAAAATTTATCTAACAGATTTGAAACAAGTTTGAAAGAAATATATAAAAGTTGTAGAAAGATTACCTGACCTGGATGATTATGCCACATTGTTGCCCTATTCCCTTTAAAAATTATATGCATGCATACGAAATAACGTACTTCAAATAAGCACTGATAACTATTGTATATCTATAACCATTACTGGCAGACAAAAGCAATATCTTTTTCAGTTTTATTATTTCTTCACTGTATTGTTAACTTACAAAGAAATTATTTATCAAACTGACATGGAAAATTCAGGCACTAGTAAAACAAATGTGATTTGTGAAGGCTGACTTTTAAAAAATTGTTTTTCTGATTAAACACTTTTAAGCAAAAAGAATATATTAAGATAGTCTGTATCCATGAACAATTGATTTTTTTTAATAGTGAAAGGGACCATTAACATTTATTAGCCTCTGGTTATCTATTTTTAACAGCTACCACAATAAACAATAAGACACTAAATAAAACCAATTAATCTTTTATTTTTTTAACAGTCAATATGATTAATTTCATACTGTGAGAAGTCACATCATTCTTTCTATGTAAACAGTCACAACAGTAAGCTAGTTACAAGTGAACATTAAGATGCCAAATAAAATGTTGCTAGCACCTACATTGGTTCAAGTCAGATTTATTGACTACAATAACAATTTACATTTCATATTATTAAGAATGCATTGCATTGTATAAAATACAAGTGATCAACTTAGTCAAAAATTGGCTATTTTTATTTCATTTAAATATACATTTTGTTTCTGTTCACCCAATTCAGATAGGAATAGCTATATTTCTCCAAGTAGAGTGATCCTTTTTGTTTACATTTATATAAATTATGCAGAGGTCCAATTTGATTTATCCTAAAGTGAGTAGAATAAGTAATCTAGTAACAGTTACATGATATCAAATATAAATAAAGTACATTTTAAAAGGAAAACAGACTTAACCATGCAAACCTGTGTAATTTGTAATTTCCCATCTCCTTCCTTTTCACTTCAGGCCATCCCCAATATGCAGAACTATGTAAGCTTCTTTGTTGTTATGATACTATTTAATTATTTTTCCAAAAAAGGAGATTAAAAGTTATTTTGCTTTGTATTAACTATTTTACCATATTTTTTTCCTTAGCAGAAAAAAATCAATATCATATTATTAAAAATGAAAACAGTGCAGAAGGCTAGGAAGTAAGAGATGATTGGTTTGGGCAGTATGCACCTTTGGTACAGAGTTGTCTTTGACGTAGAAATTTATTTCTCTGCCATGATTTGCTCTACACCATGAGACTGTATTAAGATGGTGTCCCCTTATTTTCAGTGTCACAAAGAGATAGGACCCATGACATTAAAACAAAAATGGACCTTACAGACTGACTTTTGAAAAAGCACCTAAGTTGAATCTGCAGCCTGACCCCACTTCAGTAAAGTACTTCCATATACGAATACCTTTAAAGATATTGTAGTCCTATTGGCCTTAATGAAGTTATTTATGAGTTTAAAGTAATCCCTATGTTTAGTTTGGTGTAGATGAATGTGGATGCTCTAAATAAATGTGTGGACCAATTTGAATTCCTGAGTCCAAAGACTTTTATGAGAGTAGGCACAGGACACAAATGAATATTTTGCACAAATAAATATATACCTGCATTCACATAAACTACTGTTTGCATGTTCTTTGGGTGACATATATGCATGTGGTTGAAAACACTGTTTTAGACATCTTTGAAGACAAGGATTTTCTTTACAAATTTATCTTAGAATGTGCTTCCTATCTCTATGCCCAAAGTAATATTTCACAGCTGTATGTTGTCACATCTTTTGGGAAGGACCTCATAGTTTTTTACAAACATTGATAAAACATGACAAAGACCTGTCTGAGATAGCTATTCAGTCCCATTTTAAAGACAGTTAAAATTAAGCCCAGAAAATGTGATGAGCACAGTGACATGCTGGCTATCATAAAAAGTCTTGTCTTCTAGTGCTCTTCATTAAGTGTTAGACCATGTGCCTTTCTAGCCTTTCATCTTCTCATTGTAACTTTAGACACATGACATGTACCAATCTCACTGTACCCAGGCAGTATAAATCCCTTCACATTATAATCCCTCAACATTAACTTCTATGAATGGACTCTACGATGACAGATTATTAATATGTGGAGTTGCTCAGTTTTTTTTCCTATTAGGTAGTAGTTCAGCAATTTTCAGCTGTTCCCCAGTAGGAACTCTCATACTTTCTGCCTGGAAACTGAATCCTTTTCAGTTTACTGTGACAAGTTTGCCACCTACTTTGCAGACAAAATCACCCATATCCAGCACAGCTTAGACATCACCACTTTTGCTGCAGAGTCAGTTTGGGATTGAGGAAGCTTTGTTTATATGGATCATTTAAAATTGTTATGACCCACTTTTGTGGAGGATGTGCTTGGAGGGATGAGGGCAACCAGCTGTGAACTGAACCCGTGCCAGTCCTCACTTGTAAAAGCCATCTGGGGGACACTGCTGGCAGGAGTTGTCAATACCTCCCTTTGGGAGGACAGCGTCCTGAACAAACACTATTAAATCTGTGTTTGTCCAGCCCCTCCTCAAGAAGCATCACTGGATGCTGTCTCCCAATCTAGTTATTGCCCCACCTCCAACCTCCCTTTTTCTGGTAAAGGTCACTGAATGAGTAGTCACCTGATAACTCTAGGCACATCTGGATGCCACTGGTCTCTTGTCAGTCTGGCTTTCATCTTGGATATGTTACAGAGACTGCACTCATGGCCTTGGTTCATGATCTTCATCTAGAGATCAACAGGGGAAACTGTGCCCTGCTGATCTTACCTGATTTCACTGTGGCCTTTGACACAAGTGGCCTTTGACGCAAGTGGCCATGAGGTGCAGAAAAAACGTTTACATGACCTGCTGGGTATTCATGGAACAGCTGTAAACTGATGCCACTCTTTCCTAGCAGGAAGGTCCCAGGGGGTGGTGATGGGCTAGTGATCATCATCTCCTCAGGACCTTTTCTTTGGGGTCCCTCAAGGCTCCATCTTCCCACCCCTAGCATTCAATGTATGCATGGGGATGCTGGACAAGACTGTGTGGAGACTTGGAATAAAGTGCCATCATTATGTTGATGATACCCAGCTCTACTTCTCCTTCTCTTCTGAACCTGGCCCTACAGTCTCAGTCCTTTCCTGGTAGTTGGGGATTGGATGTGGGTGAAACAACTGAAATTGAATCCAGACAAACAGAGGTGATGGTGGTGGGCAGGCCACATGACCTGGGGAGGACTGAGACACCTATAACTGATAGGTTTCTGCCTCCCTTTGTCACTCAGGTTCATAGCTGTGGGGTGCTCCTGGATCCTCTGCTGCGACCTGGATCTTCAGGTGGCAGCAGTGGCTAGGAGTGCCTTTCTCTAACTCTGAGAAGCTGTGACCATTTCTTTCAGATTCTAATCAGGACACCCTCATCCACACCTTCATAGCCTCAAGGCAAAAAACCACATGGAGGCTGCAGCTAGTGCAGGATGGGTGGGTTGCCATAAGAATGTATCTCCAGCATGTCTAAGCACAATTCCAGGTGCTAGTTTTGACCTATAAAGTCCTAAATGGCCAGAAATCCACATCTCTAAGGGACCATCTTTTTTCCTATGTCCCATCACAATCGCTAAGGTTAGCTGAGAGCAATCTCCTGCAAGTAGTATCTATACACCAAATATGCTTAATGAAAATGTATGAGATCGTTCTCTGCAATCGCTCTTCAGCTCTGGAACTCCCTCCCTCTTGAAGCCCATCAGAACCCAAGCCTTGACATCCTTCAAAAATGCTGCAAGACCTTTCTGTTTGAGCATGTATTTAAAAACCAAAACTAGGCCAAGATGTTGTTTAATGGGTCTCTATGTCATTTTGTTTTATTCTATTTTGTATAATTTATTCTAGTTGCCTGTTTACATTTCTGTTTCTCTTGCTGTAGGTCACCCTGAGTCTTTGTTGGGAAGGGCAGCATATAAATTGCATAAATAAATAAATAATCAGCTCAAACATTTAAAGCCAGATCCTATTCTACATATTTGGTGTCTAAGCAGACTTAAACTACTAAGCATGATTATATTCCACCATGTTCAAGTCCCTGAAAGTCCACTGATACATCTATTATTGCAAAACACTATCCTCTTACCATTAAAATGAGTCAGAAAAAATGGTAAGGAGAAGAAGGACACACTTACCTTTTTGCATTAATCATTTTTCAAGAACTCAGGCAGGGTGGAACAGGATCACGCTTAGGCATGTAAGTCTATTCACTTGTCTAACAAGTGGAATAGAATCTTAAAGTGTAATTGTAAAATGGGTACTTTTAACAATTTTGTTAAGGAAGGGTAGATATTGTAGGGTTTAACAAATGTCTCAAACTGCATTTCCCTAAAATCACAAAAACGGTCAAGAATTTAGTATTGCCCTGTAATTTAAATCCATCACTTGAATATGTACATTTTGTTTAAAAAATTGGTATTTTCCTTTACCCTTTCTTGTAAAGCCCATTTTTTGGGATATGACACTGGAATAAGCATTTTATTCTTCATTTTATCACTGGAATAAAGTCAAATAAAACGTATACACTTGAAATAATTATTTTTCAGTTTTCCTTTAGTACAATGTATTTGTCTTGTACCTATCCCAATGGCACTGAATCATGCTTTCTAATTCCCAGAACAACCAAGCTGCTTGGCAAATCTAGCCAATATGAACATTTCCCACTTTTCACATTATCATCAACATAAATTGGAGAATGTACTTGAATGTTGAATTACATGATCAGAGACGGCCTTTTATGGACCTCTTCAGACTTTCTGTCTTCAGGAATTTTTTTGAAACTCAAGTGCAATCTTCTGTGACCCAGTTGCCTGTAATGATGACTTGCTTAATACCATGAAACAGTGTCAGATCAGTCTCTTGCTGCAACTATTTCCTCTGCTAGAGAAATACTAGCCAAAAGGACGATGACTGACACACAGACACAGGTTAACCTATGATTTGGTTTCGAGGTTTTATGAAAAGATGATTCTTAAGACACTGATCCAGAATTCATTTGCATATGCATATTACCTGATTCAATGAAAGCAGGGCATGTGTGAGGCTGGCACCATCCATCTCCAGGGAAGAGACATTCCAAAGTGTTCTTTCACTTGTACACACTAGACAGTATGTTGGAACTGTACTGTAGATATGGAAAAGTGGCTCACTACCCTCCTCGGAACAGGGAAGCTATGGCATTTGAATGTAACCTATTCAATGTTTTGTACAGCTAATGGGAGAAGCAAAAATATAACTCAAAAGGAATGGGTCTAAAATACACTGCAACCAATGTTTCTAGAGCTCCAAAATCATTGTCATAAGAAGGCAAAAACCTGTTAATTTAATCTCAGCCCACGAGGAGGATGAGCAAGCCAGTTTCAAACCTTGGCTATTTTAGTTAAAAAATTGAAAAAAAAACATGAACTCTACCCAATTAGGAATCTGAAGTCATTAACCATGAGCACATTTAAAGGGGTAAATGTGTGTGAATTCTCCTCCTAACAGAGTGGAATTAAAAGGCCATTATTCTGCAGAGAAAAGTGATCTTAAAGACACTGCGTAGACTGCATTTTTAAGCAGTCTCACTGTTTCTAAACTGATGGGTGAGCTACATTTATTAACCCTGGGCCTGATTCTAAAACATTTACTCACATTGAGCAGTACTTAATGACATGAGTGGAACCTTTGAAATTAATAGAAGCTACAAGCATAGGCAACTGGTAGGAAGGATACAGGAGGGCAAGTGCCCCCCCCCCCCGCCCCCTGACAGGGCTGTCCCCTGCCGCTGACCCCGGCAGCGGCTTCTGTGGGTGCTTGCTAGCCCTGTCCCTACTGCCAATGCCACTGGCAGCTGCTGCGGGTGCTTGCCAGCCCCATACCTGCCACCGCCACTGGCAGCTTCTGCAGATATTCACCAGCCTCGTCCATGCCACCGCCACAGGCTTCTGCAGGTACCCCCCCCAGACTCAGGAGCCCTGTCGCCCATGGCTACAAGAATGAGTAAGTAATATCGCTTAGTGGGTGCATCTACACATGCATTAACATGTTTTAATGTGCATTAAATCTAGTACCTCCATTGTGGGGTAGTATGACATTTGCACACTAGCTTGTCTTAATGCACATTAACTAAAGAGCATGGAGTGCCTTTACACGGGTGCAGAGGCTGCTGTGATGTGCTGGAATTCCAGCGTACCAGAACAGTCTTGATTAGTGAAGTCTGCTGGAGCTTGTCAATTACGGCACTCCAGCAGCCTCCTGCATCTCGTGTATCAGCATCCGTGCCCTTAAAAATGGTGGCAGGGGGCATTTGAACTAAAGCTCACTCAATGAGCTTTAGTTCAAGTGCCTCCGTCACCATTTTTAAGGGCGGGGACACCAATACATGAGACACAGTGGCACTTTAATTAGAGTGGCTCTCGGAGCCACTCTAATTAACGTACCGCCCCACTCCCATCCCAGAGCCCACGTAAAAGTGCCCATGGTTTTTAAGTGATACTTAATGTGCATTAGCTTATTTTAATGTGCATTAACTAAATAGCATGGCTTTTTTAGTGACACTTTAATGCACATTAAAATAGACTAATGCACATTAAGGTGCACGTGTAGACACACCCAGTGAGTATTACTGAGGAACATCAGCTACTTGGTGTCAGTGATGACTACAGACTTGAGTCCTCTATGAATTTTTGGAATATCCTTTTGCAAAGTGGATAGATAATATAAGTGTTATTAAATGTTTGAAGCAGCAGTGAAGCAGTATCACTTTCCATGATTCTTGTTTCTATTTACTACAAGTTTCCAAACCTATCTGAAACAGATTATGCAGGCATAACTGTTAAATTCATCTTGACACTTACTTTAAATGTGCAAAGTTTCACAGTCACTTTATAAACAAATCCTGTACATAGTGTTTATTTTTGTTTGCTGTTATAGGTTTTTTTCTAAATTAATTAATTCTAAATTAATTCTGGGGACAGTAGCAAGAGTCAAAGACATAAATCCTGCAAAGAAAAAGATATTGGAAGAAAAATACAAAATGGGGTGAGCCATGATACCTGGAGAAACGCATCTATTAAACTGTCAACTTTAACCTTAAAAAATAACTAGACATTCATTGTTGAAAAGTAGCAGTAAAACAAAGAGTACATTAATATCTTTCATGGAACAAGGAGCAGGAGGGCCTGATAACATCCACAGTCTACCCACCAAGGACACACTTGCACCTCCAATCATCAACTTAAATACATGACAGTCAACAAGAATAAATATAACATGGATGTACACACTATGTATGAAAGTGTGCCGCAAGCAACATCTAGGAAGTACAGGCATCCACTCTCCATTGACACCATTATACTAAGACATGATTATCCAAGAAAGAAAGAAGAAAGATGCAAATAAAAATTGGTCATTATAAGATCTGCTGCTGATTTAAAAATTAAATTAAAGAGTATTTGTCTGAAAATGATTCACTGTGATTGAAGGCTTTTGCTTACCCCTTTCTGGAGTCCCCCATATGGGTTTGTTGGGAATTTCTGCAGCAGAAAAACAGAAGAGAAAAGGGATTTCTGACTCCTGGTTCAAAAAATAGTGGATCAAACGTCCTCTATCTGGGCAAAAGCTTAAGAAAAGCCCCAAAGGCTTGAATGGTCCCTATACCAAATCTGACTTTAGCTCTTCCTCACTCATCAGTTGCCTCCAAGAGAAATCCTACATTATTTAACAAACAGAAAAAGCCACAGAGGGAATGATTGGGGATGTAAATGAAAGGAGATTTCAATAAAATTGTAATTAATCTCAAACTGAAAAAGATCAACACGTGAGTTTAAGAATTCCCCACATTTAGGGGTCACTACTTTCTAATATTACTTATTTATTCAAAATTCTACCTGTCAAATGATATCCTATTCTGAAGGTCAACTAAAACATATTTGCTTGCTTGTCCTTCATCTCTCTTATCTTTCCCGAACTCTTGCTTAGATTTCTTCTGAGATAGTGTGGTTTTAAAGTAATTTCCTTCTTTGCATTTCTCAAATCCCAACTGGTTTGTGTTTTTTAAATCTCATGCTATGTAAGGAGGCCATGGCTTGATATAGGGAACTTTTCTTGATTTGGTAATCAAACTGCTGAAAACAAATACAAATCCAAAATAGAGATTCCCAAGTCATTTCCTAGAGGAGGCAGCCCCAGTTACTTCAATCACATCAAAGACATCATGGCAGGTATGTTCACAAATTGCTGACAGTAAATGGGGAGCTGTTTATTGGTGCGAGTGGTAATGCAGCTAGGGGAGAGAAAATCCAAACTGGAGAGTGGCAGACAGTAGCTAAAACTGGCAAACTGTCCCTTGCAAATCATACTTGGTTTTCTTGTTTCCAGGAAATTCAGTACGTAACTTTAATAATTTTTCCCATGAAAAGAGGTGTTGTAGAAATCAGCAGTGATGATTCTTTTCCCTTTCTTATTACTGACCATCTAATAATATACTCATGCCATTTATAGTGAAGAAAAGGCTGGCCATGAAACAAGTTCAAATTACAGTGATTTTTAGTTAGGGGCACGAGAGCCCAGAAAAATCTAGGCTCTATATTCAGCCAGAACACCCCCTCCTTCTAACACTGCCAAAATGAACTTAGGGAGAAGTCATGGGCTAAAATCCTAAATGATAATTTAGAGAAATCTGGGGAACTGCAATTTTTTTTCTCTGACAGTTTTGTTTGCAGTCCATATCATAGGAAAGCAGAAGGTGCTGCAAAACTGACTTCTATAGAAAAAGAGTATAGTGTTTAAGGTATGAAAAATATAGCAATGGAAGCCATTTTTCAGTACATGTATGAACTAGATCCACAAAGAAAACTTAGGTGTCACAACACTGAGTATGGCAGCATCAAACTAGGTTTTGGTCTGTGGTCCAATGAATACTTTCATATAAAATAGTGAAAAATACACTGGAACAGGTATTGACACCCAGCTATCCTCCTGCCCAAGTGAGCACCCTAGCCAGTATTTTAAGGTCATGATTGCTTGCTTTCTTTGGCATAATGAATGTTTCATTATTCCATACAGCATATAATAACTTCAACAGGAGCCATTAAGAGCATATCTACCTCAGAATAACTGGAAGCTTGGAGGGAAATGGGCACTTTCAGGCACTGAAACTAGGTCTTGCACTTCCTGGGTAAACTATACACTAAACCAGGGCTGTCCAATAGGGAGCCTATGGGCCACCTGTGGCCCTTGGGCTCCCAGTCCAGGCTGCTGCTGGACTCTCCAGACTCCCTCTCTCTCCTCCAGATTCTGTTTTTTGCCTCCACCCCTGGGTGCTGTGCAGCATGTCCCACAAGCCTGAGAAAGCCCACAGTCAAAGGGTTCAAGGGGAGCTGGAGACCACACAGGGCACAGGAGGTCATCCTCCATGCAAGGGGAGGACACACGATGCAGCAGGCGGGGCATGTGGCACAGTGTGCAGGGCATAAGAGGTGCTAGCATGATGCATGGGGGTGGCCACCATGTGGCATGGCAGGGGGTTGGCTTGTGCAGCATGCAGCCTGGAGGTATGTGGCCCTTACGGCATTGCTGAGGGGCCTGCGACCCTTGGTCACCCAGAATTTGGAAAGCCCTGCACTAAAATGTTGGGTAGAGGAAAGGTATTACAGCTCCCTGCTCCTCTTCCTGATGATGTTTATGCTTAACCTTTTCTGGTAGGTATGCTCTAGGAACCCCTATGGGATCAGACCCTGCTGGCAATATAGGCAGAGGAATGCCTAGTTTGGGGATCACTGTTCACCATTGCCAGGCCTAAGGCACTTGGGGCATGTTCAGAAGACCTGTGGGTAACCACAGAATTTAATGTTTAAAACTTAGGTTGATTGGGAGTTTGGAGGATCTAAATTCTTAGGCACCTAAAGTGGCGGATATTCTGTATGTATTTTTAACAATCCAATATTTAATTTCTTCTGGAACCAGAATGAAATTTAGAAAACGCTAAACTTGTACAAACTTTGCCAATTTCAAAATTCACCAGCTCTCAGAGTTTGAAGTGGGTTTATGTAGAATCTGATTTGCATTATATACACTTCAGATATAATCTGTTTTCATCCTGCATTTTCATGATTCATTGCATATATGCTCCAAAAAATACATTGTACATATGTACATACATGTCTGTGTGTGAGAGAGAGTAACTATTTTTACAGCATTTAAGTTTAATTTGCATTCAACTGCTGCTCTTAGAATGATTTTCCAGGAGATCCAAACCTTCTTCACAGCTGAAGAAGAGACAAAACACAGGCAGCCTTTTTTTTATTGAATTAATTTGATTTTTGTCTTTTGTGCTGCCAGCTATCAAAATTGTCAAATAAACCAGCTTTGATTCATAAATAATGGTTCCATTATATCTACTGTGCCACTGGTCAGAGTACCTGAAATTTTAATTCACTTGTTCAGCTAAATTTCATCCTCAGTTCATGGCCATAAAATTCTGTATTGACAAACTTTCAAACCAACTTTGACTCTGAGGTATCTAGTCAACATTTTTCTTCTGTGTGGATATTAGTTTATTGAATAAGTGGCATCTGTTTTCCTCCACATCCCTAGTGGAGTAGGTATTTCCTTTTGACAGCTTTGCACGATTTATGGGTTTGCATGCTCCGAAGAAAAATAGTACTAAGCAAAAAATCCCAATTCATTACCTCTTAGTACTTAATTAAGTCCATACACATTGCACACTATAGGTGAACCCTGAAATGACTATGACAGCCACTGAACAGCAAGTTATATTATCTTTGGAAGATAGAGAGACTTTTAATTATCTTGACCTCATTTTTCCATCTATGATATTAATAAATTTTCCTCCTATTTTATTCCCTCCAACAGATCTACCAAACCATTCTGAAAACAAGATTATATTCTTAGCTATTTCTTCTTATCTGTACATTTAGGCACTGAATGTTTTTACAAATAGTGAAGTCAAGCAATGGCCATTATCGGCTTACTTCACACAGCTGCAGATGAATAATGTTGTACAGGCTTCTCCTAATAATGGCTTGGTTTTGGAAATGATAACAGGCTGATAAAAGCAGAAAGCAGTGCATCTGGCTATCAATAGATACAGAAATAAAGAGAGCCTGTGTTTTACCTGTCAGGGTTCTGCGTACACACATGCATCTGTAAGAGGATCCGCTGAGTGAAAGTCTTAAAGCATTGCCCACATTTCCAAAGATGCCAGTCACTGAACTCAGAATTTAGTTGGCTTGTTGAAGTTGGGCTTGCAAGAACTCGCTGGTTTTTTACACTGATCTGGTTAAATCCTGACTCGATGGACCCAGACTTATCCAGAAGAGAAAAATTTCTGCTGCATGGAGTCTGTGGAAATACTATGGATCGCTGTGGAGTGGCAGGGGGTAGTTTGCTACTTTTATTAAATGGCTGTAGGGTGTCTTGTCTGGACATGGCCTCCATTACCGTCGAAGGGACATTCACTGAGAGAAACAAACAAACAAACAAACAAACAAACAAACAAGTAAATAAGAGCTTCTTTACTATTTTCTTAAAATGAATGCAGTTTGGAGGGAAAATAAAAAAATCATCTTTTCAGATAGAATCAAGCACCATTATTTTAATAATGCATATAAAATGCATGTAGAGAGGTGAGGATGAATCAGTGATCTGAAGGGTCATGATGTGCAAACACTTATCCAAAGAGACATCTGAGAGTTGAAGAAGATGCAGAGTAGAGTAAGAGTGGTAAGAAGAAAGGAACTGAGGTCTGAGACAAAATTCTGCTGGTCTGACTCTGTATGAGAGCTGTGTATTGCAGTTACTATACGGTTACAGGGTGAATGATACACATGCACTTGCAGAGCTGCAGCGCTTCAGCCCCTCTGCTTCCTAACCCACAGAAGAACCCTCTTAGCTCTTGTGGTAACACTTCCCTTGCAGGTAGCCAGTAAAGGCCAAAAGCACCTCCTCACTCAGGCATGCAGCTCCAGTCCAGTATGGAACCAGTACAAAAATAAGTATTTTTATTGTGCATGAGTAAGGCTAGCAAGATTTAGTTCACTGTAAGACAGTGCAAAATGTAAGCCTAATTACCCTTGTGCCTCAGTTCCCCACCTATGAAATGGGGATAAAAGTGTCGGGATGATAAATTAATTAAGCATTATGAGACACTCCACTATTTTGATAACCAGTTAAATATAATTATTCTCATGAAGAAATAAAATAGTTTATATTCAGCTTAGCATTTGGAGGCAGTGTGGTATATAAGGAAGGAAATTTACATGCATAAAAGAGTAATAAGCCTCATTCCCTGAGCAATGCCCAAACAATACATTGAATGAGGCAGGAGCTAGTGGAAAAAATAGTTCAGGAATCATCTATTTAAAGGCTATACCATAATTCACAAAATTAAGATCACCCGGACACCCTAAATTCTGGTGTTTCCTAATTTTTGAGTGCTTGATTTTTGCAGTCTAATATTATTTAAATATAGGGTGATTTGTGTTTTATGCCTGTGCACACATGTGGCTCCCTTGGGAGCCCATCTGAAATGGGCTCCCAAGGGACGTGGTGCTCTCCCCAACCTGGGGGTCTTCAAGAGGAGGTTAGATAGGCATCTGGCTGGGGTCACTCTTTCCTGCCTATGCAGGGGGTCGGACTCGATGATCTATTGAGGTCCCTTCTGACCCTAACATCTATGAATTTATGAATCTATGAATCTATGTGTGTGCACGTGAGTGAGTGAATTACAGATCTTAGCAGATCATTCAGCTGCTGCTTTATCTTAGTGAGTGATTTTGACTAATTTCTGATTAATTGCTGTAGGGTTTAAATTGCAACAGTAAGCTGTAGCTTTCCATTGTTATTCAAGATGAAATAAAAAAAATACAAACCCATTTTGAGAAGATACTATAAATAAAATCAGTTTTCTTTACAAATTTTTATTTTAATAGTTCCTCAACCAGGAAAAAAGGGTAATGTAAGGTATTTAATTGATATGTAGCTATGCTCTCTCTCTCTCTTGCTCAGCATTATGGCATCCCAGAGCTTCTTTTAGAAGTAGTTATACCCATTTGGCGGGCATTGCAGTACAGTTTTAAAGACATAAAAAATATCTTAGGTGTATCTATAAGATATGAAGAAGAAGCAGTGGTCTGTGTATTTATATTGTCTTAATGGTAACAGGAAAATCAAATTACATTTTTTAAAAGTTGCAAATACAGAACTCATCCAAGGAATCACATCAGGAAATTAAGGAACTGAGGAATCACATTACAGTTCATCCCAGGGGAAATTCACCTTTGTGCAAAAGGCCAGTAGAAACTCTATTTTGAGGGTTTAAGTGGCACTTAAAGTTGTGCATGGTCCTTATGTTGGCTCTGTGCCCAGAGAAAAAATTCACCCTTTTCGTCAGTCTCCCTAACTTGTAGAGGCAAATCTTCAATTTCTCTTGCAACAAAACAGTGAGTGACAGTACACAGAGATTTAACTGTGTTGCACCATTTTTAAATAAGGTCTTGCAAGTTACAACTTACAAAAGTGAAAACAATATTTTTGTATTGCCACTGGACAGCTTGATATTTATCACTGAATGTTACTGCCAGTAACTTAATTTCTTTTAAACTCTTCTCAAGCTCAACAGATTTGAAAACTCATGATGAAAAAGGATGTTTATTTTTGACAGTTTAATCCCCAGTATCTTGCTGTTTTATTGCTGTGCGGTTCAGTATTTAAGTTGCTAAGAGATACAAGTTCATCTCAGTATAGCAGTTCAAGTATCCAAGTATTTGACTGAAAAAATATATCTTATATATAGCTGATTATGCGTTGGCAGCCACAGGGTCACTTTCAGCCAAACAAAGCCAATCAAGCATCTATTATTGGTTTCTTCCACCACATACACACACACAGCTGTCAAAATGGAAAAGAAGTTTCCAATGCAAGTTGAAAGGAGGGAGTCCCATACATAAACAGACCAGTTGTGTGAGTCCCTGAGCCCTCCTAATTCTCACTAAATATGAGGGCATAAACAGCATGCAGGATTGGGTCCATATTAAAAATGGTATGTTTATTTTGCTTTTCACAATAAAATAAAAATAAAATATTGAAAGAAAGGCAGGACAGGAATAAATGGAGATAGGGATGATCACAACAAGATGGAAGTACTATCATCATAATAAGTTAGTTATAATTATCTTTTATTTAAAGGATCTCGCATTTTCTCCGACTACAAAAACGTCATCTTTTTGGTCAGTCAGATAAGGCCTTAATCAGCACATCCAATGCTAATACAATTATGAAACAGTTGCAGTGGCCTCAAAATGACATTATAATATCCTTTTGGATATACAGGATTATAGGAAAGTAAGTCTTGAAAGAATCTCACAAGGTCAGCTAGTCCAGCCCCCTGCTCAAGACAGAATTGTCCTAGCCAAATACCTGGCCAACTTGCTCTTGAAAATTTCCAAGGATGAAGATTCCACCACTTTGCTAGGGAGCCTGTTCCAAAGCCTGACTATCCCTAGAGTCAGAAAGTTCCTCCAACCTAAATTTCCTCTGCTGCAGCCTGAGGCCATTGTTTCTAGTCCTGTTCCCTATGGCCACAGAGAAAAATCCATCTCCATCCTCTCTATAATTGCCTGTCAGGTATTTGAAAACTGTTATCAAATCCCACTCAGTCTTTTCTTCTCCAGACTAGGGGACCCTAGTTCTTTCAGGTCTTCTTCATAAGTCTTGCTTCCCAGGCCCCTAATCATTTACGTCATTCTGCACTGGACTCAGTGCTGAATAGAGTAGAAGAATCACTCCCCTTGATTTGCAAGTGACACTCCTGTTAGTACACACCAGTATTGTAAAACAATACTGATTGCAACAGTATTGCTGTTGGCTTTTTTCTGCAATAAGAGCACGTTGTTCAGCGTATTGTGTACCATAACCTACAGGTCCTTCTCTGCAGTATTGCAGCCATAGACAGGGAGTTGTATGATAGGACCAATAACTAGGGAAAGAGTTGAGGGAGTAAATTAAGGATGAACAAATAAGTTAACATCTAAAGAGGAATTTAACATATTACAAAGTGGTGGAAGGCAGAAAGGCAAGCTGCTATGGAGACACTCATCATTTAGTTCCACAGCCCTGAAGTAAAGTACATGAGTAATTTTACTCATGCCACCTTTCCATTGAAGTCACAAACCTTAAATATTGTCAGTTTTTGGGCCATATATTGTACTCAACAAACTATTTAAATAAAGATCCAGAGCGCACTTCATATGTTCTAAGAAAGCCCAGAAATAAAGTTGGAAGATTAAGTGACACAAGAATTTGAGATACAAAGAAACAAAATAAAATACTTACAGTTTTCATCCTGTGCAATGCACTGTAAAGGGATTCCAAAGAAAGACGTGTAGCTGTCATTGTACCACACCAACAGCTCAGTGCCCCTGGGGATATCTATACAGGCCCTGTAGAATATATTTGACCTAGTCATAACAAACAGAAAGATAGCCTAGTTTAAGAACGTGTAGGGGTCTGCTTGCCATCTGCATTAGTACGGTGGAATTCCACCTACTTAAAAGTATTTCTGCAGGGTATCCCAAATGAATTGATGATTGTAAATGTGAATCCATCATCACTGCAGGATTCATTTAGGTTTTAATACTTGCTGTTAGCAACACAGATGAAGAATTTCTTTAATGTACAAAATAATTCTTAACATGACAGTGTTCCTCTAAAACTGAAATATATCAGTTGAGAGATTCTTGGTTGAACACGGTGAACATTTGGTCTAGTGCAGTCCAAAAAGAAGAGCTTGTAATACAAAGTGCTACTGAAGACATCTTTCTTCATATGGAACATGAGGACTAGATTGACGGCCCTTCAGTAAGTATGAATTACTGTTACGGATAAATTCCATCCTATGGGAAAACATTTTTTATTTTCCTAAGCCACACATCCAAGAGTTCCCCAATTTATGAAAAAAGCTTAGTGTTTTGCAGACTAGAGGCTTAACCCCAATCTCATGTTGAGGGAAACAGCTCAAGGGTAATTCAACTGAAGTTAACAGAGTTACACAGATGTAAAAGAAAGCCAGTGTGAAATCAAGATCAGGCATCTATGAGTGAAATAAAAAGCATATCAGTTTGTAGTGGCTTTTCCCTTAAGCCTGGTACAGTAACAGTAAAACACCCTTCTATGAGATGGATAGAAA
This sequence comes from Alligator mississippiensis, assembly GCF_030867095.1. NCBI lineage: Eukaryota > Metazoa > Chordata > Crocodylia > Alligatoridae > Alligator > Alligator mississippiensis. Next base: position 219,230,870 of record NC_081826.1, read on the forward strand.
TTCAATACATACAAGAAGAGTGTTCCACTCTGGCTGAAAGATTACACACCAAAATGATACAGTCAAGGTACCAAGAAATGACCATTTTTTATAACAGCTTGTGTAAGGCAGAAAAATATCTATAGACTAAAAAAAAATGTTAGACCTCAACTGGTTTTCTCAGTGAAGAATTGCTACAAATATTAGCCTGAAGTTCAAGATAAAAGTGTTTAGGGTTGGTAGACCTTAAATTTAGCCTTTCTGTAAAGAATTGGCTGTAGCAGTGCAATTTGTTCCTTGTATAACACTGCAGACATAAGGAGAATCCTTTACCACATTTTTCATGGCAGTGAGATATGCACTTGTCAACATATTTTGTCACCGCAAAGTGGCTCTTGGCAACAGGATCATAAAGATCAATAAAAAAGTGCAGATTCTCAATATTTTACTAGCAGCTGCAAAAATTTCATTTATCTTGTTATTTTCCTCGCTTACTGCCACCCTGTCTCAGGAGGGCACTGCTAGCTAAGCAAAATGTTTTTCCCAACGTTCTATGAATATCTGACAAAAACTCTAGCTTTTGCATCTCTTTCTCGCTCCTTCTCCGTTCCACTTGCTCTCTCTGTCTCCCTCTTTCATTCTCCCTCTCTTTCCAAAGCTGTACATTTTATTAATTTTTTCCACTATTACATAAAAATCAAAATTGGAACTGTGTTATAAATCACCAGCTTCTCTTAACTCGAGAAAAATTGAGTCTACTTTGTACTTCACCCTTGTAACATTTCATCTCTCAGTTTGGCTTCCCTTAACATAAACACAGCGGCCCAGCAAATGAATGTGCTAAAACCAAATGACACACTTTGCCGCTGAAAGAGCAGAACTGTTTTTGAGCAATGGGTGGTCTGTGAGGCTTGGAGTAGGCTGAAAAAAAATGTGTAAGTGTATACCGTTCCTTACAAGCATACAGAGCTTCCAAAACTTGCAGAAATCTCTGCATGCTGAAGTACATCAAAGGGATTTTTCCCTTTTTGGATAATATTTCCTTTGCTGACATGTATTTAGTATTGTGGTTGGATGACTCATAAAGATAGTTTCATGGCGTCCCAACGCAGTTGAAGCAGAACACATGCCAACAAACATTATTGTCAGCCTCAAAATAAAAACAAAACGTTCAGCTAAGGGTCAATCAATCAAGAGTGCTTTGAAGAAAATTCCATTTAGATATTACAAATCATAACAGAATGAATTTAAACCAGCTGACTTTCTGTGAGGAGGACATCCATGTACAATAAAAATTAGGCTGGTTTTTCAGTGTCCAACTTTTCTATTTTCTTACACTTGGATGTAGTCACTGGTGATGGATGCCAGTTTTTTAAATTGTGTTTTTGTAGTTCATTTTATAAAGATCTGAAGTAATCGAAAACAGATCAACAGAGGGAACTCTAAGTAAAAGCTCCATCATGAAAGGAGAGTTGTAAAATCCACTTAATATTGACAGATGTATAATGACTTTCTTATACCCATATTTTGTTTAAGTTTGTGTGTGTGTGTGTGTGTGTGTGTGTGTGTGTACGTACACACTACATAGACTTACATACACAACTATAGTTTTCTTACTGGTTCACAAACTACCTGGACTACCAGCGAAAGTACAATGTGAGAGTTTTTGCAGTACAACAGTCTTTCCTCACTTTTTTTGTGGATTGTCTATTTAAACTCTCAGACAATGCACAGTAGATCTTGGGTTGCTTTTAAATGCCAAAGGTGATCTCCAACTTAAAATGGTTGGAGACCACTGATTTAGATAATTGCCCAGAAACAAAGAATGTTAAAACATTTAACTGGACCCTGTTACTGTTATTAAACTGAACCCCTAGGGACAACATCAGACTTTGTACATCTGTCATTTTATTTTGATTTTACATGTTTGTTAAAAAGTTTAGAACATTATAAATAAGTTTAAGATTTGTCACTAAAAAAAGATAACCCCAAATAAACAGCCAAAGACAGGAGCACTCAGCTTGGTTACCAAACACAAGGCATTCTTTGATGTTCCTGCTATAATATCTAATAAAACCAAGCAGTTGCTTCTTATTCTGAAGGGGGAAGGCTTGTTTATAGCTGAGATCATATATTTATGCAACACATTTTCTAGTTTTTTTAGTTTTGTTGATGGGAAGAAGAGTAGATGCCACCAGTTTTTTATACATCTTTTCTCATTTTTGTTCTGTTGTGTTTTAACACAACATAATGCCATGAAACCATCTTGGCATACAGGTGCATCAGCAGATGCATCTTCTGTGCAGATGTGTTCCATGACTCCCTAAGGGCTTTGGCCTTCAAAATTCAGCTGCTTTCATCTCAAGTGAGACCTTTTCCTTGTCCTTCTCCTTCAGCCCATTTATCTGTCAGTAAGAGTGGAAGACAAGCTCACCAAATCTTCTAGAGCAATCTGCAGAACTACTCAAGGGATGTTGTGTAGATTGCTTTGTGCAATGCAGTGTGCATGCATGTTCTGCAATTAATGACACAGGCCTGATTTTGACCTCAAGAGCACTGTTGAATTCAGAATCAGCCCTATGGTGTCCCTCATTCCTATCAAAAAAGTCAAATCCAAAATGCCATGTTTCTATGATGTAGAAGGAAGGGATCCAAGAAAAGCATACTATTAATTTGGAATTTGCTTTATGAACTGGTGACAGCTATGTTTCTGGGTTTTTTATTTAAAGGGGGGGGGGTTAGTGAATACACTGAAATGTACTTTACCTGTACTGAACTACTGTCAAGTTCTGTTCGCCACAGTGCCTCGCACATCGAATATACCTCATCCAACTTGACTTACTGGGTTCTCCACCATCAATAAAGTGCTGCAGTGTCCCATCTTGGTCATATATCTGGAGAAGAGGTCAGAATGTCAAGTAGTTAGAACAAATCATCAGCAATCATTTTCACTGCTTTGCTGGTGTCTCTGTGTGCTTTTTGCAGAAATTTATTGCCATGAGATTTGTCATTGCTTATTGATGTCCTTAAAAATCCAAATGGAATGACAGAGGAGTATTTTTGGTGATGCAAATTTATCGTATTTCTCTTATCAAGCCAATCTTTTCTACATTAAACATATTTGTTGTGTTTCAAAGATGTGACCATTTTCCCAAAGAATATTTAACCTATTTTGACAGGCTAGCCTTAAATAATGAACTGCCAGATAAACAAGAAAATCTGGATGCAAAGGCTGCGACATCAGAGAAAGGATTAGTAGTCTCTAAACAAGTATCACTTCTTCACATTTCATTTCCAGCAAAAGATTGTATTTAGGTCTAGAAAACCTTCTTGTATTGAGAGCAGAGAACATTAGACAGCTAATGCTTAGCAGTAGTTCAAAGCTTGTTGTGAAGATACCTGAAGAAATATAATTTTTCACGTAACAAATGAGAATTCAGTTTTAAGAGATCTAGTTTTTCATAAATATGACATCCTTGCTAAAGACAGAAGAACCCAAAACAGAACTTTAAAAACCCACAAAACAACATTAAAAACAACTCACTGCACTCTTCCTAATTCTTTGGCAGCCCTGAAATCATTGGGTCAAATATTTGTTCCCATTTTTTTCATACACCCCTGCATTTGTCATTTCTAAGTAGATTTGAATTGGGTGCAGTCTAGAATGCAGTTAGAGAGTTTGGTATCAAACTTCCTGACTATATTTCATGTATCATTTGGATAGCCTGGGCAAGTTTAGGATAGCATTAGAGCAGTCAGGTAGTTAACTAAACAAAACATGATCTCTGACTCTTTTTAGATTGCCCATTCACTGTATCTTGTCTCTTTAATAATTTCAATAATCTGAATACTTTCTTTTAGGATATTTTATAAGAGAACCCTTTAAGCATTCTGAAAACTGGTCTTAACCTTAAAATAAATAATTTCACTAATAAAATGGGAATTGAATTAAGGATTGAGAAGGAACTATATTCTACAAAATCAACTTCAGGTTGGCAGCATTAATTCAGACATAACACAGAACAAATCCACTTGGATATTTCTCAGTCATCATTAAAAACAAAAACCTGCTTCAAAGGATGACCCACAAATTCCACAAATTGCGCTGGAGTTTATTGCACCCAAGCACCATGTTTGAATATGCACCCAAGACTGCAGCACATTGAGACAAGTTACAGCAGCCCTGGCTGGCAGGGACTAGGGGGGGTCAGGCAGCAGTGCCCCACACGGAAGCACCCTTGTGCCCCAGCCAGCCCTGTCAGTGTCTATATGTGTGCTGCTGCAGAGTAAAAAACACTGCCATAAAATAGTACTTGTATTTACAAGTACTAATCTGCAGCAGAGTTTATTAGTTTTCTCCAGCCTAATAGCTCTGCACATGTCTGCTCAGACATTTACCACGGAGCTAATTAGGCAATTCCACAGTAAACGTCTCAAGTAGATGTGCCCAGTGAGTCTCATTTCCATCCCTGACAAATCGGTGGAATCTACTATAATGAGTAAAAATAGCAGTTACACGGACCAATATGATCTGCTGGGGAAGAGTCCACGTAGTTTTTGTAAACAGAAATCCTGCCTCACCAATCTGCTAGAGTTCTTTGAAGATGTTAAGCATGTGGACATGGGGAATCCAGTTGACATAATGCATTTGGACTTTCAAAAAGCATTTGACAAGGTCCCTCACCAAAGGCTTTTTTAAAAAAGGAACTGTCATGGGATCAAAGAGAAGTTTCTGTCATGGATTGAGAGCTGGTAAAAAGGTAGGAAGCAAAGGGTACTATATGGTCATTTTTCAGGAGGGAAGTATGTAAAAAGAGAGGTCCAGCAGGGAAATGTGCTAGGCCCAATTTTGTTCAACATTTTCACCAATGATCTGGAAATGGGGGTATACAATGCAATCTCCAAGTTTGCAGATGATACCAAATTATTCCAGGTAATCAAATCCCAAGGCGACAGAAAGGAGCTCCAGAATGATCTCACTAAGCTAAGTGAGTGGGGAAAAAGTGGAAGATGAATTTCAATGTTGATAGTGCAATATAATATGCATAGGAAAAAAAAACTTCAATTATATGTGCACAATGCTGGGTTCTGAACTAGCTGTTACAAATCAGGAAAGAGACCTTGGAATCATTGTACATAGTTCTCTAAAAGTGTCAGTTCAACGTGCAGTGGTGACTAAAAAGATCAATAAAATGTTGGTAATCAATCATTAAGAAGAGCAGTGAAAATAAAATGGAGAACATCATCATGCCATTTTATAAACCCATGGTGCACCTACACCTTGAATACTGCATACATTTCTGTTCTCTGCATCTCCACAAGAGTATAGTAGGATTAGAAAAGGCCCAGAGAAGGGCAACCAGTGGTGAGATGTAGGGGATGCACCCCCTGTCAGGCCGCACTCCCTGTTTAGCTGGCGGGCAGGGGGCACGTGGGAGCACTAGTGCCCCTTCCCCCCCACAAGTGCTGGCCAGAGAGTGAGGCTGTCAGCAAAACAGCTGCGCCACTTCTGGAACTGGCTGTGGGACTTCCGGAAGCAGTGCGGCCACTTTTTGGTGAGTAGGATCGGTCGTTCACCCAAGTCAGTGGGATTGGCTGCCGGGGGACCCCCCCCGATGCTGAATGATGTCAAGGGGGGCACATGCACCCCCTGACTCAAGAGGCACCAGTCATCCATGAGGGCAACCAAAATGATCAGGGGTATGAAGCAGTTGCCATACCAGGAGAGACTAAAAAAGTGAGGACTCTTTGTCTGGAAAGCAGAAGGCTGAGGGGGGATATAATAGAGGTTCATAAAATCATAAATGGTATGGACAAAGTGAATAGGGAACTGTTACTCACCAAGTCCCAGAATACTAGAGCTAGGGGGCACCCACTGAAATTAGTGGGAGACAGGTTTAAAACTAATAAGAGAAAATACTTTTTAATGCAATGCATAATTAACTTGCGGAATTCTTTGCCACAGGCAATGGTAGAGGCAGATAGCATAGCCTCTACCATTGGTTCAAAAAAGGGACAGGACAAATTCATGGATGATGGATTTGTTAATAGCCGTTGAACAGAACTGTTCAAGATGTGTTCTCCGGCATCTCCAATAATGGTGGATACCAGGGAGAATAATGAATAAGGGATTGAGGACTCTAGATATATCCAGTTCAATGCTCTCTATCTAAAGCATCTACTCAGTCCACTGTCAGAGACAGGTTACTGGGCAAGGTGGAAAGATTGGTCTAACCCAGTATGGCACTTCTGATGTTCTTAGGAGTAATTCTATACCAGATTGTCTGAATTTACCCTGGTCTAGAGGTGTATCTTGCCCGTCTAGTCCTCTTTTGCACTAGTGTAAAGGCCAAATATAGTGGTGCGACCATTTTGTCCAGGACCATTTTGTCCAGTCATGTGTGATGTTCTCTGGCTGGAGGGCTAACTAATCAAATACATCAGAATTAATGCAATAAAATTAATGGAAAATAGCAGGTATCCTCAGGGGTCTGAGGGGCTGTGAAGAGAATTTACATCTAAAAAAAAGCAAACAAATATTTCACCCGCCCCCTCCGAGTTCATTGCTTTTCTCATGAGAGGTACAAACAAAAACACAAACTGACATATTTTTCACACAAAATATATTAATTTATTGTGTAAGCATAGGTAAAATATGCTAGAGTAATAAAACATCCGTAATGGAGAGGGAAAGGTGGTTACAGTAAATGTGCCCACAAGACAAAGAAAAGGATAAATGAATGACTAACAGTGTTTGGCAGCAACCAGCTGGCATCTGTCTAAACAGTTTCTGAACATAATATTTATTATTTATTTATTTAAAATATTTATATGGTGTTTACTAGCATCAGAACATGGCTTAGAGTGAAACAAATACAATTCCCATAAAAAGAGAGGTAATATGCCATTGTACCTTCACTACTATGAATTCAGAAAGACAAAGATGATGAGCATAACAACAGCCAATGAAGGGAAAGTTGAAGTGGACCCAGTGTTTTTAGTAAAACCTAGCCAGCTCAAGCTTTAATCTTGAATACGAATAACCTCATTATAAAGCAAAAGTTAGCTGCCCTAGTGGTATTGGATCAGGCCCTATGTTATTTCATGTTATGTTACATTTCTGATTTATATTCAGGGGCAGATCCAGAGGAGATACAGTGGCATGGCCCACCTCTCCTTTCTGACATACAGCAAGAGCAGCAGCCAAGGATTTCAAGTCCCCAAGAAGGTAAGAATCCCCCCACTCTCTTCGCCTCCATGCTCAGACACGTGTCTGCTCCCCTCTCATCTCCTCCCACACCTGCCACTGCCATTGTCTCCACTTTCTGCTGTCCTGGGGGTGAGTGGAGCTTGTATCCTGCTCTGGCAGGGCTATGTGGCAGCTCAGCCCAGGACAGCAGCAGCAGTGCCAGGAGTGGATGAGAGACCAGGGTGATCGGGACCCCTGAGAAAGGAGGCATGGGGAAGGGAAACCCATCCAAGCCTCACACATCCCAGATCTCTCTCCCAGGATGGTGGAGACAGCAGAGACACTGGCAGCAGCAGGTGGGGTGGTGGGAGAGGGGAGGAGAGGAGAGAGGAGTAGAGGGGAAGGAAAGGAGCATGCCTCTGAACAAGGAGAGTAATGGAAGGGGGCGTCTTACTTCCTTCAAGATTTAAAAAGGCCCCTGGTTGCTGCTCCCTCATACAGTCTATCTTCCCTGGTGCAGCAAGCTGGGGAGGGAAAAGAAGGCTGGGAGCAGGAAGTGCAACCATCCCTGTAGTGCTGGTTGCCGCTCCCACATCCCCCTTTGTAAAATCCTGAATCCACCCTGCTTATATCTATGGTTTAGATTTCCAGGAACCATCACATTATCTCAGTAATGTTTGCAAATGCTTATGGGAACTCTAAATGAGGTGAAGTTCCATCATTCTGCAGGGTCTTGTTCTAGTTGATAAACACCAGAACTTCTCTATCCAATTTTCTGCTGGAGTAATGGTACAGAAAGGAAGGAGAAGACATAGGAATTGCCACATATTCTGTTCCTGGTTTCTCACCAAAGATTCTATTTTTTCTTCCTAGAGCAGATTTCTGTTCTGAATTTGACCCTCCATGTTCAGAATCCTTCCCACAGCATTCCTCCTCCTGTTATGTCAGAAAAAACTCTCTAGTGCCATGAAGCAGACGGCCTTTAAGAATAAGAAAGAAGGATAATGCTACATTATATCCATTTATTTGTTAAATCACAAAACCCAAATGAGCTCCTACGAAAGTCAGTTCACTATGGTATTATTATTTGTATCCCTATAGTGCCAATGACCCCTAGTCATTAAATATTACAGGCAATTATTAGAGGAAACAGCATGACTCTGTAACATAGAAAATGTATACTCTATTACAAGCTACCAATCGAGTCATTATGGTACACTGTCTACATGTACACATACCAACCATATTACTCGTACAAATATATGTACGCATATGCATACTACTTATATAATGAAGCTATTCATACAATGAATTGCAGAATCATAAAAAAACTGCATTTCACTATGCACCTGTAACTATTTTATCTGTTCACTACCTTCATCTGCTCTGGGATCACTTTTAATGGATTCCATAAGTTATTCTTTCCCCTACTCTATCTAGTAAATACACCCTCCTGCAGCCCCTGTGACAACAGCCATGAAATGGAGTCTATTCCATTGACATTCTTTGTCCCTCCCGCTGTTGCTGCCTTCAATCAGAGTACAGAACAGTGTCCAACTTATTTGCTGTCATCCCCTCCTCCAAGGCAACACCACTGCTGTTAATTTTGCTGTTAAGATTTCTGATTTATAGCTATTCCTCATTTCATTGACATAGTACATGATCTATTTAAACACAATCTAGTTAAATGGAGATTAAAGGTAAGCAGCTGGTGTGCTGAGACTGCTTAGTAGGGCTGTGCAAAGCTTCGGTCACTGATTTGATTCGGCAAGATTTGGCCCGACTCAGTGGCCGAATTGCCGTATCTGAATCGAATCAGGAGACCCTTTAAACTCTCCGATCAAATTGGAACCCTCCAAATCAATTCAGAGAGATTCGATGATTCGGACATAGATACCACTTTAAATGCTTTTTCTATATACCTTAAGATACCAGGCAGCTCATGAACACTGAGATGGTGGAGTGGATGGAGCGTCCCATGGGAGCACAGGGGGGTTCCCAGCACGCTTGGCGGTGGACCTGGAAGTGGACCAGAAGCACTTCTGGTCCACTTCCGGGTCCGCCATGGAGTGCACAGGGCCACCCCCTCCCCCCCGCCCCACCTTGGCAATTGGTGCCTCCTGGGTCTGGGGGGGACACCCAGGGTCCCCCCATGGCCAAACACTGAGCTGGAGAAGTGGTGGAAGGGATCCCCCACCACCAACCATGCAGGGGCCCCCCACACACACACTCCTGTGGGACGTTCCATTCGCCCCAGCATCTCAGCTTTCACAAGTCATGCCTGGCACCTCAAAGTATGTAGAAAAAACATTTAAAGCTGTGTCTATGGCCAAATTGCTGATTCTCTGAATTAGAAACAAATCTTTAGATTCGGATTCAGCTGAATTGAATCAAGACAGTGATTCAAACCAATGAATCGAGTCACTGTCCCGATTTGGGCCAATCCAAATCTGAATTGAATACGGCCTATTTCACACACCCCTACTATTTAGGTATGTTTTTCAATGGGTGCACAGGACCGATTCACTGGGATTCTGATACTTGATTGCGGTCTATTAGGCTAAGTACAGACACTCAAAAAGCCCAAGACTGAATTGATTCAATTCCATCTGCCATCTAGGTGGCACCCGAGCCCAAGTCTCACCCTGACATCACTTGGGAGCAAGGTACCTATCAAGAAGAGGCCGAAGCCCTACAATACCTACAAGTGACACTGGGGAACTGTGAGTTAACTTGGATCTGAAGGGGAACTGGGACAGCAGTTCAATAAACTAATTGAACCTAAATCAGTTAAGCCTGATACTACATCTATCTAGGTTTACCTTAAACTGGTTTCAACCATTTTGAAAGCAGTTTATTTGCACTGAACTTCTGTTGTGTTACAGATTTGAACTGGTTACAAATCATTTATACTGGTTTATGTGTAATTTATGTCCCTAGCCTTAATGGTTTCAAAAGACCACAATAAATTATAATAGCCAATAACAGCTCATATAACATCAGATAACTTATGGCTATTGTTCAAACAACTATGAAAACTGATTACTGAGCTACTTTAACTAAGTAATTGAGCACTTGTTAACATTAAGTTTAAATGGGACCTCATAAAAATAGTTTGATACTTTACTTTCTGTGTGGGTCAGACTTCTAAAACCAATGTTCTAAGCACTACCACTGTACAAATAATATTTTATAATAGTGGGCAAAACAAGACAGTGCAAAAACATTCAGAAAACAGAATCATTTCCACTCAGACACCACCCGCCCTGCTTTTGCTTGATATGCCAGGTACATGGGGCAAAATGTATTTCCATTGCCATTGGATGCTGTACTGGGTCCTGATGCAGCTGTAATGGAATGCTGAAACATAATGCAACATCTCAATACAGTTACAGAGGAGGCCCAGCAGCAAAACAGTTAAATACAACTGAAGTGAGAATGAGGGGGAAATATTTAGTTCAGTTAGTTCTCACTCTATCTGTTGCTTTGCTTTGTTCTCTTTCCATGGTCTAGTGAAGGTTTGTGTCTTTTGAAAGGCAGCCTGCATATTACTTTTCCACTTAGTTAAATAAAAAGGTATTAGTGTACAATTTAATTGACTTATTTTCCTTTCATGCAGAATGAGGAAAGACTGGCCCTCACAGTGGAATTTTTTTTAAAGAGAAAACATAGATGGTTTTTCATTCATATTCTTAAAGCAGCTGTTACAATCATTTTTATTTATATATTTGTAAAGCATCAAAGCAATGGTTTAAAAAAGCTCATTAAAACCCCGGGAATTAATTCTTACTATTAATATGGGGTTTTTACTCTTTGCTATTTAATACTATTCATATCACACATGTAAAATTACAATAACTCTAATATGCATCAAGGATGAGATTTTAAAAAGCGTTTGGCATTAGTTTTTCTCTTTTCCCATAAGAAGTCTTACCACTGACTGCACGAGGAAGTTAACGTAAGACTGAGGCTAGGGACAGACATTCAAAAAGTCTGAGCCTGAACTGATTCATTCTTTGCAGGTTAGTCTAACCTGGCTAGGCTAAATCAGTTTTGTAACCAGACAGACATCCCAGAAATGCAGGAACATGCCTGCAGTGGCTCAGGCTAGAAGCCGGGGGGTGCTAGAGCAGCTCTCCATTCCCTTCCGCACTGCTGAGCTGAGGGGGCATAGCCAGGCCCTGGCAGGACGCTATCATTAGGGAGGGTTTCCCCCTTCTCCTAACCAGCCCAGCAGAGAATGTTTATCACCCCTAACTCAGTGTTTATCAGCCCATTAAGAAAAGAGAGGGACATCACCAGCTACCTATTGATTCTGCCTTTGTCCCATATGCCACAACATGGAAGTAGCCAGCAAGTGGTCTGCTAGCTAATGCTGGGAGGTGTCTGTGAGGGACAGGGGGAATGCCTGCTTAGCAGAGAGTGGGGAGGGGAGAAGTTACACAAATTGCCAATTGCTCAAATCACAGCAAGACCTTATGATGGAGGATAAGGGTTAGGATCAAGCTGGTATTTATGCTATTTGCATAACAGAGGGGAGGAGAAGAAACCAGGCAGATGCCTGCAGAGACTGCTGGAGCTGCAGCCAGGGAGCAGAGTAGAGGGGCCAGCCCTGCTGTGAAGCAGAGCCCTGCCCAGCCCAGCGAGCATGCCAGGATGCTGGGGGAGTTTGATTTAATTTAAACCAGCAAGGGGTCTGGGACAGACATTTCAAAACCGGTTTGAGCCAAATCAGTTAAGTCTGATACCACATTCAACCAGGTTTTTCTCAAACTGGTTTATGTGCACTGAACATCTGTTCTGTTACAAGTTTAAACCAGTTTCTGATCACTTAAATTAGTTTATGTGTAAGGTCCGTACCTAGCCTGAGTACTTTTGAAAATCACATCCAAAATTCACAAATCATCTGCCATATAGCAAAAATTGTAAACATATATAACTATATGAAAAATATATTGAAATTTAGTTATGTTCTTTCATTCTATGGTGCAATTTGGGACATCGCTAGGTAACTTCCATAGCAGTGACACTATTTCTATAGCAACAGATAATGATACTAGCAGCAGCACCTGTATAAATTTCCCTCCTCAGTTGGAGAGAATGAGTTTAGAGAATGAGATTACCACCATTTCTACCAGCTGCAGGCCCTGCTACTATGCCCCATGCCTTTTTCACCTGAAGAGTAGATTACTACAATATGCTCTGCCAGTGACTCCATTTTAAAAATAGACAGAAATTAAAGATGGTGCCAGATGCGGTAATCTACTACATAAGTAGTATGCTTCACCAGAAACAGATAACACCCAGCTCTGGCAGCTGTGGGGTTTTTTGGTGCACACCAAATTGTTAGTTTTGATCAGCTTTCAGAGACTGACTCTCATGCTGTGCCATTCTGCCACAGTTACGATCATCAGAGTTGGATAAACTGGAGTTTACTTAAAATATAAGCTACAGGAAGATGCTTGAAGGATTTTTGTTTTTTGGAAGAGCCTGAAGATTTTGAACTTAGTCCCCTCAAAGGGTCCAAACCTATCCTCCTATTCTTGACCTATTATATTGTCCATCTTTTCATTCAGATTTTTGGAAAACGGCGGTAGATATAATGAGAATCAGGATAATGATATTGCAGGATAATGCTTGTATACAGTGGTACTCATTGATTTAATATCACTGGTTGGTTATGTGTTTTGAGGAAGACTGTTATTTTTGTGTCATTGGATATTTAAAATGATATTAACTCAGAGCACAGGATAGGCATTTTTATCCCCCTTGGGTTGAAAACAGTAACCAATAGATAAAGAATAGCTAAATAATGATATTTCAAGTGGGAAAGTTATTGAGAGTAAACACGCTAAACGCAAGAACAACAAAGGGAATGGAGCTTTTGAAACTTAAAACATACTAATTTGCTAAACCAAAAATCACTGTAGAACCTGAAAATGAGCTGCAGTTTGACTTTTCATTCCAACTCTTTCCTTAGACTCAGGGGTGGTTCTAGATGGGGTGCAGTTGTGTAGTTATACCCCCACTCCATCCAAAGCTGAAGCAGCGCTGGGAGAGTAAATTGACTTCATGGTTCATTATCATGCACATTTTAGTCCCTGGTTAAATACATTTACAATACTTAACATTTTTTACATACAATAATTAACATTTTAAGTCCCTGTTAATACCAGTGACCTGGTTCCTTCTGAACTCTTTAGCCCACTGGTATTAACAACCCTTTCTACTAACTAAGCTATCTTTTTTCTGCCATTCTACTGTCCCAAAGAAATCAGTCTATCCAAATCAGTTCTCTACAACCGGTCACACTTCTATGTATACCTTGAACATATTGCAATATCTGCTTAATGCTTCTTGCTTTTAATCTAAGAGGCATCATCTAGATTGTTTTTAAAGAAAATACCTGGCAACTAATATTAAAAGCTATTTGGATTTTACAGTTCTCAAAGGATATGAAACTATAAACAGCATTTTGAACTGTCTGTGCTAGGTGAAAGGTTTCATCTCTCACTTCAACCCCAGTCCAGCAAACACAGGCACATTTTAGTCCCATTGATCTCAGTGGGACTGCTCATGTGTAAAGTTAAGCATCTCTGTAAGCAGCTGCAGGATTGGGGCCTCTGTCTGGAAAGTGTCATGACAGCAATGAGCTGCTTATTAAGCTGAATTCATTATTTTTTTTTTTTTTAAATAAAAGAGTTCAAATTTGGTTTTGACAGTGGAGGTTCCTGTAGGCAGGGCTTTGCACATAGTCAGAGAAGCCAGTACTACTCAAGAACAGAGCCCGAAACAGTGAAGCTACAAATGAATTTGTATGAAACTGGTATTTTACGTACTAGGTTTTTCTCTAGTACAGTGAAAACTTCAGGGAGGCAGGTAAATTTAAGGGCCATAATAGACAAGCAACACACACCAGTTAACATAGATAAATCTGAGGCACCATTTAGATAAATGCAAACACATGCATATACACACACAGAGGAATGCCATTTAAAGCTGTTGGGGGTGTCTCTTTAAGTGTTTAATGGCCTTTTCTGTCTACATTTGCATCCTACTGATGACTCAAGTCACACAACAGAACAGATGGCGGTGTTCAGTGCACCAGTGGTTCTAACTGGGGCATTTTCCTTGCTTTTGGTATTTACATATCCATTCTACACCCCAAGAATGGAGCAGAAGTAACAAAAGCTAAGACAGCATCAGCAGAGGGAGACTGTGCTGAGGTAGTTCTTGACAAGCTTATTTATTCAGAACAGGAAGCATAATAAGCAAAACATTTTGCCAAACTAGGCTCAGTATCTTGAGAAACCAGCCTTACTAACAGCAATGAGTGGCTCAACATTGAAAAAGGAAAAGATGGAGGAAAAAAGACAGAAGCAACAATCAAAACTGTAATAGCTCAGAAGAACCTCACATGAAGGCCCAAGCTTGGCTGATGACAGCAGCAGACTCCAGAAGAAATGCTGAAGGAGAGGGACTTTGTTTTTTAATGGAGAAGGTCCCTACAGCCAGTGACTTTAAAGTCCTGATCCACCAAATGCTCATGTGAGCAGATCCACTGAAGTTTTTGGAATTACCTACATGGCTGAGTGGTGCAGTTTCTTAGATGGTGTTTGGGCCAGAGAACAAGCAACACTAAGTTGATTTCTGTTGCATCATTTGTTGTAAAAATATGACCATAACCTCTACTACAAAGCTTGTGATGAAACCATCTGCCATCTTTGTGCTGCTCAGACTCCTTGAAAGGCTCAAAATCCATACTTTAAAGACATGTTTTTATAACTTTATAAACAGTCCTAACATTTTCAAACATTAAACATCAACCAGATGCTTACCCCAGGGTCTGTACTCTGGTTTAGGAAGGTTTAAATGGGATATTTGGAAGAACTTTCTTACTAAAATGGTGGCTAAGCAAACTACCTAGAAGGGCAGTGGAATCAAAATGACTGGGTTTCTAAGGGCAGGTTAAGCAAACACTTGTCTGGGAAAGTTTAGGTAGATAGGGATTATCCTACTTCAAACATGACCTTGAACTAACTAGATTAAGGCACCTGCAGCATACATGCCAGAAATCTTCACATAGCAGATCTGGCAGGAGACAGGCAGCATAGTGGCAGATAGGGCAAGGAACAGAAAGGTGAGCAGCAGACAAAGCAAGCAGCACAGGCAGGAAGCAGAAAGCAGAGCAGCAGATTGCACAGGGGAAGGGGATTGGAATGACACACAGTGAGGGTGCAGGGCTAATTTGCTGCATGTCTGCCAAAAAAGTTACCCCTGACTGGACTAGATAACTTCCTGAGGTCTCCTCCAACCCTGTTTTTCCAGAATCTGAGTTTAACCAAAAAGGTCTTTTGTCTAATATCCATACAGTCAATATGCCCATCCATCTGAACAAAAGAGTTATAGGAATACAAATACAACAGATTAGAACTTTAGACCATAACATTACCTACCAGCAAGTTTAAGAACAGGGACTGGCAGGTTAAATCATTAGGCATCCAGGGAGGCAGGTGATTAGAGCAGTGTCATAAGTCCTAAGTTTTCTTCTTGATTCACTGTGGTGCAGGGTAGTCACTTGGGGCTGGGAGGGCTCACGAATGAAAAGTTCTAAATACAGCAGAATGGTCTTCATTCCACTCTGCACATGGGAGAAAGGTTCCAGGAATATTACATAAGGGAGATCTGTTCCCCTCACATGCTTCCCACACTGGAGCACCCTTGTGTCCCAGCCAGCCCCTCTGCAGAATGCTGAGCCAGGTAAGAGCAGCCTAAGGCTGGCAGGCTGACCCTCCACAAGCCCTCTGCCAGCCAGGGCTGCTCCATCCCAGCTCAACATGCTGCGGTCCCAGGCACGCATCTAAAGGCAGCACCTGGGAACAATAAACTCCAGCAAGATGTACACCAGAGTTTATTGCATCACATTAATTTCATGTGCAGATGCATCCAGTGGGTACATCTACACATGCAATTAACTTGAGCCAGAGTAAACTACTCCCAGGCTCAGTGGTCCAGGCAGCAACAATATGAGTTGGGGTGGAGCAGTTCACGCCAGGGCTGGGGACTAGGAGGGTCAGCCCTGGGCTCTGGGTGATGGTAGCAGGAGGGTGCTGAAAATGCAAAGCTGTGTGGCTAGGTGGCAGGCAGAAGTCTAGCCCCCTGCTGGCTGGGCTGACCAGTTGCACTTTACACCCACATTCACCATCTACATGTGTGTTTAGTTGCAGTTAATTATCCCAACAGTAGGGGTGTGCGAAGCGGGCCCTATTCAATTTGGATTCAGCTCGAATCAGGGACAGTGATTCAATTCATTGATTCCAGTCACTGACCCTGATTCGATTTGGCTGAATCCGAATCTGAAGATTCAATGCTGATTTGGAGAATCAGCGAGTCGGACATAGACACAGCTTTAAAAGTTTTTTCTATATACCTTGAGGTAGCAGGCATGGCTTGTGATCACTGCGATGCTGGCGTGCGGAGCGTCCCACAGGAGTGCCAGGAGGCCCTCAACATGCTTGGCAGGGAACCCGGAAGTGGACTGGAAGTACTTCTGGTCCACTTCCGGGTCTGCCGGAGAGCACACTGGGGGCCCCCCTGTTCCTTCCCAGCTTGGTGGCCAGCCACAGGGGGACCCTGGGTGCCCCCTGAGACCCAGGAGGCACCAGTCACTGAGATGGGGGGGCACAGGGGGCCCCCCCACGTGCTCCCCAGTGGACCCACAAGCAGACCGAAAGTGCTTCTGGTCCACTTCTGGGTCTGCTGCTGAGTGTGCTGGGGAGCCCCTTGTGCTTCTGTGGGATGCTCCACCTGCCCCAGCATCACAGCACTCATAAGCCCCTGCTACCTAGAGGTATGTAGAAAAACATTTAAAGCTGTCTCTATGTCTGAATCTCCAAATCTTTCCAAAATGATTCGGAGGGTTCCAATTAGGTTCAGAAAGATTAAAGGGTCCTCTGATTCAATTCAGATTCAGAGATTCAGCCACCAAATCAGACCAAATCTCCTTTGAATCTATCAGGGACCAAAGCTTCGCTCAGCCGTACCCAACAGTACTATCTTACAATGGTGTTAAGTAGCTTACTGAAGCCTAATAGTGTCACATGTGTAGTCAGTAACACTTCACTCTGCAGCTAATTAGTCTACTTTGCAGTTAAGCACATGTGTAGATGCAGCCGGTAGGATTACAAAATTGCCTAAAAAGTTAAATAGCTAATACTCATTTAAATCAGTGAGATTCAGGTGCCTAGCCTATGTCAGCACTTTTGAAAATTCTATTTGGTGCCTATCTGCTTCCTTACACACTTAAAATCTGCAAAAAATTTGGCTCTAACATCCTGGTTGCCACCAAGATTTCTCTCCTTGAAGCTAGGCAAGCTATTAGCAGATTTGCCTATACCAAGAATAGCAAAGGTAATGCCTGTGTTTCACCTGAATATTCTTCAGGATCTTTCATCGCCTGCCTTTTTCACAGATTCTGATCTGGTTTTGCTTAGCAGCTCTGTAGCTCTGAGTGTAGTAAGGGGGGAGGGGGGCGTGGTTGAGCGTGACAGATTCTGTAGTTGTAACTACTCATGCAAGGCATTGAAAGGAGAGAGTCCCTGAGACCTGATGCAAGGTGAGTTTTTCCTTGTGGCAGGATAAAAACAAGAAGTACAAATTGTATCATTGTTTTGTTTTGTTTTGTAATCCGCAGACTTTCTATGGACATGGACCAGTGAATTGGGTCCAAGGATATTCTATGAAACAGGTAGTTTATGAAGAAATTACAGGAAGCCATTTGAATAAAGTATGCATTTAAATGATGTAACAGACTACTGGCTGGACTGAAAGTGTAGGTGGATTTGTTATTAGTGCATCTCAGAAGAGTGAGATGCAGAATAAATAGAGGGGGTGTTTTTACAAGCTAAAAAGAAGATTAAGATTGGTATTTTACTTCAGCAAAACTGTAGCAATTGCAAATGACAGTCATTCACTATCTCTCTCCCTTACCACAAGTTGGAAGTTGGTTTACAGTTTCTTACTTAAGGATCATACTCTGCCAGAGTCACACATACTGTCAATTTCAATACTCTTTTGCCACCAGAGGCAACGGCAAGAGGCCAAGAAATCCCAGACGTAATTACATTTCATTTTCAAATAAAATAGATATCACAGTTTATGCCTGGTAAAAGGGCTTCTGATTTCACACCTAGATATACTGGATAAAGTTAGTGGAATTTTCCTTTAAACTCTTTTGGTGTTCTGTGATAGTTCAGTGAAGTATCTTACTCTTTGACATCTGTGCGAGCTTTTTACCAAGAGTGCCTAAATTTTGCTTAACTAATGAGCATTTTGCCAGGACCCTCACAAGGGCTAGGGACAGAAGTTGCACATGAACTGGTATAAGTGTGTGGAAACCGTTTCAAATCTGTACCACCACAGAAGTTCAGTGCATATAGACTCATGGGCAACTGGTGCCCATGAGTGGCCAGTCAGCGACTGGGGGGCCCAGCTAATTGCACTGACCCGGAAGTTCCAGTGGCACTTCTCCTGGTGCCCCCACTTCCAGGCCGGCACTCTCAGGGGGACACCAGTGCTTCTGCCTGCCCCCTAGCCCATCGCCTAAGCAGGGATACTGGCTGTCAGGGGATGCACCGGCGCTCTCAGGTGGGTGCACATGCACCTCTGTACACCCCCTATGTGTCGCCACTGCATAAACTGGTTTCAAAATGGCCAAAACCAGTTTAAGAGAAACCTGGATGGATATCGTATCAGACTTAACCGGTTTAGATTAAATCAGTTTATTGAAATTCTGTCCCAGTTCCCTTTCAGATTCAAGTTAACTCACAATCCCCCAACCTCCCAGGATACTTTGCGCCTCCCCTATAAGCCTCCCCTTGCAGGGTGGGCAGGCTAGCCTTGGCCCAAGCTGTCTGCTCCAGCCTACCAGGGAGGCGTGCTCTTGTGCTCCTCACTGGCTTCTGGCCTGGGCCACTGCAGGCATGTCGCTGGCATTTTTGGAATCAAAAGTGAATGTCTTTTCACTGCTTATCAGTTCAGTCTATGGTGTTTAACTAACTTGCAAAGATTGAATCAATTTAGCCTCAGGCTTTTTGACTGTCTGTACTTAGCCTACGGGTCTGATTCAAAGCCTATTAAAGTTGATGAAACAATTCCATTGACTTGAATGAAGTATGGAAAAAGACCACAGTGCAGGGGAAAGGCCAGCGAAAGTGCAGCCCGAGTTTGTCTTCAATATGGTTTGTGGTCTTTCTTGTCTTCAGTTCACAGGTTTGGCACAGGAAACTATAGGTCACAGATAGGATTTCATAGACATTATGATCATTCATAATGGAATGGAATAGGTCTGATCCTTCCCAGCAGCTGGCCCACTCCACTGCTGCTTATAGGTTTGGTTCAGCATCCCCAATCTTTCAGACAAGATAACAGTCTTGATCTGGGCAGCTGAGGGCATCTATAGGAGATAAGAGAGTATATATCTTCATAAGCTTTGCTTTGACATGCCAACATCATTCCTTAAATATATTCCATGGGAAAAATATAAATTTTAAATAAAAAAAACCTCTCTCTCTTCCTCTCTTTTTTTATGGTATCACATATCAACTTCCAAATCTATGAACCACTGTCTGGTATTATCACTCAATGTGTGGATTTCATCTGCCCCATCTGGGCATTTGTAAAGATTGCAGATTTTGATTGAGTGCTCTGCTGTTTGCTGAACACTGCATTCACATAGAGGGCTGTCCCAGATCTTCATCTTGTGAAGTGTTGTTCTGAAGCATCTGAATCCAGATCTGAGTCTGTTCAGCTTGACCCACACTTCTCTGTCAAGGTCATGCCCAAAGGGGCACTTGTTCGGAGTTGATATAAAATGTTGTAGGAATAGGTCTGGTCTTCCCCAGGGACTGGCCCACTCCATTGCTACTCATGGGCAACTGGTGCCTCTTGAGTCGGGGGGCACCAGATCGCCAACAGAGTGGGGGGGTCCCCCATGGCCAATTGCAGACTCGGGGGGGGGAGGGGGGTCCCCCAGCAGCTGAGCACTGAGCACAGAACCACCAGCGGCAAAACTGGAACTATACTTCCACTGGCACTTCCAGTTTCGCAGGGGGTGCACAGCCAATCTCAGGGGGTGCACCCACATGCACCCACTATGCATCACCAGTATTGCTACTTACAGGTTTTGTTCAGCATTCCCAATCTTTTCCAGGAGCTTGTGGGTTTCATGTATAAATGGTTTCAACTGTTAAGCCTCTTAAGCCTCCATCTGTTTAGGCCTTCAGTTAACAGTTGATGTAGCAGATACTTTTTGTCACCTCTTGCCTCTGTTACCAGTAATAAAGTTCTGTCTTCCTGTATCACTTCTTATATCACAGAGAGTACAGGGAGTGCATGTGTGTCTGTGTAGGTTGTGCAGCCTGTTATGAGTCTCAGTGCACTGTTAAGTATAGTGTCAATCTTTTTAGTGTGACAACTTCTGGACCATACAGGAGTACAATATTCTACTGGGGTGTATGCCATTGTGAGTGTGGTGGTTCTGGGCACTTCGAAGTTGGCACCCCATGTCATGCTGGCTTAAAATCTTAAGGCAGCTACCCGTGCAGGGACTTTACCACTGACCTTCTAAATGTTATGTTCATAGGTGAGGGAGCAATCTATTGTAACTCCTAGGTAGGCTGGGGTATGCTCAGGGGAAAGGATGTGGTTGCCTACTTTGATAGTCAGTGTGCTGTTAGCTCGACCATTGTCCAGGTGGAAGAGTGATGATATCAATTTATTGATGCTCAACTTAAGCGTCATTTATGGAGATAGTCAGCAATGAGTTCAGTGTCAGTATTCAGCATCTTTTCCAGTTCTGTCATATCTATTGGGCTACTATGGTAACATCATCAGTGTACATGTATCGCTTAGATGTTATATGTGGGAGGTCTGAGGTGTATACATTAAGAAGTATTGGCACTAGCATTGACCCTCAGGGGACCCCATTCTTCAGAGTTCATAATCTGCTTTTTTTCTTCTTGGCTGGTAGTGAGTTTGAATAATCTGCTGGAGATCATGTTCATAATGAAAGCACATATCTTGTAGTCAGGTATCATGGAGTGCAGTTTATATTTAAGACCTTGGTGCCATGCAGTGTCATAGGCAGCTGTAAGGCTTAAAAAGACTGTGCCTGTTTTCTTCCTCATTTCAAATCTATCTTCTATGTCAGATATCAGCCAGTGGCACACCGCTTCTTCTGAAAGCCAGATTGTTCTTTTGGGGGCTGGGGATCAATGATATTCTCTATTATTCTATTCAGGATTATGCACTGCATGGCCATATCCAGACACATGTGGACATTTGATTCCCTGGGGACAACTAGTGACAGTGCACCTTGTGCTGCTGCTAGTAATCCCTGGGGAACACCTGTGCCATATGCAGGCTGGTGCACAGGAAGTTACCCTAGGTTGGGTAGGGGCGGCTGGGGCCAGCACTAGGCTGGCCCCAGCAGCTTTACCTGGGGTCCTCCCAGGGCTGCAGCAATGGCAATCCTGCTACACAGAGTCTGGGTGGCAGCAGAGTGTGGCTCCTGCCAGCCAGGCTCCGACTTTGGTTGGTGCATGCTGCTGCTGCATGAGAACCTCCCCTTTTTTTTTCACAGGTTTTTTTGGCCCCTGGATATCCAAGGGTCAAAAAACCCTCCGTGCTGGTCCCTTGCAGCACAGAGATTAACGTAATATGTGATATGTGGTGCTGCAGATGTGTCTGCATTGCCATATACTGGATGGTCCTGCCCATCTGGACTTGGTCCATGAGTTTGTATGTAACTCAGAGTAGTGAGATGGGTCTGTAGCTCTTTGGATCTTCTAGTGGTTTACTGAATTCTTTGACAGCAGTGACATCAGATTTTCTCCAGATTTTTTCCCCAATTATTTTCCATTTTTTCCAGTTTTGATGAATAAAACTGATAATTCATAAGGGGTTTTCTTATAAAAATATTCTTTAGTGAAATCTTTCATCAATTAACTTCATTTTCCAGGAATGGAAGGCAAATAAATACAATTTTCTTACGATAGCATCATCCAGAGTGATATAGTTGTGATCTAGCAGAGCATAAACACTTAAGAATAGAATGGATGAAAATATAGCACTAAACTGAGTTGCAAAAGAGGCGGGTTCAAGTTTCAGCTCTACTACACTTGCTATATGACAGATGGCAAGTCCCTTAAACTCTTTGTGCCTTGAATTACCGGTGTTAAAATAGTGGTTATAATATTGTCTTTCCTCCATCCTTTGCTGATCACCTTTTTGAGGCTGTTAACATATCACTGCAGGGACTTTTTCTTCCTGCATATATGTATTGTACCCGGCTCAATTAGAGACCTAAATCTATGTTAGAGGTTCTAACGTAGTAATTGTGATCATTGCAGCCCTCTTTGAACCCCACATTTTTGCAAGAGCATTTCACCTTTGAAGTGAACAAAATACTTAAATGGAAATGATATATTTTTAATTAATCTTAAATTCTTTGTGAGTTTTAAATAATGAAGTACATTTTTATTTTTAATTCTGAATACATTGGCATGTCTGGAATGCCAAGTTCCCAAGACAATTAAAAGGTCAAGTAATAAAATGTATGACAAACTACGTCTGAGATTCCTCATAAAATGAATGAGTAATGGCTGTAAAAACTATCTTGTCCTGTTTAAATGCTGAAAAAATGTATGTTATACCAATTTTTCACATTTGTTAGATTACAGAAATATTAGAAAATCAGCAAGATAACATTTATTTAGCAGCTAATCCTATATTAAGGTTGGAGCCAAAATCAGAAAAAGATTAAAAAGGGCTACAAAGGGTAAAACAGCACTGATTTTTGTAATGGACATGTTTTGGGGATAACAAAATGTATTTTCTCTTGTCATTGTGCAATCAGGTATTGGTAAGTATCATGATAACTTTCTTTAGAAAATACTCAAATTTTGTGAGGATTATAACATTAGATTAGAACATCTTCAAGTCACAGTCACAGGAGCCTTCCAGGGCTGTTAAGCATTTGGCATATATCACTTATCTCTAAGGGTGGCAGAGGCCATCAATACAAAGTGGACCATCAATCAATCTGAGGTCTTCTTCAGACATCTCCTGTCAGCTGATCAGAGGAAGACTTTGGGGAATCAGCTTTCCATTATCAGGAGTTGGTCTGTGATCAGAACAAGCCACTGAACCTTTTACTTTTCACTTGGCAAAAACATATACGCTGGAAAAAAGTCATGACAGTTCATTCATTTCGCTCCATCCTGGAGCCAGATGATGTTTGACTGGTGAGACCCACCCTCTTTGATGTTGTACTCTTTTGAGAGTACCCTGCTGTGAAAAAAATTTTATCCTTCCAAATTAAAGAGAAATATTTCTGTATCCAGCTGTTAAATGTGACATGTTTGCCATTTTTCAGTATATTGGCTTTGTGCCATCTTGCAGGCTGTGTTTCAAACCTATCTTTTTCCCTTTTCCTTCTCAGCAACAATATCCACAATTGTTAGTGTCTCCAACATCTATATAACATCAGCACCAAAAGGAAAATACAAGTAATGCCTCATTGCTATGAACTGCACTAGCAATATTTACATATGTCCCTTTTCATTTAAAAAAAAAATTAAAACCAGCAATTGTTTTGTTACATGAAATGAAGTATAAAACTCTTAAATATAATCTACCTATGAAAAATTAACTTCAGTTTAGTTCTGATTATGGTAAGCAAACCATGAAGTAAAGCCTCCACAGAATACATTTACAATTGAAATGAGTTTGGATATGATGAAGGCTCGTTTCATGTTTTCTGAGTCCACATCAAAAAAATGGCATCAGCTCAACAAGCTTTAGCTCTGTTTAAATTAAGACAAACTTCTCATGAAAGCTCATATAAACATTTAGGTTTAAGTAATCAAGAAAACCTGTATCTTCTCATATTTATTAAGTGTAATTTTCAGAGTTATAAAAACCGCTGTCATGAGTGGTGCATACTGTAAATAAAGGGTGGACCACATCATTACGATGTTTTTCCTATCTATTGAGGTGGTTGAAACACAACAGGTTCCGATTTCTCTTCAGCTGAAGCTTTCCCTCTTTCCTTTCATTTCCATATTTGCTGACATGGAAAAGGATCAATGTTTAATAGATTCTGGCAAGCTCAACATTGCAGAAACTTACGTCCTGTAATTTATCTCAGAATATGACTAGGAAATTTGAGTAATTGCTCATGTACTCATCACATCAATACTATGTAAAAATTAAAAGCAGAGCAGAGGCACCACAGGTGAGGAAGGAAGTATCTATTTTGAAAAGATCCAAAGGGAAATACAAAATTAACTGTTTCCTCTTTAGAGTACCCAAATCCTAGCTTCTTGCCAAAAAATGAATAGGATCAGTGCTGTCCTGAAAGATCTGATCTAAAAATAATAACAATGTGTAATGATGTGGTCTGCTCTTTAGTTACAGTGTATTTAACTCAGTTTTTATAACTCTATGATGATATGTAAATAAATGGAAATTGATGGCGCATCTCAATGCACAGTAAACGCCACTGGATATCCCATCTAGTGGTCTGCAGCCATACTCCATTCTGCTGTGATTCAGTTGGTTCTTACTAACTAAAGAGTGTCAAGCCTCAAACAGATGTTCATTTCTACCAATGGAATTGAAATTTCCACCGCTACAAATCTTTTCAGGAGAGGGAGCAGTACACGCATTTAACCTGCAGCTGCCCCTTCTCTGTACCTTTCCCAGCCCAGGAAAATCCTGGGCTGGGGAAGGCATTGGGCACAGTGGCTATTCCACTCCTCATGGTCCCTGGGGGACTGGAGCAGTGGGGCAAAGGGTCCTCCCCATTCCCCAGAACAGGGACCCCCAATGTGTGGAGTGGGCAGAGGGCTTTCCCATGCCCCTGTTTTCACAGTGCCACCCCTGCTGTCCAGCCTGGCAGAAGAACCAAGGATTTAAAAGCCAGCAGAGGAGGAAAGCGGACTCATGGAGCCTCTCCCAAGCCTGTTTTTGCATAACCCTGGTCTCACATTGCCACCCCTGCCACTTTGAAGCTGCCACAAATGCAATGAGCCACTGTAAGAGTCACATGCCAGTAGTCCCATATGCAAGGCTGCAGAAGCCGGTTTTCAAGCTGCTGCATGGGACAGGAGGGAAGAAGTAGGACAAAGACCCCAGCCCATTCCCCAAATTGGGCAGTCCCTGATTTGGGGAAGAGGCAAGGAGCAGCAGACTAGATCAGGAGAGGAGTATTCAAGTGTTTATTCCTGCAAGAGAGTTTTTCTTGCAAGGGAGATCTTCTAGGTGAAAGATCATTCTCCCAGAGGGGGCATGTCAAATAAATACTTGTAGTTTCTACCAAGACAGTGGCAATTCTCTTGTTAGAAATGTAATGCCTGTGCATGGCCATATGTATTTGGATGGGAAACACCTATTAAACATTGAGGTGCTGTAGGAAGGTGATTCAATAGGGTGGTGTTCTTTTCTGCCTCTAGTGAATCAGTTTTTCCCTTCCATATATAAGCAAGATTTCCAGCCATTATTAATTCCTCCACTGCCCTACCACCGTCCACAACCACCCTGATACTTCAGTACTGTTCTCTCTTTTCTGGCCCTCACTGCTTCACAAGTATTACATCAGAAAACACCCAAGATTAAACAGCTATAAATCTATATGCAAAAGGTATATCCTATAAAGATTTGTTTTGCCATTATTTATCCTAGCCTTTTCCGTATTCTGTCCTGTTTTTCCTTTAACACTAGAAGATTTAACTCCTTTTTTCTATCCTTGCTTGCAGTATTTTTATTCACCTACCCCATTTTTCTTTTCCTTTGGTTATATGCTTCTCTTCTGTTCCCCATCTCACCTGAAATTCCTGTTTTATCAGCCTGCAACTGTATTTCAGAATCCCCCCCTTTTTCTCTGGCTCACCAGGCTTGGTTCTGACCTCTTGTACATAAGTGTAGTTTGATGAAGCTCCACGGAAATTATTCCCAATTTACAGCTGTATTAATGAAAGCAGAATCAGGCTTCATGTCACACTTTTGGTCATACTGCCCATCATAACATGAATGACTGGTGCCTCCTGAATCTGGTGGGGGCACCTGCAGGAGGCCTGTCGGGGAGGGCACCAGCCCTGCCGACAGCATTGGTGTCAGCTGTCAGGGGGGCACCGGCCCCATCGGGGGGGCACGTGCATCCCCTACCAGTCACCTATGCATCACAATACTCTTTCTTAGGCTCCATGGCTAAGTACAGAGGTTCAAAAAACCTGAGGCAAAATCGATTCAATCTTCGCAGTTTTTTCTAAGCTCCCTAGACTGAACTAGTAACAAACTGAACTGACTTTCAGTGCTTGGGTGGCCAAGACAGAGAGATGCCTGCACTGGTCCAGACCAGAAGTCTGGAGGTGTTAGTGTGCACCACACCTCATGGCCAGGCTGCCTAAGGCTGCTGGACCAGCAAACCAACCCAGGCCTGACTGGCAGCCAGGGTGTGTCGGGGAGGCAGGGAGGGCAGGGAGAAGCACCCACCAGAGGTGTCCCCCCACAGCTCCCAACTGCACTGAGCTCACCCCAGCCCCACCTCTTCCCCAACCATCAGCTTCTTAGGGGGAGGCTCAAGGGGGGGTGGAATTCGTCCATACTCTCCCCCCATAGCCGGGGTATGTTTGCAGGGGGGAAAAGCACTCATGGGGGAGGGCTTTCATGCCCCTGCAGCTTGAGCTGGGCTGGGATTACCCCAGCCCTGCCTCTTCCCCAGCCCTCTCCCTCTGAATGGGATGGGAGGCCAGGGGTGGACCCCCCCAGCAGCCCTCCCCACATGACATATGCCAACCGGGGGGCTTTTAACCCCCCCACAGCTTGAGCCCAGCTGAGATCCCCCAGCCCTGCCCCTTTCTCAGGCATCACCTCCAACAGGGGCAGGGAAGGGGAAGCAGGGGGTGGGAATGCACTGCCCCCTTACCCCTGCACGAGCCCCCACAGCTGAAGTCTGCCTGGCATGGAGTGGAAAGCACCCAAGGAGATGCTTTTCACTCCCCCACAGCTTGAGCTGGCCTGGGCTCATCCCAGCCCCAGCCCCTCCTCAGCCATCGCCTCCCAGAGGGGCGGGGCATGCAGGGGGTTCGAACACATCCCCCTGGCTCGGCGCCAGCCCCCACCCCCCAGCCAGGATCTGCCTGGCATGAGGGAAAAACACCCACCTGGGAGCTTTTCATCTCCCCACAGCTCAGAGCCAGCCCCCTAAAATATTATAATATTTTATCAGTTCTGGTTTGCATCCTGCCCAACATGTATGAAACTGGGGTGAAGTGGAAAGAGGAGTACAAGAATACCTAATAATAGAAAGAGAGTTTGACTTACAAACTTAGCAAGCCTTAGATACTGGGCTTTGCACAAAAGGCCCGAAGATTGATTGAACTGAATAAAATCCACTCTAGTGAGATTACAATCAATGCTAGAAAAGCTCTAACACTAAAATGAAATGCACACTATTGTTTTTGTGTCCCAGTCCAAATTCTGAGAACAATACAAAGTGTGTTTTCTATTCATTCTCTTCTGGGATTGTCTCATCTCCACTCCTTACCCAGCTGGCAGATGAAGGTAGATGACTGAGGAGGGGGCAGGTCTGAGCCAATCGCTACCTCACTCAGAGCTTCAGGGGGGCAGGCAAGAAGCTCCCAAGTGGGGGCTTCCCCCCCCCCCCGCAGATCCCAGATGAGTGTTAGATGGGAGTAGGGAGGAGTATGCTTCCCCCCCTCTAGGAGGTGGAGTCTGGGGAGAGGACAGGGCTAAGCCTAAGCTTGCCTGGCTCATTGGGCTGTAAGTGGCGGGAGCAAAAAGCCCTCACTACAGTGGCTTTTCCTGCCCTACCTGCAGCTCTTCCTGGCCAGGCATCCATTCCCCTGCCCCCCATCTCACTGGGCTAACAGGCTGAGGCAAGAAGAAGGCTGGGGATCTGAGGCGTTAATTCAGGGGTGGGCAATTAATTCAGGTGGAGGGCCACTTACTGAGTTTTGGCAAGCCATCGAGGGCCATATGACAGGCAGCCAGAGGCAGATAAATATTAATTTTCTAAATTTTTTAGGGGCCCCAAAGGCTCGAAAGAAAGGCCTGGCGGGCTGCATCCAGCCGACGGGCCACATTTTGCCCACCCCTGCTTTAGTTCCTCTGCTCTGTAAGTGCTGGGGGTGGGGTCAACCCTGCTCTGTTGGAGCAGACAGCACAGCCCAGGTTGGAAAAGCATTCTGGGTTGCTGGAGGACTGTGAGTTAACTTGAATCGGGAAGAAATTCCATAAACCAGCTTAACCTAAATCAGTTAAGTCTGATACTACATCCAATCAGGTTTATCATAAACTGGTTTCAGTCATTTTGAAAGCAGCTTAAGTTCATTGAACTTCTGTCTGTTACACCAGTTTATATGTAACTTCTGTTCCTAGCTCATATCTTTTGGCAGTCCCACCTGTTTCTTTCCCTCTCACCCTTTTCTCTGTCCCTAACAACACTAATGTTTTTACCCATTTATTTCTTCAATTCAGAACTCTTTCCATATCACTCAGTTTCAGTTCTCATGTAAACTCATCTTAAATAATAGTATTGTTTTCTGGGTTTTCTATGTCCTTTAAACTTTCTCTTCCCATCTCTTTCTTTCAATCACATGGATCATTCCCCAACACCACACTGATTTGTTCCTTGGGTAGGGTGTTTTTCATGGCTAGGAGGTTGGTACTGCTGTTGTCCTGAAGTGTTAACCCAGGCATGAAAAGCCGTTTCTAGTGCTGTTCTGGGAAGGCTGTTCTGAAAACCAGCTGCCTGCAGCTGCTTCTGCTGAGCAGCATGTCCCTTTGAGGACAGAGATTGTCCCTGAAGTGCACTGGAATTGTTGTTACCAACAGCACTGGTGTAGGACTGGCCCTTCAGTAGACATGCAATTAAATGAAAATTCGTTGTTTTAACTGACATTTTAAAACTGTAAAGGTTTGAATTTTGAAAATCAAAGGCTGAAGTTTTAGAAGGTTTTATTATGCTTACCCTTTTTTAACAACACGCTCCCATTTATTTAAATGAGATTATATAGGGTTTATTAAAAAAAATCCATTTAGTCAAAAAGGCATTTTTGCCAAAAGCAATTTAAAAAATATTTTATCAGTTCTTCTGGTTTGCATCCTGTCCATCTATTTCCAGATCCAAATTCTGAGAACAATACAAATTGTGTTTTCTATTCATTCTCTTCTTTCTCTACAGTTTAACATCACAGTTTAACAGTATAGTAAGTTCAATGCTAGTGGAGCTCAGTGAAATGTGATGGTTAAACCAAACATCAATTTATACATAGCTTCATGGGAAATGGCTTTCCAATCCTGCAAAGGTTTTCAAGGTTTCAATTTTATTCCCATTCCAAAACAGGATGTACAGTGGTCAAAATCTCAAACATTTTAAATTAATTAAAAAAAACCCCAGAAAACAAAACACCAGATTGAGTCAATTGAAATATTTAATTTTGATACTTTTAAAACTTTTTGACTTTTTCACACTTTTTGAAGTATAACATTTCTAAAATATCCAAACATCTACTTTGGTGCAAACAGTTTCTATTTCAATAAATCAGTAGATTCCAATGGAAAAAAAAAATGTTTTATTAGAAAATACCAGCCTCGAAGTAATTATCTTTTCAATACCAGTAAAGTGCTATAATTGGCATACACAAAGCAAATATAAAGACAGTCCTGTTAGCTAAGAGCTTGCAATCTAAAAGACACAGATAAGACTAAATGCACTGGCAAATCCAGAGACGGTGGTAGCTAAAAACTCTTCACAACACATGTGCGTGCATGCATGCATGCACATGCATACCTACAAATATACACATAGCTCCTTTCCCCTTAAATATATATGGTTAAAGAGGCAAATGGAGTAATATGAGGTAGAATTTTTCTAAATACATAGAAATAGCCCCATTTCAACTGCAACCAGAAGGAGGAGGCAGGCAAGCCCCAGTGGAACAGATATACCCCAACACACCCTCCCCTGATCTGCAGAGAAAGAAAACTCCATGGGAACTGAGTAGAAGAGTTTGAGCCCATTCTTAGCTAGACAGCTTCCTTACAATGTCACCACCAAAATACAAGAGAACAGTGATGGATTGTATGTATCAGCACATGAGTTGTGGGAAGCAGAGAAGGTAGTGCTACTATACTGTGAATGGGACTTAGAAAAAGCAATCCCAGACTCAGAAAACAGGAGGATTGGAAGTGACTTCAGGAGGTCATCTTGTCCAATCCCCTGCTTGAGGCAGAATCATCCATGACTAAACCATCCCAGCCATAAGAACATAAGAAATGCAATTTACTGGGTCAAACCATAGGTCTAACTTGCCCAGTATCTTGTGTCATGCAGTGGCAAAAAGTAGATGCTGAAAGGGAAGATAAACTGCATGTGACCAGGGATTTTTCCACTATTCCTTTGTCACTTGCAGCCTCCAGAATTTAAGGCCCAGGAAGTTCTGATTCAGAGGTCATATCCCTAACTCTTATCCTCAATAGCTACTGATGCCTCTTTCATCCAAGTCTGTGGGAATGACAGAGAAAAGTTACATAAGACCAAAAGAACTGCCATTTATTGAGTTGGTCCATAGATCCATCTAGCCTAGTATCCTGTCTCACATAGCAGCAGACAGTGAAATAAACTCTCAGCCTCCACATCATCTTGTAGCAATGAGTTACTCAAGTTAACTGCATACAGGGCGTGTCTACATGAGATGTTTACTGCCGAGTTGCCTAATTAGCCACATAGTAAACTTCTTTGTGACTACAGGTGCAGTCCTCTTAGGCCACAGGAAACTAATAAACTCTCCAGCAGGTTAGTATTTTTAAATCCAAGTACTATCCTGCTGCAGAGTTTTATCATGCACAGCAGCACACACGTAGATGCTGACCCAGCTGGCTGGGGCGTGAGGCTGCTTCAGAGTGGCAGCTGCCTACTTGCTAGCCCTGCACTGAAGCACCATCATGCCCCAGCCAGCCCCTCCGCAGCATGTTGACCTGGGTCAGGGCAGCCCTGGGCTGGCAGGGTGACTCCCCAGGCTTCCTTCAGCCAGGGCTCCTCGGACCCAGCTCAACGTACTGCAGTCCCAGGCGCACATGTAAATGCAATATGCGTTAGGTTTATTACTGGGCATTAACATGCATGTGTAGATGTACCCGCTGTGTGAAAAAGAATTTTTTTTTTTAGTTTTAAGCCTGCTAATAACTGTATTTTATGTCCTTCAGTCCTACAGTGAATGGTCCCCTGATTATAAGTTGTATGGTGGGGCTGAAGGACCTCCAGTCTGTATAGCCAAGATATAAATATTTTGCTTGGGGTAGAAATGAGAGTATGTAGCTGCTAATAAGATGAAAAACATTGTTTTCTTCTACTTCTTTTTACATGCCTCATAGATGGCACACTAGCTCTGAATATGTGCTGGACCTTCCTAATTGAATCTATCATCATATTTCCAAGAAAAGAGAACATTAAGGGATCTATTTACAAGATACTACTCAGATTTACTCTTTCCAGAGAAATAGATACAATTCTTATATTCTACAGTGAGAAGCACCTTTTGGTTAAGTGTCAGAATTATGATTTCATGCAAACATGAATGTCCTATAACTAACCCTTTTTAATAAGGAGTCTTTAAAACACATTAAATATTTGTCCTAATGAAGTAATGGTTTCCTAAGGTTCAACTTCATTTCTGTGCTGCCTACAGTTTTATGTCTTTGTTGAAATGTGTCACTTTTAAAATTATTATGTTTTTCCAAGTATACTATATTCTTTTTCTAACCCACACTAAGAAAGCACAATTGTCAGGCATTCTGCTTTGAGGGCAAAATGACCTCCAGCATATTGTGGATAACATAAATTTCATATTTTATAGTTATTTTGAAAAGATTTCTAAGCTTAAATCTTAGTGCTAGCATAGTATCTTGAACTCACTCCACCCGCCAACAGAAGACCCAAAACCCCACTGCTTTAGGACAAGGATAAGGAAAAAGGAGAGGATGAAGTATTTCAGCATCCAAGAATCCCTGATATAACAAGAATCACAGCCAACATAGATAAGACGCAGCTTAGAGACAGCCCTCCAGCCACTGCTGCATTCCCAAGACTGTCATCTTAGACTATTAAAATGTATCTAACTATAATCTAAGAAATTAGGATGATTGGGAAAGACATAGGAAAAGTCAACATGCTATGATTTTAGCCTCCATGGACCCATTTTGTCAAAGTAATACTACAGGCTGCCCAACTGCATTGTACAGTACTTTACCAGAGCAAATCTTGTTTCTTTTTTTTTCGAAGACATTTCATTCCCCAGTGGAAAGTATTCAAGGATGCAAGCTACCCTGGGCTTCATAGGGGGCACATTTATTTTGTCTAGATAAGTTACCTGTCCAAGTAAATTGATAAGAAATCCCATGTGACAACTAGGTAGGCAATTTATTACACTTACTTGGAAACTGAGCAAATCCTTGGAATCAAAGCTAGGTAAACAAATTGACTAAGAGGCCAAGATATGTATCAGAAGCTTAATAATAAGGAAATTCAGAGATCTCCCTTAATTTAACAGTAATCTTTTGTGGCATCTTTCATAAAATCATATGGATAATCAAAGATGACAATCTGTTGCACTCCAGGGGATTTCTGCTCTGTGCTGCTAATCCTTAAATATTTTTCACCTATAGTACATGCACAGAATTGTCACTGATATCAATGGGAATTAAACACGGAAAAGTGCAGAATGATTCAGAGTGAATACAAGAAGAACTGTATCACAGATCACCTCTTCTTGTGATGACCAAGCAGAGAAGAGGACCAGTAATGGTAATAAAGGCTCACATCAAAGCAATATTTTTTTATTCAACAGTTCACAGATCAGTGACATTTGCCAACTTGTCATCCAAATGAATACTTACAAATAACTGTCTTTGTCCTTAGTTCTCCATCCATAACATCCCAAGAGTTTAAAAGGTATTTGTGAAATCATATCATAAAAATCAAGTGGCATGAAGGAGGATAATACATTCCTGATGTTGCTTATTTTGCAGGTTTTCCCCTCAGATTTCAGATGTTAGCTTCACACTAGTCTCCCAGCAAAGACAAATTCAGTGAAAATTTAGTAGACTGCACTATCTTTATAAAACTACAGTGCCTAGACAAATACAACTGCTGCAAGTCAAGTAATTGAACTATAAAGAAATAATAGTTATAGTTTGCTGTAACTGAATCAAAATGATAATAGATGTAATAGGTTTGGTTTGGTTTTGGTTTGGATTTTTTTGGGAGGATGTTTAAAAGTAGGACTAATTTCTCTGGAGATGCATTTTCTGAGTCTAAAAATGATTTCCACAAAAATGTCCAGAATCAGCAACTATTAGCTACTCGCATGGCATTATCCAACACTCATGAAAGTCCATGTGAATTCAGTAGGATCTGAATCTGGCACCGAACTGTATTAATTCAGCAACTGTGTGCATGTGAAACTCCAGTTCAAGCCCATAAAGGTTACCAGAGGTATTATTCTTGAACTCTGCAAAGAGCTTCTAAACTTAATTCGTATGGTGTATATGAATCATTAGAAGGATAATTTATTTGTATGTGAATTTTAAAATGTGTAAAAGGGCAAGTATGATGGGCAGGAGAGTATGTTTCACTTCTTTATATGAAAGAGGTTATTACAATATAAATTATCACATTACAAAAGATGTATGCATCATTCTCCCTATTTGACAGAAATGGTACCTGAGAGAGAAGTTTAGCAGGGAATTAAATCAACCCAAACCTTGGCCATATACAGACACGTGGTTTCTAAACACTCCTATGATTCTAATTGCCACTCTACTGGTAGAAACCAGGAGGGTACAGATGTTGCAGCTTTTTCTCCCACAGCAAAAATGGCATGAGCGTGGGAGAAAAATAACTTGACTCCAAGCAGACAGAAGTTGCTCCTGGGAAAGTTTCTCCCAGGAGAATGAATGTCTGTACACTTTGTCATAGCTTAACCCCTCCCGTGGACAAAAATTAGATATGCAGGGAAAAGCCCCCTGACTTCCAGAGACTAGAATCACCCATCTGGAGAAGATGCGGAAGGCAGCTCCTCCTATCCCTCCCAAAGATTGGGAGGGGAAGGGGGGAACAGCTGCCGACTACTTCCTGTCAGCTCCTCATACACTGGGGTCCCAAGGATGAAAAACATGCAGGGGGCTTTGCCTTGCTGCTTCATCACCTCAGCTCCCAGGCACTACGAGCTGAGTGGAGGGAGCAGCATTGCAAGCTACTTGCCTGCTTCTCATTCCAGTGTCCCCAGCTTTGCCCCGCTGCTCAGTCCACTCAGCTCCCAGGTCTGGGACAAACATTGCATAAACTGGTTTGACCCAAATCAGTTATGTCTGATACTACATTCAACCAGATTTATCTCAAACCAGTTTCAGCCATTTTCAAACTGGTTTATGTGCACTGAGCTTCTGTTCTGTTACAGGTTTAAATGAGTTTTTGATCACTTAAACCTATTTATGTGTAATGTCTGTCCCTAGCCCCAGTGCCCATGTTGAGAAGCCAAGTGCCTGGGACCCAAGCAGCCTGAAAGGAGCCTGGTGCCTAGGAGCCAAGCAGACTGAGTGGTGGAGCAAAACCCTTTGCCTGCTTCTTATTCTAAGGACTCCACTGCTTGGGTGCCAAGTGGAGAGGAAGTACTGCCATAAGCCTCCTGCCTGCTTCTCACACTAGAGCCCTTGGTGTGAGAAGTAGACAGGGGGCTTTATCCTGCCACTCCAGTCCTTCCAAGAACAGAAGAACTGAAGCAGTCCGCGCTTTCCCCAGACCGTGATCACCCCAGTCTAGAGAAGGCATGAGGAACAGGGAGAGGGTACGGTTGCAGGCTGAACACTGGTACTGCTTCCTCTCCCAGAATCATTTCTAGCTGTGGAAATTTTCCACTGATAAAAATGAATGCTTGTAGGTGGTCCTAGTAATTTCCAGGCTTAAGCACTACAACTTTGAATATATATAATTCCGTCATCTTTAATCATATGCATTCACATAATGCATTTAAAATGAAAATAAAATCCTAGTCTCATCAAATGCATCATTCCCTTACTACATATGTTCAGTCCTGAGTTTTGTATTGATTTAACATTTTTAAAAGCAAAAATCCACAGGACTCCAAAGACATCTGAAAGATCTATCATGATGTAATCAACATAGAGATTTTCTTTTAAATTGCATCTGTATTTTCTCCTTGCCAAAATTATTTCAGCTGTAAGTTTGCAAATATCTCAATTATACCATAGGAAATATCTGAACTGTAACAATGCAGTCAAAGCTCAATCATTGCATAAATATATTTAAAATATGGTATTAATATAAAAACCTATAACATATAACCAAAAGAATTTAATATAACTTTGCTACAGCAATGTCCAGATCACTTTTCCAAACAAATAGATATACTCCATCATGTCATTTTGAACTTCTTCTGACCTTTTTAACGGAAGAAGGCTACAATTGAGAACAAATGTTTTTCAGGAACAAATATTGGTGAGTCTCTTTGCAAAAACTGAGACAGTTTAAATCGTGCACCTTAGTAAACTTTTCAGATACATTGCACATAGAAAAATACTGGGCCAATTTTGGTACTATCTGAGAATATCTCACTGTAAACCCAGACACAGGGCATGTCTATACCAACTATGGATCACACAAGGGAGCACCTCATTGAAGCCTGTCACACTTGCTCCATGGGCACTAAACCCTGAAACAGATGCAACACAGTTGCCTTCAAGTGTGCTATTAAACTTAGATGTGTATAGTGACACGTGCCCAGGTAGATATGTGACATCTGTTTTGGGGTATAGCATATGCCTAGAGCAGGCTTTGCCATACTACAGTACAGCAGTCCCTAGTGCAGCCCTGAGGTGGTTTAGACATGCCCTTAGCAACCCATTGATTTATGGGATGTCTGTGCTGCAGTCAAAGGTGTGATGGTAGCTTACACAAGCAACCCATGCAAGTTTTAAACTAGCTCTCTCAGGTATTGATAGTGGTGTAGCCATGGCAGCATGGTGCCAAGTGAGCTAGCCTCCTCACTATTTACCCAGTTCCTTGGGTGAGTTTTTTAACCTGTGCTGAGCTCTGTGCTGCTATGGCTACTTTGTTATCAAAACCAAGCCTGTAAATTTAAAGATAGTTCAGGCATCCATAAGCCACCATCACACAATGTGGACACACCCTTAGCCTTAATCTGAATTTATATTCATTTAAAATGAGAACTGTATAAAAGTATACTGTTGATCCCTTTTTATGATCTCTATAAAATTCAACTTGTTAGTCATTTATTGATGGTTTGTACTTTGGGTACAAATATGACTGGATATACCATCTTAAAATTCACCAACAACAGATCTCAAAGGAACAGAAGAACTGCTGTCCATCACATTTATAGATGTTTTTAGAAAACAGTAGATACAAATATTTACTGTGAGTGTAAGGTTATATCGTGGCTGTCTCAGTGCCTTTTCAAGTAGTAAATTATGAATAGTTATATAGAAATTAAGAGTATTAATTCCAGCAATCTCAATTGAAGAGTCTTAGGTAAACATGTACAGTTCAATTGCAGATAGAAGTGTTATCTACACCACGTTGCTAAAATAAAAAATAATAAACCTAGCCTTTCTCTTCTGAAAATATCCTTCTTACTTTTCTTTTTTCTCTATTATGGTCAAAACATTGCTGAAAGTTGCTTCCCTAGAGTGACCTTTCCTACTCATAAGTGATGTGAGCTCAAGAACACTTAAAAATGTTTTTTCACCTACACTCACACAGCTGCTTTGCTGGGAAAGATTTTCAGATATATATTCAGATATTTTCAGCACACATTTTAAAAGCTCAAAAACTACAAATAAGCCACATACAATCCACCCCAATGCCAAAATCTGAACTGGTTAGGATGCCTCAACCATTCTTTGAAAAGCCTTACGATAATGTATGTCTTATGGTAAGAATATGAATATGTCTGGAGTCAGACAATAATGGTATACCACTACATGTGTTACTTACAATTCTAAGGAAGGATGTGTGATTCTTAATTTAAACTAGCCATAGATTTTTGACAAAGCCATGGGTGAGAGTCTCTCTGAAAATCAATGCAACTTGTGTGCCCAAGTCACTTACAAAATTTTGAAAATTCCACTCCATATTTACAATCCCTAGAACAGGTGCTGGTTTTTTCCATATATTAATACCTATTTAGAACACAGCAGTCAAAATCACACAATAATAATGCTAGGGGTATAGATGTCTGTATTTCAAACTTTTCAGAAATCCAATCAAACTGAAAATGAGATTATTCTGAAGTTATACAGCGGCAAATACAGGGAAGATATGAGAAGAACAACACCAAAGAAAAGCATTTGTGATTGTTATTCTTGAATTAAATCTTTCAAGGAGAATAATATATGCCAGAGTGATATTGCCATGTAGGTAGATTTTGGGGGCTTTTTCAAATTTGCTTCCCACTGTAACAAAAAAAGAAGTGAGGCAGGGATTTTCTTCATTCCATTTGTCTTATTTACTTCAGTCCTTGAACAGAGGTAGATGCAAACAGAACTCAGGCAAGTCTCGCTGATGAATCTTAGACAAAGCATTAATGCCCAAGGATCAGCTCTGCCCACTTTCTGATCAAAGAAATTAAGCTAGGCAGCAAACCATTCTGCTGCTTGCAATAGTCCCCTCAAAAAGAAACAACATCACAAAACTCAAAAACAATGCAGTATATCTTCAAAGACTAAAGATCATATTCTAAGAAAAGAAATTTGTAAAACAATATAATAGCACCATCTGGTGACTCCATACATAACAGTACTCTCTACCATAGTATAATGAACCATATCAAAGGCCATTTTTATGAAATGCAAGCACAATTCTGTCTCTATTTCCAATAGGTTTCAAAGTTACCAGCACTGTGCACTTGGACTGATTAGTTGCATATGCACAAAATTAAACGGCTGTTTTTTGTGTTTTTTTCTCTCTTTTAGCAAACCAGTATCTCTGTGCATGCCAATTATGAAGGGACAACTGCTGTCATGAGTATATGCATAGAGAAATTAGTATAGACCTAGATTCTTTTTTAAAATATCTAGTCACTAGTCCTAAAATTGAGAAATAAATAGCTATAGGTCAGTAATTACTTGTGAATTCTATGTATTGCATTTTTTTTTATTTCTAAAAAAATTTACTGCATATAGAGCAATTGTATTTTGTTCTCAGTAATTCAGTGAGGACCAAAGATACTACCATGTATTCTTAAAGAGATTTTACTTCGGTTCTGTCTTGGTTCATTGTTTTAGACAAAGAGTCTGTTCCTTGATATGGACAAAAGCAACAAAGACCATTAATGTAAACAAAAAACTTTAACAAATAGAACTGGATTTTGTTCTTTTTAGAGCTATGAAGTTTTTTTATAAAGCATGATGCACGCCAAAGAATACATTTAAAGGCATGCTGTTGTGTCATATTCCCATTATTTATAATTTAGACACAAGAAATATTTTCCAAAGAGTATTTAAACTCTGACAAACTCTAAAAATATAGAAAATGTAATGTGAAGGTTGGAGGGTGTATTTCATTTCTTCACTTATAGATGTTAAAAAGTATAGGAACCATTCATAGCTATTTTAGTTTAAAGGGATTTTCTGCAAACTGTTCTATTTTTTTAATCAAATGATTCACCCATTAACTTCACTTTACATTGTGTTTTTGTCAAAACTCATTGTTAATTTGCTTAAAACCTAGCACACATTTCATAACAGCTTTGTTCATGAAATGATGCGGTCCTGACCCAAGTTTTTGGCTTAAAGTTAAATCCACATCCATATGAATTTCATCTGGGTGTCAGAGGTAAAGTTTACACACATATACCTAAAAATCTGAAACATAGATGAGCAATTAGCTAAAGACTACTGTAATCAATAGTCCAGCAGTCCAGTCCAATGGGGAAACTTACAGATGCAAATTTTATGAAGCCTTTAATTTCTCAGTTAAGTCATTATCATCTGATGGCTATAATTTAGCCTATGTAAAGGAGCTGGTAGCCTCATAGTCCCTAGTGGACAAAAGTCTGTAGTCTATAACTTTCACCACAGTTGTTTCTAACTCTTCCACTATGGGCAGTCTCAGCAGAAAAACCTAAGACTGAATAAACAAAAGAGATGAATTTACTGTTGTGGCCTCTGAAGTAATAATGGTTTTAGGTCAAGGCTGAGGCAAGCTGGAGGGGTGAAGATGAATGGGGAAGCTTTTGGGATCGGTAAAGGAGGATCTTGGCTTTCATTTCAAAATAAAGTCATTAGCACTCTTCCTTGCCAGAAATAGGCTTGGAAAGGTAAAACAAAAGACAATAATATGAACAGTATTTTAGTTCTTAAAAAACCCTAAAACTACTTTCTTTAACATAACTGAAAGAACAATCTTTTGTCCTTCCTCCCTTAGTCAACATCCAAGGGCAAGTGGCTAAAGGACACTGGAGACCAATAGTATACCACTATATTCCCATAAAACCACCACCATATGGCTTTCCTGAAATGGATCTTCAAAGATCATTGCTCCCCTGTAAAGGCACCAGTATAGTCTCTTGTTTCTTTTGTTCCACTTACATCAGAGTCTGCATCTTCAGCAGGACAACCAACAGACTTCTCAGAACTTGCATGTACAGCAGTCATGACTTGTCTGACCCCACCCAACCTCCTTTCCTACCATGTTTTCCACTCTTTCCCTCTGGTCTTTCCCAGTTCTCCATCTCTCTGATCTTTCCCTTCTACCCATCTTCTACTTCAACACACACTTTTCCCTCAGGACTCTCATCCAATCTTCACTGTCTGTTCCATGTTTAAAATCTACTTTAACTTACACACGAAGAAACTAAAGCTATCTCAATAACTTTGATACACACGTGACATGTCCAAGAAACCACATAACATATTTGTTCTCACTTCTCATCCTTTTTTTGTACATTATTTTTTCTCTAGTTGTTTGTATTTAGGTTGGGGACAGAGTGCAGGTCTCCCTTTTTTCAGTGTTGCATAAATTTTTGAGTGCTGAAAAGACAAATAACTATTATGGAGAATGAAAAAGGATTTTCCCCATCACTCATCTATCCAGCTATTTAAATTGGGTTACAGGTATGAGGATTTGGTCCAAGGGTCATAAGAAGATAATGGGAAAATACTTTGAAATTTTTCTTAATGTGAATCTGAAGTCCAGTTGCCAATTCAGGTATCACTCCAGATTTATCCTACTTCAGTAGGAAATACAAAAGTGTATCTGCAGGCAAATTTAGAACCAAGGGTTTAACTTCAGTACATTGTATGTCATATTATCTTTATTGTTGTGAAGGAAAAACAAATACATGTGAATGGTGTTGAAAGAAATATACATTGGATGTGTCTACATAAGACATTTACAGTGCAGTAGACTAATTAGCTGCTCAGTAAATGTCGCACATCTACACACGCGCCCCTATTAGGCTGGAGTAAATTAATTAACTGCAGCAGGATGGTACTTGTCCTGCTCTGGAGTTTTTTACTCTGCAGCAGTGCTCATGTAGACACTGCCTCAGCTAGCTGAGGCACAAGGGTCCTTCAATGAAGAGGCTGCCTGCTGGCTAGCACTGCACTAAAGCAAACTCATGCCCCAGTCAGCTCCTCCACAGCACGTTGAGCTGGGGGGAGCAACCCGGGGCTGGAAGGCTGGCCCTCCAGGGCTTCCTGCCAGCCAGGGCTGCTCTGACCCAGCACGGGCACACATGGGACACAACGCCTGGGAGCAATAAACTCTGGAACAATAAGCTACAGAGTTAATTCATGCACATTAATTATATGTGTAGACATGCCCATTTATGATTTGTACATGCTATTTAATCTCATTTGATTTAAAAGGGAATAATTAATAAGTGACAAAACAGAACAAAAAGTTCATTGTGGCATTGGATAAACCACCCAAGGAGTTAAATCAATGCCTTTCTGTTTAATTTTATTATTTGTTTTTCTATTTGAGCTGCCAATTCTCTAACATATTAGAAAAGAAGTAGGAAAGTCTTTTTGATTGATAACAATCTCTGATTTTTATGTCAGATCAGTAAAGTTTTTTACTAAATATGAAGTCTGCTGGTTGCTATTGAACTCATAGTTGGACAACTATTTCATAAAAAAAAAAATTTAAATGCTCCTTTTTTTAGCTGCTTTGACAAGAACACCAAAACAGTTCACATCACCCTTGACCTACAGGGTGTACATCATCTTGTCAACATATAAACAAACACATGATGGGCTGTATTTTAATAGATTCTGTAAATATCAAGATCCAATTTATCAAAAGGTTTGCCACAGTGACAGCTGTGGGGGTTGCTGAATAATAGCTGTATGTTCATTTGCAGTGTTGATGCAATGGGATTGTTGCATTGAAATGCAAAACTACTGTTGCTCTTTTTTTTTTATTCCCAAGGAGTTCTGACTCAGTGTCAAGAGCAAAAGATCACAGGCTGCAGGCTGTATATCCCACCTAATGCACGAGGAAGATGCTCAGACTTATGGCTTGCTTTTACAATAATCCCTTTCCCTCACTCCCATCATTATCAGCTGATCTCTGTGACATGTTGTACTCTGTCAAAGGGAGGATTGGGAGGAATAAACAAACACAGGGACTCTCACATGGGAAGCTGAACTGAATTCCAATAAGATTAAAACACTCACTTCCAGAAACATCTCCTGCTTGCTTTCATAGTTTTATAGAGCTCCAATCCAAAAGAGATCATTAGTTTACCTGATCTCGCCTCCTGTCTATCAGAAGCACTTAAATGTCATACAAATACCCATATGTTACATCCAATGGCTGAAGGATTACAGTCCTGCAGAAACATATCTTGCCGAGTACCAGTGGCAGAAGGAGAGACTGAAGTGTTGCCACAATGCTTGAGGCCCCTTCAGTAAGCGCAAAATTGGTCGGTTAAATATGATTGGCTGAGCCTAAGTGATCCATAGCCCTGCTGGAGAAGAAAGTGAAAAAAAAATCCAGAAAGGCCCTGCCAATCTGACTTGGGGAGATGAACATGGAAATTCATAGATTCATAGATTCCCAGGCCAGGAAGTGTCACTGAGGTCATAAAACTTAAAGCTGATTTTAAGTGCGTTTTTTTTTTTTCATAAGATATCCAATATCATTTTAAAATCACAAAATAATAGAGTCCACCATTTTCTTAGATAAACTGTTTTTATCCTTTCAAGGTTGAATTTCTCTAACTCCATCTTTCAGCTATTGGCTTTTGTTTTGCCTTTGTCAGCAAAGCCTCCCACTATTGTATTTCTATTCCTAGTAAAAGTACCTGTACATAATGTTCAAGTAATTTCTCAACCTTCTGTTGGAAAAACCGAACAAATTGAGTTCCTTAAGCCTCCCATCCTAAGGTTTGATTTCTAGACCCAGGACCATTTTCTTTGGTCTTTTTCTGAATATTCTTCAGTGATTTCGCAGCCCTCTTGAGGCAGGAACAGCATAACTGGGCATAGTTCTTCAGGAAGCAGGACACTCTTCTCTGTACAGAGCTCTTGAAAATCTCAATTTGGCCTGAAGTGTTTGAATTAGGATTCTATGACTGTCCAAACCCTTTGTCTAATAAAGATAGCCTCACAGTCATGCTTAAGATCCCCTCACAACTAACAACCCTTTCCATTATCTATGATGATTGAACCCAAAACCTAAAAGCACAAGCTTCTGTTTTTTGGCAAAGAAATAACTCCATTGTCTGCTAGCAGCAGAAAGATCCTATCCTTTTTATGGACCAACCTCTAGATCAATCAATGTGTAACAAATACAGGCTTATAAATATTTGCATATAGATCTGCTTTTCACACGTTATTGAAAATGCTGGGGAAAAGATCAGAAGACAATTTAAAAAGCAACACACACATCCCAATTCAAAGACCCAAATTTAAGATGATGTTAGAAGCAAATATAGAGATATGACAGAATAAATTTTACGAGTACCGCAGCTTCAAATGAACTGATTAATAGAACCAAGTAAAAACGTTCACAGTGTTTTGCAAACAAAATTTCACAAAAGAATCAGTAGTGGTTTAAGAGTGTTGATCTTCTATTTTTTTTACAGAATTGCCAATTTAAAAAGTCAAAAGATCAAATTCAGGTTTTTATAGATGAGAAAATGTTTATAACCACTCCACTAACAGTTTGGACTTTTTAATTCAATTAATTTTCTACAACAAATCAATTCAGTTTGAACCTTGTGAAATTAAAAGGACTGATTTTTAAAAAAAATTTTCTAACAAGGTCTATAAGTTAATAGTACTTTCAACCAGGGCTGCCCAACAGGCACCCTGCAGGCCTCATGATACCCCAAGGAGTTAATCTGACGCCTTCCAGCTCTGTCTCAGCACTAGTCCCCCACTATCACTCTGTTGCTGTCACCAGGGGCTCTCCCTCCATCCTACAGCTTCTGTTTCCAGCCATCACCCTGGGGGCATAGAAGGAAGCACATCCCATGAGGCAGAGAGAGCCCACTTCTGGGAGGCTCAGAGGGACCTAGGGATCCCATAATATTCATAGATTTCATAGACATTAGGGCTGGAAGGGACCTCGGAAGATCATCGAGTCCAGCCCCCTGCCCAAAGGGCAGGAAGTCAGCTGGGGTCATAGGATCCCAGCAAGATAAGCATCCAGTTTCATTTTGAAGGTGTTCAATGAAGGCGCTTGAACCACCTCCGGCGGCAGGCTGTTCCAGACCTTGGGGGCTCGGACAGTAAAGAAATTCTTCCTTATGTCCAGCCTGAAATGATCTTGAAGTAGTTTGTGACCATTCGACCTCATCATCCCTTGGGGCACTCTGGTGAACAAACGTTCCCCCAGATACTGGTGGTCACCCCTGATAAACTTGTAGGTGGCCATCAGATCACCCGTGAGCCTGTGCTTTTCCAGGCTAAAGAGCCCCAGGGCTCTCAGCCTGTCATCGTAGGGTCTACTTCCCTGACCTCTGATCATGCGCGTGGCTCTTCTCTGTACTCTCTCAAGCTTCTCCACATCCTTTTTGAATTGTGGAGCCCAAAACTGGACACAGTACTCCAGCTGTGGCCTCACTAAGGCTGAGTACAGGGGGAGAATGACATCCCAGGATTTGCTTGAGAAGCATCTATGGATGCAAGCTAGCGTTTTGGTCGCTTTACTAGCCGCAGCATCGCATTGCAGGCTCATGTTCATCTTGTGGTCAATGATGACCCCAAGTCTCTTTCTTCCATAGTGCTAGCCAACATAGATAGCACTGCCGAGCCTATAAGGATGCTGCGGGTTTTTTTCCCCAAGGTGGAGAACCTTGCATTTATCGGCGTTGAACACCATCAGATTCTCGTCCGCCCACTTGCTGAGCCTGTCCAGGTCAGCCTGGATCACCCGCCTGTCTTCTGGTGTGGATGCTTTGCCCCAAAGTTTGGTGTCA
Source organism: Alligator mississippiensis (assembly GCF_030867095.1). Taxonomy (NCBI): domain Eukaryota; kingdom Metazoa; phylum Chordata; order Crocodylia; family Alligatoridae; genus Alligator; species Alligator mississippiensis. The sequence continues at coordinate 219,275,594 of NC_081826.1, forward strand.
TCGGCGAATTTGGCCAGTCTCCTTCTGACTCTAGTGTCCACATCATTAATGAAGATGTTGAACAGTATGGGTCCAAGGACAGAACCTTGGGGGACCCCACTGGTCACAGAGCACCACGATGAGTGACTTCCATCAATTACTACCCTCTGGGTCCGACCCCGGAGCCAATTTTCCAGCCAGTGGATCGTGGAGGACCCAAGGCAACAATTGGCCAGTTTCTCCAAGAGGCGATCATGGGACACCAGATCGAAGGCTTTTTTGAAGTCAAGATATATGACATGAATCTCTTCTCCCTTGTCCAGGTGATAGGTCACCTGGTCGTAGAAGGAAATGAGATTGGTCAAGCAAGACCTACCCGCAACAAACCCGTGCTGGCTATCCCTTAAGATGTTGATGTCAGCCAGTCCATTAAGGATGGCCTCTTTAATAAACTTTTCTAAGATCTTCCCTGGGATAGAAGTCAGGCTGATGGGCCTATAGTTAGCCGGATCCACTTTCCTCCCTTTCTTGCAGATAGGCACCACATTGGCCTTCTTCCAGTCTTCGGGCACTACACCAGAGCGCCAAGAGTTTTCAAAGATCCGTGCTAGAGGCTGGGCTATGATGCTCGCCAGCTCCTTGAGTACCCTGGGGTGAAGATTGTCAGGGCCGGCTGACTTGAAGGTATCCAGCTTCTCAAGATGTTCCTTCAGAAAGTCAGCATTAATGGAGGGCAGGGGATCACCCTCACCCGGACTTCCCAGCCCTGTAGTGGGCATGGGCATCCCATATAGTGCGGCAGAGGTGCACATACAGTGTGGTGTAGTATAATGGCCCAGGGGATGCCCTCATGGCACAGGGACAATGGGAGTGTGGGAGGAGTGCAGCCCATGTAGCATGAAGCTGGTAGGGGGCACACAGCCCTGGCCACTCAGAAGTTTTACAGCCCTGCTTTAAACGATCTATCCTTGGACTGTGAAATGTTTCATAGAGTTAAGTAGCATTATCCTTGATTACAGATGGGGAACTCAGATCAAAGTTTCTGTAGTCAATAGCAAACCTAGGAAAGGAATACAGGTCTCTTGATTTCCTACCTAGGAAACTACCTACCCATCACATGGGGTTTTAATAAGCTGAATTTAAATATGTAACTGGGCCTGACTGCTCTATGGGGCTTGGGTTTTATTCTCATCAATCCTTCTAAGCAAGGATAAAGGTCCAGGCAGGAATTAATGAATCCTGGAGATCAACACACAGCTGTATAGATGGTGTTACCTATGGCAGTAGTCTGCAACCTTCTCAATCCGTGGGACAGAATGACCCAGCTCAGGTCAGAGGTAGGCAGGCAGGTGGGTGGGTGGTAGGGCCTGGCCACTGCTGCTGCAACTGCCTCTCCCCAGCACACCACAGGGGGAATGACCTGCTGCCAAACACTGCCAGAATCCCATGTCTGTAGGCCAGATCCAATTGCTCTGCAGGACAGAGGTGAGGTCTGGCCTATAGGGCTTTGGCTTCTTTAACCTTCCAAGAAGAAGGTCTGCAGGGCAGATATGAGGTCCACCTAATGAAACAAAGGGAAAACACCTTTGCATTAGACTTTCTGACCTAGTGAGGAGGAGTTTAAATTAGGTTCAACAGGGTATGGAGGCAAAGTCTCACAGGTAAGTAAGTAAAGCTGACCTGGATAACAGCCAAGAAAAGCAATATGGGAGACTTAACAAGGTTGTATGAGGGAAACTAGCAGAGCAATCAGCTATTCATCTAAGATATTTATATGTTAATGGAAGAAGTATGGAAAATAAGCAAGAAGAACTGGAAGTCTTAGTAGATACTGGAAGTCAAATTATGATGTAATTGGGATAACTTGATAGGATTATTGTCATACATTGATATTGGTGACCTTGTTCAAGAAGGGCATGCAGAGGAAAAAGTCAGCCTTACACATTAAAGATACATCCACTTGTTCTAAAGTACAGAACGAAGTAGGAGGTAGACCTGTTGAAAATTTCTGGGCTAGGATAGAAGGGAAACATAGCAAAGGTCACATCATGGAGGGCATCTGCTATAGCCCACCAAACCAGGAGGAAAGGGAGGTGAACAAGGCTCCTTTTAAACAACTAAACAAAGTATTCAAATCATAGGATTTGGTGCTAATGGGAAATATTACTTCACCAATACCAGCTGTGAGGGTAATACAGAAGTGCATAGATGGCTCAGCAAGTGTTTTGATTTTGCTTGGGAAAGCATTTTGGAACAGATAGTGGAGAAACCAACTACTGAGGAAGCTCTTCTCAATTTGCTGCTTATTACCAAGGCAGAATTAATTCAAAATTTGAAGTGGGAAAAAACCTGGGCAACAATGATCAGGACATGATAGAGTTCATGATCCTAAGGGAGGAAAAGAAGGAGTGCAGCAAAATAAAAATTTTGAACTTCAGAAAACAGATTTTCACATATTCAGAGAAGTGGTGGGCAGGATCTCATGGAAGGCAAATCTGAGGGGAAAACAGGTCCATGAGAGAATTAGTTTTACCTTAACGACATCTCAAAGGATAGATAGAAGGTACAGCAAGAAACTGTCCTAGATAAAAAGTGAATTCTTCAATGACTTGAAACCTAAAAAGGAATCTCACAAAAAGTGAAAACTTGACCATTATTACTAAGGATCAGTATAAGAGTATAGTATGGGCATGCAGGGGGAAAAATCAGGAAGGCCAAGTTACAAATTAAGATACAGCTGGCAAGGAACACAAACGTCCACAAAAAAGGATGGTTAAGAACCAATGTAGATTACCTAGAGAGGTTGTGGAAGCCCCATTATTGGAAGTTTTTAAGTGTAGTTAGTCAAGAACTTGGTTGCAATGGTTAAATATGAATGATTCTCCTTAAGCAGGGGGTTGGACAAGATGATCTGCTGAGGTATCATCCAGTCCTACTTTTCTATAGTTTCTGTGATTCCGTTATTCTTTTTATAAACTAATAGATTATTCACTTGCTTCAGTACTAAATTATGTGGCCTAACAAATATTAATAATCAGCTGAATAAGTCAGAGACCATACAATGAAGGATTCTCTGAGCCTGGTTTTATGCACATATAGACAATTCATGTTGCTTGATAAACTGAGTGTGAAGCTAGTTGATGTAGCTGATGATTGCATCTGCAAGCATTGTGTCTAAGATCAAAATTAGGCTTTATGGATCTGGTCCTCCAAACTGTTGAGCATTTCATGTGAGCTACTCAGCATCATTCACTTCCACTGAAGTCAAAGGAAGTAAATGAGGGGGCTTAAAACCATGAGAAGATTTGGATGCTATAGGCTTTAGGATCTATAGGATCCACTATATTTGTAATATATATATCTTCCTCATAAACCTGAAACAATGTTCTTAACCAGTGGATCATAACATGGCACCACAATTGATTTTTTAAAAATAGTGTGGTTACTAGAACTTTTTAAATCAATAATTCAAAGCTATATCCAATTTTTAACAATTTAATGTGTCATGCATGTTTAAGAAATTTCAATAGTGACCTGGTTATATACTGGCTAGTTTGTATTTACATAACTACGCTTTTCTAAACACATTGTAATGCCTGTGCAAAGTTTTTGATTATGTCATTCCCTTGTGATGGTCTGATACAGGTTATAAGCTCTGACTAAATTATGGCAAATAGCAATTATCTTGGAATTCACATGACTGGAGCTTGTTTTACACTTTTATTAACTGATGTTACTTGAAAACCCCCTTTGGTCTTTACAAATTCTCAGAGACATCGCAGAGCAGCTCTGTGCCCCAGGCAGTGCTGGCTGCCATGGTGCTGATGGTGGTGGTGTGGCCAACCACTGCTGAGGTGGCTTGTTTTTCTGCACACCTCCTAAATGTGGTGCCCAGAGCTGCTGCCCCATCACACCCACTCAGTTACGCTACTGCAATATCTAGCAAAGCAAGGCTAAAATAGCCATAACATGTTTCTCTAGCAGTCCTAGTGTTTTGACATGTTTTCAAGTGCAAGATTAAAATAAAATGCTTCCAAGTAAAGTTTTCCATGCATTAGTATTCTTACAAGACAACTTTTGTAATACTTGCCAAACTAAAAAATTCTGGTTTAAAAAATGTTAATTGAAGTCAACAGAGATATAAAAACTGGGAAAAATGTAAAGCTTACAGAGGAAGCAATCTAGAACTATAGAGCCTAGGCAGATCATAATATATTAGTAACACAGTTGCTTCTTGACTTTTTAAGAGATACCCCTTATAACCAATCATTAAATGATATATCCTCTCAAAAGAGCACATATAAGGAAGATCAGCATCACAAAACACACTGCACAAATCTAGCCTTCTTTGGGGCAAAGAGATGAAATCACCTGTAGTCTCTGAGAACAGTGAGTAAGAAAAGCATTAATCTTCCATAATAGATCAATGTTTTGAATGAAGAAGATCAATGTTCTGAGTGTGACTGCAAGCTTGCTCCCCGTGCTCCCTTCCTCTATTCTGAATCAGTATCCAATTCTCCATTGTTTCCTGCATATAGATTGTTCTAGCAGACTCCTTTTCTTTGTTTCCCTAGTTTTTCCCCACTTGTAATTTTGTGGAAGTCACTACTTAAAGGTCCATATTTTTAGGAAGCCTCCACAGATACATATGCAAAAGATCCCATTAGCTGACACAAAATTGGAAGGCAAACTTTCTGGTTTTCATGATGAGCCTATCAAAGAGCTCGCAGGAGTGGGAGTTTGTCAGGCAGACTTCCAGTCTGTAGCAATTTTATTACATAAATGTCATTACAGTGTGCTTCTCACACTGATATAAATATGAACTTTACAGCATGATGCATGGAGACGTTTCATATTTAAACACTGGCATCCAGAGGAAAGTTTCACTCACATTATTTAATGGTAAACTTTTCAGCTATTTGCTAAATAAATTATAGTAAAGTTGCAATGAATTGCTGAAGTATAATTTAAACAAAACAAAAGAAGAAACTAAAAGTATTAAAATATGAAAAATGCAATGAATCCATCTAGTTTAGTGAGTGTGTTATCAGCAACTCTTTATCTGTACAGGGGAAAAAAGTCAGGAGCTCATCCTACACTACTTCTAGTTCAGGAGATGCACAGAGGAGTACAGTCATAGATGGGTGTAGCTTGTTTAGGAAGGATAGATAGGGGAAAAAGGAGAAGTTGTTCTATATACAATGGCAATGTAGACATGTTTGGAGGTGCAGTACAAAGTGGAAAGGAGGCTTGTTGAAAGCCTCTGGGTAAAGGTCAAAGAGTAGAGCAGCAGTGAAGATGTCATGGTAGGCATTTACTACAAGTGTCTAAGCCAAAAGGGGGAAATTGATGAAACCTTCTTTAAACAAGTGATGGAAACTTCCAAATCACAGGACTTGTTCGCTGGGGGAACTATTGGGATATCTGCTGGGAGAGAAACAAAACAATATATAAGTGGTCCAGCAAATACCTGGGGTGTGTCAGGGGATACCTTTTTGATTCAGATGGTAGAAAAGCCAACAAGGAGAGAAGCTCTTCTTGACTTCTGCTCATAAAGGGGGAGAGATTGGTTGGGGATGTGAAGGTAACTTGGGTGACAGTGGCCATGTCTACACAAGATGCTGACTGCTCAGTAGCCCATGACTATTGCGCAGTAGCATCACATGGCAGAAAGTGTGACACAACAATACTGCGCAGTAGTCACACAGTCCCTACTGCGCAGCATCACGAAAAAGCTGTTTGGCAGAACTACTGCGCAGTAACTATGGTCTTTGAAAACTCATGGAGTTTGATGAAGAACTATGGTCTTTGTAAACTCATGGAGGTTTGATGAAGTCCAGCTGACTGGAAAAGGGCAATTATAGTGCCCATCTTTAAGAAAGGGAATAAGGAGGATCTGGGGAGCTACAAACCAGTCAGTAGGCCTGTGCAAAGCAGCTAGAATTTGCTTTGGATTTGGCCGATTCAGGGGACAATAATTCGATTTGGTGATTCAAATCACTGTCCCGAATCAATTCAGCCGACTCTGATTCAGAGATTCGGCTGCTGCTGAACCAGCCAAACCTCTGAATCACACAGGCCCCATCCTCCACCTGCTCCCAATTGCTATCCCACCTGGCCCCAGCTCCTGGCTCTTTGGAAAAAAAAAGCCCTGACTCACCAGCTGCTGCCTGGCGGGAGGGCAATCCCTACTGCCCCTACCCGGCCCAGCTCCCAGCCCTTTAAGAAAGAAAAAAACAAAAAAAATCCAAACTCATTGCCCAGCAGGGGGTGATCTCCGCTGCCCCCAACTGCCCCTTGCTGCATGGGGGGTTTTTTCCACAAGCCCCCCAAAGCCCCGAGGCCACTGCAGCAGCCAGTGAGTCTGGGTTTTTTTGTTTGTTTGTTTGTTTAAAGCACCGTTAGCTGGGGTGGGCGGGGCAGCCGTGGAGGGGCTGGGAGAGCAGGCTGGGACCAGGGGGCTCGTGACAGAGTCCCCTCATGGCATGGGGCAATGTGGGGGCAGCAGGGATTGCTCCCCCACCTGGCAGCACCCAGTGAGTAGGGGCTTTTTTTTAAACAACCGGGACCTGGGGCGGGCAGGGCAGCCATGGGGTGGGGGCTGGGAGAGTGCCTCTCGAGACTGGGGTGGGGCACCATGGCAGTGAGTGGGGACCGCCCACAGATGCCAGCATCAGTGTTGGCAGTGGCGAGCAGAAACCACCTGCACACACCAGCAGTTGCCAATCTCAGGGGCGGCACATGTCCCCGCCACACACATCACCTATGCAACAAGGTTTAATTAAGGTAATTTCCACCATTTTAAAAACATTATAAAGTCTCCCACATGCATTAAATGACACTAGAACACTTGTTTAAGTGGCAAAAATTGTCACTTGTATAGACACCCTAAAGAATGAGGTAGTCAGAAACCCTAAAGAATGAGGTAGCTGGCTTGGATTCACCAAGAGCAAGTCATGCCAAACCAACCTGATTTCCCTCAGTAATAAAGTGACAGGCTCTGTGGATGAGGGGAGAGCAGTAGATGTGATATACCTTGACTTTATCAAGGTTTTTGACACTGTCTCCCATGACATTCTCCTTAACAAGCTAATGAAATACATACCAGACAAAAGTACTTTATGGTGAACACATCTGGTTGAATCAACATCATCCCCAGCAAACAGTCCTCAAAGGCTCTATGTCTAATTGGGAAGAGGTATCTAGTGGGGTTCCCCAGGGGTCTGCCCTGGGTCTAGTATTGTTTAATATCTTCATTAATGATTTGGAAGATGGGATTGAGTGTATGCTTAGCAAATCTGTGGATGACACCAAGTTGGGTGGAATTGTGGATACTCTGGAGTGTAGGGCTAGGATTCAGAATGACTTGGATAGATTAGAGAAATTGTCCACAATCAATGTGATGAGATTCAACAAGTACATGTACAAACAGCATATTTGGATGTACAGGAGTGTCACTTGCAAATCAAAGGAAGTGATTCTTTTGCTCTTTTAGCACTGGTGAGTACTGTGTGCAGTGTTAGGCCCCATACTCAAGAAAGATGTGGAGAATTTGGAAAGGTTCCAGCACAGAGCAACAAAAATGATCATGGGCCTGGGATACAGGAAAGGCTGAAGGAAGTAGGGTTATTTAGTCTAGAAAAGAGAAGACTGAGGGTGGGATTGATAACAGTCTTCACATACCTAAGGGGTAATTATACAGCGTACAGAGATGGGCTTTTCTCTGTGGTTGCAAGGGACACAAGTAGAAACAACAGCCCCAAACTATAGCAGAGCAAATTTAGGTTGGAGATTAGGAGGAACGTTCTGATTGAGGATGGCATCCCAAGTTAAGGATAACAAAAAATTGTTTTTTAGATATATAGGGAGTAAAAGGAAGGCCCAGGGTGGAATAGGACCTCTAATAAATGGGCATAAGCAATTGGTGACAGACAGGGGGGACAAGGCTGAACTCCTCAATGAGTTCTTTGCTTCAGTGTTCCTAAGTGAGGGGCAAGACAAGGCTCTCACTGAGATAGTAGAGAGGCAGTAGCAGGGCGCCAGACTACCAAGCGTAGACCCTGAGATGGTGCAGAGGCACTTGGAGGAACTGGATGCGTTTAAGTCGGCAGGCCCGGATGAGCTCCATCCAAGGGTACTGAAGGCACTAGCTGACATCATTGCACAGCCACTGGCGGGACTATTTGAACACTCGTGGTGCACGGGCCAGGTCCTGCAGGACTGGAAAAGGGCCAATGTGGTCCCCATTTTCAAGAAGGGGAGGAAGGAGGACCCAGGCAACTATAGGCCAGTCAGTCTCACCTCCATCCTAGGCAAAGACTTGGAAAAAATTATCCAGGCTCACATTTGCGAGAGCCCGGCAGGAAAAATTATGCTGAGGGGAAACCAGCATGGGTTCGTAGCAGGTAGATCATGCCTGACTAATCTAGTCTCTTTTTATGACCAGGTTACAAAACACCTGGACACAGGAGTAGGGGTTGACATCGTTTACTTAGACTTCAGGAAGGCCTTCGATACGGTATCCCACCCCATACTGGTGAACAAGTTAAGAAGCTGTGATTTGGATGACTACACAGTCCGGTGGGTGGTGAATTGGCTAGAGGGTCATACCCAGAGAGTTGTAGCGGATGGGTCGGTATTGACCTGGAAGGGTATGGGCAGTGAGGCCCCTCAGGGCTCGGTCCTTGGACCGATACTCTTCAATGTCTTCATCAGCGACTTGGACAAGGGAGTGAAGTGTACTCTGTCCAAGTTTGCAGATGACACAAAACTGTGGGGAGAAGTGGACACACCGGAGGGCAGGGAACAACTACAAGCAGACCTGGACAGGTTGGACATATGGGCGGAAAACAACAGAATGCAATTCAACAAGGAGAAATGCAAAGTGCTGCACCTAGGGAGGAAAAATGTCCAGCATACCTACTGCCTAGGAAATGACCTGCTTGGAGGCACAGAAGCAGAAAGGGATTTTGAAGTCCTAGTGGACTCCAAGATGAACATGAGTCGGCAGCGTGACAAAGTCATCAGAAAAGCTAATGGCACTTTATCGTGCATCAGCAGATGCATGACGAACAGAACCAAGGAGGTGATACTTCCCCTCTATCGGGCGCTGGTCAGACCGCAGTTGGAATACTGCGTGCAATTTTGGGCGTCGCACTTCAAAAGGGATGTGGATAACCTGGAGAGAGTCCAGAGAAGGGCCACTCATATGGTTAAGGGTTTGCAGGCCAAGCCCTATGAGGAGAGACTAGGGCACCTGGACCTCTTCAGCCTCCGCAAGAGAAGGTTGAGAGGCAACCTTGTGGCTGCCTATAAGTTCATCATGGGGGCACAGAAGGGAATTGGTGAGGCTTTACTCACCAAGGCGCCCCTGGGGGTTACAAGAAATAATGTCCATAAACTAGCAGAGAGCAGATATAGACTGGACATTAGGAAGAACTTCTTCACAGTTCGAGTGGCCAAGGTCTGGAACGGGCTCCCAAGGGAGGTGGTGCTCTCCTCTACCCTGGGGGTCTTCAAGAGGAGGTTAGATAGGCATCTAGCTGGGGTCATCTAAACCCAGCACTCTTTCCTGCCTATGCAGGGGGTCAGACTCGATGATCTATTGAGGTCCTTTCCGACCCTAACATCTATGAATCTATGACTATGAGGGTTGGTTAAGCATCAGAACACCTAGAGAAGCTGTGGAATCTTCATCCATGGAAACTTTCAAAAGCTGGTTAGACAGACACTTGGCTGGGATGGTTTAGTTAATCCTGCCTTGAGCAGGGGGCTGGCTTAGATGACCTTGTGAGGTTCCTTCCAGCCTTACTTTCCTATAATCCTATGATCCTTTGATCTTAAAATCTGTTTCAGCACAGCACAGCATGACATGGTAAATGAGTAGTATGGATCCACCTTGCTTCTAGTACAGGTGGAAGTTTATAAAATTAGAGCTATCAATGGCTGCCACAAACAGCAATATTACTGGGAAGTTTTACAAAAAATATATCCTCTTCCATGTAAAAATTACTTCCAATAGTGTGTATCCTCCTTGTACGTGTATTGATACACCTCATCTCAAGGATCACACAAAGCATTTTTAACAGAGTTAAGAATAGCTAAACAGCTTAGTAGTCTCTAACTTCTTTGGGGTGATCCTATTCATGAATGATTATCAAGATGTGGAACAGTCATGGGATGATGACTCTTTGGTCCATCGGGCTCCTTGATGGGTACAGTAAAGAATTTAAAATCTTGATTTCTGAAGATAGTTAATTTGAAAGTCCAGTGTAATGCAGAAAGTGTCAATTTTCATGGACCTGGACACACTACAGAAATTCTGCGGTTAAGGCCTCATACTGCTCTCAGCAAACTTTCTTGTCACTTCAAAATTGGGATGGATACATTATTCCTGATGATAAAGACAGCTACTCAGACACAGGGCACTGAATGTGGGTAAAATAAAAACTCAGGGATAAATATATGCGTTTATAAGAACAATGAGATAAAAATAACCATGGGGAAGAACTACAAGCTCAGCCCAGGATGAAGAAGTCCATAAAGACTCTATAAGTACATCCCGGGGAATTACGCAATTATGGACCCACACAATTTTGCACATAAAATGTATGACCGTACATAACTGCATAATTTTACATAATTTAACCTGGGTGGGCTCTGTGCCTCCACCTCCATGGGGTTCCTAGCACTCCAGCTAGGAGCCCCATGTGGAGGTACGGAGTATAGTGGCATGCAACTGGACAGCTGGTGAGTGGGGAGTGGAGCTCCTGCCTGCAAGGGGGGGAGGGGGGGAATGGGGTTTCTGGGTAGGCATGGGGAGGGGTGTGGGGTTTGTGAGTGGGTATGGGCCCCACCTGCCATATGGCACCCTCCCACCATGGTGAGGAAAGGATCTGGGGGTTACAGTGGACAATAAACTGAGTATAAGCCAACAGTATGCCCGGGTTGCAAAGAAGGCTAACGGCATCCTGGGCTGCATTAGTAGGAGTGCTGCCAGCAGATTGAGAGAAGTGATTATTCTTCTCTATTCAACACTGGTGAAGCCATATCTGGAGTATTGTGTCCAGTTTTGGGCCCCCAACTAAAGAAAGGATGTGGACAAATTGAAGAGAGTCCAGCAGAGGACAATGAAAATGGGTAGGGGGCTGGGGAACATCACTTGTGAGGCGAGGCTAAGGAAACTGGTCTTATTTAGTCTGGAAAAGTGAAGACTGCAACCTTCAATTACCTGAAGGGTGGATCCAAAGAAGATGGAGCTAGACTGTTCTCTATGTTCTGTATGGTGGTAGATAATAGAACAAGGAGCAATGGTCCCAAGCTGCAGCAAGGGAAGTTTAGGTAAGATATTAGAAAGAACTTTCTCAGTAGGAGGGATGTGAAGCACTAAAACAGGTTACCCCGAAAGATGGTGGAATCTCCATCCATGGAGGTTTTTAAGATCCAGCTAGACAAAACTTTGGCTGGCATAATACAGTTGGGGGACAGTCCTGCTTTGAGCAGCAGCTTGGATTAGGTGACCTCCTGAGGTGCTTTGTAACCCTAATTTTCTATGATTTTGAGGGAACCCAGATGGCAATTTTCAGGTCATCTTAAAACTGGGAAAGAAGAAAGAATGGGATAGTTACATCTGGCAATTAAGAGGGTTTCTTGTAGCAAAAGGAGAACCAATGGCACAACCAAAAGACAGCCACACCAAATGGATCAGAAGGGGTAAATAAACCCTGGCACTCATTCAGGAAATAAGCAGCAAACCTAGCCCAGCTCCTCAGGATACTGCTAATCTAAGTTGAAGTGGTCCAAGTAGTGGCTGCTAAATAAACCAAAAGATTTAAAAGTTTGCCAAATTCTTAAATCATTTCCTCTTACTGTGCATGTTCTTAGTAATATTTCTAATCCCCTTACCACAGCGCATGTGTCCCCTTCAAGAAAGGACCTGCAATCTCCTTTCTTGAATATGGCTGCAGTGTAGTAATGCCAACAAAGAAATTAGATCAAAATTCATCATTAAGGCTAAGTACTCAAAAAGCCTGGGGCTGAATCAATTCAATCTTCGCAGGTTAGTCTAAGCTGCATAGATTGAACCAATAAGCAAATGAACACACATTCACTTTTGATTTCGGAAGTGCAGCCACATGCCTGCAGTGGCCTAGGGCAGAAGCTAAAGCACACCTCCCTGCTCAGCTGAAGCAGACAGCTTGGGCCAAGCATGTCTAGTGTGCAACGAGTTTGAGGGGAGGTGCAAGACATCCTGGGAAGTTGGGGGACTGTGAGTTGATTTGAATCTGGAGGGAATTTGGGGCAGAAGTTCAAAAAACCAATTTAACCTAAATCAGTTAAGTCTGATACTACATCTATCCAGGTTTATTTTAAACCAGCTTTGGCCATTTTAGAAGCGCTTTATGTACACTGAACATTTTTTGTATTACAGATTTGAATTGGTTTCTGAGTGATCATTTATACCGCTTTATGTATAATTTCTGTCCCTAGTCTAAGGGTCCCTTCCTGTAAGGTACTGAAGAATTTATGTATATTATTCAGTATTTTTCAAGATTGGGATCTAATGAGGGCAGTAAGGAATAGGTTGCTAGTTGAAAAGAAGTGGGGATTAGGACACTGTTGGCAGGCAGAGAAGGGGTCTTACTTAATATTGTATCCTATTACAGGTGCCCAGAAAGTTTACTGTACCATTAACTAATAGCATTTTAAAAACGTTTCCATGAAATGTTTACATCATATGCATTTTAATTAGCTCTAACCAAAACTTTTCTTTAAATCACATTTTTCTGAAAAAATGTGATTTCATCTGAACCCAAAAAATCTAAAAAATCATACGGAACATAATTGAACATTTTAATGAAAATGATTTAGACCAACTCAGAGGAAAATTGGGTATTTTTTTCAAGTTCTTTCACTTTGGATAGTATTTTTCTTTTTTGTTTGGAGTTTCCCTGTAGTCTGTCACAGGTTATCCTGTCCAGAAACCCCTAAATACTTTATCTTCCCTACCCTGAATGACTTATGCCCTAATGAAAATGAGGTCAAAGTATTTCACTTTGACATCTGACATGAAATATTCTGCTTTTTAAATAATTTCTGTTCTGAAGGAAAAAAATAAAAATCTTAATTTGGAATGAAACTAAATCCTGAAATTGGTTGCTTGGGGGGAGAAGGGGTGGTGTTAAAAGGATTTTCTTTTCCTTTCATTTTTTTTTTTTTGGACAACTTTAATTTTTCCTTATTTTAACCACTTTACCATCTGATACCATTAGATCCCTTGGCAAATGTTTTGTGAGGTTGTTTCAATGTCATCTGTTAATTCTGAATCTGGTTTGCAGAAGATGAACACAAGATGTGGTCAAGTAATAAAAAAAACGTATTGCTATTATGAAAACTGTTCAACGCAATTAAAACCATGTTTAAAACATTAGCTCTCATCCACCATGCTTTAGAATGCAAAGCTGACAATAATAAGTATATGACTCATTCGTATGGAGGTGATATAATTCAAACTGAATTAACTGAAAATACTAAGCACTTTGAAAAAAAAATTAAGATCTTATGTATCATCCTGTCACTACATTTGTTAAAGATTTCATCACAATGTGGAGGGAGTTAGCTCCAGGCTAAAATATGGACAAATAAAACATCTTTCCTAAAATACAGTGTTCACAAAAAAAACCCAGCTATATCCACAACTTTTAAGGTATTTATAATCTGTCTTCCTACAGTAAAGCTTCACTATCGCAGCTATGAAAGTGCATCCCTGAATATTATACACACACACACACTCAGACAAATCAAAATGGTTGATTGATTGTTATTTAACTGTGACATTAGTCCAGCTAAATAGATTTAACCTTAAATATACGTGTTTATTTTACATAAAAAATAATTTCAATAACTATTTTTAGTTTGTCTTTTTTAGAGATTATAGTGAAAAAGAGAAAATATTTTAATTTGTAAAATAAGTGTAATTTTATTTCCAATGTCATTGCTTTATAATAAGTAAACAGGATAAAGAATGGCACCTTTGGACTTCTTCTATTTCCATCACACTTCACTTGTGATAAAAACAATCAGGTCTGCTTTCCAGTTCCATAACTGATACCAAACCTGTTGATAAGCACCTTTTGGGCACTATGTATTCTTATACTCCAACCAGTATATAGCTCAACACTAGCTGAGTCGCATGAAAAATATGGAGTAGTATGTGAACATTTTGCTGGGTCTGTTAACAAATCTGCCATGTCCTGCATACAAAATGAATGCATTGAAGTGATTTTACTAGACACTAAAAGTGGAAAATATATTTCTGTGATGTAGATGTCTATCTAACTGAACACTATATACTATTATGAAGTCACAGAATCCTACTCTCAAACTAAAATATAAACAACATGTCACAAAACAACATAGCTGCAATTATAATACATTTAAGGTGATATTATCTTAATTTCTTAATCAAATTATACCTGAAGGTTCCTTACTATACAACCTGCAGGTTGTACAGTACTTCTCAAAGAAAGGACAGCTTATCTTGGAAAAATTCTGATTTAAGAACCATGATTACAGCATTCTTGTGCAGTATCACTTCATTTAGGAAGACTTACTTTACTTAGGAAAAATGCCAGCATATATCAATAGGACTTTTGCTTGAATGAGGACTAAGAACTACAGGCTTTAACTTAATGTGTCCTCATTCTGCATGAAGGCTGACAAAATAGTTTGTTGCCAGCTAGGCTTGACTAAACTTAATTTGCATTTTGCAAAAATAATTTGATAGAACGTCCTGAATTTTAAGGTTACAGCATACAGACATTTTTATTATGTATATTTCTATTTTTCACATATAAGAAATGTTGTGGTTTTGCGGTTAGTAGCTAAGTGCTTAATGGATTTATTGTATTTGTTCTAGTATAGGAAAACTTACTTCTAGGGTGTATTCACACTGTGACATAATGTCTTTATTATGTCTTCTAGAAATAATTGAAATAATTGACCCAAATCAAGTTACTATACAGTATATCTATTGGTTAATTAGAACTTTAAGATGCAACAAATAAAACACATTATTGACTTTTATATCTTCAATCAAATAAATATTTACAGCAGCAATTTGCCAAAATTATTTACCTTTCAATAATGGATCACAAAGGGAATATGCACTACAGATTCAAATGAATGTCTACATCATCTGCAAACAAATTATGCATGAAAGAAAAAAACAAAGCTTTCCTGCTATCATTGTAGCCTATAAATAGCTTGCCATCTTATTTGGGTCCCTTTAAAGATGTGTGATCTTTTATGCTGGTGGACCTATTTCAATGCATAATTGACCTTGAGATGGAGAATAACCTCATGGTAGATTGGTGTCCTCTTTTAGTGAACAATGACTATAGATATTAGAGGACATGCCTGTTGTCAATGATCATTGCTGAAATCTGCCTATACCACACTGGGACAATCAATTTTGTAAATGATTGCAATAATCAAGGAAATTGCCTAATTTATAAATCCTGGCATACAGCATTTTAATGGATTCTTACATTTTAATGCTGATGCCTTCAAAGTAAAATGAATTGTTGTCCAAGCTGTCATTACAGAAAATGATAAAAACATTCAGTCTTGTGGGTAACTACATCTCATGGATATTCAGACCATCAGGACATAATCACTCATTAGTGACTTCTGCGGCAATTTCACATTACTGAACAACAGGCATAGTAAAAAGTGACATTTACTTTGTACATACCCCTTTGCTGAAATTGCTGATGAAAGTTTTCAAATTTGAGTGATTCACTTAAAACTGATGATACTGAAGCATTGCTAAACCAATCTTCTTAAAAGTGTCCATAGTTGTCTTGGCCCAGAAGACACAGTATATTCTTTTATTTCCTTTTTCTTTTATGCAAACTTTCTGAACGTGAATCATCAAAAACCAAGCAATGTTTATACTGAAATACCACAAAAGCAGGGCGCAGTGCCATGGATTATTACAAACAGGTAATTCTGTGTAATCTACCCAGGAATTTGCTCTACATACTTAAGTTGGTTCCACAGATGTAGTTATACATAGATTGCTATTCTCAGTTAAACCTTAAGCAATTGATTTCAGCCAATAGTGTGCTGTCAGTACTTTACTTACTGCTCAATCTCACTAACCTGACATTTATGGTGTACTGATTGGCCTCTGTCAGTAGTGGTGGTTGTAAATTCACTTTGAAAAGCTTTGTGTTAACAGCCTTCAACCGAGCTCTGAGAAGAGTACGAGCAGGCAGGCTGACAATTGCTCGACCTCCTGCCCTTATTACAGTGAGTAAATCAGGCTTTGAGCCATTAGGCTGGAGCCTGAGGCCTACACAAAAAGGATTGACATGACTAAAGGTCAACCTCTGTCACACATGTGTAACAATTTGGATAATGGAATTCTGTAACTTATCTGAAAAAGGTGGCAAATGCTTAGAAGGAAAGTATATACTAGACTGGATTTTCTAGCTTTTATGTTAAGTAGTTATTTAAGAGTCTGTATTTTAAAGTCGATACATGCCCAAAGTCATGAAATCTAAGAGTAAAAAAGTATAAAGGAGTGAGATTGAGGAAATGTTGTGAAATACTGAACATCTCCATAGTGAAAAATGTGTACAGCATTTTGGCACAATGGAGTTTTTTTATGGTATCTATCACCAATATATTATTGGCATCAGGTATGCAATATATTTTGGATATCCATACAACTCATTAAAGTGCAACCTTTATTCATTCTCATTTAATCAAAAGTCAATAGAAATAATTCACAGTTAATGCTACCATAAATTAAGCGTAATTTAAAGCCTTACAAACTAGCTTTTCCCCAACAATGAAAATGGCTTTTACTAACAAGCTCAAAGAATAAAGGACATGATCAAATGCATCCAGAATTGCGTGCTATTGTAATAGTGTCTCTTTTAATTCACATGAGATTACCCTGGCCCAAATAAGGGCCTGATATTTATTTTTATTTCAGGTTGACATTTTTTGGCATTGTACAACATCACCAAAATGAGATTGGATGTCATGAAAATATCAGTAGGTATTAGGAGGCCTACAGATTTCCAAAAGATATATTTTTGTGTGTATGCAGAGGACGTAGATTTTCAGTGTATGTCTATGCATGTGGAGTATGCATACTTTTATTTTTGGCAACAGTATTGAGATTATAAGGGAAAAATCCTCCTCTTTCAGAAGTGTACCTCACACCACCCATTCACTTTTATAATAAAAGGATCAGGCCCCTTCTCGAGTTAAATTATTTTTCTTACATGTATTTTCAAGTTTATTTGTATGCTTAAAGATATAATAGGTATTGCAGACAAAGATAAAAACAGTCCTTATTAACTGGATGAGATATTCTTAACAAGAAATATCCAGGTGTTAGTTCAATTGACTGATTAAAGGTAACTGTATTAAAGTCAAAGCCTTTGTATTTGGAATCAAAGTAACTTTGGATAGAATATTGGATTTAGATTCCTCAATAAGAAATGTGTAACTTACTAAAGGAAACTAGAAAAAATGTGATAGTAAATGATCCAGAAAAAAACTGTTCAGAACAAGCTGTTTTATAGCAGCTTAGTGCAATTTTCTCCTAAGGTGCATAAATTAAAGACACTATGACCCTGAATGTGATTCTACTAAACTGCCAGCTGGATGAGTTGCTGACCATAATGCTAGTGATATTTCTCATAATAGTAAATGATTTTACTATCAGTGAAATCTAAAATTATGATTCTCTTTTTATATATAATAAACGTAGACTTTACCCAAAAAAGACATCTTATCATCAGATAAGTCAAAACAAAAAATGGCACCAGCTGTTCTTCTGCATAATTTAAGACATAATAGTAACATTACTAAGGCCAAAATTATTTGAATTTCATGAACATGACATATTTGAAACAGAGCTGACATGCAGTCTAGAATACTAGATGATGGATTGCTGAGAAACATAATTTTCACTTTAATAGAACTATGGCATGGACATAATTCTATCCCCTGGTGCTTTGCTGTATCAGGCAAACCTAGACAAGAACTACAACTTAAAGAATCTGAAGGCAAATCTTTCATATAACTGGTATGAGCTCTTAAATATAAAAGGTAAAGTTTCTATCTACAAAATAACAGTGATAAATATACACAGGGTGTGCCCAGTGTAAGGGCTCTGGCTAATGTGTCTCAAAATAGTGCCTGATCTTGCTCCCACTGAAATCAAAGGCAAAATC
This sequence comes from Alligator mississippiensis, assembly GCF_030867095.1. NCBI lineage: Eukaryota > Metazoa > Chordata > Crocodylia > Alligatoridae > Alligator > Alligator mississippiensis. Next base: position 219,293,830 of record NC_081826.1, read on the forward strand.
CTCATTAACTTCAATAGGAGCCCAGATGCACAGTACCATGCTGAAAGGATCTCAGAGCTTTATACCAGCGCCACTGAACTCTGTTCACCTGAAGGGAGTACCCAGAATCCTTTTGTTAGCATGCTGCAATTATCAATATATCTCATTTTATGTGTGTATTTTATTTGCCTCTTACAACAAAAGTAACAGATAATAAAAAGTAATTTCTACACATAAAAACACAACTTTAAATTAAATCTAAAGTTATGACAAAATCAAACCAAAACAAAGCATAACAACACATTTGACTCATGCTGGAACATTTCAACAATAATTATTATTTGATTTCTGGCATAAAACACTGAAGAGGGCACCTTATTTACTAGTGGAAAAAGGAAAGGGAAACTATGAGATTAAATTCTTTGATACATCTATCACTGGAATCGTAATAAAGTTTTGCTTCACCTAACTGAGAATTGTTCTTCTATTACATTTCAGAGAAGGAAACCTTTTGCCATGTAGTTGTTTCCAGAATTTATAGTTAAAACCGTGGAGCCTGAAAAGGTTCAATTATTAAAACTTATTTGCTTTTTAAACTTCTGTATTCTATTCCAGTAGAATTTTAAGTGTACACTGTAAGCATTCCTTAAGTCTACTCATATTAAATTTTGATGTTAAACAGAAAAGAGAAACCATGTGCAACTAGATTAATTTATCTCTAGGGAATAAGGACACATTAATAATTGAGATAATGTTTTCATATATGTTGGAATCAAGTGTGCCTATTCACTGCTTTATTAGAAAACACATTAGGGGAAAATTATCTCATTCTCATCAATAAAACCTAATTGCTGAGAAAGTCTCTGTTTTCTTTGCAATAACATTGGAAAAAAGATTGTTCCCATTACTTCAAAATGAAAAAAAATGATCAGAAATGTTATCAAACTCTGTTGAAATAAATGCCTGTATTACCAAAGAGAATGTTTACTTAATACACCCAGTACTGTTTTTCTTTTAAACATATCAGGGTTTATTGTATTTTTATAAAATATAAGCAAACTTTTGATTGGACAGAAGTGGGACAAAATTTTTAAAAAGAGAACTACAACTAAAATGACTAATATTCTTGGCTATCTGAAGGGCTGATCTTTCTGTAGGCTATAAAAAATTACCTTGGCTCCTTGCTAAAAAACTCTATATTTTCCCATGAACACCCATAGGTGTCAAGGCATGTTGTGAGTTAATGGAATGGTATTTAATCTGCTCTGAATTGCCATACATTATGCTATATGGATTATATAAAAAGCAAATACTGAGTGCATGGTGTGAGCACTCATGCAGACAGACCAAAGACTATTTCCATGGTGTTGAACTGTACATCAAATGCAATGAATAAAAAGGCACCAAATCAGTATCCGTGCTTAATTGTCTTTGCAATCGTCTTTCAATTCTTTAGCACACACTGCAAACAAAGAACTATAATGAAACAAAAATCCATCAACTTAACTTTGCAATGCTGAGAGAAAAATATTAGAAATCTATTTATGGTACCAAAAAAAGATAAGTCACCACTATACGATCCATCAGGACTTTAATGCCAAATTACTAATCTGTAGACATTTTTATATTTGTAACTGACTTAAAAAGATAAGTGGAAGGGAATTAACTACATTTGAAATTTATAAAGGGACAACAATAATCCATTCCTTTACTTTTTATTATTTGAATTAGTCAAAATATTTATGTTAGTTACACTGACAGAATCCAGAATATTCAAATACATTTTAATTTATTCTCAGAAATAACATTGTAAACCCAAAAGCCCTTCCTTATAACCTGCCTTTCCCATATGTGTTGCTTATAAATACCAGTAGTTAGATTATGATTTACTAATTTGAGGATCAAAATAAATAAAAAATGTCCAAATTTGTGGAAGCTTTATGATCCTTGGCATTTTTTTTGTACTGATGAAGAGTTGGAGTTCATAAACCTCTCCTCTCCCTGTTTAAGCCTATTTTTCTTTTAAAAAATATCATACCCAAAATTCATGCACATACATAACATTTTTCTGTGCACAAAGAATACAAGAAAAAAACAGCACAATGCTCAGAAAGCATCCCTGAGTCCCCTGTATTGGGTATATACATAAATACTGTGAGTATTTTTTCATTAACATATTTTCTCCACTCTCTATTCTTTTCACTTCCACCATTGCTTTGTGGTTTTAACTCACTATTTTTAGTACTCAAGAGTACTACATTCTTGAGTTCTTTCAATCAGTATTTTTGATAGTTCTCTGTTCTCCCCCCACCCTTCCCTCCCCACCATTGTCTATCAAAGGACAAAAAACTGACTTTTCAAAACAAACTATGTTCAAGTAAATTTAAAGTCAAGCTAAAATGTTCACTTTCTAAAATATTTTTAACATTTATAACTTGCATAAAAGTAACTAACATCTAACTAAGAAATTAAAGTACTGGACAAAATGAATTATATAAACATATACAGGTCTGATATAAAATCATTTTTCTTCATTGACTTCAACTGAACTTTAATGATTTAAACAAGCTGAGGATCTGGACCATTATTTTTTTTAATTTCATATTATTCAACTTAAGATATACTAAACCACAAAACTCTATGTCAGAAATAAGTACTACTACTTCATTAGAGTACATGGTTTATATATGAATTATAACACAGTGCCTCAAACTGCTCCCATTAAGTCAATAGAAAAATGTCAATTGACTTAAACAGAAATAGGATCAGGCCCAACATATTATATATGTATTATACAAAATATGTGAAATTCTGATCCTACTGAAAGCAATGACAAAATTCTGATAGACTTCAACAGGGCCATGATTTCCCCCACTGCATTAGGGCAAGTGTTAGAACTGATCATACAGTCTTTACAGATGGGACAGAAATTACACATAAACCAGCATAAGTAATCAAATCTGTAACACAACAGAGCTAGGGACACAAATTACCCACAAACCAGTATAAGTGGTAGGAAACCTGTTCAAATCTATAACAGAACAGAAGTTCTGTGCACATAAACCACTTTCAAAATGGCCAAAACCAGTTTAAGATAAACCTGGATGGACTTAACTGATATAGGTTAAATTTGTGTATTACACTTCTGCCCCAGATCCCCTCCAGATTCAAGTTAACTCACAGTTCCCCAGTATCCCAGGATGCTTTGCACCTCCCCCACAAACCTTCACTCGCAGGGTTAGCAGGCTAGCCTTGGCCCAAGCTGTCTGCTTCAGCCAATCAAGGAGGCATATGTTAGCACTCCCCCACTTCTGGCCTGGGCCACTGCAGGCATGCGGATGCATTTCCAGAATCAAAAGTGTTCACTTGCTTATCAGTTCAATCTACACAGCTTAGACTAACTTATGAAGATTGATTCGATTCAGCCTCGGGCTTTTTGACTGTCTGTACTTAGCCTATGTGAAAATCTCACTAGCTTCAATACCAGTTTTGTGTAAGAAAAGGCCCTTGATATAAGGGGTAATGCCTAGAACCGATGTAATACATCAAGGACCAAATCATACTTGGCACTTTACCAACATGGACACCTTTTTCAGGGAAGGTCCCTAACAGCACCTTCTTCAAGGAGCTTCCACACTAAGTATTCTTCTTTTGTCTACTCTTTATGTTATCCACCCAGGTCTTCTGTGAATGAATGTTACTTACTACATACTTACTGGTTTGACTCCATAATGCATAATAAGAATCCATATGATAGCAATACACTTGGGACGGATGCAGGACCCAACAATGCTAACAAAAGACCCTTTTCTCTTCTGTGGGCTTTAGACCAAGTTCCTAAGTAGCACACACTTTTCTAAGTTTAACATGATAATGAAAATGCGGTTGCTAAGGTGTGGGGTTAGAGCATGGGTAGGCAAAATGTGGCCCGGTGGCTTGGTGTGGCCCGCCAGGCCATTCTATCTGGCCTGCGGGGCCCCTAAAAACTTTAGAAAATTTATATTTATCTGCCCTGGGCTTCCTGTCATGTGGCCCTCGATGGCTTACCAAAACTCAGTAAGCGGCCCTCTGCCCAAAATAATTGCCCACCCCTGGGTTAGAGCCACCAAGATGACAAATTCCTTCTCTTCTACGCTAGGGGCACAATCCCACTGAGACTCTTAAGGGCATGTGTAGACGAAACAGGGGCCCTAATTTGAAGCAGTTGGTTGTAAAAAACACTGCTTTAATTTAGGGCTGATTAAACCCCCACGTCGTGCGCATACCCCACTGACTTACCTGCCTCTCTGGCGGTGAGGGGAGGGCAAGCTGTCAGCCAGTGAAGCAGTCCATGGGCTGCTGGGGGGCTGGTGCTTCCCTCCATGGCAGTGGCACCCCCCATGCGGCACCCACCTGCAGGCACTCAGCTCAGGTGGTCCCAGGGGGCACCACAGCCACGGAGCGAAGCACTATGTCCCCACACAGCTCAGGCAGGCAGGCTCCAGGGGGGTGGAAAAAAAGATCAGGCTCCACCGCTTTTCTTGGGTGAAGCCTGCTTTCCTGGGCTGCTGCCAAGCTGCCTGCAGGGCTTCCTGCAGAGCCGCAGAGCTGCACAGAGCCCAGTGCTTCACTCTGCGCCTGTAGGGGCAGCAAACTAAAAAACTCCTTGAAGGAGAAGGAGTTTTAGTTTGCTGTGCCCCAAGTCATTTAAGGCACATTACGCCACCGAACTTCCTGCAGCAGCTGGAATTAATGCTCAATATGCCATCAAGGTGTGCAAACACCAACACCATTAAAGAGGTGCAAAAGCATTTAGCCTGTTTTAAGGTGTCGTGCACACACGCCTCTCATTTTGTCTACGCACAGCCTAAGATGCTGCTCTTTTTTATTTCTGCCCATAAAGAACTTCCAGAATTAGGGCTGACATAGGGCAAAACACAACAGAGGAGAAATGAATGATAAAAGGACAGAGAGGTCAGGATGCTATTCCTTCTTTTCTAACAAACAATTTAAGAAGTACTAAGACATGATAGGTGTGGCAGGATGGCACATATGATCTGTTAACTATTAAACACTAAAATAAACATTTTCTGTTTTCTTAACTAATGAAATATTGCTGGAGATAATTATTTATCATCTGTTGTAAAATTATAGCTTCCTGCATACTGCAGTATAGATGCTAGTTTTCAACTTGCAGACATTTTTTTTCACTTAAACTTCTGAAAGTAACTTCTAAAATCATTGTGGCAACCTATGGTTTGTAGCAGAGCAGTGACTATAGTTGCCCCTATATGGCTAAAGGTAAAGGAGCACAATATACATTTTGTATGTCTTGACTAGACTGGAAGCTAAAGCCAATGTCCATCAAAATACAACCCAAGCTTCAAATCCTGAAATGACTTTGTACTGATTATTATTGCCTTCCAACAAATAGTACTGTACACCTCTCTTTAAGAAGATGACTCATAGAAAGAATTATATTTTAATTTTCTGTTTGTCAGTTTTGAACTAGAATGCTGAACATCCTGCTACTGAAGAGATGGCCAAAACTCAGTGGGCACATCTACACAAGATGCCTTAACGTGCCTTAGTGCATCACGGCAAAACTGTGCTAATGCGCAGAATTAGTCTACTGCACATTGCATTTCTTAAAAAAAAAATTCACCTTTGCTACTGAGTATTAGTGCGGCTCCTGCATCTTTATCTAGTACCTCATATTAGAGGTACTAAACTCAATGAGAGCAAAGGTGCAAACTCAGTAGCAAAGGTGCATTAATGAATGTGTAGATGCACCCAGATGAATGTGTAGAATGTGTAGATGCACCCAGTGTCTCATCAAAAAGTGGCCCAGAGTTCTACAAAGCAGAAGGTGATCACCTTCATTGTTTGACTAGCAGTTGACCACAGAGATGGGTCTAGCATGTACTGTACCATCTGAATCTGTGTACGTCCCACTCAGACTGGGATGATAAGATACATACAGAATAGTAGCCAGAGCTGCTCCAATCACAATGAAAAAAACCCATTGTATATTGGGGTGCATATTCCTCTCAGACAAGATCTCTATGTTAAAGATGAGAGAATCTACAGAAATCTGTTTCTTTTTTATGCAAATTAAATGCATCTCTGTGGCTCTTACTAAGTTGCCAGTAGCCCCCTCACTTGGAGAATGTGTGGAAAAGCCTTCCTGGTACATATTTCTGGCTACATATTTAATTCCACGGTAGGGACTTTTGGATCAAACGAGTTCTATGATTCTATACAATAGAACCAAACTCTGCATCCAATATATATTTGAGATTGATTACTGTAAAACTTACATTCTCTAAGGAATGGAAGGAAAATGACTTACTTCCCAGAGATGCTGTGTATTCCTGATGGCTCCTGCTTGAACCTTCTCTGGTAGGAGGAGGATTCCCTGGAAAGGTCCAATCCAGGTGCCCTGTTGGATCCTCTGGGCAGCACAGATGCCATAGGCCAGGCCAGGCACAGTGCTGGTACACAGACACACTTCCCGAGGCAGGTCCCTGAGCCACTCAGGGATCTCGGGTGGAGGTGCTGCTGCAGCAGCACTACTAGTGCCCACTAAACGACGCAGAGAGTGAAGGGGCCCATGCATGGGGCACTCACCATTGCGGTTATCAGCACACATGTCACAACCTGTGAGGCAAGGAGGGAGAAAAAAGATTAACCTGGGGTAATCAGGCTACCACCATTACAGACAAAACATGACTTTCTCTACATTTGCCTCACTGAAAGATATTCAAGCAGACATAAACACCATATCCATTTGCATGTTGCCTACCCCTTTTTCCTAACCTCACCAAGCCCTTAAAAAGGAATCTCAGTAGCTCAGCAGAAACTCTGTAGACACTGTATAAGTCCAGTATATGCATAGACCTGCCAAGCCTCATTTATTTGTACAGAGATTTTAAGATTCATTTTTTTTAATAAAAAGCTGTTTAAGCTACCTCCTTCTTGTGATGAAGAATTTTGTAATATGCTTCAATGAGGCTTTTTAAATTTCACATAATTTTTTAAGTCTCCCTCATCCAGCTTACCACAGTTCAGAATTTATTGGAATGGAATTCAATTTGATCCTTATTTCATACAAAATATTAACTCTGGTTTCTACATTAACATTTTCATGAATATATTTGTTCTAAAACACATTTTAGAAAGGTAAGCTGTATTTATGATATATTAAAATGTATTAATTTGGATTCTTATAATTAACTCTAACCTTGCCTTACGACTACAAGAAAACCTTAAAAAACCTTTTCATTTGACTGTAATACATGTTAAACTTCATGGGAGTGAGAATAACAGCATGCTTAGTTCTTTGACTAGCTCCTAAAAAAGACAAGAGTACAAAAATATTAAATTTCCTTTACTCTAATTAATGCATCATGATTCTCTCTTCTGGGAAGATCTAAGTTTTTTCTTTTATGAGCAAGGAAAATTTTGGAAAACTATTTCCATCACACAGTTCTACACATGCCACGAATGCTCCACTTCCAGGAAAATGTTTCATGCTCAAGAAATCCATTCTCTTGAGATACATTGAGTTAATATAATAATAAATCTATTGAAATAGAGCACTGTCCTCAGCCTATTTTACATTTTATAGCACAATTAAACTTTTTATATGAATCCAATCCAGAAATACAAACAAAAAGCAATAATAATAGTGTAGTCTTCACATACAGATGTATGGATCTTCTCCTAATAATTTTACATTATCCCTATCCATTCTTAGAAAAATAGAGCAAAACATTCACCAGAGAGACTGGGGCTTAGTGAGTGAAGCCACAGATTTTGAATAGATGGATTGCCTTGAACCACGGGTATAAATCCCAGCAGGACTGACACAGTCCTTCTCTTTTCCAATGCAAGGTGAATTAAGGCACACAGTGCCATTTATGATGTCAGAGTCCTCCAGACAAAATCCTCCTCTGTTTTTCCTGGATATTAAGCATCACATTTTCAAAATATGGCTTCTCGTTGTGCATTCACAAACTCTTATACATACTGTTTAAGCACTATCACCTGCTGTTCACATAGATTCATAAATTCATAGATGTAGGGTCAGAAGGGACCCTGTAGATCTTCTAGTCAGACCCCCTGCCCTGGGGAGGAGAGAAAACTGGGCTCAAATGACCCCCACATGTAGAACCTCTCACTCAAAAGCATTAAGCTACAAAACTTGCAAGTATTCTGTGAAGTGTGAATCAAGAGTTATCTGAAATGCCTTAGAAAATATAACTCCTAAGATGTCAAAGTCCTTCTCTGTATCCTAAAGCAAATTTCCAGATTACCTACTAGTGTGTTCTGAGCCAGTTTGCAACTGTCCACCACCCATAGCTTCAGGTAAATGGTTCTATCTAGGAAAATGCCTGTATTGTGTACTACAGTGACAGTTTATAAAGGATGTGGAACTACAGACAAAACTCTTTTTTCTACCTCATACAATTCCTAAGGCCGTCAGAGGGATAGTTTACCCAACAAAGGGTCTGTTGATACAGCTGTATCAGTATAGCTATGCAGGCAAAGCCCTCTAGTGGAGACACAGCTTAAACCAGGCAAAAGAGCTCTTGCCAGGATAGTTAAACCACCTCCCCAGAGACACAATGTGTCCCCTGAGGACTCATTTGCCCATATAAATTGTACCAATTTGGCAAATTTTGTCAGTTTAAGCATGTTGTTGAGGGGTGTGACACTTGCATACTCCTAACAGACATAGCTATGTCAGCATAACTATGGTGTAGACCTGGTCTTGGGATGGGATTTGCTGGACCTCAAAGACAAAGTAAAGACAGACTAGTCTTGAGAAGAGATAATGACATAACACATACTCTCTGTAGTAGTTCCTAAATAGAAAAACACAACTGAGGATAAAATATAGCAGGTAAGTGTGCATGTGGCAGGGGAGAAGGGGGTTGTTTTCAAGGTTCATGAGAAATGTAGAGGAAAATATCACAACATTCTACCTTTTCCCCCAGCACCCTAAGGGGCAAAGCAAAAAATACTATGGCCTGAATCCTCTATGCCTTCATACCCTCAACTCCCACTGAACACAACTAGAGTTTGGCATGCACACATTACATTGGAGAGGGCCCAAAATGGCAAATAAAAAACAGCTGTCATTTAAGCGCTCTTAAAAGCAGCTGATTTCTCATCCTGGAATCTGCAAAGAAAATAGTTTATAGCAAATTTCCAGGACTGAAGGAAAAGATGTCTAACCAAGAAGTCAGCATCCAGAGCAGATCCTTGAATTAGGAATAATTTGTACCCTGTTTGATGATCTTTTAGATGCTTAAAATCTCCTCTCTGCCTTCTTATTATTAATGGCCCTCCTGGAGACACCATGTCTACAGAGCAGCTTCAACTAAATGAAGCTGAGGCATCTTCTTGACTCCATTCAGGCAACTCCGGTGTCAACTCCCTGCAGCCTACCACCAGATACACATCATTTTTCACAGACATGCACACAACTTTAAGAACCCCCCCCCCCAACAGGGATATCTGTACAATCAAATACTGAGTATACAATCAAGTACTGAGTGGGTCTAAAACAATTTTCCAGGTCCTTCTCATCAAGGATGGGAGACTGGAAGTTTGAAGGAGAGTATATAGACAGAGTCCACATGTTTGTTACTTAAACTCTGAAGCTGGCAAAAGGTGTTGTTGATTCTTTATTACTCACTACCCCAAAGAATAAGTAACAAGTCATGTTTGGCACTTCCCAGATCCCATCTCCCCGATGCACTTCTTCCCCTCTATCCCTGTGAAAACTAAAAATCTGACGCTTGGTTGGGTAGAGAGTCTGCTGGTAATAGGGTCAGGATGTTGGCACTAAACTGCAAGCTTGCTACTAATACTAAGGTATACAAAAATTGTTAACATTCTTATGCATGTGTTTAAAAATATATAATTTATGTTTTGCAATTAAAAAATAATCCAAGCAAGTTTCCTGGTTTCTTGTAAGAAGTGGAAGCCTTGACGTTATATTTTACCTTGGAGACGGTGCTAATGTGCTTGCCCTTTTCTTTTTGTGCTTCTCATTTTTTTCTAATGATGCTTTGGAGACTTTGAAGCACCATATTTTTAGCTCCTCCTGCTCACTTACTCCATCCAATTTAAAGACAGTCACAATCCTTCACCTCAGTGGAGGAGAGAAAAAATATCTTTAATCTTAGGGAGAGGAAAAAAGGATAAGGAGCTTTTATTTTAGAACTGATCAAAAACAAATAGTTCACCTAGTCCAGCATCCTGCCTTCCAAAGTAACTTGTTTGATACTTCAATGCAAGATGTTACATAGCATGCAGATTTTTTAAATAAATCCACCATAGGAAAGTTGTTTTTGCATTCTCTGCCAGTGACCTATATATATCCTGAAACCTGAGGGTCCAACTGCAGGACTACCGGAATCTCCAACATAAATTGTGTCCTCTGGGCTCCAGAAAACCTAGATGCAAAGTGCATGTAAAGGAACCTTTATGGTCATTCTGTTAAATGGTAGGGCAGGCTTGAGGTTTTCAGTAAAGCAGCTTCATAGGGCTGTAAATAGCATTCCATTATCTCCTCTCCCAGTTTGGCTTCAGTAACCAGAGACTGTGAGGATCCAAAGAAGCTACATTACTGACAGCAGGTCTTATCTTGAGGCCACTGAAGCCAACAGGAGCAGTTTCACTGACTTCAGTGAACTTTGGATCAAATCAAGCTCTAAATTGGGAAGAGACACCTAACACAGGTAGTGGCAAAAAATCAGAGAACTGATGAAAATGACAGAAGCATGGATGACTGCAGACAACACTGGGTTTCTCCTGCTGAAATCAGGTGCCTTAAGGGCTAAGGTCCTTTGGCATACTGGATCCCAGGGCAGATTTTCTGTAAGGAAATCAGTGTTTCTTGTTCTTTATTCCCACACACTATTGATGGGAGAATTAAGGGAAGGAAAGAATAAGGGGAAAATTAAATGATTTAAATGATTTCCTAAAGGAAATGTTTGCCATGGTTCTTTTTAGGAGGAGCAATATGTCATTTACTGTTTTTCAAAAAATGAACACACCTAATGCCAGCAATAAAACTCAGCATACAAGCTGTTTACAATACAAATATTCAGACTCAAACGCTGTCCCCCAAATCCATCCATGACTTCAAAACACTGCAATGATAGCAATATTAAATATTTAGAAGGAAATCAGAGTGGATTAGGAAAGTTTTTGATGGTGCAAGTAGAAATCAACATAATGGTGTAAACCAACTAGCCAGCTGTAACAATAAATCTCAGAAAGAGCAGGTTTCAAAGTTATGCTGGATAACTGTTGTTCGCTGGTACTGAAGAAAATTGGCCTTTGGTGCATGCTATCATTTTCATTGTAATTATGGAGGTATCTAGTATAATTGCCCATCAGTTCGAATGTTATTGCCTACTTAGAAATCATGGATACTGACTACTTCTGTATAGACGGATATAAACATTGAGGTAGAAAATTGGTTCTGGTGGTTAATATTCCAAACTGGGAGTCAGGAGACCTTATTTCAGGCTTTCTGTCAATAGAGATTTTCTACATGACCTTACTCTGGCTTAGGTTCCCGGTGCCTCAGTTTTCTCCTTGGTAAATTGGCACTAATAATACTTCCTTATACCACAGTGGCATTGCAGTGACCAATCAATCACAATCTGTAAACTGCTTTGGGATATTTGGGATCAGTAAGGGAAGAAAATTATTTCCTTCCCTTTTGAAGAAGCAGATGATTTTTTCCTAACTACCAATTTCCCACTACCAAGGTGGTTCATTCTCTTTCTGACAACTTATTAATTGCTACCAATTCCTTATTCTATAACCTGCCTTTAACTTTTGTACAACAGAAAGTTAAACTGAATGTTCCCTCCATATTTATATAAGTCCATAACAAGAGACATACAGAATAATAAATAAGATAGCATCAAGACAGGTAAAGTGTGCTTCACAGATAGAGGTAGATTGTTTTATTGTTATTATTAAATTGGTTTGGCCTTCCTGCTTTAATACAAATTCCTATCAGCTATAGTTCTGCCATTAGGTGGGGAAATAAAAGGGCTAAATGGTTGTGGAGAAAAGAATCATTCTCCATAATAGGTTAAAGGTGTGATTACCAAACAGGAGATTTTACCACCTTCAAATCTCCTATGAAATATGACCTTTCATTTCTACCCAGGAGAACTTTTACAATCTTTTCTCCCATGCTTGATGGAAGGTGTTTGCGCCTGGATGCTTGCAAAAATTTAGTTGATCTAATAAAATATATCACCTCTACCGCAAGTCCTGATTCCTCTAGACCAGAGGTTCTCAAACTGTGGCCTGTGGATGAGCTCCTTTCAGGTGGGCCACAGAACAGTGACCTAAGGCTAAAGCTGACAATCATTATACCTGACTTGCCAGAACTTTGCTCAAAAAAACAGGCAAATCCATCCCATTAGAAAGGCAAGACTACTGATATTAAAATATGAGTTGTGTGCTTTGATTTGCAGAACAAAAAAAAAAGTTTAAGTGGTCCGCCGAGACCCCCAGCAATTTTCAAGTGGTCCACAGAAAACAAGGTTGAGAACCACCACTCTAGACCAATAGGTCTACAACCTGGATAGCATTTCCACCAGGTGGGAATTGTCCCTTTGGAGGTAGGAGGGATCCCAGGGCTTCCCCCAAAGGCTGTGACATTTGGGCTCACACTATTGTTCATAGATTCATAGATGCCAGGCTCGGAAGGGACCTCAATGGATCATTGAGTCGGGCCCCCTGCCAGCGAGGGTCGGACTCCCATGTTCCCTTGGGATTCACATGAAAAGCTTATCCCTGAAAGAAGCGGAAGGTGAGAGTGGTGGCCGCAGCAAAGCACAGGGAGGTCTCTCTGTTCCCCGCTTCCTTGCCACCCTCCTCTAGCTCTGCCTCTGGGAAGATGAATTCAGGCTTGGCCTCTGCAGAAGTTGAAGGCAGGCAGTGCTCTGTGGAAGAGGAGCTCTCTAGTATCACTCCCGTCCCTCCTCCTGCCTCTCCTCCGCACTGCCCCGTCTATTTATAACTTCACTTCCCTCTCTCGCACGCTTGAAGGCGAGGCCAGGCAGCCCGGGGCTGCTCCCGCCCGAGGGGCTCGCGGGCCCGCGGAGGGCCGGGGGGCAGCCCAGGGGGCAGGTGAAGCCTGCGACGGGCGCTGCAATGGTGGTGGCGGCTCTTTGCAGGCACGGACGTTTCTCGTCCCGCCCGCCGGCCGCTGCTGCCGGGGCCCGGGGATCCCGCGCGGGGCTCCTGGCTCTCCGGGGCTATTTAAACCCGCGCGGGAGGGCTGCTCCCTTGCCAGGCCCGGGGCAGAAGGGCGGCGGGATCGCACCGGGGCGGGGGCGCGGGCCGGGGCTTGTTGGGACCGAGGCTTCCCTCCTTTCCGCGGCTCCTCGGAGGGAAAGGGGGGAAAAATAATAATAACCCCCCGCGTCTCTGAGGACCGGGAGAAGGGGGAGGGGGCGCTTTGATTTTTCCCTGCCTTCGATTGAGCGCGTGAATGAATTAAATTTCGGTGTCAGGTATCAGAAGGTTAGGAGAATATTGTGTGTAGATAAACCTTGCCACCCCCTGCCCCGGAGAGACCCCCATATACAATGCGGCGATGATGAATAGGCGCCGGGAAGAGGAGATCGAAGCTCAGCCCGCACCGGCTCCCCTCTCTCCTACAAAACTATAGGGCAATTAATTGTGGCTTGTCCCCTCATCCTTCATCTCCTGGTGGCACATATCGATGGAGATTACTGCTGATGGACCATTTTATCACCTTAAATAAACAGTCACCACCTTCTGTAACCTCAATCTAATATACGACGGTCCGCGAGGTTCAAGGGGGTTTGGGAGCCGGGAGCTAGACGCGGGCGGGGGCGCGGGGAGCCGGACGCTGCCGCGCTGCCCGCGGGGCTTGTTCTGTCTACACAGGCCGCCTCCTGCAAACTGGGCCGGCGGGATGGTGGCTTCTGGGACACAGCAGTGTCACGCATGCTGGTCCTGACAGGGGTCCTTCACATTATAGCAGCCTCTTTCTTAACGGAGGGAGGCGGGGTGGACGTGGGGCAGTTCAACTTTTCTGAAACTTGGCCTCCAAGTGCTGCATCCCCCCTCCCCCCAACAGCCTTTACACGATTTGCTCCTGTTAAGAGCTAAAAGGGAGACCGGGGGGGGGGGGGGTGTCCCTGATCCCTGTGACAGCACACTCATTGATTTGAGCACAATCCGGTTGCCCCCATTGGAGTAAAGACTTCGGGGCTGGGCCCTTAATTAACTCCTGTATTGGACTTTTCTAAACGCCGACGCCCCGCTTGGAAACGAGGGACTGACTCCCAAGCCCGCGGGGGGATTCTTTAAGAAAAATAATCCGACCTTTTTTTAATTGATATTTGAAAATCGACGCGTGTGTCCGCGGACTAGCTTTTTCATCTCCATCTTGCCATCCTAACAGTCCATATAAATGACCGCGCGGATACGGAGTATTGACCCGCCCGATCTCGCAGGAGAAGATGCAGAAACCCGCGGGGGGCGTTAAGAGGGCGGCGACTGCTTTTTGTTGTAGTTGCTCTCATAGGGCAAATCCGGCACGATGAAAAACACGAATTAACCCTAAGGGTCAATAGGGCTAAATGCCTATTGTCCTCCTCGTCCTACAGCGCTCTCCGATTTTGCTACGAAGCAAAGGAAGTAAATAAAAACGTGACATTTTCCTGGCGTCACTGACGGAATACGGGGACACACAAATTTGTGACTGCATCTTCCTGCACTTCCCCCCCCCCCCCGCCCCACAGCGATCGAGCCAGGGGTGCATGTTAATATGGGTTTAATCACGGTGGCTCTTGTGCCGATCTGTGCCATGATGGGATTAAACAGAGGATGGGTTTCTGACTATAAAAATCAAGGGGGGGGGGAAGTTTACCAAGTCTCCCTTTGAGCTGCGCTGTAAAGAGGACGTGTGCTGCTAAGGGCGTTAAAACCAACAATGTCAGCAAGCAAAAGACATTTTCTCTAACAAGAGAAGGATACCTGAATTCCCCCCCCCTTAATAATAATAATAATATGCTTATTATTATTATTGTTATTATTAAGGGGGGGATTCAGGTATCCTTCTGTTGTAAGAGAAAGGAGTCAGGAGAAATGGCTCCGAGGGACTTGCACTTTCGCAGCGTTTAGAAAAGGAAGCGCAAAGAAAATTAAACCATCAGAGAAAGATCAGGGTCACTCCAGCAAAGCGCACGCTCCCCAAACCTCTGCCCAGGAGACGGGCCGATCCTGCGGGCTCCCTCCCTCCCTGCCCGGCCGGGGATCGGGCCCACTGTCCTCTTGCCACACAACTCCCAAGGCTGGGGTTTTTTTAAAGCGCTCGTCTCGGCGTTGCAGCGGGTTGATTTGGAGGCAAATGACTGGTTACTCGGATCCAAATCATGACAGACAAGGGGTTCTTCGGGGCTATGTCCTGCAGCCAACACCCCCGATGCAAAGCAATCACTCACGAGCGACCCAGCTCTCCCTTCTCTCCTCCAGCCAGCTTCAGTAAAGCTCGAAAAGCAAGGAAGCAGCGGACCGAGTTGCAAGGCAGATCTCCTAGCGCTCGCCCGCGGCTTGCACGCGCCAAGGTGCGTGTGCCAGCAGTGCCAGGGCTGCCCCGCTTCGCGCTCTGCACCGTGCGGGAGTCGGGGCGCTTTACTGTCATGCCCGTCTGTCTGCTCCCTCCACTTTTTCTCTTTTTTTGTAACACAGCTCTGAAAGCAGAGCACTCGCCTTCCTGCGTCTCAGAAGAGCCGAACTGAGAAGTTGTGAAGAAACAGCGATATTAATCATCATTCAAGTCAGGAAAAGTTGCCTTGGAAAAATCACCGTGGTTCTCGCAAGCAAAGCTTTGCCCTTCGGCTTTCACCCGGTGAGAGCTGCTCACTCTCAGCACGGTGCATTTCACAAGCCCCCTGCGAGACGCAAATCGTTATCAAATCCACCTTTAATGCTATGATGGGGTGGGGGGAGAAAAAAACTCTCCAGACTTCACTATTATTCCCAAATGCCCCCTCTCGATCGCTATTTTTTTTTTTGTTTAATCTTTCTCTCTTTAAAACCTTTATCTTGCAGATTTACAGAGCTGCTCTGAGAAGGAAACCATGTATCGCCTGAAGAGTTTGGGTGGCGATTAAAAGTGCATTTCAGACTCCAGGGAGGGCATGTAATTTATGGCTGAGGTCTTCTGCGCTCCACCAGCAGAAACCACCCCCAACTCTTTTGGCGACAGAGGAAAACTGCAAAGCGCAAAACGAAATCCTAAATTTAGCACTAAACTAAACTGGGCATCTGCAACACAATCTGGTCACTAGAAGGAAGGGGGAGAAACTTGCACTAACTTTCCTCTTGCTCTTTAAGATGTGACACAATGAAGACTTATTCCAGCATCAAGGCGAGGCGTTTGATTCATGAGAAGGTGTCGCTAAATGACTAACAAACGAAGCCCAGGTTGGAAATGGAGTTAGAGCCCCCATGTCCCCATCCCCAGGGGTGTGCGCTGCGTTTTTAACAGCCTGCCTCAACGGAAGTTTGAAGGGAAACCTGATCAAAAAATGCTTGCGAAGCAGCCACGGGAATCTCGGGGAGACTGGAGGATAAAAACTGTCGGGACTCTTTTACCGTGCGCTCAAGGGGAGCCTGAGAAAAAGGCATCTGGAGGAGCTAAAAAGCAGCCTGGACGCTTTTACACGGAGCCTCCTGAGCTGCTCAATGACTGAAGGCGGGGAGCTGCAGTCGATCTTGACTTGCAGAAACTTTGCACCTGGATCCCGCTTCCAGAGGCGGCTGCAACCCTGAGAACACCCCCCTGGGCAAGACTGCCTGGCCTTGGGCAGCTGCTCCGACACCATCCCAACCGCGCAGCAAAGAGATCACCCGCAGCAATCCTTGCCTCACCTAAAATCACTTAAGGCACTGTAGTCAATTGTCCCCCAGCCCGCCTTCCCCCAACTAAATCCCCAGCCAAGAGCCCGCCACGCCGGGAGCCACGCTTGGCACGTGCGGCCCCGATTTGCGAGCAGGGACGGAGCTCGGGGCTGCCCGGGCCGGGAGCTCTCCTGAACACGGGAAACTTTTGGGGGCTGCCCAGCTCCGCCGTAGAGACATCGCAGGCACCTCTAGCCCGGCCCCCTGCTCCAACCAGCTGGATCGCCGCGGCCGGGGGGCTTTGTCCTCAGCACCCACCTCCAAGGGGCGTTTGGCCCCGGGCGTTTCGGAGCGGCCCGGGCAGCCCCGGCTCGGCTGGGCTCGGCTCGGGGAGGAGCAGGGAGCCCGCGCGGCGCGGGGGTACGTACGGCTGTTGGGGTCGCTGGTGTGCTGGTTCAGGGGGATGATCTCCATGCGCTGCTGCCCGTACAGGTAATAGTCCAGCTCCTCGGCGGTGCAGCGGGGCCGCGGGGCCGGGCGCTCCCCGCCGGCCGCGCATGAGTCCTTGCCGTGCGGCGCGGGCCCGGGCGGCGACTCGGCGCTGCGCAGGGGCGCGAAGGCGGGCAGGGCGGCCGGGGCCGGGGCCGGGGCGCTGGAGGCGGCGGCGGGCAGCGGGGCCGGGCGCGGGCGCAGGCTGTCGGCGGGCGGCTCGGGCGGTGGCGGCGGCTGGGCCAAGACGCCGGCGGCCTTGAGCGGCCCGGAGCCGTGCGGGAAGAGCTGCTGCCAGTGCTGCAGGTACGCGGGGTCCACCTTGAGGAACGCCGACCCGCCGCCGGCCTCGCCGGGCTTCAGCATCTCCGCGACCTGTGGCGGGCGACAGCGAGCGCGGCTCAGCCCCGCGGGGCTCTGGACCCCAGCGCGCCCCCCAACCCCGCGCCCCCCCCCGCCCCTTACCTGCGCCCCGGGGCGGGCTGGGGGCCCGGGCCGGCCGAGCTGGGGGCGCCGGGAGGGAGGGGGGGGGCTCAGGCCGGCGGGGCGGGAGCAGCCGGGCGCGTGTGCATGGCAGGCGCTGCTGGGCTCGGCTCGGCTCTGGCAGCCTCCGGGCTGGACACGTGGGTTTTACGACAGCACCAAACACAAGTGCGTGCGCGCGCGCCCCTGTGTGCGCGGGGCGGGGAGCTGGGTGCAGAGCTCCGCGCGGCTCGCGCAGGGCAGGGCAGGGCAGGGGGTCGGGGTCGCTGGTCCCCGGGGTGCTGTGGGCTGGACGAGTCGCCTCTCATGCAGGGCGGGTCTCGCCTCGCCTCCCCGAGCTGGGCACCGCGGATTTCCCCGTGCTCTGGTGTCGGACTTGACTCCCGCCCCTCCCCTCCCCGTCTCGGGGAGATCCGTCTTGCTTCGCCCGCTGCAGGTGCCTGCCCTTGCCCTACCCCCCCCCCCCCCGCACCCGGGTTCACCCCGGCCCCTGGGTGCGTGCGGGAGCCGCCCGCCGCGCCTAACTTTCAAGCTCCGACTACCCACGTTGCTCTCCAGGTCCGCAAAGTTGCTGCCCTTTCCCTCGCAGTGGCTGAGCAAGGGGACGCCCCCCTTAGCCTTTAAGGTCCCAGCCCTGTCAAGCCCTCCCTCCCCACCCCCCCTCGCCAACAGCGCGGGGAAAAATGAGGAGAGACTCCGTCATATAATAATAATAATAACAATAATAATAATCCCATACCCCGCGGGCAGGGCGCCCACCCCTTGATGCGCTTCAGTAACGCGGGAGCGGATCAGCCCCGTCCCGTACAGACACACCTCAGCCTCTCCCTCGATTCCCCCCTTGCCCCGACCCCACGTTTCAACACGGACCCGTGTTTCTCTGCCAGGGGCCACTGCTTGCTTTCCCGCCCGTTCCTCGGGTAGAGCCTGGGGAAAAAACGAACTGTTTAGATTGTGTCTGTGTCTCCGGTAGGACGTTTTCACACCAGTTTCAACCGAGCTGGGGGCAAAACCAGGGGGAGGGGGGAAGTCTGTTTTGACTGGCGTCGTTTTGACACGGCCATCAGTCATCTGCCCCGCAGATTGATAACGCCTGGGTTCAAGGCAAACACGGCGAGGGAAAGGAGGAGGAGGAGGGGAAAAAAAGCCCCACGGTTTTTATGGGCTATAAAGCGAGCTAGAAAAGTCTTCCCGTGCCTTTGATCCGTTGTGTTGTGGCAGAGATGGTGAATTTGCAGCCCTCTCTCGTGATTATTCACTCCAAAAAGTTGCGAGATCCTGCGGGAGAAAGGCGCGGGGAGGGAGCAAAGCTTTGCCTCACCCTCCTGCCCGCGTCTGCAGCATCCTTCCGGGCAGGGGCAGGGGCAGGGGCAGGAGCAGGGGCAAGCTGCCCTGCCGAGGTCCCTTCCAGCCCGGCTTCCCTGCGAGCCGGGAGTGCGGACACTCCTCGGACGGCTCCGGGGCTCCCCTTTGTTTTCTTACTATCAGTACCGCGGCTCCTGCTTCTTCAGGACCCCCCATTCATATTTTCACTACCTCCCCCCACCCCCCACGTTTGTTTGTTGCTGCATGGGGTTAGCTACATGGGATGTTCTCCGTCTTCACAAAAGAGGACCTTGCTCTCGGGGCTTCCGTCCTTGGACATTCGTTTCACACGCGGGAGACGTGATGAAGTAGGGAAATGCTCCCGGCTAATGGGCTTAAGTGCATTGTCGATAGCTGCATGGGCTCCGGGCGCTGGCGGAGAGGTTCCTCTGTCCCGGGCGCTGCCCCGCGCCCGCTGCTGCTGCCCGGCTCCTTCCCGCGGGCACGGACCCCCGGGCGGGGGGGTGGGCTTTGGAGACAGGAGCGGGGGCATCTGGAGAGTGTCTGGAGAGAGGCTGGGACCCGTTTGAGAAGGGGAAAAAGAAGACAATGACGATGACATTATTAATAGTACTAGATGATGGTAATAACGGCAGTAACCGTAGTAATAATCACACTCGTATTATTATTATTAATTAATAATGATGATAATGACGACAGCAATAACCACCATACATTTAAAAGAAGTTGCCTTCCCTCCCGCCCCCACCCCCAGGAGCCTCAAGGCGCAGGAGCAGCAAGGAGCGCCCGGTCAGGTTCTCCAGCTCAGGGCGCGGGCCCGATCCTGCCGCGGTGCAAAGTCCGGCGGGGGGGCGAGGCAGGGTCGGGCTTGGGGCAGTCACGTCGGATTTGCGCCTTCCCCCCACACCGGGAAACCTAGCCCTGCTCTCCCTCTCCCTCCCGTGAAGTGTCAGCAAAGCAAGGGCCCAAGCAGCCTCCTCAGTTTCTCAGCATCATCATCATTATTATCATCATCATCATTAGTTACTGTTATTGTTGTTGTTGTTGTTGTTGTTATCTGTAGTCGCAGGATTACTATTCTTATTGTTATTATTACTACGTATTACGTCGTTGTTATTGTTACTAATCACACTCGTCTTGTCGGTCTAATTGGTCGAGCAGAGCGGGCCCAGCCCAGACAGGCAGCCTTTGGCCAAGGATGACCTCTGGCGTTGTGGCAGAGCCGTCTCTCTTTCTCTGTCGTTTTTTGTTTCCCCCCGAGTCTGCCTCCAGGGGTTTATCGGTTATTATTTCTTTGCTGTTTTGGGGAGGGTTTTTTTTTTGTTTTCTTGGATGCGACTTCTGTGCTTAAGGAGGCAGAAACGAGAGAAGAGAGTTTTAACCTCCTCCCCTCCTCTCTCTCTCTCTCTCCCCGGGTTTTCATTATTGAGAGGACAGGCACCGAAACAAATCCCATTGACCGCTTCGAAAGCGATCAAACCTTTATAAAAATCCATCGCCAAGGAATCGATCCGCGAATATTTGCTAGGAATTTGTTCCCAAGAAAGAGAGGAGGAGGGGGCGCGCGCCTCGCGCGGGAGGGGACCGCCGCGCTGTTTTTCTTCATTGATTAATGACCTCTAAAATAAAACGAGCGGGAAGAGGAGCCGGGATCGATCAATTAACTACCCAAATTCATCATTTTCCCGGAGATGGGTTTGGGGTTGGGGGGGTGGGGGGTTATAGCTCTAAATCTCTCTCTCTAGCCCTGGGTTTGGGCGGCCGGCGCAGGGAGCGAGGCAGGGCCGGGACGGGATGGAGGGGACGGGACCCCCGCGCTGATTTCGTTTGCGGCACCTCCAAAGTTTGCGCCTCATATTCATTAATCCCCCCGGCCCGGGGAAGACGAACGGTCGGCTGCCTCTGACAGGAGTCCGATAAAGGATTCAGCAGCCTTCCTTCTTGCCCTAGGCGACTCCTCATCCCACTTTTAAGGTCATGAGCGGCTGAGTTCATAATTCATTCATACAGACATTTATTCAGATGGGAGTCGCTCAGATTGCCCCCCCAATCCAATCCCTCGCACTTCAGCCCAGGATCCAGCCTGGAGGGAAGAGAGGGGATGCGGGCTGGGGACCTGAAGCCAGCAGTGAGCCTCTGTGTAGACAGCAAACACTGCCACTGCCCCCCTGGGCACTGCTCCTTTCACCTCCCCTCACCCATCCATCCCTGTGACACTGGGGCAGGCTCCACTTGGACCCAACGCCTCCTTGCTGTCCCCTTCCCAGCCTGTACTCCTCCCCCACCCCTAACGAAATCCTAGCCTAGACAGCCACCAAGCAGAGGGAGTGGGAGCAAAGCAGATCAGCAGGGCAGCGTCTAGCTGCAGCTGCCCACTTCCCCTGCCATCCCCCTCCCCACGAGGCTGTAGGTAGGGCTCTGAGTCTCCCTGCCCATCCTCAGTGTCTCACCCGGCAATGTACAAACAGCAGTGTCTTGGCTGAAGAAACTAAAGATCTTGGCAAGCAAGAGGCAGGTCCTAAGGGAAGGAAAGAGCCTCACCCTGGTCCTGGAGAAGGCAAGAAGCCAAGCTCTGCTGGGCTTTTGCTGCACCTGTCACTAATTTAGGGTGGTGTGGCTGGCAGGTCTGTTTGATTTACCAAGGGGGTAAGCAAGGAGAGTCGGGGGAGGCACAGTAACACCTGTAGCACAGAATCAGGTCTCTTTGCGTTACATAGTGGACCAGCTCCCGATTGCAGGAGCAAGACCAGGGGCAATGCTAAAACCCAAAAGTCTTCTCCCACTGTGTGTGTGTGCAGTAGCAAGGAGCAGCGGGAGCTAGGACAGAGAGCCTGCAGCGGTCCTGGGGGAAGCGTACTGGAGGGGATCTGTGTGGCCCAAGGTTCCTGCTAAGTTAACCTGACAGTGAAGACTTCCCACCTGGCAAGTCCCAGCCCTGGCCTTCTTCCCTGATGACCAAAGGCATCAGGGATCCCAAGAAAGCCCCTCATTCCTACATACTGCGCTGGAACAGGCCAGAATCTCTAGACAGGGAGCCTACAGAATCTTCCACTTCCAAATTCATCCCACCACACCAACCGTCTAACTCAAGTATTCATGACCGGGCTCTTTGCCACTCAATGCCCTCTTTCACCTTTCCTTCTCCTCTTCTTCAGGATCCAGCTGGCAAAAAAGGGCTCAACCATTTGGCTGACAAGGGAAGAGAGAGGCAGGGCAGCAGCCCGCACTCTCATCGAGGTGTTATACACAAGACTCATCACCCCTGTCCAACCCCTCACTGACTCTAGGCCCACAAGGGAATTCTGCCCTAGGAAGGCCACTTCGGAGGGGAGTTTAGTTCTGTCTTCAGAGCCAAGGCAGGTCAACTGTAAGCCCTTGGTCTTGGTGGCCCCTGTTCACACAGAACTGAGCTGAGGCTATTAAACAATTTCACAATTGGCCACCAAGCAGATGCCAGCCAAATGATGAGTTCCCAACACTACTGAACTGCTGGGGATGTGACCCATTGACCTTAGAGGTGAAAGGCTCTAGAGTCTATTACCACTGTAAAATTCCCTGAGCCATATAAGTCCCAGTAATAAAGAGACTGAAAAATTTATGTCCACCACTAAAACAAAACCTATTCTGAGCAATGGAAATGATAGGCAGAATGTTTAAACCATGAGAAAATGAAGTGTTCAGCTCTAAAGACAAAGTAAAAGAAACCCCATTACA
The DNA here is from genome assembly GCF_030867095.1 of Alligator mississippiensis. NCBI lineage: Eukaryota > Metazoa > Chordata > Crocodylia > Alligatoridae > Alligator > Alligator mississippiensis. The sequence continues at coordinate 219,316,726 of NC_081826.1, forward strand.
AATGCAACTAAACCCTTAAACAAGGCAAAATAAAATAATTTCTCTTGCGGAGCAGAAACTGGGGATTGACGTCCCCTCAGGTGTGAGATGGTGCTTTGAAACTATTTGTTGGGCTTGAACAAGAGACCCTTCAGTGCCCTTCTATTCTATGACCCTCTCCCCAGCTTATAATTCCTCTTTAGGACTTCTTACCCTTTGAAACAGAAGGAAGGAGTGTAATTCTGGGGGCAAAGGCATATCCTAATATTGTTCTATAATTGCCACTGAAACATATTAAGCAGTAAAAACAAACAAACAAAAGACCCCAGATAATATAATCTGAGCATGTATTGACCTAACCACTAATATCAGAGTACCAGTGCTTTGTTTCTTCTGCTTTTTATTAATTTTTATAATTTTATACCCCTGGGTATTGTGTCCTCTAGTGGCTCCTCCTCCTCCTGCCCCTGCTGTGCCACTGTGGGCATGGGGGAAGTTGCAGCAGGGTGGCTCCTGCCCCGCTGTGTGGGGCTCCAGCTCTAGCTGCCTTCCACCCACTCTGCCTGTTCAGCACAACAAGCTGCCACTTGTGAGCAGGTGAGTGAATGGAGGGTGGCCGAAGCAGTGCAGCAGGGGCAAGGGGAGGAGGAGGAACAGGAGCACCTTGGGAGCCAAGCAATACCCAGGCAGGGGCAGCCACATGGAAGCAGCCCTGCTGGGAAGCTGTGCATGTTGGCCAGGGCCAGGGACTGCAGGTACCCATGGGATTGTGGCGCGGGGCTGCCCTGGGTGGAAGCAGGCAGGGCTTGGCCCCATACAGAACATCATGGGGACAGCTGCAAGCTGGATGGGGAGGAAAGGAGAGGAGCAGAACACACTTATACCATAGTGTCCAGGGCGAGCTCTGCTGCACATGCACCCTGCCCCCTCTCCTTCCCCCCACTCCTGGCCAACTCCTGGGACCTAGCACAAGGGCAGCCCCCTCACACCTTCCTCTCATACATTATACAAGGGTAAGACTTTATTCTGAGCTATTATGTAATCACTTCTATACACGCTACTTAAAAAAAACATAAATCAGGACAAACATTTTTTTAAAATAAAATTCAAATAGGTTATAGCAGATGCTTGATTTTTAGTATACAATTTGGGTTTTTTATTTGTTAAGATATCTTCTAAAAGGTTGTACGTGTGCAGCCCTCACAGCTCACCAAAACTCATTAAGTGGCCTTCCAGCCAAAATAAACTGCCCGCTCCAATTCTGACACATTCTGACTAGTGCCCCATTAGCGACTAGTGTGGTCGCTCTCTTAAAGTGACAGGGACTAGAGGCTCTCTGTTACAGAAGCACTAGTTTGGGAACTGCTACACCAGACCATTAGGCTGCTGTTGCAATACAAATAAGAACAGTTCACTGAAAAGATACCATTCTCATAACAGGAGTGCAAACTTCTCTGCACAGTCCCCACAAATGTGCCTGAACCTTGTCCTGAAGGGATCATCTCTATAAGTGAGAGGCTGATTCAGTGTTGATGCCTACCTTTTGCCTCTCTGATGCAACTGAAGCTAACCAACACAACTGTTGGCAAGGATAATTTTTTTAAAGCAGTATGAACACGTGCCCAATAGAGACCAGCAACTTTTTTTTGCATACATCACTAAATAGCAATTAGGTATTAACAGCTTTCAGCTATTAGTGGCACTGGAGGTTTCAAACTTTTACTCTTCTGTCCCACTAGTTTCATTCATGAGCTATCTAGTTCTCAATACAATTTTCCTGAAAAATGAAGAAAATTGCAACACCTATAAGCAGCTTTGATTTTGCTGTGTGAAGTAAGATAAAAATAGTTTACAAATATTAGTACTATACTTATTTCTATAATTCAGTAGCTTTATTTTCTTTTTCACTTGCATATAACACATTTTATTAAATTTTCAAAAGTTATTTTGTTCATATGTAACAGGCCTATCCTGCTCTAATTTAAGTACTGACAATGTAACTTCCTGATTAAACAAAAATCAAGCATGTGAGTCTAATTTTCATATGAAATGACCTCATATACATGTGTAAAAAGGGTATTTGTATATTTGAACAGCCAATTCTGCACCTGTCCATCTGCATGTACAACTAGAGCGACCACATTTTCAGAAGGGGAAGGCAGGACACGTGCCTGCCTCTCCCTCCGCTCCCCTCCTCACCCGCCACTGCTGCTGCCAGACCAAAGCCAAGTGGAGCAGAGCGGGGCATGGATGTGGGCTGCCCGCTGCAGGCTCAGGGCTCCCCACCCTGCTGCCTTTCCCTCGGGAGCCCTGCACTGGCTATGTGCCCCCTGTCCACCCAGCAGCAGCAGGGGGCACAACTCCATGTCTACCCAGCTGCAGTTAGGCAGGAAGGGAATGTAGTGCCATGGTGGCATGGCCAGCACAGGGCCCCCAGGGGCAGGGCAGGGCAGGGCAGCCAGTTGGGGAGCCCTGCGGCCACAGCAGGCAATCCACATCTGCCCCTACCTCATGCACAAATCTGGGAGGCACGTGCCCCTCCATTCTCCTTGCCCTCTGGACAAGCCACCCATGGCTCCATCCCACTCCATGCCCTGGCCCCATGCCCCACCCTGGTTGGGCAGCACTCCCAGCACCTGCCCCATTCCCTCTTTCACTGTGGGGGCCTCACACACCCCCATACCCCACCCCCATAGTCTTACCTGCAGGAAGCTGCTCTTCAGGCTGCCTGGCTGTGTTCCCAGCCCCATGCATGTGTGCAGGCACTCACGTGCATGTGGCACCCCCTGCATCCCGCTCTCGGCAGCCCCTTGCAGGCTGAAATGCTGCCCACCTGCAAAGGGAAACCTGCCATTTCCCATGGATCCCTGCATGAGATCATGAATCCAGGACAAATGCTGTCCCAGTCGTGCAGCCCGGGACCAGGACTTCAGGTTCCCATTGTGGGACTGTCCCACCCAATTAGGGATGGGTGGTCAAACTATGTACAACTTCATGGTTACCACACCTCTACCTAGCTGATAAAATACATGTAACATACAGCTTATACATAAAACAGCATTTGTTTTATTTTCAGAGATTACAATTGCATGCTGAATCTCTAGCATTTGCTGAAATTCTTCTTTCAAATGAAACTGACAGTATAACAAAAATTACAAAACCCTGAAAAGAAATACAACTTAAATATTAACTTTCATCCTATTTTGGAAAACATCTTCAAATTGTATATTGGTATGGCTTTCCAGAATTAATATGTATGCTAGAATCCTCTCAATTTCAGATACAAGGTTACCTGTTAGAGTTCATCTTTAAGCTTAGCAAATGCACCCATAAAATTTGGTTGTATTATATTTCACAAGTTCCTGACAGAAGTAGCTCAGGAAAGCAGGCCCTCAGTTTTCTCACTGTTAATGGCAAAATGCTCACTGACTTCAAGGGTTCCAGGTTTCAGCCTCCATATTAATATTTGCAATAGCCTACTGTCCTATGGGCCCAGGATTGCAGTGCTTATGCATACATAACTCCCACTGATACACGCAGCACCTTTTATACTTCATAGAGTTCTTTGTCTTCACAGTGTCCAACAATAATTTTGTTCTCAGACTGCTGTTGTAACAGAAAAGATGATTCATGGTAAAGCACACCTCAGAAGACAAAAAATAGGAAGACACAGGTCTCAACAGAGCCAGGAGAGCATCTTAGTGAGCAAATCAGGGTGGATAAAAATCAATGATTAAAAAAAAATGGCTTTTTAAAAAATTTAAATCAGATTTTTTTATTTAATTGTATTTTTTTTGTTTAGATGCTTTAAAAAATAAACATATAAAGATAGTTTTAATTTAAGATATATTAAAGCTCAAAGATATCATAATGGAAAAGGGATTATTAACATCCAATTATATACTATTTGAGACAATATATTCAATATAACCTTTTTAGAAAAGTTTTATAAATAGGTTGCAACAGGCCATGGACTATCTTAGGGGCCCAATGTTATGGGATTCCCAGAGGCTCCTCCATAGATCAGTAAAGATTAAAGAAAACCACTCTACCCAATAGGACTCAGTGCTCAGTCTAGAAGACCCTACTAAGTATCTCTGTGATGCTTAGTTCCAGTTCTCAGACTGTGGATTTGTGTCTCCAGAAATCATAGGCAGACAAGGTTCTTTGGGTAAATGTGATATCTTTTATGAGACCAACTAAATAATTGGAAAAATTGTTCTTTGCAACCTTTCAGGCACAAACACCCTTCTTCAGGCATAGGGGCAGTTTGTTGTCTCCAGAGATAACACCTTTGTTAACAGCAGTATACGGACATGAGAAATAACAGACCTGATTACCCACCCATCAGCCTTACTGTGTCTCTGCAAGTTTGTGTACACACAGTGAAGCCCTTACCTTTCTCTAAAAATGCAAAGTTTCAAGAAGTTAAATGAATAAACGATATCATACAAGAATGATTTTTTTTTTAGAAAACAATGATTAAATAGAGGCTTTCTGACCAGTGATTTAAATAGTAATTTAATTTGATTTGATTTAAATCAAATCCACCCTGAAGCAAATTAAAGACTGAAGGTTACAAAAGAATGTTTGCTACTTCACAGTAGTCATTTTCATCTGGTTTGTGGTTAGTCACTTCACACATTGTGGGACATGCCTGAAATTTTATCAGGGAGAGAACTTAATTTCAGTCATTTAAAAAAAACCATACAAACATATTCACTACAGGTCTTTACAGCCAAATATTTTTTAAAAACATCAGAACCCACTACTTAAAGGGACAAGAGCAAACCTATTGTAAGTGGGTACAAATCTGTGATTGCTTGTTACATCTCTAACCATGGCTATAAACATAAATTAGATGTAAATAAACAGTTGTAACTACTAAAGCCCTTGACAGATGTTAAAGTAAGGGCGTGATGGGATATGATGTGGGATCTCAAAAATGACTCTTCTTGCCATGCCACACATAGATGGCAGAAGGTGCAACTGTGGGATCCCACATCAGCTCCCATCATGCCATAATGCTGGTGCAATCCTGGTCTCCTGCACTGGCAAAAAGCAAGCTTGGCTCACTACACTCTCTTTGCTGAGAACCCCAATCAGCTGGTTGGAGCTCCCAGCCATGGGAACACGCTATATACTACCCATGGGAGTGCAGTTTCCTCCCTCCCACCCCCAGGTTAGGACTCCCAATCAGCTGAGTGGCTCTCCCAGTGTGCTCCAAAGGCTGGGCACTGGTCACACATTCATTTAAAGGTGTAATAGGAACCAGCCACAAAGTTATTATTACACATCTTTTGTGTAATAACTTTGTGACTTATTCCTCATTTTATCACACCATTAATTGAATGAACATGTGGCCAGGTCATCACTTAAGTGTAATGTGTGTCAGGTGCCTGAGATATATATTTACAATCAGAAAATCAAGTGAAGACCACTTATGGTATGTTATTATTATTATTATTGCTTGTGTTGTCCGTTTTCTCACTATGCTCTGAGTCCAAAATTCTAATGAAAGTAAAATTCTCAGTGACTTGAATGGGATTTTTATTAGGATGAGGACTTCAGGATTAGGTCAGAAGGTAACAGATTGCTCATTTCCATAAAAAGTTTAACAGATGCTGTAGTACCAAGTCAGGTCTAAAGAAACAGTTGTGCATAGCACGTATATCAGGAACGAATCAACCAGCAACTCAACAAAGAAATATTATTTCAGTCAGCAACCTTGTTCCTTGGAGCTTTATTCCTGACAACTTCAGAATAAATCGTTTACAGCAACAAAACCCAGTTCAAAATGGTTGGTATAACCTGTAGACAAACAGAACAGTGAAGTATACACAAGAATCCTGCCCATAAGAGCAGGCTGTGGTGTTTCACTTTCTCCTCTTCTGATTACCAAGAAGCAGTTTTCCAACTTTCCAGTTTCTCTTCTGACAAACAGAATCAGTCTTATTACTTCACCCTGTTCTTTTTTCTTTTTTTCTTTCTTTTTTTTGTTTGTTTGAAATTTATATGGTGAGCTAACTCCCTTCTTCGGAAAAAAAAAACTAGGTTCTTTGTATTCTGTCACAGGTAGTTACCTTCCATCTACCTGAATAGACATAAAAAAGACTGAACCACAAACCAGAGCTCTCAAGTGTACCAGATTTTGTGGGCTATTCCATGTTTGGGATGAAATCAGCTATCTGTTCTACTGCACTGTCAAGGCAAGTGATGGTCTATGGGTGAGTAGAAGAGGGAGTAATGGGTGCAGAAAAGAGACACCAGTACCAGCACCAGGGAATCTATAGCCAAGTACCATCTCCCAACCTGTGAACCAGAGGCTTATGTGTTTAGTTTTCATTATGCATTTAACTCTCAGAATATAACCTAAAAACCCAAATACATTTTCTCTATTTTAAAAATAAACTAACTGTGGTTTGAACACATGATCACTTCAAACAGAGCTGGGACTAGAAACCAAAGGAAAAGCTATCCCTAGAGATATCCACATGCTCTGTGGTTTGCCCTGCAAGCGTGAGTTATGCAAGCTGTCCTTCCTTTTCCACATTTCTTATAACTGTGAAGTAAGCCTTTCTCACCCGTGTTCAAACTGAGCTTCCAGAAACTTATGTGTAGTGCTATGATCTGTGGGCCATATCCCAGGTTCTCTTGTACCATCCACATACAGGTGCTCCTCTAGAAAATTGGTCTGTGGTGCACTGTAGGATAGCTTGTCTTTCTTCAGTCGCATCAGGGCATAAGTTATTGTTGCCCACCGTCATACAGCTTCTATGCAGTAGAGGGGAGAGAAGATGTTCAGAAGAGCAAGAAGGAATTGGGAGATTGCTGGTAGAGGACTGCCTGTACTTGAGCCCTGCAGCTCATTGCTATGCTATAACCATGCTGTAAATTGATTATGCACAGAAACAAGCAGCAACTGAGGCAGCTATGTACCTGGAACCTGAACACAGCTTGGGAGCTGAGGCCAGATCTGCCATTGGACACAAGTCTATATGAATGAATAGGTGATGTGCAAACACAAGCCCAAACTTGCAATATGAACCTTCCTCCAAGCCTTGAATTTAACAGATATAACACACACTCAGTAAGCCATACTGCCTTCCAAAGAAATGAATCAAATCCATTATAGTTACTCTTTGCTTGTGATTATTCAACCAATTATGAGTCCACCTAATGGTAATTCTGTCTAGTTCACATTTATCCAACTAACTTTTGAGAATGGCATAAGGGATGGTGTCAAAAGTCTTCCTAAATGTCAGTTACATTATGAATATCACTTATCCTTTATCCAGAAAAAAAAATTATCCTGCCAAAGACAGAAATCAACTTATCTGACATGACTTGTTCCTAACACATACACATTGTCTACTAGTGATCACCCCATTTCATCCTCCAGATATTTTCAAATGGAATGCTTTATATATTGTTCTAGTAACCTCTCAGGTACTGACATCAGGCTGACCAGTCTATAATTTCCTTGGTCCTCCATTTGTCCCTTTTTATAGACAAGCACTGTGTTAGTCTCTCCCAGTCCTTAGAGACTTCCTTTCATCTAAGAATTTGCAAATGTTATTGCCAGTGGCTGTGAGATCACTTCAGCCAGTTCCTTCAGCATGCTTGGGTGAATTCTGTCAGGCCCTGATGACTTAAATTCATCAAACGTTCTCTGATGCATTCTTTACCTATCATTAGCTGCTTCCTTTCTCCTTTTTTCTTTATATTAATTTTGCTTGTCTCCTGGTCACAGTTTACATTTTTTTCTCAAAGACTGAAGCAAAATAGGCATTGAGTAGCTCCACCTTCTTTGCATGTTCCACTAACAACTTGCCTTCTCTGCTGAGCAGTGGACCCTGACCTTTCTTTTTCACCTGACACATAGGTAGAACCCCTTTTTTGTTTTCTTTAGTATCACATGCCAGCTGTAATTTGTTTGTCACCTTTGCTGTCCTTACTTTGTCCCTACAATTCATTCTCTGCTGTTGCATACTTCCTTAGTGTCATGCTTTATGTTGTATGGCATGTTTCTTTAAATTTTAGATTATTACATTTGTTTCTTGAAGGTTTTCTTTTGTTAACTTTCTTCTACACTGGAACAGCTTGATGATAAGCCTCCAATATAAGCCAGCCCTCTTGGACTTCTTTTTCTTTGGTCTGTGCCTGAGACTCAACTTACTATTTCCCTGAGTGTTGAAATTTGCCTTTTTGGGGATCCATGTAATTGTTTTGCAGCTTTTATGCCTTCTTTTGAATCCATGTGTGAGCTCTAGAATCATAGAGCTGGAAGAGGCCTCAAGGATAATCTAGTCCGACCACCTGAACAAATGCAGGAAGCACTACTCCTAAGCTATGCCAGACAAATGCCTATTCATCCTCTTCAACGAAGGAGATTCTACAGCTTCCTCGGGGGGCATATTCCATTGCCACAATTTTCTTATAGTTAGGTAGCCTTTTTCTGAGATTGACTCTAATCTGCTTTGTTGCAGTTTAAATATTGGTTTGTGTTTTTCCTCCACAGCAATGGAAATCAGTTATTCTCTCTCCTCTTTATGGTGGCCTTTCAAATATTTGAGAACTATCATGCCTCCCTTTAATCTCCTTTTCTCCAGACTGAACATACCAAATTCTTTCAACCTGTCCTTGAAAGTTTTGAATTCCAACCCTATTATTTTTTTCATTCACCTTTGGATCTTTTCTACTTTCTCTGTATCCTTCTTAAAATATGGCCCCCAGAACTGCACACAGTACTCTAGCTGAGGAGAAACGGGTGCCACGTAGAGTGGAATTCTATCATATCTCTTCCCCCCCAGGTTTCTGACTATTTTCACATTCACAACTAGTTCATTCCTACTGGTCAGAAGTATGATATCTCAGTTGTTTCTGCAACTTTCTAAAATAGAACATTGACCTCTGGATCCCTTTACATACATAATTATAACAATTACCATTACTCTCCCTTCTTAAGTAGGAGATGTCTATGATTGGAATTTGAAGGTCCAGGGATCAAGTCCTAATGACAATGACCCTGGGTGTATCTAGAATTTTAAAAAACGGGGTGCAGATAGTGTGGCACATCATCACATATAACATAATGTATATTTCTCTGGTTAAAAAGAAACTAGAAGCTTTACTAATATGCTAGGTCAGGGGTTGTCAACCGGGGGTACGCTTACCCCCAGGGGTACTTGGGAGGGCCTTAGGGGGGTATGCATGGGCAAGCAAGGATAGAGTGGCGCTACCCACCACCCTGCACCTGCGCCTCCGAGGAGCCGGGCCGGGGGGGGAGGGGGAAGGGCAGCGGTGCCCTTCTGCAGGCTGTGCAGGTGCCGCCTGGCTGGCCAGACAAGTGGGGAGGGGAAGCTCACATGTGGCGGCTGCTTCCCACCACCCTGTGCTGCCACCACTCTGCATCTGGCTGCAAACCACCTCCCCGCCCCTCCCCCCGCTCTGCCTCTGGCCACCGGGGGTACACTCACTAAAAAAGGTTGAAAACCCCTGTGCTAGGTGATAGCACTATATTATTCAGTTTAAGTTCAGAACCAAAACAAATATAACTATTTGAATGTGCATTCATTTGCTAGATTACATATAAAGTTTTAAAAACACAACAGAGGCAAAAAATATAGTGTCATTAGTCCTATAGTCATTATAGTTAAATTGGGTGAGTCTACATGTGCATTCACACCATCTTAAATTTACTGCACAGTAAATTACTGTGCAGTAAGTGGGAATAGGCCAGCATCTACACATGCAAATAACCTGAGAGTAAACATAGTCCCAGGTCAGAGCAGCCTGCCATTTCCTCTGTAGCCATAAGGGGGAGCTCCAGCCTCCAGCCACATGGCTACCAACACTTGGGATTAACTTTAGTCCCAAACTGAAGTCAGAGCCAGCTGCCAGCCTTTGGGACTATCTTTAGTCCCAGGTTGAAGCCAGGAGAGGTGGCCAGCCAGAAGCTCTGGGGCTGTGCTCAGGCTGGCTCTCTAGTGGCTAGGCAGACCCAGCAGGGAGGCCCCCTGGGTTACTGTGTAGTAACTAATCAGTCATAAATTTGATACCTGCATGACGCAGGTATCAAATTTATGCTCATGTCAGCATAAATCACCATATTTACTGTGCAGTATGGGCAGTACACGCCCTGTATGTCTCTTATTCATGGAGCTGTCCCTAGGGTACAGCAAATCAGAGCAACCACCCCAAGCACCGTGCTTTGTGGGGAGGACCTGTGGAGCTGGGCAGAGCTGCCATGGCCCCTCCCACAGGGCCCACCTGGAGCTGGCAGCTCAGCCCCATGCTGCAGAACAAGCACAGAGACCCCACCCACCCCTTTGTGGGGGTACCATGGCCCTGAGCAGTGTTATGGGGGCCCAACACAGGCTGATTTGCCCCAGGCCCTGCAGCCCCCTAGGGTTGGCTTTGTTCATTCAGATTCCTAAAACAAAATCTAGATTTCTGAGCATCTTTACAGTGCCTTCATTATTTCATTTTTGGCCATTTCTACACCTGAGTTAATATAACCACACCTGAGTTAAGTATTTTTTAGCTAGAGCTAAAAACAGTCTGCAGGGTTGTGAAATGGAAGATGGGCATTATCAGGAATAGCTAACAGACAGCAAAATTGCAGAAAAGATAGTTTGAATAGTGGAACAACAAGATCACTAGAGAGGACAGAGGCTTGTTAACATGTGCAGAGTAGAGAGAGATTAGCAAGAATCAGGGAGATGATAATGAGCCATGAAGTCAATTGACTTTCTCAGTATTGCCTGAATAGAAATGCTGCTGCCCTTGTCAGGCTTTAAACTTGGGTGGAGCAGGAATCAAAGAAGGGGTGCAAGTGCACCCCCCTGGATCAACCTCTGACAATGACCTACATGGGAGTTCTTAGTAGACGCATTATATGTAATTTTTCTGATTTTTTTTAATGGCTAAGTAATTTACTACATGAAGAACCCAAGAGTTATAGTAAAAACAAAACCCCCCAAAACTTCTAACTAGACATTTGTGAGATAAAATGCACCAATCTACAGGTGATTCACATTTTGATGACTTGTCATACAGTTTGGTAATTTGTATTGCACATTGTCAGGTTTGAACACATTTGTTTCAGAAAAAGAAATCCTCTGGAAAATGATGGTGTTTGGCTGCTGTTTTAAAGATATAGTTCTTGCTACTATGTTTCAATGTAATTAACTGCTAAATATATTCCTTCTTCTATTTGCTTGTAAGGACTGCCAATTCCTTTGAAGTCTTTACCATTTTGCTTATTAAAAAAAAATAGCATTATTAGGCCATTCCAAACACTTACTGAGTATATCACAAGTATAAAAAGTGTGTTAATTGTTTAGGGACTGATTCTATTCCATTTATTAGGGGCATAAGTAGACTTGGGTACCTAAGTGCAATTCTATTCCACTCTGCTACAGTCCCTGAAAAATCAGTCCAAGGTGTCACAACCAAATTAAGTAGTGCCCATGTCACAAACAAGTAATAACCATTTAAAACAGTTTTTTTTCTGCACTAGGTTAACTAAGGGTTAACAATAATGATAGTAACCGCTTTTTTCTGCGCATGTCAAAAAGAAATTTATTGCTGCGCCACTAACAGAGATAAAAACTTTTGCCTTCTTTGCTTTATATAAATCATTATAATTGGTCAAAGAAAACAAGGAGTAACCCTGTGAAAATAACACCCTAGCAAAGACCGCTAGATAATTGGCGATTCTAATTAGATTTATGACGTGGCGAAAAACAATTGGCTATCATACAAACAAAACCTGCTTACATTTTTTGCAAAGTCAAAGACAACTCTGCCCACACCTTGGAGTAAATCTGACAATTTGATCAGTTGTCAGCGTCTTCCCGCCGCGACCTCCCTGGCGTACCCTTGTCCCGCATGCCCGATAAGCCGACCGCCGGCCCGTATATATATATCTGCAGAAAGACTGAACGACGATCTCTAAGCTGTAACTAACTAAGTATCTCTGACCTCCGTCTTACACCACCTTGACGTGAGTAAACAATCTTGCTTTGCAACCGATAAGTGTCCGCCTAATTAATTCCACTCCAAGCGTCACAAGTACCCGCCTGACGGCCTTCTAAGGCCCCGGACCCTTATCTGCCCGGGTGGGAGTCAGGGAGAGCTGCTGGCCGGCTGCCCTGGGTCCCGACACAAGGTCTTTTGGTCTAGTAAACTTCGTAACCTTTGAGAAACCATTAGTATACCTCAAAAGTGCCCCTGCAGATATGATAAAATAGTTGCTCCATGTCCCGAAGCAACATGCTTATTCAAAATTAAATTCTTGGGAAATATATATAAAAAAGCACAAGCATTGAAAGAGGCTAACTCTGCTTCATGCAATTCTTAAATAACATGCACAACTACATCACATAAAACTTAAGATCACAGTCAAATTTGTTGGCAATTGACATTTGAAAGGGAAACTAGTTTTAACAAAATAATATGAACTTACCAAAACTGTGACAGTCTCCAGCTAACTGGAGTTCAGATTGATTTCAATAAGAAATTAAATCCATTTTTAAATTACTTTTCTCTGTCTTTCCATGCAGCTGTCCTTCTTTGCCTCTGTCGGGCAGATCTCCATGACAGCTGGATCCTAGTCACCTACCCAGTTAACCTTCCCCTTCTCAGAGCAACCTTGACATCTACCTTTCAAATTTCCCCTTTCAACCATTACCACTGTTGTCTCAATCATCTTCTGTGAGATCTTTCACTCCACAGAACTTCCTATGGATTTCTTTGATTTGGAGAACAGGCACCGATGCAGGCATTTACAAAAGCCAAAGTGTTGAATTGCTAAGCCAGAAAATTCCATTTAGAGACGAGGCTTAAGAATGATACAACACAATATAGCTAGACTTAGCACCTTTCAGACACATTTAATTTAAAAAAATGAAAAAAATTAGATACTTGAATTTTTCAACAATGGATGGAGAGAGTATATGAAAGGCATAGACAAGGGGAAAAAATGTATTTATTAATTTATTTTACAATTTAAACAAACAGGTTCCCAGCAATAAAAAGTAGAAGCAGTAAGTCAAGGGACAATGGCCTAACATATATATTGGGAAGTTCCCTTTAAACGCTATAATTTATAAACAAAATTAATAAGCACAATATTCTAGAATAGCAGGCCAAATTCTGCTCCCATGAGCACACATACAATGCCATTGATGCCAGTGAGGCTGCAAGTACATAATTAAAAACAAAATGTATCCAATATTATACACATGGATGCCGAGTATGTGGGGGCCCATGGGGGCCCGAGGCCCCCTTTGAGAAGAGGGCTGTCACCCAAAATGCGTAAAACTTTCCACATGTCCATCATCTTAGGCCCCCTCAGCAAAAATAAAAGTTGACGCCTATGACTGTACATACCATTCAGAATACAAACTCCTTCACTTTTTAATGAAGCATTTGTTCTCTCTTTTATCATTACTGGGCATGTCTACATGAGACATTTACTACAGAGCTGACTAATTAGCTCCTCAGTAAAGTCTTAGCATCTACACATGCGGCCCTATTAGGCTGCAGTAAAGTAATAAACACTGCACTTCACACTAGAGCACTCTTGTACACCAGCCAACCCCTCTGCAGCACATTGAGCTGTCGGAGCAGCCCTGGGATGGCAGGCTGACTCCTGGGCCCCTCTGTAAGCCAGGGCTGCTCTGACCCAGCTCAACATGCTGTGGTCCTGGGTGCCCATTCAAATGCAGTGCTCAGGAACAATAAACTTCAGTGCAACATGTGCCAGAGTTTATTGCTGAGCATTAATTTCACATGTAGATACACCTGCTGGGGAGTGAATTCAAGGAAGCATGCGAACAAAACCATGAAGTGAGCTTTACTAGATAAAATAAAGACCCTGGGCTAACTACAATCAAGCTCACTTTATTTTACCTCACTTAATGGAAAAATTCCATTATACTGAAAATGTTCCTGAATGGGTTTTCACTTAATCAGTACAGTTGTGTCTGTTCAATATCAAGGGTTTTTTAAGTGCAATTGTACTCCAAAATGTGACTATCTAAAAAGAGACTTCCAACAGATCTGCTCCTTGGGTGCAGCAAGTTAAATTTGGTTCCCTCCTGTTGCATTTTGCAAGTATTATATGTACCTGTCACTTTTAAATCCTCTTTGTTCTGCCGATTCAACACAGCTGTGGGAGCAGGAGACTTGTTCTTTTCCTTCTGAGCACAGTAAGTAAATTGTTGAACTAAGGGTAACATGCAGACTCTCTATTGTTTGTGATAAGGTGTGAACCAAAGAACCATAACGCACATGGTCTGGCTGTGAGTTGGGTTTGTGGGAATGGCAGTGCTGAAAACCATCACCTCATTTTCAAAAAGAATAATTTTGATACATGAGCACTGAGAGCCAATACAAAATGCAACAAAACCTGGATCCCTCATATGCTATATTTAGTCATTTAAAAGACACATTTATTCTTACTCACTAATAGGTTCAAAATCTCTCCTCAAATAGCACTTGACTCTAATTACTGCACTCATATCTTTTAATAATATTAATGTAATTTCATGTATTCAGCCCAATTGCATGGTTTACATGTAAATAATATGTAAAATATGGCTATCTAAAAACAAGAACACAAGCAGGATGGAACTATTAATTAATTTTAACTTCTAGAGATTGGAAGGAAATGTCTCCTTTTTGATGATTTCATTTTCAACTTGATGAAAGTCAGAACACTTATTGGAATATTCCAGATAAATTCAAAATTTTCTGGCAAAGTGATGTTAACACTAAGAGGGCTTGACTATATAAGTCATTTAAAATAATCTAATCTACAAAGAGGAATGAATCAGTATTTTGGCAGCACTTAAAAAAAACCACAGCTCTAACTAATTCCAAAAGTATCCAAAAAAGAGATCTGGAAATATTACCTATTAGAAGAGTACAACATAATAAATGTTTTCAAAAAATGCTATTTGGTTAACAGGGTGAGAATACCTGGGTCAATATAAAATCATCTATGAAGAATGCAAATAAGGGAAGTCACTATGACTTATTCTTGGAACCAATGACTAACAATTTAGCTTTCCAGGTTTCAGTGTTACATTATGAGAAGAGCTGAATGACAAAGCAAGGTAATATAAATAACCTGGGAAGATGGACTTGCGTGGCATAGCATCTGCCAATATGTGCAGTTTAAGAGTACACATGTACAAAGAAAATGTTCTACGAAAGAACTTTGAAGAACACGTAAGATTTAGTCTGATACAAATAGTCCTAAGAAAACAAATTCTATTTTCATATTGAAAGATGAGAGCAAAACTGTATCGTGTGAGTAAGTCCAGGAATGTGGAGGCAGGGTGAGTGAAAGCAAATAATCTGAGACAGGGCTTGTCTATGCAGCCTCCATGCCAGGAAACAGGCCTACCTCCTCACTGTCACCCAGCATGCACCAAGTCCCAGAAACAAGGCAATGGAGCAGTCTTAGAATGCTTCTGAACAGTTCCCAGTACTGCTTTGCACTCTCCATCTCATCTCAGGTCTGCATACTGATGTGTGCTCAGCATGCCAAGGCGGCTACTATGCCACTTGCCTGATATTTGGAGTGTCAGGCAGGTGTGACACGGGTATACTTTTATAGGGGCATTCCCAGGTAGAGCTTTGAGTTGGTGTAGACTGTAGACAAGCCCTGTAAGACAGGAACTTATCTTCTGTTCCAGGCTCTGCCTCGGAGTTAATATGAGGCTCTGGGAAAGTTTTCTGTGACTCAGCTTCCCTAGCTATAACAAGAAGATATTGTTTCTTAGCCATCCTTCTAAAGTGCTTTGATAGCTGTGGATAAAAATAATATATTTTATCAGTGCTAAAAATTAATTACTACTGTGATTTATTTTATTTGTACCATGGTGAATTAATCTATTTATTGTCCAGCATGACAGAATTATTAATCTTCAGACAATTGATATTACACACACTGCTATCCATCCACAGTTTGTCCATTGTCTGCAGATACTCTGTGTGTGTGTGTGTGTGTGTGTGAGGGGAAGGAGGGAAAAATATATGTATAATAGACCTCACTGAAAATAAACGTTAAATCAATCCGTGTTGCCAAGAGACTCAATATTATATTATAATCAAAATAATGCCACAGGAAGTAGAGAGGTCAAGCAGCAGTAGCAGCAGCAAAAAATTCATCATCAGTCAGTGTCCAAAGATCAAAATAAACTCTTAAAGAGCGTTGTTTCACAGTACAGAGGACAAGATCCAGATGGAAAAGTAGCAGAGAGATTTTGTTTTAAAAATACTGCCTTCCTTTCAATGTATTGTTACCACTGCAAAGCAAACAAATAACCAACCCCCCCCCCCCCCCCCCCACCACCACCACCACCCAGAAAGCTAAATATGAGAGCAACACACTGGGTTTTTTACTAGTAATTTTTTTTCTTCTTCAAAACTGGACTGTTAATTGTTGTTTTATTTAATGGGCACATTAAGAGGTTCTCTACCGTCAAAGTGAGATTAACAATGTGAGAACCCAGAGGGATTAGAGAATCAAGAAAAACTGTAACTATTTAGACCAGAGATTGGCAAAGCATACTAGCGCCATGAGGTGTTAGGGCATAAAATGCTGAAAATATCTGTGGCCTGAGAATTGTGACAGCTCAGTATTTGGAATTATAAAACTGTTAGTATTGGCAGCCTCATTAGAGGGCAGCTAACTCCCAATGATCTTAATTTTTTTCTCAAAGTGGAACATGAAAAGTTCTACTGATGGAGGAAGAGCCAGATTAGACAGCTTCCCTGCAGTAAAAGTTACAGAAGAGTAGGGCAGTCTGCCCATTCTGCAATTAAGTTAGAATAATAAGCGGATCTGGCTTGCTTCAAGGCATTAGTGTATACTTTTATATGGCCCAAACCTGAATGCATACATGAAGTCAAGATGCCCTTAAAAAGGGCTGTAACCGTCACATTTTAAAAGGTGGGATCCACCATAAGTAATATTAGCTGTAGCCCACCTATTGGTTATTTAAAGAAACGAGGAAATTTTGTGACATTAATCATTAGATTATATTAATGTATTTGCACAGGTTGTATTAATGTAGTGGACCTTCAAGTTTAATTAACAACGTATACAAATGCTCTGAAGTTCTTACTTGGATTTGACTCAGAATGAACAGTAGAAGGCTCAGCTATCAGCTAATACTAGTGTTTAGCACTTACTTAACAATTTTTATTTACAAAGCATTTCACAAACATTACCTAATGCCGAGGCAGCTCCCCACAAGATGAGGGACCTGAGGTAAACATGTACGCCTTGATACAGCAAGGAATTTGACACGGCCTTACATTTTATATATATGAATATTCCCACTGAATGTGCACACATTTGGATTTTGGGACCTGCATGATTTGTCCACAGACACAGAGGGAATCACTGAGAGGCACAAGATTAGGCAGCTGGAATTCCTGACTCCCACACTGTATTGAAGAGCACCTCTCTTTTACAGCCAAATGTAAATTGAGGTTAAATTGAGAGAACCAAAACAAGTATGAAAGTGGACAAGATTTAATTTCCTAACAACTAAAATAACAGTCAATGGAGCAGGATGTTGGGGCAGAAGGCAGCACAGAGGCAGAGGAGGGCACTTTAAGTTCTCTTTCAAGACTGCACTTGCTTGAAAGTGTGCCTCATGAACAGCTTCTAATCTAAATATATCACCTACAGATATTTACAATTAGCTTCTAAAAGTGCTAGAAAACACATTCCATGGAGAGGTTCTATGGCTTTAATTTTTTCGATTCTAGGGTTTCAAATGAATTGCCAAAAAGATGGTAAGTATTTCGTAGGGTGATGCCTTTTATTAGACAACTGCATAGCTGAGGTAGAGTTAGACAGTGTTATTCTAGCCAGATCCTTGCTCATTTTTCCTATGGTGAAAGATACACAAGTCTGTATGGGAGACAACACTTGGTATTCTTTGGCTGTTCTGGCTTTTATGTTGCACCTGAACTGCATTAGCCATCATACTACTCTCCTATGAATTTACAATACCCTTTCAGCAAAGATGAGGAACAAAGATGACAGCTTAACCTAAAAACATGAGTGAAAGGAAGTGGACCGGACTTCTTACCTGATTATGTGCTGGCAATACCCACAGAATTAGAGCACTCAGGCTGTTTCTTTTATGAATGTCACTGTGGAAAGTCAATCTGGTCCAGAAATGAATCAATTTCCTTTGCCTGTGCCCTTAAATTTGATGAATAGAGTCTTTGGTTAAAGTTACTGAAAGTCCTATTCATGGCAGCTAGATCACTGTGTACAGCGTTGTTCTTGGATCTAATTCTGAAAATAGGACTTCTAAGATTTGGGGTTTTGATGGTGTATTGCAAAATCTTTCCCAAATTTCCTCCACATTCATACTGGCTTTGTTTTGTTTGTCTTATGCCTTTTTCCATGTTAATTACTAGCAGAGACTTCAGTTTATGGCTGCTTGCTAAAGAAGAGAATAAAATGTTATTTGTCCCTATTTTATGAAACACGCTAGGCAATTTACTTCACCCTCCAATGGCTTCAGAGTTTATTTTTGCAAGATTAAAGACAAAGTGGATATGGCAGTACTCCTAGTAACTCTTCTTGCAGATGAAGCATGTAGTGCAACAGGGCACACAAAAACATGCCATCATTGTGAACTGTAATCAGAAAAGACCTCAAGCACCGTTATCTTTAAAGACTGGAGCTTGTGGCACATTCCAATCCTAAATTCCACTATTAAAGTATTATAATGCCATCCATAAGCTGGGTGTCCACAATACTGCTAACTCAATAATAGTAATAGACCAGATGAAGGTAATGCCACAGAAAGGGACTTCAGAGACAAAAGCAGAGATATATGGGAACACAGAGCTGATCCCATGAAATACGAGTGTTTTAGTAAAGCCATATGCTTGTGCTAAATGGCCTGAACATTTTGATCAAAGCGGTACCACCACCACTACTTAGCATTTGTATAGTGCTTTATCTTCTGGGCTCAGTGCTTTCCAACATGGAGGGGCTTTCCACTGCATCCCACTCTGAAGGCACACTATATTAATCTAGGGGTGCAGAGCAGAATAAAAGGAACAGTATGTTTGGAAAACCAGTTAACATCAGATGTGGCTCTACTGCAAACATGTTTCTGGGGCTTAAAAGGAGCTTAAAGCTTATTGAAACCTGCCTTACTTTTTCTGTTACAGATGGTCACAGGAGCAGCTGAGCTTATGTACATATATAGAGGGTACAGGCTCTGAGTATGGATTGCTGGCTTGGTCTTAGCTTCATATGTCTGCTCTTGGAACATCCAGCTCAACTAGGAGAGCATGTGTCTTGGTTTCAGAGAGCCACTATGGACACACTCCTCCTCAACAGAGTGTTCAGGAATGAACAGAACAACTTAATCAGGGAAGAAAAGTGAGCAGAGAGAAGAGAGAGCCTATGTTTTTTAACCATCTTCCCTCACAGTCTGTATCTACATCTATGTTAAATTGAAATGTTTTTAAAACCAAGGGTCTGACTCAAAGTTAATAGAAATTTTGCATTGACACCAAAGACCTTTCAACCAGGTCCTACTAAAGCAGCTTTATCTTTGGAGAGTTAACATTTTGTTGCATCCTTTTCTTGCTAAGTAGATCTGGAATTATTACAAAAACAGCAGAGAGGCTATGCTCAGGAACAGGAAGGGCCAGGAAAAAAAACCTGCTGCACTCCAAACAAATCTCTTTTCTCAACTTAACATGTTACTGTTCTGAATGAAGAGAAACAAATCTCTGCTTAAGAGGCTTAAGGTTGGTGAATCATGCTCCTAATCATTTGCAAAGCAGAAGTTGTGAGACTTTTCAATAGGTGCATCTACAAGTGCATCTTTTAGTGGGCTTAGCCTATAATTGCCATTTTTAAGGTGCATTGGGGCATGTGTCTACGTGTGTGTGCCGTTAATGCACCTTAAAAATGGTGATTTAAGGCTATGTGAACCTAAATTTGATACCTACATGTGACAGGGGGCAAGCTCAGGGCCAAGTCTCAAGTTGGCCTGTCTGCCTGTCTATGGGGCAGACCACCCAGTCTTGCCTGTCACGACTTTACTGTAACAATGAACTGGTAGTAAATGCGGGATGCTGTCCATTACATGCCCCGATGCCAGGAGGTGCTATCCACGGCTCCGTAATGTCCTTACACCATGGCCCATGCCTCGCAGATGGCATCATAAATTCTTAATGGCTCCAGCCCCACACAGGGCCCCATAACACTCTATTCTGGACCCCAACTAGATCTCTTCCAATCAGGTGGCCTTCTCCACCCTCATTCTGAGCTGCCAAGCTCCATGCACTCTTCTCCCTCTCAGCAGCGGCCCCCTCTCTGGGACCTTTGGACACACAGGCCCTGGCCTTACCTCCAGGCCATTCGGAACCCCAGGTCCCCTGGCTCTGGGCATCCCTTGCACTCCGAGCCTTTTGACCCTTCTGGTCCTGGCCCCAGTATTGACCAGTCAAGGGTGCCTTGAGTCAGGCTTCTGAGCAGCTAGCCCACTCTCTCTTATATGGGTCCACTTTCTTGGGCCCTACTACCCACCTGGTTGTGGGGACTGGGGTTTTAAGGTGCCCCTCCTCGTCGTTCACTGGGGTGGTAACTGGCCTGGCATTTCTTGGGGGCTATCCCTCCATGAACAGCCGCACCAGGCCACCCCTCCCTGGCAGGATGCAGTTTTAGGTCATGCCCGGGATCAGGAGCCTCCAAGCCATCCCCCTAGCTCCTGTCCTTACCTCCAAGATGTTCCACACCGCAAGGGAGCTGGATGGTACTGCTCTCTCGGCTACTAGTGGCCAACTGCTGCCTCTGTCTGGCTGACCTTTGTTTGAAAATGGTCACCTTAATCAGGCACCAGTCGGCAGCCTGCTCCAGCCCTTAAAGTGGCAGGCACCAAAGGTGCACTGCCACACTACATAAAGCAAGTATCAAATTTAGGTTTGAATAGCTAAGTCACATTAGCTCACATGTAGATGCACTAATGCACATTAATACGGTATGTGTCAATGGACACACACTACCTTAATGCGCATTAGTGTGTCTGCACATGCGTTAATGTGATTTAGCTATTCACGCCTAAATTTAATGTGCCATAATGTGCATTAGTGCATCCATGTAGACAAGCACCTAAATCATCTTAATGAGCAAAAGCCCATTAAATTTAGGTGCATGTAAATACATGTATAGACACGCCCAATTGGATTACAAATTTCTAATGCACAATGTACAAACTTTAGTCTTTCCCTCACCTGTAAATATCTTTTTTTTCTCAACCTCTCCCCCTGCCCCAAGCTGTTGCATATTATCTAATCTGCCTACTCTTAACTCATAGGCCAATATAGTTAAACATATTTTTGTGCATGGAGATGAAAGATAGAAAAATATCATTACACAGCACATAACAAATGAATTAATTGAAAATGAGGTAAATAAAATCCAAAATCACCTAAAACGTATAGACAAAGGTGGGTAATGCCTATATAATCTATGTCACTAATCCCTACACATAAACAGCTTTTCCACAGTTACCCCAACCATCACCATGAAGGCTTGAAAGCAAATAATGAGTAATGTTTTGCCTAGAACAAAGTATCTTATTAATATTTAATATTAATATTACTTTAATATTAATAACACATTTATTACAATATTATATTTATTGCTATATATTATTTATTCTATTAATGTTTTAATAATCTTATTAATATTTAATATATTTTAATAATATTCCAAGATCATTCTCCCCAGACCTAATCTAAATAGGTCTGGATCAATGGGTACTGGTATCATCTAAATAGGTCTGGATCAGGCTCCTGGTATCATTGCATCTACAATATTCTCTGCCTAGAACAAAACATTTTAGCCATATCCAGTACCAACAAGACTTTTGAGTACTCATTTCAGAGTTTCTTTCAGTATATATGCTTCCCAGTCTAATTGGCAGAGTTTCTGGTTCATTTTAGAAGCTAAATTCCTCATATCCCAAATCCTTTGTTCTAGTGCCAAGATTTTATGAGAGAAATAGAACAGCTTCTGATATTTGCTTTGTAAGTGCCTGTGTCCATGTCACAGATGGTTTTGCCAGTCATGAAAACTTTTTCCTGCTCCTCACTCACACAGGTCAGATCTAGAAAAGGATACACCCCTGTCTGAAACTGGCAGACTTTAAGTATCTAAGTTGAAAACTATAATCCAAAGTATCCTTGCTCAGCAACAACCTAAAAACTATTAACAGGCACTAGGCAGTTCCCCGGCATGTGATGTTCTGCTTCTCTGAATGTACAAAACTGAACAGGCCTGACCAGCTAAGTGCCCAACTCCTGAATAAGTCTTGTTTTGATCCAGAAACAGTGCAGAGCAGTGCCAAAGTCCCCTGTGAGACCTGACCCAGCAGGTACAATGAGGACATACATATCATGCACCAACAGGATTCAAGGCTCCTCTCCAAAAGGCTGCTGTAATTACTTAATTTTTCAAACTGAAGAGGAAAAGAAAAAGTTAGTTGCCTACTATATGGTAGCCTAGTGTTTAGAGCTCTTGTTAGGGAAGTCAGAGACCTGGTTCAGTAGTGTAACAATGGATGGACAACTGGGGCATCATATGTACAGAAGGCACAAAGATGGCATCTGCCATCACTTTCACAGCCTGCTGGGCATCTGCTGCCCCCCACCCCAGTTGCCCAGACTGCAGACCCTGATAGTAATACCTCTGACCTGAGCTCTAAGGTTCTCACCAGTGTGATAGCATTCTCCCACTTCTGCAGACTGTGATCTAACATCAGGCTATTTTATGGTGCCATTCTCCATCCCTCCTGTTGAAGCAGAAAAGAATACAAGCTTCATGGGTCTAGGAAGTGGTTGCAGAAATCTGTGTAAGTAGCACTGTGGTTAGGCCATTCACTTCAAAGGGGAGAGCTTTAGTTTCAAGTTCCTGCTTCCAAGATGCATGGCTTTTTAACTCAATCTTGCTTAATGTAACCTGTGTACATAGAGAGGGGAGCAGGGACTGAAACCAGGGACTGGTTCGAGTGGAGGACACCATCCTGAAGGTGGAAGATTCAGGTTTTATCTCTCTTAAGCTTAGGAAAACTTAGAATCCAGATCTCCTACTTCCTTGGCAAATACTCTAACCACTAGTCTATGGTATTAAAGGTGGGTGGCATACAAGGGCAGATGGAGGGGGTCTGTGGCATGAACAAATCCCTCTTTTGGACCCTGCTGAAAGCAGCAGCAGGGATTTTTTAAAGTCCCCAGATCAGGTAAACATGCTGTCCCTGTTATCCTATTCTTGGCACCCCTTTCTTCTCCTCCACCCTCAGCAGTATGGTTCCCACAGCTGCCACTTTAACTGCTGTGCCTTACTGATGGGGGCAGGGCTCCAGAGCCTCTCCTTCCTGCTCCAGCTTGGAATAGCAACAGCAAGGGGCAGGTTTCTTCTCTCTGCTTAGTCCCTCTGGTATTTGCTACCAGCCCAGGAGCAATTGCAAGTACGGTAAACCCTCTGCTGCTGTCCTCTGCTGAGCTGAGCTGCAGTGGCTCTAGAACCCTTCTCTACTGTGAAATGAATTGGGAGAGTTGTGGTTTGGGAGGGTTGCAGATGGATGGGGCTCCAGAGTCTTTGCACTTGGTTTGGTAGCAAGGGTGCAGCTACCCTTGCAGCGCCAATCACTGCTTCCACACTCCCACTTCACAAAATACTGGATGCATCCAGCTCCAGCTCTTCTTACTCCTCCCATCCTATTTAGAGAAACAACAGCAGTACAACAGTGTGCCCTGTTTATCTCTTTCAAAAATGGTATTTATGCTTAGTAGACGACTCTGGATACCAAGTGGACAAAGGCACCTGCTCCAGGCCCCAAGTCAAACACCCAAGGCTCAGAGAAGTAGTGTCGTTTCAGACATGTCGTTTCATGTTTCCTGTTGGCTGGCTCTTGCTATACATGCACTGTGTAGTTGCAGTGCCTAACTTGGCTCAGAGTGTCTAGACCAGCTACTTTAAATGTCTTTGTTTTGGATCCTAGCTGTTTCTCTTTACTGCCGGCCTGGCTGTTCTCAAGCTGTAGATTATTGTCTTCTACACTCTCACATTTATGGAGATTTCATTCCCAGTAAACCAGTAACCAACACATGCCTTATAATTATGTAGAGTAAAGGTAAGTATTTTAGAAGTGCCTTTTCAGTTCTCCAAGAGTAAGAATAAATATATTTTGTTGACATATTTTCATTTCAACCTCTGCTGCTGGACAGTCAGGATTAGATTGTAATTGCAGGTGCCAGGTCTTTAAAACCTTCTTAATAGAGATGACCCAAAAAATATAATGTCTATCCATGTGGGGAAGAGAGAATCATTGTAAATAGTGGTGAGGGACATAAGGAGATATAGAAAAAATAAATAATTATTATTTCAAATATGCTGGTTGAATCCAAAGCAATAGTGTTTTGTGGAAAGATACCTAAATAGTTAAAAAAAACCCTCTACAAAAGAAAAAAAATATTACCAGATGAACTACTCTGTTAATAACCAATTATACTTTAAAAAATTTTCTTATTTTCAGGTGTGTTGATATTGAGAAAGTAAAATATGAACAGTCTTTAGTTGATCAACAGTTTAATTTTAGAACCAAGCAAATAACTTTCCCTTTTTCTACCTCATCTTGAATGCTGTATCATAATGCAGGACATGCACTAAATCTCCCAGCCCTTATTCATATAGTCCAACTGAAGTTGAGTGGGATTACTCCATGCGAGAGGCTGGGGCTTTTATTTTCAATGCTGTTTTACTTTCCATCCTTTCCCTTCTGCAGCTTGTTTGTAGCTGGATAACACAAGCTGATAACTTTAACTATACGAATAGGAGACTTTTAGTGTCAGCTTTTGACTGTATTGGGTAGGGTTACTTAATTCTATCCCACACTTCCTTTTGATAAGGCCATATCTGTGCTATTTGAATTGATGCTTTTTGTTAGATTTCTGTACTTCTCTAATTTATAGTGGCTAGAAAGATCTTTCTCCAAAGAATACATTTCCTCTGAGAGTTGTTTTGTTTTTCAGGATGAACAATACCACTGTGCATGCAGCATGACACACAGGTGCATAAAGGTATAACAGCTGCTTTCTACCTTAGTATTGACATCACTTTGGCTAGCCACAAGAATAATTACCATACAGTAGTAGTTATTCTTGTTATTTCCAGTATGAGTTAAAAACAAAGGCTCAACCACTATATTTACAATATAATCCTTACTTAAAGTTCTGCCCTTAGGGAAACACACAATTGTTTGTGACAGATGTTATTATTTAAAAAAATAACTTCTGTATTGGTAAAATTATGAGAATAATAACTCTTAATGGGTGTGTCTACACATGCAATTAATGTGAAGCAATAAACTGTGGAGCAGCCTGAGCCAGAGTAAAATACTCCTGGGTGCAACATCTATATATGTGCCTGGGACAACAGCAATTTAAGCTGGGATGGAGCAGTTTACACCAGAGCCACTCAACCCTAGGCTCTGGGTGGCAGCATCGGGCAACGGAGGGACTAGCTGGTAACAAGGGTGCTGTAAGTGCAGAGCCATGTTTAGGCAGCAAGCAGGAGTCCAGCCTCCAGCTGGCTTAGCTGACCAGGCGCAATTTATGCCTGCAGTCAGCATATACAAGTGTGTTTAACTGCAGTAAATTACCCCAGCATAAGTTAGTCCTGTCCCTAACACTACTATTTTACTGAAGCATAAATTAGTTTACTGTGACCTAATACTATCGCACATGTAGATGGTGATGCTTTACTCCACAGCTAATTAGTCTACTCTGCAGTAAAGTGCACGTGTAGATGCAAGCATTTACATATATTAAGATTTCAAAACACTTTAAAAATAGCAAAGGAATTATCTTTCTGTTAGGGGTGTATATTGCTACCTGTCACCTGTTATAGTAGCTGAGCACCCTCCATGTAAAATCAAGAGCAAACTCGAAATCACTAGTGGACCCCACAGGGTTTCTGGCATCTCCCTATTTTTGGAGCAAAAAAATTGGCTTGGAATAGGGCTTTTGTCTTCGGAAAATTGTATTTATTGTGCTTTTTCTAGGTGGTAGGGCTTATTATCAGGGAGAGGTGGCCATATTGGGAGTGTCATTCTTTTGGTAGATAGGGTTTTGGAAGAGGAAGATTTTGAAGATATTAGATTTGCTGAATTTCCTCTTGAATTGGTTGTATAGCTTGGACCAAAAATGCCTTATCCTTTGGTCTCAAGCACTTTGTGATCTGTATTGTACCAGAGGAGTGAAACGGTTCTGGTGGTTCATAGATAAAATTTGGTCTTTAAATGTAGGTGGGCCTTTATGCTTTAATTACTTTGGTGATTAGGATCAAAGTCTTAAACTGATGTCAGAAGCTGACACAGAGCCCAGTGACTGATGTGCTAACAGCAGCTTAAATCATTGAGAAAAAGACAGCTGCATTCTGTACCAGCTAGAGCCTGTGTACTGTCTTCATATTCAGCTTCAGATATAGTGAATGCCAATAATCAAGTCTGGAGGTGACAAATGTAGGGATCATTGTCATCTGGTCCTCAGCCAGGAAGAAGGGGCAGTTTTCTACCAAGTGGAAAATGAAAGAAGTCATTTTTAGGTACTGATACTATCTGGTCATCTAAGCTTTGTGAGCTTATTGTGACCCAAGGCTTTATACTACTTTGAGTGGGGCCAGTGTCTTCAGTGTCTTGGTCAGCTTCTTAAAGCTGCCCTTTGTGATTAGCATCACTTTGGTCTTGCCTGATTAATTTTAGTCCATAGCTCTTCATCCAAGAGCTTTTTCCTTGGAGCCATACTGACATTGCAGAGACAGTGGTTACATCCACTGATATTATGATTTTACAGGCTGCTCATACCAGGGCATCTCACCATCTTTCCCAAAGGCCTTGTATACCTTTTAGGAAAGAATGGAGGCCTGTGGGTCTCAGATACTGAATGCCTTTAGAGGAAAAGGTCCAGTTAGGTATCAACAGTCCCTGAGCAGCAGGTAAATAATGCTACAATTCACTTTACAGATGGGGAAAACCAGTCACAGAGAGGTGGCATGCCTATGAAATAGATAGAGTCAGCAGAAGAAATTGGAACAGAACCCAGTCACAGTCATAATTTAACATTTCCCATTAACTACTACAAAAGAATGCTATGTATCACTTTTAGGCTAACACTTAGTAACCTGCTTCCTGTTTTAAGTTTTCTAGAAACTTGGGGGCAAGTTTGCTCTATTGAATTATTTTTTAAGCAGTGTTTAGGCTAGGGGTATTTTTCTGTAGAAATGAAAGCTAAGGCATTTACAACCTCATTCATTCAGATAGTCCCTGCAATAGCCCCTATAATGATAACATCTCTTTTGGGTAGGACATTTGTTCCTGTTACATACAACAGCCCCCTGGATCTGATGGGAGAGGCACAGGGCCCACAGAATTGATGGAAGAGGTTCAAACCCAGCAACAGATCAGCTTTACTTAATCAGTCCCTAGCAATGTCCCCTGAAATCTTTCCTCCGTCCATCACATACATTGGCAGAGCTGCCTTTTTGCAGATGTTTATACTCTCATTCTAGACAGATGCTCCTAGTCCCACCCCAAACAAGATTCATAGGCCACTTCAGATGCTATCAAATCTAAAAGCCTTATTCAGACAGATGATGCAATTAATGGGGAAACATTATAGACAGAAAGGGGGGGGGGGGAGTTCAGCCAATAGGGAAACTAGTGTTGGAAAGCAGCGTGTAGTTCATGCACTTGAATTCTTGTTCCCAATGGAGGTAAACACTAATTTGAAAAAAAATGAATTTACATTGGCCTTAAAGGCAGCAGACAAAGGTCTAGGCTCTAATTTACATTCCAAACACCCATCTTGTTTTCCTAAATGGTTTGAATCTAATTTCCTAATGACATTATAATTTATGAACCATGTCACTAAAAGACAACACTTTGCTTGAGGATAACATTGTTTATCTTCCAGGGGAACATTTATTGCATTAGACATATATACATAGCCAGCTTGTTTATGAAACGATTACCAATTTTGTCTTCACATTCAAAAAGATTTACTGGTTCAAATTTACAGATTGGTGCCCTAAGTGTGAAAACAGTAGTTTGCACGTCATAAGGTGTTTCAGCCCGATTTTATGGCAATGTATTAACACAACAGTTGTGAATATGCTCTAGATTTACAATACTTCTAAGCTCCCCAACCAAGAGAGATATATATAAAGCTGTCACTGCTGGCAATGCTGTCTGAAGTTAGAAAATTTTGACATAGAACACTGCTAAATCTTAGAAGGCACCAGACTTTTCTTCAATTGGGAGGGAGGGAAGGCATGGCCCCAAGAAGGAAAGAAACTTTCTTGGAGTCAGTTTTAAATATTTACTGTCATCTTCCTGCCTTGAGTAGTATCCACAACTGGCAATCTTAGGAAAGACTTTTTTTCTCACTTGTCAGGTTGATGGAAGGAAAGGTCTTGAAACAAAAAGATCTGTAAAAAAGTTAGCTAGCTAACAGTCTGCAATGAGCCAATGAAATGATAAGAATGTTAATGTTTAAAAAAGCTTGAACATTTTGGAACACAGCAGTATATGGACTTTATCAGCCTGATGTTTTAATGAGGAGAAAAATGCCACCAGTTGTTTTGCCAAGCCAAAATCTTTTCTGTTTCTAAGAATACCATTGACATGTCCCTAGATACAATCAAAGAAACATCTGCTCTGCTTCTACTCTGCTGCTGCTAGAAAACAGGGGCATATTTTCAGACATATGTATAAATGGACTTGGAGTAAATTATCTTCTGTGCAGGAGTTTCAGAATTGGGTTTAAGTCTCCAAATGTCCCAGGTATTGAATAAAAACAACTGTAACTGCTGTAAAGCATTATGGCGCATCATGAGTGTCAATAGCTTAAGGGATTTGATAATACAAGCAAGAATCTCTAACCTGTTACAATATTATCCCTTCTCCTTCCAAAACATGAGATAAATGAGGAATTCTTCCAGACATGGAGAAAATATGGCATCCAGTAAAATATATTCAATCCATAGGATTGGATCTTTGCTTGTTTTGTAAATAGTGTTATAACTGAACTAAAACATTGTGAAATGGGTATCTTGAAAAGCATACTGCAATAACGATCACCACAAAAAAACACATAAAAACAATCTCTGTTGCTTGAGTTCATTATTTTGATTATCTTGGGCCAGAGCAGTTAATAAATCTCCTTAGTTTCTGTGTTTTAGTGCTTCATATTAATGGATCACAGAACTAGCAAATAGTAACAGAAAGAGCACTGACCTGCTGTGTGCTACTAACAAATATTTACAAATAAAACTGCTTAAAGGTTGGCAGGCTTGCTGTGTAGTAAAAAAAAAGTTAAAGTAATCTCAAGTTACATCAGTTTGTGATGAATGAAATATTGAACCATCGCAATAACATGCACAGGTTATGAAAGGCTTCCCAAATAAATTCCAATGAAATGTTTCTACCTCACCTTTAAATGCTCTAGCACATACTATTGTTTGGCTGATTGTTTCTTACGGGTACTCTTTTCCATGTTCTTTCTGCTACAAAGCATAAAGTCTTCAGTTTTAAGTGCCATTCTCAAAAGTGCCATTTTTGAAGTGCCATTCTCAAAAGTAAATTAGGAGTCTATATCCCAGTGACTTTCAATAATGTTTCAACTTAAACCACTTTCTGAAAATGGGAAAGAAAAATGGGGTGCCTTGGTCATTTATTACCCCGAGTTCACCTGTGCAAAACTTAGAGAGAAAAATATCAAACATATTTTAGAACCCTCCCAAAATTATTTGGACCTTTTCCAAAATTAATGCATTAATGTTACAGTGATGGGCATTAGAGAAACCTTGCTGAAGAAAAATAGAGAAAAAGAAAGGTCTGATATCTCACAAAGGGAGACTGTCTTTACAAGTGAAGGACTATGAAATAAAAAACCAATAAAATTTTGAAAACATTCTAAACCCATTTTTCTGTAAAATAAATCTATGGCCAATGCAAAATAAATGATGAGGGGGTGAGCTATAAAACTGTCTTTGACACTCATTGGTATGAAGTGCGCACATACGTGAATAACTGTCATTAAAAAGTCAGTATTTACTAAGTTACTGAACCACATTATTTGAGATTTTTTAAATGCAAGGAAATACCACGATTTCCCAGATACTCTGATATAGTAACTCTTAATGGGACCCATCATACATCAATTTATTTCTGGCTAAACTTAGCAGTGTTAAAAACACAGGCATCTCAGAACAGGGCCAACTATGTGTGCTTGTATGCTGCTGAGTAATGCCTTCTCTCTCAACCGACAGTGCCCGTGGGTCTTTTTAAATCCAAAGCAAACTTATTCTCAGCCTCTTATATAGGATTAACTTGTACACAGAACACTGCAGGCTTGAGGTTTCACTGATCACTGACTTTAATGGAAGTGGAGGGGTTTGCCCTCTTGCCACTTAATGGGATGACTGTTCAGACTCAAAATCTGTGGAGTTTGGGCAATCAACTAGAGAGCAAAGCAAAGGAACGAAATTGTTTCCCTTTCATCCTTAGATCCCCCCATGGCAGTATGACTCTTTAGGAGATTTGCTCACATACGTACAATTTTCAGAGCATCTTGGAGGGAAGAAGATGTTCACACTTGGTTAGGGAACAACCTCACATTACTGTTGAGAGGGTCAGAATTCATGTACTCTGGACTTTGAGAGGAGACAATATCACAAAACAGCTGCCCTGAAACCTGCTTCCTTTCACTCTTGGCTTACTTCCCCCAAGCTTCAAAACCTTACTGCAACATGGTCCTCCAGAGGAAATTTCACAAGGACGAGGAAGGTTGGGTAGAAGATGTTATAACACATTCATCTCAGAATCCAGATAGAACACTACCTGCATGACCCTCTGTAGCACCCTTGCAGGCCCTGCGTTTACTACATAAGGGCTTCTTTGTACCAAGATGTTCTTTTCAACTTGGTTGAGAATATACACAGCCAAGGGTTGCATTATATGGAACCTGCCCAGCATTCATAACACAATTCAAGGTCTTTCCCAGGGGACTTAATTGGCAATACCGATAAGAAGGAACATAGATCTAGCTAAACACTTTCTTTACATAAAGAAATGACTCTTTCAGGCTAAAAACAGATGTCAATTTTCTCCTGGGATAAAAAGATATTTTTTTCTGGACTCTTACAGACCTACATGCTCATTGTCCCCCTTCAAGTACCTGCAAAGTGCCTGTAAAGTAGAGATAACACTGTTGCTATTCCCAGCTGAACCCAGCCTTCATACAGCCTGCCTGGAGGGGGGAGGAGCAATTTTCAAGCTTCCCCTGCTCCTGGGAAGTAAGGAAAGCCACAGTAGTAGATTGGGGGGGGGGGGGGGGGGGAAGCAGAGGGGTTGGGACATGCCTTTGAGCTTGGAGGGAAGGGGGAAATTTTTACATACTTTGAAGACTTTAAAAAACTCCCCAGAAGCTCATGTGGTATGGTCTGCCCACATCAAAGAGGACAGGGGTGTTGGAGGAGTCTTGGAGTGGGGGACTGCAGCTGCTGTACAACATGGGTGGCTGTTTCTGCACCCCGTTTTGCCAAATCCTAAATCCACCCCGATAGGAAATATTCACAGATAAGAGTTGGCACCAAACCTTAGGTAGCTTGAGACACCTCTTCTTATTTAGCATAAAATAGCTAATATATTGATTCATGAAGTAACATCAATGCATGTAGGACATGAACTCTAAGACAGATGTGATCCTTGATCAGATATTATTTATAGTGTGGTAAGAACAAGAACACTGATTTTTTTAAAAATTGCAACAGCACATCTATCTGACTATGGGAGTGGTGACACATTGGAACATGCTACTTAGAGAAGTTACAGAATTTCCATCATTGGAAATTTTCATGAGCAAGTTAGCCAAACAATTGGGATGGTTTAATCAGGGATGATTCTACCTTGAGCAGGCAGCCAGACTACATGACCTCATGAGGTCCCACGCAGCCCTACTTTCTTCTGATTTCTTTGTGTTGTCTGACTCTGAACCATATTGCTTGCTTTACTGACAAATCCAAAGTTGTATTACCACTTGCTGCAAAGTCAAGGGCAAACTGAAAATCAGATCTTCATCTGTCATCATGTTTCAGAGAAACTGGGCACTGGGGAAACCACCACCAAACTCCCAGATATTTAAGCACATAATCTAGGTGTCATCTTTGCCACAGCCCCCTCTATGGATCTGTGTGTTCAAATCATTTCTAAATTTGACATTTTCTTGTAAAAGATTTCTAAAATTTTGCATTTCTTCTTTTGGTCCTACAGCTCAGACTCTTGTCTAAGCTGTGGTCATCTTGATCACTGCAACTTTTTTCTGACCATGACAAACTTGCTCCCTTCATGATCAGAATGTTGCAGCTAAACTTTTCTTTGCAACTTATTGCTTTGAAGGTGTCAGCCACCTCTGAGTCCTTCCATGGGTTTCCCCTCAGAAACAAGTAACAAACTGTGACTATTCTTCTTCCCTTACATTCCTTCTCCTGTTCCCTTTTCCCTTGCCCCAACTCTAAATTAAGCAATTAGAAATCCAACACCAGTGCATCTAACTAACACATCTGGCCCAATTCTTCATCATGCACAAACTGGTGTATGTTGTACCCCCACCTGTAATTATTCGCAAGTGTGTTTCTTGAGAGAACGAAGCCTTCAGGCCAAGACCTGGCTCTTTTCTGGGCTTGTTCACCAAGCAGCACTCTGGGACACCATTTGTATTTGAGCCTTGGGGTGCTACCCTAGTCTATATTTTAAAAACCACTACTACTAATTGTAAAAAAAAATGGCTCAATCCTCCAAACACTTACACTTCTGCCTAACTCTAAATACTTGAATTATTCCATGCATCAATGGGACTCTGCTGGTGTGTTAACATTGTTGGATAACTGGGCTGTCGCTCTAGTTCTAGAATCTTTGTTGTAAGTGACGGTAAGTCCAAGCAAACACGGACTGATTTTCAGAATTTTAATTATTTTTGTTATAAACAAAACAAAAAATGTGATTGAATCCTTCCTTACACAGATCCATAGCCAATAGTTTTGTACCCTGCGTCACTAAGAATTAAAAATAGAGAATTCGAGTGACTGTATTCTAGTTATTCGCAGACTGTAGCAAGTGGTAACATTATTGATAGTCCTGATATCTAAAAAGTTGTACTCACATCAAAAAAGGTATCTTGCTTTAGCTGCAGGATTTTGGAAACATATTACTGATATAATCTAAATACATGGTTTGACTAGGTCCAATGGGGGGGACTTAAAGTTGTGTACAAATGCAGAACTTAAACAGTTTAACAACAACCCACAAAAAGGAAGGTACTTATTCAGAGCAGAGGACACATTCATTTTGCAGTAAGTGCACCAGATGACAGGCGAAGTCTAAGCCAACTAAGGAATGATTTAGTTAAGAGACAGTAAATATATAATCCACCCTTCTAAAATCACATGGAGTTAAAAAAAAATCAGCTTTTTCCATTACTGATAAAGACCATATACAGTGACTTATTTCCCCATTTCTTTCTTTTCTATTGTTACTTATCAGTATATAAAAATCACAACAGTCATGACACATGACAGCCACTATTGCTATTTAAAATGCAGAATGTATGTTAAAAGAAGTGCTATAACTTCTTAGGCCCTCAATATTGCAAAACCTATGTATTCAAGTAGCCTTACTAATACATTAATATCTAACACAAGCAGTAGTACGACAGCTTGAAATTCTATGGGCCATATTCATGGTTGGCATAGCTGACATATCTCCAGTGATTTCAAGTTTGAAAATTAAACCCACATCAAAGTCAGGAAATGCAAAAATAAGGGCTCAGTCATAGAAACTCTAACAGACATAGTGCTTACTCCACGCTTTATCCCTGGCAGCTGTCAAGCAGTTAAGGTTGATGGAAGGAGCTATAAAAGTCCAAAGTAGTATTATTGCATGTGTCATGCCTACCATTCTTTTACCTGTATAATGTGATATATTAGTATAGTTTATGTATGAAATATTTCTATAGCTCTACAATAAATAAAAACTCACTAAAATGCCACAGTGCTGAAAGGAAGTCATGAAATTACTGCCAATACTGGTACCACTAGGAATCAAAATCTGTCGGTTACTAGAAGCTTAATATAGTTCTCTTCTTTACACATTTCACATTGTAGAGAGGCAGACAGAAGCTATGAAACATCTCATTACAGCGCATATTCATTAAACTGAAGGATGTCAAACAATCGCAAATGATACTTTTAAATGTTTCACTTATTCTACCAGAAGACAAGAACCAAAACACAACATCTCCACAAAAAATACACAATGCTGCTGCATGCATACTGCAAGCCAAAAAGGAAGTTTAATGTATTCTTTCTGGCAGGTCACATATTTTCCTTCTAAATAGCTTCACATCACATGATCGATTAGAAAACCCCAAGCAATGACACAGATATTCATATGTAAAAACAAACAAACAAAGTAAAACCAATCTTCTCCACAAGACAAAGGTAATAGAGAAACAAAGAATAACAAAACAAAAAAAAAATAAAATAGACAAATGACACATACTTTAATAATGAAAGTAGCTTATTCCACTTATTTTCTAGATTTGGTATGCACCTGGGTTGGGACAACCAAATTTCAGGGGCAAACACAGGACAGGTTTACTCTGACATCATTTGACTGTACTCTGGGTTAAAAGTGGAGTGGATACACAATGTACAGCCTTATACAGAAGGAAGTTATTCCACTCCGGGGTGAAGTTATTCCTCTGAGGCCACAAACAGACCAGACGTTTGATTTAGATTTGAGCTTTTATCTGCAGCAAGCCCCAGACCTTACAGAAGGACAAAACCATTGTCCCACATTAAGAACCTGTGAGGTATCCAAAATAACATTTTACCTCAACCTACAAGGAAAGACTATAAGCCCTCCTTAAAAGGGAAACCACTAGAGCCATAGCAACTAAATATGGGGGTCAAATAAAAAGAAAACAGGGAAGGGAGAGAGGGTCACAGGTTAGCAACAAGGAATCTGTGTGACATAGACTTTTTGCTACATTCAAGGGACCATGGGCCAATGCCCACCAAGAAAAACAGTGACATGAGATACTGGGCAAGACGCAGTGTGGCATGACCCACTAAATGACAGTTCTTACATAACACTTGGAGCTAATTCAAGTTAATTACCATTTAAATCTTCTGTGTAAATGACTGTCCTGCCCCTTCCTGGCTTGATGCCAGTCAAATCTCAGACTAGTCAGCCCTGGTCATCTGTTTTTA
Source organism: Alligator mississippiensis (assembly GCF_030867095.1). NCBI lineage: Eukaryota > Metazoa > Chordata > Crocodylia > Alligatoridae > Alligator > Alligator mississippiensis. Next base: position 219,352,106 of record NC_081826.1, read on the forward strand.
GCCGGAAAGTGAAGTGTGAATATCCCGCAGTAGAAATGACACCCATACACCAGCTACGATTTTTTAGGGTGGTATCTTTTACTGGCTTAACCGTGTAGTGGGGATAGAGGTAGACAAGCCTTCCAGTGCAAAGCATCCTTCCTCAGATCACCCTAACACAGTGATTCTCAACCTTTTGTGGACTCGATCCCCCTCCATATCCTCTACGAACTGAGAACATAAGAACATAAGAATTGTCATTTACTGGGTCAGACCATAGGTCCATCTTGCCTAGTGTCCTGTGTCACACAGGGGCAGAGCAGATGCTCAAAGCGATAATGAACTGGGTGTGACCAGGGTTTTCCTCCCACTGTTCCTCTTCCATCTGTAGCCTCCAGCATTTAAGATCTAGAAATTTCAGCTCCAGAGGCTGTATCCCTAATGCCCATGTTCAATAGCTACTGATGCCCCTTTCCTCCAAGACTTTTGGCTAGCCCCTTTTTGAATCTGGCTAAATTGTCAGCTTCCACAACATCTGGTAGCAAAATTACTCCCTACTAGTTTAATATTGGGACCCCTCCTTCTTGTCTTGGGAGAAAAACCTAAATAACAAATCCTGATTTCCTTTCTCTTCACCTTGTAGTGTTGTTTAAACTCTTGTCAGGCGCCTTCTCAAGCACCAAGGCGCCTAGGTCTGTTTCTAAACTGAGCTGACCTAGCCTCTCTAGTCCCTCCTCATAGGGAAGCCCAGGTATGAATCGTCCTTGTTGCCCTTCTGTGGACCTTCTCTGGTTATACGCCCTTTGTGGAGACCAGAACCAGGCCCAGCATTCAAGGCATGGGCGCACCAGGGATATATATAAAGGGGCACGAGGATATTTTCCACTCCATTGACTTTGGCATCCCAGGCCACCGACTCATCTATTGGAGAGTCCAGTGGAGAGCAAAGAAGATGGTTAGGAGCCTGGGGAACGTGACTTATGAGGGGAGGCTGAGGGAACTGGGCTTATTTAGTCTGGAGAAGAGAAGACTGAGACGGGATTTAATATGAGCCCTCAACTACCCAAGAGGGGGCGGGGGTTGAAAGAGGATGGAGTTGGACTGTGCTCAGTGGTGGCAGATGACAGAACAAGGAGCAATGGGCTCAAGTTGCAGCAAGGGAAGATTAGGTTGGATATTAGGAAAAAACTTTCTTACTAGGAGGGCAGTGATCATTGGGACAGGTTAGAGATGTGGTGGGATCACAGAAATTGAGGGTTGCAAGGGACCCCAGAAGGCCATGTAGTCCAGTGGTTCTCAACCAGTGGGATGTGCCCCACTGGTGGGACTTGAAGGTCTTGTCGGTGGGACTTCAACTCATTGCCCGATTGAAAAAAACAGTTGTTTGCACTTCAAGTAGATGAATCAACAGATATTTTGAACAGTGTAATTTTGTGGGGTTTTGTTTTTATCATGGTAGGACCAGGGTTTTTTTGACAAAATGGCTGGTGGGATGTAAGGTGCAAAAGGTTGAGAACCACGGCTCTACTCCAACCCCCTGCTCAAAGCTGGACCAGCCCCAGCTAGATCATCCCAGCCAACGCTTTGTCTAGCCAGGTTTTGAAAACCTCCAAGGACGAAGCTTTTTCCGCCACGTCTCTGGGTCACGACGTGTGGGGGCTGCACGTGCACCCCGAGCGCGCCGGTGCCCCCCTGACAGCCAGTGCTCCCTGCTTAGGCGACGGGCAGGGGGGGCAGGCAGGAGCGCCGGTGCCACCCTGGTAGCGCTGGTGGGGCGTGGGGGCACCAGGAGAAGCACACTTCTGGTCGCTTGGCGAGATTGGCCACGGGGACCGCCGCCACTGACTGGCACTTGCCCCCCCATGACTCAGGAAGCGCCACTGCCCCTTGCCTGTTCCAGTGTTTTACGTCCCTCCTCGTGAGAGAAGCCATCCTCGGAGGTTTTTGAGGCCCAAGCCTTGGCCAAGACTCTCTCGTTGGGGCTGGTCCGGGCCCTGCTGGGCTTGCGTACGGGCCGCTTTTCCTACGGTCCCACCGCAGCGCTCGCCCCTGCGCCGGGGTGGGGACGTAGGGTGGGGACGTGGGCCGGGCCGGGCCGGGCCGGCGCAGCCCTGCCGCGTGGCACCCGCCAACCTCCGCGGGAAACCCGCGCGCACCCCGCCTGGCGCCGACCCGGGGCAGGCGCTCGCCTCCCGCTTGAGCCCCCGGCGCCCGCCAGCAGGCGGCAGCGCGGAGGCCCCGGAGCAGCCGCCACCGCACCCCGCGCACCCCTTCCCCTTCGCCTTCCCCGCGGGCCGGGCCGGGCCGGGCCGGGCCGGGAGCAGGGCGGAGCTGGGCGGGCGCTTCCCGGCGCGGCGGCGGGACAGGATGCGGCCGCCCGCCCTGCTCTGCGCCCTGCTCGGGCTCGGGCTCGTGGCGGCGGCGGGCGCGAGGCGGCGCGGGCCCGGCGTCACGGCCAAGGTGACGGAGCGCAGCCGGGGAGGCGCCGTCCCTCGGGCGGGCGGGCGGGCGGGCGGGAGGGCGGGGGGGGCCGCTGCCACGCGGCGCGGGGGAAGGGGCCGCGGCCTGGGCGGGAGGGTCCCACAGCCCGGGCCTTGAGTTTGGGGCCGCTGGGGCTGGAGCAGCTGCCGGCCTGGGGGAGAGGGACCGGAGCTTCCTCGGGACCGGCCCCGGCCCTTCCGCAGCTCGTCTTTGGCAGCTGCAGGAAAAAGGGCCGGTTGCCCCTCTGAATGCACGGCTGCACCCGGTGCGACATTGTTCAAGGAGCAACACAGAGGGATGCTGTAGCCGTGGCGGTCCAGGGAGGATGCCATGCGCAAGGATTTCTCGTTTAGGAGACCGACCACGGGGCTGGGATAGAGCCAGAGCAGCGATCCAGTGCGAGACGCTCTCCGCCGGGTGCGGCTGTCACTTGCCACGCGGTGCTTTTTACTCAGCCTCGGTGCATTGATGCAGGCATAGATGCAGATAAAAGGGCTGGTTGCATCCAGGATGCAAATTAAAGGGCAGCTGGGGGTTTAAGCCCCCCCCCCCCATAAGAGACGAGCCCGTCATGTAAGATTTGAAAATCATAACCTGGGGGGAGCCTCCGATCAGATTGCTCCTTCACTTAAGTGGACTTGCTAATCAGTGAATCAGTTTTTTGGTTTTTTTTGCAGACCCCCCCCCCCCCACAAGAGTTGAAGCATAATTCAAACCCTGGTTGCATCTCTAAAAGCATCTATACACCCATGATCCGCCGGCCCCCAGCGATCAACACCCTGTGGCTGGGTAGGTGGAACTACATAGGAAGTCACAGCTGAACCTGGGGAAGAACATCTGGCATTGGAAAGCTGGTCTTGCTCTATCCCAGCTATGCAGCTGGTCCTGTGAAAGACATCACCCAACAAAGTCCTTGCCTCTGTGTTAAACAACTGTAATGGTAGCATAAGAGGGATATTGTAGCTGTGATGGTCCAGGAATGATGCCACATGCAAGGATTTCTTAGGGTGATGTCATTTATGGGACCATATTATGTAGCGGGGATAGACCAATACCAGCTTTCCAACGCGAGACACTCTTCCCCATGTCCAGCTGTGACTTCCATTTATCTAGCCACAGGGTGTATCAGTGCATTTACAGATGTGGAAAAAAAAGGCTGGTTGCATCTATAAATTTATCAATACGCCTAGTGATTGCCCCCCTCCCACTTTGTAGGGGACCAATTGCATAACTGGGATAGAGTGAGACTAGCTTTCTAATGCAAGACAGTTTTCCCCAGGTCCAGCTGTAACTTGCCACATGGTTCCACCTACCTGGCCACAGGGTGTACAGATGCATTTACAGATGTGGGGGGAAAGATCTGGTTGCTGGGGAAAAAACCCCCTGATCATACCCAATTCACTCATTCTTTCAGCATTCGCTTTCTGTCCCTGCATAACACAGGACACGGGGCAAGATGGACCTGTGGTCTGAGCCAGTAAATAGCAGTTCTTACGTGACAGTCCAGAAATGACATGAGAGGCAAGGACTTCTTAGGGTGATGTCTTTTATAGGACCAACTGCATAGTTGGGATAGAGTGGGACCAGCTTTCCAATGCGAGACATTCTTCCCCAGGTCCAGCTGTAACTTGCCATATGGTTGCACATAGCCAGCCTCAGGGTGTGTCAATGCATGTATAAATGCAGAGAAAAGGGCTGGTTGCATCTTTAAATGCATCTTTACACTGAGTGATCATCTTTCTGTGACAGTGTGAAGCAACTGTAATGGCAGCGTAAGAGTGAGATGATGTAGCCATGACGGTCCAGAAATGATGAGAGTGGCAAGGACTCTGTAGGGCAATGTCTTTTATGGGACCACCTGCATAGTCGCAAGAGAGCAAAACCAACTTTTGAACATAAGACGCTCTTCCTCAAGTCGAGCTGTAACTTGCCATGTGGTTCCACTTACTCAGCCAGCTGTAAGAAAGGAGGGCAAAAAAAGCCAGGTGCCCTTAGCTATCTGGGACAGCTGCACTTCTTGAAGCGTGCCTTCATGTTTCCACTATGGCAGTGCTTTGTAACAAGTAGGCTGTGAGTTCCAGCAAGAATCAGCACAATTCAGCTCTTCTTCAGCTTGTATCCGTGTAATTGTAACCTTGAGCAGCTAATCTTAATTGTCCTTTGTTTATATTGTGCCTTTAAGATTTATAATGATATTCTCACTTGTGCTGTCTTTGTTGAGGTGCTATTTTGGTTTGGTTTCTTAGGGTTTACAATGAACTGACAAGTGTTTTACCATCCGTACTTCAGAATTGCATGCATGTCTTGTCTTCTCCTCTTTCACTCTTTAAAATCCATCAGTATTGGAAGTTGACTCACTTTACTGCTTTGCCATATATCCCTTGTGTTGTGTTGTGCTGGCTTCGTCTCTTCCTACCTGGCACTTCCCAGAATTTGAAAAGCAGGTACAATGAGATTAGCCAGAGCCACTTTAAATTCATAAATCAAGAGGTGATAATCTGGTATCAGTTAACACGGATCATTTTCTCAATTTAATATTCCTCTGTGTTGCTTTAAAAGCAAGAGGCATTACGTGAATTGGTTTTGTAGATCCTCTTTGTAAGCAGAAAAGAATGTGCCTTATGACATATACAAGATGAATTTTAACGAGCAGAGTGATAGCCAGATGACTATGCCAACCCACATGGATACCTAGGATGTTCATGCTTGTTGATACTAATATGCCTCACTACATAATACACTGGTACTTGATTTTAAACTTTCTGATAAAGAACAACAGGACTTCTAATAAAAATGAGTATTAAGGAAGGTGATAATTGGACCTTCTCAAATTCATTTTAGGGTTAGATTTAACAAACGTGTAAACACTCAGGGAATTTCATGAATGCAATTCTGAATATTTGCTCTTTTTACTAGTATTTATTACTTCTGGATATGTTCATATGAAAAGTAGGTTTTTATGACAAGTGGCAGGGACATGGACTACATAGATCAAAGGGTATTATTTTTTTCTTTGAGTGTAATGGCAGTCAAAATTCATATTCAGACTTAATACTTCTGACCAATGGAAGGTTAGGAAACAGTATTTAGCAGGACAGCATGAAAGATACATTCACATAAAAAGGAGACTGCAGTCATTTGTGATTGTTACCAGGCTCACTTCTGTTATATAATATTTTGTTGAAAGCCACGGGTAGCATTAAATACCATTTTGTAGTAAGACACACTAGTGTTTCCTTTAGATGTTTTGACAACCATGACTTAGATTTTTCTAAACCTTAACATGTCTCACTTTGACATGTGTTCCTTTTTTAATAACCTTTTCAACATCTTTGCATGTTCAAATGGAATTTAGAATATAAGACTTGATGTTCTATTACTAAAATTCTCTTTAACTCATTGGCCTTTTTCAAGAGTCTTTTACAGAAACATTTTGCACTGTTGTTTCTGTAAATTGAGATGTCTAATTTCTTAAGTCAAGACACTTATTTCTGTAGGCAGCATGAATTTATTTTTAGCAAGGAAACTTGCTAGCTTCTAGGAGCAAATATTTCTCACTTTTAATTTGCCAAATAAAATACATTTGGACTAAATGCCTGATGCTTTTCCCCAGTAGCTTACATGGGTAAACACTTAAATACAATATGGTAGAATGTCATAGTTCCAATACTTAAGATAGATGGCAAACTGGTTTTTGAGAATCCCTGTATTGTAATTCCGTTTTTGTCGTCCATAAACCTGAAACAGAATTAGCTGTTAAAAACTTTTCACTTGGTATTCATGCCTGATAAAACTGAGCACATCTTTACTAAAATATGATTACCTCTCCATAGACATTTTGGTACGTATGTCTCAGAAAAAGCTCTTAGAAATGTGCCTATAGGTCTTGTAAGGTAGCTTTCTGACTGAGCATTTTTAAAGGAATGAAAATCCAGAACTGATACTTGCAATACCTTGCACATTTTTCTGTGTAGTCCAATATGGGGCATCTTTAAGATGTATTTCTTAAAAACTACATTACATCTTTTAGAAGGACTCTTTGCACAATATTGTCCAAAGGCAATTTCCTGCTTTATATTATGAAAAGCAGAGTCTTTCGGTCACTGTTGTATTTGTATGATTATGTTTTCTTCATATGATTATCTAGGTGTTCTTTGATGTGAAGATTGGAGAGAGAGACGTTGGCAGAATTGTAATCGGATTGTTTGGAAAAGTTGTCCCAAAGACTGTTGAGAACTTCATTGCTTTGGCAACTGGTGAAGTATGTTTGTTGTTTCCTCTCTCATTTTGCTAAATGACATCTCAGTTGTTAACTGTTTTAGTTCGGTGTTTTCACCCATTTTTCATTCTGTGAATAAATCGGAGAGAAAGAGAGAACCATCTAATGGGCCCAGCTCTTCTGTCTATATTTCTGACCCCTTCCAGCTCTGCGATCAATTCACATGAGGGCAAATAAGGGTCTCTTGAACTATGAGGAATTTTGTAGATTGTTCTTGTTAAAGCAGAAGCAAAATTGCTATCATCATCCTGTAAATAAATTGCCTCTTTAATCCATTATTTTTGAGCTACACAGCATAGCTGTAGTAAGCACTAATTTGTTTTTGCTTCATGTTGGTTTTTTACATCTTTCTATGATACTAGTAGGGCTGTGATTCTCAATATATCTAGTACAAAAGTAATCTTTTAAAGTTCTTTAGTTTTGTTTATATTATGTAAAACTCTAATGTTCAAATTGCTTGCCTTTTTCCATGTGCCACAATAGATGTCCTGTATAGAAAATTAAATGTACTTGTTTGGAACTTTGTTCCTTTTCTTAGAAAGGATATGGGTACAAAGGAAGTAAGTTTCATCGCGTGATCAAAGATTTTGTGATTCAAGGTGGAGATTTTACAGTTGGAGATGGAACTGGAGGTACATGCTTATTATTGTTCAGCTCTCCTCTTTCTAGTAGGCTTGAAATGAAAGAATGAACAAAACAATATTTCCACTTCTCAACCCAGCTAAAATGGATGTAGGGTGTAGGCCACAGAAGCATTTACTTTGGGAATTCAGGGCCTCCTCAGCGTGAAAAGATTCAAATACAAATATTTTATTTCACATTAGTGTTATAACCATCAGGCTGGAGGACAGTCTGGCTGAGGGTACCCTACACCCTTCCTTCTTTAAAAAGTTAGGCTCTTGTGCAGCTATAGCAGGACAAGAATTTTGGGACTGGGAGGAGAACAGGCAAGAGGAGACTTTTTCCTGTAGCCTAGTGGTTTAGGGCACTAGGCTTGGAGGGAATGGGAAAGACTTGTTTTCCAATCCCTGGTTCCTGGACTATGTATACATTTTATATTAGCCAGTTATTGGATTTGAGAAGGAAATGTATGGGCTGAATTGTTCTGTTGCTGGTATATTCTTCTAAACTGGCTTTTGTTTTATGTCACAGGAAGAAGTATTTATGGAGAGCAGTTTCCAGATGAGAACTTTAAACTCAAGCACTATGGTATTGGGTGGGTCAGCATGGCTAATGCTGGCCCAGATACTAATGGTTCCCAGTTCTTCATCACAGTGACAAAACCTTCCTGGTTAGATGGAAAACACGTAGTTTTTGGCAAAGTCATTGATGGAATGGTAAGTTTAAAACTGGTACATGAAAACAGATAAGTCTGGCTGAATTCATTTTTGTTTGAAACTCTCTAAATCCAGTTCACACCACTGTCACGGAGAACAGAATTTGGTGTCCACCATTCTTCATCTGGAAAATAACTGTAAAGCATTTACACTGGAAATGTTATAGGAAACAGCAAATATTTGTTGAAGAAATGAAAGTTAAATAGTCTTTTTGGCTTCAAGATTTCCCCATATAGAACACTAATCATTGGCTAGGAACAGACATTGGATTTATCCTTGGAAAGTTTGTGCCTGTGTTTATCCTGGAACAAAAATACCCTGAAATTGATTCATAAGTATGTTGCCCTTCTAATTAAGGTTTAGTGAGTGGCTAAATGCAGAGCCACTTTTTTGCCATTGATTCAGTGATATAGTCTTGGGATAACTCTGCAGACTTACTTTGCAATATCCTGGGATAAATGGTTACTTCCTTTTTAGGATTTAACCTGGGATAATGGACATGGATGTCTGTACACTTGGACATCGTTGGGGGTAAAATGGTTTTACAAAAGACAGCAGTAGTGGTCATTGGCTATAACAAGGAATCTTTTATTCAATTGGGAACATGAATTTGAAAAAACAGAATTTATGAAGAATTAATACTTTAATAAATGCTTCATATTCCCAATTGAAAAAAAGATTTCCTTGAATAACAGAATAAAAGACTCCTAGGCTCAGCCCCACCAGAATGTTAGCTGTGTTTTGCCACACAGTTTGATGATTGTTTGAGGGAAGTTAAGCACAGGAATAATTATCTAAAGAGTAGGGCTGTGCAAAACTTTGGAAGCCGATTCAATTTGGAGGAGATTTGATCCGATTCAGCGGCCGAATCTCTGAATCAGGAGACTCATTAAAAGGTCCAAATCGAATCCAAAGCCTCCGACTCAATTTGGAGAAGATTCAGATCAGCCAGGGAGAGGCAGGCAAAGCTGGGTGGCTGCAGGTTCTCCTGGGGCTCCTCTGGCTGTGCCTGCCTCTCCCCAAGTGGGAGGAGCTGCAGGAGAAGCCCCCATGGCTGCCCTGCCCAGCCCCATCTCCTGTGTGGCCCCAGCCTCCCGGCACTTTAAAAAAAAAAAGCCCTGCACTTACCAGGGGCTGTGGGGGCTCTGGGGTCTCCTGGCAGAGCCCCCCCATGCAGCCCCCACTTCCCGATTGCCCTCCCCTCCCCGCCTGGCCTCACTGCAATGGCTGTCCCACCCAGCCCAACATCCCAGCAATTAAAAAAATAAAGCCCCACACTCACTGGCTTTGGCATTGGGGATCAGGGCTTCTGGGTGCTCGTGGCAAAGCCACTCTACTCAACATGGGGTAGTGGGGGCAGCAGGGATCATCCCCCCCACCTGGCACCCACACAGCAGCTGCCCCATGGCGTGGGTTCAGCGTGGGTTGGCAGGGTGCTATGTGTTGCCTAGGAGCTGGGGCCACTGGGGCTGAGCAGTGCCAGGCTCTGGCTGACTTCTCAAGCCACACCAGCTCCCAGAGAGTGCGTGGGTGCCAAGTGGGGAGGATGATCCTCACTGCCCTGTGCTATGCAAGGGGCGCTCTGCCACAAGCCCTCAAAGGCCCTGATCCCCACTGCCTGAGCTGGTGAATGTGGGGCTTTTTTTTTTTTTCTTTCTTTTAAATTGCAGGGAGGGTGGGGTGGGGCAGGGCAGCCATCTGAGGCAGGGTCGGGTGGGGGGGGCGGAGGAAATTGAGGCGGGGGACGGGGGCGGGGCACTCTGCCAGGAGACTCCAGAGCCTCCACAGCCCTTGCTACAGCCAGTGAGTGTGGAGGGTTTTTTTTGTTGTTTTTTTTTAAAGTGGCAGGAGGCTGGTGCTGGGCAGGGCAGCCATGGGGGCTTCTCCCGTGGCTCCCCCTGCCTGGGAAGAGAGCCACAGCCAGAGGAGCCATGGGAGAACCTGCAGCTGCCTAGCTGTGCCTGCCTCTCCGAATCGCCAAATCAGCGCTGACTCTCCTATTCTGATTTGGCCGAATCGAATTGGGACAGTGATTCGAATCACCAAATCGAATCACTGTCCTCCAAATTGGCCGAATCCAAATTGAATACTTCCCTATTTGCACAGGCCTACTAGAGAGCTTATGGAATTGTTGGCAATGGAATTTTGTAAGTGCATTTATCGGGAATGGTTTAGACCAGTGGTGCTCAACCGTTTTTTAAGACTCAAACTACCACATATTAGATCTCTTGTACTCCTCAGAAAATGCCAGCTTAGGTTTTACTCATTTTTTTGACTACAGAAAAATAATAGAGCAATTCTTCTGTTGCAAAGAGCTTAGAAAAGGTCACGAGAGGTCAACATTTTTTTGACAAATTCCTATTTGAAATCTTCAGGTTTGTCTTTAGAATCTATGTAGGTGTTACACACGTAACTGCTAGTATTCACAGCAGCTTGCATCATCCTTGAAAGCATTTAATGACACCACGTTTGAGAACCACTGGCTTAGGTGATCCTGCTTTGAGGAGAAGGTAGGATTAAATTACCTCTTTAAGTCTCTTTTAGCTATTTTTATCTGTGTTTGTAGTTGGCAAACAAAGTGATAAATCATACATCACTTGACTTCACTTACTAAATTTCTGGTGGCTTGCACTTGCATCTTATTTTGCATGCCACTTCAGCTGTTTTGAAATGGATAGAACCTGTTCTGTAGAATGCATCCTGTGTAGCTCATGAAAGCTTCATTTGAATAAATCTTGTTCAAATGAATTCTAGTTCTCATGAGCTGTAAGAGCAGTTGAAACAGTTTTAGAGTTATAGTAAACTTTAGCTCAGAAGTAATTAAGTGGCACACAGTTAATCTAATCGGTGAGGGTGAGGGGATGGAATGACCCAGATCAGGTCAGAGCCTGGTGGGCATTAGGACAAGGGGGCTGCCACTGATTCTGTGTGGTGTGGCAAAACCCTTCTCCTTTGGAGCCTGTGCCACTTGATGGCGGTATGGGCAGCATCCCCCGCTTTATTGGAGCCCCAGGTGGCTGACTGCAATATGGTGCAGGGAGAGCCCCCTTCTCACTGAATGCTACCAAAAGTATGGCTCCACGGGCCAGATCCAAAGGCTCTGCAGGCCATAAGGTTGCCAGCCTCTGATCTGATCTAATCCAATAGCCTTAGATCAGAAAATTGATCACTCAGTCTAAATTCTAGCCTTCAAAATAACACTCTATTTGCTAGTGCCAGTTTAGTATTCATAAGGCAGGCATCTGATTGGAGGTATCAGTAACATATTGGCATTGGTAACACAATTTATGTACAGTATGGGGAGGAGTCAGATTCTATAAGCACTGGACTGTGGTTAGAAAAAAAATACTATATTACCTTCATGATCTCTAGAGTTGATAGAACTGCATACTTGTTAAATTGATCAGCTGCAAGGATAGTTTCAGTTTCTTCTTTCTAACTCCAGATGTTCTGTTCAAAATGTTCCATCCTTTTCTATAAACACATACAACATTTCAGGTGGTACTTCTCATTTGATAGGTTCTTGTTTAGGTCCCAAATTGCTTCTAGCGGAAAAAGAAAACTTCTGGGGGAAAAAAGGGACCTGGGAAAAATTCCCATTCAGAATTGTTGAAAATGAATTTTATGCAAAGAGCATGTAGTTTTTTGCCTAGTGCTTGATATTAGAGTATTTGTTTCTATTAAATTCAATCCCTTTCCTTTTTTTTTTTTTAAATAGTCTGTCGTACACTCTATAGAACTTCTGCAGACAGATGAACATGATCGCCCTCTTGAAGACTGTGTGATAGTAAACAGCGGCAAAATAGCTGTGAAAGAACCATTTGTGGTTGAAGTAGATGACTGGTGAAATGAGCACCTACAATGGAAGAGGAAATGTATAGCTTTTCTCTTGGGCCTAAAATAGGGATGCAGCTATTGGTTATCCAGTGAGTTTTCACATAAATATGCTGAGGTGTTGGCAAATAGAGTGGGAATCATCAGTTACAGGATATGCTTCTGTTTTATTCTGCCAAAATTGGGGAAACCGCACTTATTTTCCCCCTAAAACAAAGGACATCCCATTAAATACTAGAGCTGCTAGAAAACCAGGACATTATTTAGAAACAGGTTTGAAATTTTTCACTGTTTTGCAGGTTTTGAGATGGTCTAATTTTCTATTTCTTGTGAAATATTTCAGTATTTGTTGCTGGAAATCCTTTATTTACTGAAAAATCAGATTTTAAAACATTTTTTCAAAGCTGATTCTTGTAAAAAATTATGGCAAAATATGAAAATGTTTCAAAAAATTTTGATTTCAGTAATTTTCACGACAGCCTTTTTCTAGAAAATAACTGTTTTTACAAATGTTAGTGAGTTCCACAAAAGATAAATTATTGCTGCTTTCTTGGAGTTAGGGATGTAATACTACAAATGGAAACAACTGACCAGTTCAAATCCAAATCCCATGAAAGTGCAGAATGGTATTGTTTCTTCTTTTAAATAAAAGTTCTACCAGGTACAAGACACAAATCCAAGCAAAGCAACTTAATTTGTATTAAAAATGTGCTTTAGAAAGAACCTCTCTTTAGCACAGGATATTTTATACACAGTTAGCATGTCATGCAAAAGACAGCTCACCAAAGCCTTCAAAGTACAAAGATTTAAGATACTGCAATTCAGCGTTGGATTTTTTTTTTTTTTTTACCCTTTCCAACTCCTCATTTGCTGGCAGAATAAATGTTAATACATTTTTTAAAACAAAGTATGTACAATAGCTCATCCGAAGATAACTGTACTGAATTTAGGCTGAGCTACAGATATATATATAGGCAATAATAAACATTTGCAATACGAGAGTTGTTTTTGCTTCTGAACTTTCATTTATAAAATTGAAGCTCGAGGAGCCATGATCTAGCTTCAAAAAAGGGCTTAAAAGTACCTGAAAATCTTGTGATGCCTAACTTGTGAGCGCCTGGTCCCCAGAGCTGACTCCATAAAACCATGAGTAAAACACTGAGGTTCCTTAACAGTGAACTGAGAGAACTTAGGTGCTTCTTGATAGGATCCAAAATAGCTGCCAAGCAGGGAACTGGCTAGTCACCCACAAAGCCTGCAGCCACCAAGAGCTAGCCATGAGGTAAGTGCTGAAGATGCTGAAACCTGAAGGGAGGGGGGAGTGAAACACTTCTTTCAAAGAACTCAACAGTGCTTACCCTTGTGTTTTAAAATATACTCAGAGGAGAAGGATGGAGGTATTTATCTCTTTTATATAATACTTTTATGGTTAAGCACATACCCAGGGGGATCCAGCTTTAATTCCTTTCTCAGCTCCTCTAGTAGGACTCCTAAGTATGTTACATAATGACTATTTCAACCCAAGATTTCCCCCCTTCCTACATGAGCGTCCCAACCACAAAGCTACAGCATCTCTCATTCTCTTGGCCATGAATCCTGAATTCTGTTACCTGCCCTCAGTGTCAGTAGGAAAAGAGGAGGGTGCCCTGCTCATTTAGGATAGCTGGTAACATGAGGGTTAGGGCTCTAGCCTGGAAAATGTGGGTTTGAACCTACCAACACTGAGAAAAGAGTCAAATCTAGATCTCCCACTTCCTGAGTGAAGCTCTAATCCTGAGCATATTTGTATGAAAAGCCCTGAATCTTGCACTAAGTCATGAAAACAATTTTAAAGGAAACTGAGCATTTATTTAGCTGGAGGCACCATTGTTCCCTCAGGATCAGATAGCTGTGGCACAGCCAACTCCTGTTCCTGATGCTCACACTGAATAGTCCTTACTCCAGTTAGCTCAATGAATTCTCAGCAATCCAGTAGCATTGAAAATGTGGTTTTGAGACATACAGTGGCATAAAAGTAATGTGGCAACAGTGAACTGCTGATTTCATTCTACAGATCAAATATTTTCTCATGTTTCATGTCAGAAGAGAACAGAGAACTCTGAAGTAAAAAGCTTTGAAATACACTTTGTTAGGTTAAAAAAAATTACAAATGATACTTTCAGACTTCTGTTCCTGTTCTAGTAGTTTATTTCATGGCATAATATCCAGTAATGCAGGTACAAAGTTTGAAGTTCATCCAGCCTAATTATTCATGTATATGAATACTGATCCTTATAATTTTACTGCTTTATCAGTCATTTTTGCTTGATCTAACCACAAAGTGGTAGAAACTCTGGTTCACAAAACATAAGGATATTAACCACTGTGCAAGTTTGGCTTAGAGATTAAAAACACATTAAAAATAATAACTAATTGAATGGCCTTTGTAAATGCCATGCAAAACTTCCTGATGGATAGAACGCCTTAGGACATGGGCACACAAATGAATTACCATGCATACAGATTTACCCTGTGGTAAATGAAAACTAAGGCACAGTACCACACTGCTCAATGAAAGAATAAGCTACCATGGGTTAACTTTCACTTACTGTGGGCAAGAACCTTAAGAGCTGATATTGCAAAGTCTCCACTCTTGTTCACTGCATAATAATTTGTCTGTGCCTTTAGATTGAAATGTGTACAACCAATGTCCTGAAACAAAGCTATGCTTTCAGAAGATGTAAACTTGTTTCCCAATGGAAAGTCCCAAGCACATAAGATTCAACTTATGAAACAAGTTGAGTGATATTTATACAATACTTTATATTACTTCTGTTTTCCAGTTTAAACAATTGAATTTTAAACATTATTTTTTGCCATCTCTCACGTGTTTGTCAGTACCAGCACTTTCAATCCATCCACTGCCAGCAATGGGTAACACGTTGGGGAAATTTCTGATTCAGAAAGGAGTAGTGTAATTTATAATAAAAGTTAAAAAATAATTATAAAGTTTTTAATTCCTTTCAAAGATTAGTGTAATTCAGTGTATGACTTTCAGCCTTTTTAAGTATTAAATAGAGTATGTCCATACATTAGTTTAAATAATTAGAAAATCTATGTTTTCATTTCTGTTGTTTTAAAGCAGCAACTGTAGTGACACCGATTTCATTTTTAAAAGACATAAAGCTTGAAATTAAGGTGAGGTTGTGGTTTTGCTTCCAAGAACAGCTGTCATGCCATAGAATTTTGTTTCGCTCATTCCCTTGAACGTGACTTGGAGACTTGCTTTAGCTTCTTTGAGCCATGAACTACTTCTACCTGGGCAGTAAATGAGGATAGAATATCCCATGAAGAACTCCCTCAATAACTACGTTTGGAAAGTCATCTGAAAAAGAAGAAAAAAAACTGTTTCCTTATACATGTCGATATAATATATATGCTGTTGTGGAACTTAACAAGGGAAGGCCCACTATAGTTTAGGATACTGCATCACTCTACTGTTTATCCACGGTGGGGATGTGCTATTAGTAATGCTGCTTCAGCACTAAAGCCACTTCAGTACAGCGCTGGGCATTGCATGAATGTGCTGCCAGATTTGTAGCTTATTGATTTAAAAGGATGTTCTAATACTTAATGCTGCTAGGCTCCAGCTCTTTATCTGAATCTTTTCTCACAAGGAAGATGGATTACACTGGCAATTCAATTTCTAACAAAATCTCAATATACTTGAAGGAATTCCAAGATTGCTACTGGGAATACTTCACAGCAGTTTTTCCATTGTGGTTTACAGCTATGTTTAGTCCGAGCAGATTCAAAGATGCCTGTACAATCATAGGAACTTCTCTGGAACAGTAAAATTGTAGGCTGTCTGTGGAACATAAAAATGTCATATTTCTATTGTATTCAAAGGGGGGAGGAGGATGCTATATTTTTAGCAAAGATACAAAGGAAATGGACACTACTTTTCACGTTAAATACACCAGTAGTAGATAAAATGGAAACAAATTACCTGATGAAAAAGCAATAGACCTTCCAAAGAAGCAGGAAAGCTATATTCTAGTAAAGGAAAAATCCTTTTCAAACACATCATACATCAACTCCTACTCATCTAACAGAGGGCATGTCTACACGTTCATTCATGCGCTGTAATTACGGTGCATTAAGTTCAGTACCTGTTGGATAAAACGTTTTAATGTGTCAGTGTAGCTCTAATGTATACATGCACTGAAACAAAATCCCACAGGTACTTTTGAAAACATCCACCTGTATAACTTAAGAGTCATTCATCATTGGACCATTTCCATTAAGATTCTGTTGTTCATCATTGGCAATTCTGGGCTTTAGGTAACTATTTTAGATTACTGTCCTTGGGACTCTTAAAAATGTTACATAAAAGGTATTTTGCATGTTTAAATAAAAGAAAGCTGCCATATAGAAGGAAAGATTGGCTCAAAGTTAAAAATAGTATTAGATGCTTTAAGCAACAAAGCTTCACAGTCTAGTACATTTGTGACTAAATCCCTTAGGTGCTTTTGAAAATTTAACAGAATAATGTGAAAATCCAGTGTCAAGATAGATTTGAATCTAATACAGAACTAAAACATTATGTGCTATAAAGCTATTTTATAATAAAAACTGATGACATCCAATTTTGATCAAGTATACTGGACAGAAAACATGGGAGAATGACTTTACAGGCTTTGAACCAACAATTTTGCAAGATTTTTTAAACGCAAACTGCTTGAAGATTTTGAATGACAGAAGGCACGTTTGCCCACAATAGGTTATTTACCCTTTTTAAGAATGAGAGAAATAGAAGCAAAAATAGATGAACTGAGGAAGGTCTCCTTCCTCTTCTAGATGATCAAGAAACATCTACAAGGAAGCAACTAACAGATCTCAGTACTGTTTAGAGTTACGCCTTCATAACTTCTGAGTGGCACCCATGACCAAACCTATTTTAAATATTCCAGCTTACCTCCTTGCAGAGAGCCTGGGCAGTTGGGGGGAGAGGAATTGTCCAGCAAGGACAAATCTACCTTAGCCTGTGCTTATCTCCCCACACCTCACTTATTTCCTCACTCTGTGGCACCTTTCAAAGAATCTGGCAGCACCCTGGGTTCTGTGGCACCCTGGTTGAGAGTCAATATACTACTAGAAGATACAGTGTAAGAGAAAGATGCTTACAATGTTTTTACATGGTGGAGATTGTTGATAGATTACAGAAAATTAATGGAACAGTGCAAAGATGAGGGAAGTTCTCTTCAAATTACATTATCCTAGATCTCCAAGCTGTTTATAGCAAAAGCCAAGAGCAACAGTGTTAACTGTGCCATTTTATTCTGTCTGTATAAGCATGCCTTTTTTGAAAAACTGAAGCACCAGGTAAATGGCAAAGAAAGCTGGAAGCTACCTTACTATAAGTTTTTAAATATAAACAGCCTTATTGAAGGGCTAAATAATGCTGTTGTTTTGAGTGCCATTAACACAATTTAGTTTACATCTCACACATTACAAGAAGCCATTTCTTTTTGATCAAAAAAACCCTCTTAAAAATACTTAAAGAAAAAAAATCAAAATTAAATTGAATTCCCAATGGCTTTGATAAATGCAAGTCTGTCCTTTTTTAGAGCACAGTTTAGAACAGAAAAATATAATTATCATCAGAGAATTACATCTGCTGTAACGAGTCATACAGCTGAAACCCTGTAAAATGGGTTGAAAATGTAGGTCTTAAATCTGTATATTTCCATTCCACATGCCTCAAAATTTTTCATCAAAAAGGAACTTTAGCACTGAAATAACTTGCTTAACTTTCAATTTACTTACCCAATTACTCAGAATTAATTTAAAAAATCCTAGAGGATATAAAGTGAAAGATGAAGATATGAGTTCACTTTCGATAGTTCTGGGCCCAAAGTCAGAGTCACTGACACAATAGCATGTGGAATATGTGGAACTATTGCAATTTAATTTGTGAAACCAGATATTGTTTTGTTTGGCTCCTTCTCTTCGAAAATAAAATAAAAGGGCATTTTTTTGAAGTTTTACTAAGTTTTGAAGTTTTTTGAAGTTTTACTGGGAAGGATTTCACCTTTGATGTTTATTAGTTGCATATTTTATTCGATAAGCTCAAAGAATGAAAGCTGCTATAAATTTACACTCTACTCCAAAGGTATTCAAGCTTAACCTACAGAGATATACTCCATGTTGCCAACTCATAATTTTATAATGTCACAATACCATGGTAAGTTGTTTTTTTGTTGTGTTTTAAGGTCTCAGCTCCTTGATTCATATAACCACATAAGAATTTCATCTTGCATCTTTAAAAGAAATTCTGGCGTTCATGGTTGTGAAGAAAAGCTTGAATATGCAAAGTAACTATACCCAAAGACTCAAAGACCAAAAGGCAAACGAAGAAATCTCTCAAATTTACTATTTAAAAAGAACCTCATGCAGTCTAGCTTTTATTTTGAACACATGGGACTTGTCAAGCCATGGCAACGTCAAATTATTTCCTACGTTATCTACTTAATTTTTGTGAGTGGCCTCTATTAGGCTTA
This sequence comes from Alligator mississippiensis, assembly GCF_030867095.1. Lineage (NCBI taxonomy): Eukaryota > Metazoa > Chordata > Crocodylia > Alligatoridae > Alligator > Alligator mississippiensis. The sequence continues at coordinate 219,370,558 of NC_081826.1, forward strand.
TTAAAAAAATTATAATGGTAATTTGTCCAAACCCAAATCCCCACTTTTTAAATTTAAAAATCTTAATTTACAGCTTTAGTGGAATGTTCTTATATAGCAATGGATATGTATGAATGGCGCACAAATTTCCTTTTACAAAATGTGGTAAGAGTAACAGTCCTAGCAATGCAAAGAACTAGCAATGCAGCAACACTATACAATGTGTTATCTTCCCATCATTTTAAGAATGAAAACAGCATAAAACCTTGCATTAATAAAAGAGGGAGGGAGAAATAAGCAAGATAGATTCTAACTATGTTTTCCAAAAGTTCTTATGCGGCACCTATTACGAGATCAGGGCTCACGTAAACACATCAATTACCCTTAAAACATACATTCTTTCATATAAAAGAAACATTTCTGGGGGTGATAACGAAGTAATAATCCAAGTAGCAATACAAAAAGTGCTAATAGCAGATTGACAAGCATTTAGAAAAAAACACTTATAAAGAACTGGACCTTCAAGGTCAAACCCTGAAGGCAAAACAAGAGACACTGTCAAAAGAAAGAGAAGCAGCAGAGTAAGTCTTTTTTGGTTTTGTTAATTGAGTTCACAGTAGATTTGGTTAGCAGAACAATTGAGAAAAAATTGCATCTTCATATAAATCATCTGCTCCAATTAGGATTTTAAAGGTCTTTTATACGAGAACTAGTGCTTTATTGGCAGGTTATTAGAATTTGGACCAGTGTCGCTCAGCAAGTCCTGTATTAATAATAATGCGGTTTCTGTGGTATAGGGTCAGATCAGTAAAGAGCTGTTAACAGATGACAGGTTTGATTACCATTGGCTTTAGGCAAGACATATGGATCCCTTAGGAACAGCAGCACAGGCTGGTGGGACAGTTTGCTGGAAAGGTCAAGAACAGGAATGTCAGTATCAAGGGACAGTAAACAGAATATACTACAAACTAGCTTTGATAAAGTGAGGTGATCAAGCTGCTCAAATAACACTGGTTTGTTTATAGATACAAACTCTGTGGCAAGGAACAAGCTTCATTTTCTGGAAGCAAAGCTCGCTACTGCTTTCTCTCTTAAAGTGACACCATCAACTTGAAATCAAAGTAAAGATATCTGAAGAGGAGTGGCATTAAGCCCTCTCTGAGCCTTCTTGATCCTGGGCTGCTCTCTGGTCCCCAGCATAATTTAAACAAGGGCTGTCCAACTGGTAGCCTGCAAAGGGTTAACCTGCAGCTCCAGGTTCCCATCAGGCTGCTGCTGCCTCTTGCTCCAGCTGCAGCAACAAACAGGGTCTTTTGACTCCCCCTCCCTTCCCCCAGCTTCTGCTGCTTGACCCAGCTCCAGCGGGGTGTGGGGGATGGCACAATCTGCAATGCTTGCTAAACCAGCAGCCTAGAGCATTTGTGTGGCAGGGTGGCACAGGGGAACCTGCAGTGGTGAGGCAGGGCGCTAAGTTGCATGGGGACAGTGGGATGCCCACTCACGTGTGTGGTACAATGAGGTGGATGAGTGCTTATGGTGCAGCAGGTTAAGTGAGCGTGCACTCGCATTTGTGCATGGTGTGCAATCCCTGCTGGTGCTGGCCCTGGCTACAGAGATGCTGGTCTGCCCTGATTTAGACTTCTCTGAGAGCTCATCTCAGGACTGCTATATGGGCCACAGAACTGCCCAGAACCTTTGCAAAGCTCACCCTAAATTAAATTCTAAATTAAATCATTATATGGTTACTAGCAAATTGCCCATCAAGAATGACCCGGGAAGGGAGTTGGGGGGTGAATGAGCACCGCCACCCACCACACCGCACTGCCACTGTCTCTCAGCAATGGGGGGGAAGCCTGCCCAACCTTCCCCTCCATCCCTCCACCAGCACCCCATGCTGCTGCCGCCTCCAGCACCACTGGCCTCGCTCCCCCCTCCACTGGCCCTGCTCCTCGGAGGTGGCAGAGTGCCACCATGATGGCGGGGATGGAGTGGGGATGGAGCCAGTTCCCCTCTGTTTTCTTGGCTTTAGTTTTTTAAATGCTTCTCTTTCCCTCACTGCTGTGTGAAAGACTGAAAAAGGAAATACCGGCCTGATGGTACATGGGAAACAGTGAAACTGACCATATGCAAAATTCCATCAAATGCATGTAAAAACCAATGTTCCGGTCTCTCTAGCTCAGGGACAGGCAAAGTCTGGCCTGTGGGCTAGATCTGGCCAGCAGCAGACTCCATTTCCCAGCAGCCCCTGCCTGCATGGCTGGGGCCAGTCTCCATGGAGACCCCAGCCGCAGCCACGCTGGCAGGGCACATGGCAGGGGGTTCCTCTGGAGCCGCTGGGATCTTGTGGCAGGGGCAGCTTGGTCTGGGGCCAGGGCAGAGCCGTGATTTGCCGCCTGCATCCTCCGGACAGGGGCATACAAGCAGCAGATCACGGCTCTGACCCAGCTCCTTGCAGTGGTGATGGACTGGTTCTGAGCCAGGGAAGAGCTGTGATCCGTTATCTGCATACCCCTGGCCCAGAGCGTGCAGGCTGCAGATTGTGGCTCTGCCCTGGCCCCAGACCAAGCTGCCCTCACCGCTCTGGAGCAGAGCCCTGCCCTGCCCTGCTATGCGCTCTGCCAATTTGGCTGGGGCCGGTCTTCATGGCACTCCAGCCTTGCACTATCACAGCGCAGTGGCTGGGGTCTCTGTGGAGACCAGTCCCAACCATGTGGGCAGGGGCTGCTGGGAAATGGAGTCTGGCTGCAGGCTGAATCCATCATTTTGCCCACCCTTGCTCTAGCTTATATCCTCTTTCTACAAATAACGGTCAGCTCTGGGTAAAAAGACAGATGTCTTTAGGGTGGTGGTGTTTATGGGTGTGTAAGATACGCACAACTCCATGTGTGAATTCCAGGGTGTGTGAGATGTGCACAACTCATACTGCAACAGATCCAGTACAGCCACAATAGGTAAAAATGTCACTAGATTCAACCTCAAACTACTCCTATTTTGATATCTGCATGGGAGAAATATAGAAAAGCTCCATGTGTATATTTATTTATTATTGTGCCTTTGTCCTATTCTTTAATGGTCTGTTAAGTCAGTTGCCCTAGGAAGATTCTAAATTTTATTTTATTCACACCATGTTTAGAAATGCTACATTTAGTTATGAATTGCTCACCTTGATTCCTCAGATTCTGTTTCATCAAAAGACCTGCAATAAAGAGGCACACAAACTGGGTTAGGTTGACCTAGGTTTGGTTAAAACACAATTAAAACAATCCCATAAATGAGAAATCTGTTAATAACAGCTGTGAAAGGGAGACCCTTTTTTCTGGTCAGTGGCTGTGAAACGCAAGGCAATGATTATGGAAGAAGCCAGGATTTTACAGTGACCATAGCCTGTAAGTGACAACATCCACTTCACTGTAATAGATTCGCATGCATAAATATTTGGAAGTGATGGGGTACAATTCCCCGGAGGGATATTGGTTGACATCATTACCTACGAGAGAGTAAAGTCAAGTAGCTTGTCCCTAAATCATTAAAGGTGACATATTTACATTTGGGTTTTTTTGGACCATAAGATTAGAGCATTCATATACCTATTGACAGTAACATGACTGATATCTCTACCCTTACTCTAAGTGGAGCATATTTTATGTGATATAAGTAAGTTCAAAACCACAATATAAGTGTGTTAAAAAAATATTGAATACATGGAATATGAGCAAAGATTTGCAATTCAAAACTCCCCCTATATTTTGGAATTACCGTGATAAGATTTTGTAAAAGAGGTCAGGGTTCAGATCATGAGTTTTTATGGAAACACCCTTGTTGGGGAATAGAAAATTGCTTTGCATCTCCTTGTGTAGAATTTCCTTTCCATTTTTCTACTATGGAATGGGGGAAGAATGTACTCCTTTCTGGATGTAAGCAAAGACATGACCCACACGCCCTGTCCAAAATCTCTGGTTCCACCATAGGTCTGGGCAACTCATAGGTTCTGAACCAGGGGTGGGCAGTTATTTCAGATGGAGGGCCACTTACTGAGTTTTGTCAAACCATCGAGGGCCACATGACCGGCAGCCAGGGGGCAGATAAATATTAATTTTCTAAATATTTTAGGGGCCCCGTGGGCCGGATAGAATGGCCTGGAGGGCCGCATCTGGCCCACAGGCCGCATCTTGCTCACCCCTGCTCTGAACTCACTAGTAACAGCATAGTAGTGTTGGACACTTTCTTGATAAGAGCTGGGTTTTAAAAGTGAAACATTCAGCCCCATGCTAACCCCTTTATACGAGATAAAAGGGGCCGTGAAGATGTAAAGGGCCTCCAAGAGCCCTGGATTCAGTCAAGGAGGGACTGTCCTGGTGTAGGAACTGTGGAATATAGACAAAAGTCCATCTTCTGAGACCCTCAACCCCCTCCAGTTAAGCCCTGACATACCACGGAAAGGGCTGTAGAGGCAGGAGAGGAACGTTCAGAAGCTAAGGCCTGTACAAATTCCTGTGGGCAGCCAGACGATGCTGCTGGAAATCAGGCATGCCCACAGATGCGTCTAACTTACTTCAGGGATTGCTCTGCCCTTAGACAGGTGCTGGAGAAGACTAAGCATAACCATGGCTTAAAGTCTCCTTAGCCCTCCTCTCTTTTGAGTTTTGATTTCTGTATTGGGTATCCTTGAGGCATAGCAGAGAATCATAGCCAGAAGTCCCTGCCACACAATCTAATTAAAGCTGGATAGAAACCAGCTATAAAAATTGTTACACATTTTCAAGTACTAACATTGTAGCTGGTTGGCTTTTATTATATTAAACTTAATATAATAGCTGGATGGACATTTTTATGGCACGATAATTACTGTGTATGTGTGGCCAGTCTCAATGTATTGCACAATTAACCAGTTAATTGTGTAATATATGTAATGTATGGCAGGGGCCTAAGATCTTAAAATGTTACACAATCTGTATGCTCTACTTAAGGGAGGCTGCCAGCGTGCATTCTCCTGCCTTTCATTCACTGCCTCTTTCTCCCAAGATCAAGCCAGGGAAGGTCTTCCTTACCATGACCAGTGATGAAGTTGCCACCATAGAGATGACTAAAGACATTCCCTCATTAGGAGATTGGGGGAATGCAAGCCATGCAGAGATGGTAGGCCCCCATGTAAACAAAAGTATATTCCAGCTGTTCCACAAATTAAGAAATGTAAAACAAGCGCACACAGATGAGGTCACAATACACTGGATGTCTTGTGTCAATTTCTTTGAAACACCTGGTGAAAGGAATTTTAAAAGATCGTTTAAAATTCCCATGTTTTCTATTCATCTCATCTACACCTATTATTCCCTTTGCTTTCAAAGGATATGAAATAAAATGCCACCTCTCTGTCTTTGTACAGGCTGAATTTTGTTTTATCAGCTTTTTTCAGCCATGTAGATACACTCAAAACCAAGAACCTGATTCTCCTTTTAATTATAATGGTATAGATTAACAGCAAATTCATTTTAAGTCAATGTAGTTACATGAGTACAGATTAAAAAAAGACTCACAGTCCTAGATGTTTTTCTATTTATTAGAGCTTGAGTTCTTACCCACAACTTTCTGCCTTTGGCAGAGAAGGCACGTGACGAACATTGAGGAAGTCGAGTAATATTTTGGGAAGCTCTTCATTTTCTGAAATTATGGTCTGCAACAGAAAATATACAGCATAATCAAGGTCACTCACAAATTATTTGATTGTCCAAACTGCCAAAAGCATCTCCCATCTGCTAAAGTTATTCAAATTTCTCTCTTTCTTTTTATTTTACTTATCACTTGGTAATTACAATATCTACACAAAACACAATTCTTCACCAGTTTCAGAATTTTGCTGCAGCAAACATCTTCCAGTTTCTTCTTCCTTAGATAATTGGAGATCATGGAGAAGCTCTTTCTGTGATGAAGTTATCAGTTGCACTAAATGTCTACTAGAAGTTTGAAATTTGACTACTGCCACGTTCATTCAGAAATATAATTTTGTTTCTGTTGCTCCTTTAAAATAAAGCAAACAGCAGCTTATGCTTAATGACCTCAGTTACTTCATTTCTAGCAGCTGAAAGAATCCCATCCATCATGGCAGTAGGAAAAAGGAAGTCTCCTGTGTGTTCAAGGGCCTACTCAATTTTGTTAATGCACAATTTAGGGAATGTTAACAAGGTGAGTTGTTTACTTGGCTTGACAGATCAGTTTACAATGCACTGGTCATATCTATATTGTGATCACTAATGACAAAGACCTGGCCTAAGAACTGTGTTGACATGTCACACTGTTCTCTAACAATACAGCAAGTGCTGGAATCCCATTCCGGTAAATTTGTTTTTCGCTGAACAAACGATTTCTAATTTTATTAATAGATTAGTAAATTAATTAACAGTAGATGCAACAGAAAATGGGGAATGGAATTTTTTGATACACTTCCACCTAGATATAGATATTTTTTAAGAATGTGAAAGATTTCCTCAATGTTTTAGCAGCATGTAGGGCGCACACAGTAGTTACTCTACATTTTTCTTTTAAGACAAAATGGTTTATAAGTGCATGCCACACCTTCCTAGAGGATTAAGGCACTGTTCATGTCACACATACCAGTGCAATCTCATCTTGTCACTTTGTGTATGTGTACATACACAGCCAGAGAAGAGACGAAAAGCAGAGTTGTTTCTCTGAGCAATTCTTCATCTTACAGCAGTGGTGATCAACCTCTACAGTCCTGTGGGCTGGATGAGTGGCATAGGGTCTGTCTGTGGGCTAGATCTAGTGTGTAGGGGCGGTGTGTGGCTTCAGTCCACAGGTGTGATCCAATGCATCAGCTTGACCCTGCATGCTGGATCTGCCTGCAATGTGACTCTAGGCACCTGCCCGACCCGGCATGTCAGCCTGACTCCACTCACAGGGGCAATCCAGTGCACAGGGCCAGGTCACTTGGACCATGGTGCTCTCCACAGGTCTGGAGGTTTGGCAGTGGGGGAGCAGTAGAAACATTAATTGGCACAGTTTAGGGAGCAATTAATGCTACTAGTGTTCCCCTGATGCCAAATTTCAAGACCTGGGGTAACCCTCTGGGCAGGATGACCTGACTCCACAGAATCAGTATAGAGGTTGAGCACCCCTGTCCTAGAAGCCTTATTCTGCAACTTCATATGTAGATGAATAACTTGACTTGCCTTAGTTATGCTTGCCTAAGGGTACAGATGCACATACATTTGGAGCTGATTCAAAAGGGGAGGGAAGACTCTTGGTTTGAACCAGGCAGTGGCTAGCTGTTACAGTCTAACAGTTACATGTGGACAAGCCAAGAATGATATAAATGTAGCAAAATCCACTTCAACATTGCTTCATTAGGGGTTAAAGATGGAGCAATTTTGCTACACTGTATCTATCACTTGGCTTGTCTACACTTAACAGATACTGAACACTCCAGATTAGCAGTCCCCTTTTGGAAGTGCTCCAAATGTACACCTGCTCATGCCCTAAAGGAAACAACCCTCACAAGTAGTATTACTCATGCATATGCTGGGCTTGCAAGATCAGGAACTAGGTTAGGAAAACAACAATAAGTCACAGGGTGAGAAAAAAGAAGCAAGGTTAGGCCATAGGAGGGAACATCACACCATATCAGCTCATGCAGAAGCTTATTCCTATTTCATGTCTTCTTTTAAACTTAGAAATAAAAATAAAAGGAAAATGAAAACACATTTTATCTCTTTAGTTAAAGTGATGCAGTGGTATGTGGGATTAACATCAAATAACCATTTATGTAACTAATAAGAAGTTAGTCACATTTATGCCCAGAAAATAAGGATGGACTTAAAATAAAAAAATAAGTTTAAAAGAAAACGTGCAAATCAATTTCCTTTTCACTTGTTTTTCAAATCTTCAGTTCAGGGTTTTATACTTCTCTAGCAAAAAGTGATGTCATTACTAACATGCACATGTACACATGCGCACACAAAAATCAAACCAGGAGCACAGCTCTTGAACAGTTTTACTGCGTATGTTATTGGTGACACAGTCTTACAGGAGAGTAAGACTCTTCATATGGCTCTGAAATCTTGCCAGGTACACAGCCTCTCAGTTCACCTTTAAATGAAGATGCTGCATCAAATGCCATTTCATTTACATTCTGTGGAATCAGCACTCTGCTGCTGCAAAATTCATCTTGCTCTGCATTCAAGTTATACATGAGGGAAGGGCTGGGTGGGGGGGATGCATATTCAAAAGCTATGTGAATCGCATGATAATGTGCACTGTTTGTGCAAACAAAACACAATTTACTCAATTTAGCACCACAAAAGAATTGAGGTGTATCTGAGAGCTGCTTCAGGGCATCTATAATTTAGGCAAGTTCCCTTGGTTCTAGTTCCTGAGTTCCCATGCACATAGAGAATCTTGAGTCACCTGGTGAGGTTGGGTGCTGGTGCAATATAGGAGAGAGTAGTGGTTGCAGTGGGGAAGGGCATGTCATTTAACAAGAGAGGCTGCCCAGGTGCTTTTAACAACTTCAAACCAAGCTTATGTCAGCAGTATAGCAAGGCAGCTCCAAGAAAAAAAATAAAAACTGGTATAATTTCTTTTACCTACAGTATAGTTTCTAGGTAATGCCTTCTCAAATGTCATACATGTATTTTAAGGATTCATAGATTCATAGATGTTAGGGTTGGAAGGGACCTCAATAGATCATCGAGTCCGACCCCCTGCATAGGCAGGAAAGAGTGCTGGGTCTAGATGACCACAGCTAGATGCTCATCTAACCTCCTCTTGAAGACCCCCAGGGTAGGAGAGAGCACCACCTCCCTTGGGAGCCCGTTCCAGACCTTGGCCACTCGAACTGTGAAGAAGTTCTTCCTAGTGTCCAGTCTATATCTGCTCTCTGCTAGCTTGTGGCCATTATTTCTTGTAACACCCGGGGGCGCCTCGGTGAATAAATACTCACCAATTCCCTTCTGTGCCCCCGTGATGAACTTAAAGGTAGCCACAAGGTCACCTCTCAACCTTCTCTTGCGGAGGCTGAAAAGGTCCAGTTTCTCTAGTCTCTCCTCGTAGGGCTTGGTCTGCAGGCCCTTGACCATACAAGTTGCCCTTCTCTGGACCCTCTCCAGGTTATCCGCATCCTTCTTGAAGTGTGGCGCCTAGAATTGCACGCAGTACTCCAACTGCGGTCTGACCAGCGCCCGATAGAGGGGAAGCATCACCTCCTTGGACCTATTCGTCATGCATCTGCTGATGCACGACAAAGTGCCATTGGCTTTTTTGATGGCTTCGTCACACTGCCGGCTCATGTTCAACTTGGAGTCCACTAGGACTCCAAGATCCCTTTCCACCTCTGTGCCACCCAGCAGGTCATTCCCTAGGCTGTAGGTGTGCTGGACATTTTTCCTCCCTAGGTGCAGCACTTTGCATTTCTCCTTGTTGAACTGCATCCTGTTGTTTTCTGCCCACTTGTCCAACCTATCCAGGTCTGCCTGCAGCTGTTCCCTGCCCTCCGGCGTGTCCACATCTCCCCATAGCTTTGTGTCATCTGCAAACTTGGACAGAGGACATTTCACTCCCTCGTCCAAGTCACTGATGAAGACATTAAAGAGTATCGGTCCAAGGACCGAGCCCTGCGGGATCCCACTGCCCACACCCTTCCAGGTCGAGACCGACCCATCCACCACGACTCTCTGGGTGCGGCCCTCTAGCCAATTCGCCACCCACCGGACTGTGCAGTCATCCACGTCACAGCCTCTTAACTTGTTCACCAGTATGGGGTGGGATACCGTATCGAAGGCCTTCCTGAAGTCTAAGTATATGACATCCACCCCTCCTCCTGTGTCCAGGCGTTTCGTAACCTGGTCATAGAAAGAAACTAGATTGGTCAGGCATGATCTGCCCTCCACAAACCCATGCTGGTTTCCCCTCAGCATAATTTGTCCTGCCGGGCTCTCACAAATGTGAGCCTTGATAATTTTTTCAAAGACTTTACCAAGGATGGAGGTGAGACTGACTGGCCTATAGTTGCCTGGGTCCTCCTTCCTCCCCTTTTTGAAAATGGGGACCACGTTAGCCCTTTTCCAGTCCTCTGGGACTTGGCCCGTGCGCCACGAGCGTTTGAATATTCCCGCCAGTGGCTCTGCAATGATGTCGGCCAGTGCCTTCAGCACCCTCGGATGGAGCTCATCCGGGCCTGCCGACTTAAAGGCATCCAGTTCTTCCAAGTGACTCTACACCATCTCAGGATCTACGCATGGTAGTCTGGCGCCTTGCTGCTGCCTCTCTACAACCCCAGTGAGAGACTTGTCGTGCCCCTCGCTTAGGAACACTGAGGCAAAGAACTCATTGAGGAGTTCAGCCTTGTCCCCCCTGTCTGTCACCAGTTGTTTCTGCCCATTTAGCAGGGGTCCTATTCCTCCCTGGGCCTTCCTTTTACTCCCTATATATCTAAAAAAACAATTTCTTGTTGCCTTTTACTTGGGTTGCCATCCTCAGCTCCATGGTAGCTTTGGCCCGTCTAACTGCCTCCCTACAAGCACGAGCAGAGGAGGTATATTCATCTTTAGTGATCTCACCTTGTTTCCACTTTTTATGTGCTCCCCTTTTGGCCCTTAGGCTGCCCTGGATTTCTCTGGTCAGCCATGGAAGCCTCCTGGCCCTTTTCCCTCTTTTGCCTCGTTCGGGGATCGTCTTGCTTTGTGCCCAAAGGATTGTTTCCTTAAGGCACAGCCACCTTTCTTGGGCTCCCATCCCTTCAAAACTCCTACTCTGCAAGGAATTAAGGAATAAATCGAGATGCTATAGAATAATACCAACTAGGGGTCAAATTCTCTGCCAGCTTGCCCAGCTCCACCGACTTCAAAATGGAGTCAGCTGAGAATGTACCCCTTTGATTTATGTGCTACCAAACTGAAGGGTTGGTGAAAGAAGAGGAGACCAGGAAACAAAATACAGGTAAGAAATGACTGACAAACATAACAAATCTAAGTGTTGCAGCATTGCTTTTAGTCATTCAATTAAAAAAAACCCCAAACCTTAAATCAGAAGGGGCAGTAGCAATGACAATTAGCTGTTTTTACCTGAAATAACTCATACCATCGTACATTTTAGATTGTCTTATTTTAAAAAGTATTTTTTCAAACCACATGCTCCTTTAACCTTTTGATGCAAGATTGGCAAAAGCAGTACCAGCAAGAGCCTGTCTTCGTACACATCTCTAATTAGCAATAATGCGTACAAAATGAGTCCTTCTATTAGCCAGTATGTAGCAGCATACTTTAAAAACAGGAGCATTCCCATCCACATAATATCTCTGTAATAAACTCCAAAACAAATCTGTCAAAGAAAAAAAACAAACCCTGACAATATGGTTATGAATTTTTCAAGATTCCATTGAACACAGCTCCAAAATTGGGTTCCCGTGCCATGCTAGCTTAGCTGATTGAAGGGACTGATGCAGTACATATGTTGTCTTCTCCAACATGGTAAAAGAATTATAATGCTTACAGAAAATGTTTTGGGAGTAACTCCAGAAATATATATTTTCAAATTACTCAATTCTAGCTGAGCAAAAAGCATAAGCACATTTTGATCACAAATTTTAAAAAGCTGTTTCAGTTACGACCAATAAACTACTGCATGCTCCCAAAGACTATAACACTGAAAAGCCCAGTGTTTACACCACTAGAAATGTCTTTTTTATTGAAAGGGTGCAATTATCATTATGTAACACAAATCGCTAAAATCCCAATTTTTCCACCTTATCAGCTTTATAAAATCATGTTCCCTGAGGATGTCATTGATTAGTTGCACATGTTCTTTCAGTGACATCTGAAATACTTAATTGTCAGTTATCTTTTCTCCTTCAGTAAGTAAAATATAGTCACAAAATTGCAGAGGGACTTGTTCTGCCTTAACCTTAGCTAGATGCCATCATGCAGTGGAAAACAGTGCTAAAATATCACAGGATAATGCTCTCCAACAAGGGAGACATATAAACAGCATAATGATTTCCCACGAGTTTCCTTTTTAGAAAATTGTCACTAAAGCCAGTATAAATGGTGACATATCTTCACAGAGGACACTGTGAAATCGAACACTGGCATTCTAGTTAGGTCCAAACCTACTCATCAGCCAATTATAACAGTAACTGAACATCTTTCTGAAAACTTGGACAGGACCATTTCGCTAACCTTCCGAGATCACACTACAACAATGCATTGTTTTCACTGATTGATTTTTTTTTTTTTTTTTTTTAACAAAACAGTTTTAAAAATTCATTTCTTGCAATCATCTTTCAGTTTCTCAAAACCCATGGACTACCCTTTAGTCAGAAGAGTCAGTGCAGTGAGTTAAGTTGCAAGGTTTCTTAGAGTCCTTAAAGCCTTTTCCATTCAGTCTAGTTTAGTTTGAAATGCCGCACTGTGAGGGTGAAAAAGTTCATGACAGTTTTTCCTCTCTTCACAAAGAAGAATGCTTCACAATACCTAATTCAGTGGTGCGGCTAAAAATGGGGAAGAAAAAAATCAATACATCCTAGCTACAGTAAGTAGGCTGGAGTGTCAGTCTCCACTGGGACTAAAACCTACAAGCTTTTAGAGCGCTTTACAGTTCATATTCTTCTATTTACCTTGCTTGCAGCAGCTGCTTACCCAGTCCCATGAAATGATAAAAAGATTAGCAGAAGAACATATTAAACTAAAAACCAAGAAGACTAGATGAACAAACCAGACTTCTAAGAACGATCTCTCCTTTTGCTGAAAAAGTAATAGCAGATGTGCTCCTGCTACTCATCTAAATGCTTGCGATTGCTTGCTTTTCCATAGCATGGTACTGTATTAAAGAATTTCACACTTTTCCAGGAAGGGCTTTACTGTATATCACCACCAACAAGTTATTCATTTACAATTTTATTGTAAGTTATCATGAAAGCAGGTCCTCCTCCCCCAGATGTTCAATAACATATGGATTTATATGTATAAAAGGAGGTATTAGCACACCTCTGTCAGTATACAAATGCAAGAAACACAGCTAATATGCCCCAAGAAGTACAAGTGATGCCAAATGATGAATGGAACCTAGCATGTATATATTTTTCTAGATGGAGTGATTCTCACAACTGGAATGTTAAGTGAGGGGTTCTATCTGTAAATGAGACCTAGAAAAGGAACACAAGGTAGAGAGAGGATATAACCTGCCAAAATATTTACAAAACCCAGAGATATATAATCTGATAATTAAGAAGCTTAGCTGTAATATACTGTACTTTGAGTTAATTTATGACAGATGGAAAATAGACTGAGGAACTGCAGTTGAGGGGTGAGGAAGGGGCAGCAGCTTATTCAGATTCCCTAGGAGTGGAGAAGAGCTGAAAAATTCCTAGACCAAGTATTGCATTCACAGTGCTCTATATTTATGGGGAGCATTAACTCTCTAGACATCTACCAGGTGTCAAGTATAGCTTGACATCTATCAGAAAACTCCAAAGTTATGCAGAGGACAATTGAATTAGAAAGAAAAGCCACAGAAAGACAAGACCATTGCTAGGTCTACAGTAATGGTGAGCTGAAAAATAGTGACCATAAGCTACCTTCATAGTTATACTTAGTGCTTACCTCCTTTCAAAGCATATTACAGAGATAAATTACTTTACTTGGACTAAATATACTAACGAGTAAGTTCTGTGATAACTTCATTCTGCAGAAGATTGATTAATTTCAGATTTCTGGCATCACTTTATGTTTGTGACTGTATAATGGCTGTACGTGTAAGTAATATGGCCATTATCCCTCATTTGTAATGAAATGTACAGTATTATAAAATATTTTTAAAAACATAAGCAGCATGGCACAGTGGATGAAAAATGCTAGTATCTATGAAAATAAAACATGAGAGTAATTTAAGAAGAAAAGAAATTAAAGTACCATTGCTCTGAAAAATAAAAACAAAGGGAAAACAATTTAGAGTGGCTTCATGATGGACTTCAAACACTGGAGGGTTAAGACACACCTGTAATACAAATGAAGAAGCTAATGGATCTGAATGGTGAAAAATGGAAAGAGGGGAACATGAGATTAAATGAGTTAATGCTATTCAGAAAGGGTAAACAGGAAATAAGTAACAGAGGAAGTAGGCCCATTAGTGATGACAAAAGAGAAAATCAACACTGGGCATGTCTACACGAGATGCCGTAATACAGAGTAGCCTATTTTATTGTGCATTAGTATGTCATGCAAAAACCATGATTATGAGCTAATGCACAGTAAAATTAGTCTAGTGCTCATTAAGCATCACAAAAAGTGTTCACCTTTGTTACTGCGCATTAGCGTGGGCTAATGCACCTTTATGTAGTACCTCATATTAGAGGTACTAAACTTAATGCACAGTAGTAAAGGTGCATTAATGCAGTGTAGACAGGCCCAAGGATTCTAAAACGGCTGAGCTACCAAAGTGTGTTTTAAGAGTCAATGAATAATTAAGACAACAGACAATTAAGAAGCAATTAAGATCATGCCAATACCATTGTTGATAACAAGCAGGGAAAATTCATTGCAAACTCTTGATGACCTCACATGCAGTAGGTGTACTGTATACTGTTCTCATCACCTTCATGCCAACTAGATGTTGGGTAACATTTAGAGAAAACTGACAAGAATGACAAGGAACTATTTTATAAAGGATTAAAAGAATTACCTACATATTACACACAAATACACTAAAGCAAAAGAACATTATTTAGACCGCAAAGACACAGCTGAAAGTTACGAAATGCCAGATTTATGGTTTATCATGCAACTGGATTCTATCTCCTTGTGTGTTCATCCTGTGCATTGGAGGAGGCAGAGGATGATGTTTCAAAGGGAAAAAACAGAGTAAGTAATTACAGAAGATATCATAACGCATACACATAAGACAGACATATTAAGGCTTTAGATCCTTAAGAACTAAGGAAGACTTAGTTCCTTAAAAATTTAAGGAAGCCTTAGTTCTGGCATTTCATAACTTTCAAGAGTTTGACTTTTCAACCCAATGCTCTTTTAATTCTCCTTTATTTATTTATTTATTGGATACAGTGATCTAATTTTTTGTTGTTGTTTTTTAAAATGTGTAATTGCACCAACCTCTTGACCACACATCACTTATACGATTAAACCCTAAATCTACAGCATTGCTGCACATATTTCCACCACTTGAACTACAGAGCTCAGTGTACTAGGTAGCACAGGGGCAGGCAAAATATGGCCTGTGGGCTAGATCCGGCTCACCAGGCCATTCTAACTGGCTTGAAGGCCCCCTCCAAAAAACAATTATTACTGGCCTGAGGCTGACCCTCTGAAAGCCAGCAGGAGGCAGGCTTTCAGAGACTGCATGCCATTGAACTGGGCAGGCTCTGTGCTTCCACCTCTGTGGGGCTCCTGGCACTCTAGCTGGGAGCCCCATGTGGAGACAGCAAGTGTGATGGCGTGTCACTGGACAACTGGTTCATGGGAAGGGGAGCTCCTGCCTGCAGGAGAGGGGGTGGGTGTGGAGTTTGTGGTTGGGTGTGTGCTTCCCTGCCATGGCGCACAGCCTCCACTGCCAGCAGCAGGCACTCATGGCCTGCAGCAGACAGAGCCCCCAGATGGTGCACAGCTCCCAGGAGCTGCATGTGGTGGCACAGAGCTGGCCTGGCCCACTGATGCCTTTGGACCAGTCTGAGCTAGCTCCATGCCAGCATGTGGGGCTCCCAGCACTGCAGGAGGGAACCATGAACCATCAGGCTGGGTTGATTCCATGCTGTGATGTGTGGCTCCCCACTGGAGTGCTTGAAGCCCTGTATGGAGGCATGGAGGCAGCCTGGCCCAGGCAGCATGGCTCTCACCTGTAGTGCCAGGGGGCTCTGATTACCATGGGCCATGAGTGCCCCAAAGGCCCACCACCTGCTGCTGCTGCTGCCAGTGGCGAGGCCTGTGTAGTGTGGGAGAGGGGCATGGTGGGGGAGCCCATACCAACCCCACAAACTCTAAATCCAGTCTTCCAACACCCCAGCACAAACCCCCCACACTCCCACAGACCCCCCCCACCCCACACCCACCCACACATACCCCCAAACCTCTTCACAAGCCCCAGACACACCCACAAATCCCAATCCCCCTCCCCCCCAAACAATATATAAGAGTAAGACTTTATTTTGAGCTATTATGCAATCAACTCTATATATACTATGCAAACACCAGGGACTTTCAGTCCCAAGATCAGGGGGCAGGGCAACAGTAAAGGGCGGGACTACCCTTGCAGTGCTCAGCAGTTCATCAGAAGTCATTAAGTGGCTCTCCAGCTGAAATAATTGACCACCCCTGAGCTAGCAGCTGCTCTTCTGGGATGATGGAGGAAAGACTATCGAGTCCTGAGGGTGACCAATGAAGGCAAAAACAGTCTGGTCAAAGAGTACAGGGAGGTTCTGCCCTGTGCTCTGACATCCAAAGTAGGGTGCTGGCAGGACAAATAGGTCACTGGTACCAGGTGCTTAAACCAGAAGAATTTGCAATGGAAACTACGAATACACTGGTCCAGTTTCTGCTCCATGTGGTGCCCTCAGAAAAGGGCTTGAACTACTGGGGCCATATACCAGCTCTGGATTTGAGTAGCTCAAACTGCCTCTGTTTATCTATCTTGTTATGGCTACATCAGCACTTCCCAAGTAATCCCAATATGGCTTACTGGTGCCATTCTGGTGATAGATTTGTAAGCCCAGTCTTATATCGCTAATATATTCAGTTGTTAGTTTATTGTACTGAAAAGTTTTCTACTGATCAACATGAGTGAGTGAAGACAGGATTATTTTTAGCAGGTTATCTCAGCATAAGCTAAATGGAATTTTGTGGGGCAAAGAAAAGGCACTTGCCTATCTAAAAGTCATTTTCTGCTGCCAATATCTGAAGGTATGCTATTAACAGTGGAAGGCTGAGAGCTTCTAAAAGAAGAGGCCATGAAAATCATTTATACCATTTTGGTCTGATTACAAGTCAACCCTACACAGACCTAGCCAGAGTGACCTGGACAAGTTGGAGGACTGGGCCAAAAGAAATCTCATGAGTTTTAACAAATGCAAAGTCCTGCACTTAAGATGGAACAAGCCCATGCACTATAGGCTTGGGACCAACTGGCTAAACAGCAGCTCTGCAGAAAAGGACCTGGGGGTTACAGTGGACAATAAGCTGAATATGAGGCAACAGTGCCCTTGATGCCAAGAAGGCTAACAACATACTGGGCTGCACTTGTAGAAGCATTGCCAGCAAATTAAGGGACATAATTTGCATCTCAAGTAGGGCCAAGGAGGTGATCCTCCCCCTCTACATGACACTGGTCAGGCCACAGCTGGAGTACTGTGTCCAGTTCTGGGTACCCCACTTCAAGAGGGATGTGGACAACATTGAGAGGGTCCAAAGGAGGGCCACCTGCATGATCCGGGGACAGCAGGGCAGACCCTACAATGAGAGGCTATGGGACCTTAACCTGTTCAGCCTTCACAAGAGAAGGCTGAGGGGGGACCTGGCGACCGTCTATAAACTCACTAGGGGGGACCAGAAGGGTTTGGGGGAGACCTTGTTACCCCTAGCACCCCCCCGGGATAACAAGGAATAACGGCCACAAGTTGTTGGAGAGTAGGTTTAGATTAGACATCCATAAGAACTACTTCACAGTTCGGGTGGCTAGGATCTGAAACCAACTTCCAAGGGAAGTGTGCTAGCTCCTACCCTGGGGGTCTTTAAGAAGCAGCTTGATGCCTACCTGGCTGGGGTCGTTTGAGTCCAGTTTTCCTCCTACCCAGGCAGGGGGTCAGACTTGATGATCTACAAGTTCCCTTCCGACCCTACTTCTATGATTCTATGATAATTATTCCCCCTCTTCTGCACTGGTGAGGCCACAACTGGAGTACTGTGTCCAGTTTGGGCCCTCCACTACAGAAAGGATATGGACAAGTTGGTGAGAGTCCAGCAGAAGACAATGAAAATGGCTAGGGGGCTGGGGCACATGACTTATGAGGAGAGGCTGAGGGAACTGGTCTTATTTAGTCTGCAGAAGACAGAGGGGATTTCATAGCAGCCTTTAACTACCTGAAGGTGGTTTCAAAGAAGGTGGCAGATGATAGAACAAGGAGCAATAGTCTCAAACTGCAGCAAGGGAAGTTTAGGTTAAATATTAAGAAAAGATCTCTCACTAGGAGGGTAGTGAAGCACTAAAATGGATTAGGTAGAGAGGTGGTGGAATCTTTATCTGTGGAGGTTTTTAAGGTCTGGCTTGACAAAGGCCTGGCTGCAATGATCTAGTTGGAGACGGTTCTGCTTTGAGCAGGAGGTTGGACTAGATGACCTCCTGAGGTCCCTTCCAACCCTAATTTTCTATGATACTATAAGTTGAAACCACATTTTCAGGTTCAATTTTAGGAAAAAAACAGTTTCTTACTTGAATATAAATTGATAGCTACAGATAAAGACCTTGTTTTTAGCAACTGGACTTACAAAATCCCACAGGAGAATCAAACAACTAAGGAAATGGACCCCAAAGAGTTAAATGCATTATAAGAACTAAAATAAAAACTGCACTGAACAAACATCTCGACTTGGTATTTTAACTACATACACAAAAATACTGAAAAAGAAGTCTGCAAAAGACTGTAGGGGCCTGATTATAAATTGAATGCAGTTTTTATGAATCTTTTGAAGGGAAAAATGGCAGACCTATAATCAAAAGGATATAGTATTAGAAATTAGTAATTAGAAAATACTAAGCAACCAAACTATAGCTGTGGTTACCGGTTTCTCTGAAAGATTTGGAAGAGGTAGCAAAGGCAGGCAAGCAATACACTACTTAATAAAAAAGATAAAAAAATAACAACTAAGCTGTGAAGATGTGCACATACTTTACTGTGGGTTCAGAAAATCTTATGGTCTCCATAGGCATTCTCTGTTTCTGACCTACACTAGTTATGTCATGGTCCAGTCTGTATGCTCTTCAAGGCACAAAGCAGATCTTTATTTGATAATAAAGTTTTTGTAACTTAAAACATGATCATAAATGATGAAACAAGTGGGCTAGAACATAACTATCAGCAGATACTTAAATCAGTGAAGGCCAACAAAAGAAAGAAATGGATAAGACAGATTGAATAAGAATAGCTGGGTGTAATAGGATGGACATTTGCAAGGATTTGTAAGCTGCGTGCCAGGGGAAAATTCTTAACAAGGAGATATATTCATTAGAGCATGGGATCTTCTCTCCTTGGAAACAGATGAAACAATCTGTTAAACTGGACAATACCTTTGATACAGAACCAAGCTGACATTGGCAGTAGGACAAAATACTCACCTAATGGGATTTTTCTATGTCCAATTATGTCTTCAGGAGGGCAACCTTTAGATAGAACAAGTAAGAAATTGTAATCTAAACCAGTGGTGCCCAACCTTTCAGACCAATGGGCCAGATGAGTGATGCCAGATGAGGCCCTGACTCCATGCTAGATCATGCCCAGGACTCTGGGTTTGGGCTCAGGGCCATGTCATCTGCCTGCAGGGCTTGGAAATCTGGCAGCAGGGGGAGCAGTGGCAGCCTTAATTACCACTGCTACCCTACTACCTAATTTCTTGACCTGTGGGAAGCCCTGCAGGCTGCATGACATGACTTGTAGCCTGATATGGCCAGAGATTGAGAACCACTGATCTAAATCATTGTTTTGTATTTGCTTTTTTACGTTTTTAAATTGAGTTCTCATTTTGGGGGTGATGGGGACACAATCACCATTACATTCTTGTTCCTTTATAGCAGAAAGAGGCCAGATCCTGGTTGTTAGTTTTCAACAGAGAATTCCCCAGTTGGAAGGGAACACATTGGGCCCCTCTCTCTGCTGCATCACCCTCTCCCAAAGGTGTGAATAAGTAGCAACCAAAGACATAATAAAGGAGTGTTGGAGCTCTGTTCTGCTACGCTGAACTTTTGCTGAAGTGGGTGGTTTAAGTGTAAGTTACTTAAAATTGACTCATACTGGGATTGAACCAATGCAGAATAAGCACAGGTAACCAATATTCTGATAGCCCAACCTCCTGCGCTAAATGAAGTGAGGCAAAAGGTAGGGGAGGATGGCACCTTAGGGCATTTAAACATGTACTTTTTTGTCCTGTGATGCACCGGAGATCTGATGCTTTGGAGCAGACTCGACTAATTGAGCAGTGCCATAACAAGGGGTTGGGGGGGGGGGTGAGCAGGGCAACCACCCCCGGGCACCGAACTGAAGGGGCACCAACAGGCGCTTCCCAGCCAGAGCAGGGTGTGGGATGGAGTCATAAGTGGCAATTTGGGGGGCTGCGGGGACAGGGTAAGGGCTGCTCCCACTGATGCATGCAATCCCAGGCAAGCATGGGGGGCGTGTGCCCCCCCGATCTGTGCATGGGGTGAGGACAGGCTGCTGTTGCGGGCTTTGCCCCGGGTGCCAAACTTCATTACTATGGCACTGTAATTAAGTCTGCTCTGCATGCAAGCTGATACGCACTGTGCTGCACCACATGCAGTTGTATAAGCAAGTTGTATGAGTGTCAGTGTGCAGAAAATGGCAGTGGTGCGCTTTTGAATTAAAGCACCTCCAATGTGTTTCAGTTCAAAAGACTGCCACCACCATTGGTGGTGGCGTGCAGGCTATCATGAACTTCTAATGCTTTTAAAATTAAGTGTTTGAACTGATCCATGCAATGGAATAAGACTGTGTAGTTAACTGCAGAGGCTTCTGTGGGGAAGGACCATCTGTTTAGTTTCTCAGCTCTGACACGCATTTCACCACTTATGCAACATTGCAGTGCTGGATGCTTTTCAAAGTGCCCGGTGCTGCAGCGCTTGCATATGTAAAAATGCCCTTAGAGACTAACTGGTTCAGAAAGACATAAGCTTTTGTAGGCAACAGCCTAATTCATCAGATCATAGAAAGTTAGGGTTGGGAAGGGACCTCAGGAGGTCATCTACTCCAACCCCCTGCTCAAAGCAGGACCACCCCTAACTAGATTATCCCAGCCACAACTTTGTCTAGCCAGGTTTTGAAAACCTCCAAGGAAGGAACTTCCACTACCTCTCTGTTCTGAAATGAACAGAGGCAGAATGGAAACCAATAGTTAACCATTTTGCTGATCTTTTCTGCTCTCTCTTAATCACAGGTATATTATTTAGGAGGATATATTCAGAGGCCAGAAGAAACCAAGGCATAGAGATACAAAACGTTTAGCATTCAACACCTAGCACAAAAGTCAGATCCTGAAATGAGATTTTTGGTTTGGGTCTCACATATTCTTCCTCAGTCAGTCACATGATCAGAGCCAGTTAGTTACTGAGTGAAAGTCAACACTTATTTTCTGGGTCCAGCCCAGCTCCGCTAGTGCTGCATCCATCCTACTATTTGCTCTTCTCCAGTACTTCCACAGCAATAGAAAGTACTTTCCTTCTATTTGGAAAGATGAAGAACAGAGGCAGGGACGTTGTCTCCTTTTAACTACGACTGTGGAAAGTAGAGCAATAGTGTAGTGATTCAGGCCTTTGAATAGGGAGTGAGAGATTTTAAAATGAAGGAAAAAAGCAAGGAAAAGTAAAGGGAAGTGTAGCCAGTGGGAAGAAAAGACAGTTCAAGTGGAAACATATTGGGAAAAAGTAATAAAGCAAATAATAATAAAGTTAACAAAGAAAACCAGCATGAAAAGTCTTGAAAAACAGAATCATTTTGAAGAAAAATAACTTAAAAAAAAATGTATTAAAAGTTACCTGGAAGAAAAGATTGGAGAGAAGTGGTGTAAGATTAAAGAACAAATGCAAAAGGAAAATACAATACAAAGAATGTACTTTTGTAGAAATGTGCTCTAGATGTTATCTAAAATAAGCAAACTGTACATAATTCAAACAAGCTAGATAGTACTTCATGCCAGTGAACAAAAAGCACAGCTGCACTGAAAGCATTTTCACATGCTTATCATTTTCTAATAAAATGCTAGACAAATATTTCAATGATTTTGCTGGCCACAGTTGAATTTGCCTTTAAGAAAAAGTTTAAACAAAATACTGGCATCTATTTCTGAGTTTTGGGAAAGTGAATAAAATACATCTCCTATTTTCCTAGACTGTCACATTTCATAAATGGAAGTAGGCTGCTACTCACTATCCCAAAGG
This sequence comes from Alligator mississippiensis, assembly GCF_030867095.1. Lineage (NCBI taxonomy): Eukaryota > Metazoa > Chordata > Crocodylia > Alligatoridae > Alligator > Alligator mississippiensis. The sequence goes on from NC_081826.1 coordinate 219,392,710, forward strand.
CAGGGAGCTAAATCCAGCTGAACTACACCCCTGCACTGGGAGGGGGATTGGGGGGTGACAACTGGCATCAAGTACTGGCTCTGCATTGCAATCATCTCTCCTTTGATCCCACAGAGGCTCTTCCTTGTATCTGGATATAACACAACCCAGAATATTGCATCAGCTTGTAACATATTGAACATATTTAGGAAAATAATTTGTTAAAATACGTGAATTCAGCTTGTATGGATTCTAGAAAGAAAGAAAGAAAGAAAGAAAGAAAGACTTTGACTTTTAAGAGACCTTTATTCCCCGGAGGGTGATGACTCGGAGCCAGTCAAAAGCATGTACAAGGACGCCCGAAGCTCTGGGCCTCATGGACAAGGCCTGGGCTCATGGCCTGCAAGGCCTGCCCGTACACTCTAGTCAAAAAAAAACCAACCAACACAAAGAAACATAAGGACTATTTACAGTATTTACAGTTCTGCCAGCAGGGACACCCATGGAGGCCTCCGGGGTCGACCCGCACGAGCAAAAGTCCAGGGCCTCGGCCCGCTTGACGCGTCTCTGCGGCTTGAGCAGCCGGTGGCATCACAGAACGAGGATCAGGCGTCCCGCCTCGACCCAGCACAGCACCCCCTCGAGGGCCCAGCGCTCCTCAAAGGCGGGCACCGTCCGCCGGAGGACAGCGTGCTCAAACTCGAGCGAGAGGCGGGCCCGCACCAGCAGGCGGAAGAGCTGCAGGGCGTCGACCATCCCGGTGCCGCTGAGCTGGTTTCGCCGGCTCTTCAGGGTGGCCATCTTGGCCTGGCCCAGCAGGAAGTTGGCCAGGCTGACCGTGGCCCGCTCGGCCGCCCGGTATGGAAAGGAGTGGACGTAAGCGTCTTCGGAGAGGTCTCGGCCCAGTACCCGAAGCAGTGCGCCCAGGGCGGCAAAGAGAGGCTGCAGCCGGGGGCAGTCGAGGAAGGCGTGGAAAATGTCCTCGTCCAGCACCCCCGGGCAGAAGGGGCAGGCCGCCGAGGCCGCTGGGTCCAAGTGACGCACAAAGGTGCCGGTGGCCAGGATGCCGTGCACGAGCCGCCACTGCAGGTCGCCGGTCTTCTTGGCGATGGGCGCCTTATACAGCGTGCGCCACGCCGGGGTCCTGGGCCGCACCAGGCGCCGCCGCCGCCACGCGGTGTCCGGACGGCCGGCGAGCACCTGGGCATGCCGGGTGCGCACCACCCACATGTAGAGGCCCTTGCGGGGCAGGGTGCCAAAAGGGCAGCCCGTAATGCTGCTGGGGGGCACCGGGAGCCTGAGCAGCGTGTTGGGCCGCTCGGCCAGCTCGCCGGGTACCGCTGGGATGACGGGTAGCGGTGGGAAGGCGTCTTTTGCGGCGTCTGCGGTGGGGAGGGGCCGGCGAGTCTGGAGATGGGCTTCCAGGGCGGTCGCTGCCTCCGTCGGGAGGGCGGCCCTAACGGCCCGCAGAAGCCGCCCCGCGGTGCGGACGGAGCGCATCGCCAGCCGGGCAGCCAGGGCCTCGGGTGACAGCCAGTCCGACCGAGCGGGGTCCAGGAGGTGCTCCAGGCGGGTGGAGCGCGCCTCGACGAGAGCTGCCGTGAGGCTGGCGGAGGCCAGGCTCGGCACGACACGGTGCAGGGCCGGGTTGTGGACCAAGGGCTCTCGAAGGAGCTGCGGGAACCGCAGGTGCCTGGCCTGGGGACAGAGATGGAAGGCCGCCCGCCAGGCCCGCACCACGCTGCGGTAGAACGGGGGAAGGACCGCCCCGTTCAGGAAGGTGAGGTCCAGTTGAAACAGCTCCCGGTCAAAGCTGAGGCCCCCCACTCGCCGCAGGAATCGGCACGCCAGCTGTCGCCACGGGAGGTGGCCTTCAGTGTACAGGAGCCGCTGGAGGGCCTGCAGCCGATAGGCGGCCACCCTGCTGGCCAGATCGATCAGGCCCTGGCCCCCCTCGCCGGTGGGCAGGTAGAGGGCAGCTCGTGGGAGCCAGTGGCGTCCGTCCCACAGGAAATCGACCAGGAGCCGCTGCAGTCGCTCCAGTAGCTCCGGCGGAGGGTCCAGCACCGCGCAGTGGTGCCACAGGGTGGCCGCCGCCAGGTTGATGACGAGGACACGCCCCCGGTAGGAAAGGCTGGGCAGGCGCCAGCGCCACCGCTGCAGGCGGGCCTCCACTCCCTCCTCGAGGCCGTCCCAGTTGCGCGCCATGAAGGTCGTCGGCCCCAGGAACACGCCCAAGACCTTGAGGCCCTCGCGGCGCCAGGCGAGGTCCCCCGGCAAGTCCGGAGGAGGCCTGCCAGTCCATGCGCCAAGCAGCAGAGTGTCACTCTTGCCCCAGTTGATGCGGGCGGAGGAGGCGCGCTCGTAGGCCCGCTGGCAATCTGCCAGAGCCTGCACGTCTTCCTGGGTGGCGAGGAAGACGGTGACGTCGTCCGCATAGGCCGACAGCCGGAGACGAGGGCCAGCGGACGGGCCCGTGGCCGATGGCAGGGCCACCCCACTCAGGCGGCGGCGCAGCGCGTGTAACAGCGGCTCGATGGCCAGGGCGTAGAGCATGCCCGACAGCGGACAGCCCTGGCGAATGCCCCTGCGCGCGGGGAACGGAGCGCAAAGCACTCCGTTCACCTTGAGCAGGCTGGAAATGTCCCGGTACAAGACCCGGAGGGCCCCGGTGAAGAGGGGCCCAAAGCCAAAGGCCTCCAGCGTGCGGAAGAGGTAGGCGTGGCCCACGCGGTCAAAGGCCTTCTCCTGGTCGAGAGAGAGGAGGCCGACGTCGAGGCCAAAGAGCTCGCTAGCCGTGAGCAGGTCCCGCAGCAGGAACAGGTTGTCTTGTATGGTCCTGCCCGGCACGCAGTAGCTCTGCTCGGGCCCGGTGAGAGAGGCCATGACCGCGCGGAGGCGGGTGGCCAGCGCTTTGGCCAGAATCTTGTAGTCCGCGCACAGCAGGGAGACCGGCCGCCAGTTCTTCATGTAGCCCAGGTCTCCCTTCTTGGGCAGCAGGGTCAGCACCGCTCGGCGGCAGCTGATCGGCAAGACCTTGTCGGCGAGGCTCTCCTGGAAAACGCGCAGGAGGCTGGGGCCGAGGAGAGGCCAGAAGGTCTTGTAGAACTCGGCAGGCAGCCCGTCGAGGCCCGGGGCTTTGCCGGAGGCGAGGCCGGCCGTGGCGGCCGCCAGCTCTTCCAGGGACAAGTCCCGCTCCAGCTCGCCGGCCTCCAGGGCATCGAGACGCGGTAGGCCCTCGTGGAGTTCCCGCGTGGCCTCGGGGCACGACGGCTCGGCCGCGAACAGGTCGCGATAGAAGGCGACGGCACGTTTGCGGACTTCGCCCGGCTCTGTAATGACCCGGCCCTCAGGAGTCTTGACATGGTCCAAGACTTTGCTCGCTGCCCGCCGCCGCTCCAGGTCGAAAAAGAAGCGGGTCGGGGCGTCGGTTTCCACCAGCTCCTGGCAGCGGGCGCGGATCCTCGCGCCGCGGGCCGCGCTCTCCGCCAAGTCGCGCAGGCATTTCCTGCGGAGCCGGAGGCTCTCGCTCAGTGCCGCGTCACTGCCAGCGGCCAGCAGAGCAGCCTCGAGCTCCGCCACGTCCTCCTCCAACTCCCGGATACGGCGGCGCGTCTCGTTCGTGGCCAGCTGGGTGTACTGCTGGCAGAAGGCTCGGGTCTGGACCTTGCCCACGTCCCACCACAGCTTCCAGGAGGAGTGGCTCGGTCTCGCAGCCTCCCACCTCCGCCAAAAGTGGGCAAAGCAGTCCCGGAAATAAGAGTCCTGGAGCAGACTAATGTTCAAACACCAATACGGTGCCCGTGCACAGGCTCTCCCCGGCAGGCTCAGTTCGCTGAAGGCCAGGCCATGATCTGATAGACCCGAGGGAGCGATGCGGCTGCTGCGCAGGAGTGGCAGGTGGTGCCTGGTGATATAAAGGCGGTCGAGGCGAGCCATGGTGAGACCGCCGGCACTCATCTTGGCCCAGGTGTACTGGCGCGCATCGGGATGCAGGGCTCGCCAGACGTCCACGAGGTCTGCCCCCTCCAGGGCAGCTTGCAGCTTGCGAGCGGAGGGCAGGTGGGGCTCAGGCCCTGTGCGGTCGAGGCGCGGGGCAGTGGTGCAATTGAAATCGCCCCCGAGGAGGAGCAGGTCATCATCCTCGCTAGCGTCGCGCAGGAGGGCAGCCAAGCTCTCAAAGAAAGCGACCCTCTCCTGGCCATCGGAGGGCGCGTAGATGTTGACGAGCAGCAGACGGTGTTGCGCGAGGGTGACGCGGACGGTCAGCAGGCGGCCGGGGACGACCTCCCGCGGCACCGCCGCGTCAAGCTGCAGCTGCGGCGATAAGAGTGTCGCGACCCCCGCGCGGAGGTTGGTGCCGTGGCTCAGGAACACCTGTCCTCGCCAGGCAGCCCGCCAGGCCGCCTGGTTGAACCTGTCAGAGTGGGTCTCTTGTAGGAAGGCGATGGCCAGCCTCTTCTGTCGCAGGAGCTCCAGGACGGCCTCGCGCTTCACCGCGTCTCGACAGCCGTTGACGTTGAAGGTGCCAATGGTTGTGGCTGCCATGGGGGTGGGTGTGGGAGAGGAGGAGCAAAGCAGAGTGCGGGTGGAAGAGCGAGCACCCAAGAGCAGAGCAAGGCAATACAGACAGGTCAGAGAAGGCCCTACTCTAGTCGAGGGACCCGCCCAGGCCCCACTCCACTCTCACCCTCTGGGCAAGCTTGTCCAGACGGTAGGCCATCTGACGTGTGCCCCGATCTTGCTTCATGAGCTTGACTGCCGCCCTGGCAGCCTTGACAAACACTTTGGGGTCCGCACACCACTGGGTGATGTGCCCCGCTACATTTTTCTGCCCCTTGGTTAGCTTCAGCAAGGACAGGAGTCCCCCATAGTCAGGAGAGACCCAGGGGGGCTCCGCCAGCTTGGGGTGGATGTTGCCTACGGAAGAGCGGCGAGGCCGCACCCCCGGCGGGAGCTCGCCCGCAACTGCAGCGTCGACCCCCTCGATGTCCAGGCACATCAGCCGCCTCTCGTCGTCCGAGTCGAGGACCGGCTCCGCGAGGACATTCCCTGTCTTCTTGGGGGGGGAGGGGCCATCCCGCTCACGACGTCTCTTGCGAGACTCCGAGAGCTGGATCTCCATCTCGCTAACTTCCCCATCTGCTCCGGTAGGCTGGGACGTGACCAAAGGGGCAGCGGGCTCTCCCGCCACCCCCGGGGCCAGGCCACTGGAAGAGAGACATTCGCCACTATCCCTGCTGCCGCCTGACTCCGGAGGCTGGGGGACAGGCGAGGGGAGGGGGACCCCTGAAGGCCCCTCCCCCCCACCCGCTAAGTCTGCCTCGTCGGTGGCTACATCCGACGGGGCGGGTGGTGTGGCAGCCGGAACGGGGTCCGGCTCTGTAGTGGGGGGGTCCTCGGCACTGGCCGAGGAGGGGTCTGTCAGGGATGGGGTGTCCTGAGAGGCCCCCCTCATCTCCCTCTCTTTTTCGGGTGGTAGGGAGGATGCCCGAGCCCCATCATCCGATGAGGCTCCAGCACCGCAGTTCCCGGCCACCCCAGCCACTTCGGCCGGGGCAGGCAGGGGGCAAGGGGAGGCGTCCGCCTCTCCACCCGGTGGGGCTGCTGCACCGAGGGCAGGGGGCGCCACAGACGGGGGAGGGGGCGGCGGGGCCATGGTAGTAGCACCAGCCCCTCGGCTGGACGATGGCTTCCCGCTGGAGACCCCGGTCCCCTGAGATGGAACGGAGGGGGAAGGAGGTCGGGAGGAAGAGCTCCCAGCCTCCCTGGGCCTGTCGCGTGCCCCAGAGGTCGACGCGCCGTCTTTCGGCGCTGCCGCAGGCGGCGATGGTCCGGCCGCCTTGCCCCGAGGGCACTGCGCGGCCAGGTGGGAGGAGCCCCCGCACTTGAAGCACGTGGTCTCTCCCACAGACAGATAGATAATAAACTGCCGCCCCTCGAGCGTGAGGCTCAGGGAGCGAGGCAGCGACTGGGGGCCCTCCTTGAGGAGCATGAAGACCTGCCTCCGAAAGGACAGGACGTGCTTGCCCTGAGGGTTCTTGTTTCCCATCGGCAGGCGGCGAAAAGGACTCGCGGGAACCCCATAGGCCTCGAGTCCCCTGGCCAGCTCCCGATTGGAAACGTGCGGTGGGACGTTGGAAATCACCACCCTCACTGCCTGAGTCTCTAGGGGCGTGACAGGGTAGTGGATGCCCGCAATGTCCAGGCCCTCCGCACACACCCTGTCAACCAAGGCGGGCTTGCTCAAATAGATCATCGGGACCGTGTTCACGCGCCCCGCGTAGCGGATGGTACGCCATCCCAGGACGGCGGCCAGAGCCTCCACGCAAGCCTCGAGCCCCACATGGAGAGGGCATGAACCCTCAGGCCATGAGACAGTGGGAGGTCCTGAGAGACATCCTCATGCCAGCTGCCAGGCGTAGGAGCCGCCATTCCTCGCCAGGACAGGGTTAAACTGCAAAGCGCAGCAAAGCCTCAGGCTGACAGGGGGGACTGGGACTGGGAGGGGGCTGAAAACGCCCCAAAATCGGCCTGAGGGGGGGCAGAGCAACCCCGCAGGGGCTCAGGGCAAGCCCCAAGGCAGGGGCAGATGGCAGGGACCAAGGGAAGGGGCCCTGGGGGAGGGAGGCAGCAGAAATCAAAGGGACAACTCAGGCGGGGGTGGGGGAGGGGCAGAGGCAAACGAGGCTGCCAGAGCCCAGGGGAAAAAGGCTCAGAAAGTGGGGGGAAGGGGCAGGGAGGGGGTCCCCAGGGACAGGGTGGGGAGAGGCAAGGGTTTTTTTTGGGGGGGGGACAGGAAAAGGGGGGCAGGGAGTGCGAGGCAATGAGCTGAAAGCACCTGAGCTGGAGGAGCTTAGAAGGGCTTCAGCTGTCGGCGGCCATCTTGAAAGAAAGAAAGAAAGAGATTTGCGTGCGAGAGAGAGAGAGAGAGATTTTTAAGGCTATAAAATGCAATTCTCTTAGATGGATGTCTCCTTCAGAAAGATGCCCTAAAGTCTGTTTTGCTTTTTTGGCCTTGATAAGGGTCATATGGAAGGCTAAAACAGATATAAAACCAGAAGTTTATATGTAAATAAAACTGTTTCTAAATAATGGCAACTTCACATATATCCATGCAAACATGGTGAATCTAGAAATGCATTATTCACTCATTTACATTGTCTGCAAGGTTAATCACAAGGCACGGCAACAGAAATTATTCAACTCCACAACAACTTTTCTTATATTGTCTCAATGATATTTTCTTACTGGAGGTTTTGGGTAAGGATAAACTCCTGAGAAACAATTCAATATTCCCATTGAAACTAATTACATTAAGCAGAAGGTACCTACTCCAAGTCAGAGCAAGAGAATGCAGAAAGCCCAGGGAATTCATTGCACTTGGGGTAATATGCTCAATTCGAAAGAGATACTTCTAGCCTGAATATCCACAACTCCCCTCTTTGTGTCATTCCTGCCAAGATACAGAAGGGATCACACAACTGACCACAGGTGTAGGTGCATATGAATATTTGATTCTTTTCAGGGAAATGGTATCACCCAGATACAAATCTGGATTCTGAGTTGTTATAATTTATAGTGTATTGGAAAATCCATTGAAAGAAAATCTGTAAGCCCAGTTTTAAAAATTCTAGGGCTAACTTCATGTTTTCAGAAGCTTTCCAAACGCAAACCAATATGCATGTTGCATTGGAAGAGGTTAGAGATAAGTCTATCTATGCTGAAGCAGAAAAAAGTACTACATAATTCTAGTCTGTTTTTCTACTGTTGATACTACTGCATAGCCAGCTATATTTCCAGGAGGGTTACCTTCAGTTCTGTAGCCAATTACTAGTATGTAAATGGTTTTCCCTATGAAGGAAATTTCTAGAGTTTTAAACTCTGGAAACCTTTAGAAGCCTCAAAGTTTGGGAGGAAATAGTTTTGCTTTGGGTAGAGATAAATAATACAGGGACAGGGTGATTCTTTAAAATGGTGAAAACCAAATGTTTTGCAGGACAGCAACTATAAAAGCCATTCTCACTGTCAAAGATGCACAGATTTGTCAGGCTGCTCTTGAACACATTAAACTAGGTCATCTTAATATTAGTCCTTATGTTTAAAACATATTCTTTGATTCATTAGAAAGTGACACCCAATCACAGTAATAACAACGAAGCAATGCTGTGCTGACAGCATTAGCCATTGATTAAAAAGCACCTGCTTTCCGAATGACTAAGAAAGGTTTAATTCTTCCGCAAAACACACACACACACACACACACACACACACACACACACACACACACACACGCTTTCATCTGACATTTTGACTTGACATGCATTTAAACAGAGCAAGAGATCTATGTATGTATATACATACATACACACACTATAAATATTCTATATTTAAATTTGCTACTCCTATAATTTAAAGGCAAAGACAGAGATATTTTCTTTTTACTTAGGTGTTTATAATTCTTTACCCTACCAGAAGTGTTTAACTGTCGAGACTTGTTAGCTTCTAATTTGCATGGATTTTATAAAATAAGCACAGTAGTTTGATATAACCTGAGCCAAAATAAAACTTGAAGATACGTCAAAGCATTGAAGTAATGGAGCAGAGTAACAAAGCCTTACTGTTTCAAGCAGAAGTTATATGCAAGTTTAAAAAAACTGTAAAGGCATGCTTAAACTCCTGATAAAGATCAAACCAAAAGTATAATGTGAAAAGATCCCTGTCAAAATCTTAGTGTGGGATGTATATTGATGGTGCAATTCAGAAAACCGATTATTTAAAATGAAAAAGAGATCGAGACAAACTGTTTACAATTTATTCTCCCAAATAATACACAAAACTCAAGCAGATACTCAAGAATGACAACTGCAAAATTAAAATGAAGGACACATGCTCCTAACAGTGTAATTTCAAACTGTGGAAGTCAAAGGGAAAAACCATTAGGTTCAGAAAATTTTAAACACTAGATATTCACACATCAAAACTGGATCTATCTAACTAGACCAACTGTATCAACAAGGACTGTTAACCTTTTTGCTTCTGAACACAAGCTAATGATTACCTGTAGAGCTTGAGGGGATCTGTTCTTTCCATGTTAAAATATATTGGTCAGGAACAGTAGTGGGATTTCTCCCTGCCCCCCACCCCCTCTTCTGCAGCAAGAACAGCATGTTCCTAGAGGCAAGGTACAACTCCAAATGGATTAAAACGTTTTGTTTTGTTTTGCTTTTTTCCAGCCAGGTAATTTCTACATTCCTGTGATGGTGTGGCATGTATGTGTGCATGTACGCATATCCTCTATTTTACACTTTGTCTTTTGTTTTGTTTTGTTTTTTTTTAGCTATCAAACAATTCACTCAGAATCATAATACTCAATCTGAAAAATTACCTGATTACAGAAACTGTCTTTAAAGTAGGATTTTACTCACTTCACTATGCTATAAGCCTAGTCACTCTCACCCAAACCTCCTGCAGCCTCACCTCACATTTCAGAAGAGGTTGATCGCTAAATGTCTTGGCTCTATGATGTAGTAGGATTAGAGCGTCCGTAGCCCTGACAGTTTAGGAAATGTATGAAGATGATATCTTTTATTGGACCAAGCGTATAGTTGAGAGAGCTGTTGGACAAGTTTTCAAGAATAACTGCCGTTTCTCAGGTCTAAGAGAAGCAGATGCAGACTGGGGTAAATAGCAAATGAAAGACTCTATGTGAATACAGAGATAATACAAAAATCCTTGCCATTAGTTCCATGAAGCAATGAAATCAAGCCCTGTGTGTTGGAGAGAGATTTCACCCTCCCGAAAGTCATTACTTTTTCAAAATATACCATGTTGACAGGAAACAAATACAAATTTAAATTACATATGCTCAAATGAGGAAAAGAGTACATTTGTGACACAAGATGCTTGCTACTTTTGTTCCTGAATGCTCATGAATTTGATTCGCAATGGATACCACTGCTGTATGAATGCATCAGTTAGATACCACTGGTTTTAGAAATGCTAGAGCTAAAGAAAGGAGCTTTCCTTTTCTGTCTAGACATATATATCCAACTTTTTATTTACATAAAGCCAGTAACCTAAGCTGTAAAAAATGTTGTTCTTTTTTTTGGACAAGAACAAAACTGTCCTCTCTCCCTCACTTCAACCCCCTCCCAGGCAAAAACTCACCTCTCTTTCAGTAAAATGAGCATGCCTAGTTACATGCTGCTCTGTAACTATAGGAACAAATCAATAGCAGCTGAATGCCATCTGCTTCGGGCAGCAGAACAGCACCAAAAGTGTGAGCAATGCATCTTCCCTTATTGAAAGGTTATTTTATGCAAGTAAACAATTCATCGTCTTCTTGCACGCTTGATGCTCATTTACCACTTTTGATCAATAAAATATGCAAAACAACAAAAAAATTGAATCCTAAGAGTAGTTCTGATGCCAGTGTGATAGTTAATCAATATCAGGTCTCTGTTCAGTAAGGCAAGCAGTAGGGGTACTCCTATTCTATGAACCCATGAAATCTGAAGAAATGTGTTGCTGTCTTTAATACATGATACTTTGTGAAAGTAAGAGAAACAACTTTTACCTTACAAGTTAAGCAGAAAAGGAGTTGGGATGCAATGTTTTAATTATAATTTTTTCTTTGGACCAAAGTATACGTGTGTCAGACAGTCTGGTACTTTTTTTTTATTTTTTATTTTTTACAGAAACAAAGAGCATGCTGTAATATTGTTGGTACAGCAACAGTTCCATGAACATGGATGTTTGGTGAGATCACAGTAATTAAAGACATGCTTTGGAGAGCAACCCATTCAGCTTCTTTCTAAACCTGCTCTGCCTTATTAAGTCTTGGTTTTCAATGTATTCATGTTTCAGGTGAACTCAGTTTTTCTGTTAAAAACAAACTGCTATGGGAATTTCTTTTGCACTGTGTTTCTTATAGTCAGACCACAAACTGCCTTATTACATTAAGCCTCCTGACAATTGATTCAAGTAGAATACTTCTCTCCCAACAAAGAAAACTACATCATTTTACAGATATTGCAGAACAAACTCTCCAATTTAAACTGCTTCCTAAAATAATACAAAGCACTCAAAATGACAGAAGTTGTTACCTACACAAACTCTTTTTTCAAGTGGACTACATATCCTAATGCTGAACAAAAATAAACTTTAATATTTAAATAGCTATTCTGGAAAATGTACTACAAAAAGGAGGCAGCCAAAGTTAACTTCAATTGTAGGTTTTGGCCCTCAATGATTTTCTTTAATTCACTTTCCTGATAGGTATATAGCAAAAGAGAAAAACCAATGAGTGAAAGGCAGAAGTATTAGTAATGCTGATGTTCTGGCTGAAAATAACTCTTTTCTTTTTTGTGTAAGAAAATTTTAGGTAGTATTTTCATATAAGAGAATTACTAAGTAAAGGAAATCAAGTCTAAAAATATCATAAGGAAGTTTTTAGTGTGTGTGTGTGTGTGTGTGTGTGTGTGTGTGTGTGTGCGCGCACACGCATGTGCGTGTGCACGCGCGTGTGTACAAACCCCTCCCGCCCCAATACTCACACCCACCAAAATAGCTGTATTATATGCTATACTGTAAAATATAACTATATAGTATTTTCTTTTAGATTTTTAACGCAAAGACATTTTGTCGCAATCCAATATCACAAACTTTTTCAGAAAAAAATTAATAAAAGAAAGGAGAAAATTGCTACAGAAGAGATCCATAATTGAGAAACAAGCTTGTACTATTCAACTCAAGCAGTATTTTCACTCTAAAGAGCAGCAGCATCTCACATATTTAAAGAGACAAGGAAAAATAAGTCCCTCAATTATTCAGTTCCATGAGTGAGATTCGTTCATTCAGCTATCCATAAACCAACTTGTACATCTTTTTTTTGAATCGATGGTAATTCAATAAAGCTCATATTTGCACATATGAACATGTCTCTTAACAACTTTACATCAGATCAACTGATGAGACTAATTACATGAAAAACAAAGTTTCTTGACACTGTGCTAGTGTGTGAATTAATTGTTAATCTGTAGGCACCTGTAAGAATTTTCTTTGTTACAATTTCTCAAGAGCTCAGAAATGTAGAACTGCTGCAGCTAGCTCCCATTTCTACTTCACCAAGCTTGGACCCAGTAAAACATTCTGTCTCTTTTTTATATAAAAACTTAAAAAAATAAATATGGGTACAAACTGTAGTTTAACCAGTTATATAAACCAAATGATTTTGATCAAATTAATAATACAGAACATGGCTGTGGAAGTGCAGTAGCTTTAAGTCAATGACCCAACTAGCAGCAAGGGTATAATTTAAAGGAAGAAATTTCCAGTGCATGCACCGTTAGCCACAGTGAACCTGTTACTGCTCTAAAGGGAATTGTTTGCCTCTTATTAGATTTTCTACAGCACAGCCATAAGTGATAAATGTACTGCTGTACTCACTGTCAAGTTAATCAATGCTGCCAAAGTTTTGTTGACCTAACAGTAATCCATAAAGTGAGCGGCATTTTCTCTATCCCTATGACATCTCAGTCCACAGTGGGGATAGGAATCCTACAGCAGCATCTTTAAAAAAATGAGAAAAAAAATCCCCAAACCCAAAAAAACCCCACAATGGAGGGGAGCACTTTCAAAATTCTGTCTTCAAATTAGCGGGCTGTAAAGATTTTTTTTTGCCTGCCTGAGAAATTGTTTAAAAACCAAACCCACATAAAATGGATTCAGTTTGATGGTTAAAACACTAGCAAATTGGTAACTTCACAGTTGATGGATCCTTGCCTACAAAAAAAGGCTTTAGGAGCCTTCAAAGCAAAAAACAAAATATCTGTGCTTTAGAAAATAGTATGCTCACATCTATAGTTCAGTGCACTGCTTCCAACAGAGCACAGAGCAGCAGTAATAAGAATGGTAATGTGGAAATAGAAAGCGTGTCTTTTGCTACGTACTGGTGTAATTCAGAATACAAGAAAGACAGGACCATTGAGGAGAAGAAAAAAAACCCAGGAAGCAATCCATGGTAGGGAGAGCTGCCCTATAAACAAACTGCTGCCATGCTCTCACAGGCAATTATAGACATATGAAATATGAATTCCAATTGATTTTTCTTCTAGGGGTCACTCTGCTCCATGTTTTACGCACTCTAGGCATTTATTTGGGCAGCAAACTGACAAGTTTTTACAGAATGAACTGAGCAATGTAATCCTTGCTCAATCACAGGTACTTCATTGTGGCTTCTGTTCCTTGACACTTGTCCCTCCCAAAACTCACTAGCAAGGGATTTCTTGATAAAGACATGGAACAATGCAATTACTGGTGAAAAAGGCCAAGCTAACTTGACCAGGGAGTGCTTATTAACCTTTTCTGTGCCAATGACAAATGAATAGCGTCAGTCAGAGGACTACATTTATCACAACCTAGCAATTCTATAGCAAATGCTACAACTTCACCATAACATTCCACATCCTTATACAGAGATACAACTTGTCCAAAAAAGGATTAATTCCATCTGCAAACTGTGGCTAAGACCCCTACAATTTATACCATCATAATTTTACATTTCTTTAAAGCAAATTATCTGAAAAAAAAAAAAAAAAAAAAAGTTAAAATATCCCTAAGCTGCTCTCTGCAAGTCACATGTTTCTGGTGAACACAGACGTGACATCCCAAATTTATAACTAGGAACAGCTTTTCTTTTTTTTGTCAACTATAACCCCGTATTCAGGGGCCCTTTAGTCAGCATAGGAAAGGAACTTTAATCTTTAACGGTAGTTACAAAGGAGGCTGAAGCTCAGGTTTCACAAAATACCATTCCCTTGGCTATTCTGGTCACACCTCCTACACCAGTATCATTCGCTTTCAGGTGGGCTCCCCATGGAAGGGAATCTGCAAATGCGGCAACCTCCCCAGAGGAAATTCTGACACAAAGAGCCTTGGCTTCATTACAAATAGGCTTCAGAATTTGAAACTGAGCTTAAATTGGTATTTTTATCGCACTCCATGGCAGCCCCAGGGGCGGATGGAGTATTAGTGTAATACCGTGGCTAAGAGAGCTAACACAATCCTTGGATGCATGAACAAAAGAATATAGAGAAAAGCAAAAAGACTGCATTAGTGAGACCAGACCTAGAATATCATGCCCAGTTTTGGTGTCCACTTTAAAAAGAAGTTGTTGACAAACTGGAAGGGATTTGTAACCTGAAATTATTCAGAACCTTTGTGGACTGCACACAAAGGCTGACCTGTAGTATATTCACCAATAGGGTGCAACAAGACTAGGTTTTTACACAGTGGGTGCATCTACACATGAAATTAATGTGATGCAAGAAACTCCAGAGTAGTTCGTGCTGGGATAAACTGCTCCTGGGCGCAGCATCTATAATATGCGCCCAGGACAGCAGCAATTTGAGCCAGGGTGGAGCAGGCCCCTAGCTGGCTGGGCTGACTGGGTTCAATTTATGCCCGTGGTCACCATCTACATGTGCATTTCAGCACAGTAAAGTACTCCACCACTAAACAGTACTGTCCCCAACAGTACTAACCTATGGCAGAGTTAATTAGTTTACCATGCCCTATACCGGCGCACATGAAGATTATGATGCTTTACTGGGGAGCTAATTAGTCTACTCCACAGTAAAGTGCACATGTAGATACACCCTGAATGTAATGGTTTAAGAATAAAAACAACAAGCAGGACACAGATCTTGAAACGGTGATGAAGAGGCTGAACTGGGGGAGGAGGAGATTGCCACGTTTTCTTGCATGCACCATGTACTTTAAAAAACACACAACCTATGTTGGAAATGGGAGTGTACATTAACGTGAGAAATATGGTAAAGCAGTTTCTGCCACTTACCAGGCAAAAGTGAAAATAAAATCTGTGCATGAGCCACTGGGAGCAGAAAAATGAGCAAGCTCAGCTCCCTAGCTGCTGCTACTCGGCTATTTACTACAAAGAAAGATCTTTTTTGAAAGACAGAATGAAGAAAACCAAGGTGTGTATCTTAATCAAGGACATATTGTATGCAAGAAACTATGGTATGTAGCAATATATAGGAAATGAGACATAGATGCAAAATGGAGGACAGACATTTAATATGTTGTTAGATGGGTGAAGAAAATGCTGTAGCTACTTGGAAACAATAACCAGCTTCTGCATCTTATGTGCCCAATGTCATCATAACACTACGTAGGTCTGTAGTAGTCACTGAACTGCCCTCTACCTTATCCAGGATACTTCACTCTATTGCAAAATGAGAGACAAGAGAACATGAATCCCAATGGGAGGCATTTGTAAAAATATTTGTTATCCATGCTCTTCTACTATTGATTTTTTATATTGGTGGTGGCTGAAAGTTTTTTGCTTTAAAACAATAACTATGCATACTTTTGCACAATGGTAATACTTTTCCCCAATATCACTGCTACCCAATAGTCTCCTTTTTAGCCTCTTGCAGCATTAGAGCACAGATCCATTGTAAAACCATTCCCCAGTATTTAGAAGGTCTTGCACCATAATAACCAAGACTCCCATCAATGCCTTTTATTTGAAAGTTAAATAATTAATACAGGGATATACAAGTTAAACCTGTCTGGGTTTATGGAGTTATGAAAAGGTTTCTTTAGCCCTGGCAAAAGTGGATATGTAAAATCACAATACAGAACCATGCTGCCGATAGTATAGAAAAAAAAGTATATTTTCCAGAATTTACAGAATTATTTCAAATTAACACAAGTGTTCATTTGAATGCATCAACAGAATGCCCATGACAAAGTGTTTAAATAGGACTGTCCTGGGAAAAATGGAACATATGGTCACCTTACTTAAAGGCCATATCAGTGCTGTAAAAAACTGCTGTTTAGGAAAATGGTTTTTAAAACAGATTCAGGTAGGACATTTGTATTGACAGTGTAGGTGGGTCACAGGACCACCCAAGACAGAAAGATAGACAGGGCCAGAATCTATTTTGCTTATCAAAGTGATACTTAAGCATCTAGGGGCCATATTGTATTCCACCCATTAGAAAGGTCAGAGGACTTCGGCACCTAAGTGCGATGCTTTTCCATCCTGCTTGAGCACCTGAAAAAACTATTAATACAAAAGGATTTTCTTCCTCCTCACTGATCATTGGTGGCTCAGTCTTAATGGTAAGGTGGTAGTATGTTACAAAAGTAGATGCATTAATGGATTTTCAGTGTCTCAGGCTGCAACAGAGTCACACTTAGGTGCCTAAATCCGCTTAGTTGTACATTAGGTGGAATAGAATCTATTTCAGTCTGCTTAAGTTCCTGAAAAAATGTTAATGCAAAAGGTGAGTTGATCCTCTGCCTTCTCACTGGTTTTTGGCATTATTTTTAAGCCAGTAGTTTTTCAGGGACTTGAGCAGGGTGGAATAGGATTGCCCTCAGGCTGCTGACAAACATTTAATTAAAGGCGCCATGGGATCTGGTAACATGAATATAATTGGGAGCCTCATCTGTTACAAATACGTAGAGAGAAAGAACATGAAAGCCACTGCGTCAAACTAGTAACCGTTTAGGCCCCTAGAAAGGGTGCAGCACTGGTAACTATTATGACTACTAAAAGCACAACAATTAGGTTGTGTAAAAACAGAAGTCACTGGCACCCAATCTTTCAGCCCCATGGGCTGAGAGGTGCGGGGTCAGTCTCTGGGTGCAACCCAGCACAACTGTATCTGGCTGTGCATCAATCTAACTGCATACCCAGATCTGGCTGCACGCTGGTGCAATCTGGTGTTCAGGACCAGCTGTGTTTTCCAGCCTGTGGGGCTCCCCACAGGTCCAGAAATTTGGTGGTGGGGGGGTGTCAATTGACACTGCCATAGCTCTTCTGCTGCCAAATTTCTGGGCCCTACTCCACAGGGCAGATGACATGGCTGCTTGGGCTGTAGCTGGCCTGTGGACAAGGGGCTGATCACCCCTAATATAAACTATGCTTAACACCAACTGCAGCACTAATTTGTAAAAAAACCTCAAAGTTCCAAAATAAATACAGCCTTGTTGCAAACTTAAATGCTGCACAGAAGCCATGTTTATGATGAGACATATATTGGTGATCTGTGATTCGCCCATACCTGTTATTTCCTGCAGCCTCTGACCGCATTACTAATTTCTCACTGGAGTTTACTTTTTTACTGTATATGTAACATAGTTTTATTGAGAAAGGAATAACAATACTAACTTTGAATAGTGTTAAATATGTGGAGATTGGGGTATGATATTCTGGAAAGAGGAGAAATGAATCAGTCTGATTTTAAAACATAACATTTCCCCTTTGTGCTACATTGGTCAATACAGTAGGGCCTGGACTGTGAAATATTCCTTGTTACTTTATTATTAATGAATGCAAATTTTACACGTTGGCCTACTCTAACTTTTATACTAAGCTTTGAACTAATTGCTCTCAATTAATCTGTTCCACTCTTTGATAGCTTATTTATCAGATTGGGAAAGATAGATTTAACGGTGCTTGCTTGAAACAGGTTCTTTAATTGGAAACACAAGATTATTTAGCTCACTTTGTGCTCTAGCAATTAAGGACAATTTGGAAAAGTGTTTTTTCCCTCTACTATTGTCTCCTTGATTAGATTTCCAAAGAAGCAGACAAAACAAATGACAATACTACCTAGGGATATTGGTTCAAATAAAAGCCCAACAGCCAAATTACTTACTATGAGAAATGTGAACCATCCCCATCAATTTCAATGTTGTGGTACATTTATTTCATTGTTTCTTTGCTTCCTGTGTAGGTAAATGGCAATATTGCTTTCAAAATGCATAGTTCTATACCTTCCTTTATACAATTATCCTTTCCACAAATAAGCCAAATCAACAGAAGAAATTATTTTTCTTGATTAAGCACCTGCATTTCTCTTGGGATGAAACAAAACAAACAATTAATCTTTCCTTATTTGTTCTCAGAAGAGCCTGCACTCCTTAAATGCACGATAACCAGGGTACCTGTGGCAGCCAGTCTGCAGCAATTAGGTTTGAGCTGAAAATGAATGGACTAGAGTCAGCGTGCCTAATCTGCTGAGAGTTTCTACAAGAGGGCAAGGTTACACCAGGAAAATTCCCCTGTTGTGGAAATAGTGTTAAAAATTACCACTTGACTTCGGCATAATTAACAAGGTAAGGGAATTTATATGAACTAAGTAATTGGAAAGAATTAGCAAGAGATACATACATTAATCTTCCCCAGTTTAATGAAATTAAAAAGACTCCAATTCTACTTCATGCTTTGTTTAGTTTCTGCAAACTTTTTATTTCACCTGTAGATCAAGAAAAAGATACTAGATAAATAACACAAAGGTCACATAAGCGAAGTAAATGCTCCGCAAACAGAAGATGGTTTTTACATTAATGTTATTTGAGGATTTTGTTAGGCATAGATGAAAATATTTATCAGGACATGTGCACTGGAACAAACTTTGTGAAGCTTTCAAGTTTTAATGATCACTGAACAGTAATTGAAAAAATCCATATCAGAGCTTATAAATACAGAAGTCACTTAGCTAAGTGTATTTATTTCTCAGTGGTAACCAGGTTAATTCAATTTTACCTTAACTAAGACATGTTAAATCAACAATATTAGTAAAGTGAGCTTTGTTACTCTGAATTGTGGATTACCAATTTTTGGATTAAGGAAGCAAGTGAGAAGGGATGGGTAAAGGTCAGTATGACAGGCTGGGTTATCAAGGTGTGGGTTTAGAAAGTACAGTATAGCAAGTTAACAAACATTTATGATTCTCCTGTGCCACATCTGAGGAAGAGAATTTACCACTTGAATTCAACATTAAATCCTTTTGTATTATTCTCAGAAAAGCCACATACTGACATCTTACATAAATGGTAAGGAAAGAAGATGTATAAAGTATATTATGTTTATAATATCTGTTGTAGTGGAAGAGTGATGTAGTCATGATAGTCCAGAAATTGTGTGAGAGGCAAGGATTTCTTAGGGAGATATCTTTTACTGGACCAACTACATAGTAAGGATAGAGGTAGACAAGCTTTTGAATATAAGACCTGAGTAACAGTATCTTTCATTCAAAAGCTTATTTAACTGTATCCCAAATACATAGCTTGTCCAATAAAAATATATCACCCTATAATATGTATGTAACTGAATTAGGAGAGTCTTGTTGTATTAAAGGGCCCTGGTGACCAAAATTTGGCAGGGCTGTTGCTGCTTTCCCAAAACCTCACAGGAACAATTCAAGCTGTCATTTCCCTTTCCCAACTCTCTTTTAGCATCTGTCAGAGCATATCCTGCTGCTAAGCAGCCTTTCTTGCGGGAGGTTTTTTGTTATCCCTAGGCAGCTTTTTATGCAGGCCTGTTGAGGTGGGAGCTCTACTTAGTACTGGTGTAACACCATAATGTGAGTTTTAGCTTTAGCATGGTTTGCAGTGTATTTAACACTGCAATCCAGGTACTACATAAAACGGCTCACAGAAAAGCTATATTAAAAGTAAATTGAGGGTGCAAAATCAAGCACTAATATGACAGCCCATGCAACTTGAATTCAGCTCCTTCTGCATATACATAACAGTCCAGTCTTTAATAATATGAGCACATCCTATTTTTTCCACAAAACCTGCTTCATTCAGCCCACACAATGGAGAACATTGACTAAGCTCCTACTCAACAGTTTTTCTTCCCTGAACATTGAATATGTGACCCTATATCTTGTTTCCTGTACACTATTCAAACCCCAGATCCTATCCTGAGACTCCTTGACCATCCAGCCCCAGTCCACTCTGCTTCCCAGTCTACCTACCTAACTGGTCCCTGTCTCTACTTCCAACTCCTCCATTTCCTGAGCTCCCTGTTCTCCATTCTCTATCCAACTTCCCTCTGCTATTTAATCAGGCAGGTCCTTCATCTATGGTGGGTGGATATCAGCAAAGGGAGGGAGTTATTAACACTACAGGAAAGGCAGCCCCTCTACCTCCCTTTCATGTTCGCCAAAGTATGTGCACTCTAAAGCTTCCCAAAGAAAAGTTCATCAGAATTTTTTTTTAATATGGGCAAAACAACATCTTTGTTTAACCACAATCTCAGAAATAGCTTAATTTTTTGGATAGCATGTAGTATACATATATTCAACATAAGACAGACCCCCTGCCATGAGGAAAAAGATGAGCCCAAATGCTTTAATTCTGGCTAAGTTAAAAGCAACTGAAAGGAAGTGTTAGACAACCTTCATAATACCTAGTGGTAAAAGCCCATTTTATAAAATATCTAGTATTATGGCTGCAAAGAAAAGAATGGAATAAATTAGCGATTAAAAAGTATAATTAAACTTCTATGTGTCATAACAAAATACTTTATCATTGGCAAATCAACTTTCCCATCATCCAAAATCCAGTAGGAAACTTTATAGTATTCTATTTGTTTAAAAAAAAAAAGAAAGAAAAAAAGAATTGTAGGTTTAAAAATTCACTCTGTAAACACATATTTGAACAGGTAAGAAACACTATGGAGTTTGCCAAATAATAAGAATCCAACAATTTATTCAAAAGAAACATACTTTAGCGCTGCTTGTATTCTAAAATGTGTACATTCATGGTCAGAGCAATTATAAAAACTTACTTGCTCCTGCAGTATTTTAGCTTGAAAATACCAAAAGTTTAAGTTTCAGTTGTCCCCATTTTATAGTTGACAAGTAATTTTATCTTCCCTCCAGCCAAACACATCTACAGCTAACAAACAATCATGCAAGAGAAGGCAGTTTAGTGCATTGCTTCCAAGGCTGTGGGTTGCTACTGGGCTCCAAAAGGTTGTGACCACCCTCCGCCCTTCCTTCAGGGCTAGACTACACAAGAGTCTTAATGAAACAGAGTTGTAAAAAAGGCTGACAGTCAACAGGTTCTATTGGCTATGGCACTGAACAGGGAGTAATGAAATTTAGGGTCTCTTCCTGGCTCTGATTGTTGTTGGACCCTAGGCAAATCACTTAATTTCTTTCTCCTCTTAACATTTGTTTAGTCTACTAAGGATGTAAGCACACCAGGGCAGGGAGCAGTTCATTTGGAATGGACTTTGCTCTAGCTGTGGCCTTCAAGTACTACTGTAAAATTAATATTACTATTATAATTCAAAGAGAATGAACAGTAAGTAAACCAGCAGCTTCACTTCTAAAATGGTCCTAAAGTTTCACTTAAGTTTTGCTTTTAAGGCTACAAAATTTGCTTTGAAACAGGCATGGAAGGGTGTGTGTGTGTGTGTGTGTGTGTGTGTGTGTGTGTGTGTGTGTGTGTGTGTGTGTGTGTGTGTGTGTGTGTGTGTGTGTGTGTGTGTGTGTGTGTGTGCGCGCGCACGCACGTGTGTGTATAAGAAAACCCCCCACAATGAACTGTTAAATCTATGTTAACAACACTTAAAACTTCTCATGGTAATTAAAAAAAATATATAATACAGGCATATTTAAGCATCGCCTACAAACTCCAGAAATCCCTTTGCTTTCACAAAATATACACCTTATAAATATCTGCCCTATAAATTATCAGTTAAATACTTCTTTTGCTTTCCCCTTCACCTCAGAAAATTTGTAATCCTGCATTTCCCAGATACATGTCTTTTAAACCAAACTCCATCCAAATGTAATGGTAAGATTCCATAACAAGACCCAAAGAAACGTGTATGCACAACAGGATCTGAAAACAGCTAGTAGCAACAATGATGGATTTAAGTTATTAACAGATCAAAAAAAGATGGATGGTGGTCTGCTTTTCTTAATCTACATCATCATCTAGATCTATTTAAAGATATGTGGTGCACTAACAAAGTTAGTTAAGGTTTCGATAAAATCAGTAGAATAATCTGCCCCGTTACACTGAGTCTGTATCGATCAATAAAATCACTTGTACTAGGAAAGTACTGTTAAGTACTGACAATCCCAGCCATTAATATTATTTAACACTCTGCTCACAATCTTTAATGAGGACAAAGGACATTTTGTCTTTTTACACTTAACATACCACTGCTTCTGGAGCTTTTTACAGATACAGTTCAACCTTGTTTATTGAAGACTAAATGCTGGCTGGGGTGGGGAGAGAGAGAAGACACTGAATAATTTTGGATAATTGAGGGGATTTTCAATTTGTTTAATAGATTTTGGGTGACAAAAGCTTCTTTTTTGGATAATAGGCTGTTTCAGATAAAATAGCAGTTAAAATTGCAATTCACAATACTCAAGATCTACCCTCTCTGTCCCCTTATAAAACTCAAAGCACAGTATCCATCTTCAGTTAAAACGAAATCCCATGCCAGAAAAAAGAAACAGATATATAAATATCTGTTGTCATGTATTTGATGGAGAAAAGTTTTTTTGGTTTTTTTTTAAAAGCCAATTAATTATTAAATTGGAATTACACTACAGCAGAGGCTGTGTGGTCAGAGCCTGGAAAGAAAGGACTATTTATAGATTTTGAACTAATTAATTAATGATACTGAGAAGTCATAAAGAGAATCTTATCCAGTTCTTAGCCTCAGAGATGATGAACATGTGAAATAGAGCCTCATGGGGAGAACTATAGGTCAGGAAGATACTCTGGGCTTTAAGGCAATGAAGGAATAAATGGATAAACACCTTAAAATGTGCAGTCTGTTCAGTTCAACACGATAATTATGACTTCTAAATATACTGCTCATTATTTTCTATGTGTAATCTAAACCACTTAGACTCATAAGAGTTTTACAACAGCTGTCACACAGTAGCATCTGAAATTACATAAATTCCCATTATATTTAGAATGGGATTCATGTTGACCTTTCCATTTTTATACTGGTGATACCACTACACATACAAACCCCAGTTCAAAGTACTTTAGTAACATGAAATTTGTTTAATGAACCTTAAGCACATACTTAAAGTTAAAATCATTGGGACTTATGCACATAGTAGCCAGGTACAGACTTTACACTTTTACCAGTATAAAGGGATCGGAAACCAGTCTATACCCGTGACCGAACAGAAGTATGTCACACAGACTGCTTTAAAAATGGCAGAACCAGGTCTAAGATTTGTCCCCACCACCACCAAAGGGCAAACTTGTGTTCTGTTCACTACTGATCTAAACTATGCTGCTTGCAGAAAACTGTACAACTTGGATCTATTCTCCCTGAGGCTTTTTGAATGTCTCTACCTAGCCACTAAATGCTCTGAGAAACAGGGAAGATTTGCTGAATTGGGGCTAATATGGAGTCTTTTCCTCTGTATATCAAGGATGGGAAGTGTAATAGTTATGAACACTAATAAAGTTAAATACACATGACGTAAATATACCTTCATGGGGTCAATGAGTAATGATATGTATCCAATTTCTGTTACCTGACATAATCTGTTCTAGATCGGTAGAAACAATACATAAATAGCTTGTTTCTATGTATTTATCTTTCAATAACTTTATAGAGTTATATAGGTATAACGATACAGGTTCACTGACTTTCCATCCCCATAGATACTGATGGGGCAGTTTAAAAAAGTTATAAAGAACCAGAAACAATCTACCCTAACTAAAATAATTATTGATAATGTCCTTTCTTTCCATATATAAAACTGGTTCACAGACTTTCTTTCCCCATAGACACTGATGGACAGATGAATGAATAAATAAATAAATGTATGTATATCGTGTAAAATTTATTTTATATGTATTTAAAATATATATATTTTCAAGCTGACTATCAGTACCTATGGGGATGGAAAGTCTGTGAACCTGCTATATATATAAAGAAGAGGACACTGTTGATAATTATTCTAGTTAGAGTGGATTGCTTCTGGCTCTTTATAACTATGAAAAACTTCAAGTGATTCCACTGACTGAGATAATATCCACTCTACATACAGGACACACAAAAGGCAAAAGCGGTTTTGGGATGCATCAATAGAAGCATTAGGTGCAGCAGGTGATAGTGCCTCTCTACTCAGCACTGGTTAGGCTTCATCTAGAGTATTGTGGCCAGTTCTGGGCTCCCCATGTTAAAAAGGATGTGCAGAAGTACAAGAGGGTCCAGAGGTGGGCAACAAAGATAGTAAGAGGCTTGGAAAACAAGTCATACAAGGAGAGTCTAAAGGAGCTAGGCATGCTCAGCTTGTGCAAAAGGCACTTAAGAGGGGACATGACTATCTTTAAATATCTGAAGGGCTTCCATAAAGAAAAGAGAAAACAACTTTTCTCTCTTGCTGCAGAGAGAAGGATGTGGACCAATGGGTTGAAATTGAAGCAAAGTAGGTTTAGATTGGATACCAGGAAAAACTTTTTAACTGTTAGAATAGTGAGGCAGTGGAATAGACTGCCTAGGGAAGTTCTGGACTCTCCATGAGTGGAGATGTTCAAGAAGAGGATGGACAGCCACTTTTTGGGGATGATCTAGGTGTACCTATGCCTACGTTCTACTATGGGCATTTCCCATGCTTCTGGGCTTAGCTAGTTTCCCCTTCCCCTCCTTTCTGCTACATGTGTCAGGGTGTTTCCTCAGGCATTGGGTGCTGGACACAGTCAAGGTTGCATATTTTGAATGGGGTGTGCCAGTGCTCCTGCTGGAACTTAAAACTGGAGGTTTCTGGATACAGGGCTTGCCTCTCTGCTCAGGGTCAGATCAATCACCATATTTGGGGTCAAGAAGGAATTTTACCTCAAGATCAGATTAGTATGGACAGGGGAGGGGGGGTGCCTTCTTCTGTAGCAGGGAGCATGGCCTTCTATTTGGGATCTCTTGAATTTACATTAACAACCTTTTATAGAAGCAGGACACTGGCTGCTCTGTTTCCCTTGCTTTACCTGTGGCAAGTTAGAGTGTTATGTCTTGTGCTGTGTCAGGGTTGACGGTAATTTAACAAAGAGTTTAGATTATGAATTGTATAGGACAGTTTGGATAAGAATGATCCTGCCTCAGGCAGGAAGTTGGACTACATGACCACTGAAGGTCCTGTACTAGCTAGGGGTGTGTGAAACGGGCCATATTTGATTCAGATTCGGCCTGATTCGGGGACAGTGATTTGATTAATTGATTTGGATCACTGACCCCGATTCAATTTGGCCAAATCCAAATCTGAAGAATCAGCTATTCGGCCATAGACACAGCTTTAAATGTTTTTTCTACATACCTCAAAGTACCAGGCATGGCTTGTGAATGCTGCAATTCTGGGGCACATGGAGCGTTCCACTGGAGTGTGTGTGTGGGGGGGCCTTCTGCATGCTCCCCAGCAGATCTGAAAGTGGACTGGAAGTGCTTCTGGTACTTCCAGGTCTGCTGCCGAGTGTGCTGGGGAGCCCCCCATGCTCCTGTGGGACGCTCCATCCACACCAGCATCTCTGCATTCACAAGCCGCCTGCTACCTTGAGGTATATAGAAAAAAATATTTAAAGCTGTGTCTGTCTGAATCTCTGGTTCTTTCCGAATCAATTTGGAGGGTTCTAATTTAATTCAGAGAAATAAAAGGGTCTCCTGATTCAATTCATATCTAGAGATTCAGCCACCGAATTGGGCTGAATCTCCACCAAATCAAATCAGGGACCAATCAGTTTCACACAGCCCTGGTACTAGCCCTACTTCTCTATGATTCTAAGATATTATGACATTCCAATCTGTTCTGCTTTGTAACACTTCTGGTGTGTTACTCTAGAGTTAACTTTCACAGTTATATTTTAATTCACACTTACAGAGAAAGAAAAAAAATGGGTTAGATAACTCCTTGTGTCATAAAATCCTATTTTCTGTTCCTTCTGAAGTCAAGTGGACATTGAAGCAATATTTATCAGACAGAGAACAGCAGAATAGTCCCTCTATTCAAAGACAGAGAGCCCTATCTTATACACAATATAGAACAATCATGTGCACTGATGGAGATGGACCAGGTGACTTTTCTATCTTAATACACAGGCCAACCTTATTCACTTATTCAGGGTGAAAAGAGTGAAAAAAAATGATCAACTAATAAGGGAATGCTGTGGTCTTCATCTTCAGAAAAGTCAGAGCATTCCTTTAAGCAGCTCAGAGCAATGAAAACTATAAAGTAGCGCACAATTACATCTCTCACAAAAAAGTGCTGGAGATACCTTTGCCTTCAAAAGTCATATGCAGTGAAGGAGAAAGTTAAGAAAAGAACTGAAAAAAAGTTTGTCTTCCTTTCAGACTCAGAAACAGGGAAGGGTGACTATGAACCTCTTCCTCTTAATAGAATGACTTTGGAAGATCCACCCTTAAAAAAAATGTAACTTATTAAAATTAGTAACAGGCTCTGAATAATTTCTCATTTTTCCCAAGATGTTTAATAGGCGCAATACAAAATCCCAAAACATAAGAAGTAGAGATCTCTCGTTCTTGTCCCATTTCTGAAACAGCTGCTTGATTCAACAAATCTTTTTTTTTCTTGTTGATGGTCAGGGTAACTCAAGCTTGCTTTGGGAGCTTGAGGTGAAAGATAATTACTTCTAGAAAATGAGTTATTTTATTAGTGAGGTTTGTACTGAAAAGCAAAAGTGCATGTACATTTAGGGCATTTTACACTCTGAGAGCCGCTCTAATTGAAGCATTGTAGCTTCTTGTGTATCAGTATCCCACACTTCAAAATAGCAGTATTTAAAGCTGCCATTGGCATCGAATGAGCTTTAGTTCAAGCACCCCTGCCACCATTCTGAAGTGCAGAGATGCTGGTAAATGAGATGTGGAGGCTGGTTGGAACATGGTACTTACTATGTGTCAGCAAACTTGATTTACAATGCACTGTAATCAGCGCATCGGAGCAGCCTTGTAGCTCATCTATAGGTAACCTTAGAGTTTATAAACAAACAAACAAACAAACGAAATCTACATACATTTTTGCTTTTCAATATACACACACATATACATACGTACACACACATACATACATATGAGGGACAGAGAGAGAATTATAAGTAGTAATATTTTAAGAATATTTTGTGGACTTTTTGTACATTTAATTTTTTTCAGGGTCCCTTCCCCGCCTTAATTCTAGATTTATTTTCTTTCTTTCTTTCTTTCTTGAGCAACTTTATTGGAAATTTCAAATACAAAAAGAAATAGGTTGCATTTCTCCTCAAGGGTGAAGAGCTGCCCAGAATATGTCATTCATCACAAATGTCTTGTTATCTTGGCTACATGATGTGTCAAATTATTATGCTTCCTCCTAAAGTCTTTTTTAAAAGAGATATCTTATATCAAATGCTAAAACTGACAGAAGTAAAAACATATACAGAACTTTACGATAGCTTATGAAGTAACATGTTCAGATTTCCCAATGGGAAAAAAAAACAACTATTGTTAAAGTTTGAGAGTAGTAGATACTTGGAAAAAAATATGAAGCGACCTTCTTAGAAAGACAGGCTATCTTGTAATTCCCTTTTAAGTTAAAATACAGATGGAATTTAATATACAATACAAAAATCATTACTTCGATATTTTAAAACTGAAGTCAAATGGATAGTTATATAAATCACCATGCTCCTGAGAATCCACTAACCTTTCAAAATGTTCTTGCACCTCTTGTGCTTAGAGTAGATTTAGCTTTATGAAAATCTAAGAATATGCATTTTACTCAGCAGTTATCTACTTTACAAAAGCAAGCAATTTTATTTAAAAGTTGCCCCCTCTTGTTTGGTTACCAGAACCAGTGTCTCAAATTACCATAATTCCCATTTGTGGTATATTTTTAAATATAACAATCTTCCAGAAAGGAACTGGAAAGAAAATTAATATCTGCAGATATACTGGGCCTAACTAGAAATGCATCAAAAAGGAGTGGAAGATTCCTACTCTCTGCTGGTATATGAAAAATATATTAACCATCATAAATTCTAAAGCTGATCTGATCCAACATGGTTGCAAAAACAGTAGAAATTTACTTTCAGTACATTTATGTTGAATTCTTCAATTTTCACAAAGCTCAACTTTTAAATACGGTTGGAGCAATTACTTAAATCAAGGAAGTAAAACAGCTTTAGAATACAAAATCTCAGTTTATTTATAGCATCAGCAGAACCTTTTTGGTTTTTAAAACTTTTTCTTTCATATACATTTCTATACATATTATCCAAAAGTAGCATTGATTTTTTTTTTTATCCCAGTTTTCTGTTTAGAGCAAGGGGTGGCAACCCCCGGCATGCATGCCAGAGCACGGCATGTGAAGACATTTTGCTTGTCATGCCAGCTCTCTTCATAAAGGTTGTTTCAGACTTGAGGTTTTATTGAAGTAAAACCTCGGTGGTGGGTAGCAGGCACCTGGGCTTTGGGCATCTGTGGTTGCAGGCGGCTGCACCGGAGCCTCTGGAGCCTTGGCCTAGCTTGTTGCTGGTGGGGGGTACATGTGCGCCTCAGGGCAGATGGCAGGGGAGTCAAAAGGGTCCCAATCCTTCTTGTGGCAGTGCAGCCCTGGCCCCTTCCCCTCAATCTGCCCAAAGGCGTGCATGCACGCACTGGCAGCAATGAGCCTGGCTGGGGCTCTGCAGACCCCAGTGTAGCTGCTTGCAGATTCCCAGCTGTCTGCTCAAAGTGACATCCCAATGCACTTAAAGTAAAAAGAAAACAAAAGAAAAAAATCCATCTGTGATTCTCTTTGTAGTGTGCGAGGCCTTATTTATTGTCACCAGGTAGTTATAGTTTTGGTATTTTTGAAAATTTGGCATTTACTGTAAAAAAGAAACAAAAAACTTTTATGATTATTAACCGTAATAATATGGAGCATGTACAGCCAAGTACACCAAGCAGCACGCCCCCCCCCTCCCCCCAATCATTTGTTTGCCTGGCTTACCAGCATCTTACAAGTACATGTGTCGGGTTTCTTGGCACTCTGCCCAGAAACGTTGCCAACCCTTGGTTTACAGGTTTGAATTTGGATGCAGTTTGCTAGGTCAACTCAAAAGAACCACCAGTTGGAGTCAAATTAGGAAACTGATTTTATGAAGGTGGCCTTTTGCAGTTACAACTTGCAAAAAAGATAATTATATTTTTTGAACCTGTAACTGAATTGGTTTGTCAGAGGAAGGTTATAAGAATGAGACAATGGGGAAAAAGGTTCTCCCTTCTAGATAATTAAAAGGAAACAACATATCAAAGCTCATAAATCTACCCTCTATCTTCAAAACTGGACTCCAGCTTGCAGATCTTATGACAGAAGCTCAGGTGGGAGAGAAAAATGGATGCACCTTCCCTAGGGGCAAGAAATCTTGACAGAGGTTTTCACATCTGTTTCAGTCCTTGGCAATTTCAGGGAGGACCTCATAGTAATGAACACATTTTCAAAGAATATCCACGTTTTAGAGAATTTTATAACGGAGTTCAAAAATACTTTTCAGATTTCTAGATTGCTTAGAATGTAAAACAGATCTTCTCAATAGTTTTAATAAGATCTATATTTTATTTTGAAATTTGTGTTCCTGAAACTGCTGGAATGCTGATTCTGTTGTGTATGTTGCATCAGGCCTTTAAGTAGAAGAATGACTGACTTCTAAAATCCATCTTTCTCTAAGAGAAAGCAGGACAGATTTGTATCTTATAGACTAGCCAATATGTATTACTGTGTGAGCATGCACGCATGCACAGAGTGCAAGTTTTTGGAGCTGAAGCTCACTTCAGATGCTGTCACAGATGCGATCTACTTTGGTTAGTCTATAAGGTAAAAATCTATCCAGCTTTCTACTTTATTTCCGAACTAGCATGGTTAATTAAATCTCTCTCTAGGAACCAGAACAGCCCTTTTCTTGTTTTTCTTAATATGAAAAGATCCAAAAACACTTTACTCTATTTCTAGATTTTAAATGGTTCTGCCTCTTGAGTGAATGCTTGGAGATCAAATGGAATTTCTCCATTTGGTAGAGAAAGGATGGTATTGTAGAGAAAAAAGATATCAAATTGAGACTCAAGAGATCTGCGTTTAATTCCCAGCTCTGCTAGGTATTTCCTGTCTGACCTTGAATTCTCTCTCTGAGAATTAATTCCTCCTGTGTAATGTGAGGATCATACTACTTTCTACGTCACAGAGCACTGTGAGGATAAGTTCATTAGTTTGGTGCAATCAGATGTCACAATAAGAAGGAGCCACACACAGTACCTAGAAAGACTGAAAGCATTTTAGCATTAATAGCTGCATAACTTAAGGTCACCAATATTAACACTACTGCTTTAAAGAGCAACCAGTTCATTTTATAGTACTTTCTTTCAGACAAATCTCAGCCCTTAAATTCACTAAAAAATGTTTTATCAATACCAGTGCTCACAGCAGCCCTTCACTGAAGCCAGAACAAGGTACTTTCAGGTTAAGGGAAGGTACTGTTTGTCCATGCATATGTACAGAGCGGTTCAAGAAGTCCTACAGCACTGTGTTATACTAGACAGTTTTCAGGCACAAATAGATATTTTTTCAGCTCTGTTGCACAATGAGTTAATGTGCAGTTTGCCATAAGCATGCACCTTTTTGAGCATTCTGCTTTTCATCTAAAATTGGCAATTTTGCATTTTGATTCTGAACTATGGATGCCACTTTACACCTAACCACTGCTAACTATGCCTGTAATCTTACTGGGACTGATGCTATCAGCAAACAATGAGATTTCTTTTGCCCAAGGGAGTTAGAAAAGATCTATTCTGTTGAACTTTAAAAGGCAAAACTAGCAAAGGGCAAGCCTCTAGGGAAGTAAAATTGGATGACAACAACATCTAGTGTCAGCTTCCTTGGACAAGGAAATCACCTCAACTCCAAATCAGCAGAGGGCAGGTGGTTATATCAGAGAAATTCCCATTATCAATTCATTGGAGATGAGATCCATAAGAACGGCTCTTCTGAGACTGAATCATTTATAGCTAATATGCATCAGGACTGACAACATGGTGGTGACTGCTTGAACAAACTAATAGATGGGATCTCTCTCTGTTACCTACCATTGGAATCCCAACAATTTTTCTAATGACCAAAATAAACACCACTGTTAGTAAAGTAGCTTTATCTGAAAGATCTAGTTATACTGATGCACAGCCTTCCAGGAGAAAATGGAGACATTTCAGGCAATCAGAATTTCTTTAGCTGTGCTATTAAAGGAGATTTCCATTTCAGTACTAATCTCTACAAAAGGCCAAAAGACCAGTCAAAGATTACCCAGTGGAGTCAAAGAAAAAAACATGCAGGAAGCAACAGATGCATTCTTCATCCCCAGGACTCCTAATTTATTCTGTGGTTTTCCATGCTTGCCTCTAATTCCTAATGCTCTCACCAAGGTAAAATGATTAAACCCTGAGTCGTCTAAACAAGATGGTCTTAGACATACTGACTTAACCCAAATGGTCTTAGACTTTAAAAGTAATATACATCAATCCTTTAGCCTTTCTTCACTCAGTTAGAGACTTTCCATACCAGGGATCCTGCTCACAATGATATCACCTAATCTGCCCCAATAGTGTAAATCTGTTAACTATGAAATCGCTTATTTACACCTCTAAATGTGGGCATTTATAGCATAATTCACATATTAGTTCAATTTAAAATTGCTCTCTAATCATAATTTATCAGACAGCATTGGCTATTATCAGTATCTACTCAGACTATTAATTCTGAGTCAGAAATATCTCGGTTTTAGTCTCTGTTCTGTCACTTGCCAGCTCTTGGACTCTGATTTACCATTTGTGTCCTAGTTTACCCATTTATAAAATTGAAATAGTCCCCAGCTATCTTGTGCTAGATGTAGTCATGGAAATCTTGGAGAAGTGCTATTTATTATTACTATATAAACTGACCTAAATGCTAAACAGGTATTTTAACTTATTAGCTAGATGCCCCATAATATTATAAAGGAAAAATTTAAGTTTCAATATTATACTGTAAATGTGACATTCATTTAAAACAAAACAAACATCAATCTTGTGCCCTTCCAGACAGAAAATCAATCCTTTATGAAAAGATAAAAAGTCCTCTCACAGCTTTCAAAATCAAGAAACAAATAAGTAACCTAGTGAACTTTGAACCTATTGTAAATACTGATTAAAATTAAGAAAAATGTAAATATTTGTATAAATCACCTTCTAAAAACCTCTGATTAACAATTTAAAAATTATTAAAAAAACAACAAAGAAAGGTATCTAAGGTGGCTGATTTGTAACAGTTTATGCTTAAATCATGTAAGACACCGGGTTGATAATCTACAGTCAATGGGAAATGTTCCATCCACTGGAGCTACAGAATTTTCCATTACTGGTTATGGAGTTGGTTTCACAGATTCATAGAAGCAGGGTCGGAAGGGACCTTGTAGATCATCAAGTCCGGCCCCCTGCCCTGGGCAGGAGAGAACTGAGCTCAAATGACCCCAGCCAGTTAGACATCAAACCTCCTCTTAAAGACCCCCAGGGTAAGAGCCATCACCACTTCCCTTGGAAGTTGGTTCCAGATCCTAGCAGCCCTGACTGTGAAGTAGTGCCTTCTAATGTCTAGTCTAAACCTACTCTCTAACAATTTGTGGCCGTTATTCCTTGTTACCCCGGGGGGCGCTAGGGGGAACAGGGTGGTTATTTTTTTGCACACTGGCCATAGATTAAGAATAACATTCCTTCCTAAATAGTTGATCCATATATTGCTACCTGGGGCTCTAATCTAGTTATCTGAATATTTCATGAAAAAAATCAAGAAGTACTATAAGCCATATAAGACAGCGACTGATACAGGTGAATATTTACTTATGGACTGCATTGTATACAGCATATATCTGTAGTAATGAGTTGATACACCACAGCACAAAAACAATGCTGTGGCTGTGACATCTGTGTAAAACATCTATTGTTTTATAAGACTTGAATAAATTTATATTTTTTCCAACTGTATATTATTCTGTAATAATCTGCTAATTCAAATAATTGCTGATACTCTACAGCTACAAATAGAGCAGATGACAATGGTAACCATCAAAGCAGATTTAAACATTAAATCTCTGCTATTTTTAACTTGTACACAAGTCTTTCAATATTAATTTAAAATTGTTTTTGAATATAAACAGTTGAATACGAATATTTAAATATTAAAAAATGAATGCAAAAATTAACCACTTAAATATGTGACGTGATAGACTTCATTTGAACCATCCTGGTACTAAGGAGTTTGGAAAATCAGAATACTTCAGTACCTTAACATGGACTTGGAAGCTTAAAAAAATTAAGCTCTGATGTTTTTTAACATCTTGTCTAAAATTTCTTTTCCTGTTTTCTTCCCTGTTTGCAAACATACTTTTATTGTTTTTTTCCAGATGAATGTAAAGGCTAATTTGTTTCTTTCCCTAAAAGTGCCTATTACTGACTATGTGTGTGTGAGAATGTAAGTTAACTAACTCTTCCAGTTACAAGCTGGGTGCAACTCTCCAGTAGAGGGAGATATTCTCTTTATAGTTCCCAGCAATTAAAGAATGATAATTTTACCCCCAATTCCATCCTAATAAAAAATAGCCACCCCAAAATATAAATAAATGTTAAGGCTCAGGAATAATATTTTGTTATGGGTAATTTTAAATGGATGATATTTTATACATAAGTTCACAGTGTGTATACTGATGGATAAGCTTATATAGTAAGTACTGTGTAGTAATAGTTACAGTAGATTATACTATGACTTTTTCCATAGAAATAATTAACAGAAAGGTTCCATTAGGTCTAAAAATATGAATGCCTTCAAAAAGTGAAACTTGCTGCATCCACAGAACTAACAGTCATTCCTTAGTTGCTTTTGACAATACAACACACAAAAAGAAAAAAAAAAGAAAGTTTCTGCATAAGAGTAAATATGATTAAATAAACCTAAGAGTCTGTTTCCCATGAAACATTTATTCTGTTTCAAAATAATCTAAAACAGAACAAAGCATATGCAAATGTTCTGATCCAATCAATATTAAATACATATTAACCATGAAACAAATCTCTAAGTTTTAAGTTAGTCTAAAACTAAATAAAAACAAAGTTTCAAAACTTTTTTGGGGGAGATACTCTAAAAATAAAGTCAGGTTCCTTTTCCCTGCAAATTTTTCTAAAATCTGGAAGAAATTTCAATAATCTGTCTAGGAGGCATTGTTCATTTTTTTTAGTAGAGAATGTTTTATGTGATACATGGATTGCAGCAGGAATTCCAGTGGTTAATGACTAGATAAGTAAATATTAGAACTAACAGCTAGCTTTCTTATAGCTCCTTGTATCATTAGATCTAATACCTTAGAAAGCAAAGTATCATTAGTCTCATTTTACAGATGAGAAACTGAGGCACAGGAAAAGTATATGACTTTTTACCCAGTAGATCACTGGCAGAGTGAGAAACAGAACTCAGTCCTCTAAGTCCCAGTCCCTTGTTCAAACTATTAAAGTCTGTTGACCAACTTGACTTGTAGCTGTTGACAAAGGGTAACTTCTAGCTCCTTATAATGGAGCTGAGACTTAAACTAACAATTAACTATTTTGATCTGAAGTGTTTAAACTACTCCAGATACTGCAAATCAATTCTGAAAATGAATGCACCTCCTTCATGCATGCTGTTGAAAGAGACTCACCTGTAAATATAATTCCAAACCTTGTCGCCGCTGCTCCAGGACCTTAGGGACCCAGTTCCTTACATGCTTTGAGGGGATTTCTGGAGTTCTGATAAACTTCTTGAGCTTCAGGTGAACAACAAAAAACAAATGAAAAAAATGAACATGTAAACACTCTAGTACTGTAAACAGCATTCATACTGAAGGTAAGAGCAAATAAGAAAAAACAGCCCATCACATTTTTTGATTATTTAACAAAAACCTTACAGAGGATTAAAGAGCTGACTTTATTATATCTCTTCAAATACACAGGCTGCAGATCAAAAGTTACCTTAATTGTTAGCTGAACTGAGCTACTGGAGAAGAGTTTTAATCAAATGTTAGCTTAACTGACTTATTGGGAAAGAGGAATCAAAGTGATAAACTTATGGAACAAAGGCTCTAAAACAGTGGTACTCAACCTTCTGGCCCCAATGGACTGGATGAGTGGCATGGGCCCAGTCTGTGGGCTCAATCCTATAAGAGGTACTTGGCCTGGGCCCACATGCTTGATATAGCCCTTTATGCCAGATCTGGCTATGCAATGTAGTGACCTTGTGTGCCTGCCCAGTGGTATGCTGGTGCAATCTAGAACACAGGACCATGTCATCCAGCCTGTGGGATCCAGAAATTCAACATCGGGGAGCTGCCATTAGTGCTCCCCTACTGCCAAATTTTTGGATCCACGGGGAGACCACAGGCTAGATGACACAGCTCCTTAGCCTAGATTTGGCCTGTGGACCAGAGGTTGAACGCCCCTGCTCTGAATAAACAACAGCAGTTAGGTGATTTTAACACTTCAGCACTCCCTCAAATCAACACTTACATGTTCTGGCAAAATGGTTATTTGAATATTGCTTAGTGGAACCTAGTCTATACTCCTTACCAATCCTTTAACAAAGCTCTTTGTCGTAACCTTCCGCTCTGAACACTGCCTCACTTAGGGGCAGATCCTGTAAAGTCCTTAGTACTCTCCAAGTCCCATTGATTGGCACCTTATAGGGTTAGGCCCTAAGAAGTCTGCAAATTACTACACAGGTGGACAACCACTGAACTGGGACTTGAGATGTGAAGTCCTGTCCCTGGTACAGACTTCTTGTCTGATTTTGGGAAAGTCAGAGCATGTCTACACTGCCTCCTTGTCAAGAGTAGCACCACCACTTAGCATCACACACAGTGACTTTAAAAGGAGTGGGCAGCAGCTGTTATTCTGTAACTATGTGTGCATGATCCTGTAGCAATAAAAGCATAACAAAACCGCATCAACTTTGACCCTGCTTCATCCTGCTTCTGCAGCAGTTGCCTCTCCCTTTTTGAAGCCACTCAAAGTACAAGTTCATCCATACCCAAAACCTGACAATCAGGCACAGCTGATAGCTTAGAGGGGTCCTAAAAGAATCCATCCAATCACAGCTCTAAGTCATCCACTCTGCCTAATAGCCAGGCTTGAACAAGGCATTATTTTTAGCAATGGTTCAAGGCTTGACAGGCAAGCGTTACAGACACGGCCTTGCTTAACTTACCACTATCTCAGGCTGTGGATTCACAGATGTTTAGGGTGTTGATAGACATAATTCTTAAACTATTTTAAATGCTGTTTGGACCATAAGTGTCTGGACGTACAAGTTAGTTTAGAATGGTTAAACCTCCTAGAATGTTTCAAAAGTATACCTGGATTATTGGCATTATTGTCAAACAGTCTTTCTTGAACCAGTTCTGTGTTACGTGCACACACTAAGCCTTCTGAGCATCTTTATACATGCTCCAGAGGTGGAGGGGAGGGTCTAATTAGAGTGGCTCTTAGGAGCTGCTTTAATTAAAGCACCTGCTGTGTCTTGTGTATTTAGCGTCCCATGCTTCAAAATGGTGGTGGGGGCACTAACTAAAACTCAGCAAACAAGCTTTAGTTAAAGCACCTCCCTGCTACCATTTTGAAGCACTAGGATGATGAATACACAAGATCCTGAGGCTGCTGGATCCTGCCAATTAGTACACTCCAGCAGACTTGGTTAGTCAAGCCTGCTCCAGCATGCTATACTTACAGCGCCACTGTTGGACCAGGCGTCCCACAGGTCTACAGGCACAATCTGTGACTAGTCAGTCCTCCAGGCATCCCACAGTGCACTTCTCCTACTCCCTCTGCAACCCCTACCTAGCAACTGGTTACTCTAGTATGCAGCCTGTACTGCCTGTGTGTAACCCATGCTGCCCCAGGCTGATTTGGATTTGGAGGGACAGGATGGTTAGATGCATAGGAGGGGTAACACTGTTTCTGGGTTCCTGAGGTGCTGGGTGCTCTGGGGAGCTACCCAATGCCTCTGTAGCTTTTAAACAGCACTTTTCCCCAACCTGCTTGTCAGTTTCATTCCATGGGTGGCAACTGACCAAGCTTCGGGGCATCCTGCCAGGCTGATCTGAGCTGAGGAGGGAGTAGCAGCTAGATGGCTAGAGGGGGTACTCCTACTTCTGCATTTCTGGGGGACTGCCCAAGATCTCTGCAGCTTTGAAACTGTACTTTCCCCCAGGCCAATAGGGTCAATTTTATCCCATTCCCAGCAACTGACTTAGAAACAGAAGTAGCCAACTTGGCCATCTTGCCTTTCCACCCAAAATTAGCCTGGGATACCCCAAAGCCTGGACAATGCTATGAATGAAATTGATGAGCAGCTTGGGGGAAAATGCTGTTTAAAATTTTAGAAGTGGGAGCACCCAGAATATCCAGCTCCCTGGGAACTCAGAAGCAGGGTCCAGGTACCTTCCCACCCCAAGGGAAAGTCTTCCTAAGGCAATAGCCTGAGCCAGAAACCCTGGACAGCCCCCTGGATCATTCAGTCCCCTATGAAGGGAGGAACAGGGGTCCAAGCACTTCCCAACCATCTGGCCACCACTTCACCCCCAAATCAGGCTGTGATACACTGAGCCCTGGAAGGAATGTTAAAAAACCCTTTGAAAGGGCTCAAAATGTTTCTGTATCCACCACCCTCAATTCCCCATTTGTAAAACTTCACTGGGGTTTTGTGTGGTGTTCAGCTATTGCCAGAACAAAAAAAGGTAAGGAAACAAACTGACTGCCACTAAAGTAAAAATTTTAGAATAAATTTACAGACTTTGTGGGGGGGGAAAGGGGGATAAATAACTAACTGGTTTTCCAGAGAACAGACAAACAAAAGTAATGGAGGAAAAAAGCAGATAAACATTAAGTAGAACATAATGTGCAATAAATTATAAAAAAGGAGTAGCAACACTGCTATACAAGCTATCCCTAAGCATATTTCTAACATAATTTCTATAAAATACCTATACAGCAGAGATCAGAAGTGCAACAAAAGTTATACCAGATAATAGCAGAATTTCTTCCACAGGAAAATATATAAAATACCCTTTTCCAATAACAACCAAAATACTTACATTTTTTTTCTCAGTACTAAAAAGCAAAATAACAACTGGAATGGATTCCATTGCATTTTAATAGAAGGTTACATTACACACTCTTTGTGCTGGATATCGCCTCTGAGTAAATGTGAAGTCAGAAAGGCAAGGAAAGAAACTCAAAATTGACTTTGACATGCATGCCCACAGGGGTTTAAGAATTTACATTTCATTTTTGAGCTTCCTGAGATGTCACTATAGCAAAAAGCAGTGCTAGCATATAAACATCTTGGTGATCATAAGTTATGAAGTTTCTACAAGAAAATCTCAATCACTATAGAAACATTTTGCAATTAGCTTATTTCATAAACATAGTAGGTCACAATTAAATGTTTCCCAGTTCTACCAGACTACTACCAAGTGATCTTGAAGTCACGGTAAAAAACCCCATCTTTTCCTTTAAATTTGCCAAGAATCAAAGACGCTATCATCATAGCTGTTGGGATCCATGACAGATCTTGTAGGTGAGTAATGAATTGCTCTAGATGAAGAGAGACAAACCTGAAACAATACAAGCTTCCAGTAGGGCTTAGCTGCTTACAAGATAAATACTCTACGGCTGACACTTCAACTGATGATTAACAATCCTTTTTGCTCTCTCACACTGTTATACAACCAATGCAATCAACAAAGACAGGTAAAAGTGTGTACCACAACTGTGTATGTATGTGCCTATTGCATATAAATACAGAAACCTAAATCATTACAACATATTCATATTTTATTAAATTATCCTTATATTGATATGCAAATGAATATTATATAAGATCTATGTTTGTATGTTACTCAAGTAGTCCCTAAAACTGTTAGATAATGTCTGAAGCTAAATGTATACATTTAATGATTTTTTTATCCGAGGATAATTTTTTAAATATTTTAACTGACTTCAGGACTGTTTGATTTTTCCTTTATTAATATATATTAATAATATATCAGTTTCTGTGGCAGTCAGGAAAGACAGGTCAAATTATAAAAGAAAATAATCACTTTCCAATGTGTGATGGGACAAGAGAATTATACAAAATATTTTTTTTTAAATCAGTTTGAATTTATAAATACTCTTTCTAGTTGACACTGCCAGTTGGAATTTTAAGTATTTTTCTGGACTCATGATTAATAATAATAATGTCATGCATTTCTAATCTCTTTGGTACCCAACCAACAAAGCCAAATAGTCTAAAGAATAAATACCATATTTTCTCGTATACGAGATTACCCCAAAGAAGACATGCACCTTATTTTTGGGCAGGCAGAACAAAGAAAAATATATTTTTTCTAGGATTACAATTGCAGAAAGCAGGGACAGAGCCTAATCTTCAGCTTCCTTTCTCTTTCCTGCCCAAACAAAACCTGTAACTCTAATTGCATCTAAAAACTGGTTTCCGTGGATAAATCTATGAATTTGAAAAGAGAAAAAAAAAAAGCAATCTGCAGGGCTGTGAAACAGAAGGAGAGAGACCAGGAATAGCTAGCAGACAGCAAATTTACCAGGAGAAAAGTTAGCTTGAATACTGGAACATCAAGACCATTAAGAAAGAGAGACAGTCTTTAGCACCTATGGGGTAAAAAACACTGAACCATTAAGTCAACTGTCTTCCTCAGCTGCTTAAATAGAAGTGCTATTAGAGCTGCCTAGAGGAGCAGGAATTAAAGCATGGTGCTTCTATTCTGAACAGAAATTCGTGTTTCCCACTTGAGACACCCCCCTCAATTTCGAAGAGCTGATTTGGGGGGAAAAGATGCATGGGGTATGTAAGTAAATAAGGTATGTAAGCATTAGAAATGGTTTTAGATATACAGCTCTAAAAATTAGCTATTTGAAACTAATGAAGATTTTAGGCAGAAGGCAAGGCAGGCTGGCACCAAAGGCTGCGTCCCCATGAGTGGGAACGTGTGGTTTGTAGTACCTCAAAGCCTTTTGAGGCTCCATGAAACACACGCAGTGCTCATGATTCTGTTTGCCACACTGCATTTTTGCAGTGTGGTGGCAAAATTAGACACCAGGAAATCCTGGTATCTAAAAAACCCGCAGCAGAAAAAAATGGGCTGGCACACATGGCTGCAGCGTGTGCTGCCTGAAACTGGAGCCTGGCTGGCCAGAACCAGGCTCCAACTACCAGCCAGGCTCCACATCCCTGAATCCCCACTGTGCAGCTCAGGGAGGCCCCAGGTAAGACTGTTGGGGCCAGCCCAGGTGCTGGCTCCAGCCTCCTCTACCCCACCCAGGGCAATGTGCCACACACCAGAGTGCGCGTGCAGAGGTGTGCCCGGGGACAACTAGCAGCAGCAAAAATATGTGCTGCTGCTAGCTGTCTTTGGAACAAATAAACAATATTTTCACTGGTGTTCTGAATAAAGATTATCCTATCTGCAACTGGTAATGGAGACCTTCCCCCACATAATGCTGGAATGGCATTGTTTTACAAAATAAATAGGAAAATTCTCCTTTTCTAGGCACACTACTTCTATTTGGCTCTGGTCCATTATGGAAACATCATCAGGCCAGAATGCTTTGAGCTACTGGATGCTTTTAAAAGGGTATTTTTCCCGCAGCATTGGCTTCATAGGCTCAAAGACTAAAGTTTGTATTGTACCTTAAGATTTCTAGGTACATATTCTTCCCTAGTGATTATTATTTAAAAGGGAAATGGGGCTGGGGGCAAGAGCACCATAAAATGCTTGACTGATGTACTGAAAACAAACTGTTACATGGACACCAACACTGGAAGGCCACCATATGATATGCACATTGATTGTTTACATTATAGAAAACAAACTGTTTAAATCAGATGGAATTACTTTAAAGAAGTCTTTCTGCAACAAAAATTGATTGGAAATGAAGTGAACATGCTACAATCCACTGGCTCTGCTTTAAAGAACCTGCAGGGAATGAAGTTGCTCTCAGTCTGCCTTTTTGGCAACTATAATTTTAAAAGGTATTAGCTTTTCTATGGAACAGCTGTCAAGGGAAGTAATTTAAAATTGTGCCCTATATGATATTTATGACAATTTTAAAAAGGTAGTACATCCTTAGTTTAGGGGCCTACCAATAGTATCAGACAGGAATGAGAGTTTTATCTATGGATAGAGAACAGGAGGAAGAAATTTAAGAAAAGTGGAATCTATAGAATCTGTCCAAACCAAACTTTCTCAGACAGTGCTGAAGACTTGCTGGTGTCCATATAGAAAAGAAAAATACACTAATGCAGATTGAGATACTTCTATTTATTCTGGTATGAACAGAAGACATTAAAATTAGGCTAGGAAATGCCTAATATACTATTGCAGCAGAAAACTAAGGTTTGCATTAAGGTTTATGATAAACTGCTGAAGGGAAGAGAATGTGTTAGAAAGTGGTCTCAAAATGGAAGATGCTTGAACACATGAAAAGTTTATATAAATTGTGACAGGAAGAGATGTTAGTGTTTTCAGAGAAAATACTTAAAATTTGGCGAGATTTCTATCCTTTTGGGGATTTGGGAGAATACTTGATATTGGTTCTAACAGTTGATACTACTATAAGGAGTTAAAAAGTCAGTGTTCATAGAAGAATTATTAATACGCTGGCAATGTACAATGGATATATTTATTCTGTAATGAATATAATAAGAAAATACAAGTCACTACTGTTAACGGTGCACTATTTAATCTGAATAGACAATGAGCAGATGAGGTGTAGGATATAATGAAGGTAAGTAACTGAACAGTGAAGCATAAGACGTGCCTTGTTATAGTTGCACACTTTTAAGCTTATTTATTTTACTGCCATTTCTGGGGGAAGAGATGAAAAGACTATCAATCAAAAACAGCTTTTTAAGAGAGAATTTGAAGAGAAGCCATGTTGGCATAAGGCTCCATATGAACAAGGCGAGAATGAGAGAAAGCACTGAATACTGTAGTTGCTCCCAAAACTTGAGTAGAGCAGAGGGAAGTGAAAAATCTCAAAAGGCAGAAAGTTAGACGGGAACTAAATTGTGTAGGGACAAACTGGCAACTTCAGAAATTATAGTAAAATTAGGCAACTAAAACTGGAGGTTATGCATTACTACGTTTGGTAGATTTTGGAAGTAATTTTAGACATCTAGGCTAAATACAAACGGTCAAAAAGCGTGAGGCTGAATCGATTTAACCCTCAGT
Source organism: Alligator mississippiensis (assembly GCF_030867095.1). Lineage (NCBI taxonomy): Eukaryota > Metazoa > Chordata > Crocodylia > Alligatoridae > Alligator > Alligator mississippiensis. Next base: position 219,434,830 of record NC_081826.1, read on the forward strand.
TTAGTCTAAGTTGTGGAGACTGAACCAAAAAGCAAGTGAACAGACATTAACTTTTGATTCTGGAAATGCAGCTACATGCCTGCAGTAGCCCAGGCCAAAAGCCAGGGGGCGCTAGAGCACTCCTCCCTGCTTGGCTGGAGCAGATTGCTTCAGACAAGACTAGCTCACCCACTCTGCGAGGAAGGTATACAGGGGAGATGCAAAGCGTCCTGGGATGCTGGAGGACTGCAAGTTAACTTAAATGTGGACGGGATCTGGGACAGAAGTTCAATAAACTGATTTAACCTAAATCCATCCATCCAGGCTTATCTTAAACTGGTTTCAGTGACTTTGGAAGCAGTTTATGGACACAGACAGAAGTGCCAATTTTAGCCTTATCTGGCCACAGACAGCAGTTTATGGCCATGACCAAACACAAGTGCATGGCTGCAGACAATTTAAAAAATGGCTGATTGGGTGAAAATCTGACCGCTCTTTGCATGAAGAGTCAGATGAAGACATTTCAAAATAGAGCATCTTCTGTAACTTCTGTCTGCATGGCATCAAGCTGTTTTCAGAATGGGAGGGGGGAAAGGGAGCAGAGGGAATTCAGTTTGGGATTTTTCAGCCCCTGCTGGAAGGTGGGGCAGGTGAACTGGAGCCCGCCCCCCATCTTGGAGGGCTCCAATACACCCACCCCAACCTCCAGAGCCACCTGGGGAACTCCTAGGATGAGCTCCCTCTCCTCCCTTTCCCCCCCTCCTATTCTGAAATAGCAACAGGCTGGGAGAAAGGAGGGGCTGCTACTAAGGGAAACTGGCTGCAGTCTCACAGCCAGCAGGTAGATTCCCCTCTTCCCTGGAAACAACAGTGAAATTCTGTTTGTTCCAGGAGATCATTTGTCCCAGGAGTGCCGGGGTTGCAGGAAAACCCCAACCCAAAATGGAAGGCAGCCCCAACTTACCATTAGCAGGGGCCAAAAGGAGTGAGAAACCGCCCATGCGGCTCGTCAGCCGCATTCATATTCAGCTGGGGCTGGGTGACGTCAGCTGGAGACGCTACCCGGTGGAAACAAAAGGCGGCCCCAGAGGCACAGGAGGGCGGCTGATGAGTGTAGACTCGACGGGGAAGCCCACACCCCGAGGGGCGCAGCCGCTGCGTCGGGCAGCCTGAGACGGCGGGGACGGAGCCTGGAAGGCACTGACAGCAAAGCCAGAAGAGAAGCCGGCAGCAGAGCCGGCGGAGGCTCTGGCAGCGGAGCCGACAGCAAAGCCGGCAGCGGAGCCGGCAGCAGGACCGGCAGCGAGACCAACGGAGGCAGAGGCAGCGAAGCCAGTTACAGCACAGGCAGAGGCACCGACTGGCAAACCAGCAGGGAAGCCCTGGAGAGGTGGTAATAAGGGTGGGGCCGACGGGAACCCCAATGGAGATAGCCACAGGATGCGGCAGAATACCCCAAGCAGGGACGGTTAAGCGGCGGACAGGTCCCACAACATCCCAAGAACAATTGGCCTGGACGCCATACCTGAGTGGGGCAAGCAACTGGAGCTGGGGCACCTAGGCATAGGGAAAACACAGGGCCCATAAGTTAAGAGCACTCTGTATACCGTTGTGGCCTCCAGGTCCACTGGTCGCATGGCTTCGGCAGTCACGGTGGCCGGGATCGCACGCTACGTCACAGGGCGTTTGGAATAGGGCACTAGGGATACGGGCTAGTCAGATCTAGGTCCAAGGGCCTCGAAGCCTTAACACTCAAGCCGTGACCCGGGGACACTGGGAAAGAAGCCGAGTGGAGCCAGGGACGCCAAAGGGCCAGAAGACCTGCGACCCAAGGTGGCGAGTGGCCGGGGTGTAGGGGAGGTCGGAGCCCCACGAGTGCCCGCCGAGAGGCATGATGACCCTGGAGGCTGCCTCGAAGGGGAACCCCTCCACTGAGGTTCCATTCGAAGTCGTGGCAGGCGAGTTAAGGGGATCCCCGGACATCAGCTGGGGTAGTGTTTGGGGTCCACTCGCAAGCCCGGGACAGGCAAGATTGACAGTCCGGGCTAAGGCCACACGAGAACACCTGGTAGAGCAGAGGCGGGCACATCATTGTTACTCAGAATGCTTCCTGCAAAGTGTTTTCACTTGCAACAGGGAGCTGTACTGCTGTCTGTACCCTATGTGCACTGAACTTCTGTTGTGTTATAGATTTGAACCAATCACTTATACCAGTTTACATGGAAGTTCTGTCCCTAGCCCTAAAGGCCAGATTCTGCCTTCCTTACCAACAGTGAGCCATACCTTTCTTAAGTTTCTGACTGGCAAACCATCATACATCTGCTTTAACTGTGTATATGGGATTATTCCCAGGAGAAAAGTTAAAAAATGTGCAAACTTGCAAAAAATGTTGCAAGACTGGGGCTAAGCAAAATAGGCCCACTTATTCAGTGATACTTTTCATGAAGTACAGTAGTCAATATGAGTATAAGAGGAAGAAAAAAAAAGAAAGAAAGAAAATTGAGCTCCAAATATTTGGGAGATGCGTATGAATGGCAAAAGCATGAAAGCAAATTGAAATGAACAATTTTAAAGTGGCAGCTAGTGCTATTATGCCAGCATCTAGTGCAGAGAAAAAAGAGATGCATACACATACTAACTGCTATGCAAACATCTACAAACAAAATGATATTCTTATCATTTAAGGCTTTCTATGGCTTCATCTATTCTATAAAGTTTTGTTGAGAAAGATTACTTTATACTGCCACAGTTTTCCATGCATTTGCACATGCTAGCAAACCATGGTCTCTCTCTCACTTAAATAAATTCATGTTGGCAAATGACACCACCTGTCTGTTGCCAAAGACCACAACTAAAACCAAGCGTGGAAAAGTTCCAATGACAAAAAAATATTGGGAACTGCAAGCCCTATATTCTTAGCCATGGTGGACTGAGTCTTTTGCTGACACAGCTTCTTTCAGTGAGTACATATTTCCCTCACTTTATGCAGGTTCTGTATGTGCAAATTCGCTCTTATGCAATAACTTTTTATACCAAAAATTCATTATATGCAAGGTAAATTTACTCTTATGCAATCGGTGTGGTGGAAGCCCACAGTCAGCTGCTTTGTGCCATGCATTTTGGGAGTGATACGCACCAAAATATAATCTCCTGTGTGGATCTGTACTCCTTGCTCGTTGTCTGTGACACGTGTTTCTATAGTTGCCATCTCCATTATAATAGTGCCCTGGGCTTGTGTGTACTGTCTGCTGTTGATGAGTACCAAAATTGTCTCGTAACAATGGTAGAAATGAGTCTGGGGGTTAGTACAGTCAAGGTCCTGGAATGTATCCCTATTTGTTACATTGTGAAGTGGGTTACCTTTATGGAAATTCAAATTATGCACCGTTTTCCAGGAACGCACATACAGCATAACACAAGGGAAACCTGTACATGTTGCACTAGCAAAAGCAGCCAAGTGTGTGCGCATCCAACTGACAAAGTAATGTCGGCAACTGTAAGTCAACAAAACATCTGGCAGCAAAGTGTTCTAGGATGGATACAGTCCAGGAAACAGGATCTTTTGGAGCCTACTGAATCTGTCTTATATGTCATACTTAGCTCTGCTTCTGCAGAATTCTTGTTTCCTGTTTTGCAAAAACTTGAGAAATGCTAAAATGTGCCTTTCTGAACAGCCAATTTAAGTAGAATCAGCTAGCTTATTTTAGAAGGGGACAATCACATTTTCCTGTCACCATTCTATCCAACTCAGACACTAACTGGTGTCAAGTTGGGATGCCTGCGAAACTATCATCTTAAATCTACAAGGTCTTACATAATGTCTTTGCTGTAGACCTCTGGATAAAAGGAAGTCTATTATTTAATAGTGGATAAATAACATTGGTTTAAAGTGCAGTGGAGGGACTATGATCTAGTAGGTCTTATACTTCTCTAGCTTGCTGAATACATACGAGCTATTTATTCAGTTCTATGAAGTGGAGGTTAGTCACCCAGCTCTCAGAAGGCAACAGAAATTGCTTGCCTGACTAGAAAAGAGAATTCTTTCCATATTTATTTTCTATAGGAATATATATTATTTTATATCTTTATGAGATTAAATCTTAAATAGAATACTGCCAAAAACAAAGCAAAGCATGAAATATTTCAGAAGTCTCCCATCCCTTTAACAAAAGTACTGAAGATATAGTGAACAAACCAACATGAACTATAAACATATACTTAAGATACAACATGACCAGTGACAACTTCACAAGAAATTAAACAACCATTTAGTAAGATATAACTAAGGTACACTTCTGCAAAGACAATAATTACCTTTTTGTGGAGAGCGTGAAACTCACTATACCTCTTCTCGACAAAATGTTTTCTTCCATTTACAAGCACCTCAATCTTGAAGACCTGTAAAAATATAAAGAAATAAAAAACTATTAATTTCACCTACTCAAAACACTCATTTGTGTGACACAGTAAGTTTGTGACCATGATGTATTTCATCCCTTTAATTACAGTAGCTGATCCCAAAAAACCCAGAAGACTCAGGAGACACAGAAGTGCAACATTGATTAATGAGGAGTCTGACTAAATGCTCAACTAACAAGTTTGTTCAGCAGACAGATCTAAAAGCAATTAAGCTTTGGATATTTTTTAATCTGTATATTTTATTTTGCAGCAACAATCCTTTACTGAAATTATTTCATATGGTTCAAGGGAAAAGAAAACAAAGTAGTAATGACAAAAAAACCCAAAAATAAACACAAGGATTCTGTTTCTTTTTTTATCTCTCATAATACTTTACGGTAACAAGCTAACTCATGTACAATGCATTCCTGATGACAGAAGTAGTACGTCTTCTACAGCTCAAAAGAAATAATGCAAACAGTGTATTGTAGGTTAATTTCTTCCTAACCTGCATATTCATCTCTAGTCTCAGCCGGGCTTGTTCTACCATTTACACCACAGATAAAAAAAAAAAGGTGGTAAAGGCTTGTTTTCTTTGTCTGATATGTATGACAGCTTTTGCCGCTGCATGTAGAAGGTTGAAAGGCCAGATGAAGAGGCTCTCTGGATCCACTAATTAGTAGCCACTAACATGACATTTTCTGGATTTTCAGGTCACTGGGTCAGTTGTGAGGGCAGATGATGAGATAAAATTTGAAATGCTTATGAAAACATGGCCTATTAAATGAAGACAAGATCAGTGGGAAAGCAGCATGAAAAAAGACATTTGCTGCTTCCATTAGTTTTTAACTATGTTTTATTTTTCTTAGAAAAAGGCTAGAAGTAATTAACCCCAGAATGATAAAAGACTATGTTGAAGACAGAATATTGCCTCAAGGATCCAGTGTTAAGCCTGGTTATACTATCCTTTACAATGAATTTGTGAACTGTTTCACTCAGATGTAGATTAAATAGCTTCTGTCACAGACTAGTCCACCAGCCTGGTTCAGGCCAAATGATAAAGAAATCAAACACTTTCTACTGTTCTCTGCTAGACTGCAATTTTTAAATATTATTCAAATGTTGCTAATTTCTCAGCGGTCAGTCAGATGTGTTGAAATGAATTTAATAAGCAATTTAGCTAAGCTCTGTAGAGATGCATGCTTTAGTTCAGTTTGAACCAGAATGAACAGGGCCATGGCAAAGTATTCAGCATAAGGAGAATTAGTTTATACTGTCAGCTTATACATTGACGTAATTTGGGACTGAATGCTCCTTCACTTCAAAAGGAATTTTACTATACAGGAATCACTAAGCAGGCAGCCTCATTTAGAGTTCACATTTCTTTCCTTCTTTCTTACTTGGTTATTTTGCAAAACAGCTATATACCAGAAACCCAGAAATTATTAGTTTTTGGCAAAGGCATCAGAAAAGGATGTTCTGAAAAATCAAAGTGTAAATGAGATGATAGGTAAGGAGTGAGATTAAAAAAAAATCAGTTTAAACTTAGCTGCAAATACAGCACTACTTATTTTCAAGCTATGAACACAGACTTTTATTGCTCTAAGTATGTAGATGGGAAAACCCTGTTTAATGTACATGTAAGTCAGTTTCAATTAACTGCACCACTTAAGTAAAGAACCATTTATTTTAGAGTCATGCATAAGGAATACAAAATATAAAATGCTTTTGAATGCAAAGATGTTCAAAAGTAAAGCAGTCTAGCAGATTGAGGGTGTACACAGACATTTGGGGCTTAAGGGGAGGATAGACAGTGTTAAAAATAGCCACTCATTCTAATTTAGTTCACCCAGGTGCAGACCTTACTTTTAGATCCCTAATTAGGTCGATCCAAGTGAGAACTGTACAAAAGTTCAGGACAGTTAGATTGTTTTAAAACTAGCCAACTCAATCCAAGTTAACTGTACCTCTGAGGTAGTCTAATTTAGATCAGATTAGCATGTTTAAACTGATCTAACCGTCCTGAACTTCTGTACAGTTCCCAGCACAGCCCTAGGGCTGTTAAAGCTCAGCTGCTGGTCCTAGCTGCATGGCTGTGCTTTTCCTACCTCCCCACTGGAACTGGGCTATTTTTATGCCCCCCGCCCCATCCCCAAAGACCAGCCAGCTGTTCCCAGTGCTGGTTTTATCAGTGTTCACCAGTGCCAGGAGCCAAGGAAGTAATTTGGGGTAGGAGGAGGTTGGTTTGCTGTGGGGCACATTGTTTGTCTGGGGGTAGGGGGCCAGAGGGTGGGGGAGAGAGCCCTCCATCCACCCAGTTCCCTGCAGACCCCACTAGCCCCTCAATCCTACCAATGCCCCTGAAGTCCCCACCTGCTTCCAATCCCCTCTGCAGACCCCACCTGCCCCCCCCCCAAAAATCCCCATATCCCCTACTGCAGACCCCATCTTCCCACCACAATACCCCTATCCTCCCTGGCCCAGATGCTTGCCCCCTTATCTCCCTCAAACCTCCCCCCTACCTCTCCATCATCCAAACTTACCTTGGATCGGGTGGCCATTTTAACTCAATCTAACATCCCCCTAACCTCCCTGAACATCTGTATGTACTCTTAGTGCAAGGGTGGGCAAAGCCTTGTCTGCAGGCCAGACCAAGCCCATGGTGGGCTCCATTTCCCAGCAGCCCCTGCTTGCATTGCTGTGGCTAGTTTACATGGACACCCTAGTAGTGGTGGTGCCATGATATCGCAGGGTCAGGTTTTTCATGGAGACCAGCCCCAGCCGCGCTGGCAGGATGTGCGGCTGCTCTGGGGCCATGGCTGGGAACTTGCAGAGGTGACATCATGGTCCAAAGCTGAGGCAGAGCTGCGATCCGCTGCCTGCATGCTCCGGATCTGGGAAGGGGAAAGGGGGTGCCTGGGGCATGCGGGTAGTGGATCGCAGCTCTGCTGCAACTCTGGACCATGTTGTCACCACTGCAAGATCCCAGCCCTGGAACAGCTTCTTGCCCAGCCACACTGCCAGTGCTGCTAGGGCCAGTCTCCATGGAAACCCTGGCCCCACACTGTCATGGTGCCACCGCTACTGGGGTCTCCATGGAAACTGGCCACAGTGATGCAGGCAGGGGGCTGCTGGGAAACCAGCCACTGGCCAGATCCACCATTTTGCCCACCCCTGCCTTACTGGCTGAGAAGACTGGAATATGAACCCAGCCAAGTAGATAGTAGAAAGTGACCCAAGGTAATTACTTATTCATTTCTGTAGGGAAGATCTATATTAACAAACCAATGGTCCCTGTGGCCATGTGGGGGTGAATAATGAAATTTGTCTCCCTGGGTCTCACCTGCCATGCCTTGAATTGATGGAAGAAGTAGTTAATTCCCCAACAAGAGAGGGTGTAGTAAATCACCCCAGAAGCAGGATAAAAATTGATTTAACTAGTGAATTCCCCACAGGGTGCAGATAACCCCAGCTATTCTCACAGTGCACAGTCTTCTTTCACCCTCCACTGCCATGCAACCCACTCACCTGAGCCTGTCAGCTCGCATCCCACTCCCACTCCCCTGAGCCTGTCAGCTCACTCTCCTTCCTTCCTTCACAGGTATCAGCAGATCCTTCTTCTGTGGGACCTTCTCTCTGTCTGAGGATCAATCTGGTAAGTATCTCTTCTCTCTCCCTCACCTTTTTGCTTCGCCAGTCACCATAGTTACCTTCAGCCAGTCTTATCAATGATCTGTTCCAGCACTGGGTTTGCCACTCCTGGCTTTTCCTGCTGACTCTCCTCACACCATGCCCTAGGGACAAAGAAAAGCCCCCTGCTGTGAGCTTTCAAAGCTGCTGGCTTTTAATCAGGCAATATTCACCTTGGGTGTGATCCCTCTCCCCAACTGTGCCTACTAAGTAATTATCCTTGTTCTGTCCCTAACCTGACTCTCCCCCACACTCGCAACTTTGTAGCACCAAAGGAACAGGACTGTTCCTTGCCCTGTTACAGTCCCCATTCAGTTACTAGTGAAAATTGTGGACATCACACAAAAATCCCATTGCCGTAATTCATGTGCTGAAGAACTACTTGACATAGAAACTAAGAAAGGAATAAGGGCAGAGAATACATAAGTTTCCAGGTGAAGACATATTAGTGAAGCAGCATAAGGCAGTTTACACAGCTTTCACTGTAGTACTTCAAGTTTACAAGGTTACTTATTGGGTAACTTTGACATGAACAATATATATATTTTAAATATCAGATTTTGTTGTCACACTACAAGAGTTCAATAGAGTTAAGTGTATTTATTTATTTTTAAATACATGAAGTGTCCATAAATTTACAGACTGTTGGTAACTCTTGGGGGAAGACAAGAGAAAGTAGTCCTCCACACATGGAGGAGACGCTCTCAAGATGCTGTTGGAATTGGCCACTGCCAGGCAGCCAGCCATAGGTTAATGAAGCAGCCACAAGTTGTTGATCCCTCTTACTGCAGCTACCCATGTTCATGTTGTTGGCACACAAGGAAATACAGTGGAGCCAAGCGGCAATTTAACCCTCGTTGCTGCTAAGTTATTTTTCTCAAGGAGTAGCCATTTTTGCTTTGGGAAAAAAAAGACTGAACATCTGTACACTTGAGGTTTCTACCAGGGGAACAGCAATTCTCCTGGTAGAAACTGAATGTCTGTACCTGGCCTATGTCTACTCGCTGTAGTACACGTATCACAACATCTTACGACATCTCTGAAAGATGCATGAAATTATCTTAAATTTTGCTTAAATATTAAGTGAAGTATGAATAAATAACCTTGTACATTGCAGATGTGAAGTTGAATGAAAAGGTTATATATCTTGCACTTATGAAGACTATGTTATTAAATTTAGGCTGTATAAAGTCTTACCTTATCATTACTTACTGGATCGCTACTCAGAATATTAATATAGTTTCTTTGTCACTGTTTTCAACAAGGGCCTAACTGGGTGTAGAAGAATGAGACAGATTGGGTCACATGTGTATGGGGGGTGGGGGAAGAGAAATTGCCTGACAAATTCAAAATAGCTAGAGAATATAGGCAAGTCTCACACAAATGTAACTGAGCAGTTGCAGACCCTGACAAAAGAACAATGTAAGGAAACTAGTGAACCTAGATCAAAGTGCCAAAATAAAGAAGGAAGAATTGCAGACAAAAATTGCAACAGTGCAAGGAAATTACTTTTCTTTATAAAAATGTTTTCTGAATAGATAACTCCAAATAGATATATGACTTTTTACATGCAATGGGTGTTAAAAGAAAAATGCAATAATTAATCATGGAGTCAGACAAAAATTGTACTTATAACAGTGAACAAAATGCCTAAAGTTATGTTCACATTCAATGATCTTCATTCAGTTTTGGCCAGATCAAGAAATGCACAGTACGGTAATATTTGCGCCCTTTACTAAATGTACCAGGTAAGAAGTTCCCTATCCCAGAATTGTGCAGCTAAATGTGATCTCTCTTCCTTCAGATACCACAACGGTCTAACCTACCATAACCGAAGCTGTTTGAAGACAGCCAACACTTTATACAGGAGACCATTATCCACCCAAAGCGACCATGCAACAGATTATAACTCAAGTAAAATGAAGCACAATATGATCAGCTTTGGATCTGAAGTGAGGCTGGAGGATGCAAATCCTTCTCCAAGCAAAACTGCCATCTTTACCAGAGAGATAATACCCCAACTCAATAACCAGAGACAAAGAGATAAAGACAAAGAGATTATTTGATTTAATAGATTCTAAGACTCTTTTTAGGAAATCATAACAGTCTTCTGGACCAAACTATGGAACAGCTGCATCTCTTTTTTTATTTCAGTTTTGAAAAATACACAAAACCTCTCTACAAATCAGTAAATTACTAACTGTTTTATTTCTGTGATTTTTAAAAAAATAATGAACACAAATGTTGCTTATCCATTGCTCCCCTTACATTCGGGGGGTGGGGTGGGTGGGTGGGTGTGTGTGTGTGTGTGTGTGTGTGTGTGTGTGGAGAGAGAGGTTTACAAACTTTCTGTAGAGAGACAGGCTTATAACATGATCTGTCAGAGATGAGGAGAGATACAAAAACCAGAAGCACATAAAGGGAAATTTTTAAAAAAACCAGATCTATCTAACATAAACTATGAAAGAAAACCCATAACATTCTAGTAAACAAACAAACAAAAGATACAGAACCGAGCTTACCAATACTATTTAATATATTGCTTCCAGAAACAGATATGGTCCTTTAGAAGTCCATGTAGGCTCGATGAATTTTGACTGAAGAACAGCTAATGCATTCAAGACTCAAGGAACAAAACCTTAAACCTTTGTTATGGCCATATGAAAGGAATTCTAGAACAAATGAAATTACAGCTCCAGAGCATAGAGCACTAATAGGGTTTTCACATACTTAGTGCTTCATTATTGTTCAGATAATGGTACATTTTTGCTGGTTCATTTGGGCTATCCTCTGTGAAAGAACAGAGCGTATGTATGAGGAGCAAAAGATGGCTTTACATCCTTTTTGCATTTGATGCAACAGCACCTGCTTTTATCTGTTCTAACACGCATCTACCTGCAAACAGGTGCTGGAAAACAGACAGGAATGGTTAAAGCATGGCTATCCTTTGTTTTCTCATAAGCATGCCCCCTATGGTGAGGGCATAGACTGGACTGGGGTAGTATCACATAGCAATTCTATGCCAACAATACATTCCTTTATGATGGAAGAATACTGCTAGGGTCAGATCCCACCATATTTCCACAGCTTCTATGTTACTAAAATACACTCAGCAATTGGATCCAGAGTAAGAAGCTTTGTTACTGAAAATCATGGGTTATTTCACTAGCTGGTGATCATATTTGTACACCATTTTGCTGAGACAACAGCTCAGAGAAAGTTAGCTCTAAAAGGTGAGATGGGAAACAGTGATGGAACTGATACTGTGCAATTGCACCATCTTTTTTGTCTAGAAACAGTGCACAAAAATAATATTATAGGAAATCCTCTTTTGTTAATGCACTGGAAATAAATATATTCAAAATAAGTCCTAATTCTATAAAGTAATTCATGGCTTTCCTTGACCAGGAGGAGCATCTTTATTATTTGCTACAATCCAGTGAATTAAATTTGTATCATTAACTTTAAATCTATCAAGACAGACAGTTTTATCATCTCCTAAATTCCTTTTACCAGTCCACATTATTACAATGCTACACTGAACCCTCATTATTCTCTAAAATAGTGATAAAAACATAGGACCATACACATAAATCTTGTACCTAAGAACATTCCCAAACTTTTGTATTTTGGCAAAGTCTCTGCTCTGTTTTCCTTGAGAAAATTTATTTTATTTAGTCATAATTCCTGGATCTAAGGTGGTCTCCTTCTATACTCACCTGCAGCACTGTACTGTCTATCCAAATTAGACAGTGACCTCTTCAAGGCAGAAACCTATAACATGTAAGGCAATTTACAAAACACAATGATACTGTAATATAATGAATAATATTCTTCATACCATGTTCTTTTCCAGTATCAATCCTCCCACAACCAAAATAGATGAGTATAAGTAATGATTATGTACAAAATGCATAATTAGGAGTCGGGTATTCTTTTGAAAGATGGCATTAAGAGAATCCTTTGTTATGCTTTCATGTGGATTAGAGAAAGAGGGAGTAAAACAATACACCTTCTTTGTGGTGTCCCAGCAAGACAATCATTCCAACTAAACATGAATCTCTAGAGTCTCCTATGAAACTGTCATTGTTACTAAGTGAAAAGGTAGTTGGCATATAAGTGTAAGTACTCTTAAGATTTTTCCACTCACTTTAACCAATCTTTTTCAAACACATGCCTTAAAAATCCCATAGGAATTTCTTTGTCATTTCCTGAAAAATAACTTACTTGGCTCTCTAAGTTACAAAGTCTCTTTTGCCAACTAAACACAGACTATGGAAATACAGTTTCTAGCCAAGCTAGGAGGATATGAGATCTAAACGGCTCTTGCTATTTTTCTTTATTAGTCCTGAGGATGACATCTGTTACACGGATATCCTTTCAAAATCTGGTCTTCACTGTGACTATTTTTTTGCTCAAGCACCCTATAAACAAATGTGAATAAGAAATAATAATAAGATGAGATAGGTAGGTCTCAAAGCACTCTACAGGGCTGGGTTAATAACTGAATTCTATATTACAGACTGAGCAGCTAAGACAAGTTAAGTGATTTGCTCAAAGTCATACAAGTTAGGGACAGATATTACACATAAACCAGTTAAAGTGATCAGAAACCGGTTTAAACCTGTAACCGAACAGATGTTCAGTTCACATAAACCAGTTTGAAAATGGCTGAAACCGGTTTGAGGTAAACCTGGTTGAGATAACCAGGTTTGACTCAAATCAGACTTAACTGATTTGGGTCAAACCAGTTTATGCAATGTCTGTCTCAGACCCCTTGCTGGTTTAAGTTAAATAAGAGTCCCCCAGCATCCTGGCATGCTCTCTGGGCTGGGTGGGGCTCTCTGCTCCACAGCAGGGCTGGCCCCTCCCCTCTGCTCCCTGGCTGGAGCTCCGGCAGACTTGTAGGCACAGCAGAGTCTACTGGCTTCCCCGTGCTCCCCTCTTCTCCCCTCTCACGACTCACTGCTTAAGCAGAGATCCCTTCCTCCTCTCTGCCACAGCATGGACCATAGCCAGCATATGGTATATGCTAGCTAATGCTGTGTGAGGCTTGGGCAGAGACTGCAGACACAGCAGAGTCTGCCTGGCTTCCCCCTGCTCTACTCCCTGCCCCCACTTTGCTGCTCAAGCAGGAAATCCCCCACTCCTTCTACCTCCCACAGCAGGGATCCCAGCCCCAGGGACCCTAGGCATGTGGTATGCCAGCTAATGCTGAGAGATGTCTGTGTATGTGTCTCTCTCCAATTTCACTGGGACAGGCAGACAGAACAGCAACTGCTTAGGGCTTTTGGAGCTAATCAGCAAGTCAACTGGTAAGCTGTTTAAGAAGTTTGAAATAACAGAGAGATGCCATTGTTTTGCTAAACGGGTGATAAAGACTTATCAGCGCCCCCCCCCCCCCCCCCCCCCCCGGGCAGGCTTGCTCACCTGTCAGTTTGCTGCAGACAGTATTATGAAGCAGGGTGGGAGATTGAAAAGCTCTATAGCATCAACAGATGCACGTATTGCACACCCCCGACCCTTGCCTCAGAGTGCTATCAGGGGTATGTGGGCTGGCAACCTTCCCATTCCTTGAGCAGCCATGGGGGAAAAGCCTAGGATCATGCAGGCAGACCTCCCTAATCCATGCAGGCAGACCTCCCTGCCAGAGTCTGGCCATACACCCCTTCAGCTCAGCACTGGAAGGGAAGGGAGGGCAGCTCTAGTGCCTCCCTGGCTTCTAGCCTGAGCCACTACAGGCATATGCCTGAATTTCCTCAGTCCAGAGAGAAAGTCTGTCTGGTTTCAAACCAGTTCAGCCCAGCCAGGTTAAACTAACTTGCAAAGACTGAATCAATTCAGGCTCAGACTTTTCAATGTCTGTCTCTAGCCACAGTGAATCAGAACAAGATCTGGAAGTAGAACACAGATGTTAGGACCCTCAGCCAGAATCCACTAGACAAGGGCCACATCTTTTATAAAAGATAAAAGATTAAGTTGTAATTTTACAATTATGGGGGGAAAGGTTTAATGTAGTGTATAACTGTAAGCCATTTAAATGCTTGCATTTCCAAACTGTTCCCATGGTTAAATTGTTCTGATGAGTGATATTAAAAAATATAACTTGAAATACGCATGTTACTAATACTAATCTATATGTCTATGAAAAATAAAGACCTCTCCCACAGGGACTGATGAAGAATATAAAATAGGCCTCTTTTAATTTATTTTTGGCATTGTGAACCCAATCAGTATAACTTCAAATGTGAATAAGTACCTTTTTGAAAAGTTACCTCTGCCTCTTTCAAGCTCTACCAGTTAAGAACGTCTATACAGCAGAATGCAGTGTCATGGACAGAAACTCCAGCTAGCTTAGAAACCTAAAGCAGTTTAGCTGCACTAGTACAAAGTTTTGCCAAGCTCATTTATCCTGTTTCTATCATTCCTATTGGAATGGTTTATTCAAAGCCTTACTCCTCTAATTAAATCTCAGAAATTTTAAATAGCCATGTAAAAGAAAAAACACTGTTTATAACAAAGTGGGCTAATGACATTGGATCAGAAATTAGTGCTAAAGAATGGCAGACCATTTGGAGCAATGGTCCTCAGACATCTATCTGCTCCACCATAAAATGATTTTAAATTCTTATGTTAATGGCATCTCACCCCACTTAAATTTAAATGCATTTCTGGGATAGGAACAGGCATATGTTGGAGGGAGTGTAGTCAGTCAGGAGGGTTCTACCACATATAGTGGATGCATTCCAGCTTTAAAATGTTCTGAGAGAAGGTTAGAAACATGGTGAGGGAAATAACAGGATGCCAACTATCAAGTAATCCTTTAGGGTCCCTATTTCACCTTCTTGAGAACTCTGCAATGTTATAAAAGTTGTAACAAATTGATTACTCATCTGGCAGCCACTAAAAGAATTGCAAAGACAAAATGTAGGGTGTTTGTTGTGGGAGACTCTCTCCTGAGGGGGACTGAGGGGGCAATCTGCTGCTCCGACCCCTTAGCCCGGGAAGTCTGCTGCTTCCTGGGGGCCTGCATCCGGGACATTGCGGAGAGCATCCCAGAGCTCCTCAAACCCACAGACCATTATCCCATGCTCCTAATTCATGTGGGCACCAATGACATGGCTCGGAGCGGTCCCAGCCAGGTCATGAGGCGCTACAGGGATTTGGGAGCGGGGCTAAAGGGTCTGGGGGCACAGGTGGTGCTCTCGTCGATCCTCCCAGTCTCAGGCTACGGGCCGAGAAGGGAGAGGAGGATCCACGTGGTCAACCAAAGACTGCGGCGCTGGTGTCATCGGGAAGGCTTTGGCTTTCATGACCACAGCCCGCTTTTTGGCGAGAGAGGCAGCGAGCTGCTGGGAAGAGATGGCATCCACCTCTCTCCCCTAGGGAGCAGGCTCTTCTCAGCCAGACTGGCTGACCTGCTCCACCGGGCTTGAAACTAAGCCCACTGGGGGACGGGGGCACTACTGCCACTGCTGGCCCGCTGAGCAATCCTTGCAAAGCCAGCAGGTCAAGGCACTTAAGGAAGCCCACCCCTGCCCCAGCCCTGGCAAAATCTGTGGGCAAGGAAGGAGCCCCCCAGGGGGCACTTGCTTGCCTGTACACAAATGCCAGGAGCTTGGGGAATAAGCAGGAGGAACTCATCCTCCTGCTCAATGCAAATAATTATGATATCATAGGGATAACGGAGACCTGGTGGGACTCCACTCATGACTGGACCACAGGTATAGATGGCTATACCCTGTACAGGAGGGATCGTGTAGAGAAAAGGGGCGGGGGTGTAGCTCTCTATGTTAAGGAAAGCTACACGTCCCTGCAAGCCGATACTGGTGACCAGGGTGGACGGCTGGAGACCCTCTGGGTTAAAATCCGTGGAAAACACGGCACAGGAGACACAATGGTGGGAGTCTACTACAGACCTCCCACCCAAAGTCCTGAGCTTGACCAGGAGTTTGCCCGGGAACTGGCTGAGGCAGCATGCTCCAGGACCTTGGTTGTCATGGGTGACTTTAATTACCCGGACATCTCGTGGGAGGATCGCTTAGCAAAATCTGAGCGGTCGCAAAGCTTCCTCTCGTGTGTGGATGACCTCTACCTGACTCAAGAAGTCTATGGGCCAACGAGAGGCAAAGCGCTGCTCGACCTGGTGCTGGCTACTGGGGATGACGTAGTCGGCGACCTAGTGATCGATGGGAAGCTGGGTGACAGCGACCACGAGCTGATCACCTTTACCATCCGCCAAAAAGCTGGCAAGTCAGTCAGCAACACGGAAGTCCTTGACTTCAGGAAAGCCGACTCTGACAAACTCAGGAGGCTTGTCAGTGAGGCCCTAAGGGACCATGACCACGGGGAGAGGGGAGTTCAAGAAGAGTGGTTGCTCCTCAAGGGAGCGATCCTCAATGCACAAACTAAGTCTATTCCATCTCGGAGGAAAGGCAGCAAGAGGGCACAGCAGCCCCCCTGGCTCTCCAGGGACCTAGCAGACCTCCTGAGGCTAAAAAGAAAGGCCTACAAAGGATGGAGGATGGGAGTCGCCTCCAAGCAGGATTATTCTGCACTGGTCTAGTCTTGTAGGGAGCAGACCAGGAAAGCCAAGGCTGCAACTGAACTCCAACTAGCTTTGAGCATCAAGGACAATAAAAAGTCCTTTTTCAGATATGTGGGGAGCCGGAGGAAAAGCAGGGGCAATGTTGGACCCCTGCTGAACCAGATGGGGCAACTGACAACTGACGCCCAGGAAAAAGCCAACCTATTAAATAGGTACTTTGCATCTGTCTTTCATCAGTCCCATGGGACGCCCATGCCTGCTACGGGACAGGGAAGTCCGGGTGAGGGTGATCCCCTGCCCTCCATTGATGCTGACTTCGTGAAGGAACATCTTGAGAAGCTGGATACCTTCAAGTCAGCCAGCCCTGACAATCTTCACCCCAGGGTACTCAAGGAGCTGGCGAGCATCATAGCCCAGCCTCTAGCGCGGATCTTTGAAAACTCTTGGCGCTCTGGTGTAGTGCCCAACGACTGGAAGAAGGCCAATGTGGTGCCTATATTCAAGAAAGGGAGGAAAGTGGATCCGGCTAACTATAGGCCCATTAGCCTGACTTCTATCCCGGGGAAGATCTTAGAAAAGTTTATCAAAGAGGCCATCCTTAATGGACTGGCCGACGCCAACATCTTAAGGGACAG